>NC_060141.1:264606343-265915510 GCF_021461385.2 Schistocerca piceifrons
GTGTTGATTGTAACACAATTCGGAATGAACTAAAAAGTTATACCAATGCTAATGGCCTAACAAGTAAGAGTGGTGCTCTGAGCACTTTTACTATGGTGATATAATTTTCTGAAGGGCAAAAAGGGACTGAGAAAGGAAAGGACTAAAGAAAAGGTGAAAGGAGAATGTGAAAGAGGGTGGAGAAGATGAAGGCAAATGAATGGAGGGTGGAGATGCGTGAAAGGAAATTAGGAGTTATATAACTTCATTTGCCAATGTCCAGATTTATCGGCCACAGAGTACAGTGAGCAAACCAAATGGTATACACACAGAAGATCTATTGTGTATGCCAATGTACTATGAAATTTGTATGTCAAGAAACCACTATGATCAGCTATACTGATGTGGAGATACATATAGCTATCTGTCATAAACTACACACTGCATTCTGTTGTTGATTCATTTGGACTTCTGAGGATGGAGTTACATAACTTCAAAATTGATAACATGTTGTTGTTTTCATCTTCAGTCCAAAGACTAGTTTGAAACAACTCTCCACATTAGTCTATCTTGTGCAAGCCCCTTCACCTCTACACAACTACTACAAAGTACATAATTTGAATCTCTTACTGTATTCATATCTTGCTCTTTATTTATCAATCTCATGATTCCTTGATGCCTATCAATGAATCCCTTCTTTGAGTCAAGTTCTGCAACAAATTTCATTTCCCCAATTCAGTACAGTATCTCCTCATTAGTTAATCAAACTTGCCATACCTGTCAGACATTTTATGTTATTGTGAAAGTGATTTAGTTGCTGTATGTTGAACCCCTTTCTGAGGCCCTGACAGCTTTAGAAATGGATAATTAAGCTCAGTTTTTTCTCAAGTGTTGTAGGTATGGACATCACTGTTTTTACCAAATTATGATGTATTATTTACAATTAATTTCATTAGATAATACGTGTGTTGTGATGATGCAGTTAAAATATGAAAAAGAGATGCCTACTTGACAACTGTGGGTGAACACCACATATTATTCTTACTGCTTACTTCTGTGCAATCAATACTTTCTCTCACAGTGGTGAGTTACCCCAAAAATTATTCCATAACACATTACTGAGTGTAAATAAAAATCAGGATACTGATTTTTTTTTCCAGAGACTAGTAACTATACAAAGAACAAAAGAGTCAGAAGTTAACTGTTTGAGAAGCTCAGAAATATGCATCTTCCAGTTCAAGTTTTCATCAATGCACACACCCGAAAATTTGGAGCAGTTACTGACTTTCATTCATATGCTACATTAATTGTGAGTATGATTCTATTTCTTACACAACACTGTGAATATAGTGTTTTCTCAAAATTTAGAAAGAGTGCATTTTCAGATAAACACTTAATAATTCTTTGAAAACATTATTAACAATCTCTGCTGTGGTTTTTTCTCTAAGGGGATTTATTATACCACTAGTTCACAAAAAGTACCAATACTGCTTCTTGAATTGTTAGTAGAAGGTCACCCACATATACTGTATAGACAGCAAGCGTAAAGCACAGGGAGTGAAAAAGTTATCTACAACTTGTACAGCAACCATACTACAGTTAAAAGAGATCGAGGGTATGAAGGGGAAGCAGTAGTTGAGAAGGGAATGAAACAGGATTTTTGCTTGTCCCCAATGTTATCCAATATAGTGAGGAAGCAGTAAAGGAAACCTAGGAGAAATTGCAAAAGAGAATTAAAGTTCAAGGAGGAGAAAAAAACTTTGACATTTGCCAGTGACATTGTAGTTCTGTCAAAGGTGGCAAAGGACTGGAAGAGCAGCTGAATGGAGTGGGCATTGTCTTGAAAAGAGGTTAAGGTGAATACTAACAAAAGTAAAACAATTTAGTTGAATTGAATCATGTGATGCTGATAAAGTTAGATTAGGAGATGAGACACTGAAAGCAGTAGACAAGTTGTGCTGTTTGGGCTTCAAAATAACTGACAGTGGCTGAAATAGATAGGATATAAATTGCAGACTGGCAACAGCAAGAAATATATGTCTGAACACTAAACGTTGTTTTGGACACATCGCAATACTTTTCATAATTTCTGGATAGTGTCTGTTTAATCCTCTTGTTAAAAATTTACTTTTTTTTAGATTTCATTCGCTATGTATCTTCTGTGATTTAAAACTTACATTCAGCAAAAATTTGTGAGTTGTTTATGTTTCTGTGTCCATCTGCTGCCTAGCATTTTGCTGTACAACACACTGAAAGATAGGTTCTCACTAATTATTATTTTACTACAGTTTAAGTATGTGGTAATGATTTTTAGTTTACTGTGAAAGTAGTGAGATGTGTCACAAATGTGGACTTTGTCAGAGGTTAGTTAGTATGGGAGAAACAAGTCTTTATGTTTCACAGAGGCCCTTGTAGCAGGGAAGCCAGTAAAGTGTCACATGAGGCTCTCCTATGAAGTTGTAGAGAAAAAAAAATTAGAGTACAGAAGCAAAAATTGGTTCAAATGGCTCTGAGCACTATGGGACTTAACTTCTGTGGTCATCAGTCCCCTACAACTTAGAACTACTTAAACCTAACTAACTGAAGGACATCACACACATCCATGCCCGAGGCAGGATTCGAACCTGCGACCGTAGCGGTCACGCGGTTCCAAACTGAAGCGCTTAGAACCGCACGGCCACACCGGCCGGCAGTACAGAAGCGTATAATAAGAGTAATGAGTAGTGTAAATCCAAGAACATCATGTTGAAACCTATTCAAAGAATTGGGCATATTAACCATAGCTTCTCAGTATATTCATTCCTTAATGAAGGTTGTTGTAAATACTACATCTCTTTTTCCAACTAACTGCTTAGTACACAGTATCAATACTAGGAATAAGAACAATATACAGAAAGATTTAAAATCACTTAGTCTTGCCCAGAAAGGAGTTCAGTATTCAGCAATGCCTATTTTCAATAAGTTACCAACAACCATTAAGAGTTTAGTTTCAGACAAGGCACAATTTAAACATAATTTAAAAGAATTTTTGGTGGCCAACTCCTTCTATTCCATCCATGAGTTTCTCAACAAGTGCAGTAGACCATTTTAATGAAAATTTATTACACTTTAGTTTTTGACAATACTTGGTTGTAACAGCCAAGTAACTACCTACTGTGTGAATGATGGATGTATGGAAAGCAGATGTCGGTAAGTGGTGGAAGTTTAATTTTAAATCTTGTACATAATCTGACTGTTCTTAACTAAGGATCACTGAAATGAATAATTTACTTTAATTTTTGACAATACTTGGTTGTAATAGCCAAGAAACTGGCAAATGTCTGAATGATGGATTTAATGAAAGCAGATGTAACTATTAAACCTGTAAATATTAGAAGTTTAAATTTAATTCATGTACATAATTTTACTGTTTATTGACTGAGGATCATTAAAATTAATGAAACTCAAGTTTTTCTAATTAAATTTTTGTAATGAGTTTATCTGACATGTTCCACACCCAGGAGGATTCCCTCTTTTATGGGTCCATGGGATGAATAATCAATTTATTCTAATATAATATATTTGAGACAAGAAAATCATGAAATGAGGGAGAAGATTAGTGTCCTTCAGGCAGAATTAGAAATAATGTATTTTGAATAGGATAGTTTGAAGGATGAAAGAGACAATGGGAGCTCAAAAAGGTGACAAGTAATAGGGAAAACCTCAGAAGGCACATTCCAAATTCGACTAGCAATCAAGTTGACTTGTTACTCAAAACAGGAGAAGGGCCCCAAACCACTTTTTGACCAAAATAGAATGCAGCAGACTCATAGCAACAACCTTAAATCTAGGTTGGTAGAAAAGTCAAGAAGAAAGAAATGAGTATTATTGCTAGGTAGCAGTCAACGAGGAGTATAACCAAATTGCTACAGAAAAGCTAGGTGTAGAATACCAGGTTACCATCATTGTGAAACCTAGTGCTAAGTTTAGCCAGGTGCAGAGTACACAGGGGCCATGTACAGAGGCTTTGGTGGAAAGGATTAAGTGCTTATAGTAGGAGGAGCAAGAAACAACCTGGCTAACAACTTAGAGTTTAGTATTAGGAGGAAACAGGAGCACACAAACTGTAGCACACAAAAATATTGAAATAAAAAGTTTTTTGTGGATCGTAACCTAGAAGCCTGTTCTTTTGAGATGTTACTGCACAACACTTCCCTGGTAATTGTAGAAGTCTACAAAGCCCTTCTAGAAAACTCTCAGCTATTTATGAGAAATATATATGCATTACTGAACTACCTGTCAGACAAGAAGAAACAATTAGCAGATTCTAGAGATTTCAATGTAGATTCCTTAAAAGATACAGACAGGAAAAATGAATTGGAAGTATTATTTGGGTGTTCAAAACAAGTTTCAGTAGTCAATTTTGCAACTTGTGTGCAGCAAGATAATAACGCATGGAATAATAACTTTTTTATAGACAGTGCTCAGTCTGAAACAATTAATGTCCCCCAGTAGTTAATGGACTATCTAATCATGATCCAAATTTATATTGCCCTGAGGCAGGTTTATAGAAAGCATTGAGGCTTACTAATAGGAACAGGTGACAATGTTTTAAGAGTACATTAAAGTACGTGGAGGGGGTGAGGCATATACAGAGAGAGATGATAATGTAAAATTCAATTTATTCGATAATAAATTTGTGCCAACATTTGACAATCGCTTTGCTAAAAAGCTATCCAGAGTTAGTTAGTTAATTATTTTTCATGGTTTATGAAACATTTTGCACAATAATTTGAAATGGTTTGGAACAAGTCACTTTACACTCACATCACAAATTAATTTGTAGATTTGAACATTTCTAAGGCTTTTTTTCTTTTTTTAAATGCAGATGTGATTTAGTAATTCCTGCCATCCACCTTCTACACATTACAATAATAGAAATAATAGAAATCCATTTAAAAAAGAAGAAGTAAGCTATGAATACCTAACAAACTAAAAATCTCATGTACGAGGATACATATCAAGACCAGAATAAATCAAGATCTGACATACTTGCATACTGCAAAATGATTGTGTAACATTTTAAAGAAAGTCATTCAAATGTCAAGAAGTATAAATGGGTGAAAAAAATTAACACTGCAGAAAAATAAGGTTAAAACTGTATGGGATATCATCAAGCAGGAGACAGGGCAGCCAGTCAATCTACAATGTACTGTAACAATCAAACTACATGAAATATTGTGACTGATAATTCATAAGTTGGGAGCACATTCTTATTTGTATCAGTAGAAACAGAATTAAATGTTTCAGTTGAAGAAGCAAGAGAATATATTAGAAATGTCATTCCACAAAACTTTAAGCAGCTAGTAGCAGTGAAGGATACATATGGGTGGTGCACTGGGTGTGTTACCCCCTCCTTTCAGGGCCACCTGCATTGCCACCCACATTGCCCCCACCAGTCAGCCTGCATGCTATTTGTTCGTTACTTTCATCAGTTGACTCAACTGAATCAAGTTACTGAGTAGTTGTACCTTCCTATGTAGCACATGTGTCTGTGTCATCATATTTTATTCATTTCTGTCTGGCACATAGAGAGCTAACACATACCTACGAGAAAAGTCACAGCCATTCTAGTGAACTCGATACATTATTCTGTCTGGCATTTGTTAGAGAAAAGTCAAGAGTATTCTACTGTTTTCTTGTGCAGAGAGCCTTCAATAAGTAGTGTTATAAATATAGACTATTCACTGTATAGGAAGCTAGTTTACATTGAGAAGCAGAAATATTAAGGCTGAAGAATGAATAACTTAAAAGTCCTAGTTGTAGCAAGTGCAAGTGTAAAGATTAGTCAAGAATGAGTGTGCTCAGTTGATTGTGAAGTATTGTAATTCATAGTAATTTCTCAGTAAAAACCTCATAACAATATTTTTACTAATAATGAAACAGTAGTTTCCCCATACATGACTCGTAATATGAGTTAAGTATGGGAGACTATTGACATGTATATCTCCGGTAATAGTGACTTTTGAGAAAATTCCTAAAAACACATTGTTACTATATAGGCCCTCAATCAAATGCACTGGAAAGGAATGGAATCAACAATAAAAGTTCCACACACATAAATTGCTGGATGACATCACATTGGAAACTCGCTCTCACATTATATGTCATAAGGACATATTGGCTTGTCACTTTCATGGTAGGTGTTTGTTCACACTCCATAAAAGTCTGGAAGCGAACATTCTGGCAGCAAATGTTCTTGCTATCAGATGGTCTGTTTGAAACCTACAATCATCGCTATAACTTGGAAGTGATAAAAAATGAACAGCAGTGATTATTGGCTATTACCACAGACTTCAGTCAGTGCTGTACTTAGTGATATTAGAAATAAATGGAGTGTCACCGTGTGTGTTTTAGTGTTAAGTGTACTAGTGTTGCATTTCTCAGTGTGAATAAAGTGTTTATTCGAGAGTAAATGGCATCTAATTTACTTACGTTGTAACAGTATAATAAAATGGATTGTTATGCAATAAGAAAAAGAAAAGTACAAACATCTGAAGATTCTGGTCACCATTCAGCTGCAAAAACACCATCAAATGTACAGGCAGAGCCCAGCACATCGTTAAAACTTCCACAACAAAGTTCATCACCTCATTTCTTTAATCCCAATGGATATTGGCAATTATTTGGAGATAATAGTGTCTGTATATATTAGTGATGATATAAAACACAAGCATCTCACAGCTCCAAGGAAACCTGAAAAAGTTTATATCTCTCCTATTTCTGAGTACAACGTGAGGGTACGGGGTGAATGCAGACAAGTGCATGATAATCACTTTGAATGGTATCCATGGCTGGTGTTCTCACAAATTAAAAAGGGACTTCTTTGCATTCACTGTTCAATTTTTGTGAATAGTTAAATGGTTGGAGGAAAGAAATCCATTATCGCCAAGAAACTTGTGACTGAACCACTAATAAAGTTTGTCAAACTTACTGGTAAAGATGGTGACCTCGAGGCCCACTCTCAGCTCAAGCAACAACAGATGCAAAATTATTTTTGGTGACATGAGCCAACCATGAACTTGAAATCATAAATCATTTGTCAAGACAGAGAATGAAAAGCATTAGGCAACACAGAGACCATCTTGTACCTACAATACAAACAATCATATTCCAAGGAAAGCAAAATATTCCTATGTGGGGGCATAAGGATGATGGGAGTTTATTAGACAATGAAAATGATCATTAAAAGTATAGTGAGTAATCAGGAAAACTTTAGAACTCTTCTAAGATTTAGAATTGACACTGGAGACTTGCAACTAAACCATCACCTTGAGACCATTAAAGCAAAGGCCACTTACGTAAGTAAAACAAAGTGTAACAAACTTATTTCAAGCTGTGAAACAGTGATGTTATCAAGAATACTGGAGGAAATCAAAGATTCTGTTATTACAGCATAATCTTTGATGAGACTATGGACATAGTGCACATTGCCCAATTGAGTTTAGCTGCAAGATATGTTGATGGTGATGGTATGTTACATGAAAGATTTTTGGGTTTTGTTGACATCCATGAAGACGATGATTGTAGTGTAAACATCGATGATGAACCTCAAGAGAGTCAAGACGAGAGTGTAGTGTTACTGGTGAAGTATTAGGTACTACGATTCTAAGGAGAATGGAAAGCCTTTCTCTGTCACTGGAGAACTGTGTGGGTATGGGCTGTGATGGCTGCTCAGTTAATACATTAGAATTTAAAGGAGCTGTGGCTACAATAAAAAAGAAAGCTATCAATGCGCAAGTAGCACCATGCCGAAGTCATCAGCACAACCTCACTTTCTCTCGCAGTTGCAAAGTTACAAGTGTGAGAAACTCACTTGGTACTATTGAAGAAGTAGTATCAGTCTTTACAATGTCTAGCAAGTGGTTTGCAACATTGAAGAGTCACCTAAGACACTAGCTACAGTCACACTGTCAAATGAGATTGGTTGAGTGACATGATGCTGTTATTCAATTTGCAGCTGATCTCAGAACAGTTTGCAAAGTTCTTAAAGAAATACAGTTGTGGAGGGATAGAACAATGGCTGCCAAAGCCAATATTCTCCTTCAAGCTCTCTCTAATTATTATCACTCTGTTCACACTGAGTGACATTGTGAGCATAACATATCCAGTCAGTAAAATCTTACCAGACCCTAGCATTGATGTTGCGATGGCAAAAGCAAAATTAGATTCAACGCTTGAGGTGTACAATGGCATGACAGCTAATGCTGATAGCCACTTTGCTCATATTGTTGAACAGGCTAAGGCAATTATGGAAGAGTTAGACGTGGAGATGAGTGTTCCTCATCTTACAGGCAGACAGAGACACAGGGAAATCTGTGATCATAATGATGATGCTATGACTTATTGGAAAAGAACTGATTTTACTCCAATACTGGACCATCTTATGACTGACATGAGAGAACATTTTGCTGAAGAAAATATTATCATTTAAAACCCAACATACTTTTGCCCTCACAACTACTGGAACATTATTGAAATGATCTGGCACTTTGTGTTTAAAAAGAGACTAATGGTGGAGAGATTCTCCAATACAAGAAAAAGAGCATAAATAGCCTTAATGATCATGATTCTGTTACACAAGTGTTGTCTGTTTGTCCTAGATCTGACTATCCTATTTTACACATGCTGTACAGAATATTTGCTTTCTAGCTGCATTTATTGCTACACTAGAAAGAATTTTTTCAACATTGTGGTGAAAAAGACATGGCTGAAGTCAACAATGAAGGAGGATCAACGTAATGGCTTAGCTCTGTTGAACACTCACTCTAAAAATGATTGTCCTATTGATTATGTAATTAACCAATTTTGCCGGAAGAATAGGTTCATAGAATTCATCATTTAAGGAAGAGAACCACAATTGTAACTTTTTTATATTATAGGATGGAATTGTCTTCTATATGTGTATAATCAGTTGAAGGAAAACTTTCTTAAACTTTGCATTTTTGTATTACAGTATAAGTAAAGGTAGCTCAAGATATCTTTAGTGCACCCTCCTTGAGGTTTTTCTGTATCCACTCGAGCTAGTATATATGATATTCATGGTATTCTGTAAAGTTCTTCTAACTTAATAAGTAGTACTTAGTAATATATGTAAATCACCATTGAGACAGGGAATTTTTCAAGACTGAGTAAAATATATAACTGTTATTTATTTATTTAGCAGCTTATGATGTACATCTATGAAGCAGGTCCAAGTACATATTTGCTTTGTCACTTTTCCAATAAAAAACATTACTATTACTGATTCTAACTATAGTTTTTCTAAGATATCTAATAAATTTCAGCCACATTTCTGGAAATTTACATCATTGTTAAAAAATTTTAGATACAGTAATCTGAACGGATTTTATGGGACATACATAATCTATGTATCTCAATTACAGAAAATTTAATAGCAATAATTCTATACTATGGGTCCAACATTTTATATACACAGTATAATACAGTCATATAGCACATACATATTCTAGATCCCATTTTGTATACATTTATAAAAAAAAATTTAATGCAATAATACTGTAGAAAACTAAATATTTAGATAAAACAATGCTATTAAGAAGTTAACACATTTTACTTTTTCTTTTTTCCTGTACCTGTGTACAATTTTTTTAGTGTACTATACTGTTTGCTTTAGTTATTTTCGTTTGAAAGAAATTCTCTGAATGTGAAGGGGTTTCTAATAGCAGTTGTTTGATTGACTGTTTAAACTTATCTTTCGGTTTGGCATTAGTGAGATGTGGTGGTAAAGAGTTGTACAACTTTACTGCCATGTAACCATAGCTTCTCTCATATTGAGTTGTGTTATGCTGCAGAATTCTTAATTTCTTGATGTTTCTGGTGTGGTGGTGGTGTACATCTTCATTTTTGTTGAATTTATCTTTATGATGCCAAGCAAAGAGCACGAGCTGAGGAAGGTTAGAATCTTATATTTTTGTAAAAGAGGCTTGCTACTGTCTCTTGTTCTTTTGTTTCCTGTTATTCTAATTGCTCTCTTTTGTAATTTGAATATTTTAATTGCCTCAGTCGAGTGGCCCCATATTTCTATACCATAGCTCATTATAGCATTGAAGTATGAAAGATACACCATGCGCACATCATCTTTAGTTATTAGTGGCTTAATATGTCTCAGAGCAAAAACAGCACTGCTAAGTTTATTGCTTATATCGGAAATATGATCTTCCCATCCTAAACAACCGTCCACGGTGGTCCCTAAAAATTTAGCCCTTTCAGCTACTCTTATACCTAGCGCTTGTAAATTGGTCAGTTCACTTGTTTTTCTTTTGTTGTTCCTAAATAGGATTGCATTAATTTTCTCATAATGGAGAATTAATCTATTCACTTCAAGCCAGTGGGTGATCATTTCAACAGTTTCATTACTTTTACTTATGGCCTCTTTACAAGAAACGTAACATGAAACACTTGAATAATTACTGTCTGAACTCCTTACTGACTTCTTTTTCCAAAACATCCAAAAAATAATATACTCAAGAGGAGTTGTACATTAAACTAGAAACAATTCACTAAACATATCACTGTTTGGATTCCAGAAGGGTTGCGCAACTGAGAACCCTATTGACACATTCACTTGTAGATCATCAGGGTGTAGGAGATTATTACAGTGAATAACCACACGACCTTAATACTCTGAAGAACAATATTTATTAACCATATAAGCATATGCAACAAACATCTGAATGTAGTAAAGTCACCAGAGCAATTGCCTGTCAGAGAGCCTGTTGCAATAGAGCCAAGTTGACCACCAGCAATGCTGCCTCATGAAGCAGTGGCCATAAACACTAATCAAATATCGCAAGCCTTAAATATTAAAATATCACCAGATATCAATCTTTTCAAGGAAGTTGATTGTGTATATCATATAATACTCTAAATAAGAAAGCAAGTTTTATGGAATCAATGACTTTATGTGTAGCTGGTTTGAATGATACTCAACATACAAAATGTAAAAAGTTGTGCTCAATAGTTCAAATGATATTGGAAAAGTAGAAAATTTTAGTGACTGGGTATAAATCACCAAAGCACTTCTGAGTTCACTGTTGTTCCTTATATATGTGGGTGACCTTTCACTAACAATTCAAGAAGCAGTATTGGTCCTTTTTGCAGACTAGTGGTATAATAAATCCCATTAGAGGAAAAACCACAGCAGAGATTGTTAATAATGTTTTCAAAGAATTATTAAGTGTTTATCTGAAAGTGCACTCTTTCTAAATTTTGAGAAAACACTATATTCACAGTGTTGTGTAAGAAATAGAAACATACCCACAATTAATGTAGCATATGAACGAAAGTCAGTAACTGCTCCAAATTTTCGGGTGTGTGCGTTGATGAAAACTTGAACTGGAAGATGCATATTTCTGAGCTTCTCAAACAGTTAACTTCTGACTCTTTTGTTCTTTGTATAGTTACTAGTCTCTGAAAAAAAAAAAAAATCAGTATCCTGATTTTTATTTACACTCAGTAATGTGTTATGGAATAATTTTTGGGGTAACTCACCACTGTGAAAGAAAGTATTGATTGCACAGAAGTAAGCAGTAAGAATAATATGTGGTGTTCACCCACAGTTGTAAAGTAGGTACCTCTTTTTCATATTTTAACTGCATCATCACAACACACGTATTATCTAATGAAATTAATTGTAAATAATCTATCATAATTTGGTAAAAACAGTGATGTCCATACCTACAACACTTGAGAAAAAACTGAGCTTAATTATCCATTTCTAAAGCTGTCAGGGCCTCAGAAAGGGATTCAACATACAGCAACTAAATCACTTTCACAATAACATAAAATGTCTGACAGGTAGCAAAGCAAGTTTTAAATCTAACCTAAAAACATTTCTTCTGGGTAACTGTTTTCATTTCATGGACAAATTTCTGTTTAAAAACTGGTGAAGTGTAAAAAAATAGTTTCTAAGTGTTGTTGCATTAGTAGGCCAAAAACAGTTTTCAACATTGATATACATTCAGTGGTTAGGAATGTAGCCTTAAATGGAAAGACTGATAAAGAATTCAGACCTGGAGGCAACAGAAGTTTTTGAAATGTGGTACTGCAGATGAATATTGAAAATTAGATGGCTAGATTGATTAACTAATGAGAAGATACTGAACTGAATTGGGGAAATGAAATTTGTGGCAGAACTTGACTCAAAGAAGGGATTCATTGATAGGCATAAAGGAATAATGAGATTGATAAATAAAGAGCAAGATTTGAATACAGTAAGAGATTCAAATAATGTATTTTGTAGTGGTTGTGTAGAGGTGAAGGGGTTTGCACAAGATAGACTAATGTGGAGAGTTGTGTCAAACTAGTCTTTGGACTGAAGATGAAAACAACAACACGTTATCAATTTTGAAGTTATGTAACTCCATCCTCAGAAGTCCAAATGACTGTCCAAATAAATCAACAACAGAATGCAGTGAGTAGTTTATGACAGATAGCTATATGTATCTCCACATCAGTATAGCTGATCATAGTGCTTTCTTGACATACAAATTTCATATTACATTGGCAACACAATAGATCTTCTGTGTGTATACCATTTGGTTTGCTCACTGTACTCTGTGGTTGATAAATCTGGGCATCGGCAAATGAAGTTATATAACTCTTAATTTCCTTTCACGCATCTCCACCCTCCACTCATTTGCCTTCATCTTCTCCACCCTCTTTCACATTCTCCTTTCGCCTTTTCTTTAGTCCTTTCCTCTCTCAGTCTCTTTTTGCCCTTCAGAAAATTATACCACCATAGTAAAAGTGCCCAGAGCACCACCCTCACTTGTTAGGCCATTAGCATTGGCATAACTTTTTAGTTCATTCCGAATTGTGTTACAATCAACACACAAGGGAGTTCATGGATGCCATATCATTTTAGTTTTCCAAGTAGAAATTTATGGCATATACAACCAAAAATCTTGATGAGGTCACATATTTTTTCAACAGCATATTCTTTGTTAAGTTCTGATGGGATTTCATTTGCTATATTATGTGTGGTGTACTCTATTTAGAATGTTTTAAGAAAGTAAAACGGAGAGATAATTAGCAAGTTGTGTTGTGAAAAACAAGTAATGACATTGTTATACTTATGAACCACTCTCTCAAAACCTTTTTAAAAAAACTGGAGAGAGTCAAATAAGACTATAACCAGAAGTGATCTTTTTGTCTCAGTTTTTATAGACAGGTGTTGGAAGGAGACTCCAATATGCATGCAGTCATCCTGATTTAGGTTTTCTGTTGTCTCCCTAAATTACTACAAGCTAATGCTTAAAAGCGTTCTTACTATGACTCCTTTGCTGTCAGAGACAGCTGAGGGAATTAGATTAGGAAGTGAGACACTTAAAGTAGTAAAGGAGTTTTGCTATTTGGGGAGCAAAATAATTGATGATGGTTGAAGTAGAGAGGATATAAAATGTAGACTGGCAATGGCAAGGAAAGCATTTCTGAAGAAGAGAAATTTGTTAACATCTCATATAGATTTAAGTGTCAGGAAGTCGTTTCTGAAAGTATTTGTATGGAGTGTAGCCATGTATGGAAGTGAAACATGGATGATAAATAGTTTGGACAAGAAGAGAATAGAAGCTTTCGAAATGT
Organism: Schistocerca piceifrons; assembly: GCF_021461385.2. Taxonomy (NCBI): domain Eukaryota; kingdom Metazoa; phylum Arthropoda; class Insecta; order Orthoptera; family Acrididae; genus Schistocerca; species Schistocerca piceifrons. Next base: position 264,619,967 of record NC_060141.1, read on the forward strand.
GGTGCTACAGAAGAATGCTGAAGATTAGATGGGTAGATCACACAACTAATGAGATGGTATTAAACAGGATTGAGGAGAAGAGAAGTTTGTGGCACAACTTGACTAGAAGAAGAGATCAGTTGGTAGAGCATGTCCTGAGGCATCAATGGATCACCCATTTAGTATTTGAGGGCAGCATGGAGGGTAAATATCATAGAGGGAGACCAAGAGATGAATACACTAAGCAGATTCAGAAGGATGTAGGTTGCAGTAGGTACTGGGTGATGAAGAAGCTTGCACAGGATAGAGTAGCATGGAGAGCTGCATCAAACCAGTCTCAGGTCTGAAGACCACAACAACAACAACAACAACTATAAGGCCATGACCAGCTACCTGTCTCATCCCTACCGCACTAGACCTGTAAGTATGTAAATACCTGTACATGTAAATGATGTTTTTCTTTATTTTTTTCTTAATTTATAATATCTTGATATGTACAATGTCATTGTAAAATTAATCCAGAGATTAATAAAGCTACTACTATTACAGTATTTGTTCAATTATTTTTCTGAACTTGACCACAGTTCTTGTACATACTCCTTCCCAGGGCTAAATGCTTCTTGTGCAGCTAATAGTTTAACTACAATATATCTGTCTTTGCTTGTTTATAACCTGATTAAGTGGATGTATCTTAACCAAATCAAGTATCAGGTGTAAAAGAAGATGTGCAGTTGAGTCACCGAGAAGATAAAATCATTTTGAAGCAGCAGCTGTGCAGTAGTATGAAATACAGGGAAAAGTCATAGTTATAGCAATATACAGACCACCTACAGGGGATATGCACATTTTCATTAATCATTTAGAAACACTGCTTAACATTCTCTTTACTCAAAGAGCCACTTTAATTGTTTGTGGGGACTTCAGTATTAATCTTATGAGTGAAATTAGGCCAAAAGACCAGTTCTTAAATTTAATATGTAGTTTCAATCTATTTTCCCACCATGCAGAAACCCACAAGATTAATACATAATGTATACTGTCTTATAGATAATATGCTTTCAAATGTAGATTCTACAGAAGTAGATTTTACAAATACTGATTTGGGATTATCAGACCACAATGCTCTTGTCCTCAAAATTGCTTCAGTACTACTAAACATAATCATGGTGTTAACACAATATGTGACAACAAGAAATGGAAGACAGAAAAACAAACAGTTAAGGAAAAAGAAGAAATTTACATTCTAACAATGAGTCATGGTAAGGGACTAGCTACAATCATGTCCAATATCCAGTCAGACTATAAAATCACTAGAATTACAAAACTTGGAGCTCCTTTATGAGAAGCGCTGAAAAACTGTGAAACTGCTGTAAAAGGTGGTGTGAACTGTGTCATAATCAGAGGACATAACGAGGTGTATAAAAACAAGAGTAGCCTTGCTGTAAAAGCACTGAAAGAATCACTAGGAACAATGTCACAAGCAAAAGTATTAGTTGTAAGTATTTCTCACCAACATGACTTAACTGAAAACTCATGAGAAAATAGTAAAATCATTACAACAAACTGAAAACTCAGAAAAGTCCACAGCAGTTTTATGCACACAACCTACATTGAGGCAACCAGCTCTGTCAGAGATCATTTTACAAGATATGGACTGCATAGAAATAAGCTAGGCAAGAAAGTGCTGGCCAAAGAAATTCCCCAAGCAATAAAAGCAGTAGGGGTAGATATGCGCAAAAAAACTTGTACTACCTGCAATAGGGTCATTGCCAGTGATAACATAAATGGAGACTGCAACAACAGCACATGAGGAAAAAACATCTCTGGCTACATCTCTAGAAGAAATTAGGCCGACATCAGCATCAGAATGGGATCCATCATTGTTACCATTGGAATCATCAGAAGCAGTAATGGGAAACGGATCAGCTATAGAAGCACCTTCACAAACCACAGCAGAAATTACACCAGCAACAATAACTACGAAAAGGAAGGAATAGAACTACAGCGGAAGAAGCAGTATCAAGTGTTGTGGGTAAGTGGAAAACAGTGCCTCCTGTCCGTCTACATGATTTTATAGTGGTACACAGCAAGAAGAAGCCCATAAAATAGTGCAAAAGATATTATAGCTCCTAACCAAACTGTTCATTCTAAAGACAATAACAATTCTAATCTTAAATTTTGCTACCTGAATATTCAAGGAGTATAGGACAAAGAATTCATTGTAAATAATTTTGGACTAGAGAAAATTTGATACTTTTCATCTGAGTGAACACTGGGCAACAGAGAGTGAACTTATACAGCTATCGAATGGTTACTGTAGAAAAGTGATTAAAGGGGTGGTGTTGCATAGTATACTATCCAGTCACTCAGCCACTCCATTAATGGGTTGGATCTAGACTATTAGTGTGATGAACAGAATTTTGAAGCCACTAGTATAGTTAGTGACAACTTCAAGTTAGTGATAATAGCCTTATACAGATCACTTAAGGGTAACATAAGTGTGTTTTTAGAAAAACTGGACATGCTGTTAGATGTATTTAGAAAGACATAATGGTTACATTATGACATTATAATAGTTGGAGATTGAATGCAGATTTTGATGCAACAACAGCCAGACATAGTGCCACTGGGCTCAAAAATCTAACAAGACAGTACAATCTGCACTTTATCAATAACAGACCCACAAGAGATGAAGCATGTCTTGAGAATATCTTTGTCAGTTTCAGTACTATAGAAGAATCATATGATGTGACAGTACTCCCATTCTCAGATCATGATTCTGTATCATTATGTTACAGAAGTAGGTTCTGTGCTGATAAGAGTAACATTGATAAGTCTGTCCCAAAATGGTAATCACTAGATTGGTCACAAATGATAAAATTGACAGGTTTTGTAAGTCCCTTACTAAGAGAGGCTGGTTTGGCCAATGGTCTGGTGACACAAATTATAGTCTATGTAACGATCTGTCAGAAAAACTAATATTTGAAAGGTTTTTCAGAGTATTTTTGACACAGTTTAATGATATCATTCCAATAAAGAAATGCAAAATAATCAACAAGGGCTCCAAAGGCAAGGGTATAAACTAACAAAACTCATGGTATACTGCACAACTAACAAATCTGTAAAACCAAGTTATGTTGTTGCACAGTATCCATAAAAATCTGAAGACCGACCATGCCAGATCAGCCTATGTTCAGTGTAAGAGTATAGAGAATTCCACAAATAAATGCAAAGCTGCATGGGAACTAATACATAATGTTACTAAAGATGAAAGAAATAGAAAAATGTGTATATGCCCTCAGAAATTCAATGATTTCTTTATTAAATCAGTACAAGAAATAGGAAATGCTATCACCAAACCTGTCATTAGCTCATCTGAGATTCTTTAAAAAAATGTCTGTAAACCACTGGTAAATACTAGTATGTTTATTTACCTTCTCTGAGGTCCCACCTAGTCTCATCCTAAAAATAGTTAAACATCTGAAATCATCTGAGAGTGTAGACTTACATGACATTTCTTGTAACATTCTAAAAATGTAATAGATTGTATTGTGTATGCTTTAACACACTGCATAAATAGGTGTATATCTGAGGGATATTGTCCTGATGAGCTAAAGGTGTCTAGTGTAGTCCCAGTATACAAAAAGGAGATATTGACTCACCTTCAAGTTACAGACCAGTTTCCATAGTCCCAGCTCTCTCTAATATGTTCGAATGTGTAATATACCAACAGTTATCCGTGTACTTCAAAACTGCAGGAATAATTACTGAATCACAGCATGGTTTTAGGAAAAACTTGTCTACTTTTGTTGCTATAGACTCAGTAGTCCAACAGATACATCAAGTATGTGAGAATAAAGGATTTGATCAAGTCACCTTCTGTGATCTAAGTAAGGCTTTTGATGGTGGAGAGCATAAAATACTCCTAGAAAAAATGCAGTACTATGGCTTTGGAGGTAACAGCCTTAAACTATTAAAATCACTACAGGAATGCAAGCAAGCTATTTGTGTAGGTAAAGAAAAGTCCAGTATTGAATTAATTAAAACAGGTGTACTACAGGGATCTATACTGGGGCCTTTTATGTTCCTAATAATGATCAATGATCTGCCATCATTCAACGAGTCCATGACAGTACTATATGCAGATGATACAACTTTCTTTCATTGTAGTAATGATTTCAGTAGCCTCAAAACTTTTGTTGCAGAGAGAATGGCTCAAGCTTCCTATTGATTTAAAGCAAATGGCTTCCTGCTGAATGATAACAAAATGCGGCAGTTTACATTTTCATGAATAATTATCCCAAGGAATTTTATATATTTGGTGTTCTCTGCTATGTACTCATCTATGCATACATTGATATCTTTGCTGTGAAAGTTTTGAAGTCTGAAGTTTACACGAAGTGTTTTAGTAATATTGGTGTGCAGGTTTAATTCACTAAATCTTTGGATGGCATTATTTACTTCTACATTGGCTTATATTTCTAGCTCCTCTGTGTCATTATCTGTGAACAGTAGAGTTACGTCATCTGTATAGGTAAATATACTACCATACCTAATCATTTTAGGATGTGATTTGTGTACAGAATGTAGAGTATTGTGCCAAGAATGGAGCCCTTGGCACAGAGAAATGTAAAATTCTTGCTTTAGATCTTATTTTTTCGCCAGTAGTTTTTGTAATTTCAGTATATTGGGTCCTGTTTGTCAGGTATGAGAGAATACAGTCTCCTGCATTTCCTCTTATGCCATATACTCCTAATATTTCTGCTAAAGCTTTGTGGTCTACACAGTTGAATGCCTTTGTTAGATCCATAAATAGTCCTACACATTTATTTTTAGAGTCCAAGTTTGTTATGACATTTTAGATGAGATCCACTACTGCATCTATGTTGCATTTATCTTTCTGGAAGCCAAACTGTCAGCTTACTCCAAACCAAACTATACTAAATTTAATATCAGATGCAAAACGAAGTGCAAGTAGGAGTACCACAAAGCAGCATTCTTTGTCCCAACTTGTATCTTGTCTACATAAATCACATCCAAGTATCAGATGGTGCAGCAAATGTCATACTATTCACAGATGATCTAGTATGATAATAAGTTCACCAAAGCAACTGCTGCAAACAGCTACTGATCAAGTCCTAAAGGATGTCTACTCTTGGTTCAATACAAACTGGCTGACTCTAGATTCAAATAATACAAATTATATGCAATTTGGGAAAATAAGCCCCAACATAGATCTTGATCTGGTGTTGGGTGACAAAGCCATAGACTGGGAGACATCCATGAAAACTGCTAAAAACTCAAAGGTAAGCAAACCATATTTGTAGAAAATTTTACGACAGACTGCCAGTCAACATCAGAAAGTTAGAAGATGAAAACGAATTTTAAAGTAGAATTCAAAAATTTTTTACTCGAATAATGGTTCTACTCAATAAACAACTATGGAGGCCAATAAACATACTCTGATAATGTTTATATTAAGGAAAAACTGAAAATACTGTCTTTCACCCCAAAATTTTTATTGTATTTGCATGTCTAATGGACTGCTGTTCCATGATGTAAAAGTTTCGCTTAATTACTGTAGAACATATAAGGATTTGCTGTTTAGAGAGAACAAAAGGTAAGCTGTATGGAAATCAGACTATGCTATTTTAATACCATAAGCATACACATATTTAAAGTTGTATTACAATGTATTATATGACTATGCATTAGTCTGTGTTAATATGTATTGTACGACCATGTATTGTCCTGTGTTACAATGTATTGCATGACCTTTTATTATTTTGCCTGTCCTTTTTTTACTTATTTGTATATTTTATTTTCTTTAAATTGTTTCCCATAAATTTATGTGTACATTTAGATAACATACATACAATATTTATTGTCTATGGATGGATAAATAAAATAAAATACAATAAATATCTACCATCAATGTGTGGAACTAAGCACTGAAATTGGTAATAGCACATATGATGTGGAAACTGTTTTCTTAAGAATCTGTTACTGATCGCTAGCTCAACAAGCTACTTTATTTTATTTTTCATCTTTGAAGAGCAAATTTAAATGAACTACAAATTAACTGCAGGAAATTGTAAAGATAATTGTGAGAAAAGTCTGAATTATCCCTCTGTCAACTTAAAATAAATGTATTTTCTTTTAATGTGTATTTGTCTGGTCTATGTCATCTGATATTACAAAGTGTGCTACAGATGAGTGACAAAAATATTAATATTTACGATGGTAACATTACAAATTACATTCGGGCAGGTTTATGTAAGATTTTCTGCACTGAATAGTTCATGAGTTGTAGTTAATCAGAACCAGCAGATTTACTATACGACATATTCTTCTTCAGAGCAAAAATAGTGGCACAGCAAATTACACTAAATGGCTTTATTAGATTTTTATTGTTTTCATTAAGTTTTACACATGTAGGGAGCTTACTGAACAGCTGAGGTCCATGAAAAATGCTCCCTTTTGACATGGTTGTGTAGCAGCATGTAACACAAGCAGACCTGAGTTTATTCTGATGCAATGTTAGTGGATTTCCCTGTTCTCCTTTAGCCTGCCTGTGGTTGGTACTATGTAGATTGTTAAGGAATGTTTCTAGAACACATTTGCAAATGAATTGATGAATAAGCACTCCAATATCAAAAAGGTTTTTTTATAAAATCCACAACTGTTTTTGGCGTATATATTGAAGCCATTTTCTTTGGAATTTTGTGCTGTGATGAAGCATAGTCAAGTGATCAGTTGAATTTGGTCAACCACACCACAAAATTCCACTAGACAATGACTTCAAAATAAAAGCTGAAGCTAATCATGGACTAAAATAAAAAACTTTTTAGCAACTGAAGTCATCAATTCAAGATAGTTGCAGAGCAATAATTCTCTCGAAATGTCAAGAAACTAATAATATACAAGCAAAATGGTATAAGTATCTCCAGTCTTCTGAAAAGGGTCTAAAATTTTGTTCCCATTAATGAACCTCTGGAGTCTAAAAATGCCAAGGGCAGTTGGAGAATTACCCCAGAATATCACACCATATAAAACATGCATAATATGCACTGTTTTCTTACTGATCAATACATAATTGCAGCATACTGTAAACAATGCAGCCAGTAAATTTTAGCATTTACCAGGTCAGTGTGTTTATTTCATTTTAAATTATCTTTTAGACAAAAGGCCAGGAATTAGAAGTTTTGTTAGTTTCAATTAGTCACTTATTGGGTTGGTTACATGTGACTGAGACAGGTTTGCGTTTGTGTAGTGTGGAAGTTCAGAAGAATGTGTCTTGTGTATTGTTCAAATAACTTTAATCATTACTGTTTCTTTGTACATGTGCAGTGTACCATTCAGTGTTGAATAAAGCTATTATTATTATTATTATTAAGTTCATGGATACATGAAGTTGCTGAGTAGTTAACATCACTGCTTTCAGGACTGATGCAGGGTGATCCTCTTTGAGGAATACCGTTATGTCGCCTGAAAATACAACAGTTCTGTGAGCACCAAAACACAAAACAAACCAGAATGGAAAGCAAATTGGACAGAAAACTCTTAATTCAATCAGGGCTAGCCATCATCCAGATTCCAATACTGTAATAATCATGCAATGGATCTATTTTGTATATTACATTAATACACTAATTATATCATATGCAGCCATTCTAAATTAGACAAAGAGCAAGTTGACCATAATGTCAGAAATGTAAACAAAGTAACGTGGTAATGATTTTTAAATACTAACATATCAAACTCCTAAAACTCAGTCAGTTGGTGAGAACATCTGAAATCTTCATATTCTGTTTTAATTGTCATATAATAAAAATGTATTTTACCAAGTTGCTCATTTTTTGTTTATTGGCCAATGTCCATAAAGCAATATTCAGAATATTATAAGAGACACTATTATCCATGTTAACAAGCAATGTATGCATCAAAGTTTGCTGGTATTCAAAGTAATTATGAAGTAACCAAACTCAAAATATGTAAGCAAATTGTCAAAAGATATTTTCCATGTAAAATACAAAATTACTGTAAATGTTAACCAAAAGCTTTGTTAAAATGTATTTTGAAAACATGGTAGGAACTGTGTACTTAATTTTGTTACTGTGCAGTTAATGAAATTTTCAACGTCATTGTTTATTGTGTGTACTGATGTAATTCAAATGTTACCATTGTTTTCTGGTTAATTTGTATGTGTGTAGCAAATAGTATTGTTTGTACTGTAAATTGGGGCTACATTGCTCCTATGGGGGTTACTTTGCTCCAGAAATGAAATAAGTTTCAATGGAGAGGAAATCTTCAACTAAAATCAAAAACTTTTACCTTGAAATCATAGATGGCATCACAGTCTTCCTTCCAGTACTTTCTGGGTCTGCCAATTTGTGTTTGGTTGTTGAGTGGAAGCCATTGAGTTAAAGTGTCATTTATCGAACTGAAATTTGCATTTGAAAAGTTGTCTCTACAGAACAGAAGTTTATTACTTAAATGGTATGTATATGACCATTTGATGTCGAATTTTATGGTGAATTAAAATTTACTTTGGATGATAACACAGTTTCATTTGATTTTCTCTTATTCAAAAATAAATAAGTGAGTTTACATTTTCAACTGTGGGGCTACTTTGCACCATTCACAAAAGTAACCCCACTCATTTTTGCAAAATGTATTTTAGTTATATTTCTGTATTATTTCTCATAGATATGGTTCATGAATATAAAAGAAAACCAAGCTCATGTCGGTACATTGATGTGTGTGTGTGTGTGTGTGTGTGTGTGTGTAAGTATAATCTAACTTCTGCACCATTTCAGTGCAGTAATGTGTTCATTGTAAATAAGTATTACAGTAGTTGTATTACATGTTTATTACCTTATAAATAAATAAAAAACGTTTTTTATTTTAAATTCAGTGCATTAGTATTTGTAAAATGACTCTTAGTGTTCATTAAAAATGACGATCATTCCACTTGGGACCTGTGGAATGGTACATTAGCTTATTTGTTTTAGTTGTAAATATTTGTCATGTATTGTTGTTTTTCTGACATGTTCCACATCCAGGAGGACCTCCTCACTACGGATCAATTGGAATGAAAGTAAATCTAATCTAATCTAAACAACTTATGACTTAAGTCAGTCTATGTGCACTTATGAATATGGGTAACACTTCTAAATTAATTTATAGATGTATATGAATATTATGATGAAAACTGATACTTCAAATAAAGCCACTACTCTTCCTCTTTCACTAATCGGCTGCTGTTTTTATCCAGTACTTCAAACAAAGCATTCATACAACTTTAAACAGACAACTATAGCTGTCTACATACTGGAAAAAGTTAAGATCTTTTTAATCCAACTGTTAGAGTTATTCAGAATAAATACCCTTGAATCCAAATATTCTGATAAAATATAGCAATCTATTGCAGACTTTTGTATGAGAATACAAAACTGTATTCTGAAACCCACATAGGACACATAGTCTACACAGAACTCATTTCTACTTCTTGTATTGTGGTTGCGAATTACAGAGGTCATCCTAAATTTAAACTTGTGTTTAACTACAAATACCATTAGAAGAGTAAGAATATTTACATCACCAGTGAAAAAATGCTCCTATTGAAGCAAAAAAGTGAATATGTTCTTTCGTTTAAAAAAAGGCTCTGACTGAAAAATGGATTACCAGCTGCCTGATTCTTTCTACCTCAGCACCTTTAAAAATTTTCCCAAAAATGTTGGCTTACAAACATATTCTCACTTTTCTAACATGCAACTCACCTCAAACTCCCATAAGCTCCCCTAACTGTAACTCGCTCACACCCACTAGTCCATTGCTCTATGTCACTCATACCCGTCCAATCCCAGTTTTCCTTTCTCATTTACTTATTTAGCCCTACTCAACATCATCATCTCTTTGTGTCTCTCTCTCATTTCTGTCACTGTCTCCTGCATCCCCTTCATTCTGTCATTCTACCTCAATCTCCTCTCACTGCAACTGTCTCCCTCTTACTCTCTCTTATTGCTAATATCTCATTCCTTCCTTTCTACTGCTGCTGTCTTTTCTCACTGTCGCTATCTCTCTCTTCCTCATTGTCACTGTCGTATACTGTTGTCTCCAAATATCACTGGCTCTCACCCACTTCCACTTTCTCTTTCTCTTTATTCCTCCCCTCCTGGCACCCCTCCTTCTCTCTTTCCCTAGCACTGTTCTGTCACTGCCCACTAAGTTCCATTGCCACTGCATCCCTCTCTTTCTCTCACACTGCCATTGTCTCCTTCACCCTTCCTGTAAGACAACCATTGTCTACTATCTTCTACCATTTATTACCTGTCCATCTCTTTGCCTCTGCCACTGTCTTCTGCTCACTCCGCATAAAAAATTGTGAATACGTTCACATGCCAGAATTTCTAAAGTTGATGAGGAAAGTAGAATGGAGCATCTGGTACCTCACTTTTCAGTCAGAGTCTTTTAAATAAAAAAAGAACATAATCACATTTTTTGTACTCCAATAGGAACATTTTTCCCCAGGTTCACTTCTTTTCCCTGCTGCAGCAGGGTATGTAACTCATACAAAAGGAATGTATTGGTCAGTAAAATAGATAATTTATTTCTGTAAAAGTGCAATAATCCAAAACTAATTTTACACCTGAGACTGGTTTTATGTGCAAATAATTTGCATTTGCTTCCCAGATGACAGCATTTTTCTTGGTGCAACGTCAAACTATGTTTTTGCCTTACATCGGATTTCACTGGTGTATTTTACATGTACAAGCACAGTAACTTTGAACCTCTGAATCTTGGAGAAAGATAAAGAAATGAAGAAAATTCTCAAGTTTATTTGAGATTGGGTTCTTAGGTATACATCATAAGAATTACAGCCATTTGCTATATGTAGCTGTCTAAGAATCCGCAGCTGGGTTTTGATACCCAAAAAAACACTTTTTGGAGCGTTTTTTGATGACAGACAAAGATTTTTTAAAGCAGGGAGATGGCTCTTCTACATAAATGCTTAGTGAGCCATTTTCCATTATTATTTATTATTTAGATTTTGCCTCATACCGGATTTTTACATGTATGAAGTAGGGTAACTCCAAACCTCTGTATCTTGAAACCAGATAAAGATATCAATAAAATTTTCAAGGTTGTTTGAGCTCAGGATCTTAGGAATATATCACAGAAATTTCAGAGATTTAACAGCAAAAATATAGTAAAAAAAACTTTTTGAGGGGTTTTCCAAGGAATTGACAATGAAGTAATAGTGCCTTAATAACTCCCATCAAACTCATTACAGACCACATCAAATGTAAAAAGAGACAACTGATTTGCTCCATTTGCCTAAGCAAGTGGTAGTTTGTAACAGTTATATTAGACCCTCTACTGTATGATATTGGCACTACGATAAACTTCTACTGGGTATACAAATGGTCCCTAGCCCAAGTTCTATCGAAAACACTTGACCCAATATTTGTATCACCAATAGAACCTTTTCATCACCAACAGAATGCGAGGTAGGAGCACCGGATAATCCTGTTTTTATGTGTGGCATTTTGTAATGTATTAGGTAAGCACACTGCCACATGCATACCGATTGATGAAATTTCTGCAAGATGTTTGGTTATCAACTTTACACTATATCTTCATTACACAATTCAGTACTTTTTTGACCTTAGCTGGATTGCTTCATAAGATAAGGCCATGGCACATACAATGATTTATTGCTGCCATTTAACGATCATGGGCAGATAAATTATTAATACTGGACTTCATGTCTACTTTATGGAAGACAGTTGTATTTAGAAATAAATTATTATCATTGCACTACATTTTTCTATTTGTGTCAGCAGTGTTATAGTGGGGACGAAATGAAAGCTTCACATGAGGAATTAATTCTAAATGTTCTATATCAGCACTATTCCCAAGATGAAATAATATTGAAGTCACATTAAATTATTTTCCAATATTTCCAAGGTTAAAATGATTTGCAGTTGGGGGCCTGTACACTGATAGGACTGCTTGCTATCTTGTATGTTTTTAAGATTATTACTGAAGTGCATCATTCAAAAGCTGTTCAGTATAGTATTAATTCAGGTCTATAACCTGGGACTTTATTCTGATTTTACCGTATATAGCCGCTCCCCATTTCCCTTTTCTTATATTATACCTACAGTAATGTGTTTCTAAATTGTACCCACCTAGTTGCACCTGTTCACTTTCTGTGACTTCCAAATATTGTCCTGTTATGTATAACACATTTGTAGAACCACCTTTAGAATCTGCAGTTTCCAGTAGTGACATGAGAAGCTTATCCTTATTATGCAACAGGCTTCTTACGTGCATGGAAAGTACAAATTTATTATTACAGCAACCCTTTATGCTCTCCGAGCTACCACTTGTTACTCCACTACTTACTGCAACTGTGTCTATTATTATTGGCAGCTCTATCTTTCAGAAAACATGTTACATTAAAAAAAGTCATAAAGAAATATTAAAAACCACATACACACTGTGCTCTGGTTAAACTGTTATACTAAATGCTTCTGGAAATTAGTTCTTCAAGTAACACTCAACTGTAGACCATGCAGTGTGTAGCATGACCATGTGAGGGAGAATACATTAGTCACAACCACACTCTCCTCTGTTGAGCATTTCCTGAATCTCTGCATTTACATATTTGGCAGAACACACTATACAGGCTTCTTCACATTGCTCAACAATAGCACAATCTTCAAATGAATGCGAATTAAGCATTTGCTTAGTTTGGCTCATGATCCAAAAGGGTCCCATCACTTTAAATAATCACTACATGATCTTTTTATGAAGATCTTTTCCCACAGCACCTAAACTGCAGATAGCATCTCTGAACTGTGCTCTTGGTTCAGAAATACTAGGTATCTTATATTCACTACCCAGATGGTTCTGTATTAATTTGGGCATTTCGTTTCCATTACTGCTCACTAGCAGAAGGGATGTTAAGATCTTTTTAATAGTTTGAGACACTGTGGAGAAATTTTGGAAGACAAAAAGAATTATCTGTCTTGCTCTTGCCCAAAATCCTCTAGTCATAAATAAAAGGTACCATTTAAGAAAGCACTAGTGGTCTGCTATTACCTGTTGTCTTCATGGAATTAACACATGTGAATACAAAGTGCTGAGAGGTTGTGTAGGAGCAATGTTCTCCATCCCAGCTTCTGCATTATTGGCTAAGGCACATGACCTTCTACCTCATTTCTACCAGTAGTACCCTTGGGTCAATCTTCTGCTGCAAAGGACTCTAATCAATTCAGTCAGTTTCACAGTGATTGCTTCAAAGTTTTTCATACAATGCTTACTGGGATGCTTCTGGGTTATGAGGATTCATCTTCTTTTAGTATTCAGTGGCTCTAATATTCAGGGAATTCCTTTCTTCTTGTCATGGGAGTCCTTCAGCTGTCACCACATCCCACATCTCTGTTTCCAAATGCTTTGATCTCGCCATTCTTCCTAGTCCTCTTCTATTCCTCTTCTCTACATTGATCCTTAGACACCCCTTAGGCAACCTTTTCTGGTTTTCCTCTTCTTCTCCTTCCAGGAGGTTGCTGCCATAAAAGTGCTCTCTTGGATCATCTGTCTTCTTCCAGTCGCTTGATATGCCCTAACCATCCTAGCTGTCATTCTTCTATTCTATATGTAATACTGCAATGGGTACGCGTCCTTTATCTTATTTCCTCATTTATTGCATAGTCAAGTTGGAAAATTTTACATGATCTTCTCAAGTGGTACTTTTCTGAAGCTCTTAGTCTCTTATTATTTCTTTCTGTGATATCCCAACAATCATTCACATAACCTGTTATTGGTTCCACTACTATGAATTTATGTAACTGAATTGTAATCTTTAAACTTATTTTTTAAGACTGAAGTACAGGATTTTTGGATAGCTTCCCTCCCTGCTTGATCCATTGCTGGATACCTCTGTTACATCTTTCAGGGAATTTCCAGAAAAAAAATATACAGTTACCTTGACTTAACATTTTCCCAGATATGGATTACAGATGTGTAGATTATTATTTAGAGGCGTGATAGGAAGGAAAAAAAAAAAAAAAGAATGAGTGATATGGATCTGTAACTACAAATAATTTTCTCACCTCCATTTTTTGCAGATGGATGCCACTTCTGAAACTTACATCCAGTAGAAAATATCCTTTGTGTAACTGACTGATTACAATCATAGCTCAAGGGAGGTCCTGGCTCAGCACAATATTGTAAATCATTGTAAATAATTATAAAAAGAATAATTATTGCTTTTTAGTGGTATAATGGTTTTGTAATCTCATAGGTAATATATCTGAGAGTTACGTGTGTCAGTGGAGTATCATGTATATAACACAGAAATCGAATTACTTGTTACATGGAAACTTAATTGCACATGCTGCATGGATTTTGTTGTTTAATGATACTGATGGCTGTATTTAACTTACTATTGAAGAATTTTTGTGTACATGGTAAATTTGTTTTATTTTTTATCATGAACTGAAGAGTTTTACAGTCTTTTTTGTAATAAAATTAACTCTAGATGGCAGCTTGTCGTCTTAATTAGATACAGGGGCTCTTTTCCTACCATGAGATACTTTAATCTGTGTTGTTATACATACCTTCTCTTCAGTTCTGTTAAATTTTATCTTTGTTTGTTTTAAGGATCAATTTTTCTCGTGTCCCATCAACTACACATTTCCTATGCAGATTATGCCATCTTTGGCCACATTTACAAGTTACAGCTACCACAAACTTGTGCTGAAGGAATATATTTAAAGAAAAGTTAAATTTCCATCAACCCTGTCTGATTTTTAAATCTTTTCCCCATGTTCCTATCATAACTATTCTCTTCACATCAGTACCAGTCATCATCAGTTTCTCTTAAACACTATTTTTTCTTCCTGATCTGAAACCAACTATTCAATATGTTTTATTCTCAACATTTGATCATCATGATCAGGTGAACCATTTACATTTGAATGATCTGCATCTACATCTACATCCATACTCTGCAAGCCACCTGACAGTGTGTGGTGGAGGGTACCTCGGTTCTCCTTTCTATTTCAGTCTTGTATTGTTCGTGGAAAGAAAGATTGTCGGTGTGCCTCTGTGTGGGCTCTAATCTCTCTGATTTTATCCTCATGGTCTCTTCATGAGATATACATAAGAGGGAGCAATATACTGCTTGACTCCTCGGTGAAGGTATGTTCTCGAAACTTCAACAAAAGCCCGTACCGGGCATCTCTCTTGCAGAGTCTTCCACTGGAGTTCATCTATCATCTCTGTAATGCTTTTGCGATTACTAAATGATCCTGTAACGAACTGTGCTGCTCTCCGTTGGATCTTCTCTATCTCTTCTATCAACCGTATCCCACACCGGTGAGCAGTATTCAAGCAGTGGGCGAACAAGTGTACTGTAACCTACTCCCTTTGTTTTCAGATTACATTTACTTAGGATTCTTCCAATGAATCTCAGTCTGGCATCTGCTTTATTGATGATTAATTTTATATGGTCATTCCATTTTAAATCTCTCCTAATGCTTACTCCCAGATAATTTTTGGAATTAACTGCTTCCAGTTGCTGACCTGCTATATTGTAGCTAAATGATAAAGGATCTTTCTTTCTATGTATTCACAGCACATAGCACTTGTCTAGATTGAGATTCAATTACCATTCTGTGCACCATGTGTCAATTCGTTGCAGATCCTCCTGCATTTCAGTACAATTTTCCATTGTTACAACCATCTGCAAAAAGCCTCAGTGAACTTCCGATGTTATCCACAAGGTCATATATATATTTTTTTGTGAATAGTAATGGTCCTATGACACTCCCCTGCTGCACACCTGAAATCACTCTTACTTCAGAAGACTTCTCTCCATAGAGGATGACAAGCTGCGTTCTGTTATCTAGGAACCCTTCAATCCAATCACACAATTGGTCTGATAGTCCATATGCTCTTACTTTGTTCATTAAACGACTGTGGGGAACTGTATCAAATGCCTTGCCGAAGTCAAGAAACACGGCATCTACCTGGGAACCCATGTCAATGGCCCTCTGAGTCTCATGGACGAATAGTGCGAGCTGGGTTTCACACAATCATCTGTTTCGAAACTCATGCTGATTCCTACAGAGTAGATTTCTAGTATCCAGAAAAGTCATTACACTCGAGCATAATACATGTTCCAAAATTCTACAACTGATCGACGTTAGAGATATAGGTCTATAGTTCTGCACATCTGTTCGACGTCCCTTTTTGAAAACGGGGATGAACTGTGCCCTTTTCCAATCTTTTGGAACACTATGCTCTTCTAGAGACCTATAGTATACTGCTGCAAGAAGAGGGGCAAGTTCCTTTGCGTACTCTGTGTTGTCTAAGAAGACACTGGCTGCTGTGCTTTTACCTTAGACTCTTTGTTGTGAACAGTGCTGTTGTTTTCTGTATCACTTAGGATACATGCAGAGTTATGTTTGTTTCCACACCCCATTTCTGTCCAACACATAAACTGCTGTGTGTCTAATTACCCAACGTCGATGAGACATTTCTCAAAGGCAGGTAGAAACTATGTCATTTTAGAAGTTTAAATTTGTCAATTACTTTGACAGCTCTTGAGTAGTTCACCAGAGATTTGACATTTAGCTCTTACTGTATCATTCCATGAATAACACACACATTTTTATCCTCTACAATTTCATGTTAACTGGAATTTGCTCCTTTAGATAAGAGCCATGTGTTATACAAATGCTGAAAAGTAACAGATAGAAAATAACTTCAATAAATGATAATTTTTTCCCCTACATGTTTGTATTTTGCCCTGTCCATTGTACACTTCCTGGAGCTTCAATATTGCTTAACATGTTTACTGTCACGATTCTGCTGGCACACACTCCTGACATCATGTGCCCACTGGCAGCCCCATGTTCCACCATGTTTAATACTGTACCATTGTTATTGTTATTATTATTATTATTATTGTGGCCTTGACTGGACCACATTTGTTAAGTATACAAAGGTTTATACAAGCAGCTGTTATTCAGTGGTACAAATTAACAATACAGGATTATAATAATTCATTTTTATAGAAAGGGCTTTTTGTCTTCTATTTTCCAAATAGTTATTCATTCTTCCAGTTTTTTTCCTATTTGTTTGAGGTCACCCTTCCTGTGGTCATGTTATGAATTTTTGTTTGTTGTGTTACGTGTGTGTGTTTTGTTGTATTTTGGTTTTGTTTGTTTCATTTTTTATGTAATCTAATGTAATTTGAAGTCCTCTTTTGTCTTCCTTAATTTCTGTAACTAATTTAATGTTGCTCTTGCTATTCTATAGTTTTTCTACTACTGTCTTGCACACACTTTTTCTGGTGTTCGGGATCAGATATCCAAAGAATGAAGTTTATATTTTCCTGATCATTTGAAGCTATTCTCCAATGTCCGTTTACTTGATACTGTTTCTTTCTTGAGTATTCTTCCAGTTTCTGCTCTATTAAATGTTTCGATGATGACTACAGTATATAATATTGTATTGTGTATTAATTTGTATTGCTTAATCAAGCTGATGCTAGTGATGAGAAATCAGATCTTCTTTGACATTTTGAACTCTGTCTTTTGTAACCTTACATACCATCCAATGATATACTATACTAAACAGAATAGAGCATGTGGCCTCTGGCATACACTTGGTGTTAAGTGTCATCTGCTGTTGTGTTCGCTGGCATGGCAGTTAATGTGTTCAGAGCACAGTGGGAGTTACTGCCATCTTAATATTGTTCATTTCAACAAATTATAGGTTGAAGTTTTATTTAGCAAAGCATTTGACTGCTTGAGAAATATGCTCGAAATTCAGTTTATTCACCTTAAATTTATTAAATTATCAATATTCCACTTGATTCATTTCTCAGATCTTTTCAGAAACATGGCAAGTATTAGTTATGATGTTGATACTGTAGAAGGAATTCTGCAGTACAGCCCTGATTTATTTCTTTAGTAACAGTGAATTATGCTTCTTTCAACTGTTCTTTATGTGGTATGTGGTGGGCTTATAGACCTGAATGAGAAAATTTGTGTGTGTGTGTGTGTGTGTGTGTGTGTGTGTGTGTGTGTGTGTGTGTGTGTGTGTGTGTGTACTTTATTATTAAAGCTGGCATACAGTCAAGCAGAACCAAAGCTGTGAAATGTAATAAGTTCTTAATGAAACTGCATATTCATTCTAAAAATAACTTATGTGAGTTTGTTCTAGTTTAGCCTGCAGTGCAGTGTAAGACATGGCTCTAAAAGGACTGAATGAGTTATTCTGAATGTAGTATTTTCTGCTGTCTGTGCTCAATCACAAAAACAAAATACAGTAGGGATACCATAAGACATCTAGACAAATACTTCTGAATTAGTCACTCGAATAATTCAGCATAATTGTGTTGTTTACCAGGAATTGAATCGAACAACTCAGATGGCCTGCTTAAACTTGTAGGGATTGGTCCAATATCTTCCTTACATGAGTGTTTATATTATGTGTGTCTTTTCGAGTTAAGATGGCAGTTCAAGAACATTCACACACGTAGTGCCTCCACCTGCTAAGCTCCAGGGTCAAGAGATGTATTGTTGCTGACTGTTCTGCACCATCGCTCGATAGAATATCATGGTGAGATGAAATTAACACAGCACTGTTTATTTTCTGCAAAAAAACTGTATGCCATCACCTCTTTGCCTAACATTCCAATTCTGATGAAAAATATTGAAGAAACAAGATATTCACCAGCTCTCTTCAAAGCTAACACTGTATTCTAATGCCTAGATCATAAATGAAGCTTATTTTTCAATGAAAATGGGTGTCCAAAATATTAAGGTTATTTTACGTCTGATGGTTACAATTACAGTTTTCCTGACAAATCATATCTGTTACTGAGAATGTTAACATTTTGTTGCTATTAGATGCTATGTGTTTTATAAATCCCTTCATCATTTCATTTCATTTCATAGTACAAATACAAAAATCCTGAAAGTTATTTGTTGTACAAGTGTATTCATGAAGGAGGCATGCAATGTGTTACAAGTAGCTACCATAGAGAGTGAACTTATGCACTGAGTGTATGATTGGCTTGTTTTGAACACCTGAAAATGGTTACAAGTTTTTATCAATGGGTAAGGATTAGGACACACACTGACACACCAATCACAAAATAAATTCTGTGTAAGTTTTAGTTGTTTTGCAAACCACTGTTTATTGCTCATTGCTTTCTTTCCTTCTTCTGTACAAGGACGATTGTGTACCTATTTATAGCATCTGAAATAAATACATCTACCTAGTTTGATAAACTATTTTTATAAAGCACAATATCTCTTTATGTTAGTTGCCATATTCCCTAATCCATAAAATATCTTTGGCTTGCTTAAAAAATATACAAATTTCTTTGTACATTAATGCCATTTTCTCATCCTGTGCTTGAAATTTTCATTTAGTTATTAAGTAGTGAGGCCTAATATTTGGGGTGCACTGTAGTTTTGTCAGTATTATGTAAAGTTTGCCTGGTTGTACAAAAATATCTTCATTTAAAAAATATCATACATAAGGTACATCATGACTTCCAATATAAAATTCCTGTGCAACAAATATTGGCACAAGTTAACTGCCTAGCACGACATCAAGAAAAACCAGTAATACAATAATATAAAATCAAACTATATTATTAATTTATGTAAAGACCATATGAAACTGTTATTTATAAAGGAGAGCTATTCTCGTTGGCCGTTAAGCTTTCAGACATGTTTATCATAAACCAATCTGTGTAACACTTTTTGAAATGTATATGACAAATTATATCAGCATGAAGGACGAATTTCGTACAATAGTATAATCTGAAGCACCAGAGGCCTTTGCAAACGAACTGTTGGTATTATGGATGTATGTTGTTAACTCAATTACATACTAAGCACCAAAGATGACTTCATTGTGTCACTTCAGTCACTGCCAAATATTGTGACATTGTGAAACTGAAAAATTCTTCTATTTTACTAAATGAATTCATTCCAAAAACAGGATGACCATAAAATTGTGACACTTAAAGGTACATTATGTGAAAACAAATTTGTGTGTGTGATGTGACTGATGCTGAAGACAAATACTCCAAACTTGACAATTTTATACACATTCTTGAGACATCACTGTTTTCTAGCATGGGGAGATGCATTTTAATGCCTTGTTATGTATTTTATATTATAGAGTATTAAACCTTAATTTCTGTATATTTTTTTGTTTGACAATGCCTTCATCTCAATTCAGTCAAGTTGTGGGAAAATATAAAAATTCAGTCAATCATGTTTAATGTGTTTTTTTAATGAACTTTCAGTACAAATTGGACATGAAAATAACAATTTTTGTAGTTTAGTACTAGTGATTGTACGTTATTGTTCCATAATTTTACCTGGTCATGATATTTAAACAAATAATTACTGAAGGAGATGCAATGTTCAGTTTGGTCATACATTCTGTACCGTATTTCTTTCTTCCCAGAAAAAAAAAAAAAGTGTCAGAAGGCATTTCAAATAATATCTTCAAATGCCTGCACATTAAATTAATTTTTACAAACACATTCAATAAAAGAAATGCAGGTCCCTGAATAGAATTTCATTTCACAAACATCCAAGATGCCAAATTGATGTAAAAATATATGGATACAGTTAAATTCTTACAGTAAAATAATATTTTGTCTTTTTATAACTATCTTGGTCAATGTATAAGGGAACTATTGTACAATGCGTGTTCACGAAATAGAGAACTGAGATGTCATTTACGCAATTTCAAGATATTATTTCCCCCTATTGCAACAAGGTGCAAGTGGGTGAAATTTCACGGCTGAACAACAAAACAGAATGGTGAATTGGTATAATTATTTATTTATTTATTTGTTTTTCTTTTAAATAAGGGATTTAACAACATGCTTAATATTTTATATTAATTTATTGCAAATTCATCACATTTTATCTACATATATATATATATAGATATATATATAATCATGAATACCTACCTAACATTAGCAGCCAATATTTTAGATTTAACAGAGTTGTACACGACAATATCACAGCACATTCATTTAAAAATTTTCTTCTGAGGGCACCATTTATATGCTTCACTTGTCATATCATTTCTCCATCACAACCAAGTACTTTGGCAATAGAAATAAATGTCCATCATATAACCTTAAAGAGCACTTCACAGCAAACAATCTACTGAGTTAACTATAATTTTGTTTGCCATTACTCAAGGCACTCAACTGAGTTTATAAATTAGCTTTGAGCAGAAATATCAACATACATTCAAAATTAAGAGTTTAAAAAAATGAAATAATCTCAATGAATGATAACTAAAGATTATTTCACTGGAAAAATGATACAGCATACAGTGAAGTTTCAACCACTTTGTGAAAACATACATAATGGTATCCTGCAATACACACAATATTTTCTATTTGTGGAATTGTGACAGTACTCCTCACAATAATACTCAACCATCAACATGACAGCTGCAGACAGCTGGGACAGCCAATATCTGGGACAGCCCAATTTTCTGACTCCAGCTTTAAACGTCAAAATTGTGACGTTTTTTTTAAAGGACTAGATTTTCATAATCAAAATTATTTTAGTGCAAATATTCCTTCTGGAACATTTCAAAATATATTTATATAGACAATATATTTATGGCATATTTTTATATTTATGTATATACTTTGCAACTATTTACACTCATTATGTAGATATATTTACAGCAGAGTACACAGAAAATTGGGCAATGCCTGGAAATCACTTCCAAATGACTGTCAAATCATAATGTGAAGGGACTTCTTTTTACATAAAAGAAATCTACTGTACACTAAGCCTACTCTCGAGTAGGATTATAAGTAGGATTATTTTATACTGTTTAGAGCAAATCTTCCACACATTCATTAGCACTGTAATATCTCTTCAAAATAAAATATCACTCAGTACTGTTTGCACCATTGAACAGTTTCTTAATTGCTGAATCAGCAATGATTATTTAAAAAAGTTAATTTGAATGATCTGCAAAAAAAAGCTTCTTAAACTGCAACAGAGTGATTCCTTTCTGTAGTTAAAGAAATCTTAATATTGTAATTTTAAAGAAGAGTCTGAAAGGACAATGCAGTACGGTTTCCAGTCGTACTATCTAAACAGTACATAATAGTCCACTTTTATATACAACTAGACACGTCACCAACGTTACAGGTAACAAGGGCTTTTCCATCACTAATTTCTCCTGGATTTGTTTATATACTTAAGTGCAAATCATCACTTTGTATATAATCTAGTCATCTATAGAACCATTTCATTATACTGACATCTCTTCACAAAACCAACAAGAACTATATCTTTAGTGCACAATAAGTTCTTCAAAAATATATTTTTTAATGCAAAGTTTAACATACGTATTACTCTGAACAAGGGAACAAAAACATGAAAGAGGACAAGCTTTACGAAAAAGGGACAGAGGCATATAGATAAATGAAGCATACAACCTATGTAAGAGCACCTCTTGACAAAAATGTGGATGTTACCCACATGACTTTTTACAGAGACCTGAGATATTAATTCAGACAAGCTTCAGACACCTCTCTCTCTCTCTCTCTCTCTCTCTCTCTCTCTCTCTCTCTCTCTCTCTCTCTCTCTCTCTCTCTCTCTCTCTCATTCTCCCTCCCTCTCTGCAGAAGAAAACAAAGGTATTAAGACTATGCCCAAACATTGGTAAAAGCTCTGTACTAGAGAACCTTCAAAATAAACATTCTATAAAAACCTTTTTACGCAACAGTCACCGTAGACCTACATCCATTTTCTGCTGTCGAATTGCAAAATGTACAAAAAGTACTGTTTAAGTGATAAAAAGGTGTCGAACGGAGAACGAAAATATATTAGTTCAGACTAAACGTTCTTTTTAAGTAAATTTAAAGGACCACGGGCTGCCAAATTGAAATATAAGAATATAAGTATCAAATTGAACAGCCCTTCACAACCTGAGCACATTTGAAGATCAATCGACTGACCAGTAATCTCACTCCCATTCGATGATACCGAAAGTGGCGCACTCGTCGCGTCCCATTACGTGCCGACAAGGACGTGCATAATGCTGTCCAGTTCGCCCTCGCCCTGTCGTGCCGAGAACTCCGACGGAGGGACGGACTTGAGAATGTCGTCGGCACTGAGAGGCGTCAGTTTCCAACTGGGAAGGAAATCGTCGAACTCGTGTCCCAAGTCCACGTCTCCGAGCAAACTGAGCGAACTGTTCGAGTCCCCGTTGGTAAATCCGAACGACGACGACGACGAGTGAGGGGGGGAGGGAGAGTAGAGTTCATTGTTATTGAGTGGGTCGAGGTCGGACTGGCTGGAGAGGCTCAGCACGGACCCCCAGTTGATGCCCCGGGCCGACTCCTCGTCGCCGACGCCAGAGTCGGCGTCGTAGTTGTCGGCGCAGGCCGCGGGGAACGGCGTGGCGCGCCCGCTGGCGGAGAAGTCCCTCAGGGTGTGCTCGTACGGCGGGATGAGGTCGGCGCCGTGCGCAGGGACGCGGTACTGTGGCGCCGCGTAAGCGGGGGCGGCCGCAGGCGAGGGGGCGGACACGTCGGCAAAGTGCGGCTGGTAGCTGGGCTCCGGCTCGGCGGGCGGCTGCGGTGTCGGAGCCGGAGGCGGGGGGGCGGCAGCCGGAACGTGCGTCACGCCGCCGCCGAAGAAGCAGCCCTCCTGCTCCATCTCGCGCTCGATGTAGCGCAGCGTGTTGCAGATGAGCACCGACCTCCGCAGGCTGGGGTCGGGGAACTGCCTGTACCTGCCTAGCTTGCACATGGAGATGTTGAGCACCGCGAGCCGCCTCTGTCGGTAGCAGGCCGCGTCCGGCCCCCGGCCGCACCAACCGGTCCTGCCGTCACAGCACTCCACGTCCTTCCCGGGGGCGGCGGGGGGCGGCGCGGCCGACGCCGGCGGTGGTGGCGGCGGCTGCGGCAGTGGCGGCGGAGGACACCTCGCGGGGACAGTCGGGGCGGCGCTATACCTGGCACTGGAGCTGCCCAGATCCAGGTACGACTTGCCGTTCTCGTCGCAGCGTATCGTCTGCTGCGAGTTCTGCGAATAGTACTCGCTGCTGCCCCAGTACTGGTGCACGGGCCTGGGGGCGGCCGGGGACGGCTGGTAGCGCACGGCCAGGCGCGCCTGGGGGCCGTACGGGGGCGGCGCACCGCCTCCCGCCCCCGCGCCGTAGCCGGACGCCTCCTCCGGGTAGTAGCCGGCGGGCGGCGGCGGCGAGGGCGCCGCCTTGAGCTCGGCCACGGAGACGGGCACGGCGTGCGGGTAGCAGACGCCGTCGCCCTCGGCGTAGCGCAGGCAGTGGTAGGCGCGCGCCGCGGGCGGCAGGTACTTCTCGGCCTTGTCGTCGTCCTCGTCGTCGTCCTCCTCGTCGTCGTCGTCCTCGTCGTCGTCGTGCTGGTGCGGCACGGGGCTGGCGAGCGCGCCGCCCAGCGCGGACGCGAGGCGCCAGTCGTCCAGGTCGGCGGCCGCCGCGTCGTGCGCGCCCTCGTCCAGCCGCACCAGCTTGGCCGGCTGGCACTTGCTGTCGTACTCCAGCTTGCGTTTGCTCGCCGTCGCTTGCAGCCCCATCATGGCAGGGCTCTGCAACAACACACAGACGGCGACCGTCAGGCGCGAGCGACAGCGACAGGGACGACGACAGGCCGGAGCCGCGCTTACGACTGCTCCATGATAACTGTACACGCAGCCTCGCGGCGCCGGCCAATGTGGGCGAGTTTATCTTTCTGCGGCTAATCTACGTATAGGCAACGGGCGATATAAGAACTGATAAAGGGTGCAAGAAAGATAAGTTCTTGCGACGCTCGAATCCATTGTTTCCTCGACAGAAACTCACAAATTTTAACGAATTCGTAATGGTTTCTCATGGTTCACACACAGTGAGAGAAATTTATTTTATAAATTGTAACTAGTCTCCTCTCTGTATTTCAGTTTTTCAGATTTTCCTGTACTTCAGATTGTTAACGATGTATTTGCAATCAAAACGAAAGAACTTAGAATTTCAGTATGGATCACCCGTGAAGCAAGTGCGTCAATTTCGTCAGACGTCCAGTGAGTCTGGAAAGCCTGACGATGGATCTTTCGTCCCGAATTACGCACCGGAAATAAAATCCCGAAAAACCGAAACAGATTGTGGTGGTAAATTCCTATGGAACCAAACTGCTGGGATCATCGATCCCCAGTCTTACACACGACTTAAAACTAACTTACGCTAAGGACAACACACACACCCGTGCCCCAGGGAGGACTCGAACCTCCGACACGGGGAGCCGCGCGAACCGTGGCAAGGGGCCTCACAACGCGCGACTACCACAAAACGAAACTACCAGTCGGACTTCTTATAAAACAAACACAGTATTTCGTATTTTAACACACCAGGAACAACTGGTTATCGTTATACAACTATTATTACTACATCTCTTCACGACCATGGTTGTTGCCGTTTGTTAACTAACGGAGCGGGCCGGAGTGGCCGAGCGGTTCTAGGCGCTACAGTCTGGAAACGCGCTACCGCTACGGTCGCAGGTTCGAATCCTGCCTCGGGCATAGATGTGTGTGATGCCCTTAGGTTACTTACGTTTAAGTAGTTCTAAGTTCTAGGGGACTGACGACCTCAGACGCTAAGTCCCATAGTGCTCAGAGCCATTTGAACCATTTGAACTAACGGAACCACGTGCGTCCTTAGTAGGAATCAACTCTGATGCGACAGTCAAACACAATAATGCTTATACAGTGTGTCTCGGGAAGAGTGGTAAATATTCAGGTATATGACAGGGACGATCATTCGAAGCACGAAAGTCTAGTAATCATGGGTTCTAAAACGCGTATCTTCAGAGCTATGAGCACTTGTTCACTGTAAGTTGTGTTTCACGGAAAGGAAGATCAGCAAACGCCCATACCTCTTAATGCATGCATTTCAGAGCCCATGTTTACTACACGTTTTTTCTTCGAATCATCGTTCCTATCATATCTCTGAATACTGGGATACTTTGTAGTGACACTACCACCTCTGCGACATATACTTAGTATACTTCTATGCCGAGCTGCTTTGTTGTATTTCTGAGTCTCTTGTCACAAATTGAATAACCGCCGCTTCCGATTTGTTAGTGCGTCGTCAAATGTTTTGAATCCGGTACATCGTAACTCGTCAGTTTTACACGCCAAGAGACGCGCTCTCTATGTGAGCCTGTTCATTCGTCGAGTTATTAAACGGAATCAAATGGCTCTGAGCACTATGGGACTTCTGAGGTCAGCAGTCCCCTAGAACTTAGAACTACTTAAACCTAACTAACCTAAGGACATCACATACATCCATGCCACGGGCAGTATTCGAAACTGCGACCGTAGCGGTCTCACGGGTCCAGACTGAAGCGCCTAGAACTGCTTGGCCACTCCGGCCGGCGCCTACTCTGCACTCATCTATATTATCAGCGATTAGAACCACATCGCCAGAACGGAGTGCGATATTTCTTTTTATGCAGATTCGAATCCATGAGCCTTCTCTTTCGGGAACACAGCTGTGATGGACAACCACAGCACGTCCTGTATGTTTTACGTGCACAAGCAGGCTTGAAGGCTACTAAATGTTAACAGTTGAACACCCTCCTTAACTATCAATAACGTGGCTAATTTGACAGGTGGGACTCGTCGTCAAATCTGATATTTATTCCTCTTTTATTCACGTAGTAAACAAAATTACCAATGCTCTAAGATCAGCGCTTCCTACAATAGTGTTCTGTGAAATCTCTGAAGTTCCATGACATGAAAAAACGAACATGACGGCTTAGAGTTAATAAATTAAATAATGTAAATGAAAATTTTAATATTATACTGTAAATCGACTTATCTGCTACAAGTATAACGACATTAAACTTATTCTGCGTTACAAAATAGCAGCATTCGATATAACGGTCAGTTTAAAAGCAGTGACTATAGGTTCTGAGAGTTTGGATTCGAAGTATTCTGTCCTCATAGCCCTCGCGTCAGCACCAGTTCAAGTAAGTCATCAAAATATGATTACGGAGGCACACAGGTGGTACAACGCGTAAGTTATCTGTATACTACTGGGTGGTTATAATTACAGGGCAGCTACTCAGAGGACCAGTGTGGAATGTAATTACCGTATTGCTGCGAAACTTCATAAATATTCTAACGTTTTAATACGGGAGCTATTTACGATTGAAGAAAATTAGTTCCCTTCTTCGCCACTAGGCGAAAATCCGACGGTGTGAATGCGAGAAAGGCGTATAGAAATGTTTCCATTTATAATGGATTAGGAACGGGACATGGGCAGTAAAGGTCAAACGAGTGAGAAAGGGATAATGTCGATTTTATTATTAACTGGCACTTACACAATTGATTCAATATGAGCGCCGGTAACATCGAAGAAATGCTATACAGCGCCAGATTTGCACCTGGAACTTTTTTTTCCAGCGTAGATATGTTCCTCATTAACGGATTACAAGTTTCGCTGCCATAATGTAATTGTAGCCCATACTAGACCTCCGTGAATATTCAATTGTAACCAACTGACTAGGCTACACTGATGATGCTGAGTCAATCCCTGTGAAATTCGTGCAAGTTTCCTCTGGTGGAGGAAATTGGGTACAATCTTTTGAACTGTAAAGTGATATATGAAACAGAGCAATAGACCAGTTGTCAGTTGTACTATGATAGGTCAGTATTTCGTTTCGTCAGTACTGGTGATAGTAAGGAAATGTTTCGTTTGCCCTCGATTCGTAACAGGAAAGTAAGGGTGGGTGGACGATGTCCCTAGAAGGAAAGATGGCCAGAAGAATGGGCGGAAAGCGTGAAGCGGCTGAGCTCGTCGGTGGCGCGGCCGCTAGCCTTGGAGACAAGGCCCGGCGCGCGCGCAGCGCCACGGGCCGGCCTTCAACCATACGCCGCAGCCGCAGCGCCAGCACGCGCCTTGCGCAACCAACAATGCCGACTGCATTATTGTCGCGAGGCATGTCCGCCCTTCCTCACTACTCCACACCACTCATCTCTGTATCTCTTCTGTACCACGAACTCTGTCGGGGAACGGAGGCTCAGAGAGTGGGCTTGCATTTCCGGCGCCAAAACTCACGAATTTACAGGGCACAGCTATTTCAATCTCTGATTCAAAAGCTATGTATTACATTTTGTCATCGTTGAAGGCAGGAACTTTGTGAAGGTGATATTTACAGCTGGTGCCGAAATGCGCAAACTTGCTTTGGAAAAGAGTAGCTTGCCTACAAATATTCCCAAAATTTTTAAATATTATTTACTATTACGCCACGATATCACATTACGTTTTTTTGTATTAGTATAGACTCGATGGTATGGGATATTTTTAATAACTAAAACATCTGACTACTCAATACTTTCTCTTTTGTTTCAGAGATGGGGAGAGGGGGACGACCCCGTTGCGATCATCACTGTATGAACAGACAATCTTCGAAACCGGATCACAATCACCATCAGCATAGCACCACTCTATAATGAAAGTTCATTTTCATCTGTACTTTAAATCTCAGGTCCCAACGAATTAATTTCGAATAGAACTCGAGGCCACCAAGTCGGTTTTCGTTATCTTATTCGTTTCTTTCGGTCACGAAGATTAACGTCTGCATTTACTGTAACGGATATGTAAGTTTTCGGTTTTATAAGAAGACTGGAGAGAAGAAGTTTTCAATGAAATGTCGGGCAATATATGTTGAATGTTACGTTACTGTCTATCTTCGTCAAGTGTTATTCAAATACGTATTTTACAGCCAATGAAAATCCAATTTATTGATTTCAAAATGTTTCCTATACGGCCTAACTCGTGGTCGTAAAGAATAAGCTACAGAAGTAGTTTTATTTCTTAGAGTTAGATCAACATTTTTATTAACCGATACAGAATTTTTTATGGCAGACGCTAATGTGGCCCACGCATTATTATTATTATTATTATTTTGGAAAGAAGGAAATATCTAATGGAGTAGCGCTTCCTCTTAGCATTTGTCGTTTACTCGTCACAGTTCCTTACTCCACGTTGCGTGATATAATCACGTTGCCGAATAAAGACGTATTACCCTTCTCCACTTTACGGTAGCTAAAAATTTACGTAGCCAATATAGTAAAACTTTTCGACAGACATTTCGTTTATGATCGGAACAGTGCGTTAAGCGATACACTTCATTCTAGTTGGTGCGTTACTGCTCACGAATTATCTAACCCCAGACAAGCAAGTGAAATTAACTATTGCGCACAGGAACAAAACGTTTTTTTTTTTAATTCTATAGCTACGAATAATGTTACAGAATCGCGGGTAGAAGCACTTTTAAAAAATAACTTTTCATTTTATTTATACATTTGATATTACGTAGGAATAGTGATTTCGTTTTCCGAAGACGATACAGAAATGAATCCGTTCTGCTGCAAGACACGCAGCTGTTTATTGAATGACGACGAAACAAACAAAAACCTGTCCCGTGCTGACAGTGGTATTCTCTGAGTTGAGCAGGGCACCAGCTAGCAACTCGACTAGCAGCAGCGCAGTTTTGTTCTAGCGAGCGAGTGCCAACTGCATGTGTTCCCGCGAAGCGCGCGGCGCGGTCGGGGATTTCCCGGCCCGCCACTAGCCAGGTAGTTTCTCCTGGTGCCTGTCCTACTTGCGAGCTCCTGGGACCTTTGCGCGCAGTAGCCCGCGAGCAGCAGCAGCAGCAAAGCCAGAACTCCCGCAAAGGACTGTTCTGTGTCTTGTACAACCGTTGACGACAGCGTTTAGCGGGAAGATCGCACCTGTAGTCACGCCACAGCTCCGGAAACTCATCCCATTACAACAACGTACATATCGTTCACGTGTTGAAAGCCTAAGTTAAAAGCACGACTAGTTAATTCCTACAGTAAATGAAATCAGCAGCTAGCCCCAGTCTTCTGACTGATACAGCGCGCCACGAATTCTCCTCTTGCACTAACTAACCTCTTCGTCTCAGAGTTACACTTGCACCTTACATCCTCAACTATTTGTTGGATGCATTCCAATTGCTGTGTTCCCCTACAGTCTTTACCCTCTACACCTCTCTGATGTCATAACACATGTTCTATCATCCTGTCCCTTCTTGTTGTCTGTGTTTTCCGTATGTTCGGTTCTGCGCCTGCTTTGTCAGTTCACGTAATTTTCACATATCTTCTGTAGCACCCCTTCTGAAATGCTTCGACTCTCTTCTGTTCCGGTTTTCCCACTGTCCACGACTCACCTTCACACAATGCATTTGTTGTTGTTAAAGATATCATACATCAGATTTCGAAACTATTTCAAATTTTTTAGTAAAATTTAACCCAAAAATTTATGTCTTTTGTGAATGTGATTTTTCACAACATATGTTGTGATATTAATATTTTCAGTTTTAGGAGCCTTACTCATCTCTTATACTTAAGTTAAACACATTTAACGAAACTGGCTTGTTCTACGGTTTTTTGCGGTATGCGCGAAATACCCCTCCCCCTCCCCCTGGTATTTCACATTATGGAAAATGCGTTGGTGTTGGTAGGGTTAACAGTCTCGTAAATCTCCTCTCTATAGTAGTTGTACTATAAGAGATTAAGAAAGCACCTTTGTTTACTCTAGGTAATTTGGAGGCAGCACGGTGAATCAAAATGTCTATGAGCTCAGCCCCCATCCTCATTCCCATTCCCCACAACGACAAAATCCTGGTTTCGACTGTGTGTAGATCATAATCTCTTACGTATTTTTAACGTAAACAGCCGTCTGATGCTGAACCTGGCAGTTTGAAACCAAAACCACTCACGGCGCTGTTTGTTCTTAGTAACTACCATTATTAAAAGTTTCTGGTTGCTCTTTTACTAACTATAAAAATCAACCTTATTTTCACTCAGCCATGATCTACTCAGTTTTCGACGAAATGTTGTTAGAAATAGTCTTCTGTTCTATCGAACAGCCCCTTACTGAAAATCGTGTGAGGCAGAATGAGCTGGGGCCCATAGGCAGGGCGGTCCCAGCCAACGTGTTCCGGCCTGGCGCGGAGCGGCGCTCGCAACCCTCTAATTTCGTCCCCTTCACTCCGCCACGCACCCTGCTCTCTCCCTCTGCCATCCACCCCTCCGCGCAGCCGCGATGCCTGCGCTCTTTCCTATTTGTGTGGGGCCGGTCCCCTCTCGGAGTGAGGTTCGTGGGGGACCCGGCGAGGGATGGAGGCTCGGCCTACGTGCATCTGCGCCGCGGCTAGAGGTCGCGTCGGTCTCTGCTCACCTCTCTACGAACCTGTTCCCCGGGCACGGCGTTGCCTCTGTGAGGCGCCAAAGTCTGTGCGCTCGCTGCGCCCCCAGAGTGCTCACTCTGCGGCTGCCAGAGACCTTTATTGTCGCCCTGTGGCTGAGCCCTTGTGGAGCATTGTTGCTGCGAGGCAGCTAGTGGGGCTGCGCCCACACCAACTGGCGGCGCTCGTAGACTTGGCAGCGCCGCAGCCGCGCGCGTTCCGTGCTGATACCCACGCTCGGCTCGGGCCTGGCCACCCGCTCGCTGCCCAGCGGCTGCGCTAAAACTGCTTCACTCTCCTACTGACACTATCGTTTTACAGTCCTCTTTAACACGCATACTCTTCATTGCTGCGCTGGTTCTGTTCCCTAGAACACGTGTCGCCAGATGGACACTGCGCGCTGCGAATCTCCCGATCGAGTGATCTTTTGTCACCTCCGCCCAGAATTTGTTATCTGCGCATGCGCCGTGCTTCGCGCCTGGGCTACTGACTGCCCAATCTTCGGCAATTTTGGCGACAAAATAGTCGGACCGTTACTAAAGTCACAACACTCTTTTAAACATTCTTTGCTTTGCAGAAATACCAGCGACAGTGGCGATAACTTCACAACTAAAAATTTGTTGGAGTGGGCAGGTTCGGCAGCAAGTGTACAACTATTCGTTTCATAAATTAAAAGGCCCTTTCTTGCTGCAATTAACAAAATTCAGTTTCCAGAAGCGTTTCGCCTAGCATATTAAAGAAATCTTCTGGAAATTAAATATTATTAATTGAAGCAAGAAAAACGCGTTTAAATTTATGAAATGATTATTTTACTAGCACCTCCCTGGTTGTGAGAAGGAAGCTGTCTATTGTATCAAAACAGTGGGGCCTCTGACGAGATAACTGAATACTGACTAAAAAAAGAAAGTTGTTGATCCGCTCATCTGAGAGAGACTGGTTTACAGCTAACCTCAATATATTTTTTATGAGCATTTAGTTTTGATCCTCTTACTCCGCATACATACGACGACCTGAAAACTTCGGCTACCTCGATAGAATAGTTATGTCACGGATTACAATGTAAATAAATGCTGTCGAGAACGTTATTACTTAATGACGTGTTTGTTGGCGTAACGAAAAATTAAAGAAATTTAGTGGGACGGACGTAAAATCCATCTTTCTACAGACTATCAATAACGTAAAGACAAAAAATTCAACAGCTTCAGATGAAATCGTGTTACTGAAAAAACAAAAGATGGCTGAGCTACTACTTTCGCATGATAATTTCTGATCAAACAACAACTACAAGTAACGATTCTTTCTGAACCTTTTCTTTTTAGTTCCGTTCTCCCAAATGCAAACACGAGGGTTTTGTAGTGAACCACAAATTCCTTAAAAATTCTATGTACTTGTTTACAATACCGGTTTTACAGCGCAAAATATCAAATATATAAAATATCAAAATGTATTTGACTACCCGAACATCCAACACTAACATCAATTTACTGATTTCAAATACCGAATAATCTCTTCATTTGGAATAATTGTTCTTTCGGTTCCGAAGTGCCACAACAATCACAGCGCCATAGGTTGCCTAGGTAACGAAGGTGTAGCTTTAGTGTGACAGACTTCCCTATCCTCGTTGTCCTCAGAACTCCCCACCACATGCGAACGTTTGAGTTCAAGCTTTCAAAGACGGACGCTACGCGGCGCTGCTTGTTCTGTTATATTATCAAGTTCCTAAGCGAAGTATTAAATTAAATTACTTTTGTGGAACTGATCATCGCAGAGAGAGAGAGAGAGAGAGAAGAATTTAAAAGTTGATGGAAGGAAACTGAATAGGTGGCATTGACTGCTAGAAACTAACTTTGTGAACAATATTTTGGAGTAATATTAGTTTCATCCGAAACATATCTAAAGTAATACTAGTTTCATCTGAAATAAAACTATGTTGTTAATGGTAGGTTCGACATTGGCAGGGACTACGCCATTTTTAAAAGAAATACGAAGGTCAAACATGTTTTACAAGCGGTTTTGAAGCTACACACATTTCCGTAGTTTCTGGTGTCATAAATGGAAGTACCGTAATAGGTTTCCTTGTATTAGGTCTGTTTAACTAGGCCTAATGTATTACTGTAGCGAATTCAGTGCAGTCTGCAGTTTACGGCTAATTGCTTAATGTAATTCGGACCTGCTTAAGCAAAATACAGTTTTTAGTTTTCTTAAGACTGATTGCAAAGGCTTTTATCTGATCTACTTTTGCACAGTACAACAGACAAGAGGAAGCTTTGTTTTCCAGCTAGTTTCAATTCACGCATGGAGTGTCACTAACTAAACCCTTAGTAGTAATACTTGTGCATGGTGCGAATGTTTTCTAGCGCAAATTATACGAACAAGTATTCGTTGTGTGCGGAAGGGCCACCATTTTTTTCAGGGATGAACAACTGTATTCTACTTACGGAGTGTTGGTAATAACGTTTTATAGAACAAGGAACTAGGGTGACATGAAACATTATTTTGTGTGACTTCGGATGCACCAGAATTCAGGTGAAGGAATCAACAGATCGTAATTCTCAATAGCAAAAATCTTGCGTGGGAAAATCGCGGAAACAGTGTGGTCATGAAAGTTTTGTCACGACTAACCCGCACCGATTTCTTGATTGTTGCGACACTAATGATCACTTAAAGGGAAAACAAGTGTCCGTGAAAATCTTATCTGCAGTGTGAATCCGAACTCCGACAAATTTTCTAAGGTTATTGCAGATTACTAGTGTGTGTGTGTGTGTGTGTGTGTGTGTGTGTGTGTGTGTGTGTTTTGTTGTTGATAACAGTATGTTCAGTTCAGTGCTCGCCCTCAAGTTTGCGTTCCGTGCTGGTCGGTTCTTTCTCGGGTTTGTTTCCCCGGCAGTGTTAATCGAACGTTAACAGTGAAACACAGCAGTATGCGTAATTTTACTGATTTAGAATTGGCCGAAAATGACCTCATGAATGAGAGTTTACTCATTGTTGTACACGTATTATCGCAAAAATAAAGGTAACTATATAAGAAACCGAACAACACAGTTACATTATTAATCTGTAACGAATCACCACAGATTATGGGTTCCTTATACCAAAATACTCTGAAAATAGCCCCGAACAGGCTACGAAATTTCGTCGGTGGAGCTCGTAAATGTAGCTCAAATGGTTCAAATAGCTCGGAGCACTACGGGACTTAACATCTGAGATGATCAGTCCCCTAGACTTAGAACTACTTAAACCTAACTAACCCAAGGACATCACAAACATCCATGTCCGAGGGAGGATTCGAAGATGCGGCCGTTGCAGCAGCGCGGTTCCAGACTGAAGCGCCTACAACCGCTCGGCCACAATGGCCGGCTCAGCACAGGTATCAGGGCAATATAGGCTACATTTCATGAAAATATGTATCTGGTCCCGCTAAAACACATCTTTCTCTTGCGTGTATTTGCAGGATTAGGTTTCGTTTCCTCTGTCTCCTTTGTGGGGAGGTAAGTATGAATAGGTGTATTCGTGATCAGCATTGTGATGATATTTCGTGAATGCGGTAGCCCGGCAAAGTGCCACCTGGAGGCTGTATAATCTAAAACATAAAAAGAACAGTCTGCATGCGAGCAATGCCAAATACAGTAAATGTAGTTTCTTGAGTGACCAAAATATTACTAGAACAAACTGCTATCAATTTACAGTACTTATTTCAAAATATGGTATCTTATGTTTTTCTGTTGATTGCTGCTCTTGTGTTTGATTTCCGTGAGTGTTGAAATTATTACTACTGGATCTTTTGCGGCTTGTGTGTGTCTGCTGTTGTAAAACCCCTTGTTTAGCTGTACGATTGCCGGAAGTGTCATGTGTTCTGTAGTAATTATTTGTTCTTTACTAAAATCTAAAATATTCCACGAGTCCACGCTCTAAGAAATAAATGTGCACGCGGAGGGGCCGCTGGATTCACTCTGTCCCAATGTGCTCAATTACAAAGGGATCTGGCACGTTTGGATGCCGGCAGGCGAGGAGAAGCGGGCAAATGGGGTGGGGGGAGTGAGCAGCCGAACAATGAGGGGGCGTGTGACAGGCGTCGCGACCCAACAGCTGATCGTCAAACGGGAGCGGGCCACGGCTGGCAGCGGAGCTAAGGCGAGACACACAGGAAGGCAGGCACGGCAAGCCAAGGCGGCTGCGGCAGCCGCGCTAGGCCGCTATCCCCTCCTAGCGGCGCGGCGCAGAGAGGCTCCCCTTGGGTTGCCTGCCGCTGGCTGAGGCAGCTGCGCGCCTAAAGGCCGGCCAGCTCGTCTCGCCTCTACACGAGGAAAACTTGGCCCGCTGCCGCTGCCAGCAGCACTGACTTACGGTTATGGTGGCGCCGCGACTGCCGCCCGCCTAGTGAAGGAGGTGGGCGCTTGGGGCGCCACAGTTTCAGTACATACAGGGCAAGCCCAGGCCTGAGTCGGTTAGACGTGAAGGTAGATCCCAATCAGTGTTCATCTATAAATCTTCACTTGTTCAAAGGGAAACTGCGATGACATTCGGTGCTGGATACATTCACGAAATGTTTTCCCCACAAACTAATTTGCGGCAATACTTTGTGATGAAGCAACGGTTATCCTTTTGTTAACTGTTCCCATGAACCTGGTAAAATGTGTTAACGTCACCGTGCTTTCTCTGAAGTAGGTGTGAGATAAAAAAAATGCGGCGCGCTCTTACAATGTAGGAACTACTTTTTGACAAGAGACATCGTAGTGAATGGCAACCCAAAAAGACGAATTAGTCTGCAGATCTGGGTGCGCCAAAGTTCTACCGGTTACAAGAACTAGCCCTATCTTAACCACAAGGTGTAGGCAAATATATTACATGTCCCAGAAAAACTATGCAGCAGACGAAAAGCTATACTGTTTCCTTCCTAGGCATTTCAGACAGATTAATTCAGTGGCTCAGTGAACCATTTCAAATACATCTAGGACTACTTTTGCAGGAGCCAGCGATACAATGCCCTTAGCTGTAATTTTACGTGATCACTGTCACATTTATTGATTTTTTTCGCCTCATCCGATAAGTTCCTTTAGACCCACGCAATTCGGGACAAGAAATAATATTTTAAACGGAATTATTGAGCAAAAGGGCGGGAGCTCATTTTAAAGATTATCATAACGTGAAGCAATGGTTCAGATGGCTCTGAGCACTATGGGACTTAACATCTGGGGTCATCAGTCCCCTAGAACTTAGAACTACGTAAACCTAACTAACCTAAGGACATCACACACATCCATGCACGAGGCAGGATTCGAACTTGCGACCGTAGCAGTCGCGCGGCTCCACACTGTACTGCCTAGAACCGCTCGGCCACGTGAAGCAATGTTAAATTATTTATTTTGGGTTGGACGGAAATTAATGGGATAGCAGAAACCATATCACTGAAGAAAGTGCTTTAGATAGATGAAGTTTAACGCAAGTGCTCGTAAGTCTATATTACGGATGACGGCTTTGATACGTGGACAAAGAGTGAATGCCTTCTGATTCTTGCGCCACGGTGGAGGCAGGGCACGGCAAAGACAGTGCGATACGGCGATGGGGCTGATAGGTCCGCGAGGATCGAGCGCGCAGTCGACGCTAAGTATCGATATGCTCCGCGGCGAGGGGCGAGAGGCGAGAGGCAGGAGGGTCTCAGCTCAGCGCAGCGCACACACGCGCGCTCTCTCCTGCTCGCGGTGAAAGCAGTTCCGTGGACGGCGGTTGCCGCCGCCGACACGAGCACCGCCACAGACGTCGGCGGCAGGCCGAACCGCCGTGGCGCTCGGCGCTTGCTCGCTGCCTCCACTTCTATTTGTTTCTCCGTCAGGCTGGCAAGGCACATGCGGCTAACTATAGCCAGTATGGCGGCGCGCTTGGCAACGCCGCCACTACCTGCGCCGCTGCCCCTGGCGCTCTGCCACCCGGCCAGCACAACGGCCGGCGTCGCTCCTCGGCGAGGGGACCGAGTTCCGCCAGCCCACGTGTGGCACCGCCACAGACACGTGCAGAGCTTTAGCGAAACCGGCGCTACGCGGCGCTCCCGTTGCGGCTCATTTCGACGTCATTTACATACAGTTAACTGCCAACTTCTAAAAAAGGCTGTTGAAGAAATCATCTAATTTCAACGAGCATACGATTTCTCCGTCTGGACAGACATCAAATTATGAAAAAGAAAGAGATTTCAACCAAATAAGTCTAATAAAATTTAGTTTTTTAACCCCCGTCTCAGGACACACGAGCAATAAAATAAACATCACTTGGATACTGTACTTCGCGAGTCATCTGGCCAATAAACATTCATACCTTTTCAGGAGATGCGCCCATTGGCCTGTTTACAAGCCATGTAGACGCTCCCGATGCTGTATCTTAAGTCGTTTAACACAGGTTATAACTGACCAAATGATTCTAACGATATGGTTCTTCAGCAACACGAAAGTTGTGGATTTACACCCATACTTAAAATTGTACGGTATATTGAGAATGTAGGCGTAGGCTCCGCCTGCATTTTTTTTTTTCATAACCCAGACCTATCATCTTATCTGCAAAAACACTTTCTATTGGAACATCACAAAGCGAATGACGAGGTGCTCTGAGATTCCCAAAGCCGACCTACCGCTAGTTCATTCGGGATATTTGGGAAACTGTCTCCATGCAAGAGCGTACCTCGAACTTAACATATGCTTTTCTTCTTAATGTAGCAATCATCTTTCGGCGTTCAAGAGACGGGCAAATTTAATAACAGATCTAAACAAATTTACATTATACCCATCCAAAACTGAGTCAAGCTTTTGACAGGAAAGCAAATGATCAGGACACGGAGTCATCTACTCTTCATCTCCTATTCCCGAGAAGCCGCCCGGTGCTCTAATCTTACGTTGGCAATGAGATAAATTTTCATAGTACGGCTTCTGGTAGTGTATAAAATATTTTGGTGTGTAGTCTTTAAAATAGTTGGCTCACCTGTTTTTTTAAAGACATTTGATAGCAATATTTATCAGAATTCCTATCTTAGAACATGTTCTATCATTTTTTTAGTCTAATTTTGTGTGAAGAATACGCAAAAGTCTTAATTAGTGCTTGTTTCAGTATGACTACCTACTACATCATGATGGTAAACCTTTGAAGCACTATCACACTATTTTATAGAGGTCGCTAATAACAATGGTGTTTAGTGCCTTTACAGTATTAGTAATAAACCAGAGAACATGCCATAGACTATTCATCTACAATGTGGGCAGAGTATGGCTGTTGAATTGATTACGTAACAGTGCCTAGCACGTGGAGCTTATTATATTTGTTTTCTTTTGTGGCAAAAAAAGTTGCGCACTTTCACGAAGCTCCGTTTGATGGCACTAATTATACCAGTTTTCATTTAATATCACACGAAATAAACAGAACCATTTCCGCTTCTATGTATTCGAGTGCTCGTTGCCCTCATTTGAGAAGACTAATCGACAACCAGTAAGAACACACAGAACAGACTTGGGGTATTTTAAAATGTTACGGTTTTAAAAGCAAGTCACACAAACAGACATCGTTACCGTAAGTGTTAGCTGACAGACTTTTTCTATTTTATTTTTTACTTTTAAATGTTGTGTGTCTACGGTCAGTAAAAGAATCCTCCTAATCAACCTAATGACGTGCATAAGTTATGGCTGTGAAATAGTAAGACAAAGCATCAAATTACTTCACGACAAGAAATCGCATACAATTAAATAGATAAAACTTATTGGAATAGATTTATCAAAATGTAAGATGTGATAAACTATCTGTTTAGGGCTTCTGTCATTTCGACTATTTTAAAGTACCTGTCTGTACAGTTCTATTACACTTGTTTTTATGTTAAACGCTGTCCCATGTCCTACGAAACCAACAGAGGAGATGGCTAAAATACAGTAACTCGCAAACATCGAAGAACATTACAGGCTTTACACTCACTAAGTTAGTCTCGGAACGGGTCATCATATGGCATTGTTTAAAGGGGTCATCTTATGGCATTGTTTAAAGAATCCCAGTATTGGTTTCAGATAATTTAGGATTCTAGAGAATTCACGCGAAGTGTGTATTGCGGCGTTCATAGACTACAGGTTTAGATGGTGGAGGGAAACAAAGCTGTTATTCTTCCTATGGCTGCTATGGGACATGCCACCAAAAGTGGCATCATTTCTTCAATGTGGTTGATTCTCGGTGCAAGCCAGTTTAGCGTGGTGGATGTGTGAGTGAGGCGCGGAGGAAAGGCGCCGCGGAGAAGCGATAGCGGCCGGCCAGCCGCGGCGAGCAAGTTTCGCAACGCAAAGGTCGGCCTCGCCGCTGCTGATACCACGGCGCCTTCCTCCACTGCGGCTGCGTCGCGCTCCTGTCCTACACCTCACTAGGCGTCTCAAATCCATCTCAGTTCCTCATAGCCGAGCATGCTTGCTGAATTAGCATCAAAACAATTGCAGCCCCAAAGTTTCTTATGCAAAATTCGTCCTACTTCATGTTCGCACTGCTATCTCTGACTACCGACTACTTCATTCTATGTACAGGCAGATCGTAATGCACCCATTACTCTGCTTAGCCGTAATGTCAACCAGTTTTAGTTTTACAAGTGGCTGGTGTCGGCTCAGTGCTATTGGTGCTGCTCCCAAAGCATCTCAGTATAAGGGCCATAATATTTTGAATTACAACAATCAAGCGTATTTGTGAAATTGGAGATCATTGTCCCGAAAAGAACCATGCGGCGTTATCGTAACTGTACAAAATGTACGAAGAGCATCCTTTCCCTCAAGTATCGGAAATCATCTGCAAGGAGCATCTGTTACCAGTGATACAAAATGCGCTTACAAGTGATTTGCCTTCAGAGAAACAATACGCCGTCTACCAACATCACGATTCAGTTTTACCTCAGAGCATTATTCCGCAAGCAGTTCAACTCATACGAACTGAAAAAGTTACTGAGGTGTACCCCGTTTAATTCATTTACAAATATATCTAACATGTCATCTTTTACCCATTAAAGTAACGTCAATGTCCAAGGGAACCTAGTTCCTACTGCACCGAGAACAAACAGTATTCTAGGGTATCTGATCAATGTACGCCACACCCTGTATCTGCTAGGTGAAAAGTCAGGAGTCCATGCATGGGGAATTTCCATGAATACCCATTCTTCACTTTTCCAGGGTGTCCCCTAATTTACATGACGTACTTCACACTGTTCCGAAGCCTGAACTGATGCCTGAGGTCCACCGGCGTATTAAGAGTCCGTTATTTCTCCGAGACAAGCGTGCGCAGCAATACAGTATGTGTTCACATTACAGGGCTAGAACATTGTGTCAGACTGGAAGAATTGCCCGCGAAATGTGAAAATTTTCAAAGGTGCAATTGGATAAAACATTATATTCTGAATCGGACTCCTTGTCTACTGCAAGTACAGCATACAGACTTACAGAACCGTGTAACTACCCATATGACGGCGCTGTTACAACACCTTTCTAAAGTTATCCTGAGGATAAGCCGGCCGGAGTGGCCGAGCGGATCTACGTGCTACAGTCTGGAACCGCGTGACCGCTACGGTCGCAGAGCCATAGTGCTCAGAGCCATTTGAACCTGAGGATAACGGCGAAAGGCTCCGTGGCGCCAGCATCGGCAACACCATACGTAGGAACTGCGTGTTGGAAGGAGCTACTTATTGTTCAAGTTACACACAACACACTGCACTTCAGGTGTCGCCAAAACCCTCATAATGACTTACGCTTCCTAACTGAAGAATCAGCCTTTACTATTTCTGATGTAACTAAACTAAACTTGGTTCAGGTGAAGGTAGCAAATCCGTGGCTACAGGATGACACCCTAAGAAATGGAAACCCGGACACTTAATCCAGAACTGTTCTCGAAATGTCAGTGCGTTACTGTAGGACGAAAGCGTTCTGAATATTTAGTTCTTTTATACAATTTTTCCATTTCTTGGTCTTATAATGTTGAACAATGAATACGAAACAAAACACAAAAAGTTCGCTTTCGCCCAAATCTTTGGAGAAGTCTGCAAGCACTTGGCGACGCGCATACAGTAACTTCTGCATTGTTAGCTGGGATATACTCTTGGACTTACAGTTTCCACCGCCTGAATAAGAAAGGCTATTAAATCTCATCCGTTGGGAGTATCCCTTTTCGCCCCTCCATACTTCTGCTAGCTGTACGATTCCATTTCTACCTGTGATCCATTCTGCTTGGTAAGATTATGCCATCTACCGGGTGTTCGTTCATATAGTACACGATTTCCAAATAATTTATCCATCAGAAGTCTTACATCTGCTGGCAGGAATGAGACAGGTTGAATAAGTAACCATGTCTTATGCGACGGAGATACTGCCGGAATGCTTTATGTCAATCACTTGTGGATACTGGCAGTCCCATGTTTTCAATACATGGCACGATTAGAAATAAATTTCTAGTATGATATCCCTGTAAGTTACACCTGGACAAGTACTTTTTTTAAAAAAGTAGGGGAGCTCGGAAGCTGGTAGGAAAATGAGGGGCATTAAACCGGTAGCCGGGCTAGCAGGGGGCGGGCGCTATTAGCTGACGACCGGTGGTGACATGCGGTGAGCTCGGCGGCGCGGCGGGACAATGACAGCGAGGCTGGTGCGCGCCGCAGGTGGCTGAGGCGGGCACGCCCCCTCCCCTCCCTGCGGCCGATGATCGGGCCGGCTCTGCGCCGCACAGCGCGCGTCTGTAGCATCCGTCACTTGGGGGGCGTGGGAGTGGCCGCAACCTGCCCCACTACTGCCATTTGTTTACACCGCGTGCCCGCGCCGCTTGTCACTTGTCAACGCGCCGCGCCGGCCTGACACGTGCTCCGGCCTCTGCGGGTCGGGAGCGCGCAAAGACGCCGGCGCCTGTGTGGACACACTGCGCGCGCTGCCGCGACTCTTACTTGTTTTGGATATCTGCCGTCCCGAAATCGCCAAGTTAGAGCTCGAGTGGCACGTTTTTACTATTTTACGCAGTATAGCGACATACAGCCGGAGCAACTGAAGAATTTATTTCGACATCATCTTCACTACGTTACCATGAGAAAATAGTAAAGACAACGCGCAAAATACTGCATAATTCCCTAAAGTTGACAGTCTATACGCCCTTATGCTGTCTCAAATAGTTAACCCATAGCTTCAAAGTTGCATTTACAGTGGACGAAAACGTAAAGCAGTATTCAAAATTTGGCTTCGTTAGGAGCGAACTGCTCATTTTCTTTTATGGAGAATGATTCCCTTCATACTTTTACATTCTGCTGTGTTTCTTGCTTAACTTATTTGCTGCATACTTCGAAGCAACTATAGCTCCATCTTCAGGCATTTTGGTATTCATCTCGTTTATGTACTCAGCATCCTTCATAGTCTTAGAGGATTCTCGGGGGCATTTACAGGATATACTTGCGATGGTATATCAGATCGATAACAGTTCCTGAAAAAGCCGTCGCTGCTTCGAAATCAATTGAAAGTAAATTAAAACAAGCAATACAGCAGAGTGGAAGAAAAAATAGTAAGAGCAATACTTTATTCTCAATAACAAGATATTTGATAACACCACAGAAGCAAGACGTTAACTACATTGAGACCAAAACAGTTTGTGACACAAAAAAAAGGCGACAAACCATGTATATAATCAGAGTCTATCGCAATTCCTTAGAGAAGCCTAACTGATCTGTAGTAATTGCAACTGCATTTCCGAAAGTCTATCGAATCTCGATCTTTAAATTTCGATGTCTTATCAGTTGCGATCAATGATTCCGAACAGTCAACATAATATTGCATGAAACTTTCTTCACGGCCCAAGACACTTTAGTTCTCCACGCATTAAGAATCGAGTTTCTCATATGTTATCACATGATCGTTTATCCTTTGTGTTAAACATGCCGAGCTAACTTATGCTGTATTATGGAAGTTCTCTCCTGGACAAAGCACACTGCTTTTAGCCGAAACATCGACCTATCATTGTCCTTCACATACAAGTTTCGTATTACACACAATATCAGTATTTAGGAGTATACACAGGCCCCAGTGTAAAACAAAAACTTTGATTCTTATTGTTGGGAAATTCTTCGGAATATAAGATTTTCACTGGTCGCGGAGCGTCCGTATTGTTGTGCACTTTGAAATTATTTGTCGACTGAGTTATCCTGCAGAAACGTGGTTCTAATACGGCAATCTACGGGGAGCAACAGGAAATAGTGGATTAGTGGAGAGCTAGTATGTATGGCCTGTTAAACGTCTGGAGATGCCGGTATTTCTATGGCTGACAGATTTAGTCTGACGACCCAGCAACATACGCGTTTTTAGAGGGGTGTTGAACAAGGCCGGGGGAGTGAATCGGTTGTGACCTTTTTGAG
This sequence comes from Schistocerca piceifrons, assembly GCF_021461385.2. Classification (NCBI taxonomy): domain Eukaryota; kingdom Metazoa; phylum Arthropoda; class Insecta; order Orthoptera; family Acrididae; genus Schistocerca; species Schistocerca piceifrons. The sequence continues at coordinate 264,663,652 of NC_060141.1, forward strand.
GAAACGATGCCCCCTTTCGTCGTAATTGATTTACGGAAACGGCAAAGAACAAATTGTGATAGTGTGACGTAAAATTCACACTCTAATCGTGTCGAGTATAGCGACCATGAATATATGGAACACTTAGCGCTACTGCGAAGTACAACAAACTTTCTCCAACATGAAAATAAATGTTCTGCGACTGTAACAGTTTGGTCAGTGTGTGCTGTTTACTCTTTTCCCTGTTTTGGAACAGTATTGGTGAAGTTGACTTTCTCCGCAGCAAAACTGATTTTTACTGAGAAAATATTACGTGAAAAAAAGTCACGTTCCTGCTACAGCGTACAAGATCGGCACGTTTGAAACGAAGTAGGGTACAAGTGAGCTGCACGAACAGAGAACGCTGTCGAGTTGCTTCTATCTGAGGCTGAGATACGGAGATGGCAAATAAAATGTTATCTGCCATTTCTTCACTAACTGCTTCGCCGTATCTCTACAGCGTTTGCCGGTACCAGTAACACATACTGTGTCTATTGGCTAGGACTCTTTTCCCCTACACCACCTCTGTAGTACATACTCCAGGGTGCAAACATTAAAATACGAATAAATATCTGCTGTGACAAAATGAATGAGAACAGACACCGCTCTCGGCGAGTCCTTTATGCCGTCGTTTTTGTTTCGAAATTACTGTGTTTTAATGTTCGAACGCGTTTCGCGTTTTCCACGAGATTACATGGCATCGTAAGGGTCACAACTCTGTCCCGCACCCCTTTCCATTGGTTTAAAAAAATCAGGAGAGCGAGTATATACTCCAGGAAATCACCTATCCTATTCTTGCCCGAGGAACATTGTTAGTAAAAAAAAAGTACGAATTATTCTTTCGGAAATGTTAACTAGTTCGAAATAATTTGCCGAGAATGACGTAACAATGTCCAACAGTCTATTCACCGTGTCCATATAATTACATAAGAGAACATTAAATTGCCGAGTTTCCTGGAAACTTTCAAAACTACACTCTTAATTTGCAGCTTCAGTACAGTGTAGATATTCCCGCCACCGAAAAGATGACACCTTGAATTCAGAAACCTTTCTCGAATAGAAAGGGAGCTTGTTTCTGGCGGCAGGTATCTCATGCAAGATTTTGCAGCCTAGCACGCAAATCGCGAAACATAATCGGTAAGAGCACGTGGCCCATCACAGACGGAGGTACTAAGGTGGAGCATCGATTGCCAGCGACACCGGCCACGTGCATAGGCCGGACGCATATGAGTATAAAACCGCGAGCACGCTGCAGGTAAACTAAAAAACGATGCATTTAAAGTTTGATGAGTACAGGCTAAATATGTAGGGGGGGGGGGGGGGGGGGAGAACACTCCACAGATGATCAAAATCAACACCCAACTTACATTTCTGAACATACTCGCGTTCTTACCTCCACCGATAATACCTAAACTGGCTGAAAAAGACATTCAGTTACAAAGAAGCTCGTTTACAGCTATCATCAATTGACTAACACTGTGAAAACTAATTGGAGCATTTGTCAGTTCTCGCTAACTTTTGCAGCGGTTCTTGCCATCGATGCGCTGATACGTTTCGTGCGGAGTAATGCACAGCAAGAATAACTCACTTGGAAATGTGTTATAGCTTTGTAATAATTTGGACAGTAACTGGCAGCTCTTTCTACTCTGTCTACGGAATATCACTATGTGCCTGACGATCACCCGCTGCACAATGACGGAAACACAAAACTGTCACCTGAACAGCAACCGCCTTTAAGTGCAGGCTGTACGAAGGTAATAACTTTCAAATATTTTGCACCACCGCGTCAAACAAATGGCATGAATACTTCAAAATCTTATCTTAATAATGTTATTGTGTTGAGACTATGAAACTTCTCTTTATGGACACACAAGTCGTCAAAGTGGCGTCCAATTGAAAGACTTGCACCAGGCCGTAGTGCCACACGATATTATTCATTAATAATGCTGGCAGAATTTTAGTTTAAGTTGGTATGCTACCTTGCTAGACGATAGACACTCCGAATCGTGATGCCACAGGCTACCAGGACTAATGACCGCTCTTCATTTCTTACGGATAGGGATCGGCTGTTGCGCTTTTATTAAATTCTAGCAAGTGGAGAAAAAAAATGAAAGAGCTAACTGAAAATTATCCGTCCAGCGTGACTCCGTCACCACGAAATCCACATAATGTAGTGGTTCGTAAAGTAAAGCTTCAAACGTCAAATTTACATTTCGTGTGTGTGTGTGTGTGTTTTTTTTTTTGTCGCTTTTCATCGATGCCAACCGAACAAAGAATTTAAGTCATTGGAATTAGGGCAAAAATATAACTGTGAATGCATTTCTTTATTGTACTATTAATCGTGTCTTCAAAATATTCTAAGGAAAACATTCAACGTTTTCCATGTTCTTTCAGTCAACTGACACTTCGAACACGAACTTTCTTAAGTTTAGCTAAAGAATTGTCGGTCGGCGAAATCTTTTTTTTTTTATCAATGAGTTTCATCATCTAGATCAAACAGAACCGAACGCCAACTGACATTAAAAGGTGTTAAGATACGTTTTTCTTTTTGCTTAAAACTTCTCTTACGTCGTTGCTACAGAATAAAATTCAACAGTCAGTCCCGTCGCAGCACATGTTACGTAAGCGAGAGACAGAGGGATATGTAGGAGGCGTTCCGTCGTAACCATAGCAACGCCAGTCGTAAAGCAAGGTGCTAGAACTTCGGATGTGACTTGCTGGGTTTGATAACAATTCCCCCTTCCCACCCCGAAGGGCATTGGGCGAGGGGGAAGCGGAAGAGGGGAAAGGATGTGCATTCCGCTCCCCCTTCCACCGGCTGAAGACCCGCTCAAATTCAAAACGATGAAACACACGCGGACAGTCCCGAACTTATCTCCCCCACCCACTGCCAACATGTGGCTGCCGAAATGTCAGCCGCGAAATAACCTGCTACAATATATCTAGTGTCCACTGGGCAACAAAGCAGCGGCTCTCAGTGACAAAGTACTATGTTTCACAGATCTTCCAATATGCAAGCACGACAAAGGACTAGAGATAAACGTAAACAAGATCATATAATTACATTAACAAACACCAATATACATAACAGTAAGTTACAATAATTTTCCTCACACATTCCTAAATTTAAGGTGAAATCTCAATTTTGCAGGTACCAATTTAAATTAGAATTGAAAATGAATCTAGACAAGGTAAAAAGCACGGAATCAAAAACTGTCAATATTATGCGAGAACTCTATGGTATGTTAAAATAACCGCACAAAAAACAACTACATGCGATTCTCATAAATATAATTTTTGACAGTAATTAAGTTAACCCCGTACAGCAATGACAGACGTGTTGTCATACCATAACAGCTATAATACACAAAATTATGGACCATAAGGACGGTGACAAGAAATTTTTGAGTTACTTCTTACCTGTAAATCACACCACATCTTGTTTCACGTCAGCCAGAAGCCATATCCGCCTATACTGGCCGGTTGCACCATGTCACACACGTAACACCTCTGCTTCAGATTCTTCGCAGTCCGCAGTCGGCGTACTGCCGTTGCCGCCGGCGAACAGCGGGCAGAATTACAGGCAACAGCGACTTGCTCTCTGCAGACCGGTTTGTTTAGCTCGGGTACGAAACGGCACGGAACCCACCTGCGCCTGTCGCACCCGCTACGACTCAGCTCTCAGCGGCTACACTGCCCACAGCCTGGCGAGCTTGGCTCGGCACAGCTCCGCTACGAACACGCCGTTCTCTTCCCTAAGTCGGGTTCGTACGCCACGTTCCTGGAGCCTTCGGCTATCTCCGGCAGAGCTCGGTTGTTGCCACCACCTCGGCAGTTTCCGTTGACGCTCGGCTCAGATTGCGGTCGGGTGGCGTGGGGGCTTCGGCTCCGCTCGGGCCCCATGACCCGAAAGCCTTGGGCTGTGACGAAATTGTCATGACGTGTTCGGCGCCGCTAGTGGACGAGCGCACCAAGTGGAATAAAGCTCAAAGCTAGATCCCCTCGCTCTCCCCCCCATCATGGAAATGGTTGGGTTTTAACGAAACGGGCTGGCTGGTTGACTAGGCTCGTCCCCAGCCCTAATGAACAATAGTTCGACCGGGTCGACGCTGCTGCCCTCTGTCAGAACTTTGGAGGCTGCATTGACGATCAACTTGGCGTCTGCCCGTCGTGCTGGCTACAATGACAAGAGGGGGGAGGGGGGGGGCGGAGGGTGGGCATTGCGATTTACAACGCAATTCCATATGAACAGGATATTCGTACAGGCTCAACGTCATAAGAGGGTTTCTGTAGGGCAGTAACATATTGCGCGCAGAACACTACTGAAAAAAAAAAAATTATCTCCGTATTATACTGTGTTTACCCTTGAGTGGAACACAGCTTCTTATTTTTTTTTATACTGAACTTATTTATATTGTTGTTGCATTTGCTGCTGATGACGAAATTTTACCAGACCCAAGCTCAATAAAGACCGTCCTTTTCTTTTTAGCATGTAGTAACTGTAACACAGAGCGTAGTATACAGACAAGGGGAATCTTATTTTACTTGAAATAGAAGATATAGATGCTTTCCGCTTTGTACACATACGCCCCCACTTCTTACGATCATCCGCCGGGAGCAGCATCGGCTTCCAACCTGTTCGCTAGATGTCTCTGGCGTTCCCTGGGAAACGCAGGCATGACGCGATGGAAGTTTCCTCGAGCCACTCGTTGTTCCCAGCTTGAGGAGCGAGATACTGTGGAAGGAAGAAAAACGTTTTCCGATCAGATGAGGAAGAGGGTTGGCGTTTACATTTTCATATGCCGTAATGAATGTATTCTTACAGTAGCGGATACGTCTGACTAATGCCGTAATGAATGTATTCTTACAGTAGCGGATACGTCTGACTGGCTTAGATTATAACTTAATGTAATCATACTCGGAAATGTGTTTCTTTCAAGAGGAAACAGCGTATCTGTATACCGGTAAGGAGTTTCGCATTTTCCAGAACGTTGTTTCTTCGCTTCGAAACGACACCTGTTATTGAATATGTTGAAAGCTTCATTGTAAATCGACTCGGATACTCCTAAGCTCCTGTATTTCTGTACTATCTAATCTTTCTTGCATACGTTCATTTTTTGGGAAGTGTTTGACGCATTCCCTCCATCAACGTTATCTCACCGAATGTATGCAGAATATAGTAATGTTTGGTTACGCCCTTTATTTATGCATTACTAATTCCATGTACTTTCGAGACAATGCACTACGACAATGCCCCACCATAGCATGGAATCCTTTTCTAGCAAATTTGTATACTACTGTCGGATTGATATTATGAACATTATGAAACTTTTTATAAACAAACTTAAAAATCTCCTGAATATTTATGTTTAGAAATATGTATCGGACGAAGATCTGTTCTGCTTTTTTGTTTGGTCACTGATGAGTGTGAAGAAACAGAAATAAAATTTGTTTTTCCTTTTATGATATGGTGAAAAGATGACTTTCGCTCTTGCACGAGCTGAGCAGTCGAATCTAGATTTCAAAGAGCCTCGTTTAATAAGAAAGCAAACATTACCCACCCACTTACGATGAAAATATGGGAAAGCATCTTAATCATAGAGGTAGCATATCGGCTGAACGAAGTAAAAGCACTCAGGTTTCGATTTGGTCACATCGATTCCCTGAAGTCATGACTCGTAGCGCATTCAGGTAACTCCCTGTTCTTTCCTTGATCAAAAGAAATTAATCGAGCCTTTATAAATACTGGACAGGAGAAACCGTCACAGAAAACATTCTTAAGAAAGCATAAGAACTTCGCTTTTACTCTCGAATGCTAATTAATGTGTGTCTTAAATCTTAGCTGGCATGAATAATTGTTGACCGCATTGAATATATCCACAGTCAAGGTGAAAACGCTTAGGACAGTCACGTCAGCACAATGGTTCGATGACTTCATAGATTATGGGAAGTGCGCGATACTACCTTCGGAATATTGTAGTTGTGTTCTTACACGCTATCATTTGGGGGAGGAGATGAACAATCTGATTCAGCGATATTTCACCGGGAGGCAAACATCATCTGAAATCTGAAGCCTTTACGTAAGTATCAGAAGTGCTTCTTTGACTCGGCGTTCATCTGAAATACGTTTTGGTATAGCTGAAAGCTAGTGAAAAAAATTCACTTACCTGCCTATTAGAAATACCAGGCCTGACTCCCATACATACGGCAGTCAAGGTCAGAGTGTTAAAAAAGATCAGGAAATTATCAAATTTCTGACTTCTGATTTGGGAGGGGATAGATGAGCATCCACTGTCTTAGATCAGTTGACAGTGATGGAACTAGAGACATACATGACTATATGTAGTTGAGATTTATTGAAATCAAGATCAGTGTCATAGGCGTTATAGGGCGTTATAAAAGGAAAAAAAAGTAGGAAAATAAGGTTTAACGTACTCCCGACGGTGATGACACTGAAACGAAGTACTAGCTCAAATACGATGGAGTTAGAGAGTGAAACAGACTGTTCGCTGTTGAAAGGAACCATCCTTAATCAGTTCAGGGAAACAACGGAAAACCTAAATCTGGATAGCTTGATGATTTGAAACCCACTGGAAGTGCCTCAGTGACGTAATCACTGTGTCCCCCCCCCCCCCCCCCCCCGGTGCTCGGTCTGAACGCTGTGAAAGCTGAAAAGACGAGTTGAATGCAGAATCGGAACGTCCAAAGTAAGAGAAAATAAGACAACGATGTTATCGACGATGGATTTCTATCCACTTCAGAGACGCTCATCCAACGGAAAAAGGAAGGTATAAACTAAAATTGGATCAGCAGCGGCAGTGAGGTAACAACCTAATGTCAAAATAACACAGCCGTTGCGTGCTTCAGTCTAACAATAACAGAGCACACATTAATTGGTGGAATTTGTTGTGAAGCTGCGGCTAAGGACAATGTTTTGACAAGCGATGAAACTTGAAAAATCTATTTCAGGAAAGTGACAATTTTTATTGCGATATTTTTAAAGATATCCTTAAACCGATCTAAAGGAAGAAACTTATGGTGGAGAACATGATGGCATGTATCAGGCATGAAGTCACTCCTCGCATCTACCGTTTGTTCCATGAGGAGGCCAATGAAACAGTGTCACGGCGTAGTGTAAATAAAGATTTTGCTTCCAAAATGTTACTTCTACACTCACTCATTTCGTTTTCCAGTAGACCTGTCAGAGAGACGAAAATGTATTAGCTTTTGCTGAAAAAAAAAGTTTGAATGTAGTTAAGATTACCTGCTGTTCACTTGTAGCGTTCTTAGACTTCATGCGGTTTCCAAAAGTCTTTGTTTTTGCTAAAAATTGAAGTTTGGATATAGCTCAACTTACCTTTGTTCACTCAATTCGTGTTGTTTCCAAAACGGGTGTTGTTTCTTCGGAACTTTTTTTCTAGTAGATCAGAAAACGGCAAATGGAGGGATGAAGGTACTGATCGTGTGAAAAGTGGGAAGAAATGAAATATTTAATGAATAGTCTTTCAGAATGTACAAGCATTTCGGTGCCCAAGGAGAGTATAGAAAATAGTTTTAACATGTTGTTTAAGCAAATCCTTCTGGATAAAAACTAAAACCTGTAGTTATAATACTTATCTGAAGCCATAACGCTTAATCAGTTAGTAACAACTAACAATGTGCTTTATTTGTAGACGACAGTGATTTAAGCGTAATGCTCGTACCAATATTCTTCCTCCACTTCTTTGCAGTGTTTTGAAATTATAAATGTTTTGAGGAAGTAAAGAAAACCCCTGTTTTTCTGAATACTTACTGTCACGTCTAAAGGTTATCTTATTTACGTTAACTGCAACGAAGCGTACTCTCGGTCTGTTCATGGAATGCTCCAAGGTGTTATCTTTGGGAATACTGTTCAGGAACACTTCGTAGGCACAGACAACTGCTTTCGGAAACTGACAAAGATGCGCATGGATAAGATTTATTGCTCTGAGGAAAAGAAAGAAATCATGTAGGGTCACATCTTTGCTCTAAGAGGGCCGGAGAAGGGCTCGGATACAGGACGCCTCGAGAAATGCTTAGTGTTTTAGCTAACCTGTAAGGAGACATGTTGCCTCAGTGGAAGAAATTTCCGTGCAAACCCAGTTTTGATCCCTTCTCCCAGATTCTTGTGGAAAGGCGTCCTCCAGCATTATATCTTCTTCATAAATGGAACTGGAGAAGTCTTCATTTGCAGCGAAGAGTATGCATACCTTTCCTTCGCTCGCCATCTTTATTCTTTTCATTTTTGTCGAACAAAAAGCATGGTGGAAGGTGCAGATGCGTGACCCGACCCTCCGTGGCTATGTTGGCCGATAGTCACGCTGGGTCACCTGTAACGATACTGAGTGACGTATTGGAATTAAAGTCATCGTGTATCTCTTTACAGAAGCCATAATCGCTGATGCTTTTGACACAGGGCTAGACAGTGTCGTATACTTCAGCTGCACACTCTATGGTATAAAAACTCTTATAGATAACTTCAGATCCAGTTCGAAGAGTATGCTCAAGATGCTGGAAGGTGCACTAAATAGTGTCTTCAGTCGATGTCAGAAAATGATACAAATGGTTGTTGCTGAGTCCCAGACTGATTTTTTTACCTTCAGCGACCTAAAATCTGAATAATCATATCTCTTTCATCACTTGTCGTATTGTAGAAATATCTCAGGGAAAGCCAACAGTTACGTTGTTCTCAAAATATAGAGAAAACGGTGTGTAGACCATCGGACTGTAACCCCTAAATCATTCTCTGGGAGACCCGCAAATGCTTAGACGGTAACTTTCAGTCTACACCTGTGTTCTTAGGTAGCAGAGCAACACCTTATGTCGTATCCGAGGAAATAAGACTTCGAATGAGTTGAACTATTCAATGTTAACGACTTCGTGCTTCCCTAGAGACACGCAAAGTGAATTTGTTCGTCAAGAGCTTGTCCAGTTTATCGCGAAATCCTAACGAGTGCGCTCTCTTTGTAACGATCCGGTGTCGTGGTGTCGCTCAGCTCAGGGGAGCCATCCGGCGACGTCACATTTCAAATTTATTCCTTTAACAAGAACCAGTATTCTCGTTATTACGGAGTCGGTATATTCGCTTTATCCAGGTTCGTTCCACAGCTGTCCTGATTTCTTCAACTAAACGAGTGTTTTCGACAGACTTGTGTTCGCAGTCAACCACCAAGGTACTTAACTAACGCGGTGCGTGTTATTGCCAAGTTACTGCGTACAAGCGCACAGATTTGAACTTGACCTACTGACGAACTTGGCACGCGAGGCTTGGGAATTGCGTTTTGCTGCCCGCCGTTGCACCGAGCCCCCCCCCCCCCCGCCCCCCCCCCCTTCCCGGCGGGTCGGTTCAAACCCCCTCCCCATAACGCCACCGCGCTCCCCACCACCAACCACCATACCATCCATTCCCCTTGACATCAACTTTGGTGTTGTTGCTGGAAGCACGGAAGGGGGTAAACTATCTAAAACTGCTGTTGCGGAACACACATGAGAAATACGTAGATGAGGTGATAATAGTAAATGAGACTACTGTCAGTGTTGCGAAAGTTACACAAATGCTATTGACATGACCAGTCTTAACATACCTTTTAGTAGGTCCCACTGCTGCGATTACTTATTGCTAAGAACGGTTTTAGGATGGCGACATTTTAAAGTTGCTGAGCGTAAATAATTTGTTTTTATCCATGTTTCACTGCACAAAACATCAGCAGCAGAGCGTTATTTGCTCGAATCTGTCAGCTTATGATGCGGTTCAGATGCACATTTATTGCACATTCATATTATAACGCAAGCGTAGAAATTGTGTAGGGAATGCGAACAACTAAAGTTTTGATGAAACTATTGTGTTCTCTCAAACCTTCACAAGGAAGTGTCACTAATGATAGTTTCCAAAAATTAAATAAAATAAACAGGAAATGGTAAGCAGTAAGAGGTAAAAATGGTAACTTAAATCTTATGTTTGAAATGTATCTAGGAAAAATGTAGCGTCTTACTTTCCTGTTTTGGAGTCTTCTGTAAACAGATGAATCCCTAATATCTTAACTTGCGTGGGGTGCATTTGTCCCGTGGGCGGTTTATGTCAATCATTTTAAAAACTGTGTGGCTGTTTCCACCTAGTTTCATGTATAGGAAAGGAGACAAACCTGTCTGTTGTGTGAGTTTAGAAGTGTTTATCACTGAAGCAGAAAAACTGACTCAGACTTGTATTTAGATAAACACGCGGTCAACGTGGAAACTACTTTATATGGCGCAGAGACTGCTGTGATATAATTTTTTTTGCGTGTATACACAGTATGTTATAAACATAAACGAAAACATCTTGAAAGTCCACAATATTGTTACTGATAGGTCGGGGAAGGAACTGATTCTACGGAAAACTGAAATAAGTTAGCTGGATCAGGTTTTTAATAAAGTTCCTCCAGAATACGAAACCATCCATGCAACAAAAAATGTAAATTAATGTGATGGTCATGATGATTACAGAAGGTAGAGGATGAACATAGCCTACTCCTCTCAAAGAGTAGCACTGAGGAAGCTGCACAGCTTAACGTTCCCATCCGAAGGACGGATCGCCATCAACAGTGTCACACGCCCTCACTTCATGAGACACTGCGGAGAATTTGGAATTAAATTCAGGACATTGAAGCAGAGACTGGTGATCAGTAACTTTTCGCACCCACCTCTCATCCACTTGGCAGCCAAATACTGGCAGTGAAAGATTCATCCACAAACAGGGTTCGGGTTCGAATCAGGTTACCTGCGCGTCGAGCACCACCGCACAGGCGTGCCTTAGCTACCTCGCCTTCGGAGGCGGATAGGTACCTAATACTTTTACTTAGAGCCTGACTGTTAAATGTGAATTTCTTTTTTCGTCACTCACGAAGACATCGCCGCCAACAGAATTGCTACCATAAATTTCTTCATGAATTTGCAGGTGGTCGCTTTCGTGAATTAGAGGTCTTTAGACTGGCGTGTAACATTATGACTTCCAAATTTGTTAAAAAGCTCTATTGACGCCGGTTGAATGAAGTATGAGTTAAGAATATTCTCAATTTTGAACTCTCGACTTTTGTAGGAAAATCTGTCAGCTATTACATCGGATGTGAGTGTCTAAGTGCCACGCCAATCAAGAAGTTCAGTGGAAATGACTTCAGTTTACTCAAAGTTTTTAATGGGAAAGTATACCTCCCTTCACTTTGCTTCTTTTGCTTTCACTTTTCTTAATACTGGTGTCGGAATGCCAAAACTGTGTTTCTTTAACGACCATAAATGTTTGTAATCTTCAGCACAGGTTCAAATGGCTCTGAGCACAATGGGACTTAACATCTGAGGTTATCAGTCCCCTAGACTTAGAACTACTTAAACCTAACTAACCTAAGGACATCACAAACATCCATGCCCGAGGGAGGATTCGAAGCTGCGGCCGTTGCAGCAGCGCGGTTCCAGACTGAAGCGCCTAGAACCGCTCGGCCACAACGGCCGGCTCAGCACAGGTATCAAGGCAATATACTATGTCATGAAAATATGTATCTGGTCCCGCTAAAACACATCTTTCTCTTGCGTGTATGTGTAGGATTAGGTTTCATTTCCTCTGTCTCCTTTGTGGGGAGGTAAGTATGAATAGGAGTAATCGTGATCAGCATTGTGATGATGTTTCGTGAATGCGGTAGCCGGGCAAAGTACCGCCTGGAGGCTGTATAATCTAAAACATAACAAGAACTGTCTGCATTCGAGCGAAGACGCTTCCCTTCTCAAGTACACTGCCAAATACCAAGCAGTAGCCTTCGTTATTCTCAATGTTCTCCGACTGCTTCTAGTATGTAGCTGCTATATATTTCTGTTGTAGTTTACATCTTGTTGCGAAGATTTCAGCAAGGAAATCTGGATGAATGATTAAATTCAGGTAATAATTTTTGCCTTGTACTTTTCATTCTTTTTTTGGGTTACAAATTGGATTATGTTAACAAAAGACATTAATTTTCTTATGGGTGTGTATACTGTTTAAGCTGCTATTCGCATGTCGCTTCCTCTCCCCTTCCTCGTAGTCAGGAGAAACCAGTTTACGAGCCACAGGATTATCCGTTATTTTAGTGACGAGGTTAACTACAAGAAACTGTTGGTTAGTCTGCATTCCGTAATACAGAAATTAGACGTACCTATACTTTTTATGGACAATAATCGGTTGTAATGAACCTGATTACGGTGATAGTTGTATTGTTACGTAACTGTTCATATGGACACGTTTTATTTACTAAATAAAATAAAAGTTAAAGCATTTCCCGACTGACACAAAGTGCCTGGCTAGTTGATCTGTCAGAAGTCAGTAACTGGTGATGGCCTTTCAAGCTGAAAACTAACCAAGAACAAAGTAAAAGCGGCGGAGCATTTATAATTTTTAATTCTTTATTTGTAAAAAAAAAAAAAATAAAAAAATACTTGGTGAAGTTTCATTATGTGCGCAATAAAGCACAACAACAACATTCAGTAGTTGAGTGGTCTGCACATAGACATTTAAACTACTCCATTTATTAAATGTAACTTCATAACTGTAAAACTAAGTATGAAAGTTGTGCAAGCTGGGACTGTGCCGATGGTAAGCCTTTTACGACTAACGGTGAGGCTTACGGAAGCGTGTGTGCCGAACATAGCCTGCCCCCCGCCCCCCACCCCTCCCGGGCCATCTGCTACCACTGTGATGGCTGTGTGTGTCAGTAAAGAAGATATGCTCATACTCATTGCCACTTAATGAACTCCATCGGGTATTATAGCATAAAACAGTGTAACGGTACTGGGAAGGAATTAACAGTCTACTTTTTCGAAACAAGGCCACGGGAGTAGACAATGTTCCATTAGAACTACTGACAGCCTTGGGAGAGCCAGTCCTGACAAAACTCTACCATCTGGTGAGAAAGATGTGTGAGACAGCGAAATTCCCTCAGACTTCAAGAACAATATAATAATTCCAATCCCAAAGAAAGCAGGTGTTGACAGATGTGAAAATTACCGAACTATCAGTTTAATAAGTCACAGCTGCAAAATACTAACGCGAATTCTTTACAGACGAATGGAATAACTGGTAGAAGCTGACCTCGAGGAAGATCAGTTTGGATTCCGTAGAAATGTTGGAACACGTGAGGCAATACTGACCCTACGACTTATCTTAGAAGAAAGATTAAGGAAAGGCAAACCTACGCTTCTAGCATTTGTAGACTTAGAGAAAGCGTTTGACAATGTCTATTGGAATACTCTCTTTCAAATTCTGAAGGTGGCAGGGGTAAAATACAGGGAGCGAAATGCTATTTACAATTTGTACAGAAACCAGATGGCAGTTATAAGAGTGGAGGGGCATGAAAGGGAAGCAGTGGTTGGGAAGGGAGTGAGACAGGGTTGTAGCCTATCCCCGATGTTACTCAATCCGTATATTGAGCAAGCAGTAAACGAAACGAAAGAAAAGTTCGGAGTAGGTATTAAAATCCATGGAGAAGAAATAAAAACTTTGAGGTTCGCCGATGACATTGTAATTCTGTCAGAGACAGCAAAGGACTTGGAAGAGCAGTTGAACGGAATGGACAGTGTCTTGAAAGGAGGGTATAAGATGAACATCAACAAAAGCAAAACGAGGATAATGGAATGTAGTCGAATTAAGTCGGGTGATGCTGAGGGAATTAGATTAGGAAATGGGACACTTAAAGTAGTAAAGGAGTTTTGCTATTTGGGGAGCAAAATAACTGATGCTGGTCGAAGTAGAGAGGATTTAAAATGTAGACTGGCAATGGCAAGGAAAGCATTTCTGAAGAAGACAAATTTGTTAACATCGAGTATAGATTTAAGTGTCAGGAAGTCGTTTCTGAAAGTATTTGTATGGAGTGAAACATGGACGAAAAAATAGTTTGGACAAGAAGAGAATAGAAGCTTTCGAAATGTGGTACTACAGAAGAATGCTGAAGATTAGATGGGTAGATCACATAACTAATGAGGAGGTATTGAATAGAATTGGGGAGAAGAGGAGTTTGTGGCACAACTTGACTAGAAGAAGGGAACGGTTGGTAGGACATGTTCTGAGGCATCAAGGGATCACCAATTTAGTACTGGAGGGCAGCGTGGAGGGTAAAAATCGTAGAGAGAGACCAAGAGATGAATACACTAAGCAGATTCAGAAGGATGTAGGCTGCAGTAGGTACTGGGAGATGAAGAGGCTTGCACAGGATGGAGTAGCGTGGAGGGCTGCATCAAACCAGTCTCAGGACTGAAGACTACAACAACAACAACTACTTTGGTGTACAGCTAAGAGTTCGGAAAAATCAATACGTTTGCTTTTCATTTTGAAATAGATTTAAAATCGCAGCACTCAAATGAATAGTAGTGAATCTCATATATTTCCTTGGTAATTACTTTGGCCTATGAAACACACAAGCCAACGTACAGCGGTACAGCGGAGATAACAACATAAACAGCGCATTGTGAATTATTTTCCTCGCCGGTGGTATAAGTTCTCTAGGTAACTAGCAGTGAATAAATGGGTGTTATTGCTCATATACAGTAGGAAAATACTCGAGTTAAAACTACTGATGACATCTGCGAGTTTCCAATTACGTTGACATTCACAAATTTAAGTTATCAAAGTATCTTATTCCAACTTTGTTTTCGTCAGTATATAAATTGTTCGAAAAGGAAAAGAAAAGTAAACACATACCAAAGAAGACACCAACTTTATCGGTCACATGGTTAATGGGAGTTCTTGCATGTTGTACACATCGCGAGTTAAGAAAACCATGTGGCGCCTGTCACGGTGCGAGAGATTTCGACGTGACGGAGTCATTTGTTGAATTATGTAAGGTGTTCAAAAAGCAAGGAAGGTATGCAATTGAGTTACAGTCAGTGAACCGAAAATTAGGGCAACGTCACGTCCTGCAAAACGCCAGGTATTCTTCGACTAATGTAATGTGTGGGTGACTAATCTGGCGATCTTGCGACGCAACATGTCTATTACGAGCATATTTTCTCGCTGCAGGATGTTACTTATCACATGCAGTAGTAAACAGAGAAAACAGGATCGTGGAGGCACTACAATAAAGACGGTGCAGAAACGTGTGTCAAATACGAAACACGCTCTGGAGTTCTCACCTTATTGCAAAACGCTGGGGTTAACTTCCGCTCCGTCTCTCCCCCGAACACTCGTCGTCAGCTCTGATTGAATCTGTTTCTTCATAGATGCTATTCCGATGATATGTCACAAATTTTTATTTAACAATGCGAACGTACTGTAAGACGTTCTGGAATGACATCTACAACGTGAAAAACATACACTGAAGCACATTGCACGTTCACTAAGCTGCACGCAATCCTATTCGAGTCTGCATATCGTTACGTTAGTGCGCTAAGACTTGAACTTGATGCTAGCAGCATGTCTCAGTAGGATCCGCCGATGTCCTTGTTTTGCTGCACTTCGTATGAATCCTGGCGCTCCCCTGCTCACTGTAGCTGTCCACGTATGTGCCGCGATACAGGCAGCAACGACAGTGCGCTTCACATTGGCAACTCGTATGACTAGCTGGTCAGCTTTGCTTTTGTAAACTTGCTGTATGTTGTCGGTCGAATGGCTGCCCTTGTTGGTTGACGGATTTCTGTACTGTAAGGTGACATTTCCACAGCAACTGCGACATATGCGAGCTTCGTTGGCCTTTCATTACAATGGTTCGACGTAACTGCATTCTGCATCAGCTGCGTTGCTTTGTGATTTGTAGGTTCGGTCGTGTTAACCGGTTAGTGAAACAATAACGTATTTATCTCTTTGTAAGAAACTTTCCCTATCCCTGTCATTCTACCCATTATCCCCTATATTTTGATTTTCTTTCCTGATGTCGCTTCCCTTAAAGAAGCGTGATTCAAATCTCCAGGTATCTTCCAGTTTTCATGTAACCGGCTTTTACCCTTGTTTCTGCTGATCTTCGTTGCTTTTATCTTTCTTTTGTTTATACTTAACCCGAACTTCATGCTCAGGATTTGCCGTTCTTAGCAGTATTTCTTCTTAGACTTACTTACTTTCAGCCAGAAGTACATTGTCATCAGCGGAATCGAATCCCATGAGCGGACAGTGCAATGACTGCGCCGAATCAGTTCTGTAGGGATAAGAAAAGATAAAGCTGTAATGTTACTGAGATTTCAGAAGGCGTTACCAGGCTACATGAAAAGCTAAAAGATTGGCATCTTTCAGGAAAGTTTACAGATTTACATTTTTCATGTGCAACGACGAAATCCTATCGATTAAAAAAATCCAATTCAATAAAAATGCCTTGTGTTTACTTCAGCGTTCTTTAATATGTATTATAATGCTCGTTGACATCGGAATGGCGTACTGATGGAGACATGATTCGTCTTAAGATATGTTGTGTAATAAGTGTTAGTGTAACTAGTGAGTGATTCGTAGGATAACTTGTGCACTTCGAAATGCGAAGGCTGCTGCCAAAAACTGGGTTTTTCGGAGTGGCGACACGTCGAAAACAGTCGAAATTCGTCCAGCATTCGATCAGATGCGTCTGCATCTTCACATCTGCGCTGTCACATATGTCGACTAAGTAGAGACATGTCCTAGTGCACCCAGTCATATATTCAAGGAAGGAAGATTACATCTCGTTAAAGGAAGGTAACATCCTTTTATAAAGATATTAGAGAAGGACTGCTCGTTTAAGAAGCATAGAGGATCCAGTCTTTGCTCATATACGTGCCCACATTAAAATAACACCCGCGTCTGCCTATCACGCCCATTTATCTCTGCCGGCCGCTGTGGACGAGCGGTTCTAGGTGCTTTAGTTCGGAACCGCGCAGCTGCTGCTGCTGTCGCAGGTTCGAAACCTGCGTAGGCATGGATGTGTGTGATGTCCTTAGGTTAGTTAGGTTTAAGTAGTTCTAAGTCTAGGGGACTGATGACCTCAGATGTTAAGTCCCATAGTTCAAAAATTGTAGTGCCTAGAACCGCTCGGCCACTCCGGCCGGCCTAAGTCCCATAGTGCTTGGAGCCATTTGAACCCATTTATCTCTACAGAAACCTAAAAATGACAACGTACAACTTTGTTGCATATACTTAACTACGACGTAGTGTTTTGTTTTCAACTTTTCTACGACAATATGTATGCATTGTGGTCAAACTCTTCGGTACCAGTCGACGATCGGTCCAGCAAGACGCTCCTGTAGCGACATTAAAATAAATTGGTTTTTCTATTTTATAACCAGGACGGAAGACAGGACCAATGTCTCATCCCTCCTCATCCATGAACATTACAGTAGCAAAATGGAGATTTTGTCATCTGTAGCTCTCAATGTAGAAATATTTATTGCAGGCACTTTTCCATATATAGCCAATTATTCTTGGAAAAATATAGAATAAAAATACCTTCAGCCGTCTAAATTTCCAGTTGTTATTTAATTTGAGTAACCAGTTTCAGCGCTACTTTACGCCATCTCTAGGCCCCTGGTCGACGTGTAGTAAAAATCCCAAATCATAACCAATCAAAACAGGGGCCAGGATTCAACGACTGGTATCCGCAGATTTTTTCTTAACATGGCGATCCCTTCGATCATCACTTGCCGACTGTTACACAAACATTCAAACCAAGCCAGTCAAAGATGGCGTAATGTAGCGCTGAAATTGTTTGCTCAAGTAAAATAACAGTTGGAAATTTAAACGTCTAAAAGGTGTTTTGATTCACCATTTTATACTGAACAGCCATGGTCCCGCAACCATCTGTATCAAGATGGACTTATATTCTTGGAAAGTCTCCAATCGGCACGAGATAGGACGGACACCCTCCACACTGTAGCAGTAGAGATTTTGTCTTTAAATCACTGTTCCTACACATCTCTAAGCCGTCAAATTCCTATAGCCTGTCAGGTAGAAAATGTTACTAACCTGTCTTTCTTCTCACCCCCTCGCACATTAACGGCTCTTAAATACTCAGTTAATAACAAATCTGGTAGGGTAGCGTGTGTTCTTGCTGCAATAAGAGAGGTACGCTACATTCATCGACGGCGTGTAGTCTGCATTAATGAGATTCTGAGTGCGAGCTGTGCTGCTCGGTATTTTCACGTTTTCACGTACGCAGAGATAGTAACCTACCCTGTAATACAATTTCTTTATTGATTTCAGTAACAGACAGTACTTATGAACCTCAACATTAGTCTCTTCTTAGCTTCTCAGTAGTATACGTGTATCTTTGACTTCCTCCAGTGTGGTTCGCTTAAAACTCACCTGTAAATGGTTCAAATGGCTCTGAGCACTATGGGACTTAACATCTGTGGTCATCAGTCCCCTAGAACTTAGAACTACTGAAACCTAACTAACCTAAGGACATCACAAACATCCATGCCCGAGGCAGGATTCGAACCTGCGACCGTAGCAGTCGCGCGGTTCCGGACTGAGCCCCTAGAACCGCTAGACCACCGCGGCCGGCCCATCTGTAAATGACCATGATATTTGTCACTAGAGTGGAGAAGCCTCTTCTCCGTTGTAATACTTCTGACATTAAATGGACTCACTGAAGCTAATTTTTATGTTATTGATGACAGTCATGCTATCTACTGTATGTGTAGTCGATATCGATTCTCGGAAGTTCGCCTGTTAAGACCTTCGCAGGGCAGAGGTGCAAAATCGCCACAAAAGTAATAACACCACCTCTCCACAATACAATCATATTACAAATTCCATGTATGGGAGAGACCACTTAGACAGATTCGTCGTGGGGCATATTAGTTATTCAGAACTGACTTTTATCATTCAGCGAGAAAACTGGACGATGTTCTGTGAGAGGACGTGTACATTGTTAATTTAGATTACGCTAAATATAGTGAAGGAACAAAAGTGACACGTCAGTGTTTTTGTTCCATCGCTTAGTGTTTATTTGTTGCAAATTATATACTGCTCGCTCTTACCCAATCGACACTAATTAATCTTAAAAGTAAGTAATCGATCATGTCGTCTGCGAGAGGTACAAAATGTTTGTTGAAAAGGCTGGAGAGTGTTGGTCTAGGTCACAAGGGAGCAGTGGCAGTAGATAAGACGGGCCTGGCTTCCAAGTATTGTTACTCAGCGGGCTATGTAGTCGGTGCAGGGTATTGTGTTTTCCGCGGCGGCATCAAGGGGCGAGAGTCGCATCTGCTTGCGCGCCCTCACCGGACGCTGTCAACAGGTGTTCCCAGTAACCACTTCCGCCATCAATTACCGCCGACAAAACCAGCTCCACAGGGTCGCCTTATCTCCCCAGTCGGCAAGAGAAAGTGCTCTAGGAGTCCCCTCCACTGCCAGCACAAAAGGAATGTAGTGCTCTTAGGAGTCTCCCTGTGGGCTTGCATGTGTATTTTAATTTCCATGTGATTTACTGGCAGACGCTGAGCGCGATGTTGACTTCGCTTCAATACAGACCCGCTTCACTGCCAGACCTTAGAGTGGTCCTGCAAAACGTGAATCTTCTTTAACACAGTATAAATAAGAGGAAATTGTTTTATTGGCGAGTTTCGTTTATAAGCTGTAAACTCATGTTCTGTGTAAACGAAAATAATCTTTTCATATATGATTTTGTTTTTCTTCGGTAGGATTCAATCATATAAAACTTTTTACAAGACATCACAATCGTTTTCGACTGTTAAAGTAATTTGTTCATTAAGTCCACTATTGCAGTTTAGGCCTTCAACTGTTTTCAAGCGGAATGCTGCGAAAATTCCATGCTTTAGTACATACCAAAATTTAAAACTTCCTAACCTGTATACACGTTATCATCACATGGACCATCTCTAATAAACGAAAGAATACATCATCATTAAGAGAGAACGATAGTGTGTTGATTGTAAAATTAGCGTAAGCTATTCTGACTGTTACAGTATTTGTCAACTTTTGTCTAAACAATATCAAGCTACTGCACATACTCTCTGTTTGACAGCAACTGACACAGTTGGCGGGAAGAATATATTCCAAAAATATATTCGTATCTGTCATTATTAAAGTAGGAATTCAGCTCTAATGTGTGAGTTCCAGTATCACACTGAAGGAGTATAACAAAGAACAGGACGAATGGACGAAGATTTTTACACTTGCGGGAAAGTGCCATAAAAATGTCGAAAACTCGTAACGAGCAGCACGGGAAAGGCGACTACGATTCGCATAACTGCACGTCCAAAATTGCAGCTATCAATTTACTCTGAGGAATCTAGGAATATTTTTCAGGTTTTTCAGGTCGCTAGGGCAGGGATCGTTAAGCCCTTTAGACCCATCTGCTAAACAAACATGTACACTAACTTTTACTGTGTCTTAGCTGCAACAGAAGTATTTTTTCCCAATAGAAACCTATAGTACACATTTGTGAATTTTCAACCTCTCCATCATGCACAATTGCTGCCAACCGTTGGGCGTTACTATGAAAATATCAACAAGTTAATATAGCAATGCGCAGCAGCTCGTTTCCACCAGAAGACCTGCTAGTGGTTTGTTCGCTATATTCCACTGTATAATTGAATATTGTTGTTGTTATTTTGCATGATAATTATTGATTGATCACTTTACTATTTATTACAATAGAGACTATTTCGTAATTAGTTATTTTAGTCCATAAAATGAAGCCAAGTGTACAAAGTACTTTATGAAAACGGGTACATAATTTTGTATAAATCTTGCATCTAAAATCATTAAAAAGTCACCTAAGAGCATTATCACATAAAGAAAAATTTTCCTTCCATCAGAAAAAATTCAGATCTGAAAGGATTAACATAGGGTTAGACCAAGAACCTGTGATAAATCACGCAGTCTTCAGCACTTCTAGCAGTCCTAGACTACCATGCACTCTTCTCTTAGTAAATGATATACTTCACGTAAAGTCGAAGACCAAACCCAACTGTCTTCTCAGTCCTCCCCAGTTCCAAACCTTTATTTCTGCCCTGTCTACACCAGCACGTTCTTCACTACTCCTACCTCTACACCCGGATATCCTATTCCACTGCATTATCAACAGGCTGCCTTTTCCCAACCCAGAAATCCGTCCTGCATTCTAGTTATCCTACCAGCTGCAGTCCTTTCCTTGCATAAAGGCTTCGATAACAGTCCTAGATTCCTGATCCACATCCTGTTACAGCATCCATTTATACACTATGTGATCAAAAGTATCCGGACACCTGGCTGAATATGACTTACAAGTTCGTGGCGCCCTCCATCGGTAATGTTGGAGTTCAATATGGTGTTGGCCCACCCTTAGCCTTGATGACAGCTTCCACTCTCGCAGGCATACGTTCAATCAGGTGCTGGAAGGTTTCTTGGGGAATGGCAACCCATTCTTCACGGAGTGCTGCACTGAGGTGAGGTATCGATGTCGGTCGGTAAAGCCTGGCACGAAGTCGGCGTTCCAAAACATCCCAAAGGTGTTCTGTGGGATTCAGGTCAGGGCTCTGTGCAAGCCAGTTCATTACAGGGATGTTACTGTCGTGCACCACATTTTAATCTTATTATTTTAATCTTTTAACTATAAAAAACTGTATGTGTATCCTAGCTTACCATCCGCTGCTTCGGTCACGAAAACTCCGTGGTCTACACAGATTTTTTGTTTGTTTTTTCTTTAATCGAATTTTTATGTTGTTTACAACTTGGGGCATCTTCTGAACTTTTCACGCTAATTAAGCCCATACAGGCATGATCTTTTCCGAATGTACTTCTGACGAAAAAGCTATTCTGGCAGCTCGAATTCGAATTCTTTGTTAATCTTGCATTTTGAGTTCTTGTGGTGATATTTCGATAAAAACTTTCATCCCCTTAACTTTAAATATATTTAATGTAACGAAATAATTTCATAAAACTTTTCATCCTTAACCGCACTCTCTTAGGGAGTTGAATTTCCAAAAACACTCAAAAACGTATTTTTTTAATTTCCAACCGAGAAGTCAAATAACAACTTTCATGTATATAGCTTAAAAATACTTTAGTAGTTCTTTAATAAAGGTTTATTATAAAAACTTTCACTGTTTTACCCCATTAGTAGTTGAATTTCAAAAAATGTCGAATCACGGTCCTTTTTTTTTATTTCTGACTGAGAAACCAAATACCAGTTTTCGTAGTTCGAGCTTCAAAATTGCCCCAATAACGAAATATTCTCAACGGCTTTACATCAATTATTTTACTCTCTTAGGAGTGGACCTTCGAACAATCGCTTCTTAAACGACGCCTGAAATACAAGATCTACATCCTCTTCAAATTTCAAGTTAGCGTTTGGGTTGGGCGGTGCTGAAGCAGTGAATCAGCCAGGCCCTATTTCATCCCCTTAGGGTTTGAATTTCCAAAAACAGTGAAACATATTTTTGCGTTTCTCACCGAGAAGCAAAAGTTTTCGCCCTCATTCACTCAGTTAGGATTGCCTTTCCAAAAACCGTGAAAGAAATATTTTTTTATTTCTAACAGAAAAGCCAAATACAAATTTTCATAGACTTAATGTAAAAAATGTGTAATGAAAAATTTCCAAAAAGACTCCCATTCCCTGTTTCATCCCCATAAGGGCTGAATTTTCAAAAGCAGAATTTGTATAGCAGCGTGTGGAAACAGTAGCCCATGGTGTCACTGCAGTTTGATCCGTCATGGCACTTCTTACAATATTTTCATTATACACTTCATTTCACCTGCGTTACAAAAATTTGTGCATATACACGATTAGACATGTTAAAATAATACTTCCAACTAAAAGTTCATTCTTTAATGGGCTTCTTGACTGCTGTCCACTGTCAATATCTCATACTTGAAAAATCCTGAAAGACCGCTCTTCCTAGCATCGGTAGCCAGTGGTCTCCCTGGAGTTTTTGCACTGCAGACACTGCCCTTTGGTCTAAAGGTCTGATATTTCTCACCGTTCAAGAGAATGTGAAATGCTTTATTCTTGTTGCAAGATTTTTCCATGGAGAAGATCTATGACAAATCGAGTGAATACCACGCAATGCACAGTTAACATAGGCAGAACTTAAGTCGACTAAGACTGGTACAATAGTTATTCAACAAGATGTTACACCGAATTCCCTATTTTTGAAACTACGTAGAGCAGAATTGTATGATAGTTTGGTGCTGCTAACTCTCGTGCCAGAAGATTTCGACATAAAGATAGTGAAGTTGGTATTGTATTAATTATTCATAGAAGATACGGCGCAATGAACAACAAAGTATTCGGAAGGCTGTCATGACTAAAATGTATTTGAAGAAGCAAATCAATTTCTCACTTAGCAATGTTAGCTTATAACAAATATTCATTGCCTGTCATTGATAATTCACTTTTCCAAGAAGTACACAGTATATTTTCAGATGTACACGAATCATTCCAGAGGTTAGTGTTGAAACATGACTAAACACAAAAACAAGGAAGAACAGTGTCTCGAAATGAAGAACATATGCTTTCAGTGTAGTAAGTGAAGAATTAAAGAGGGGACTTTTTGCCGTATTGTCCCCTGAAAGATCCAAGAGAAGTAATTCGCTGTTTTCGAGATCCTAATGTTGCACTGCTATACTCGGTATAATGGGCACATCAGATGCACCGATAATTTTACTATAATTAAATTCATCATCTAGCTAAGCACCTCTTTCACGGTATAGATTTTGCTAACAGAGGAGGAAAGTTTTCTTTCGAGTTAAGTAGTCAACGCATGTCGTAGAGGCACTGAACTTATTGATTCTAAACCAGTTCCACTCTTTGACCTCACTCACGGATGACATGACTAGTGTAGTGTCAGTGCCTTACGTTGGCCATCATCTCATTTCGTATGAGGTTACGATAAGTGAGTGAGCAATGAAACTGTTTCTGCCTAGTTACAACAGTAGTATCTATTTGTGGCATACGGAAACGCTGAATTACTCAGAAGCGAGATCTACCCTAGTAATAAAGGAGGTGTCACTGCAGTTATCTTCTGCATCTATCGCCGACTGAGATGTGCCTATGCTTAAAACAACTGCTTTATAACCATAAGAAGGGAGAACTTCAAATTCCCTCTCTGGCATCCTGAGGACAGTATTTCGCAGTTTCCGTAAATTGCTCCTTAAAAAGACCACGCCGCGCGGGATTAGCCGAGCGTTCAGGGCGCTGCAGTCATGAACTGTGTGGCTGGTCCCGGCGGAGGTTCGAGTCCTCCCTCGGGCATGGGTGTGTGTGTTTGTCCTTCGAATCATTTAGGTTACGTAGTATGTACGCTTAGGGACTGATGACCTTCGCAGTTAAGTCCCATAAGATTTCACACACATTTGAACATTTTTGAAAAAGTCCACGAACGATTTCTTTAGCCGTCTTTGTTCACCTGAAGTTGAACTCCCATAATAATGACCTCGGCGTCCAGACGTAACGCTCTAACGTTCTTTATTTCGTTCAAAAAAGCCCTGGTTTATTCCTTCACTTTTCCTAGAGATGCTGTAGTCAGAGCTTTCTCTCATTTATTCTAACCATGCTATCCCACCGTATCTATTTGCTGTGAATTTAGTTAGTACATTCCTAAATAAGAAGATACAAACCTAATTTTGTATTAATATTTTATATTTATTTCAAAAACTGTTTCATAATTGATAAAACAGTCACTACTGCGATGTAATGTTAATCCCGTTAAAACTACTTCCTTAAATTACTTCACGAATCGAGATGAAAAAGAATGTTACATTTTATTCATCTTATTGTTAGAGCTAAATTCAGAGGGTGAGGATTTCTCATGCTCGCTACATTATGTTGTTGTTGTTGTGGTCTTCAGTCCTGAGACTGGTTTGATGCAGCTCTCCATGCTACTCTATCCTGTGCAAGCTTCTTCATCTCCCAGTACTTACTGCGACCTACATCCTTCTGAATCTGCTTAGTGTATTCATCTCTCGGTCTCCCTCTACGATTTTTACCCTCCACGCTGCCCTCCAATGCTAAATTTGTGATCCCTTGATGCCTCAGAACATGTACTACCAACCGGTCCCTTCTTCTTCTCAAGTTGTGCCACTCCTCCCCAATTCTATTCAATACCTCCTCATTAGTTATGTGATCCACCCATCTAATCTTCAGTATTCTTCTGTAGCACCTCATTTCGAAAGCTTCTATTCTCATCTTGTCCAAACTATTTATCGTCCATGTTTCAAAAATGGTTCAAATGAAACTGAGCACTATGCGACTTAACTTCTGAGATCATCAGTCGCCGAGAACTTAGATCTAATTAAACCTAACTAACCTAAGGACATCACACACATCCATGCCCGAGGCAGGATTCGAACCTGCGACCGTAGCGGTCGCTCGGTTCCAGACTGCAGCGCCTAGAACCGCACGGCCACTCCGGGCGGCTGTCCATGTTTCATTTCCATACATGGCTACACTCCATACAAATACTTTCAGAAACGACTTCCTGACACTTAAATCTATACTCGATGTTAACAAATTTCTCTTCTTCAGAAACGCTTTCCTTGCCATTGCCAGTCTATATTTTATATCCTCTATACTTCGACCATCACAGTTATTTTGCTCCCCAAATATCAAAACTCATTTACTACTTTAAGCGTCTCATTTCCTAATCTAATTCCCGCAGCATCACGCAATTTAATTCGACTACATTCCATTATTCTCGTTTTGATTTTGTTGATGTTCATGTTAGATCCTCCTTTCAAGACACTGTCCATTCCGTTCAGTTGCTCTTCCAGGCCCTTTGTTGTCTCTGACAGAATTACAATGTCACCGGCGAACCTCAAAGTTTTTATTTCTTCTCCACGGATTTTAATTCCTACTCCGAATTTTTCTTTTGTTTCCTTTACTGCTTGCTCAATATACAGATTGAATAACATCTGGGAGAGGCTACAACCCTGTCTCACTCCCAACTAACCACTGCTTCCCTTTCATGTCCCTCGACTCTTATAACTGCCATCTGGTTTCTGTACAAATTGTAAATAGCCTTTCGCTCCCTGTATTTTACCCGTGCCACCTTCAAAATTTGAAAGAGAGTATTCCAGTCAAAATTGTCAAAAGCTTTCTCTAAGTCTACAAATGCTAGAAACGTGGGTTTATTGGTTGGGTTTTGCAGTAACAATTCCTACTTCCTTTGCCATCGATTCGCAATGTAAAACACGCGTATCCAAGTCAGAAAGGGTGAGATAACTGGCAAAAGGGAAGTATTGCTGGGGTACGTTTCGCCCAGAAATGCCCCCGGCGGGGCTGCGGAAGCTGCGCCGACGCCTCAGCGGCCAAGTCACGGCTGGCGGCTTTCGCTAACGGCCCGCGGTGAGTGGCAGGAAATTGACCGCAAACGATCGGCCTTCGAAGGCCGTTCGTGTTTACCGCTAGACGAGCCACCGCGCACGCCAGCCTGCACGCCGCCCAATAAATAATCGCTTTCGTCATCAGTGGGAGCATTCTGAATGCCTCCGCCAACGAGCTGCCATCAATTATCCCGGGGCGTCCAGCTAATCTTCCGACCCTCTACATTACGTCACGTAAAAATGTAGCCTCGCGTAAAGAGGACACCGGCGTATTTATCTTCATCGCAGGCGATCGCGCGCGAAACACAACAGCGGCCACGCGCCGGCTATACAGCACCCTGCTGACAAGTTTATTTCCCACCGACGGTCCTGACTAGCTGACGCCATCCATCACTCGACCGCTCAAGAGATCAACCAGATTGCGTGTCTCCGCATTTCTCAAAGCTGATAGTCCCGCCTGTTAATCGTTACGGACAGGTCAGCTGTGCTGTACTACAGCACCGCTTCGAAAACGTTTTCCTGTCCTCCGCTTGTCTTTCTGTGTGGAAATAAATCGTATTTGCGATTACTTTAAATCCACATGACTATTTTCCATTTTTTCCATCGACAAATTCCCCTCATTTTACATCACACGTGTACCGCCACTTTCCCTTACTCGTCCAGATTCCAGTAAAACTTACCTTAAACAAGCATTTCTAAGCTCGTAAGCACGCAGTTTTTCGTCGCCTGACTTGTTAGTCTCTGAACGATAGACTTTTCTTTCACATTTTCTTGCACTTCACAGCAGACAGGAAGCAGTACATAATCGTATAACTAGTTCCACGGTTGCTGTTATTTACATAAGTACTGTCCGCCTGCTTAGCTGACTGGTAAAGTGCTTGCCTCCCATGCATTGGGCCCGGGTTCGATTCCCGGCCGGTTGGAGATTTTCTCCGATCGTCGGCTGGATGCTGTGTTGTCCTCATCATCGAGATGCAAGGCGCCCGATGTGGTGTCGACTGAAATAAGACTTGCACTTGTCGGCCACATCCGAACAGGGTCTTCCGGCCAACAATGCCATACGACCATTTCATTTTTCATTCCACTTAAGTAGTTGTTCATATGCTACTATAGTGCACAGAATTCTAAACGAGATTGAGTTACAAAAAATGGCGCTGAGCACTATGGGACTTAACATCCGAGGTTATCAGTCCCCTACTACTTAAACCTAACTAACCTAAGGACATCACACACATCCATGCCCGAGGCAGGATTCGAACCTGCGACCGTAGCAGCAGCTCGGCTCCGGAGTGAAGTGCCTAGAACCGCTCGGCCACAACGGCCGGCGATTGAGTTAAACATATGAACCAAAACGTTATGACCGCCTGTTTAATAATGTGTTGATCTACCTTTGTGCGCAATGTAGGAGCGAGTCTACGTGATACAGATTAGGCGAGTTCTTGGTAGGTTTTGCCGGCCATTGTGGCCGAGCGGTTCTAGACGCTTCAGTCTGGAACCGCGCGACCGTTACGGTCGCAGGTTCGAATCCTGCCTCGGGCATGGATGTGTGTGATGTCCTTAGGTTAGTTAGGTTTAAGTAGTTCTAAGTTCTAGGGGACTGATGACCCCTGATGTTAAGTCCCATAGTGCTCAGAGCGATTTGAACCATTTGAACCTTGGTAGGTTTTCCGAGTTTGTAGCATCAGACGTCTACGCAAAGGTCACACAAATCCCCCGTAAATTACGGGCCGGTGGTTTGTGGTCGCGGATTTGGCGCCGATGGTGTCCCATATGAGTTCCGTCGGATTCACATCAGGCGAATTGGTGGCCAGTTCATCGATGTGAGTTCACTATCACAACCGTCAAGCCACTGTAGTACGATTCTGGCCGTGTGACGGACATTTATCGTGCTAGACGCTGCCATCGCAGAGGGGAAAACATAAAGCGTGAAGCGATGCAAATGGTCACATAAATGTTCACGTAGTTCATAGCTGTCATGGTGCATTCGAGTACTACCACAGCTCCCATGGAAGCCAAGGTGAATATCCCATTTCGCATAATAGTGCCTCCAGAGACCAGCGTCTACAGCGCGGTGCACGTTTCCAGTAGTCGTTCGCCAGGATGACGGCGTATCCCGACACGACTGTCGACTTGGTGTAACAAGAAACGAAATTTATCCGACCGAGTGACTCGTTTTTATTGATTATTGATCCAAGGTCCAACCTCAGTGATCCAGTACCCACTGCGAACGAAATTGACGAGGTCGTTAGGTCAACATGGGATCGTCTGCTGCGGAGTCCCATATTCAACAATGTGCGCTGAAAGGTGTGCTCCAAGACATTTGTGCCACAACTAGGTTTATACTGTGTCGTCAGATGTGCCACAGATCTCTTGCCTATTACAGCTGACCTCTACCATTATTTTAATTTATTTCAAAACAAGACAATTACGAAATCTTTATTTTCTGGTTTAGATTAATATTTCATGAGCGTGAGCAATAAATTCTTCGCAACAGAGACAAATGTGATTCAGGGTTAAACAATATCTCTGCCCTTCCCTGAATTATGGGCAAAGACAGCGCGTAATAATTTGCTTTTCATTCATATTTGAATTACTTAATTTCTCTCTCAACAAAAACATATTAAATTCTGTTCAAGTCAAAGTTACAGAGAACCTTCGCTTGTGTGGTTGCGTTTGAAACATCTTTACTGAATAAATGATCTACACCGCGTAAACTAATAAAATATCGGACTCAGTAAAAAAATAAGTTGTGTGCAGGTTCTATTAAACGGAAGATACAAGTAATGACTATTAAGACTGGATATACCTTAGTATCAGTACGTAAAACCATACTAGCTTCAACTAGCACAATTACAGTGGCCACACTTAATTTAGGTATTGCAGAATAATAAAGGATAGGAGCTGACACAAAAAAGGTTTATTGAATCCTTATTATTATTTCAATCAGAAGGGACACTAACATTCATCAGAGCAAAGGCAGCCATCTTGCAGATCAACTTAAGATCAGACCAGACAAGATAATGAAAGAATAGATATTGAACGACTCACTGTCGTGTAATAGTGTATTTAGCAAAACATAAAACAACTGTATATTTTACGCTTATTCTTAGACAAACATGCCATTTTACATAAATTGGTAACACTGTAAGCTATATTTATTTTGTTTTTGTATGTACTTAAAATGATTTTTAGAATGGGAACCTTTCTTAAATTATTCAACGACTTTAAAGGGGGTGCCACATTATTCATCATCTTTCAACCAATTTTCACAGACGCTCACCATAGTAGCACACGAGCAACCAACCACCTTCTCCGTTTCCGCGCTGGTCGCTCTCGGATGCCGGACATAACAACTTGCCGTTTGTCAAAGTGCCTTTGCGGCCCGTAACGAAGCTAGCATGATTCCCATTGCCTATTCATCTCTACTATGCGTTCCTACAACGCCACCAGGCGTCACTTAACCTCACTGTGGGCAGTGGTCATACAATTGACTTCTCCACAAAGTTTTTCATGTAATTTTTTAAAATTTGGATGTTCTGTATTCTGTCCTACTACAGTTTCAACACGTCATCTGCTGAAATCGTGTGGGCAGACATAAATATTATCATGCAGAGTGTAGTAGTAAACCTGCGCTACAGATGAAATGAGGGGGAATAGAAAACACAAATGTTGTTCCCAAAAGTGAATGAGATGCAAATATCAAATACACTAATGAACACAAAATTTCATGGTAATAAATTGCGAAGCATCAAAGTTTATTCAAATTAATAAAAAAGGAAGTCACAAATTCATTCTGTCATTAAGATCTCAAGAACAGGAGATTAACTCACTCACTTTATTAAGCATGTAGCCTATGGGTGACTGCTATTGTGACTCCAATTTTTAGGCATGTTTATTTATAACTACATTATGATATCATTGCTAGAATCCGAATAATGTCACTGTAATGAATGATAGGTTGTTCATTAACGGCGAATCACTCAATTTCTCCTTTTTTGGAGTGAAGTGATCTGGTGGGAAACGAAGCTTCTGTTATTGATTTACCAGATACACTTTTTTTACCCGAAATCGAAATTTGCAGACATACAAGAGTTATGCATGAATTGGATAATATGAATCTCATATACACTCAGTGGATAAATTTGTAATTAACTGCTCATAAGAAAATGAGAAAGCTCATAACTGTAATCGAGTCTGTAATTAGTATGTAGAAAGGGAACTGCATTCTCTTTCCAAGATACACCGTATTATTTTGCTGTCGTGAGTCCTGCAATATGAAATACTCACATCTTTATATAATGGTTGCGAGTATGGGAAACCACTCTAAATTTAACACAAAAACTTTTGTGATTGGTTTAGGTGTATTAAAAGTTTAAACAACTCACACAAGTTATGTTACTTATATTTTAATACTCTTCTAACAAACGTAAAAACCAGAGAGTGACACAGCCTTTTTTAAAAATATTATCTATTCTGCTTATAACTGAACACAGCACACTGCTTCAACCTTAGTCTCATGCTAGTCTTAATAAATCATTCTTTTTGCGGAGTTGTTGTGGTACCCAGCAAAAATATGAACAGACTGACAATGTTATGAAATACAAGTGCCAGGCGCCAGTCGAACGACGCTAATCGATGACACGGGAAGGCTAATGATGTACAAAGTTAAAACGCCTTTAAATGAGGCATGAAAAAAAGTTGCGTCTTTCGCGTGACGTAACCGTAATTTGGGTGCTTTCACGCGTAATTTTGGTGACGCCACTTGAGTGTCTTCACTTTAGTTGAATTTGTGAGTCCGGAATAAGGTCCAATGCACGCAGAAATGGTATACTTCGAATTGAATCAAATGTATCGTCCTCATCAGACCAAGGTAGTGATGCAACGGATCTTTCGCAACTTGTGAATGTCCAGCAGCGAAGATGTTAAGTGCATCCAGTTTGGTTGAAAGATAAGACAAGAAGTATGACATATCTAATATAGTGAAGGAAATGAACATGTATTGCAGCTGTTTCCAGAATATTTATATAATGTGGCAAAGGTGTTTCTATATTGTGTTACACAAACTGAAGGACGGCATCAAAGGAAAATGTCAAATTAGAGTAAATATCTAACCTTGTCTACTGTGGAACTAGCTCAGTGGTCTGTACTGTAAGTTACACACATAAGAATAAAGGCACCATCATATATGGGATGTGCCTTATGGAACTACAGAGGATTTTCATAGTAGCCATAGTGACTGTTCATGGAAAACCAAGATAGTGAAATGAACGGAAAACTTATTAATGAAATAGGTCTGCTGTTTTTATAGAATTTTTAATATATCCATGTACATTTCGAAGCCTGAGCTTCGTCATCAAGGCTTTCTGTTGTTATGTAAGCATCTTTACAGCAGTGTGAACAAGCCAGAAACAAGTATCCTTAGAAGTTATTCTCTATTTTTAATTTCAGCTTGCGAAATTGCGATGGAATATATACTGAATTACGGAGTATATATAGATTTTTAGTTAAGACTTACAGCATATCTGTGAATTTTGTGATATATTTTGCAAATGTGATCGCAGTGAAGCAACTTCTACATGTTCGATATACACAGTTTTCAAAGCTGACATTACAATTTTCGGACAATATCACAAATCGCAGGGATATTTCAGTACCAGAAAGATAATAAATAATTTACATGCTATACACCACAACTTCATCTTCAAACAATTTTTTTACTTACAAATTCCGTAGAAAAAATAATATCATCTGTTTTTGTCGTTGACTTAAATGAAACATTACACTATATCTCATGCTACCTAATCTGGTTACACCTGTCAGTTCATATGTAAAAACCTTTTTTTTATTTGTCATATTATTAAACATTTATTGCGTATTCTATATTTTTGAATATTTCTGCACAAAATACTCACTTCTGTTTGAATTCCATATGACTTTTAAATAATTCATTTTTTTAAAACTTCTGTAGTACTAATGTTCAATAGACAATATTATTATTTTTTCTGTAGAATACCTTAGTAAAAAGGTGTTTGAGGATTAAGTTTTGTTTTGTAACATGTAAGTTATTTGAAGCTCTGAAATACCCAAACTGTTTCTCAGGCTTTTTTGAAACTTTTTGACCCTGCATATCATGGTGGGTAGTTCAGATTTCAGCAATTGCCTTTTTTATGCTGTCAAGTGTAGATGTGCACAATGCTCGATATTGTCTGACTTGAATGTGGTGTGTACCGCTACGTAATTTACTGTGGAACAAGTTAGTGATTAGATACAAGGTATGTGTATGGTAGTAATTTACCAAGAGTGAGATAAGGGCCCTACAAAACAACATGCTCCGCATGTACCAGGAGGCAATGCCTCCAACTGGAGATTCCAAGGGAATACGTTCAGATCGCAATTAAACAAATGAAGAAGAGAATGAATAATTCCTACAAAGCTACAGTTAGAGTAATATTGTTTACATGGCATTATAAATCTCATCCTCAAATCTAGTTTTATTCGTATTTTGCAGCTGTGAGCATGATTGTATTCGATACATTGAAAAT
Source organism: Schistocerca piceifrons (assembly GCF_021461385.2). Classification (NCBI taxonomy): domain Eukaryota; kingdom Metazoa; phylum Arthropoda; class Insecta; order Orthoptera; family Acrididae; genus Schistocerca; species Schistocerca piceifrons. Next base: position 264,696,439 of record NC_060141.1, read on the forward strand.
GTGAATCATAATGCCTTATGTCACAATTTTTTGTGTTTTATTAAATCACACGATGTATTTTGATCCCTGTGGATCCATCATCAGGTGCAAAACAATGTAACACATAATTTACATCTGCTCTTGAGTGAGATAATGTGAAATGCGTCTTCCTATTATGAGAAGGTTAGGGGTTAGATTTTTTAATTTGTGAACCAAGCGATGGAAAATACGATGAGAAACAGTGAAAAACTTAACGAAAAATCGAGTAAGAATATTTCAACGTACGAACGCCAGCGGATGCTGATTTATCCTTTCTGTGGTCGCACATCACACCACTCCAAGCACACACTGGTTTGTATATTACAGAACACTTCACAGATACAGTTTAATATGAGGTGACCAAAGGTAAAATATATTATGTAATGTCATATACCAGAGTTTTAAATAAATTGATGTATGAATAAAGTTAATTTAAAGTAAATCTTTAAAATTTCTGAAATTACCTATGGGTCGCGAAATCTGTCTGTTAATTTAATATGGATTCTGGCTTTGTGATTTTATGTAGGTACATTTCCAGATCTTCTAATAGATCTAGGATCTTACCTTTGGTGCGATTGTGTGGTGCTACCTAATTGTTTTCTATCCTTCTGAGAATGTGTTTAGCTTCTGACATATGCTGCACAATGACAATTTTCGAAGTGGTTAAGCTTGATAACATTCAAGTCTTCTCAGGAACAAGTTTTGAAATTTTTGCCTGTTTTCCTTACACAGTAGGCAGGACAAATAGGGCATGATACTACATATGCTTCACTGTTATTGACTTTTTGGGTGTGTGTTTGTATGTTGTGGATTAATAAGGGCTGAATTTGTTCTTAGTGCAGAATGAAATTGTGATATATGGCTTTTTGTATTATGTTAGCAATTTTATTGCGACATGGCCCTTAGTTATGGGATCCTGACAAATAATTATTATGGTAATTTATTAGCTAATTGTTGTGTACTTTTCTATCTAAATTATAAATCGTTTTAGCTGTGTAGCCATTGTTTATGGTAAAAATTTTACAAGGTCCAATTCTGTTTTAAAGCTGTTTCCTTCTAAGTTAAGTAAGTGTGTGTATGTGAGTTTTCTGTGTAAAAAATAAAAAACCTTCAAAACCACTACCAGTGTCCATAAGTTCAGCACACAGATGTTTCAAAGATCTTTTACTGATTAGAGAAACAATAGATATAAATGTTAATACAGTTCAGCTTCAATATAAGGCTAGACATGATTTTCTGTTGTATGTTACAATTATTAATAAAACTCCTTATATTGAAATGAATTGTAGTCGCATCCTTTCATGAAGAGTGTCAATGATACACTTATTAAATTTGTGAATAAAATGCATATAGCTAAAATTTGTGCAAATTTTGAGACTAGTATGGTCATTGTTAAATCCATTTCTCATTGTACAGTGACTGACTTTCTATCATCTGGCTTGTAAAATGGTTTGCTAGATTATGCCTTTCACCAGTGAAACATTGCTATAGACGTGCATCATGTCTGGGGATCCAAGCTATAATGGAGATTGAAATTGTTTCCAAATGTGTTAAAGTGCTAATTTCCGAGTTCGACTGGGATGAGATGTGCGGTGCAGAGCGCTACATCAACCAGTTTGGATCCACTGGGGGTTAAATTGTATGTCGTGGTGAAAAGCGTGGCTGCACTCGACGTATTCTTTTTATCTACGGTATCTAAAGTCTATGGTTGCACTATCACAGGAATGTTCGACTGGGATGAGTCATATGTTGGCGCCCAGTACTGATCTCCATCTAGTTGCTGTTTAACACCGCCAGTAGTAGCATTTGATGTGTTGGGTGCAGGTCGTCTGTCTTGACCACACAAGTTGCTGAGTGGGATGGAGAGCAGCAACTCCTTGTCCTGCTCTAACAAGTGGGCTATGTGGGCAACAGGATCCCACGTGATCGCTACCGGGTCAGACGAGACGGGTGCCGTTGCTGTAGGTTCCGATGAGATGGCGGTCAAGGCTCATGCAGGTCCTGACGCGTTGCGGAACTAGGCATGTTGGGGCTCGACTTTGGTGAACAACGACAATAAAGCATTAGATATGAGCCAATACGTGAAAACTAAAATAAAAAGGCTAACCGGCGAGACAGAACAATGTGAAGTTTGATAATTACTTTTCAGTTTAATCCTATTCTGCATGACTGCACTGGAGTTCGACTGCTGCTGCTGCTGCTGCTGGCACTTCATGGTTCTTCTTCTTCTTCGCCTGCTGTCTGACTGACCAAGACCGAGGCTCCGGAGATGCTGAGCTTAACCTATATCTCCTACAATGAGGTCACCGGATACTTCAATCCTATTGGCCGATGTCGAACACGTGACTCGATTAAGGGCTCCTATTGGATCCCGCCATTTCCCCCACCCCAGAAAGTCATCAGCTGACGTCACGATAGAGCCGTCTGGTGGCGACGATATGAACTAGACCTGCACCACATGGTGGATACACTGGGTCCACCCATATTGAATAATGGTACTTGCATCATCACCTGACGTCAGGAGAGTGCCCTCTACTGGCACTGATATAAACTAAGCCAGTTGGAGTCCTGACCCAGGGGAGAACACATCTGCTTGAAATTGGTTAAATAATAAAGAGAAGTCCTTTTTCCCCGCTATTTTCTTTGCTTAGTAGAGATAAGCAGGGTGTGGTGCATTATCCTGCTGGAATTTGAACTTTGCGCCATTTTTCTGGAGGGTTAGGTTAGTGGAGGTAGACAATTGACCTTATTCCCATCAAAATTCAAACTTCCCGCCAAAATCCGCGATCTTGAGCGACGTCACGACCGCCATCTTGATTGACGTCACGGCCGCCATCTTGAATGACATCGCCGCTATCTTAATGACGTCATCGACGCCATCTTGGATAATGGTACTTTGGGGTAACACTCCCCTTGTTCCAATACTCACCTGAGCTGCTTCGTCTCAGATGACCTGAGCTTCGACGAGAAACGAAGTTATAAATTGTTACGTTCAGTGAAAGTGTGTCAGTTGCTTCCCTACTATTGAGGCAAGACCAGCATAATTTTTCTCGTTTCAGTATTGTAGTCTTCTGGTTACTGAGGCTTTTTGCTCAGTTGTGTCTTATGTTTTAACTAAATCATCCCACAAAGCGCTCACTAAAAAATGTGGTTTCTTAATTTCGTCGTTAGTTCTATCACACCTGACTAAACTAGATAAAAATAACCACAGCGGTCGTGAAAAAAGCAAGAAATGTCACTTCTCGATTGAATTTGTTATGGTAATATTAGTCAGTCTTTCATCATGTCAGTTATACAGTGTGATCGAAAAGTGACAAAAAAGCAATTAATCAGGAAGACGAAAAGGGTTGCCATTATATGATGTTTCACAAAATAAGGAAAAAAGAAAACATTTATTCCCACAACAGTGTTAATTTTTATCGACAAGCGGTGCCTTAGCAGGTTGTCTTTTAGTGTCCATATGATTATCTTCAGGTTTCTCAGACGGCTTTCATCTCCTGGATCGTTGTTGTTTCAACACGACGTTGCTGTACCAAATGAAAAATAATGGTGGTTGATCGTTAGTCGTATGGGCAGACGAGATGTGCATTTCACCCAAAACAGTGTAAAAGTAGTAAGCAGGTCCTCACTTTTGGAACTTTTGCCGATAACTCAACTAAAGTTCCACCTGTATTTCAAAATTAAATTTTCTGGCTTTTTTTTGTTATAAAAAAAGCCGCGTCTTTGTGCATATTTATGGAACCCTTATGTCGCTGATGGCACTTACTGAATTACTTAAATGTTCAAATGTGAGTGAATCCCTAAGGGACCAAACTGCTGAGGTCATCGGTCCCTAGACTTACACACTACTTTAAACTAACTTATGCTAAGAACAACACACACACCCATGCCCGAGGGAAGACTCGAACCTCCAGCGAGAGGTGCCGCGCAGTCCGTGACATGGTGCCTCAAACCGCACGGCCACTCCGCGCGGCTGAATTACTCAGTTTTCATTTTTTTTTCTCTGTAACTCACTCATCAAGAGTTCACAAGAGTTAGGTGATACGGGAAAGGTGCGTAGACCAACATTTGTCCTCACAGGTGTAAGAAGCACTAACCAACTACGTTTGGGCTAGCAGTCGCTAAATCACAACGAAAATTCGATGCATGATTGCTGTCTTTGTGTTACAACTCAAACAGGCATCGAACTACTACTAGCTAGCAACTATTTGACTAGATGAATATCTTTGGTGAATTAGATAATATTCATAGATATTACCATATTGAATATTATAACTAAAGTGTTTAATTTCTCTTAAAATGTTTAGGTGGATGGGTGTTCGGTTACTTCAAATTTTTGTCTGACTTAAACACAACAGACACAGTTTCGATATCGGCATCCCAAGCGTCCCAACGACACCAACCGTAACATCTTTAAGCATATCTCTAGTAACAACAGTATGAACTTATAAAAATATAATGAATGAACGTGCGTACTCGTGATTACTACGGGTCAGGCGCTATTAGAGGAGTCAAAGTATATTTGCTCATGCTCGTATTGATTTATTTACGTTGGTGAAATATTCTGTAGAAAAACGAGGGTCTAAGTTCAATAAAGAAGAATTACATATTCTCATGCATTGTATTTGCAACAAATGTGACTAGTAATTCAGATAAATGGATCCTAAATGTATAGCTGTAACTAAAGCTGTTTGTAAAATTCATACACCAGAGACGGATAATCTTCATTTTTCACTTCTGCTACGCTAAAAAGATAGCACAGAATTTCTGTTCATGGTAAACATAGAGCTTCGTTCATAAACGACCCCGTTTAAGTTAAACAAATGCCTCATTGAAAATAGTCTGGGCTGTGCCTCGGGGAATCCCTCACATACGTGGGACTGAGCGTAGGCAACCACCTGGCCTGGGACAGCCAGGCCATTCGGGCCGTATACCTGGTAGGGAGGCCGGAATTCCAGGTAGCGAGCGGAGCCGAGGGTACAAAGAGAGCCGGCAGCTACAGGGCACAATGGTTGAGCCCGGGTCCAGGTAGGCCCGCACCTCCGACTCGCGGCTGCCGAGTGTTGCAGTGCCGCATCCTCGCTACTCACATCGCATTATCCTAGCAGTGGGGCTCCGCTGAGATCTGTCTTCCGGTACTAGTAGGCTGTCTGGGTCACTCCTTTGGAAAGCAAATTTTTGAAAAATACTCTACCACATATTCCTTAGTCGATTTGTAAGATATTTGCATAGGAAGACCAACATAGATCTCAAAAACCATTCTTCTCCTTCTCTACTCGTCCCTAAATGTCACAACAATTATTTGCCACTAGGCGACTGCTTCTAGTGTGGCGTCAGTCTCATCAAACAGCTGCACTGTCTAATCAGTTGAACATTTTGCAAGTGGAATTAATTAAAAAACTGCTGTCTGTTCTCCTACATACAAGCACAATTCTTTCAGAATTCTGTAGTCGACGTCTGTCCATAAAAAAAATTACCCTACACCGTCTCATCTTCTGTTTCAACTATTAACTACAGCTTTTTGAGTACAGGTTAACAGTTTCTGCCCAGTAAGGCTACGCTAATTGTCGGTAATAGGAAAAAAAACCGGTTCAAATGGCTCTGAGCAGTATGGGACTTAACATCTGTGGTCATCAGTCCCCTAGAACTTAGAACTACTTAAACCTAACTAACCTAAGGACATCACACACATCCATGCCCGAGGCAGGATTCGAACCTGCGACCGTAGCGGTCGCGCGGTTCCAGACTGTAGCGCCTAGAACCGCTCGGCCACTCCGTCCGGATCGGTAATAGGAGAAAGAGTATTTGATACTAATATGACAGTTCACGAGCAACCTGCCTACTCAGTATGTTTCACTCTTTCTAAAAGATGTGAAGAAGAACAGCAAATATCAGTTTAAAGGCAACAAATGCTGATTTTCATTAAGGCGCCCGAACCAGACTACCCTAAATTCGCTAAACGAATGTTCTTCTATTTATCTACTTTTAAACATAGAGATTACGAACTCGAAGGCAACTTGTTTCGCCAGTAGTACATACTGTGCAAAGAAGATAATGAAATGTGTCTGATATTTATCGCTCCACTTTCTGCAAAATAAAATTTACAAACAAAATTTATTTCGCAAGTACGGGTCACAGCATGAGCTTCAACATTCACTGAGATATTTATAATTTGGCTGTGCAATTGTTGCATGGCATTTTCCTCTTCTCAACTTTAATGAGTTATATCAGTGAAACCGTACAGGTCTGCACAAGAAACAATAGCACAGTCTAGCGTAGACTGCACCTGATCTTTGTGCCTCTCATTCTCATACTTCACCGACGATGCGTTGTATAGAACGCGAGTAAGAGATGTCTTCATGATGATATTTGGTCTCCAAACAAGAACAAGTGTGAAACAAGTATCTTCGTTAGATACGTAGCACACAGCGTGCTAAATAGCACCGTAAAGAGCGAAGAAGGCTACATTTTAACCGAACTAAGGACTGTTGTCGCCCTGTTCATGGGCAGCGAGGGCAGATAATGCTTGTAAATTTTCGCATGAATTGCAATCAATTTGAACTTATGATTACCATCTTATGTATTTGCGAAACAATTGTCAATTTTTTTTTAGTGAATTGACGGTCCATGTTTCTTATTCCTGTGACGTTTTCAGATGAAGAAACCAGTAGGCTGTGCCATCTTATGCTGCCCTTCTTTGTCTGCGCGGATATACTTTGCTACTTCCAGTTAATGTGGATCCTACAAAACAGTAGAATCCCAAAAGAGGATGTACGAGCGTTTCGCGAGGAATGTGTTGATGTGATATGTCATGACTTCGTCTCCTGTGCCAACCTCTTCATCTCAGAGTAGCACTTACACCAAAAGGCCTCAAATATTTGTTGAGTATGTTTCAAGCTCTCTTATCCTGCACAGTTTTTAACATTTATAGCTTCCTCTAGTAACATGGAAGTTATTCCCTGATGTCTTAAAACAAGTGCTACATCCCGTACCTCCTTCTAGTCAGTGTTTTCCATATATTTCCTTCCTCGCTACAAATGGACCGATTCTCTTCTTATCCGATTTTCCACAGTGCAGGATTCACTGCTATACAATGCTGTACTCCAAACTCACACTCTGAGAAATTTCTTCCTCAAATTAAGGCCTATGTTTGACAGTAGTACTTTTCTTTTGGGCTGAAACGTCTTCTTTGCCTGTGCTAGTCTGCTGTTTATATCCTTCTTGTTTCGTCCGTTCTTGTTTATTTTGCTTCCAAGGTAGCAAAATTCCTTAACTTCGACTACTTTGTGGTTGCCAATTTTCATGTTTCTCGCTATTCTTATTTCCATTACACCTCATTAGTTTCAGCCTTCCTTCAGTTCACTCTCAATCCTTATTCTGTACTCATCAGATTGTTCAATCTGTTCAGCAGATTCTATAATTCTTCTTCACATTAGCTGAGGATAGCCATGTCATCAGCGAATCTTATCATTGATATCCTTACACCCTAAATTTTAACCCCACTCCCGAACCTTTCTCTTATTTCCGTCATTGCTTATTCGATATAAAAGTTGAAAGGTTGAACATCAGAGGAGAAAGACTGCTTTCCTGTCTCACACCCTTTTTAATCCGAGCACTTGCTCCTTAGTATTCCATTCTTATTGTTACTTCTTAGTTCTAGTACATAATGTGTTTTATCCTTCTCCCCTAGAGCTTATACCTATCTTTCTGACAATCTGAAACATCTTGCACCAGTGAAATTTGTCGACAGCATTTTTTAGGTCGACGAATTCTATGACCGTGCCTTGTTGTTTCTTAAGACTTGTGTCTAGTAACAAGCGCAGCATCAGAACTGCCTCTCTGGTGCCTGTATCCTTCCAAATTGATTGTCATCTAACATATCCTCGGTTTTCTTTTCCATTCGTCTCTATATTATTCTTCTCCACAACTTGGGTGCGTCTTCTCACATTTACTTGTTCTTGCTATCTCCAGGGTGGTGTGGATGATATTCTTCCGAAAGTCCTATGGTATGTCTCCAGTCTCTTAGATTTTACGCTTGAGTTTAGAAATTCCAAAGGAATGTTATCTCTCTACCTTCTGCCTTATTTGGTAATAAGTCTTCCAAGGTTTTTCCAAACTCTGACTCTAGTACTGGATCCCCTGTGTCTTTCAAATCGATTCTCAATTCTTCTTTTGTCAGGTCAGCAGACATTTCTTCTTGTTACATACTGCCAGTGAACTGTACATGAGTGTTAGTTTCTCCATTTTCTACTCGTGGTGTTTTCTTTCTCTATTAACTAACTTTTCCCTAAAGAAAGAGCTTGTCAAATGTTTATGTGCTGTGGTACTCTTCATCTTAAATATCCACTCACTCAGCATTACCAATAACCCATATTACATTTTCCAGTTTTCGCCCTCTTCATTCGTAAACTATCTGCATACCTTATCTTGTGTACCGCCGGCCTTTTTTTTCTTATTGTAAGAATTTTTCGAAGATGTTTTTCCTGTTCTGTGCCAAGCAACGCATGGTTCTTTCATTGTTTATTGTTTCACTTGGCTGTAAGCGTCTCTTTGTGATATTGTTTTTCATTCTTCTTATTGTGCATTAATGCTCTTTCTTATGGCACAGCACCCTGCCGAGCGTTCTTCTGTCTCAAAAATACTTGCTTGTTTTGTGTGACTTTGCTTCCTAGATGTATGTAGACTCACTGTCGTAATGCAACAAGAAGGTGGACTCCCTAGTACCTCATGAGTATAACACACGGAAACGTAATTGGCTGGTAATTTGAAGTTACGCGGTACTAGAGGCAGAAGGCAGAAACATTAGCTAGATAGCCAACCGACGCAGAGTTATGACGTGCGACCACAGTGCGCACTGTTAGTCGTATTACGAGTTGCAGTGAAAGCTATAACATGTCGTCTTCAATTGTGGTTTTCACAGAAGAGATAATCTTAGTTCTCGGAACCTGCTGCGTTGCTGGAAACGGGGATCTATGCGGCCGAAGAAAATTCAAAGCTTCATTGCGTTAGCACACGTTGGTTTTTTTACACTCATCACTTTTGTTCTCTCTCAGTGTCTATCCTCCGTGTGTGAAGTGTGTGTGTGTGTGTGTGTGTGTGTGTGTGTGTGTGTGTGTGTTTTGAGCACGTGGTTGGTCGGTTGGTCGGGGTTGAAAAGTTTCTATTACACAACCTCTTAGTCTTTAGATGTTTTCTTTAATTTTATAACATATCCTCTCACCACCTCTGTAGATGGGAGTGTAAGGATCCAGTTTTGTGATTTACTTTGCCTTTTCTTTTTTGAGGGCGAAGAATGTTGCTAATTTAATGGAAAGTGTAATCAATGAACATCACTGTGTACCTCTACCCGTATTCTCGATTAGTTAGCATGTACACTGCGCGCACGCGCGTTTGTGTGTGTGTGTGTGTGTGTGTGTGTGTGTGTGTGTGTGTGTGCGCGCGCGCGCGTGCGTCAAATAATTTTTGTTGTTTTTGCATCACTGATATTCTCTTCTCTTTCGGACTGACTGTTTATGGAATATAACGTCTTTTAGTTGTAGGCGAGTGTATTTTTTCATCAGCTGTCAGTAGTAGTATAAACTGATAGATGCTGGTTAGTATACATTGTAGATCCACGAATGATACGGCCAACACAGTTACTGTAAGCCTCACTCGTAGGACGTTCTCCGATTATCGCAGAAAAGTGAATCTGGTGCGCTTCAAAACGACGCGTATGTCGTCTCTTACACGTTCCGCTTTCATAGCAAAGGTGGCTAACGCAGTCTATGGCGATGGCTTTCCATTATGAAGTCGCCTGTTCAATCCTTAAAGCGTAAGATATTTTCATCATTGGTATCTTTATCTAGCTAGCAGATTTAGCGCGAACGTCCTGGATTAATTTCCAAATTTATTCGCATTTAATCGTGAATTGAGGACATGTTACGCAATTGCGATGATCATTCCATTCGGTGATACGTTAAGCGTATCGGATACTTTGGCAAGCAACAGCCTATGTGTCTGCATAGATTTTCATTGTCTCTCTTTTCCTGCGTTACCGGTAGCCACACACTTCACACGCACTTACCAGTCACCGACATACACTGAAGAGCCAAAGAAACTGGTACACCTGCCTAATATCATGCAGGGCCCCCGCGAGCATGCAGAAGTGTTCAACATGACGTGACATTGACTCGACTAATGTATGAAGTAGTGTTGGAGGGAACTGCCATCATGAATCCTGCAGGGCTGTCCATAAATCCGTAAGAGTACGAGTGGGTGGAGATCTCTCCTGAACAGCACGTTGCCAGGCGTCCCACATATGCTCAATAATATCCATGTCTGGGGAGTTTGGTTGCCAGCGGAAGTGTTTAAACTCAGAAGACTGTTCCTGGAGCCACACTGTAGCAGTTCTGGCCGTGTCGGGTATCGTATTGGCCTGCTAGAATTTCCCAAGTCCGTCGAAATGCACAATGGACATGAATGGATGCAGGTGATCAGTCAGGATGCTTACGTATCTGTCACCTGTCAGAGTCGTATCTAGACGTCTCAGGGGCCCCATATCACTCCAATTGTACACGCTCCATACCATCACAAAGCCTCCACGAGCTTGAACAGTCCCCTGCTGATTGGCAGGGTCCATGAATTCATAAGGCTGTCTCCATACCCGTACACGTCCATCCGCTCGATACAATTTGAAACGAGACTCGTCTGACCAGGCAACATGTTTCCAGTCATCAACAGTCCAATGTCGGTGTTGACAGATCCAGGGGAGGTGTAAAGCTTTGTGTCGTGCAGTCATCAAGGGTACACGAGTGGGCCTTCGCCTTTGAAAGCCCATTCGTTGACGTTTCGTTGAAAGGTTCGCACGCTGCCGCTTGCTGATGGCCCAGCGTTGAAATCTGCAGCAATTTACGGAAGGGTTACTCTTCTGTCACCGAGCGAGGTGGCGCAGTGGTTAGACACTGGACTCGCATTCGGGAGGACGACGGTTCAATCCCGCGTCCGGTCATCCTGATTTAGGTTTTCCGTGATTTCCCCTAATCGCTCCAGGCAAATGCCGGGATGGTTGCTTTGAAAGGGCACGGCCGACTTCCTTCCCCATCCTTCCCTAATCCGATGAGACCGATGTCCTCGCTGTCTGGTCTCCTTCCCCAAAAACAGCAACAACAACAACAACAACACTTCTGTCACGTTGAACGATTCTCTTCACTCGTCGTTGGTCTCGTTCTTGCAGGATCTTTTTCCGGCCGCAGCGATGTCGGAGAATTGATGTTTTACCGGATTCCTGATATTCACGATACACTCGTCAAATGCGTCGTACGTGAAAATCCCCACATCATCGCTGTTTCGGAGATGCTGTGTCCCATCGCTCGTGCGCCAACTGTAACACCACGGCCACACTCACTTAAATCTTAATAACTTGCCATTATATCAGCAATAACCGACCTAACAGCGCCAGAGACTTATTGTCTTATATAGGTTTTGCCGAGCGTAGCGCCGTGTCCTGCCTGTTTACATATCTCTGTATTTAAATACGCATGCCTGCACCAGTTTCTTTGGCGCTTCAGTTTATGAAAGGTGTTTGTATGATGATATTACAAATTTTCAAGGATTAGAGACAGGATGTAAGATATCCTGGTCAATAATAGACTGAGCGTCAACTTATAAGCGAAAATCAGAACATTTCAAATATACCGCTAGTGGGATTTGCTGCCACTTATCAGCTTGTGTAACTCTTCGAAGAAGTCTTTTACTGTCTCGTCAGAATCTGATTTTGCTTCAATCTAGTGGTTTCTTCTCCATTCTTCTGAGAACCACGCTAAATCGATTTGATGTTCTTTAACTCCATTCTCAACACCATTAACTTATTTTCAGATCCTACAGTTCTGCAATTAGTGCACGACAGAGACTTCTTCCGTTGAATTAGTTAATAGAGCATCTTCCCGTTCCATTAGGTGGAGCATGGGAAGGGCGATTGCTTAAATGTCTCTGTGCACTCTGTAATTAATTTAATCTTGTCTTCGTGGCTCCTACTGGAGTGATACTTAGGAAGATGTCGTATATTCCTAGATTCCTCACTTAGTGCTCGTTTTTGAATCTCTCGTGGGATAAGTTGCTGCTCTCAGTTTCAGTTCCTATGTCATCCATGAATGTTAGACATTAACTTTGGTGCCACTGACAGCCGTTGTATATGATCAGAATTTCTTTGGACTTCTTTGAACCCTTTAGACAAGATTTTGCTACGCTAATCTTTGAAGGCTTCACGCATTGCCCTTTTTACAGCCAAACGCGTTTCAGTTAGAATTCCTCTTTTTATGTTTGTTTTGCACCCATTGCGTAGTAGTCACTATTTCTTTAGAAGTTTCCTTACAGAGACTGTATACCATGAATGGTCTCTGCCATCAGTAGCCAATGTGAATCCTTGGTGTATTTTGTACCTAACTGATGAATGAGTTGGCTGGTCGAAATAGAAGCCTTCTTATATTAATTTCCTGACTTCTTCTTAATGCAGATACAGATAGATGACTGGCGAAAGTTGTACACGGTCGGATTTATAAAGAACCGACCCATCAAAGATAAATTAGAAGTCTGATGGAGAAAGTCCTGTAATGCCTCTGTGAAATAATATACGATATCCAGGCGCTAAAACTTCCAGAAGGTACCTGTGGATCCAATGCAGATCAAATGTTCCACGAAAGTTCAGCCATAGTTAGTCTGTATGCTCTTACCAAGAACTGAATGTTCTAAGTTCATCATTGAAATCTTCCTACTTGTTTACGTTGCATTGCGTACCTTGGTAACCATTAATGTTACAGTCGTCTCCATGGTCACTTATACAGTGTCAGTGTGAACATCGTCAAAGAGGCATGGTCCGTTTATTGCCATTAGATCCAATGCACACTCTAAGAGAGAAAAGGAGGCACCACGAAAGAACTACCCCAATGGGACGCAAGTCGGTTGATGTGATTCACATGTGTACATGAACAAATGACTACAATTTCAGAAAAACTAGGTAATTTATTCAAGAGAAAAAGTTTCACAAATTGAGTAAGTCAATAACGCTTTGATCTAATTGGTTCAAATGGCTCTGAGCACTATGGGACTTAACATCTGAGGTCATCAGTCCCCTAGAACTTAGAACTACTTAAACCTAACTAACCTAAGGACATCACACACATCCATGCCCGAGGCAGGATTCGAACCTGCAACCGTAGCGGTCGCGGGATTCCAGACTGAAGCGCCTAGAACCGCTCGGCTGGCTCGCTTTGATCTACCTCTGGCCCTTGTGCAAGCAGTTATTCGGCCTAGAATTGATTGAAAGAGATGCTGGATGTCGGTCGTCCTCGGGGATGTAGTGCAAAATTCTGTCCAATTGGCGCGTTAGATCGTGAAAATCACGAGCTGGCTGGCTCTGCTTTTAACGTTCTCGTAGGGGAGAGGTCCGACGATCTTGCTGCCCAAGGTAGGGTTTGGTAAGCACGAAGACAAGCAGTAGAAACCCTCGTCGTGTGCGGGCGGGCATAAACTTGCAGAAATATAAGCGTAGGATGACTTGCCATCAAGAGCAGCAAAACGGAGCGCAAAAATCGTCTTCGTTGGGGGTCCGGCTATGAAAGGAGATGGTAGTCCGGACCATCACTCCTGGTTGTTGGGCGGTATGGCGGGTGATAATCGGATTGTTTTCTCACCACTGTCCTGGGCGCCTCCAGACACGTCTCTGGCCTGGGCTCTTATTCACTGGAGCTGAATTGTCTTAAAGGGGTAAGACGTCAAACAGGCCGCCTTAGAGCCGGGGAGCACAATAGGACATTTTAATTTCCACTGTCTATACTTTTACAAATAAATTCATAAAACTTAGTCAGCGTGACCAGGAAGGATTCAGGATTCACACTCATAGCAGTGGAAGTTAAAAAAACATAACAAAATAATATTTTTTACGTGTGAAATTTCATCATCTTTTCACTTATTGGCTGCATTTGTTGCTGTAGGTACACTTTTCTTCATAAGTAAGAGAGATTCTTCGATGAATTTTGCTCAGCAACAAACCATACTTACAGCTGCTTGAAACGATAGAATTTATTTAATTTATGAAAAAATGGATGAGCTGTTAAATTTTAAACTTCATGTGTAGAAAAAATTCGAATTTTATAGTTAATTATCTCAATTTTTACACAGTTTTTAATATATTTGGAAAATTCTAGAGTTTCATACACCTGTAAGTATGGTTTGTATGCTATGTAAAATTCATCGTAGACTCTCTCTTATTTATGGAGAAAATTGTACCTATAGCAACAAGTGCAGCCAATAGTATGTGAAAAAATGGTGAAATTTCGCATGTAAAAAAATTATTTTGTTATGTTTTTTTTTTAACTTACACTGCTATGAGTGTGAATTCTGAATCCTTCCTGGTCATGCTGACAAAGTTTTATGAATTTATTTGTAAAAGTAAAGGCAGTGGAAATTAAAATGTCATGTGGTGCCTCTCCTGCTCCAAGTCGGCCCGTTTGACGTCCTACTCCTCTTAAGTGATGAGTCCTGCTTCGATCTGAGCCCCGATACCAACGGAGACGTGTCTGGAGACGCTCCAGACTGCGGTGGAACTGTCGCCCACCACACGGTCCGCCAACCAGGAGTGACTGTCTTGGGTACCATTTCATTTCATAGCAGAACCCCTTTGGTTATTATCCGAGGCAACCTTACAGCGCAGCGGTAAGTCGACGATGTTCTACTCCCCGTTTTGTTGCCCTTCATGGAAAGTGATCCTGGGCTTACATTTCGAACCCTACTTTGGCCATCGGGGCCGCCGAATCTCTCCCCAAGTGAAGAGTTGGAGCATTATGGACAGGGCAGTCCAACCACATCGGGATTTTGACTATCTAACGCGCCAGGTGGACAGAATTTCGCACAGTATCCCTCAGGAGGACACACAACTCTGTCAATCAATGCCAAGCCGAATAAGGGTTTGTGAAAGGGTCAAATGTGAACAACGCGTTATTCACTTTCTCCATTTGTGAACCTTTTTGTCTTTAATAAATCATCCAATTTTTCTGAAATTGTAATCATTTGTTCGTCTGTACGTGTACATCACATCTACCAGTTTCCGTCCCATTCGGATAATTCCTTCTTGGTGCATCGATTTTTGTGTATTTTCTTCGTGAGTCGTCTTCTGAACTAGGCTGTTTTCGGAGAAGGTATTCAGTATTGCTTCGCAGGATGTCTTGTCGCGCTCACCATTTACAAAACTGTAACTGTCGCAACCGATTATTGGATGATTAATGTCTCTCCCGATGTGGTTAGTGTAATTAGAGAACATACGTATCACAGTGAGCTGAAATTTTCTCTAAAGTTTTCGGTTATATTTGGGGATGGGTTTGGCAATCGACAGAGAGATCCAATTGCTATTTTCTGCGTACTGTTGATACTGTGTCTTCCTCAAACATTCTCTTATGCAGTTACGATTACTATCTCGTTGAATTAGAGTTTCTTGCCTACTGTGGCAAACACACCACTTCCATTCCGTATTTACCCTGTTGTTGTTGTTGTTGTTGTTGTTGTGGTCTTCAGTCCTGAGACTGGTTTGATGCAGCTCTCCATGCTACTCTATCCTGTGCAAGCTTCTTCATCACCCAGTACCTACTGCAACCTACATCCTTCTGAATCTGCTTAGTGTATTCATCTCTTGGTCTCCCTCTACGATTTTTACCCTCCACGCTGCCCTCCAATACTAAATTGGTGATCCCTTGATGCCTCAGAACATGTCCTACGAACCGATCCCTTCTTCTGGTCAAGTTGTGCCACAAACTTCTCCCCAATCCTATTCAATACTTCCTCATTAGTTATGTGATCTACCCATCTAATCTTCAGCATTCTTCTGTAGCACCACATTTCGAAAGCTTCTATTCTCTTCTTGTCCAAACTATTTATCGTCCATGTTTCACTTCCATACATGGCTACACTCCATACAAATACTTTCAGAAAGGACTTCCTGACACTTAAATCTATACTCGATGTTAACAAATTTCTCTTCTTCAGAAACGCTTTCCTTGCCATTGCCAGTCTACATTTTATATCCTCTCTACATCGACCATCATCAGATTTACCCTATGCTTTCGAAATACTTAAATTTAACCCTAAAATCTTGCAGCTATCAATGCGAATTTCAGACAATTTTCTGTATGTTGTATTATGTGAGCTGCACTGTTATTATTTTAGAGGTGTTCTGCAAGAGTGAAGTAGTAAGGTGTAGACACAGTTGTAGGAAGCATTTCCCATCTCCTAACGCCATTATTTGAGTATACTTTGTTCACTATCCTCACCTGGATCATAATACTGACATCTCAATTACTTACAGTTTGGGCCCTGACAAAGTGAACCATAGTGAATTAATCTTCCAAGGCTCGAAGAGACTGGCGATACACGTGAATAGTGTGAAACTGCGTCGGAAGAATATCACACATGTCTCAGCCCAGACCTCAGTGTTTCTGAAATTTAGACCCTGGGGCCACCCGACTCTCCAGCTGAGGTTGAACCCTCGTGGTGACAAATTCTTCCCCCCCCCCCCCCCGCCCCCCTCCGATCCCCGCCCTAGTATTTGGCCGCAAAGAAGTGGGGAGTTGGCGGCTTATGTTCCTGATCACCAGACATTGCTCCCAAGTCCGGATTAAATTTAAAAACTTCCAAAGTGTCTCATAGAGTGAGGCGTATGAAACTGTTGATGAGGATCCATCCGTCTGATCGGGACGTTAAGCTGGGCGGCTCCACTGGTGCTATTCGATAATAGTAGGACGTATGCTGGCACAGGATTTCACCTTCACCCTTTTCTCATTGTCATAGAACACAAACATGCCACCACTTTTTACATTCACCTACACTCAACAGATACACTTAAGAAACGACTCTCACACGCAGTGAGGAAAGAGGCCATTTTGTGCGGAAGAAGAAAACTCTTTCCGATTAGCGGCTCAGTCTACCTCTCGGTGTATTCCAGCTACTAGTGACACACGGCTCTCTCTTTTGTTTAGACACTGGGATCATCGTGATCAGATGACTTTCTGAACACGTGCCAGCAGAGCATTTAAACCTCCAGTCAATAACGCCATTTAAATCAGTCAGTCCTTGTGTAACGTGTAATACACTTGCCAAGGATGTTGCAGAGTGTGGATCATCACATTTACAGTGCAGAATTTTGAGCAGCATATCGTGAAAGTCTGTATCGGACAGTGGTAGCTGTTCTGACTGGTGTCTTGATGCTCACAATGATGTAATGAAGTGCTCTCCGTCCGGGTCTTAAAAAAGATCCCCTGCAGCCTAGACGTTTATGTATAATTTCATGTCTGGTACACTGGACACATATGGCCTCCACCTGTGAGTTTGTGGCAGACTCGATCCACAAAGGAAGTCAGGAGAACATCAGAAGAATACCTTCTTGGCAAGACTGATTAACAATTTCTCCCTGAGAGTTGTTCAAAGAAAAAGCACAGTTGGAATATTAGTCACGCTTCTCGTCATGACTGATTTGACGATTTATCCTTGCTTGCTCTTGATGATAGACTGAGAAGTCTCGTAATCACGGTTCCTGTCTTGCACCTCAACAAATTATGTTTCATTTGATGCTTCACATTTTCTTTATCTGCCTTCCTTTCCTTATTCTTACTCAGGGTTATCTACGAATCATCTTCTTCTCGTTGTTTCCTTTAGCTCCAGTATTACTGCAGGACTATTAACCATGTCTATTTTATTTTCAGGCACATTATTATTATTTCTTATTTCATCACTTGCACCTCATAACCTTACCTTTTCAATAGTTTATTTTTGAAAACGGCTCTTTATTTCGTCTCCTCTTCTTTCATGTGACGTGTAACTCTTCTTTAGCTTTATTGACATAGCTTGTCGCTCTCTTCTTTTTTCATATGCATCTGAATATTATATATATATATATATATATATATTACTTACGGCTTCCAAGCCGTATACATGTCTGAAATATGATAATCTTCTTTTTCTCAATCTTCAGTTTATTTTTGTGTGTTACAACGTAATTCATGATAAATTCTTAATTCCGAGACTTCAGTGGTTGTTATTGGATTTTTTTTAATTTAACCATTCTCTAGTCTAAAGGTAATCGTGTTTTCCTAGGACATTGTAAGTTCGTAGACTTCTACGGCCAGTGCTAATTTGAGTGAAATAGTTTTGAGTATCAGACCGCGTCATTATGAAACACTGAAACAACTAAAATACATTTCAACCGACTTTGTAGTGGCTCTCTTCAGAGCGACTAACTGTTGGATTTTGGTGATTGTCTTCCCCTATGCTACTTGGTATTGTTTTTAACTCTTAAGTTATTTTATTGGCTGCTTTCTCTGCATTAAAAATGGCATTTGCATGTTTATGAACAGAGAAAATGTCGTAGAATATATCGGATCCACGTAGAAATGTATAAAACTGTGCAGGACAAGCACTCTTGTTACTGAACAAGTCGTTTGAACATCGATAACTTGCGGTTAAACGCAACACAGAGGCACCGTGCAATGGTTAAGACACGTTTTCGGTAGTAGTGGTGTTCAAATTACCGCATGAGGAACCCGATTTACGCCCATTTCCCTAAATCAGTTCAGTCGAACGCAGAGACGATTCCTTAAGTAGGTTTTCTTTCTCTTCTCTAGGCTCTCGACGTCGACCATCCATCCTACTTATCCTTTTACTAGTGTGTGATGTCAGAGTTGCTGACATTATACTCATGGAAATAATATACCTATCCTTTCTGTAATTTCACAAATATTACGCTCTGAATTGAATGTAAGACATTAGAAGGCATTTATTTCAAATATTACTTTAAACTTTAAACCTTGAAGAGAAAGGGAGTTGGAAAGCAAACACTTGAAGTCATCCAGACAAAGTATGAAAAAAGCTGTAGCTGTATACAGACAACAGTTGGAAGAACTGAGTGGTTTAAGAATGCTACGGGACTACGTCAAGGAAGTGTGATATGACCACTACTATTTATAATGGTGATGGATGAAATAGTCAAAGAGACGAAAGAAGCCCATAGAGGAAGGGAGATGAAGCTGCTACTATTTGCGGATGATATTGTGGTGTGGGGAACAAGCAGTAAGGAGGTACAAAAACAAATAGACATCCTAAATGATAAGGTCGAGAAATATGGAATGAAATTTAGTGTGGAGAAAAGCAAGACTATGGTGGTAACGACAGGGGATAGAGAGCGCAAGGGACAAATTCATATTAAGAGACGGGATATTGAAATAATGGACAATTTTAAAT
Source organism: Schistocerca piceifrons (assembly GCF_021461385.2). Taxonomy (NCBI): domain Eukaryota; kingdom Metazoa; phylum Arthropoda; class Insecta; order Orthoptera; family Acrididae; genus Schistocerca; species Schistocerca piceifrons. The sequence goes on from NC_060141.1 coordinate 264,715,714, forward strand.
ATTTGGAAAGTGTATTAATGGGGAATGCTCGTTTGGAGACAGAAATTAGCGAAAGAATACAACAGAGTACTACATTTTACCAGAGTGTGATGGGCTTGGTGTGGGGAAGGGAAGTGCCAATGAGGTGCAAATTGGTTCTATACAAGACTTACTTCACACTCATACTAACTTACGGCTCAGAGACTTGGACAATGACTAGAAGGTAGGAGAGTAGGATACAATCCAGTGAAATGAAGTTTGTGAGAAGAATGTTAGAGAAGACGAGGAGAGACAGAGTGAAAAATGAAGATGTTAGGAAGGAAATTGGAGTGGAGAAGTTGACTGAAAAAATTGAAAAGAACAGATTAAAATGATCTGGGCATGTGAAGAGGATGGGAGAGGGAAGAATACCAAGAAAAATGGTGGAGTTCAAGATTGAGGGCAAGAAGCCAAGAGGAAGACCGATAACAAGATGGACTGATACCATAAAGATGAGTTTAAGGAGGAGAAACCCGCTATGGAACCAAATTGTGGAAGAAGAATGGTGGAAAGACCGAGTAAAGTAGCGAAGTACCATTGATACCCCAACCCGACCAGATGTTCGATGGAGGGGAAACGAAGATGATAATGATGATTAATTTAAATTGACCATTTCGAAAATAACTTTTTCTTTGTGCTAAATTACTTGTCATGCCGTCAGCTTTTTAGTTAATTTATTTTGTGTATCGAGTATCGGTTCTGCTCGTATTGCTGCAGATGCATATACAGCTACATGAAGGGAGAAACTCGTACAGGTGACCCACTGCTTAGTGAATGACTAACGATAGTTGTTCACGTAATATCATATTGTTTGTACGCTTCCATATGTACTGTAATTTCTTCCTAAACCCATTGAATAGCTCAATGATGAGGCATCGATTATTTGTAAATAGAGGAGGGTGCTGCTATGCCATGAATGAAATTCAAATCATTGCCTTGCTGTGTTCTGCAGTTGGTTTTTCACCTTCGTAAAAGTGAATTTTTCCTGTACGTGACATACATTCCGAAACCCTGTGTGTGTGAATGTAACTGAATCAGAATTAATCGTGATACAGGCGCACCACTGAGACCCAGTAATGGAATCAATCTGCAATTGAGACTCTCGCTTGTCCCAACATGCCAGAGATGGAGTAATACGAGCAGTGTGGTGACACCGTGCCTCACTGCCATGATGCCTGATACCAGTATCGCTCTGCTGAGGATTCGAACATCGGTCACCAGTATGCTACTCCAACTGAGAGCGCAACCTGCGGAGTACCAATGCGTTCAGCGCCAAGTGCAGAGACGAAGTCCTTCTTTTGAACTTAGTAAAGAATTGACTGTTTAGTTCTTCCTGCCAAGAAAAACGCTACCACCAATTCTATCTAAAGTTACATCCGCTCTGCCTGTAGCATAGTTGTATCTTTAGCAAAATATACTGCCAATAAGAGGCGAAGTGCCCAGAAACCAATGATCTCTATTTATTCCCCTCTTTCCTAAGAAAAGTCCCACTACGTTTTACGATCTCCTGATGTCACTTCTGTTTCACCAGTTGCTACCGTCTCAATCACGAGCTAGCCTCGCATTACACGTCCTGCGAAAAACCACAAAGCTGTGCTCGAGGCTAGCTGCCAACTCTGCGGCATCGTCTGAACTTGTAATATGTCAGAGCTGTTTTGTTATGTTTCTTTGGAAAGCTGGGAGATATTTACCTGCTGAAAGCATTCTTCTTAACATTGGCCGAATGCCTACCTCCTACTGGCAGAATTCTGTCGTCCGGAACGAATGCTTTCAGCTCAATCGCTCATAGTGGATAAATGGTATAACTGCATAATAGGTCAGCGATAGCATGACGCTAGCTAAAGCAACTTTCCCCAGGGCAAAATGAGAGCAGCTATACCTGTCATTCCCTCGGCTCATCAGAGTCCATTTCGCCGAGCCCCTTTACACGTTACTTTCTCGTATCCGCAGTGCTCCTCACTTTGAAAGCTCATCCAGAAAAGTAGCAGACCTAGCCAGTACCCTTTTTAGATACAACCACTATAATCTTATTAATCCATCTAAACTAACTCAACTTCCCTCCAGTCACATTATTAATCATAAGTGAATGAAAAGAGACGAGCTAAACGGCTTGCCGCTTTTAAACTTTTCTAGAGTGGTTTACTCGGTCCACTAAGGCTGTCTCCATTAATTTCTTACTCAGTTACAAAACTTTCCTATTTCATAGTCCTTAATTATGCTGGGCCTTCTAGTCCTTACTATAATTAAAGAAAATTTTGGTAAGATCCACTTTAGGTATCAAAATGAAACAAAGTGAGAAACAAGACAATCTTACAAGTTCATGCAACAAACACCTTGTCTACGAAAATCGTTTAAGTAGATAATCAACAGAATATTATAAAATTTGTTTGTTTTGTGACTGATTGTTTACACGGCTAGGTTCACAACAATACATCCGTACTGCTGACAGAAACGCCCCTTAGTACCGGTGTCTCAAAATCGTCAGTCAAACGAAAGCAGTTCGAGGAACAACTGTGGCACTCCTCTCAAATTAGACTCTTGAGATGTAGAATAAATAATCAGAAGTCGTGGTAATGTTTGGAATGAAATTTTCCATACATAAAAGGAAGAGGAAGATGTGCTACATCAGAAGACCAGATTATCAGAACATCGCCACGCGCACATAACATAACGTGGTGGACAATACATTGTGTGACATCCTTGCACTTCATATAATTATTGTTAAATATCGTTAAATGATAATTTACGGACATTGTGAAAAGGTATTTATTTACACTCTCAGTATTTGTACGCTTATGTAGTTTGACTCTGAAGCTCGTTCAGAGTCAATTTGTTGTGTCAACAAGCGCACAGCTTGAAACTTTCTTGCTTATAACATAAACGTATAAAAACATAAAATGCTAACACGGATCCATACAAAATAGGACTAAGGAACAGATAGGGGCAGAACGAATGGTCACAGGTTTGTTTGACCAATGGGAGCGTGTCTTAGAGACGCTAAAGAAATTTAACTGGCAGATACCGGAAGAAAGATGCAAATAATCCTGGTAGAAATTCATGCGAGATATTTCACTATATGTGCTGTGTTGCACGTAAGGTTTGTGGGCTTCTGACCACATACGATCGGGTGCTGTCATTCTGAAATGTAGCAACTGGAACATGCGAAAGGAATGCTCAAGTTCTGTAGCACGCTCCAGTTCTGCGAATGCTTACTATTCACAACACTCTAGATATACATTTCAAAATGTTGGGTAGTCTGTGTAATTGCAAGGGACGCGTGAATAATAGTAAAAACATTCGCACTGGTGGAAACTCTTGTCGTAGATCATGTCCTTTTCAAGAGGAGCACTGTGATAGTCGTTCCCACAAGATATACTTACAGATTTGTTTTTATCTGTTGTGGCTGATCTGTGTGGCTGCATACTGAGAGTGCTCGCTACAACTAACTTAGTAAACTATTGTCTTCTTGCTAATTTTGGCCACTGACTAACTATGGAGATTACTGTCTTCATAAATAGATCTATGTTGCGTTTAGTAGCTTTATTATTTTACATTGTGGAACATCGCTTTCAAAGTGGCAAAAACCTCTGTCGTATGCTGTGTTAGCATTCTAGAGGAGTTTAATGAATTTACTATAAGAAATATTGTCGTACTATGTGCTTGAGTGTAACACATAACTGAAGTATTGCATGACAGAATAACACTTTTCAAAAATTTTTTACTTCTAGAAGAAGTCTGTTTATAAATTTACGAATTTTTTCCGCTACAACTTTTATGTTATAAAGTCTAGCAGTCATCCATTTGCTGCGTTACCTTTCATTCCTCACTGTGATTCTATTGTTCAGTTATATTATCCATGAAATGTAGCCAATGTCTCATCTTTAGCATATTTGCTGAACCGATTCCAGTGACAGACGCAAAAGAGAGGTGTTGTGCATCACAGTTTGGTTAAGGAGGGTGCGTTCTAAAAGAGTCAACGAATATGTTGATTCTGCGTATGTATATATCGCGGCAAGACAATGAAGATAAAATTAAGGTAGTACAGGAAGTACCCTCTCAACACACGATAAGGTAATTTGGAGATTATAAATGTAAATGTAGATGTACCATCTACGAATTAGTGCGCTTCAGTCACACACGGATATACGCTCAGTTATGTCTTCTATGCAGGAAGTCATGTATTCGCAAACAGTCAAGTCTGTTCTGCAGATAAACATAAGTGAAATTGAGGAGTGAGCGTAAAGACGTCATGGCAGTCAATGTTCAGATGGAATCTTCGAGTAATAGAGTATTTTGATAGGCCTTATACTGTCACAAAATCTCTTGCCCTCGACTAATTTTCTGTTCTTCATGGAATTTTTGATGAACATTTCATTTCTGTAAGATAATGTTCATTGGCATGGCCTGCTCTCCAGTAAGTTGTCAGGAGCGTGGCAGTAACGCTTCACTCAGTAGTTCATTGTGCACAAGAGCTGTAGTTGGCTGTTTCCACGGGCAATGTGAGCGTTGCTTGTCGTTGTAAAAGCATGGCTTCCGCAGCTATCCTTTGAGCGTGGCCAGAGCGCCGCGGCCAGATCGCATCACGAGTCGCGAATGCGAATCTGCCACATCCGCGCCGCGCCTCGCCAAGCGCCGACTGTCCGGGCAACAACAGAGTCCGGCACTCGATATCCGGCGCTCATATCGCCAAACCTAATTACCGGCGGGGGCGGCGGGGGCGGTGCGAGGGTGTTGGCGGGGCGCGGAGGGGCGGTGGGGGCGGCCGGTGCCGGTCGATGCCTGCTCCAGCACCGCGCCGCGGCGGCCTCGGGAACTACCGGCGCTGCTGCAGCCCTCCGCCCCGTTCGCGAACTTTCAGCTGCCACACATAGATGGGTAGCGCACAGCAAACCACTGCACCGTGACGCAGTTCTGTTACTGGGAATTATTCGCTGTGGCTGGTACCAGAAAATCGTCAATGGCACCATTGCCGTACCTTTTTCGAAACGAATGTCCCTTTTGAACACATGACTGCTCCTCATTTCTCTTTACCGCACGAGGCGGTACAGTGGTTAGGCATCAGACTCGCATGTAAGGGGATGGGAGTCAAATTACCGAACGGCCATCCAAATTTAGGTGTTCCGTGATTTCCCTAAACCGATTAAAGCAAATGCGGGGATAGTTCCTTTGCAAAGATCATAGCCGATTTTCTTTCCCGTCCTCGTCCGAACGTACGCTATATTTCCAATGATCCCGTTTTCCTTCCTTGGTACTTTTCTGTTCGTAGCCCTCACATCCACTTTCCTTCATCTTTTCAGTCAAGCGTTTTTTTCCGTTATCCGTCAGTCACTATGGCCTTTGTTTTCTATTCCAAGCAAATAATTTTCTGTGTTTGTCTTCGAGAAATGTTCTGCGAGCACTGTATCTTTCTCTTCCTTACCCTTTCGACAAATTTTGATACACAGACAATTCATCGTTCTTCCATTTATTTCTCTCCTGGTTCGCTACGGTTCATCGCAATGTCGCTTTACTGCTCTGCCTATCGCAATGGTCTTCCAAAATTTGCAGAACGTCGTTTCTCTTATTACTTTTTTTTTACAGATAGCAAAATACTCAATACGTCTTGTCGACATCCACCAGTCCAAGCAGTCGGAGTCATATGTTCGCTGAGGGAATCAAACAAGATGAAGCATGTGTGTAATAAGCTATGTGTCTTTGGCATCCAGCTATGAAGTGCGCTGTCATTTTGGAAAGTACCTTACTGAACGTAGTATTACCATCACTCTTCAGTGCCTCATATAAACTAGACCTCGTAACATTCTCCAGTAAGCACGAGCTTTGTTACCGGTTCATCGACAGTTAAGGAACTACCGATATGAAAGCCTAAATAAAGAAGTTAGCAAACTTGTCTGAGCACCATGGTGCTTTGTCTGACCTGGTCGTGAGGGCAGCATAACAAAACAGAAACGCTGAAATTTTTTTCAAATGTTCGTTTCTCAACAACGGTCCAGGAGTACTGGTCCAGTTCACTTCCGGCACTACTCCAGAGACGAATGATATAGATGGTCCTGTCTGTGGCATTGAGAAATGGCCACTAAAATCCAGCAGGCTCCAGGGTCCGGTATAGTCCATATCAGACTCTATACAAAACGTACGGCTGTGTTAGCTTCTCTTTTAGCAATAATATACCGTTGCTCCCTCGAATTAAATACTGTGTCCAGTAGTTGGAAGAAAGCACAAGTCACAACCATTTACAAGAAGGGTAGCAGAATCGGTGTACAAAACCACCGTCCAGTATCTTTAACGTAGATCTGTTGTAGAATCCTAGAATATATTGTGAACTCAACCGCAATGTGATATCTTGAGCAGAATGACCTCTTGCATGGCAACCAGTATGAATTTCTAAAACACCTGTCTTACGAAATTCAACTTGACTTTTTCTTATATTCACTGCCTGACAAAAAAATTGAAGCGCGCAAAGGGGAGGAGGAAACTAAAGGAAACTTCATGGACTGAGAGGTTTATTATGTTATGTCAATGATTATAATATCGAGTCAACTTTACAAATAACATGGCAGTATGAACCCACTTATCAGTATCACGATGCACTAGCTCTATCGTAGAAGCATGCACTGATTAGGTTGGGAGGGTTGTCATACAGCATTTCCTGAGGCACGCTGGCACACAGCTGCTGTGACTGGTCCTTGATATCCTGGAAATGGCATCACGATATGTCGGATAAGAGATAACACATCAGAACGCAGGATGTCTGCGTTGTATTGTCAGAGTTCCCTCAGTGACTACCAGCTGTGAGTTGAAGCCATTTCCTGAGGCAAGCTGGCACACAGCTGTTGTGACTGGTCCTTGATATCCTTCAAGTGGCATCACGACATATCGGATGAGAGGTACCACATTAGAACGCAGGATGTCTGCGTTGTGTCGTCAGAGTTCCCAGTCACTACCAGCTGTGAGTTGAAGACATACCTGACGACTTACCGCACCATGAACACCACTGTGCCACCCCAAAACATTGGAAGGTCGCCGCCACACGTGCCAGCGATGGTCACCTCACGTAGTACAGTATGAAGATTTATCACTGGACACAATGCGACTCCCTTCATCAGCAGTCCATGCTTCCCGGTCACGGCAGCACTCCAAACGCAGCAGTTTATGTTGTGTTTTCGACGGCATTTCCGTCGTCTGTCTGGCTGCTGCTAGTCTCCAAGCAATGGTTCGTGATGACATAGAATGTCGCAGAAAGTCCATTACTTGTTCTAGGATGCCAGGCGCAGACGTGAATGGGTCACAGCATGCTTAGTGCACAGTACGACAATTCTCCTTCGTGGTGGTCAGACGTGGCCAACCGGAACCTTGACGACAAGTATGCCTGCCCCCCCCCCCCCCCCCTCCCATTCCCATGCAGTCCAACATCAGGTGACGACAAGTATGCCTGCCCCCTCATTCCCTTGCAGTCCAACATCAGGTGACGACAGGTATGCCTGCCCCCTCATTCCCTTGCAGTCCAACATCAGGTGACGACAAGTATGCCTGCCCCCTCATTCCCTTGCAGTCCAAAATCAGGCCACTGTCGCACACAGATGTCCCACAAATCTGGATGCTGAACGATTCTACCAACCTGCCAAATTGAGACTCACAATGAGACCATTTTCAAACTCTGTTAGCTGCTGAAGACGTTGTCTTACACAAGTACACAGCATACTTGTGTCTTTCGCATGGTCACTCAACATCTGACGCTGTTCACGCCCCTGATATACCCTACCAGGCCTGGTAACAACACTAAATACAAACAAAACTAATTCACTGCGTTGGCCGTTCTGCTGTCTCAGAGAACTCAATTTTAATCACTCGCATATCCACCGATGGTGTTTTACGTTTATGAACTTACACTAATGTCCGACCATGTGCCGGCCGGTGTGGCCGAGCGGTTCTAGGCGCTTCAGTCTGGGACCGCGCGACTGCTACGGTCGCAGGTTCAAATCCTGCCTCGGGCATGGATGTGGGTGACGTCCTTAGGTTAGTTAGGTTTAAATAGTTCTAAGTTCTAGGGGACTGATGACCTCCGATGTTAAGTCCCATAGTGCTCAGAGCCATTTGAACCATTTCTGACCATGTATTTTTTTTTTAGATAGCATACGTTTTTAAAGTAATGGATTAGCGCAGGCTCGTCAATGCGGTATTTCTTGGTTTCCGAAAAGCATTGCACCCTTTTACCATACCGACCCTTATTAAGGAAAGTACGATTATATTGGGTTCAAAAAGACGCTGCTTGTTATTTTGCAAGGAAAGTCATCGACAGATGTAGAAGCAAGTTCAGCTGTTGAAACCTGGTTGGTAGGTACTCAGAGAGCGCACAGAATAAGGTTACGATTGTGGATGGGGCCGTAAACAGTTACTGTGAGTTGCACAATCAAACAAACAAATTTATGTTTCTAATAACCACTTATTCACACATTGCCTCAAAAGATCACAATTACACAATACGGCTGAAGGCCTAGTTAAAGAAAACTTGAGATGCTTTCTCGGCTCAAGGCACAAAACCATACCAAAAACAAGAATGGCTGAAGGCCTGTCTTAGAAATCAAAAGCAATTAAAAATAAAAAGTAAAATTTAAAAAAAACACATGCAATTGAAAACAATTAGCGGCTGAAGGCCTAAACTACATGTCTGAAGGACAACTATAATTAAAACACATTAATAAACAATTTTTTTCTAACTAATAAAATTCTTTTTAAACTTACAACAGAACGGCCGAAAGCCTAATTAAAGAAACAGTAACTTACTGCACAGCTGAGGGCCACAAACAAATTTGAAACATTGGCTGAAGGTGTGAACAACAAGTCAGACAATCAATTTAAAATAAACCCCTTCCATCTTATAAAAAATTTTTCTTTAGAGAATACACACGGCTGAAGGCCGTTCATGTAAATCCTCGGCTGAAGGCGACACATAACACATCAAACAGCTAACGGCTTAGGGCCTGGATCACAATTTCAGATAGAACAATTTTTAAGGAAAAATATTTTTTAAAAATAAAATCAATCCTCAAAATTTTAATTTAACACAGCTGAAGGCCTTTATGTAACATTTAAAAAGAACTGAATTAATACCCAGCCGAAGGCCTCACACAATACTTCAAACTAACATGAAAATCACAGTCTAAAACAAACAGAACAAGTGGTGCTCAGAAGTGTTCCAAGGGTCAGCCTGAGAAGGTAGCTCAAACGTAAGGTGAGGTGTGACAGGGAACCAAGAGTTGAAGTTAAATAATCGGATGGCAACCAAAACTAGGGATGGCCCAAGGACCGACGAACAATTTAACAAGTTCCCTTCCGTCCGACCAACGGCACAACGGTGGAAAATATCAGCCGAGGACGAGGTTACGAACAGCACTACGTCTTCAGAAATTGGCTTCTAAAAACAGCCGAGGGAACAATAACCATTCTAAGCAAAATAAGAACCAAACAACTTAAAAGGCTATCGAACTACACACCAAGATGGACATCATCAACAAGACGAGGCAGGTTCGAATCCTGCCTCGGGCATGGATGTGTGTAACGTCCTTAGGTTGGTTAGGTTTAAGTAGTTCTAAGTTCTAGGGGACTGATGACCACAGCAGTTGAGTCCCATAGTGCTCAGAGCCATTTGAACCATTTTTGAAGAAGACGAGGAAAAGCACACTACCGGAAAACAACACTAACAACCAGGGCAGGTAACTGGGGCGTTAACGGCCACAGGACAGAAAATACCACTGGTGCACTTCAGTGGCAAGTAACAGTCAATTTAATAGTTAATCACAATATAGGAAGACGGCTGCAAGATTTCACCAACTCCAACACATCATACGTTGCTGTTAGCCCGTTCGGCCGAAGGAGCAACAACCCGCAAATGAACAAAGAGATGTCACAATAGTTGAGGTTTCATAACAGGTTAACTGATCACTTAACTTCAGCGTCCAGGTTCGGTGTGCAACGAACTTTGTCGGTCTCGCAGCTAGCGCCTCGTGATCCGACAGTGTGTGTGCATGCCGCCGGCCTGGCCTCGCCTGCAGAGACTTCCTCGCTGCTCTGTCCCAACCAATTGCCCACCACACACACTACCACCACCCGAAAATACTAGCGGTCACACCAAAGATAGTACGACAGTACTAGTATCGATAAGCGCTGCTGCTGCCACTCAAGGAGGCAAGCCAGCAAATTCGTTGCACCAGTAAGTAAAGAAGAAACAAGACGCCACCCGATGTGACAAATGCCAAAGGACAAACGGCATGAACGCGAGCCGCACACGGCTCAGCCGTGTTCCAGAGAAGTGTGTTGGGGTTCTACATCTACATCTATCGGACGTCTACATGTACAACGATACTCCGCAATCCACCTTACGGCCCTTGGGGGAGGATACCTCGTACGACTACTAGTCATTTTCTTTTCTGGTCCACTCGCAAATAAAACGAGAGAAAAACGACTGTATATATGACACCGTATGAGCCCTAATTTCTTGTATCTTATCGTGGTCCTTTCTCTAGTCACCTTCAAATACCAGTTCTAAGAATTTTCTCAGTGGTGTTCTTCGAAAAGAACATTGCCTTTCCTCCAAGAATTCCCATTTGAGTTCTGGAAGCAATTCTGTAATACTGGTGTCCTGGTGTGATGTTCGAACCTATCAGTAACAAATCTAGCAGCGCGCCTGAGAACTGCTTCGACGTCTTCCTTTAATCCGACCTGATACGGATCTCAAACACTTAGCAGTACTTAAGAACAGGTCGCACTAGCGTTCTATATGCAATCTCCTTTACAGGTGAACCACACTTGCCTAGAATTCTCCTAATAAACCGAAGTCGACCATTCGCCTTTCCTACCACAACCCTCACCTACTCGTTCCATTTCTTATAGCTTTGCAGCGTTACGACCAGATATTTAAACGACATGACTGTGTCAAGCAGGACACTACTAATGCTGTGTCCGAACATTACTGGTTTGTCTTTCCTACTCATCCGTTTTAACTACCATTTCTTTTACACTTAGAGCTATCTGCCATTCATCAAACCAACTAGAAATTTTGTCTGAGTTTTCTTGTAGCCTTCTACAGTCATTCAAGGACGACAGCTTCCCATTCAGCACAGCATCATCAGGAAGCAACCGCAGATTTCCGCCCAACCTGTACACTAAATCATTAATGTTTAGAGAATAGTAGTGGTCGTATCATTCTTCCCTGGGGCACTCCTGACGATGCTCTTGTCTCTGATAAACACTTTTCGTCAAGGACAAAGTACTGGCTTAATACTGAAGAAACTGCAAAAAGGTAGGAATTTAAAGAGATGGGACCTGGATAAACTGAAAGAACCAGATGTTGTACAGTGTTTCAGAGAGAGCATTAGGGAACAATTGACAAGAATGGGGGAAAGAACTACAGTAGAAATAGAATGGGTAGCTTTGAGAGATGAAATAGTGAAGGCAGCAGAGGATCAAGTAGGTAAAAAGACGAGGGCTAGTAGAAATCCTCGGCTAATAGAAGATATATTGAATTTAATAGATGAAAGGAGAAAATATAAAAATGCAGTAAATGAAGCAGGCGAAAAGGAATACGAACGTCTCAAAAATGAGATCGCCAGGAAGTGAAAAATGGCTAAGCAGGAATGGCTAGAGGACAAATGTAAGGATGTAGAGGCATATTTCTCTAGGGGTAAGATAGATACTGCCTACAGGAAAATTAAAGAGACCTTTGGAGAAAAGAGAACCACTTGTATGAATATTAAGAGCTCAGATGGAAACCCAGTTCTAAGCAAAGTACGAAAGCAGAAAGGTGGAAGGAGTATACAGAGGATCTATACAAGGGCGATGTACTTGAGGACAATATTATGGAAATGGAAGAGGGTGTAAATAAAGATGAAATGGGAGATATGATACTGCGTGGAGAGTTTGACAGAGCACTGAAAGACCTAAGTCGAAACAAGGCCCCGGGAGTAGACAACATTCCATTAGAACTACTGACAGCCTTGGGAGAGCCAGGCCAAACAAAACTCTACCATCTGGTGAGCAAGATGTATGAGACAGGCGGAATACCTCAGACTTCAAGAAGAATATAATAATTCCAATCCGAAAGAGAGCAGGTGTTGACAGAATTGAAAATTACCGAACTATCAGTTTAATAAGTCAGGGCTGCAAAATACTAACGCGAATTCTTTCTAGACGAATGGAGAAACTGGTAGAAGTCGACCTTGGGGAAGATCAGTTTGCATACCGTAGAAATGTTGGAACACGTGAGGCAATACTGACCCTAAGACTTAGATTAAGGAAAGGTAAACCTACGGTACTAGCGTTTGTAGAGTTATAGAAAGCTTTTGACAATGTTGACTGGAATACTCTCTTCCAAATTCTGAAGGTGGCAGGGGTAAAATACAGGGAGCGAACGGCTATTTACAATTTGTACACATACCAGATCGCAGTTATAAGAGTCGAGGAGCATGAAAGGGATGCAGTGGTTGGGAAGGGAGTGAGACAGGGTTGTAGCCTATCCCCGATGTTATTCAATCTGTACATTGAGCAAGCAGTAAAGGAAACAAAAGAAAAATTCGGAGTAGGAATTAAAATCCATGGAGAAGAAATAAAAACTTTGAGGTTTGCCGATGACATTGTAATTCTGTCAGAGAGTTAGCAAAGGACCTGGAAGAGCAGTTGAACGGAATGGACAGTGTCTTGAAAGGAGGATATAATATGAACATAAAAAAAAGCAAACCGAGGATAATGGAATGCAGTCGAATTAAATCGGGTGATGCTGGGGGGGGGGGGGGGGATTAGATTAGGAAATGAGACACTTAAATAGTAGATGAGTTTTGCTATTTGGGGAGCAAAATAACTGATGATGATCGAAGTAGAGAGGATAAAAAATATAGACTGGCAATGGCAAGGAAAGCGTTTCTGAAGAAGAGGAATTTGAAAACATCTAGTATAGATTTAAACGTCAGTAAGTCGTTTCTGAAAGTATTTGTATGCAGTGTAGCCACGTATGGGAGTGAAACACGGACGATAAATACACTCCTGGAAATTGAAATAAGAACACCGTGAATTCATTGTCCCAGGATAGGGAAACTTTATTGACACATTCCTGGGGTCAGATACATCACATGATCACACTGACAGAACCACAGGCACATAGACACAGGCAACAGAGCATGCACAATGTCGGCACTAGTACAGTGTATATCCACCTTTCGCAGCAATGCAGGCTGCTGTTCTCCCATGGAGACGATCGTAGAGATGCTGGATGTAGTCCTGTGGAACGGCTTGCCATGCCATTTCAACCTGGCGCCTCAGTTGGACCAGCGTTCGTGCTGGACGTGCAGACCGCGTGAGACGACGCTTCATCCAGTCCCAAACATGCTCAATGGGGGACAGATCCGGAGATCTTGCTGGCCAGGGTAGTTGACTTACACCTTCTAGAGCACGTTGGGTGGCACGGGATACATGCGGACGTGCATTGTCCTGTTGGAACAGCAAGTTCCCTTGCCGGTCTAGGAATGGTAGAACGATGGGTTCGATGACGGTATGGATGTACCGTGCACTATTCAGTGTCCCCTCGACGATCACCAGTGGTGTACGGCCAGTATAGGAGATCGCTCCCCACACCATGATGCCGGGTGTTGGCCCTGTGTGCCTCGGTCGTATGCAGTCCTGATTGTGGCGCTCACTTGCACGGCGCCAAACACGCATACGACCATCATTGGCACGATGTTGGGGCGTGAGCGGAAGACGGCCTAACGGTGTGCGGGACCGTAGCCCAGCTTCATGGAGACGGTTGCGAATGGTCCTCGCCGATACCCCAGGAGCAACAGTGTCCCTAATTTGCTGGGAAGTGGCGGTGCGGTCCCCTACGGCACTGCGTAGGATCCTACGGTCTTGGCGTGCATCCGTGCGTCGCTGCGGTCCGGTCCCAGGTCGACGGGCACGTGCACCTTCCGCCGACCACTGGCGACAACATCGATGTACTGTGGAGACCTCACGCCCCACGTGTTGAGCAATTCGGCGGTACGTCCACCCGGCCTCCCGTATGCCCACTATACGCCCTCGCTCTAAGTCCGTCAACTGCACATACGGTTCACGTCCACGCTGTCGCGGCATGCTACCAGTGTTAAAGACTGCGATGGAGCTCCGTATGCCACGACAAACTGGCTGACACTGACGGCGGCGGTGCACAAATGCTGCGCAGCTAGCGCCATTCGACGGCCAACACCGCGGTTCCTGGTGTGTCCGCTGTGCCGTGCTTGTGATCATTGCTTGTACAGCCCTCTCGCAGTGTCCGGAGCAAGTATGGTGGGTCTGACACACCGGTGTCAATGTGTTCTTATTTCCATTTCCAGGAGTGTAGTTTAGGCAAGGAGAGAATAGAAGCTTGCATGGGGGCTTAATTAAATATAAGATTGAAAATATTTTTAGTTTTTAGTAGCTGTATGTCCGATTACGCAGTGTCTCGTAATCGGTTGGCCCTGACTAGTACTATTACGCTATCTGACTGCAACAAACAATGTAAGAAAATTTTCGTAAACACAGTTAATTAATTAAGTCCCCAGCAACTATAAAACCTACAACACCAATAAGCACAAGAGTAACTGTTCTGTATGTGGGAGTGTGACTCAACGTATGCATCTGGCACGGTTCTTTTCCAACAAGACAAGAATTTTTAAATACCAACTATACAGACGTGACAAAAGAAAACCAGAATTCCACTCTAATCCAAGAACACAAGCCAGATGCTTTGTTGACTGAACCTGTAGTGACACATTATTTCAGATAGACAATTAATAAAAAAAAACATTATAAATTTTACCTTCATATATATTGACGAAATGCACTCATTACAATAACATCTGCTATCTCTCCCATCAAATAACTGCATAAAACAAGGAGCAACACTCTTTACTACCACATCTCACTCCGACTTCACGACAATCACGAGCTCTTAACACACACTGTGCTCTCTACTAGCACTGACTGCCACGAACTCTCAACAACCACTGACTTCTACAATCTCCTAACAAGCACTGTGGAGGCGGCTTAATAGTACTCTTTGGCGCACTCTCTGGCGCAGTGGCACAGTGTAGCCACCTTTCATATGCCCCTCCTCCACAGGCCAGAATTTGATGGTATTTTTGCCAGCATTGGTGGTGAAAATACCACCAAATTCGTCCACAAAAATACAGACAAAAATAAAAGATAATATTAATACCTAAACATCACATAATTAGTTAAAAATTTTGGCTTTGCACTGACCTTTCACTAACCTAATGTATGAAATACAGTAAGCAGTACAACTTCTTTTCATACATGTGACTTTACATAATAGTTTACAATATACAAAAAATCAGTTTATGCAAATGTTCACATAAAATGCCTTCAATGATTAGTTTATACAAAAAAAAGGACACCAACAGGTAACATCTTTTCAGTAAAAATAGTCCATCAGTGGCACCAGTAAAGTTTAGCAGGTACACCCAGCAACAAGTCACATTAATTCAGTAAAAGCAGTTCATCAGTTGCACCCAGCAAAGTTTAGCAGGTACACACAGCAACAAGTCACATTAGTTCAGTAGAAGCAGACCATCAGTGGTACCCAGCAATGTTGAGCAGGTGCAGACACCAACAAGTGACATCATTTCAGTAGAAGCAGTCCATCAGAGGCACCCAGCAATGTTGAGTAGGTGCAGACAGCAACAAGTGACTTCATTTCAGTAGAAGCAGTCCATCAGTTGCACCCAGTAATGTTGAGCAGGTGCAGACACCAACAAGTGACATCATTTCAGTAGAAACAGTTCCATCTGTGGCACCAGTAAAGTTCAAGAGGTACACACAGCAACAAGTCACATTAGTTCAGTAGAAGCAGACCATCAGTGGTACCCAGCAATGTTGAGCAGGTGCAGACACCAACAAGTGACATCATTTCAGTAGAAGCAGTCCATCAGAGGCACCCAGCAATGTTGAGTAGGTGCAGACAGCAACAAGTGACTTCATTTCAGTAGAAGCAGTCCATCAATGGCACCCAGCAATGTTGAGTTGGTGCCAACAGCAACCAGTGACTTCATTTCAGTAAAAACAGTTCATCAGTTGCACCCAGCAATGTTGAGTAGGTGCAGACAGCAACAAGTGACACCATTTCAGTAGGAGTAGTCCATCAGTTGCACCCAGCAATGTTGAGCAGGTGCCGACAGCAACAAGTGACATTATTTCAGTAGAAGCAGTCCATCATTAGCACCCAGCAATGTTGAGCAGGTGCAGATAGCAAAAGTCACATCTCTCAGCAGAAGCAATTCCATCAAATTCACTAGCACTGATCACTCTGTTCATCAGCAGAAATTAAACACGACCAAATGTCACACATCATGTTGAAAAGTGCAGGTAACAGTTCAGAATATTTATCTTCACTAATCAGACAGTTCAGGCATGAACAATAGTTTGAATGCACATACAAATGCTTTTACAGTAAGATACAAATCATAACAAACACACAAATGATGTCAGATAATTGTCCTATTAACTATTACAATACACAAATACCAGTAAACCTATAATATTTATGGGTGTCAGTGCAAGCCACTACAAACAAATAAAATAATATTTAGGAGATAGGTGGTTAGGATTAGTAAAGGAAAACACACAGAACACACTCACTCATCTCTCATCCACCTTAAGTACTACTGTGTAATTGAATAGTGTTAATTGTGTAAATGAAATTCTGTCTAAATCTGATGTTCATCATGTGTATCAAGTAGTACTGGCAGCAATGTATAATAGTCAATAATAGTTAGTCAACGTCATAGTCATCATGTCAAGACGAATGTTTGCCAAGCCAGATCAAAATGTACTGTTGTTGAACAACTGTCAGTGAGCCACGATATGCAATTACTTCCTCTCTTCAAAAAAAAGTATATACTGCTTAGTGATATAACAAAGTGTGTGTATAGACTATCTTCCTTCTATTTTAGTGTTTTAGTCTGCTCTCTTCATCCTCTTGTTCCATAAGACCAACAAAAAAAAATATGCTCCTCACTTACTTTACCTCTTATCCACCAAAACTCCAATAATTATCAGCATCACATAATCTCAATAATACCTCAATAATACGTCGATAAATGTAAACCTCAGCACCAATATCACCTTACCTCTCGTCCACAAACAACTTCATATACTCTCAATACCTATAATAATACATCGATAAATATAAACCTCAGCACCAATATCATTTCACTTCCATAACAACTCTTTCCTCTCGTCAGTCTCCTCGAACAAGTACAGATAAAATCCTAATGCAACTTCAATTCAGCATCCCATACAATCCGAAGACACATTGCCAACACACAACCTCTGTGTAATCCATCTGACCCAAATTTTCTACTCATTATAAATTATAAGATACATTTTGGTTCCTTGTCCATTATTAAATAAAAGAAATGCATACCTGACCTCTAACAGACTTAGTTTGAATAACTCTCAGTAATTAAGTACGATTACGGAGTGTGAATGATCATAATATTTCACAGTGTGTACACCACTTCAAGAATCATAGCAGAAGCAAACATGTGGAGTATTTTTTGTGTCAAGTGTCACTTCCTATTTCAATTGCTTACGAAAAATGCAGTCTAATAATTGTTAATGGTCTAAACCTAGTTTCGGTCTGTCATGTCGTTAGCCTCCTTCCTATTAGCATAAATTTATACAGCTTTCATAAAACCTCAGCTCATGTGACTTCTATGACTCTCTTGTACTAATGTCGTTCGTCGAATTATAGCAGTTAATTTTTTTATCTTAAAAATGTAAGACACTGAGCGTAAGCAAAACTTGCAATAGCGAGTAAATATACCAGTAGAGAACAAAAAGTCAACAAGTGGATGCAGCACAATTCCTACAACGAGGCTCTGCCAAGCGAACAATCTATAATTAATCCAATAGTGTGACCTAAACTCTATGTTTGTACACCTTATATCAGCATTTCTATATACCAAATTAAAGAGCAGTTATGACAACAAAACAGAAATGTGTAAATATGTAATCCATACGCATAGCAGTAAACATATATCTTACGTAATAAACAAGTCATTAGCATCATATCAGCATAAGCAAATAAATGTTCATATGTCATCCTAATAAATAAACATGAAGGCGCAAGCAGATAAATCACAAAGTATAACTTACATACCTAAACACATCAGCACAATAAATCAGGTTACAATTATAATTCAAATAAATAAGCACAGCAGGCACATAATTAAAAAAAATGACATCAGTGAAAAAGCAGTGTAGCCAAGCGATGTATAATATATAAAAGTCACAACCCAGTTCATTAATAATCATTGTCAAAATCAGTTAACGTACGCAAGCACGTCGCTTCACAAGTAATTTCATAGAACATAAAATTTAGCACAAGGCATGAATCACGTAATCGCGAGCAGCAAATTACGTCTAAAGTACGTACCTAAGTGGAAACATGTTACCTGAAAAATGAACTCAATTAACAGTTACCTTTTTTAGTTTATTAGTTTCTTCTTCGAAATTACATTCTTTCTGAAATTTTCTCGATAGCAAGTCGTCTTAACGTCGGAGACACACAGAATTTACCTGTAGTTCTTAAATATTTTATACAACCGTATCCTGAAAAATACTGAATGTTAATAACACAATTCAACAAGTCCTTATGGCTTTATACAGAATTTAGTCGGAGAAATTAGACTGTGTATTTGTTTACGGCTGTCAGTGCATTCGCACTGAGCGCTCGATCAGCTGTAGCCGCGTGACGTAGGAAGCTATTGTTCGCGGTCAACGACTGCCTTGTGCGGCGCGCAGACTTGACTGTTGCTTTGAGTATGTGCCGCCGCCAAAACACAGCGCGGTATCCTTGTACTCTCCGCATGTTTACATCTAGCTGTTAGTTTCTCACAAGTATGTTATTCCACAAAAATTTTAACGTTTGATATGTGATGTATTCCTTTAGAGCGTCGAGATTTAAGAGTTTCTACTTCGACAGTGTTATCATGAATAATTTTGCGAATTCTATATGGACCGTTATAAAGCAGAAAAAATTTGCGACACAAGCCCTTTCCTTTATGAGACAAACGGTGGGACTTAATTAATACCTTCTGACCAACTGACAAGATTTTTGAAGGACCAGGACGTTTAGCTGATTTCTCTCTTCTAGCAGCCGCAGACGCAATATTTCGTAGAGCCAGGTTGACAACTTCAGAATGCCGCAGTTTCCGTGAAGGCGGAAAAGGAACGATTTCAGATATGCGATTTGTCGGTGCTTTATTTTTTAATGTCAATAGAGGCGGTAAAGAAGTTGAGTCATTAGGGAGATCATTCAGAATGTTTTGAAAAATATGAAGATACTGATCCCAAGTTCTGTGATTCTGATGACAATAAAGACGGCACAATTTATTGATTTCCTTCATCCATCTCTCTGAAGCATTAGATTGAGGGTGAAAAAGTGAAATGAAAATTGATTTAATTTTACGACGCCGTAGTGTACGAAGCCAAATTTTAGAACGAAACTGTGATCCATTATCTGATATAACCTTATCAACATGACCAACTTCTTTAAGAAAATGTTTGATAAAAGCGTTAGATACTGAACGAGCTGTTGCTTTGCGTAAAGGTGTAAAACACACATATTTTGACGTCAGTTCCACTGCTACGAAAATGTACGAAAAACCATTAGTAGAACGAACCACTGGACCAAACAAATCGACTGCAGCCATCTCCTTTAATTTCGCTGGAATGATGGGAAACAACGGTGCTCTGTGAGAAATCGTTGGAGGCTTAGCCATTTGACATAATTTGCATTTGGCAAGAACAGATCGAATACGTTTTTCCATATTACAGAAGTAGCAATTTTCTCGTAATTTGTGAAAGCATTTTCGGGAACCAAAGTGTGCATAACTGAAATGCGTATACCAAATCAATTTATTGACCCACTCATCAGGAATACAAACTAACCAAACGGAGTTGTCGACCGATTTTCGTTTAAAAAGAAATGTCATTGCGGACTGAATAGCATCTAGTTTCTCTGGATCAGGAAGAATACCCTCTGTAGAAATAATGTGGCCGAGAAATTTCACCTGAGAACGACCAAATTCAGATTTTTCTAAGTTCACTGTAATGCCAACTCGTGCAAAAATACGCAATAATGAATCCAAAATTTTGTTGTGCTCACTCCAAGAATATTTAGCAATAAGAATGTCGTCAAGATATGAAGCAATATTGTCACGAAGATAAACAGGTAAAATTTCATTTAGACAACGAATGAATGCTGCAGAAAATATAGTAAGTCCAAACGGTAAATTCCAAAGTCACTTTTAGGTACAACAGTCATATCCGGTTATTGTTCTTACTCACTAGATAGATTGATAGTCGAAGAGCTGGTTTGACAGATGCAAAGAATAGTAAAAGAGTAGGCAGCGGTGCAGAAAGCTAAAAGAGAAATAGCACCACTACAGCTCGGGGCCCTATGCTCGCTACGGCACATATTCACTTAGAGTAGTGAATCCCCTGAGGACTTTAATAAGTCCAAACAGTAATTTTCGAAATCTCATTTAGGTAAATAGTCAAATCCGGTTATTGTTTACTTAATCACTAGATAGATTGATAGTCGAAGAGTTGGTTTGACAGATGCAAAGAATAGTGAAAGAGTAGGCAGCGGTACAGAAAACTAAAAGAGAAATAGCACCACTACAGCTCGGGGCCCTATGCTCGCTACGGCACATATTCACTTAAGAGTAGTGAATCCCCTGAGGACCTTAATAGCTGCACATAATTTCTAGTTTGTGACTTTGTGGCACATCTGGCGGAAGTGCGTACGTAAATTGATCTAACCATGCACATGGATGTATGTCGTTCTTCGAATTGCGGAAGATCTTAAATTTCCGAACAGTCAAAAAGTGTTTATAATCAAAGTTTTCGCCTCGTGGCGACAAAGACCTACCGCGTCTGTCCCGGTCCGAATGTCGATTATTGTAAAGTTCGCGCGCCTGGCGCTCTCTTGTTGCTTCTCGTAAATGAAATAAATTACTTTCTTCACATCCTTCTGCTAAACTAACACTTGTCAATTTATCTGAGATCTCTTCGACTCTTTCCGATGAGTCACTTAATTGTTCTTTCACTTTATTTACGTCTTCTGTAAATGTCGCGACTCGGGTTTCAGTGTTGTCAATTTTAGTAGTTAAGTGTTCACACTGTTGCGTTAAGTTATTTATTCTGTCATTTGGTACGGATTCCTCGATTCTTTCAATTATTTCTTCCTTGTCTTGTGCACGTTGTAAATTTAACTCTGAAAATTTCTGTACTATCACGCGATCTCTTTCTTCCCGTTCTCTGTCCTGTTCCTCTTGTCTGATTTCTGTTGAAATTAAACTATTATTGTGAGAATTTAAAATCGGTTGTACTTCTTCTCTAATTTCTTTCTTTGATTCATCATTCGTATTTTTGAAACCTGTCCCTCTTCGTGAGCGTAACCATGTTGTCATTGCTTCTATCTGTGATCCCATTGTTTCCATACGTGTTACCATTGTTCCCATTTGTGATCCCAGATTTAATATTGCACTCATCAACTGCCCCATGGTAACTGTTTCAAAATTATTTTCGCCCCTAACATCTCCCGCAAAACTAACTTCCTTCGTCACAGCTGTAAGGCTATCTGTGTTTGATACTATTTCAGAATCTTCTGTCGTTAATCTCAGATTCGGTAAATTTTCTGATTGAGAAAAATTTTGAAATGGTTCCGGACTATTTTCCCGACTTATCACATTGTTTTCCACCTCATTATCCATCATACTGTTTTCCTCTGTTGGCGAGTTCGCCATGTCAACAATTTCGTTATTCTCACTATTCATCATTTTTGCCTTTTTCATTGATCGCGTAATCATTTACAAAATATACGAAAGATTCGTCACTGTACGAAAATTACACGCAATGCCTCCTTATCTCCAACAAAACCATTTACATGCAATGTCTCCCTCAAACACGATCAATCGAACAATTGAAATAATTGCACTAAATTGTCAAATGCGTATACAAGACAACAAATCAAATTCTGAGAAAAAAAATATCATTAGAAGAATGCCAATTACCAAATCTACACATGCAATATAACCTACAATTACTAAACTACAAATTACTACAACAATACTACAGTCTACAATTTTCACAATCAGAAGAATCCAAGGGACGATCCGAAGCAGCGGTCGCCACGTGCATGGGGGCTTAATTAAATATAAGATTGAAAATATTTTTAGTTTTTAGTAGCTGTATGTCCGATTACGCAGTGTCTCGTAATCGGTTGGCCCTGACTAGTACTATTACGCTATCTGACTGCAACAAACAATGTAAGAAAATTTTCGTAAACACAGTTAATTAATTAAGTCCCCAGCAACTATAAAACCTACAACACCAATAAGCACAAGAGTAACTGTTCTGTATGTGGGAGTGTGACTCAACGTATGCATCTGGCACGGTTCTTTTCCAACAAGACAAGAATTTTTAAATACCAACTATACAGACGTGACAAAAGAAAACCAGAATTCCACTCTAATCCAAGAACACAAGCCAGATGCTTTGTTGACTGAACCTGTAGTGACACATTATTTCAGATAGACAATTAATAAAAAAAAACATTATAAATTTTACCTTCATATATATTGACGAAATGCACTCATTACAATAACATCTGCTATCTCTCCCATCAAATAACTGCATAAAACAAGGAGCAACACTCTTTACTACCACATCTCACTCCGACTTCACGACAATCACGAGCTCTTAACACACACTGTGCTCTCTACTAGCACTGACTGCCACGAACTCTCAACAACCACTGACTTCTACAATCTCCTAACAAGCACTGTGGAGGCGGCTTAATAGTACTCTTTGGCGCACTCTCTGGCGCAGTGGCACAGTGTAGCCACCTTTCAAGCTTTCGAAATGTGGTGCTACAGAAGAATGCTGATGATTAGATGGGTAGATCATATGGCTAATGAAGAGGTACTGAATAGAGTTGGGGACAAGAGAAATTCGTGGCACAAGTTGACTAGAAGAAGCGATCGGTTGGTAAGACATGTTCTGGGGCATCAAGGGATCACCAATTTAGTATTGGAGGGTGGCGTGGAGGGTAAAAATCGTAGAGGGACACCAAGAGATGAATACGATAAGCAAATTCAGAAGGATGTAAGTTTCAGTATGTACTGGGAGATGAAGAAGCTTGCACAGAATAGAGTAGCATGGAGAGCTGCATCAATCCAGTCTCTGGACTGAAGATCACAACAACCACAGATCATCGATCATGATTCGGCTGGCGTCAGAAATAGACCGCGGGTGTGATATGCATTAGAATGGCTGCCCCGGTGTTGAAGTCTGCGAAAAGTTTGTCGTAGTTTCACCGAAACTTAGAATGTCGTTCTCTCTGATTCTTCGACATGGACACAGTGGCAGGAAGTAGAACGTATCTTGTGCTCCGAAACCCGCATTATTTACAAGAGCTGAGCCCCCGCCTATGATGCGTTGCCTCTGAGTACATGATCGTATTTGCCCTCATTTATGGGGTCTATCAGCGTTCCTTGCTTCTCTGTGATAATTTCAGTAATGATTCTAGGCTGTCAAACTCGACTTTTCTGTCGCCGTTTTACTTTGTAGAGTGCTCATCACCTGCAGCGCCTCTCCTGGGCCTGCGACCATAGGCCTCTTGGTTGGACTGTAGACGATTGGAAAATGGTGGCCTGATCAGATGAGTCCCGATTTCAGTTGGTAAGAGCTGATAGTAGGTTTAGAGTGTGCCGCAGGTCCCACAAAGCTATGACCCCAATTGTCAACAAGGTGCTGATGGTGTCTCCATAGTGTTGTGGACTGTGTTTACATGGAATGGACTGGGTCCTCTGGTCCAACTGAACCGATCACTGACTGGAACGGTTATTTTCGGCTACTTGCCATATGCAACCATTCATGGACTTTATTTTTAAGAATGAAAATGCGCCATTTCACCAAGCCACAGTTGTTCACGATCGATTTGAAGGGCATTCTTGGCAATTGGAGCGAACATTGATGGTACATAACTGAGGGGTCATATGGTGCACAAAATCGTGCACCGGCAGCACTTTCTCAATTCTGAACGGTTATAGAGGCAGCAGGTCTCAGTATTTCTGGAGGGGACTTCAACGACTCGTTGAGTTAATGCCAAGTCAAGCTGCTGCACTAGGCCGGCAAAAGGGGTTCGACGCGACATTAGGAGGTATCCTAAAACTGTCGTCACAGCAGTGTATTAATCATATTGGAAATGGAAGTTTCAACAAAATCCATTCTAAAAGAGCTTGCAAAACAAATCTTTGATATACCTTATTTTAGTACAACGAATAGCCCCGTCAGCCCAAAATTGCTGGCACCATAGTTAGAGCGTTGATATCGCTACACTCCAGGAGTAAAATCAGTTCCGGAACTTATGGAGGGACGTTGAATATAAGTGAATGCTACAGCTTCTGCTAAAGTTAATTAGGGTGGTGGTAAATCCAGAATTAAAAGAGGAGTGAGGCAAGGAGATTCCATGTCTGTGAGTCTACTCTCAGCATCTCTCTTCACATCGATGAAGTTCGAAAACGAAGTAGAAATTACTAGAAGAGACAACAGAACGAATAAATCTATCAGGGAACAAATTAGAATTGTAGACGTGCGCAGTTATGGTACATAGCCCTTTGAGTGGGTAGAAAATAGGCCTGGAATGTACTGTGCCAGCTTCCAAGAGATAAAGATGAAGACGACTGTTTAACACAAGATGGAATGACATTAGAAAAAATGGAGGATCAGCATGAGTGCGTCTAACCAAAGACAGAAATGCAAGGAAAAGTCTAGAGGAGGTATTTGACCATCCGTACGATGCCGTATACTGCGGAATAGGAACTGGAAAGAGGGCATGCAATAAGGTGGGAGGTAATATTATACCATATCTCCATTATCCCATATTTTTAACCTAGGCAAATGCCTGTAAGACATCTGTAATAGTCTCGTTGCATTATCAGTCACCTCACCGTTTGCAGTGCGGTATTCAGTGTGTGTTAGAGACAGTGACGTACTGAGAGACGAGTAAGTTCACAAGTTTAATTTGGTTTAAGACATCTGGAATCTCAGGCTAGTCAGCGGAATGAGAGTTCATACCGTCTTCAACTTACTATTTCTGCACAATACGGTATTGATAGCGAGCTGCGTTGCCTTATTAAAATATATCTTCGTCTTTTAGGGAGAATATGATGCATATAGCTCTTGAGAGATTATTGCAGTGGAGACACTAAGTCTAACAGAAAGAGAAACGTCTTATTTTTGTCAATGGGGTGCACGCAAGTCGTGACTGGTCCACCCATGTAAGACGTAGGTTTGGTATTGCGAGTCTGCTGGAAACTCAAAAACATGCAATTACGCAGCGCAAGCTCATCTGAGGTATGAGGTCAAGTTGACGTATTTTTCGTGATGCTTATCATGTAAAAGTTCTTTATTTAGGCTGTAAACGTTATCACATCATTACCGAGCCGGGTTAACAGAGTGGCTAGCATGCTGGACTCGCATTCCGAAGGACGACGCTTCAAACGCGCTTCCGGCCATTTTGAGTTAGGTTTTCAGTGATTTCCCTATCTCGCTTAAGGCAAATGCCGGGATGGTTCCTTCGAAAGGGCACTGCCGCTTTCCTTCCCCATTCTTCCATAATCCGAGCTCTGTAATCATGTGGTTGTCGTCCACCTCCTCATTATCGCATAGCTAAGCCGTTGTTCAGAGATTGAGCGAGGTAGAGCCTGGAAAGAGACTGGACTATCACTCAGGAAAAGCGGGTTTCGTAAGCAGTGCGAACATTCAGATTTCTGTTTTCATGGTTTTCCTAAATCACTTGAGGCGCATACAGAGATGGTACTTCACTAAGCCACTGAGGGTTTCCTTCTTCATACTGCAATGGTCGGAGTTAGTTTCCTTATCTCTAAATACCACGAGGGTGAATGAGCGTTGAACACTAGCTTTCACTCCCGTCCGATGATTCCAGTTACCTTTATTAGTAAATATGCATGAGAAATTTTTTGTAACTAGCACCAGTTACGAAATTTGTGAAGCGTTTAAAATGATTCAGAAACGAATTAATGTCTGTGTTGCTCGTAACATATCAGTTATTTGTAATGATAAAAAGTTAAGGGATTATGTTGTACGAGTTATGAAGTTACGACACGGTGATTCGAAAAGCAGCAAAGCTACTTGCACATGCTTTTTTTCACATGTATATATTTTTTAATCTCCTCTTGCAATGCAGGGTGTATGATAATTAATACCGAAAACTAACACAGATGTACGATAATAGAGGTAAAAACTCTCCAGGAATAGTGGGTACACAAACGAGCGAAATAATTGTGGTGTGTGATTACGAACTCTCATTAGCTTCAATATATAATATTGTTCTAGTGAGTAAAATGATCTTGAAATATAAGCTTTCCAATCTACTTCTCATCTGATACTGCTCAAACTGCAACTATGTCCACCCTCAGCGAGAGGTAAAATACTGCTTCAAATGGTTCAAATGGCTCTGAGCACTATGGGACTTAACATCTGAGGTCATCATTCCCCTAGAACTTTGAACTACTTAAACCTAACTAATCTAAGGACATCACATACATCCATACCCAAGGCAGGATTCGAACCTGCGACCGTAGCAGTCGCGCGTTCAAGACTGAAGCGCCTAGAACCGCTCAGCCACACCGAATACTGCTTCCCCACATTAATTTACCTGTTAAAGAAGTGTTCATGTGTCTTTCTCGCACTGGGATACAATACTGCACTCGTCTTCACAGTGAGTTACAATTTCTTTCAGACGCTCTCGGACCACTTAGTAAATCTCGACAGGGCTCTAAAATTCGCTGCTCTATTTCTCAAGCCTTATCAACGGAAGTGCTGCATACTTCACTTTTGAGATGATCTCACGCAGAAAAATCCAGTGGACTGAGGTCAGGTGATCCTGGAGGCCGAGGTACAGGCCCTGCTCGACCTGTCCATCTAGGACCGTATTTGCGCTTTACGTGCCTCACAGCAGCAGCAAAATGTGGCGGTGCCCCTTCATGCATGTACAACATACCCCAACCAAGAGTGAAATTTGAGCCTAATTAGATGGGGACTTAATCGTAACGTTCACATTAAATACATTTGTACTAATTCCGGCAAGATTTCATACTGAAATCAGTGGCGGCTCAGCACGACGCATTCACAGTTGTGTTTACTGGACTTTTTGCTTCCCTTATCGTATATTTTCACCATTGTCAATTTTAGCTATTAATTATGTTGCCCCCTGTACATATGGCGCCATAGTTGTTTCATAACGAAATTAAGTTTGTTGACAATTAGAAAACATCTTTCAAGCAAAGATGAACTCTACAATATGTATACGATTATAATTACAAATTAGATTTTAAAAACGGACGTGTGTAGTATTATGTAACCATTATCACTCCGCGAGTCAGCAGAATTGCCCAGTTCGTTGTTAATATGAAATAACCGTTCTTAAGATAGATATTGCTTTTTAGGAAAGCCTGCCTTCTGTCTGTTGTCAGTGCCGCATGTGTAACCGGATTACAATTTATATGATATTAACATAGGGACTACGAAAACGACTGTGGGAAAACCATCGTAAAGTTGAAGATAAACAAACCGCTTGAACTGATTTCATTCACAGAATCCGAAAATCTGCTTCTTGTAGTGAGTGCTACTTATCTGTTGGCGCACTCGATTTTTAGTTTATAGGATTCTGCTTCTTGCGATTATATTGATAAGACGGTTGATTTGGAATCTCAGCTGACGGTAGTGTTATCATTAGATCACTGCAAGTTTAAGAGCTAAGCTTAATTCTTTGACTTCCGCGTTCCGTTGTCCATCTCCTTGAAGCTTTATCTGGCGGCAAACATGCGAATGTTAACGACTCACGGTGAATTGTTTACATTATTTACACTCCAAAGCAATAGCCCAAGATTACCGGTCGGTTACTCAGCTGGCGCGAAGACAAATGCACAACAAAGCAAAGTTCGCATCTGAAATCAGCAGGGTTATGCGCCCCGATCTTGTCTTATCGCATTATGTCACTGGTTCTGTAAGGATGCTGTCACAGACTAGGAGGCCGGCCGAAGTGGCCGTGCGGTTCTAGGCGCTGCAGTCTGGAACCGCGAGACCGCTCCGGTCGCAGGTTCGAATCCTGCCTCGGGCATGGATGTGTGTGATGTCCTTAGGTTAGTTAGGTTTAACTAGTTCTAAGTTCTAGAGGACTAATGACCTCAGAAGTTGAGTCCCATAGTGCTCAGAGCCATTTTAAACAGACTAGGATTTGTTAGTGGAGTTTGTGTATACAAGCTGACGGATAACAGTGTTCATTAGCACGAATCCTCGTCACCCCTCCGTCTTTAACCCGTAGGAAATAAAGCTGAAACACTATTTTGTTTCCAATTGTTTCACCAAACAGGCAGTTTTTCTTTGAACACTTCATTACCTTTTAGGGTACTATATTATCACTTTTAGAAATGTCTTATATCTACTGATGTGTTTATGTTAGGTTCATACCCTTCTCCGGGTCTGACTTCCGGTAGTAATGTAGATTACTTTTCTGTATCGACAACGCCAAAAAGATACTGTTGTTGACTTCCAAATTATCTAAAGCTAAATTATTCATCTTATGTTTATCAATTGTCCTCTTATTATTCATCCAACTATCCTGTCTTATCTTCTTTCGATCGTGTTCCCTAAGGCTTTCGTATACTTTTTGCTTACTGTCGTACACAGCTAAACTTACCACAAAGTTTTATATCTTTTGCAAACGAGCGAGGTGGTACAGTGGTTAGCAACTGGACTCGCATTCGGGAGGACGACGGCTCAATCCCACGTTCGCCAATCCTGATTTAGGTTTTCCGTGATTTCCGTACATCGCTTTACGAAAATACTGGGGTGGTTCCTTTGAAAGGGCACGGCCGACTTCCTTCCCCATCCTTCCCTAATCCGATGGGACCGATGACTGCGCTGTCTGGTCCTCTACCCCATATCAACCAACCAACCAATCAATCTCTTTTGCATTTCACTTTTTTTTTGTTTCATAGGTGCCATCGTTCAAATTACTTAAAAATACACTGACCGAAAAGTAATCGCAACACCAAGAAGGAGTAATGCGACATACATACTTCTAGTGAAACTGAAGTACGTAGTTCGTGTGAAATATTATGGGTAGAGGTTATTCTTGACAATCGGACTAAACTATTAATTGGAACGTTTTACCGACCCACGGCTCAGAAGATATAGTTTCTGAACAGTTCAAATAAGTACCCTACTCACACAATTGTAGTCTGTGGTGACTGCAATCTACCCTCGAGATGCTGGAAAAATTATACTTTAAAGCTGGCGGCAGGCATAAAATGTCATCCGAAATTGTACTGAATGCTTTCTCAGAAAATTATCTTCAACAATCAGTTCATGAGCCCACTCGAAGCGTAAATGGTTGCGAAAACATACTTAACCACTTAGCAACAAATAATCCTGGAAAAATAGGGAGGATCGTGACAAATACAGGGATTAGCGACCACAAGGCAGTTGCTGCTACGCCGAATACCGTAACACCCACAACTATAAAAAAGAAACGTAAAGTATATCTATTTAAAAAAAGCCGATAAAAATGCTCTTAATGTATTCTTATGAGACACACTTCACTCCTTCCGATCTGATCATGTAAGCGTAGAAAAGATGTGGAATGATTTCAGAGAGATAGTATCGACAGCAATTAAGAGATATATACCACATAATTAATAAATGCTGCTACGGATACCACATGGTACACAAAACGGGTCAGATCGCTGTTGCAGAAACAACGAAAAAGCTTGCCAAATTTAAAAGAACGCAAAATCCCTAAGACTGGCAAAGTTTTGCAGAAGTTGGAAATATAGCGCGTACTTCAATGCGAGATGCTTTTAATAATTTCCACAACGAAACTCTGTCTCGAAATCTGGCAGAAAATCCAAAGAGATTCTGCAAGACGCAATCAATACCTTCACTGCGCGATAACAACGGTGAAGTCATTGATGACAGTGTCACTCAATCAGAGTTATTAAACACGGTTTTCCGAAACTCCTACACCAAAGAAGAAGAAGTAAATATTCCTGAATTCCAGTCAAGAACAACAGCCAAGATGGGAAACATATAAGCAAAGCAGCTTAAATCACTTAATAAAGGCAAGGCCTCCGGTCCAGATTGTATACCAGTCAGGTTCCTCTCAGACTATGCTGATACAATACCTCCATATTTAGCAATTATATACAACCTCTCGCTCACAGAAAGATCCGCACCTAAAGACTGGAAGATTGCCCATATCACTAACGTCGATCTGCAGTAGGGTTTAGGAACATATACTGTGTTCGAAGAAAACGATTTATTGACACATAGTCATCATGGATTGAGAAAATATCGTTCTTGTGAAACGTAACTAGCTCTTTATACTCATGAAGTAATGAGTGCTATCGACAGGGGATATCAAATTGATTCCATATTTTTAGATTTCCGGGAGGCTTTCGACATCGTTCCTCACAAGCGTCTTCTAACCAAACTGCGTGCCTACGGAGTATCGCCTCAGTTGTGCGACTGGATTCGTGATTTCCTATCTGAAATGACACAATTCGTAGTAATAGACGGAATGCCATCGAATAAAACAAACTTAATATCCGGCGTTCCCCAAGGAAGTGTGATAGGTCCTCTATTGTTCCCGCTCTATATTAACGACATAGGAGACAATCTGGGAAGCTGTCTTAGATTGTTCGCAGCTTATGCTGTCATTTACCGTCTTGTAAAGTAATCAGATGACCAAAACGAATTGCAAAACGATTAGGTTAGATATCTCTATGGTGCGAAATGTGGCAGTTGACCCTGAATGAGGAAAAGTGTGAAGTTATTCACATGAGTACTAAAAGAAATCCACTAAATTTCGATTACTTGATAAGTCACACAAATCTTAGGACTGTAAATTCAACTAAATACTTAGGGATTACAATTACAAATAACCTAAATTGGAACAAAGGCGTTTTTCGTTGCGACGGGATGTTCTCATGAAATTTCAATCTTCAATTTTCTCTTCCGATTGCGAAAACATTCTGTTGGCTCCCACCTACATAGGGAGAAATGATCATCACGATAAAATAAGAGAAATCACGGCTCGCACAGATAAAATTAAGTGCTCGTTTTTCCTGCGCGCGGTTCGACAGTGTAACGGTAAAGAGACAGCTTGAAGGTGGTTCATTGAACCCTCTACCAGGCACTTTGTTGTGAATAACAGAGTAATCACGTAGACTAAAGACCGAAATACTAAATGTCTTTTTCCAAAGCTGTTTCACAGAGGAAGACTGCACTGTAGTTCCTTCTCTAGATTGTCGCACAGATGACAAAATGGTAGATATCGAAATAGACGACAAAGGGATAGAGAAACAATTAAAACCGCTCAAAAGAGGAAAGACCGCTGGACCTGATGGGGTACCAGTTCGATTTTACACAGGGTACGGGAAGGAACTTGCCCCCTTCTTGCAGCGGTGTACCGTAGGTCTCTAGAAGAGCGTAGCGTTCCAAAGGATTGGAAAAGGGCACAGGTCATCCCCGTTTTCAAGAAGGGACGTCGAACAGATGTGCAGAACTATAGACCTATATCTCTAACGTCAATCAGTTGTAGAGTTTTGGAACACGTATTATGTTCGAGTATAATGACTTTTCTGGAGACTAGAAATCTACTCTGTAGGAATCAGCATGGGTTTCGAAACAGACAATTGTGTGAAACCCAGCTTGCGCTATTCGTCCATGAGACTCAGGGGGCCATAGACATGGGTTCCCAGGCAGATGCCGTGTTTCTTGACTTCCGCAAGGCGTTTGATACAGTTCCCCACATTCGTTTAATGACCAAAGTAAGAGCATATGGACTATCAGACCAATTGTGTGATTGGACTGAAGAGTTCCTAGATAACAGAACGCAGCATGTCATTCTCTATGGAGAGAAGTCTTCCGAAGTAAGAGTAATTTCAGGTGTGCCGCAGGGGAGTGTCATAGGACCGTTGCTATTCACAATATACATAAATGACCTTGTGGATGACATCGGAAGTTCACGGAGGCTTTTTGCGGATGATGCTGTGGTGTTCGAGAGGTTGTAACAATGGAAAATTGTACTGAAATGCAGGAGGATCTGCAGCGAATTGACGCATGGTGCAGGGAATGGCAGTTGAATCTCAATGTAGACAAGTGTAATGTGCTGCGAATACATAGAAAGATAGATCCCTTGTCATTTAGCTACAAAATAGCAGGTCAGCAACTGGAAGAAGTTAATTCCATAAATTATCTGGGAGTACGCATTAGGAGTGATTTAAAATGGAATGATCATATAAAGTTGATCGTCGGTAAAGCAGATGCCAGACTGAGATTCATTGGAAGAATCCTAAGGAAATGCAATCCTAAAACAAAGGAAGTAGGTTACAGTATGCTTGTTCGCCCACTGCTTGAATACTGCTCAGCAGTATGGGATCCGTACCAGATAGGGTTGATAGAAGAGATAGAGAAGATCCAACGGAGAGCAGTGCGCTTCGTTAGAGGATCATTTAGTAATCGCGAAAGCGTTACGGAGATGATAGATAAACTCCAGTGGAAGACTCTGCAGGAGAGACGCTCAGTAGCTCGGTACGGGCTTTTGTTGAAGTTTCGAGAACATACCTTCACCGAAGAGTCAAGCAGTATATTGCTCCCTCCTACGTATATCTCGCGAAGAGACGATGAGGATAAAGTCAGAGAGATTAGAGCCCACGCAGAAGTATACAGACACTCCTTCTTTCCACGAACAATACGAGACTGGAATAGAAGGGAGAACCGATCGAGGTACTCAAGGTACCCTCCGCCACACACCGTCAGGTGGCTTACGGAGTATGGATGTAGATGTAGATGTAGATAGATGTAGACATACGAAAGATCATGTCTATTCCAGTTTCGCTCCAGGCGCACAAGAGTGGCACTAGAAGCGCCACTATGATGGTGCAAATCAGGTTCGCTTTAAATACACGTTGAAACTCACTTTAGCGTTAGTTACCTTTGAGCTTGGATTAGCCGGCACGGTAGCTCTGCGTGTTCGGTCAGAGAGCCGGTTGGCCTCTGTAATAAAAAACTGAGTGGAAGGATCAACCACCGCACCGAACTTGAACAGCATTTCTTGCGACGCCCGCAAAAAAAGACATGGTGAGTGGATGTTTGTCGAGAATGTCTTATAGACGACAAAGGCGTCATTATCGGCACCTCACTGAGGGTGAAGAAGGTCGTGTAATAGGGCTACAAAAAATGTTCCTTGCGTGGTATTGCAGAAAGACTTGGAAGAATTGTAGCCACTGTGCATGATTGTTGGCAGCGGCGGTCACGGGAAGAGATGGTCGCACGGAGCCCGAACTCCGGACGGCCACATGGCACTATCAAGAGGGAAGACTATCGTGTTCGACGTATGGATTTGGCGCATCATACTGCATCCACATCAGCAGTCTGAGCGGGACAGCTCCGAGCCGAACGCCTTGTATCGGGCATTCCACTGACCCCAAACCACTGCCATTTGCGAAATCAGTTGTGTCAAGCAAGAGCTCATTGGAGGGCAGGGTGGAGGTTTGTTGTGTTTTACGATGAAAGCTGATTTCGTGCCAACGATGGCCGTGTGCTTGTTAGAAGGAGGCCAGTTGAGGGCCTGCAACCAACATGTGAGCTACACTTGGAGTTATGGTTTGTGGTGCGATTTCGTATGACAGCAGGAGCAGTCTCTTGATTAATCCATGCACGCTGATTGCAAATCCGTCCGTAAGTCTGACGGTTCGACCTGCTGTGCTGCCATTCGTGAACAGCATCTCAGGAGGTGTTTTCCAACAGGATAACGATCGCCCACATACCGCTGTTGTAACCCAACCTGCGCTACAGAGTGTCGATGCGTTGCCTTGGCCTGCTGTATCACCAGATCCGTCTCCAGTGAGCACGTATGGGGCATCATCGGATGACAGCTCCAGCGTCATCCACAAATAGCATTAATGTACTAGCATTTCATATTAACAATAGCTTACCTCGCTCTTACATTAACCTATGATTTGTACTGTTGCTTACCTAAATATGTTACCCGAAATTTTAGTCTACATTAATTATTTTTTGGTTTTGCTATTTTTTTTCCATCAGTGTATTTTGGGAGTACGTTTTTTATTTCTTAAGACTGCTTCGCAGTGTTTCTTTTTTATCTCTTCATGTAATTTACATATGTCGTTTTGGCCACTTTTGTCTTTCGAGTTGTTGCTCTGTATTGCAAGCATACTTTTATTATCAGCTTACAACTTTTCTTTTGTCTTCTACGTTCCTTGAATGTCCTTTCGGTATCCATACCGTTAACTGCTCAGGAACTTGTGTTGGCTGCTCTTTCACTTTTCGAAGGGATTCAGATCAGTAGTTCATAGACCCGTAGAGACTAGGATAGATTCGTAACAATGTGCTTCCAGTAACGAAACTGGAATAACGTTAGATGTTTGTGTTTTGTCGCTTGCCTCCGCTTCATATAGCTGAAAATCTCCCACTAATAGGCTGGGCCTTTTATTTAATATTGAACCTAGGTCATATGGTTCTAAAAGGCTAGCTGGTATTGTCACTGCTACAGAAAAATACGTCTTGAGTTGATGGGAATCCACTGTTCAGTGGAAGGATTGCCATATTTCAAGTCATGCTGAATCTTTTGAGCTCGATATCAGCTTGGACGAATGCTTAATTGTTTTCCTAATTTCCCACCGTTTATTCCGTTTGTTCGTACATATATCACAACTT
This sequence comes from Schistocerca piceifrons, assembly GCF_021461385.2. Lineage (NCBI taxonomy): Eukaryota > Metazoa > Arthropoda > Insecta > Orthoptera > Acrididae > Schistocerca > Schistocerca piceifrons. The sequence continues at coordinate 264,750,592 of NC_060141.1, forward strand.
GCGAATAGCAGTGCTTACCGTACATCAAATGGTTGAAATGGCTGTAAGCACTATGGGACTTAACGTCTGAAGTCATCAGTCCCCCAGAACTTAGAACTACTTATACCTAACTAACCTAAGGACATCATACACATCCATGCCCGAAGCAGGATTCGAACCTGCGACCGTAGCGGTCGCGCGGTTCCAGACTGTAGCGCCGGCTGTATTCCATCAGGTGCCACACTAACCACCAATTATTTTTGTGTTTCCTTTCCTCTACCAAGAGTGTCAAGTAGCAGGAACTAAACTGCTGCTTTTGAACTAAACAAGCGTTTGTTTTTGAACCAGCTACCGCGAAAACCGTTCAGGAGGTCTCTGTATGCTGGGTATACTCACGTTTGAGCATATTTTCAAATTACTATTCGTTTCCTTGTGTGTGTCTTCCCTGCCTTCGGTAAATAGATTTGAAAGCACTGAAGGTACTGGTTTTCAACTGCGATCATTTTTTATATGATAACACTGAAGCAGACCCTTCCGCACTTAGTCGCAAAGAAGAAAGACGGGTGAACTGTTACACAGGAGCTCCCTCGGGAAGCTGAAGAGCTTGAAGTATTGTTGCGGAGGACTGTGTCTCTCGTTTAAGTTCTTGGTCCTTAAATACCAGAGCGGTGTGATGAACCCACACCCTCCATACCGCATCCAACGACGACCTTGGCGGAAGATGACACAGTGGTCGGACGATACGTTTGGCCCACCGGGGCCTCTGAACTGTGTTTACGTACATATCAAACCTTTTATATCTCATTATGAGTTCCAATTATTGTTTTTCAATTATTTTTATCGTCGCGTTATCGTTTTTAAGAAGTGTTTTGTGACTTTTTTATTCCCTGAAATTTGTACCTTATGTTTTTGACGCATGAACTGTCATCGAGGAAGATCCGTTTTGAGAATAGACGTTTTTCCTCAATTTATACTGACTAAACCTCGCTTCTGTGGCCATTATACTGTGACAAATAACATATAAGGGAAAAAGCGAGAAGTTCTACTATCGGCGCACCGAAGGGTTTTACGCCATAGCAGTTTGTGAACAATCTACTGGTCTTCCGTAAGTCCCCAGAACGCTTCAGGTAGGTGTCGCACCATTTTACGTAAGCTGACCGCTGTATGCTACCTCAGAAAACTTAAGTTTTCAGTAAGACAGGATCTGTAAATATGTTCAAAGCTGAAGTGATTTCATGTGTATCACATTTGCGGGTGGAGTTATCTGTGCATTTCGCAAACGAAAAAAATTTTAAACAACGCGGAAATTGAGTTATCATTCTTTGTTTTCAACCTTTAATTACTTGAAGAGCAGTTTAGAAAGCGATATCAACAGTTTAATATCTTGAGGCACGATAATCTTTTTATTACTACTCCTTTTACTTGACAAGTAAATACAACTGAAATAGCAACATACCTATATATTGCAAGTTTTTTCAAGTAAGGCCAGAAGTGGAGCTAGAAATATTTGACATTCAGAACGACACTGCCCTAAAATCATACTGAAACTCCGGAATCATAGTCGACTGAAACCAACTTTCACTCTCGTAAAAATAAACATAAAGGTTGAAATCATTTTTCGCTTCCGTATACTAATTTGGATAAATGTTTTAAACAATAAGTACAGATCTCGACTTGCAGATGAACATGTTGATTATTGCCTATGAACAAGAATTCCATTATCCTCTCCTAAGAATTCCATTATCCTCTCCTAAGAATTCCATTATCCTCTCCTAAGAATTCCATTATCCTCTCCTAACTACAAAGCAATGATCAATGAAATACAGTGCTGAAAGCGGCATTGAGCTTGAGACTTAAATGCCTTATAAATAATTTATATACCATGTTAACTTTTGTTCATATTATTAAATAATTGCTTATTTTACTTAAGAATGTAAACAAGAATTCTTATGTCTAGAAACTGTAGCTTTGAGCTTAATTTTTATGTATTTTCGGTATTATTAACTGTGTCCAACTACAAATTTACACTGGAAAAATGAATAGTATTGTATGCTAGTTCGAAATAGTAGAATGTGTCTTTAGATACCAAAAAGTTGGATAATCCTAACTTAAGGAGTCGTGCAATATTTACGGAATACTCACAGAGCCTCTTCTGAAGGATACGTTGTATATTAATCTGCCAGGAAGTTTCATATCAGCGCACACTCCGCTGCAGAGTGAAAATCTCATTCTGGAAACATCCCCCAGGCTGTGGCTAAGCCATGTCTCCGCAATATCCTTTCTTTCAGGAGTGCTAGTTCCGCTAGGTTCGCAGGAGAGCTTCTGTAAAGTTTGGAAGGTAGGAGACGAGGTACTGGCAGAAGTAAAGCTGTGAGTACCGGGCGTGAGTTGTGCTTCGGTAGCTCAGTTGGTAGAGCACTTGCCCGCGAAAGGCAAAGGTCCCGAGTTCGAGTCTCGGTCGGGCACACAGTTTTAATCTGCCAGGAAGTTTCATATCAGCGCACACTCCGCTGCAGAGTGAAAATCTCATTCTGGAAACATCCCCCAGGCTGTGGCTAAGCCATGTCTCCGCAATATCCTTTCTTTCAGGAGTGCTAGTTCCGCTAGGTTCGCAGGAGAGCTTCTGTAAAGTTTGGAAGGTAGGAGACGAGGTACTGGCAGAAGTAAAGCTGTGAGTACCGGGCGTGAGTCGTGCTTCGGTAGCTCAGTTGGTAGAGCACTTGCCCGCGAAAGGCAAAGGTCCCGAGTTCGAGTCTCGGTCGGGCACACAGTTTTAATCTGCCAGGAAGTTTCATATCAGCGCACACTCCGCTGCAGAGTGAAAATCTCATTCTGGAAACATCCCCCAGGCTGTGGCTAAGCCATGTCTCCGCAATATCCTTTCTTTCAGGAGTGCTAGTTCTGCTAGGTTCGCAGGAGAGCTTCTGTAAAGTTTGGAAGGTAGGAGACGAGGTACTGGCAGAAGTAAAGCTGTGAGTACCGGGCGTGAGTCGTGCTTCGGTAGCTCAGTTGGTAGAGCACTTGCCCGCGAAAGGCAAAGGTCCCGAGTTCGAGTCTCGGTCGGGCACACAGTTTTAATCTGCCAGGAAGTTTCATATCAGCGCACACTCCGCTGCAGAGTGAAAATCTCATTCTGGAAACATCCCCCAGGCTGTGGCTAAGCCATGTCTCCGCAATATCCTTTCTTTCAGGAGTGCTAGTTCTGCTAGGTTCGCAGGAGAGCTTCTGTAAAGTTTGGAAGGTAGGAGACGAGGTACTGGCAGAAGTAAAGCTGTGAGTACCGGGCGTGAGTCGTGCTTCGGTAGCTCAGTTGGTAGAGCACTTGCCCGCGAAAGGCAAAGGTCCCGAGTTCGAGTCTCGGTCGGGCACACAGTTTTAATCTGCCAGGAAGTTTCATATCAGCGCACACTCCGCTGAAGAGTGAAAATCTCATTCTGGAAACATCCCCCAGGCTGTGGCTAAGCCATGTCTCCGCAATATCCTTTCTTTCAGGAGTGCTAGTTCCGCTAGGTTCGCAGGAGAGCTTCTGTAAAGTTTGGAAGGTAGGAGACGAGGTACTGGCAGAAGTAAAGCTGTGAGTACCGGGCGTGAGCCGTGCTTCGGTAGCTCAGTTGGTAGAGCACTTGCCCGCGAAAGGCAAAGGTCCCGAGTTCGAGTCTCGGTCGGGCACACAGTTTTAATCTGCCAGGAAGTTTCATATCAGCGCACACTCCGCTGCAGAGTGAAAATCTCATTCTGGACGTTGTATATTGCTATGTTGCTTGCGTATTCTATCTCACTGTTTTCACGCTGCAAGAAAAAATTAAGGGCATATTTATTGTTAAACTCAGGAAAAGAATTATGAGTGAATACTATAAAAGAAAGGGTAAGAACTGGGTACTTAACGACTTTTCCATTTGACACAAGATCCATAAACTACTGCCATAGGAAACACTAACATTTAGGGATCCGACTAGGCGCATGACGGTGGAGGAGGAGGAGGAGAGGGAGAGAAAATAAAAGAAAAAAATAAAAGCAACTAATGTAATGGTTGAGTTTGCATTTATTGAAGACTTGCACTGTCTGCATGGAAACTTCTAATAGTTCAAACAAGAGATCTGTCTGTTTCTCCTAATGACACAAGCATTGACATCAATAATTTATCATGAACTTAAAGTCTTTGTATATTAATGTGCATTGCGATTAATGCGACATCTGCAAGGTATGTCATAAACAATTAATCGACGCCCAATGTCACAGTAAATTTCTTAAAAAATTTGTAACTGTGATAACTATATCGATTGAAAACGTGGGAGCTGCAGAAGTTTGGTTGGGCAACATAATTTCATCAGTCTCGCGAGGATGTTCTTTGAATAGCTCATGTAAACAATTCGAAGACCTTTTTAAATGTCTTTCAGTATTAAATTCCGGACCTATAGATTAGCAACTACTATGCCTAGGGAAAACAAGGAATCAAATTACGAATAGTTTTGTCATTCTTTACGTTTTCCGTCGTTCCTTAGTTGCTTGTTCTTGGAGGTGTGGTTCGTCTAATGCATCTAAATGAAAAGCTCTTGCTTTTGTATATAATAATTAGATTGTATAACAATTACAGTTTTGTACTAAATTACAGTTTTTTGTTATTCTATTATTGCTGGTTGAAACAGCTTTCTGTAGCATCAGTTTCGTGAGGTTAAATTATTGTTTGTTTCAACTTCCGATTACGATGACGTATTTAGAAACTAACAGTAATTTAACAGCACGGAAATTATGCTGAAAAAAGTTGTTAAACACCTAACAATAAGATAGTAACAAACAACAACAATTTAGTACGTACCTGTAATAAATTGTATAAAACAATTATTATATACGAGAGTGGTGAGAAACAGTTGGAAAGTTTGTAAGGGTGTTGCAGGGCAGGTTGTGAAAGAATTCGGTACGTTGCGCCGTTTCCGAGCTAATTATCATTGAAGAAGTTACACAGTCAGACTGCTGTGCGCACAAACTGAAGTGCCTGGAAGAAGGGATGTCGCTAAATTGATTTCCTAAAACCGGACAAGGGGGCGATAAAAAATCTGGACATGGTACAATGGTAAGAATCGAACCTGAGCCAAAGGCTGAGCAATCTCGTACGCTATCATGTGCATTCTACGCTATGAGAAAAACGCTGTTGTATGTGGAGAGCCGCTTGAATTTGCGCTCACACCATCTTAATTGGCGAATTCAATGCTAATTAACTCGGGAACGGCGTAACGGATCTATTTTTTTCTTAACAGATATTTCTGAACACAATCTACCCTGCAACACCATTACAAGATTTTCAGAATGTTTGTGACCACCCTGTATGGTAAAACAAAACAGGTCTTGCAGGACGCCGGCCGGTGTGGCCGAGCGGTTCTAGACGCTTCAGTCTGGAACCGCGCGCCCGCTCCGGTCGCAGGTTCGAATCCTGCATCGGGCATGGATGTGTGTGATGTCCTTAGGTTAGTTAGGGTTAAGTAGTTCTAAGTTCTAGGGGACTGATGACCTCAGATGTTAAGTCCCATAGTGCTCAGAGCCATTTGAACCATTTGAATCTTACAGGACACTGAAAATGGTTCACAAATAAAAATAAGCGAAACGCGTATAGTAGAATACAAATAGCCTTTCATTTAGTTACATTAGACGAACGACAGCCCCAAAAAAGAATAGTTTTGTTTATTTTTAAAGGAATTCTTATTATTGCAAGCATCTAATATTCTTCCAGTTTTGTTACGAGAAACACATTGTTACTAGTCTATTCTAGGTTCTACGAGTCTCTGAATTAGGGACCTGAATGCACTCTAAAAGTTAAGCATTGGGCAACATAAGTTTAAACAATTACTGTAATGGATATCAGAAGGCCACTCAAAGAACATAGAAGATAAGGCAAAAGTTTTAGCTAAGAAAAGTAGGAATACAATACTGTGCACCAACTTGAAAGAGAAAATGGCTGAAACGACAATGATTATTGGAAGACATAGAAAGGAGTCAGTGTGAAGCAATATTATCAAATATTTTGGAAAGGCAATCAGCAGCGTGCAGTAGCTGAAAAGAACCCTGGAAGGACTGACATTCGCTAATGGAAGTGAAATAGAATAGTATGTTTAAGTTCTGTGCATTAGCGATATTTTCTCACCCACCGCAAGATTTATAATGTAGGTGTTCGCGTAATTCAGGGGTAGTCAGTCCTTTTTACCTGCTGCCCACTTTTGTATCCGTGTTAGTACGAAAATTTTCTAACCAACCTATAGTTCCACAGTAATGGTGATTTATAAAATTTAGAAAGGACAGTTGCAGCAAGTTAAAGCATTAATAACCACTTACCAAATACTTTGTCAATATTTTTTAAAACCTAGAGCAAATATCTTTGACTCTCAGCTGCCTGCCGCCCTCCACGAAAGCTGGAAGCCCACTAGTGGGCGGTAGGAGCCGTGTTGACTGCCACTGATATAATTGTTCAAAACGATGTAGAATTTCAAAAACTGCTTACATCATTCTATGTTAGTGTTACAGTACAATGCACTACTTTGTTGTAGAACGGTTTCTCTGCAGTCACTAGTCTGTCAATCAACGAGTTCTGCGTAGAAACTTCGGCGCCCTCTCTTTTCCATGGCAACAGTTAGTCACTGACAAGCGATGGTTCAGAGCTTAACGACCGCTCTTGAAAGCAGATCTTCAAATAAATGATCGGTTGCTGTGGCCGAGAGTGTACTAGAAAGTGAAAGCAAAATGCTTAACGCCAGGCTTTTTATTAACAGCCCAGTGACAACCTGCAAGCAGCTTACGCAGCTGTCGTTAATATTCGGGGCGCTATTACAACTAACAGTGAGTGCTGCGACCACAAAGAGTCTCCAGGTGAGGCAATAAATAGCGCGGAGTTAGGCCGTAATGTACGGCTAGTGTGTCGTATAGCTTTATAGTCTTAACAGTCACGTGTGGCGGGTCGCTCCTTCAGTTGTTAACAAACTGAAATTCATAGCTTCGCACTTAGCGAGCACCTCATTCCTGCAACAACACTAACTGTTCTTGGATCGCAGCATTCTTGTTTAATAGTATAAACAATCAATCATTTAACGGTAATATATACATATGTTCTTGTGTTCAGTGCTGTATCAACTGCGTGGCACTTCTATTCAAATTCTAGAAATACAAGATGGTCTGTGTAATGTTTAGGACAAACTTTGAGCAATTTGCCGAACGAGTATCTTACTTGTAAACAGATTTCGTGTCAAAATACGATTTTTCTTTGAATTAGCCAATGAATAAAAGCATTGTTCTTAGACAGCAAAGGATCTGCTTCGAATCCAGTGTACCAAACAATTTCGTCGAGGTTCATATCAACTATCACTTCAGTGATGAATTGAGTATTTGTTCAGGAGCAGAGCACTAACAAGCATTTAACCTGGAATTAACGAGAGCAACAATTACGGGTTAGATGCACTGTCGGAAATGGAAAGTGTGACACCCTGAAGCAGCATTCCGATGTTGTAAGACTTTGTGGAGATGTTCGATGCAGCTCTCTACCGTAGTCTATCGCGTGCAAGCCACTTCATCTCCGAATAACTACTGCAATGTACATCCATTTCAACCTGCTTACTGTATTCATGTTCAAATGTTCAAATGTGAGTGAAATCTTATGGGACTTAACTGCTAAGGTCATCAGTCGCTAAGCTTACACACTACTTAACCTAATTTATCCTAAGGACAAACACACGCACCCATGCCCGAGGGAGGACTCGAACCTCCGCCGGGACCAGCCGCACAGTCCATGACTGCACCGCCTTGACCGCTCGACTAATCCCGCGCGGTTTACTGTATTCATCCCTTGGTCTCTGCCCCACAATTTTTACCCTCCACACTTCCCTCCAGTAACAACTCGACGATTGCTTAATGCTCTAGAATGTGTGTTATCAGCAGAACACTCCTTTGTCTCAAGTTATCAGCAAAAAACTCCACCCCCCCTTCTGTCTAAAACAGCTTTAAACGCATGATTACCAGCGAGTTAAGGTGTTAAATATTTGTCGTTATGCGTATAAGCGAGAATTTTTTTAGAGAAGGTTTGAAATTAAGCTTAAAGTTTGCTGGAAGCCACTAAGTACCCTCATTATTCAACCTTGGACGAAAATATTCTGGGAAATTTGCGCTCCGTTTGAAGCAAAAGCTGGTTTTTCAAGCATCTCAATGTTGGAAACGTCATATGTGACACTTGTGCAGATACATTCAGTGGTGTATGTGGATACTGCATGTAAAATGTGTTGTGAATGGAGACAGTAGCAAAGAAGTAATAAATTAAAACGCCATGTCTGATGCTGAAGTTTTACTGGATGAACAGTGGAAACGTAGTAAGCTATAATTTGTTTCTTTCTTCGTTTTTTTTTTTTTGGGGGGGGGTTATCAGAGAGAAAAAGTTTCGTGAAGATTTTTAAATTGTGTCTTACGTTGTTGGAAGTCGCTAATTGGTCTCATTCTCAAATACTAGATGAATGTACACTCCTGGAAATGGAAAAAAGAACACATTGACACCGGTGTGTCAGACCCACCATACTTGCTCCGGACACTGCGAGAGGGCTGTACAAGCAATGATCACACGCACGGCACAGCGGACACACCAGGAACCGCGGTGTTGGCCGTGGAATGGCGCTAACTGCGCAGCATTTGTGCACCGCCTCCGTCAGTGTCAGCCAGTTTGCCGTGGCATACGTAGCTCCATCGCAGTCTCTAACACTGGTAGCATGCCGCGACAGCGTGGACGTGAACCGTATGTGCAGTTGACGGACTTTGAGCGAGGGCGTATAGTGGGCATGCGGGAGGCCGGGTGGACGTACCGCCGATTTGCTCAACACGTGGGGCGTGAGGTCTCCACAGTACATCGATGTTGTCGCCAGTGGTCGGCGGAAGATGCACGAGCCCGTCGACCTGGGACCGGACCGCAGCGACGCACGGATGCACGCCATGACCGTAGGATCCTACGCAGTGCCGTAGGGGACCGCACCGCCACTTCCCAGCAAATTAGGGACACTGTTGCTCCTGGCGTATCGGCGAGGACCATTCGCAACCGTCTCCATGAAGCTGGGCTACGGTCCCGCACACCGTTAGGCCGTCTTCCGCTCACGCCCCAACATCGTGCAGCCCGCCTCCAGTGGTGTCGCGACAGGCGTGAATGGAGGGACGAATGGAGACGTGTCGTCTTCAGCGATGAGAGTCGCTTCTGCCTTGGTGCCAATGATGGTCGTATGCGTGTTTGGCGCCGTGCAGGTGAGCTCCACAATCAGGACTGCATACGACCGAGGCACACAGGGCCAACACCCGGCATCATGGTGTGGGGAGCGATCTCCTACACTGGCCGTACACCACTGGTGATCGTCGAGGGGACACTGAATAGTGCACGGTACATCCAAACCGTCATCGAACGCATCGTTCTACCATTCCTAGACCGGCAAGGGAACTTGCTGTTCCCACAGGACAATGCACGTCCGCATGTATCCCGTGCCACCCAACGTGCTCTAGAAGGTGTACGTCAACTACCCTGGCCAGCAAGATCTCCGGATCTGTCCCCCATTGAGCACGTTTGGGACTGGATGAAGCGTCGTCTCACGCGGTCTGCACGTCCAGCACGAACGCTGGTCCAACTGAGGCGCCAGGTGGAAATGGCATGGCAAGCCGTTCCACAGGACTACATCCAGCATCTCTACGATCGTCTCCATGGGAGAATAGCAGCCTGCATTGCTGCGAAAGGTGGATATACACTGTACTAGTGCCGACATTGTGCATGCTCTGTTGCCTGTGTCTATGTGCCTGTGGTTCTGTCAGTGTGATCATGTGATGTATCTGACCCCAGGAATGTGTCAATAAAGTTTCCCCTTCCTGGGACAATGAATTCACGGTGTTCTTATTTCAATTTCCAGGAGTGTATTTGGGTAATGTGCGTGCTGTGAATTATGCTACCTCAAGACATAATGCGCAGTGTCAAAATGTAATACTGGTCTTACTGTGTTAAATCTTTAATATGACTTCTCTTAATGAGTAGATTATGATAGATTTTAAAATTTTAAATTCGGTTAATAATAATACAAAATACTAAAAATCATATTTTTGTTTCCCTGGAAGCCGTTAGAAAGGCAACCTGCAGCTAGGACCGTGTACCGTGTACCGTGCAGCGGGTTAGCCGTTTAGTAATACAGATTCCATAAATTTAATTTCTTTTCTCAACAGTTCAATTCAACGCTTCTTAGTCAGTACCGCCACCTACCCATCTAATGTTCAGCACTCTTCTGTAGACCACGTTTCAAAAGCTTCCGTTCTGTTCTTGTATGAACGGCTTATCGTCCACTTTCACTTGTGTACAAGGCTGCACTCTAAATAAATACGTCCAGAAAAAACTCCTTAACACTTAAATTTATATTACTTGTTAAAAAATTCCTTTTTTTCATAAAGGCTTACCTTGCTGTAGCCAGACTGCTTTTCTCTGAGATTGGCTTCTACCAGTTTTTTTTCTGTTCTTCTGTAAATAATTCCTGTCAGTATGTTGCAACTGTGACTTATTAAATCAATATTCTCACCTGTACGCACCTGCTTTCTTTGGAATTGGAATTATTACATTCTTCTTAAGATCAGATGGTATTTCGTCTGTCTTGTAACCTTGTACAAAATGAGGATTAGTTTTGTCATGGATGCCAAGGATCTCATTAACTCTTAGGAAATGTAGTATATCGTAGGTACGTTCTTTCCACTTAGATCTTTTAATTCTCTGACAAATTCTTCTCGCAGTATCGTATCTCACATCTCAATTGCATCTATTTCCTCTTTCCTTTTTTTAATACTGACGCAAAATGTGCTGCATGGGATGTGGTGTAGCTGGTAGCGTCGCTGGCTGGCTTGCAGTGGGTCGTCATTTCAAACCCACTGCTGTAGCGCTTATTTTTTTTGTTGATTATTGATCATTTTTGGGATATTCTCGAAGTTTCTTATGTTTTTAATCTTTGAATATTCTGGATGTTCCATGTTTATATGAACTGCAACACTCTCCGTCCCTGAGTTCACGACAGAACTGTCTGTACGTTGATGTTCGTAACTAACGTGTTTTCAGTGCCATACGTACTTCATTGACGACAGTGCTATTGTATTTGGACTTGAGTCTGGTTACGAACTGACAATATTGTTTTCAAGTTTATTTCCGTTGTATAGCCTCTCTAATATAATGCTCCCAGCTTTCATCTTTCCCTTCATTGCTTCGTACTGGCTTGCCATCTGAGGTACTGGACTCGTATAATCACTTCTCTCTTCTTCAAAGGGCCTCTTCAATCTTCCTGTAGGCGGTATCTATCTTTGACCTAGATATACATGCTTCTTCCATTTGTCTGACAGCCGCTCCTGCTTAGTTATTTTGTGCATTATGCCAATGTCATGTTTCAGGCATTGTAAGCGGTATGCTGCGTGCCAATAATGAACTACTACATGCTGAAAATGAATATTTATACCCCAGAAAACAAATGTTTTACCGATTGAGATGGTGCAGTGGTCATCTCACTGGATTCTCACTTAGGAGGACAACATTTCAAATCCGCGTCCGACCATCCAGATTAAGTTTTCCGTGATTTCCCTTAATCGCTCCACGCAAATATCGTCATGGTTGCTTCAAAAAGGGCACCGAGCATTTCCTTCCCCATCCTTTCGTAATCCGACCTAGTGCTCCGTCTCTAATGACCTCGCTGTTGAAGGAACGTTAAACTCTAACCTTGCTTATCAGAAATGTTTAATGGAATAGTCACAGACTTACACACTTCTTGTTGTAGGCGCAACAGAAATGAATTCCACATAGCTATATATTCAAACATCAAATAGTAGGTAATCATTCATCAAGAACGTTTTCAAAAATTATCCTTTCATCTTATAGTCAAAGTTATACTGTGAAGATGATACTCCATATCTGTAATCACTGAATTTAGAATTGAAAATAATATTTATTCAAATACTTTATTAAACCTCGTACATAAGGACCTGATTTGAGAACGAAATCTCCACATGCTTCACTAATGTATCAGAACACTGTGCACTGTATTCATAAATCGTGTCTTCCAGAATAACATCTCCTGTCTCCACCTGTAACCTTAATGGCTGGCTCTGAGCACTATGGAACTTAACATCTATGGTCATCAGTCCCCTAGAACTTAGAACTACTTAAACCTAACTAACCTAAGGACATCACACAACACCCAGTCATCACGAGGCAGAGAAAATTCCTGACCCCTCCGGGAATCGAACCCGGGAATGTAACCTTGTTGTTGTTGTTGTGGTCTTCAGTCCTGAGACTGGTTTGATGCAGCTCTCCATGCTACTCTATCCTGTGCAAGCTTTTTCATCTCCCAGTACCTACTGCAACCTACATCCTTCTGAATCTGCTTGGTGTATTCATCTCTTGGTCTCCCTCTACGATTTTTACCCTCCACGCTGCCCTCCAATACTAAATTGGTGATCCCTTGATGCCTCAGAACATGTCCTACCAACCGATCCCTTCTTCTGGTCAAGTTGTGCCACAAACTTCTCTTCTCCCCAATCCTATTCAATACTTCCTCATTAGTTATGTGATCTACCCATCTAATCTTCAGCATTCTTCTATAGCACCACATTTCGAAAGCTTCTATTCTCTTCTTGTCCAAACTATTTATCGTCCATGTTTCACTTCCATACATGGCTACACTCCATACGAATACTTTCAGAAATGACTTCCTGACACTTAAATCAATACTGGATGTTAACAAATTTCTCTTCTTCAGGAACGCTTTCCTTGCCATTGCCAGCCTACATTTTATATCCTCTCTACTTCGACCATCATCAGTTATTTTGCTCCCCAAATAGCAAAACTCCTTAACTACTTTAAGTGCCTCATTTCCTAATCTAATTCCCTCAGCATCACCCGACTTAATTAGACTACATTCCATTATCCTTGTTTTGCTTTTGTTGACGTTCATCTTATATCCTCCTTTCAAGACACTGTCCATTCCATTCAACTGCTCTTCCAAGTCCTTTGCTGTCTCTGACAGAATTACAATGTCATCGGCGAACCTCAAAGTTTTTATTTCTTCTCCATGAATTTTAATACCTACTCCGAATTTTTCTTTTGTTTCCTTTACTGCTTGCTCAATATACAGATTGAACAACATCGGGGAGAGGCTACAACCCTGTCTTACTCCCTTCCCAACCACTGCTTCCCTTTCATGTCCCTCGACTCTTATAACTGCCATCTGGTTTCTGTACAAATTGTAAATAGCCTTTCGCTCCCTGTATTTTACCCCTGCCACCTTTAGAATTTGAAAGAGAGTATTCCAGTCAACATTGTCAAAAGCTTTCTCTAAGTCTACAAATGCTAGAAACGTAGGTTTGCCTTTCCTTAATCTTTCTTCTAAGATAAGTCGTAAGGTCAGTATTGCCTCACGTGTTCCAGTGTTTCTACGGAATCCAAACTGATCTTCCCCGAGGTTGGCTTCTACTAGTTTTTCCATTCGTCTGTAGAGAATTCGTGTTAGTATTTTGCAGCTGTGACTTATTAAGCTGATAGTTCGGTAATTTTCACATCTGTCAACACCTGCTTTCTTTGGGATTGGAATTATTATATTCTTCTTGAAGTCTGAGGGTATTTCGCCTGTTTCATACATCTTGCTCACCAGCTGGTAGAGTTTTGTCAGGACTGGCTCTCCCATGGCCGTCAGTAGTTCCAATGGAATATTGTCTACTCCGGGGGCCTTGTTTCGACTCAGGTCTTTCAGTGCTCTGTCAAACTCTTCACGCAGTATCGTATCTCCCATTTCATCTTCATCTACATCCTCTTCCATTTCCATAATATTGTCCTCAAGTACATCGCCCTTGTATAGACCCTCTATATACTCCTTCCACCTTTCTGCTTTCCCTTCTTTGCTTAGAACTGGGTTTCCATCCGAGCTCTTGATATTCATACAAGTCGTTCTCTTATCTCCAAAGGTCTCTTTAATTTTCCTGTGGGCAGTATCTATCTTACCCCTAGTGAGACAAGCCTCTACATCCTTACATTTGTCCTCTAGCCATCCCTGCTTGGACTTCCTGTCGATCTCATTTTTGAGACGTTTGTATTCCTTTTTGCCTGTTTCACTTACTGCATTTTTATATTTTCTCCTTTCATCAATTAAATTCAATATTTCTTCTGTTACCCAAGGATTTCTACTAGCCCTCGTCTTTTTACCTACTTGATCCTCTGCTGCCTTCACTACTTCATCCCTCAAAGCTACCCATTCTTCTTCTACTGTATTTATTTCCCCCATTCCTGTCAATTGCTCCCTTATGCTCTCCCTGAATCTCTGTACAACCTCTGGTTCTTTTAGTTTATCCAGGTCCCATCTCCTTAAATTCCCACCTTTTTGCAGTTTCTTCAGTTTTAATCTACAGGTCATAACCAATAGATTGTGGTCAGAGTCCACATCTGCCCCTGGAAATGTCTTACAATTTAAAACCTGGTTCCTAAATCTCTGTCTTACCATTATATAATCTATCTGATACCTTTTAGTATCTCCAGGGTTCTTCCATGTATACAACCTTCTTTCATGATTCTTAAACCAAGTGTTAGTTATGATTATGTTGTGCTCTGTGCAAAATTCTACCAGCCGGCTTCCTCTTTCATTTCTGTCCCCCAATCCATATTCACCTACTATGTTTCCTTCTCTCCCTTTTCCTACACTCGAATTCCAGTCACCCATGACTATTAAATTTTCGTCTCCCTTCACAATCTGAATAATTTCTTTTATTTTATCATACATTTCTTCAATTTCTTCGTCATCTACAGAGCTAGTTGGCATATAAACTTGTACTACTGTAGTAGGTGTGGGCTTCGTATCTATCTTGGCCACAATAATGCGTTCACTATGCTGTTTGTAGTAGCTTACCCGCATTCCTATTTTCCTATTCATTATTAAACCTACTCCTGCATTACCCCTATTTGATTTTGTGTTTATAACCCTGTAGTCACCTGACCAGAAGTCTTGTTCCTCCTGCCACCGAACTTCACTAATTCCCACTATATCTAACTTCAACCTATCCATTTCCCTTTTTAAATTTTCTAACCTACCTGCCCGATTAAGGGATCTGACATTCCACGCTCCGATCCGTAGAACGCCAGTTTTCTTTCTCCTGATAACGACATCCTCTTGAGTAGTCCCCGCCCGGAGATCCGAATGGGGGACTATTTTACCTCCGGAATATTTTTACCCAAGAGGACGCCATCATCATGTAATCATACAGTAAAGCTGCATGCCCTCGGGAAAAATTACGGCTGTAGTTTCCCCTTGCTTTCAGCCGTTCGCAGTACCAGCACACAGCACAGCAAGGCCGTTTTGGTTATTGTTACAAGGCCAGATCAGTCAATCATCCAGACTGTTGCCCTTGCAACTACTGAAAAGGCTGCTGCCCCTCTTCAGGAACCACACGTTTGTCTGGCCTCTCAACATATACCCCTCCGTTGTGGTTGCACCTACGGTACGGCTATCTGTATCGCTGAGGCACGCAAGCCTCCCCACCAACGGCAAGGTCCATGGTTCATGGGGGGAATGTAACCTTAATCCATGCAAAAAAACTAGGTATTTATTGTTAATGGTTTGCAGTGGTAGCATACGATTAGCTCAGTGAATTGATCATGACATATCTAAGCATTGGTGCAACGAGATGTGTGGCAACAGGTGTGAACAAGGTGGCGGCACAACAGCACGTAACTATCTTACGTAAGATAATAACTGAAAAGACTTAGATTAAGCAAAATAATTAAGAGGAACCGTTATTACCAATGTATTATTTTCAGAATAATATAGATGATTCACAAAGCCCACACGGTACCTCAATGTACGAGGGCGGGATGAAAAGTAATGCCATCGAATTTTTTGTGTGAAAGCTCTTAATTTTTAAAAAATAAAACAAATGCTATGATTTGCAGCTTTCTGCACTAGAATTGTAGCATGAAACATGGTGGTGTGTAACGTAACAATGTCGGTGCGTGAGAAACAGCATGCTCGAATCGAGTTTCCACACTGGAGCGCTGTCTTCTTCAGCATGAAAATGTCAGACGACACACGAGCGCTGGTACATCTGCAAGAATCTGACACCTCGGGTTCAATGTCATTGATCGTCCTCCGTACAGTCCCATCCGATTTTCATCCATTTCCAAAAGTTAAAGAACACACCCGATGACTTTACTTTGATAGTGACGAAGCGATGCAAGCAGAGGTGAGGTTGTGGCTCCGTCAACGAAGTCAAACACGCTACAGTGACGGCCTCAACAAACTGGTCTCTCATTGCGAGAAATGTGTTCGTCCCCAGGGTGCCTATGCTGAGAAATAAATATGTATACTTGGAGAACAAAGATGTAAAATGCTAATACGTTTGTTTCATTTAAGAAATTCGAAAGCATTCCATTTCAGCATGCCCTCCTAGCTAACACAAACAAAGTTTATCGAAAAGAGTAATGTAATTACATATTCTGGTGGATTATCCTTTCTGGGTACATGGCATTTCTCTGTAGCAGGAAAAAATAGTTTCCCTGCACAGAATATAAAGGGTATAAAAACTATGGCAATTGCCAGTAAATTGGTACTTCTCTATAGTAAATAAAGAAAGGGTTCTTTCTTGCATAGAGTACAAGGGGTACTAAGACCATGGTAAATGTTAATAGACTCTCCATGAGTCCCCAACACAACGTTAATATACATCATGTAGGCGCTCATCCCTCAAACGGGACAAGAAAACTGGTTCCCAGACCAACATATTAATTGATGCTACAACTACTAGTGAGTTTTTACTTTTTAAAATACGTTTTATTACATCCTAATAAATGCTGTCCCCTAGCCAGGGCATAAAAGATCTTTAGACCACTATACAATAACGTTCATAATTATATGGAATGGAAATGAAGTCCCATGCTGCTTGACAGGGCATAGGGAAACGATGCGGGAGATCCACACCGCCGTACTAGGCAAGGTCCTAATGGAGGTCATGGTGATTTTTTTTTAACAATACGTAAACTTTATTCAGTTCAATGATATATAGTAGATGTAAGGCAAGGTTTAAAATCCATTACATTCCGCTTTCAGTTTTCCATTTACATAGTTATTTTGTTTTAATGGCGATTCTGTGTTAAGATCGTTTGTTTCATTTTCTTTTGCTTCTGTATTTAAATTTTTGCAGAATTTGAGTCCTTCTGTGTCATGATAATTGACTTGGTCATTTTTAATTATAATTTTTGGCAACGATAAATGTGAACAATATTTTTCTAATGTATTAGAAAACACGAGGACATAGAATTGGCATTTGATTATGTACTTATTACTGATTTTATGTAAGAAGGGCAATTGTTGCCTTTGCTTTCACTTTAACTGTTCCCAGCGAAGGCATTGATGTAGGACTGAACACAAATAAACACTGCACTCGACACTGAAAGAGAACTTCACAGAATCACTTTGACGGTTTTTCTGGGATGGCTGGTGGGCATGGCGCGGGCTGGAGCGATGAGCGGGGGCGCCGCCCTCCCTCAGCTGGGCTCCGTCCGCGGCGGTCGAGCAGGCGGTGACGTCAGAAGGCTGGCACGGCCCTCTTGAAGGCTGCTTCTATGGCAATTCTGAGGAAGTTTGAGAATTCTGTTTTGTTCCTTTTGGATCTCATGGCTGTACTGTTTTCCTCCCATAAGTACGAGAGGTATTCAGTGACATCTTCTTGGTTCTGTTCTATTACTGCATACACTGTTTGACCTAAAATCCATGTGGTGGTTTGTTTCTTTGGTCTGGGAAATGGCTTTATGTCCGGGGCGGTTAATAGTTCGATGTTTATCCTTTCAGGTGTACTTCGGTTTATCATTGATAGCATAGTTTTGCATATCTTCCGTATTTGTTTCGTTTCTCCGCATTGAAAACTATGTTCCAAGGTATCTTTTGCATTACAGGTCTGACATTTTCCTGATGGTCTGAGGTGAATTTCTGCTAATCTCTCATTTGTGGGCACAGTGTTGTTTATTGCTTCGTACCACGTCGCTTTGACATTCGTATTGACCGTGCTTTAGTGTAGGTTGAGCCACACTTGTCTCCATTTGTGCGCAGGTTTCTTTGATTAAATCTTGTTCCGTTTCGCTTCTCCTCTCAGTTCCGCGTAGAGCTTTTTGGCCCTCCTTGTTCTTGGGTCTTTTGCTGTGTTTAGTACGTAACATTTTTGCAGAAAGTATTCTCTGAGGGATTTTAATTTGTAGGGTACGGTTGATATGTTTACTGGTGCTTTTTCTGAGGCTGGCCGATACTTATTTATCAGGGCGGCTGTGAGGCTGAGTTCTGTGCTGTGGTGTTCAGCCGGTGTATCAGCAGTGCGGCGCATTTTCTCTGGACGTCGGTCAGGCCTACTCTTCCTGTGTGGAAGCCTACCGTGCACGTGGAGTGCTGCACTTTGAAAATTTCCTTCGGCGGGTAGGACACTTGCGCTAGGAACCATACTTTGGACAGGAGTTGCTCGTTAGTGAGCCTCGCATTCTGTAACAGGTCCAGCTCTCTATTGCCATTCGTTCTGGCGAGACCTCTTCTCGTGTGCAACACTTCGCTCCAATTTTGCACCACCATTTTCATCGGGCACGAGTGTAGTTTCAGCCCTAAGCACTTCTGTGTTTCGACAACCTTGTACCAGGTACTTCCGTCTTGTACCTTTTTATTGCCAATCGGTAATAGGGCAGTTTTGTTGTTGTTTATATTGGCTCCTGCTGCTTGCACGAATGTTTGAAGCACTTGGTTTATTTTGTTGAGGTCCTCTCTGTCTCCCACGAAGAAACCAACGTCGTTAGCGTACGCTTTGCATTTCAGTGTGGTGCCAAGCAACGTGATTCCTGCTATGGTGTCGTCTATTTTTGTATGAGAGGGTCCAGTGCAATGGCGAGCAAACTCATTGAGAGGGGATATCTTTGTCTTACTGATCTCTGTATTTTAATGGGTTTCGTATTTCGGCCGTTTACCGACACTTGGGATGTGGCACACCTTAGGATGTTCTTAATTATTTTAATGAAGAGTTCGCCGAAGCCGAATTTTTCCATCGTTTTGAATAGGAAATCGTGGTCTATGCGGTCGAACGCTTTATGGAAATCTATCGACATTATCGCAGCTTCTGATTTATTTACTGCTGTAATGCCGATGACGTATCTGTATTCGGCTGTAGCCTCGAATATTGTCCTCCCCGGCACGGCACATCTCTGGTGGGGGCTTGTTATTTTTGCCATGACTGTTTTTAGGGCCGGCCGGGGTGGCCAATCGGTTCTAGGCGCTACAGTCTGGAACCGATCGACCGCTACGGTCGTAGGTTCGAATCCTGCCTCGGGCATGGATGTGTGCGATGTCCTTAGGTTAGTTAGGTTTAGGTAGTTCTAAGTTCTAGGGGACTGATGCCCTTAGAAGTTAAGTCCCATAGTGCTCAGAGCCATTTGAACCATTTGAACTGTTTTTAGTTTGTCCGCCACGCATCGCTCTGCTATTTTGTAATCTGCGTTTAGCACCGTGATGGGGCGGTAATATTCCACTTTCCGGGGCGCATCTTTCATCGGGATTAATATTGTGTTTCCCACTGTGATCTTCTGGCAGCTTCTTTCCCTGTATTATATCGTTGACGACTTTGGTGATCGTGTCGCCAATTATGTCCCAGTATTGGATGTAGAATTCAGTTGGAATTCCGTCCGCCGGCCGCGGTGGCCTAGCGGTTCTAGGCGCTTCAGTCCGGAACCGCGCGACTGCTAAGGTCGCAGGTTCGAATCCTGCCTCGGGCATGGATGTGTGTGATGTCCTTAGGGTTAGTTAGGTTTAAGTAGTTCCAAGTTCTAGGGGACTGATGACCTCAGATGTTAAGTCCCATAGTGTTCAGAGCCATTTGAACCATTTGAATTCCGTCCATTCCTGGGGCTTTTCTAACAGCTCTGGATTTGACAGTGTTGTGTACGTCGTCTTTTTCCATGTTTGCCACCAGCTCCGCCTTGTCTGTGTCTGTCAGGACATCCGGCAGGTTGTGGAGTAGGGCGTCTGTTGCTGCTTCGCTCGTTTCTTCCCGCTTGAAGAGTTGGCTGAAATACTCGTGTACATGCTTCAGGATCTCTGTTGGCGCTTCTGTGGTGGTTCCGTCTTCTTTCTGCAGGTGTTTGATCTGTTCTTGTTGTATCCTTCGGATTATTCTGTGTATGTAGTAAAATGTGACCGGTTCTTCTTCCACTGTACATAAGGGCTGGCTGCTTCTTTTTATTGCTCCAGTTTGTTCTTTCTGCGTGTTTACTAATTTTGTTTTTATGCTTGGAATGATGATGATGAAGACTCCACAACAACATCCAGTCATTTCGGGGCAGGTGAAAATCACTGACCCCGCGGGGAATCGAACCCGGAATCCCGTCCTCGGGAAGCGAGAACGCTGCCGCAAGATCACGAGTTGCGAACCGTAATTATATACAGTTCAATATATACATACTTACACTTACACTTCACTTAACGCAAGTTAGTACTTATACCCTTCCCATCACCATTACCCAGTCAGCTTTTCTTGTTCTATTACAATTTTCCAATGTTAAATAAAATTATATTGTTTTCTATG
This sequence comes from Schistocerca piceifrons, assembly GCF_021461385.2. NCBI lineage: Eukaryota > Metazoa > Arthropoda > Insecta > Orthoptera > Acrididae > Schistocerca > Schistocerca piceifrons. Next base: position 264,771,175 of record NC_060141.1, read on the forward strand.
AAACGATCAAAAAATATTTTTTTCAATCGCTGTAGTGTGAAATGTTTAGCACCCCATCCTAGAGGTACTTCAGTAGGCTAAATTTTGAAGTGGCATATTTGCCACATGGTAAGGCTTTTTATAGTAAGTTTCACATTCTGTCTGTGTTGTCAGTAATTCTACGATGAATGCACTGATAATTATTGACAATAATAGTCTGTCACATCCTGAAATAATTTTTGTCGCATATACACTCCTGGAAACTGAAATAAGAACACCGTGAATTCATTGTCCCAGGAAGGGGAAACTTTATTGACACATTCCTGGGGTCAGATACATCACATGATCACACTGACAGAACCACAGGCACATAGACACAGGCAACAGAGCATGCACAATGTCGGCACTAGTACAGTGTATATCCACCTTTCGCAGCAATGCAGGCTGCTATTCTCCCATGGCGACGATCGTAGAGATGCTGGATGTAGTCCTGTGGAACGGCTTGCCATGCCATTTCCACCTGGCGCTCCAGTTGGACCAGCGTTCGTGCTGGACGTGCAGACCGCGTGAGACGACGCTTCATCCAGTCCCAAACATGCTCAATGGGGGACAGATCCGGAGATCTTGCTGGCCAGGGTAGTTGACTTACACCTTCTAGAGCACGTTGGGTGGCACGGGATACATGCGGACGTGCATTGTCCTGTTGGAACAGCAAGTTCCCTTGCCGGTCTAGGAATGGTAGAACGATGGGTTCGATGACGGTTTGGATGTACCGTGCACTATTCAGTGTCCCCTCGACGATCACCAGTGGTGTACGGCCAGTGTAGGAGATCGCTCCCCACACCATGATGCCGGGTGTTGGCCCTGTGTGCCTCGGTCGTATGCAGTCCTGATTGTGGCGCTCACCTGCACGGCGCCAAACACGCATACGACCATCATTGGCACCAAGGCAGAAGCGACTCGCATCGCTGAAGACGACACGTCTCCATTCGTCCCTCCATTCACGCCTGTCGCGACACCACTGGAGGCGGGCTGCACGATGTTGGGGCGTGAGCGGAAGACGGCCTAACGGTGTGCGGGACCGTAGCCCAGCTTCATGGAGACGGTTGCGAATGGTCCTCGCCGATACCCCAGGAGCAACAGTGTCCCTAATTTGCTGGGAAGTGGCGGTGCGGTCCCCTACGGCACTGCGTAGGATCCTACGGTCTTGGCGTGCATCCGTGCGTCGCTACGGTCCGGTCCCAGGTCGACGGGCACGTGCACCTTCCGCCGACCACTGGCGACAACATCGATGTACTGTGGAGACCTCACGCCCCACGTGTTGAGCAATTCGGCGGTACGTCCACCCGGCCTCCCGCATGCCCACTATACGCCCTCGCTCAAAGTCCGTCAACTGCACATACGGTTCACGTCCACGCTGTCGCGGCATGCTACCAGTGTTAAAGACTGCGATGGAGCTCCGTATGCCACGGCAAACTGGCTGACACTGACGGCGGCGGTGCACAAATGCTGCGCAGCTAGTGCCATTCGACGGGCAACACCGCGGTTCCCGGCGTGTCCGCTGTGCCGTGCGTGTGATCATTGCTTGTACAGCCCTCTCGCAGTGTCCGGAGCAAGTATGGTGGGTCTGACACACCGGTGTCAATGTGTTCTTTTTTTCATTTCCAGGAGTGTAATTCTTGTAACTATATATGTATATACTACACAAATGCGTGCCACTGGGAATGCCTGCCATGCTTCCCGGCCACGAGGCAGTGAGCAAACCTGGTCTACAGTCATAAAATCAACTCCTCTTCCTTATATATGTGGATAACCTTGCACTTAAAACATTCGTAAGGAAAATCGGTACTTTTGCCAGGCAATGCTAATGTCATAATAAAATCACTAGAGAGTCAGTAACACAAGACATTATTAATGATGTTTTTTAACGAATGATTAAGTTTTTATCTGAAAAGGGACTCTCCCTAAATTTTGAGAAAACACGCTATACTTCGTTCTGAAGGAAGACAAGTACAGCTGAATACCTGAGTAAACAAGGCTCAAAGCTTCAAATTTTTGAGTGATACTATTGGTGAAAACTTGAAGTGAGGGAGGCACGTTACTTAGCTGCTCAAACAATTAAGTTCAGCTTCTTTTTCTCTTCGTATAATTTGGAAACAAACAAATCATTCTCATGATATATTTTGCGTATTTCCATTAATACAAATATTCACTAATGAAATTCGTCATAAATATTCCATCACGTTGAGAAGAAGAGTGAAGTCCATACCTACAACAACAAAGGAAAAAATGACCTACATTAATCATTACCAAATCTATCAGAGGCTCATTCAATATGCAGCAACAAACATTTCTGATCATTTATCCAATACTGTAAAATGTCTGGTAGATGGCAAATCAAGGTATAAATCTCATCTATAATCATTTCTCGTGTAAAACTCCTTCTAATCTTCTGTTCCATGAACTAATTTTTACTGAAAAACAGGTAACCTGTAAAAAAGTTATTTCTGAGGGTAGTTGCATTAGAAGGACTAAAAAATATGTTTGTTAATGTTAACACTAATCTCATTAATCTGAGTTGTTCAACATTATTTTGATAAGATAATCGTACAACCTATGGAACATATAATTAAGTATCTAACTGTTAATAAATACTGTTACTTAACAACAAATGCAGTTTTGCTATTGTTGATAAACAAAGTGAAGCGGTGATTTATTGCTGTATGTAATGCCTTGCGTGGATCGTGGTGCAAAGAGAAACCTCTCAAGAAACAAAAACCAAGGCGATAATACGAGTAATTCGCATTCAAACGAAGGCATTGTGTCTTATCACCATCTTTCTAGGCGGGAAAATAATCAAAGGAGGACGCGACTTGAAATTTTAAAAAGGTTCTACGCTAACGTCTTCATCCGATTCCTTTGTGTCTACTCCTCTTTTGTAAGCTTATTGTATGTTAACAAGGTTTTATTGTTTCCTTCATTTTCCTCAATTACATTTTGAGATCAACTTTCCAGCTTCATCAGTGGATCAGTGGTATGTAGAAACATGTTATGACTTACACTCTTTTCTTGTTATTATAAATATGCATATTTTTCCAAATCTCATTTTCACCGTGTCAGCAGTTTTAATAATATAATGCCTGGATGTGGCAATATGGCATGAATCGCGTTCTCACTAAAAATATTTGAGTGTGAATGGTTCTGTGACCACGACGCCTATTGTTCTAGTAATGATTTGACAATTCTGATTTACATGTTTCACTTGTTCGCTAAACTATTCCATATGCAAAAAGTTATTCCCTACACAACGTGACATTCATATGCATCCCTACGACCACTAGTCCGAACGGTTGTTTTGATATTGCTGTTCATTATGCTTTAAAACCTACAACAAACAGTTTTTCATTTACAGTTCTTATTTTTAGTGACTATTGAGCTTTTCACACGTAACAATGAAGGTTCGACATTTCTAGCTATGGGGTCAATTATAAGTGCTAAATATTTAACGTATGTATTCCTCGTTTCATTGTTCAGTTTTAGAATATTCATACCCATAAATGCATTTATTTATTTCACATTATTTACTTGCTTTGTTTTGAAACTTTATATTTGTGTATCAATGCAGTGTCACATCGTTACGTGAATATACGTTTGTCCACAATCCGAAGTACGATTCAGTATTTTGCATCACACAGAAGTCTTTTTAAACTTCTTCTGTTTGGAAGCTGTTTATTACTTACTATTCTACGTAGTACCCTACTGTCAGCTTCCATGGGAAATCATTAACTGACATCTGCACGTATAATTCACTTCATACTCAAGTGTATTTATATTTCTACTTGACTTGCAACCAGACATTGACGTCTGGAGAATCGTTTTCAGGATCAACGGGGCACAATAAAGTTCTGAGTGATTCAGGCCTTGACACATTATTGTGGAATATATATGATTTTTTGGAACGTGGGAGTTAAAATTGTCGCTAATCGTGCTGTTACACTGCTAATAGTAACACTTATTAGTGGAATATTGTCCCAATTAGAAGGTTAACGCCTTATTTCTTTTATTGATAATTTCAAGTGTCATTCACTGCATATGTTACCAGTCGGCGGTTATGAGTCGAGGGGCATGAAAGGGAAGCAGTTGTTGAGAAGGCAGTGAGACAGGGTTATAGCTTATCCTCGATGTTATTCAATATGTACACTGAGCAAGCAGTAAAGGAAACCAAAGAAAAATTTAGAGTAGGAATTAAAGTCCAGGGAGAAGAAATAAAAACTTGGTTTGTTGACACATTGTAACTCTGTCAAAGACAGCAACGACTTGGGAGAGCATTTGAACGGAATGGACAATGTCTGAAAGGAGAATGTAAGATGAACATCACCAAAAGCAAAATGAGAATAATGGCATGTAATCGAATTGACTCAGGTGATGCTGAGAGAATTAAATTAGGAAAAGAGACGCTTAAAGTAGTTGATGAGTTTTGCTATTTGTCAGCAAAGTAACTGATGATGGACGAAGTAGAGAGGCTATAAAATGTGAACTGGCAATGGCAAGCAAAGCGTTTTTGAAGAAGAGACATTTGTTAACATCGAATATAGACTTAAGTGTCAGGAAGTCTTTTCTGAAATTATTGGTATGGAGTGCAGCCGAAGCTTTTGGAACGTGGTGCTACAGAAGAATGCTTAAGATTAGATGGTTAGATCATGTAACTAATGAGGAGGTACTAAACAGAATTAGGAAGAAAAGAAATTTGTGGCACAACCTGACTAGAGGAAGAGATCGGTTGACAGGACACATTCTGAGACTTCTGAGATACCAAGGGATCACCAATTTATTACTGGAGTGAAGTATGGGTCAAAACTCGTAGAAGAGATGAATACAATAGGCAGATTCAGGAGGATGTAGGTTGCAGTAATTATTCGAAGATGAAGAGGCTTGCAGAGGATAGAGTTGCATGGAAAGCTGCAGCAAACCATTCTTCGGACTGAAGACCACAACAGGAGTTATCCCAGTCATTTCTTGAATCTAAAGATACAGAGTTCCTCTAAAGACTGTTTTCCCTGGTACACAGTAAACAATTTCCATTCAACGTCGAAAATTTTCCGTTTCAACGTTTGCAGTCTACAAGGTTTTTCAGGAGGAAACCAACATTGCTTAAGACGTAATAAGTGCGCCACACAGCGTGAGAAATGGAAACGGTGCATGTAATATTTTAGTATTTTGTTTTATGTGCTTTGTTTCATTATAACTTTCCGTTTAGAACTGATGATGAAAAGTACTGGTGTCACCTTAAGACAGGTTTATAGCTCGTTTGGATAATTGCTGTGTTGCTTATCGGATCTGTTGCCTATATTCTTCGTTAATGTGCAAACAAGTGTTTAAAACCAGGAACACATAGTCCTTTCTTGATTTACCGGTACCTTTTTACCCATTGTGACTCGTCTCCAACAAAAATAATATATTGAAGAAATTCAAAAAGCTGCTCTCGTTAGTTTTAAATACCGGAAATCGGAAAATAAAACATATATTTATAAAATATTTCCCATTTAGTACGATTTTAACTACATAACCTCGCAACTTAATGTCCGTTTGCTCCTTGCATTCTTCTTTAAAATTTTTTTGAAAAATCATGGCTGTTGTGTTGTGTGTGAACGCGTTTGCTCAGCACGAAGATATCATTACAAACTGCCATCTCATCTTTCTAGCCCAACGCACAAGCTAGTATCGTTTGCAGGAATTTGAGAACCCGTACTGATGACCAGAACAGTTAAGTCTCGTGACGAAGAAGTGACGTTTCCGCTCTCCCTTCCCTAATAACAGCACAGACCTCACAAGTACATCTGCGCTTTAAGTAGTCACGGCACAGTCCCTGTGTTATTACTTATCTCCGTTCTCTCTTTCTGCTGACTTCTTTTGCGTCGAACTCATCCATTGTAGGGGAATCTGCTTAAAACAAAACATTTCTTAAGCAGACAGAATTTAATCCGATTCCATTGCTATTTTTTTTAGTGATACTCCAAGAAACAAAGGAAAATGTACTCGTTTGTAAAATATAGTACCACTCTGTATATATTTTTTTCGAGAACCGTGATTAGCATGTTGTATATCTTTTCCGACGGTTGTGATTAGCATTTATCCTCCTAACACGTAAAAGCAAAAGCTTGTATACTAAACTGAATATATAATATTACAAAATTAAGACGGCGACGTTACAAAGGTGACTACACAAAACTACTTAGATACTGACCATCAAGAAATAATGATTAGGATCTTAAGTTGGTTATACTGACAGAAGAATTCAGTTTGTAGAAATCAGCACAAATGTTGAGTAGCTCATATTTCAGTGGCATAAAAAAGATAATGGCGCCGATTGGCCAGGGGAAACGTTTGCATGAAACATCAAGAACCATTCTTCGAAAAAGTATGCGGTGGTGTAATAAATTAACCTCCATACTTATCATGAGGCGTCATGAGAGCAAGGTAGACACACACATAGAAATACAGAGCGGGACTAAGAGATGTATAAAATCATCCCGTCGAAAGCAAACAGATGTGATGGACTACGCAAGTCGTCGCTCTCTGTAACACCTCCCCCAGAAGCTAGCTGAAGTGCTGTGAAAAAAATACATCCACTGAGAATAACAAAATAAAATAATATACATTCCACAAAAACAAAACAAAAAATGGTTCAAATGGCTCTGAGCACTATGGGACTTAACATCCGTGGTCATCAGTCCCCTAGAACTTAGAACTACTTAAACCTAACTAACCTAAGGACATCACACACATCCATGCCCGTGGCAGGATTCGAACCTGCGACCGTAGCAGTCGCGCGGTTCCAGACTGAAGCGCCTAGAACCGCTAGACCACCGCGGCCGGCCCACAAAAACAAAGCCCACGAAATTATTAGAAGGAAATATGATGTAGGATCGAAAGAAACAACTCCTGTAGTTTATCTAAAGTCCGTGTGCATGTTCTGCTGTTAAAAAGCTAAAAACAACCTTTGTTGCAAAATGCGAGCCGACACTTATTATTTCTGTAATACAATAGAGTCATCCTTATAATGATGATTGATACTACAGGGAAAGGCAGTGAAGACAGACCATTTCGAATATACACAGAACGAATAAATATTTCCGTAGACGGACTATTTTTGCTAAGCTATAGCGGACAAAATGGCAAATTTGCTGAAGAACGCAAGAATTGTTAAATTTATAGCTGTTGCGTTATGACACCAACTTTGATTTTTAAATTTTTATGGATTTATATTATTTTTTTCTGTGTCACTGGAAAGAGCTTTCGAGTAAGAGTTTGACACTATAGCATGTGTGGAACTTGGTCGAATAGTAAAAAGATCGCAGCGCCGCAAAGCACTGTCTCACCGTCACAATAAGAGGTCCCAGTCTCACTGTCACAGTAAGAGGTCCCACAAACTGTAGAGTCCGCACAGGGTTCGGTGGCCGATGTGCACTGACCAAAAAATGGTTCAAATGGCTCTGAGCACTATGGGACTTAACATCTGAGGTCATAAGTCCCCTAGAACTTAGAACTACTTAAACCTAACTAACCTAAGGACCTCACACACATTCGTGCTCGAGGCAGGGTTCGAACCTGCGACCATAGTGGTCGCTCGGTTCCAGGCTGAAGCGCCTAGAACCGCTCGGCCACTTCGGGCGGCGCACTGACCAATTTTGGTTCAAAACGCTGGGCATTCGTTTGTTCGAGTCGGGAGGCGCACAGTGCCTGCCACCTTTCGGCCAGGCGGCAATGGCAGAATCGAGGTGCACGCCCTGCAATCTTTCTCAGACGATTTTACAGAAACTATTGGGTAAAATAATTTCGTTTTTGCTTTACTTGTAGCTTTATATGTCAGGTTCAGTATGATGTGCCCACAATTTCGTTAATGGTTACAGTTATTATGATATTTACATGAAAGTGAAACAGTGCCCGAAATTCAAAAAAGTTTGCGATGAAAAATAGCGGTCGCTATGATTTTGCGTTTGGTGCGTAGTGCGATAATATGTTGCTGCGTACGAAATTGAGCTAATATAGAATTTTTCTTTAGACTTTGGTGGAGGTCTCTGTCACCAACCTCGAAAAAAGTGATCTGATGTAGCACATTCATTTGCGATCGCGCCGCGCCAGCGATTTAGCCAGAGTGAAATGTCCACAACATTTCTCATATTTCGTAAACAGTTTGAAATATCGAAAAGAGACTTTTGCAACTGATAACACGCAAAGAGGGGAGTATTTCGCCATATGGTTATTATGCAAAACTAGATTATCTACTATGTTATTCCACTAACTACGGACTTTTTCGATGAAAGAATGTAATTTTTAAGAGCTATCGATAGCTGGTGAAGCGCGAGATGGTGTGGGTTTTGGAAGAACGTAAGTGAAGATATTACATGTTTATTTTGTACTGAGGATGTGCATTTTCATAAGATACTGGCCTTACTTTCCTCGGTTTCTTAGTTTCTCAGTTAATAAACTCAATAAAGCACTTTTTCAGAATTCTCTCGCAGTTGCGTCTGCACGAAATTATAGTGATGTGAGATTGTATAAACTCCGCTGTGTTTTGGCAAAAGAAGCAAATTTTAACATGACATCAAGAGAAATGAGAAAGTTTACTCAAAATTCGCCACTGTTGACACTTCTCGGAAAGGTTAACTAGCCAGGCGAAAATAATTCACTACATTTTCGGCAGAATTCTAACCAAAACAGAGGTGACTAATCTTTTCGAAAGGTCACCATGTAAGTGTGGGCGTGGATGGGCACCGCTTAATAATTACGAAAAATGCGAGTGTAGGCTTCAGTTTAGAAAGGCACTTCCCCTCCAGTGCTGGACATTCCCCCTACAACGCCTGCCTGCAGGTCCCACCACTGTTGCTCTCCCTCTGCGTGCCCTGCCGTCTGCCCATCTACCGGCCACGGTATTCTGTGTGGACTCTACCGAATGCAGGCAAACACATAACTCAGGTGCGGTTTGTGTGGTCACTATCGACAGTTATCTTCCTGCGAACAAACCCCTCCCTTGACTCAACATACTCGTATGTGACGTGGCTGTACCGTTACAGATGTTTCAGTCCTCTCGGGCGCTAGTCGTAGAGCTGTTAAGATCTTGTGTGATAGTGCATATGGCTCTTCTGAAACCATTGATTCCATATTCGCAAAACACTCGTGGAATCACCACCAACTTGAGCAGCAACATGGCAGTCACGAACAAATAACGTTCAGATACAATCTCTACATGAAGAATCTACTGAGTAATCTTTCCTTGTATACAAAATGCAGATGGAATTAATCTTACGTACTCTATGCTAGTGCACTGAGATGCTGAATATTCGGCTACCAAAATGTGTAGCACACTTCATGCCAAAGAGATGTTTGTTGCAAGACGCCTTGATGGGTTGAAATTTTCGTTGCCATCAGAGTTGTTTTACTTGCAAATTAATTTAATAGCCTTTTTGCTTTAGTGATTGTCTATAATTAATTTTGTTTATCATTTCATATCTGAAAATAGTCCCAAAGTTAACACTGTGGTGATGCGCGGCTCAGAAATACTTTTCGGCCTGATTGCTCTTGCTACTTTGAACATTAAAATATGGCTTGTCAAGAATCTTCTGGATGGATTTATTTAACCCACAATACAGCTGTTATATACATGAGTATTCGTGCATTTCGCAACAGTTCAGTTAGGACTGAAGAGTAAATTCGTCATCGCTTCGTTTTCACTGTAACGGTTATTAGATTAACTATTGCGTGAATTGATATACGGATGAAATCATAATGTTTTTACAGCTTTTCCGTTATTGTTGAGGTTACGCTACCTCTAAAACATCACTTACTGACACTGAAAGAGAAAAACTAAAGATAAAGTGTGTTCGAGAGATGAGAACCCTTTTTTTAAATCCAGTCTTGTGTAATGTGATGATGCATGGTACACTACTGGCCATTAAAATTGCTACACCACGAAGCTGACATGCTACAGACGCGAAATTTAACCGACAGAAAGAAGATGTGATATGCAAATGATTAGCTTTTCAGAGCATTCACACAAGGTTGGCGCCGGTGGCAACACCTACAACGTGCTAACATGAGGAAAGTTTCCTACCGATTTCTCATACACAAACAACAGTTGACCGGCGTTGCCTGGTTCAAAAAATGGCTCTGAGCAGTACCCTAGAACTTAGAACTGCTTAAACCTAACTAACCTAAGGACATCACACACATCCTTGCCCGAGGCAGGATTCGAACCTGCGACCGTAGCGGTCACACGTTTCCAGGCTGTAGCGCCTAAAACCGCTCGGCCACCCCGGCCGGCCGTTGCCTGGTGAAACGTTGTTGTGATGCCTCGTGTAAGGAGGAGAAATGCGTACCATGACGTTTTCGACTTTGATAAAGGTCGGATTGTAGCCTATCGCGATTGCGGTTTATCGTATCGCGACATTGCTGCTCGCGGTGGTCGAGATCCAATGACTGTTAGGAGAATATGAAATCGGTGGGTTCAGGAGGGTAATACGGAACGCCGTGAAGGATCCCAACGGCCTCGTATCACTAGCAGTCGAGATAGCAGGCATCTTATCCGCATGGCTGTAACGGATCGTGCAGTCACGTCTCGATCCCTGAGTCAACAGATGGGGACGTTTGCAAGACAACAACCAGCTTCACGAACAGTTCGACGACGTTTGCAGCAGCATGGACTATCAGCTCAGAGACCATGGCTGCGGTTATCCTTGACGCTGCATCACAGACAGGAGTGCCTGCGATGGTGTACTCAACTACTCAACGACGAACCTGGGTGCACGAATGGCAAAACGTCATGTTTTCGGATGACTCCAGGTTCTGTTTACAGCATCAGGATGGTCGCATCCATGTTTGGCGGCATCGCGGTGAAAGCACATTGGAAGCGTGTATTCGTCATCGCCATACTGGCGCATCACCTGGCTTGATGGTATGGGGCGCCATTGGTTACTCGTCTCGGTCACCTCTTGTTCGGATTGACGGCACTTTGAACAGTGGACGTTACATTTCAGATGTGTTACGACCCGTGACTCTACCCTTCATTCGATCCCTGCGAAACTCTACATTTCAGCAGGATAATGCACGACCGCATGTTGCAGGTCCTGTACAGGCCTTTCTGGATACAGAAAATGTTCGACTGCTGCCCTGGCCAGCACATTCTCCATATCTCTCACCAACTGAAAACGTCTGGTCAATGGTGGCCTAGTAACTGGCTCGTCACAATCCGCCAGTCACTACTCTTGATGAACTGTGGTATCGTGTTGAAGCTGCATGGGCAGCTGTACCTGTACACGCCATCCAAGCTCTGTTTGACTCAATGCCTAGAGTATCAAGGTCGTTATTACGGCAGAGGTGGTTGTTCTGGGTAATGATTTCTCAGGATCTACGCACCCAAATTGCGTGAAAATGTAATCACATGTCAGTTCTAGTATAATATATTTGTCCAATGAATACCCGTTTATCATCTGCATTTCTTCTTGGTGTAGCAGTTTTAATGGCCAGTAGTGTGTATTAAGTCATTTATGTTGTGTGAAGAGCGTGAGGAGGTAGGATTTGTTACCACATTCTTGGGCAGAAATTCACGCACGAAGTACAGTCTGTCGGTAAACTGAAGAGCGAGCGAGCGAGTCCCCACTCTGCCAACCCAGGTACGTCACGAGGCGCTTCTACACGCTGTTTCACAACCTAGTACCGGCCCTGCCGCGGCGCGCGATTTAAATCTGTGGCGAGGCCGTTCACAGATACGTCTCGGCTGCTTTTATTTTTAGACTAATGCATTAAGACCATAAGGAATACAAAAGACGATAGCTTCTTTCGAAATACAACAATACAGTAAATAATATTAACATAAGAACGGAAGTCACGATTTTACTACAAATATAGAACCGAATGCCTGTTCATGTGAATATGGTGTATGTTCCTCTGCTGCTATTCATAAAACGAACCGCACATAATTCAATGAATCTGTAGAATTTAAGGCTTGTTCTTTCTTTGTGTTTCTACTGAAAGGTAGAAGTTTTCTTTGAAGGACTGTATTGAAACTTAACAATTCTTGCAACAAGAAGAGTGTTTAAAAAGTAAGCAGAAATTTATAATTTTGTGTGTTAGTCCGATTTGCACTACTTTTTTGTCACTGTCTTCGTGAACATATCTCTGAAGTATGTGTATGATGTTATGCATATTGGCTATTTACTCTGTTGTCAGTTGGCAAAAAGATTACATGTGTTTTGGCAGCATCAACGATTATTTGTTTTGTATAAAAATAGATTAGAGAATCTGTATCAATTTTTGTCGTAAGAATGGAATAAAATGTGCGAAATTTTTAGAAATGTTGAATATTGCTTTTGGTGAACTTGTTATGAGTAAACCAAGGGGATACAAGTGGTATAAACATTTCAAAGTGGGTCTTAAACGGCAGCAGTTTTACAAGTATGGATGAGATTAAAAATGTGCAGTTAGAAGACCTATAAACTATCCCAAAGAAACAGTCCCTAAAGTGTTTCGGGAATTGGAAAAAGCACTGGCATAAGTGTGTAGTATGTAATGGGGAATATTTTGAAGAGTATAACATTGCTGTAGACTAACAAATAAAGTTCCTACCAAAAAATAAAAGTTAATATGTAAGTGCACCTCGTATGCCAAGCTTTCTGCTTGGAAGTCCAGAATCGGGGTACGTGTTTCGAGGGAAACTTCAGCAGTGTTTACAATAGCTATTGCGCACATGTTTTAAGCAATATGTCTTAGAATCGGGTGAATAGTGGACGAGACAGAGATTTAGTGTTCCATCAGCATCAAAGGTTATACGTGATTTTGAAACTGTCTATAACGATGGGTTTCCTTACAAAATTATTAATTTCCTTTGTGGCGATTCCAGTAAACCATGCGGCTTATTTCCGCGTTTCTTCCTTATGCGTCCTATTGGGCGAGGCTGACGTTTGCCTAAATAGCAGCCGTTTGGTTGGGAGTAGTAATATTAGCCAACAGTTCTTTTTGCGTCGCCTCCTTAACATACACTGTACTAACATTAGAGACGATCGAACGCTTGTTACTCCGCAAATACCTCCTCTTCTTCGTATTCTGCACATTTCCTCACAATGCTGGACGATTATCCATCACTTCCGGATAACGAAGTATATCAGTATGTATACAAAGTTAACTGACACTGGCAACTAAAATCCCACGAACAGAAACGACGTATATCACTGCACGCCGATCTACACCGCTACACAGGTAACGAACAACAGATTTTGGGTGCCCCTGTAGTCCGGTGGCAGCGTTCTTCCGGGAAAGGCAACTTCCCCCACCAAAAGCGCTGCTCGCTCTTCAGTTTACAGACAGACTATAATTATTACGGTCAGCAACGTAAGAAAGAAACAAATGGGCACAGCCATGCGGTGACGTTATACAGGTTTATTCACAATGAGCCAAACACTTTTATAAGAATAACACGATGATTATTTGCGGGAGCTGTGCTGATTCCTACAGAGGAGATTTTCGGTGTCGAGAAAGATAATACACGTGCATAAAATATGTACGTAGTAAGGCAATAACGTAAAACTTGTTCTCTCCACAGAGGTAGTCCACACACGAATATGCAAGTCTTAAGAGCTGCAGAAAAGTAGAGTAGGGGATGTACAGTGGCTATGAACGTAGCGTTTAATAGCAAGTGCCGCGCAGTGACTGCGGAGAGCAGCAGGGAGCGGCGTGCCGCTGCGCCGTATCGGCGAGTGGCGTGACGCGGCACTGGCCGCGCGGCAGTGAGTCAACTGCGCGCTGGCGGCTTGCACAAGCCGGAATGCGGGCCAAGGCGACGCCGCAGCTGCCCGCTGGCTCCCACCGTCAGCTCGCAGCACCGCCCGCACTGTCGCTCCCCCATAAGCCCCAGTTCCTGCCCAGTACGCAATGCACCCCTCTGTTGCTCTGATTAGTATCTAGCCCACGAGAAAATGGAAATACAGAGGGGTTCAAGAAAATGTATCCACTGTTCAAAAGTCCGTAACTTGCAAACTAATTGACGGAGTTGTCTCATTTTTGGTGAAAGTGTAGCTTAAAGTCCAACTTAAAGATATCACTGTAGGTGTTCGAAATGGTCACCGTTAACATCCACACACAAACGATGCCGCCGATATGCAGCACGAACTACTGACTGCAACGTGTTCATGAGGTACATGAATGTACGATGGATTCTCGAAGTTCATACAATGTGCGTGGCTTTTGTTGATAAACGACGTCCTTTAGTGTTCTCCGCAGGTAAAAGTCCACGCCTTAACACGATTTTGGTACTGGGCTGGGGCACCATATTGTTGAAAGTAAACTCTTTCGTCTCCATACAAGTCTCGGATGGCAGGTAAAATGGATGTCTGAAGCTTCTGAAGGTACACCTCACCGGTAACTGTGCCGTCAAAGAAGAATGGCCCAATCAAGCCCCAGTCAGAGAGCCCACACCACACATTTACTCCTGGCAAATTTACGGCTTTGTCTACATGGACGTTCGGATTTTCGGCGGCCCAGTAGATGCAATTGTGGCGATTTACTGTACCATTGAGTTTGAACTGTGCCTCATCAGACAACACAATCATCTCTGCAAACTCTTCATCATTGCGCATCATGTTACTAAACCACTCGCAGTATTCCATTCTACGATCTGGGTCGTCCTCGTTCATTGCGTGTAGCAATCGTGGGATGTAGCACTTCCACTTTGAGTCTTCAAAATTCGCCAACACTTCAGCGACTCACTCCAGTTTCACGGGCACACTGTCTCACAGACTTCTGTGGTGAGGGAGTGAATTGTTGTAACACACGACGGGAGTTAGCTGGACTTTTTACTGTTACGCGTCGTCCATATCGTTGTTTGTGTACATCTTTAACACAGCCTTCGGCTTCAAATTTGTCTCGAATGCGATGAATCGTTAAACGTGTCGGTGGCTCTGTTTGATACTCATTTCGCCACTGCCGCTGAACCTCATTAATGTTTTCATACTTAAAATACCACTTCAAAATTGACTTCATTTCATCGAATGTAAGCCTTGCGCCAGCCATGTTTACTCGAGTAACTAGGTGCAACTAAGAACAAAACACTATCAGGCGACTGTTATCTGACAAAACAAAACAACGCAATACAACGCTTGTGTGGCGATTGCCAGAACTACAAACTATTACACTACCAAAGATGAGACAACTCCATCAGTCAGTTTGCCAGTTATGGACTTTTAAACAGTGGATAAATTTTTTTGGACCTCTCTGTAGTTTACACCCATCTATGGGTGGCTTTTGAATGGTCGTTGATCAGCAGAATACGAGGCGCTATACATCGCAGTCGACGATATTCCAGAAATTCACCAAAGGCTGAAAACAGGGTAACGTAACAGTCGGACCCATATCCTCACACTACTTGGGGGAAATGTAATGATGATTTTCTCTTCATGGATGTGCATGTCTGCAGTGGTGTGATATAAGTTAGTTAATGGGCAAATTGGGTGAAACTATCCAACAGCATTTCACTGTACAGCACGCCTGTGTGCTCCCTGCCGCCGTTGGATAAGCAGCTGCAGCAGCAAGTCGTATACTCCTAGCTCACTCATTTGTTACATAGTTTAATTCTTAATTTCTTTGCGTGTTTTTGGTACTTGCATTGTTTAATTCATAAATTTCGGGCGTATTATAGTATTTGAGAGTTGTAGCATCGCACCTGAATAGTGTAAATTCGCGTAGTCGTTTGTCTACTGTTTTGTTTTGAACGGCCAGTGTCGGTTGGTCGCAGTCAGTGTGCTCCCTGCCGCCGTTGGATAAGCAGCTGGAGCAGCAAGTCGTATACTCCTAGCTCACTCATTTGTTACATAGTTTAATTCTTAATTTCTTTGCGTGTTTTTGGTACTTCCATTGTTTAATTCATAAATTTCGGGCGTATTATAGTATTTGAGAGTTGTAGCATCGCACCTGAATAGTGTAAATTCGCGTAGTCGTTTGTCTACTGTTTTGTTTTGAACGGCCAGTGTCGGTTGGTCGCAGTCAGTGTGCTCCCTGCCGCCGTTGGATAAGCAGCTGAGCAGCAAGTCGTATACTCCTAGCTCACTCATTTGTTACATAGTTTAATTCTTAATTTCTTTGCGTGTTTTTGGTACTTGCATTGTTTAATTCATAAATTTCGGGCGTATTATAGTATTTGAGAGTGTAGCATCGTGTTTTAGTACCTGAATAGTGTAATTTCGCTTAGTCTCCTTCCGCCGCCGAGCAGTGTCAGCAGTGCGCAAGTAGCAGCATTACTGCATTTACTAGGCAATCTTGTATTTTAATAACCGTTTAAATTTTGTCGATTTGTTTGCGCTCTCTGTAGATTAGTTCAGACGTTCTTTGCAAAACAGTTTTTAGCATGGTTAGGGACTGCAACTGCTGTGTTCGGATGCAGGCTGAGTTGGCATCCCTTCGCTCCCAGCTTCAGGCAGTGTTGGCTTCGGTCACACAGCTTGAGGCTGTTGCCAATGGGCATCACTGTGGGGGTCCGGATGGGGGTTTGTCGGGGACGGCCAGCTCGTCCCACGCATCCCCTGATCGGACTACGGCTGTGGTTGCCCGGGATACTGCCCGCATTGAGGCTGATCCCTCACCTGTGGTAGAGTGGGAGGTCGTTTCAAGGTGTGGCAGGGGGCGAAAGACATTACGGAGGGCTGAACGGAAAGCCTCTCCAGTTTGTCTGACGAACCGGTTTCAGGCTCTGTCTCAGGCTGATACTGATCTTCGGCCTGACATGGCTGCTTGTCCTGTTCCAGAGGTTGCCCCTCAGTCTGCAAGATCCGGGCAGTCGCAGAGGGTGGGCTTACTGGTAGTTGGGAGCTCCAACGTCAGGCGCGTAATGGGGCCCCTTAGGGAAATGGCAGCAAGAGAGGGGAAAAAACCAATGTGCACTCCGTGTGCATACCGGGGGGAGTCATTCCAGATGTGGAAAGGGTCCTTCCGGATGCCATGAAGGGTACAGGGTGCACCCATCTGCAGGTGGTCGCTCATGTCGGCACCAATGATGTGTGTCGCTATGGATCGGAGGAAATCCTCTCTGGCTTCCGGCGGCTATCTGATTTGGTGAAGACTGCCAGTCTCGCTAGCGGGATGAAAGCAGAGCTCACCATCTGCAGCATCGTCGACAGGACTGACTGCGGACCTTTGGTACATAGCCGAGTGGAGGGTCTGAATCAGAGGCTGAGACGGTTCTGCAACCATGTGGGCTGCAGATTCCTCGACTTGCGCCATAGGGTGGTGGGGTTTCGGGTTCCGCTGGATAGGTCAGGAGTCCACTACACGCAACAAGCGACTACACGGGTAGCAGGGGTTGTGTGGCGTGGGCTGGGCGGTTTTTTAGGTTAGATGGCCTTGGGCAAGTACAGAAAGGGCAACAGCCTCAACGGGTGCGGGGCAAAGTCAGGACATGCGGGGACCAAGCAGCAATCGGTATTGTAATTGTCAACTGTCGAAGCTGCGTTGGTAAAGTACCGGAACTTCAAGCGCTGATAGAAAGCACCGAAGCTGAAATCGTTATAGGTACAGAAAGCTGGCTTAAGCCAGAGATAAATTCTGCCGAAATTTTTACAAAGGTACAGACGGTGTTTAGAAAGGATAGATTGCATGCAACCGGTGGTGGAGTGTTCGTCGCTGTTAGTAGTAGTTTATACTGTAGTGAAGTAGAAGTGGATAGTTCCTGTGAATTATTATGGGTGGAGGTTACACTAAACAACCGAACTAGGTTAATAATTGGCTCCTTTTACCGACCTCCCGACTCAGCAGCATTAGTGGCAGAACAACTGAGAGAAAATTTGGAATACATTTCACATAAATTTTCTCAGCATGTTATAGTCTTAGGTGGAGATTTCAGTTTACCAGATATAGACTGGGACACTCAGATGTTTAGGACGGGTGGTAGGGACAGAGCATCGAGTGACATTATACTGAGTGCACTATCCGAAAATTACCTCGAGCAATTACACAGAGAACCGACTCGTGGAGATAACATATTGGACCTACTGATAACAAACAGGCCCGAACTTTTCGACTCTGTATGTACAGAACAGGGAATCAGTGATCATAAGGCCGTTGCATCATCCCTGAATATGGAAGTTAATAGGAATATAAAAAAAGGGAGGAAGGTTTATCTGTTTAGCAAGAGTAATAGAAGGCAGGTTTCAGACTACCTAACAGATCAAAACGAAAATTTCTGTTCCGACACTGACAATGTTGAGTGTTTATGGAAAAAGTTCAAGGCAATCGTGAAATGCGTTTTAGACAGGTACGTGCCGAGTAAAACTGTGAGGGACGGGAAAAACCCACCGTGGTACAACAACAAAGTTAGGAAACTACTGCGAAAGCAAAGAGAGCTCCACTCCAAGTTTAAACGCAGCCAAAACCTCTCAAACAAACAGAAGCTAAACGATGTCAAAGTTAGCGTAAGGAGGGCTATGCGTGAAGCGTTCATTGAATTCGAAAGTAAAATTCTATGTACCGACTTGACAGAAAATCCTAGGAAGTTCTGGTCTTACGTTAAATCAGTAAATGGCTCGAAACAGCATATCCAGACACTACGGGATGATGATGGCATTGAAACAGAGGATGACACGCGTAAAGCTGAAATGCTAAACACCTTTTTCCAAAGCTGTTTCACAGAGGAAGACCGCACTGCAGTTCCTTCTCTAAATCCTCGCACAAACGAAAAAATGGCTGACATCGAAATAAGTGTCCAAGGAATAGAAAAGCAACTGGAATCACTCAGTAGAGGAAAGTCCACTGGACCTGACGGGATACCAATTCGATTCTACACAGAGTACGCGAAGGAACTTGCCCCCCTTCTAACAGCCGTGTACCGCAAGTCTCTAGAGGAACGGAGGGTTCCAAATGATTGGAAAAGAGCACAGATAGTCCCAGTCTTCAAGAAGGGTCGTCGAGCAGATGCGCAAAACTATAGACCTATATCTCTTACGTCGATCTCTTGTAGAATTTTAGAACATGTTTTTTGCTCGAGTATCATGTCATTTCTGGAAACCCAGAATCTACTATGTAGGAATCAACATGGATTCCGGAAACAGCGATCGTGTGAGACCCAACTCGCCTTATTTGTTCATGAGACCCAGAAAATATTAGATACAGGCTCCCAGGTAGATGCTATTTTTCTTGACTTCCGGAAGGCGTTCGATACAGTTCCGCACTGTCGCCTGATAAACAAAGTAAGAGCCTACGGAATATCAGACCAGCTGTGTGGCTGGATTGAAGAGTTTTTAGCAAGCAGAACACAGCATGTTGTTATCAATGGAGAGACATCTACAGACGTTAAAGTAACCTCTGGCGTGCCACAGGGGAGTGTTATGGGACCATTGCTTTTCACAATATATATAAATGACCTAGTAGATAGTGTCGGAAGTTCCATGCGGCTTTTCGCGGATGATGCTGTAGTATACAGAGAAGTTGCTGCATTAGAAAATTGTAGCGAAATACAGGAAGATCTGCAGCGGATAGGCACTTGGTGCAGGGAGTGGCAACTGACCCTTAACAAAGACAAATGTAATGTATTGCGAATACATAGAAAGAAGGATCCTTTATTGTATGATTATATGATAGCGGAACAAACACTGGTAGCAGTTACTTCTGTAAAATATCTGGGAGTATGCGTACGGAACGATTTGAAGTGGAATGATCATATAAAATTAATTGTTGGTAAGGCGGGTACCAGGTTGAGATTCATTGGGAGAGTGCTTAGAAAATGTAGTCCATCAACAAAGGAGGTGGCTTACAAAACACTCGTTCGACCTATACTTGAGTATTGCTCATCAGTGTGGGATCCGTTCCAGGTCGGGTTGACGGAGGAGATAGAGAAGATCCAAAGAAGAGCGGCGCGTTTCGTCACCGGGATATTTGGTAACCGTGATAGCGTTACGGAGATGTTTAATAAACTCAAGTGGCAGACTCTGCAAGAGAGGCGCTCTGCATCGCGGTGTAGCTTGCTCGCCAGGTTTCGAGAGGGTGCGTTTCTGGATGAGGTATCGAATATATTGCTTCCCCCTACTTATACTTCCCGAGGAGATCACGAATGTAAAATTAGAGAGATTAGAGCGCGCACGGAGGCTTTCAGACAGTCGTTCTTCCCGCGAACCATACGCGACTGGAACAGGAAAGGGAGGTAATGACAGTGGCACGTAAAGTGCCCTCCGCCACACACCGTTGGGTGGCTTGCGGAGTATCAATGTAGATGTAGATGTAGATGTAAGTGACGTTGCTAGACCACTCGGATCCCATTTCATACCACAAACATTTTCATGCGGTCTTAATTGCGCCCTGCTATCAAGAAGGATTGTGCTTGACAATGAATGTGCCCTGCTATCTACGTTATTACATAGTAGCGCCGCGATTGGTGTCCCCGTTTTTGCTGGAAGGGTTATCTTTTGGCTAATTTGTCATGTAAACTTCGCTGACAGTGGGAGTTAACACTGTCGATTGCAGTTTCATTCACCTGGGTACATATAACAATTTTTTCCAAACTCTACCGCGAGCTTGGAAAAGCGACTCTTAAATGAAAACTGGAAAGAAAAATCACTCCTGTTTTACAAACTGAATGTAATCCTCCGAGACATACCTGAGCAGTACGGCTACATATTAAAGGGTAATGTTGCTATGGTCTAAGCAATGGGCTAGTTTAGCAATACTATACGATGAAATACAGGCTCTTTTATAGGCGTTTTTTGTCGGAGAATTAAGAAAGCGTATAAGATACTGTCTATATTCCTCAGTAAATACCCTGATCTCTCTTAGCTTATTCTCATGGTCTCTGTGCGAAATGCGCGGCGATGGTAGCAAAGTACTTCCTCGAATACCGACGTGAATGTCGAATATACTTCCATAGTTGTGACACTTCTGATCTTCACTTGTTCGCTGCCCACAGGGAAACCAAATTATTTCTACGCTGTTGAGACATGAGATTCTCCAGGCGATCAAAATGTTGAATGTTTCTGCAGACATTCTTGTTGCTCTTTCTTGATTATGTTTTACAGTCCCATGTCTCGCAAATACGCTACGCCTCGCAGCTGAAGGAAGTAAACTGAAATTAGAATGTATAGTAACGAACGAAATAGAATTTTCTGGTGAACATGGTTTCCTTAAAACTTAATGTATATTATAGATAAAAAATAGATTTTTTAAAATACATGGAAATTACGATCGAAAACAACAGCAGTGTTAGCTGCGCTGCTTGTAGAATACGCCAAACAATATGTTTCTACTTGCTTCAGGTAGCTGAGACTTAGTTACTTACTGCATTAGATACGCGGTACGTTTGAAGTTTTGCGAGAAAGTGAATGAGGTTCCTACAACAGTGAAAAGTTCCGTTGGCTGAAATCGCATACTTAACTTCAGAAAAAAATTGAAAAATGAAATTGCGTTAATTATTCAGTGGAGTTTTTTTCCTCTGTTACGCCCGATGCAGTGAATTGAGTCCTTAACGCAAAGAAAATGTGTCAGTAGAAAGATGCATTTACGTCTTCTTTACAGGAATGAATACTGGAGTGAATTAATCAATTAAACTTACCAAAGGGCTTTTTTAACTGACGGTATCACGTTTAGATGCTTACTGTGACGGTTCTCTCTTGATATATGGTATATATCCCAGGGTATTCGGAAATTCTTCACAGAATTTCGCACGTAATACAGAATCATAAAGTTCTATCGTTTCGGCAAGGTAAGTCATTTAAGGAGAGACAATATTGGTACGATGCATCATCTCCATCTAGTACAGTGACATGTGAAGTATTTATGTAGATTTATACGTAGGTATCAAAATGTCTCGAAAACTAAGCGTTCCACAAGAAAACAGTAAAGACTAAATTCACATGAATGGCACTGTCCTACATAATGACACTATGCGGTTTTTTTGTCGGGTCGGTGAAGCAGAGGTCATTACTTTTGTTTTAAATTCGGACGTTTTTCGATGTTAATTGCATTAATTAGATCTAATTTTTAGATTTTGTGCGGAATTCAGCACTTGTTAACGCCATCCTCTTATTGGAAGACTTCGTATCCGAGTCAGTGTCTTTACGCATAAAGAATGTAGCGAATATAGGGACATATTTATGGTAAAAAATTGTTATGATTTGAAGGTACCCTAAACTAAAGAACTTCGTATTTTAAATTACTTACGAAAATGGATTTTCCCCATACACAATAACTCAACTATATCAAAAAATAACTGTTCAACTGCCATCTGTAGTTTGTAAATAAGTGTAGCTACACATGTAACATGTTGTACGTGTGAGAGGCATGTGTTGTCAAATCGGATTGTTTCGTGAAAAGGTCAATCTTTACGTTTGAGAAATAGACACACAAAACTATTTTCAATCTTAATGACCTCAATTACGACAGTACACTCTACTTTGTAGAGTTTATTCAGCCACGCTTTGCCACTATATGAAAGCAAGGCGGATCTGATACTGTTTGAACTTCAGTAAATTATTTTGGAATTCAGTGCTATTCTTAAATAAATTGATTCTGATATTCTTTGAGCGTTG
Source organism: Schistocerca piceifrons (assembly GCF_021461385.2). Classification (NCBI taxonomy): domain Eukaryota; kingdom Metazoa; phylum Arthropoda; class Insecta; order Orthoptera; family Acrididae; genus Schistocerca; species Schistocerca piceifrons. The sequence goes on from NC_060141.1 coordinate 264,793,704, forward strand.
ACAAATTGTTATGGAATTCATTGTTATTGTCGAATAAATTTAATTTTCATGCTTCTGGTTTCTCTATTTTTGAACGTGTAGTGACGTACTTTATAGAAAATCAGTTCGATTATAGACCAAAAGTTTATGAAAGTGTGAATCTTTAACAACTGAAAAATTTGAGCTATTGAAAAAACATCTTTTCTTGCTCCTAAAAATAATCTGCAAAATCTTCTAACGCTTGTAAGAGTCAACGCAGATCACGATGTAGAGCATTCTAAACAGAAAGATTTACCGAAGAGCAGTTCAGTTACGCCTCTCGTAATCACAGATTCGCTCTTAGTTAACCTTGACAAAAAGATAGGGAAATAATGAGAGAGATAACGTGTGGTAACCTTCTACCAACTGATAAACGGACTCTGAATGCTCCAGGAAGAACAGCTCAAATAGCATGTTTATAAGTGAATAACAAATCGAATAGAGCTGTGAACACAGTATTTGGTATATTAAATTGTTTTATGAATGACCAACTACTAACAATGATAATCTCTGCGTAGTAGCATACTGGGGAAATGCAGTCAAGCTAGAAAGAAGAGTTTTCATAAGACACTCGTGCAATCCATCCTAGACTGTTGTTATAATGTATGGAACCTAAGCCAAACATAACTGACATGGGATATTGAACACGCACAACGAAGGGCAAAACGATTGTTCGTTTGATTCACAGGATAATATCATGAAAATGCTAAAAGACGTAAACTGCAGACTCTTGAAGATAGATATAGGTTACCTCTCTACTTACAAAGTTTCAAGAACCGGCATAAAGTGAGGAATCTGGTATTATACTGCAGCCCTCTACGTGTCGCTGCATAGAAGACAAGATTAGACTAATTATAGCGCTCACAGATACATTTAAACAGTGATTCTTCCCGCTTTTCATACACGAATGGCCGGAAAGAAACCCTGGTAGATGCTCCTACTGCATCACTGCATCATGTGTAGTCTTATGTCGATATTTCGACTGTGATATTGAAGTCTTCTTTCAACGCTGATCGCCTACTACTGTGGTCTGTCAAACAACATCTCTTTTAACTGGAAGAAATTCACGTGATAGGCTAGTTGATCAGTGAAGTCGATACTGTTTCACACATATTGTGGCCGAACATTAGTGCACCTACGTGGCTGGTTGTTTAAGTTGAGTTTTACATTTACTTATGTTACTATTAGTTCTGCTGACTGACCAGTCAAACATTCGCTCACGAAATTAAGGAGAACGTCGCTCAGACTACCCGTTAGATCAATACCTCGTGTGTTCGCAGCAGATAAAAGTTCTAAATGGTACTGCATAATTAATTCAGAAGGTGGGTGCACGTGGATATTTCTACTTCATGAATGAGAGAAAATACAGAAAAAGATCGCAATATAAGTTGTTTATGTATTTTCCTTGGAAATTTCGCTCTGCATTAAATGTCTGGCAATTAACTGATGTGTTAAATCGATTCTACAATATTTAAATTAAAAAGATAATTAAAAGAAGAAAGAATTAAAACTCAGTTGTAATCCCACTCGAACGTGCCTATAAATTCATTCGAGCACTAACGCTGTGCCCTGTTTTCTTGGATTCCCGTGAGACATTCTCACATGATGATGCGGCGCATTCTTTTGTCCTCACTGTTGTGTATAAGATGGATGATTGCCTTGAATGCCAACGTAACGCGCTGAAGTGTTCTGCTTGTTTAATGAAAGAATAAGGAACGAACAGAAGCGTGAAACCCGATCCATGGACATCCTCCTTTCGGAGAACACGTAACGGGCAGCCGAATTTCATGCTTGCGTTCAATGGACGGATGACCACCTAAAATAAGCATGTCTTCGTTCTGTAAGAGACTGTCGAGAAGTTAAAAAATGAGCTCAGTACAGTGGTGAACAGTCACGATATCACCAGATGCACGCCACCAAACCGCCTCCCTAGATGGCTGGCGACTATTGAGGATAATTACACTCCTGGAAATTGAAATAAGAACACCGTGAATTCATTGTCCCAGGAAGGGGAAACTTTATTGACACATTCCTGGGGTCAGATACATCACATGATCACACTGACAGAACCACAGGCACATAGACACAGGCAACAGAGCATGCACAATGTCGGCACTAGTACAGTGTATATCCACCTTTCGCAGCAATGCAGGCTGCTATTCTCCCATGGAGACGATCGTAGAGATGCTGGATGTAGTCCTGTGGAACGGCTTGCCATGCCATTTCCACCTGGCGCCTCAGTTGGACCAGCGTTCGTGCTGGACGTGCAGACCGCGTGAAACGACGCTTCATCCAGTCCCAAACATGCTCAATGGGGGACAGATCCGGAGATCTTGCTGGCCAGGGTAGTTGACTTACACCTTCTAGAGCACGTTGGGTAGCACGGGATACATGCGGACGTGCATTGTCCTGTTGGAACAGCAAGTTCCCTTGCCGGTCTAGGAATGGTAGAACGATGGGTTCGATGACGGTTTGGATGTACCGTGCACTATTCAGTGTCCCCTCGACGATCACCAGTGGTGTACGGCCAGTGTAGGAGATCGCTCCCCACACCATGATGCCGGGTGTTGGCCCTGTGTGCCTCGGTCGTATGCAGTCCTGATTGTGGCCCTCACCTGCACGGCGCCAAACACGCATACGACCATCATTGGTACCAAGGCAGAAGCGACTCTCATCGCTGAAGACGACACGTCTCCATTCGTCCCTCCATTCACGCCTGTCGCGACACCACTGGAGGCGGGCTGCACGATGTTGGGGCGTGAGCGGAAGACGGCCTAACGGTGTGCGGGACCGTAGCCCAGCTTCATGGAGACGGTTGCGAATGGTCCTCGCCGATACCCCAGGAGCAACAGTGTCCCTAATTTGCTGGGAAGTGGCGGTGCGGTCCCCTACGGCACTGCGTAGGATCCTACGGTCATGGCGTGCATCCGTGCGTCGCTGCGGTCCGGTCCCAGGTCGACGGGCTCGTGCATCTTCCGCCGACCACTGGCGACAACATCGATGTACTGTGGAGACCTCACGCCCCACGTGTTGAGCAAATCGGCGGTACGTCCACCCGGCCTCCCGCATGCCCACTATACGCCCTCGCTCAAAGTCCGTCAACTGCACATACGGTTCACGTCCACGCTGTCGCGGCATGCTACCAGTGTTAGAGACTGCGATGGAGCTACGTATGCCACGGCAAACTGGCTGACACTGACGGAGGCGGTGCACAAATGCTGCGCAGTTAGCGCCATTCCACGGCCAACACCGCGGTTCCTGGTGTGTCCGCTGTGCCGTGCGTGTGATCATTGCTTGTACAGCCCTCTCGCAGTGTCCGGAGCAAGTATGGTGGGTCTGACACACCGGTGTCAATGTGTTCTTTTTTCCATTTCCAGGAGTGTATTTTGTTCCGCGACCTGTATTTGTTGTGACTACATTCGGAACGAATGCCATTGCTAGCGTTTGCAGCGTATAACGTGTCTCATACTAAAGGACTGAAAGATATAACCGGAAAAAGAGCAAGAAAAATAGCAGTTTAATGTAGATCATTATTCAAATATGATTAAAGCGAAGTCATTCCAACTGTTTGTGTTGAAACAGCTGCAACATTATACTCGTAGTACTGTCCCACTATTCGACGTGCAGGAGGGCTGTGTCTGGCGGACTTCAAATGGCTCTAAGCATTATGGGACTTAACATTTGAGGTCATCAGTCCCCTAGACTTAGAACTACTTAAACCTAACTAACCTAAGGATATCACACACATCTATGCCCGCGGCAGGATTCGAACCTGCGACCATAGCAGCAGCGCGGTTCCGGACTGAAGTGCCTAGAACCGCTCGGCCACAACGGCCGGCTGGCGGACTATTCTTCAGAATCACTGCAGAGGTGTTTTAGAATGCCTGCGTGGTGCGTTGTTTGGTGAAGGAAAGCCGCTAGATTTTCACGTTACAGCATTTCGCCTCGTATATACAACAATACGGCCACTCTGTTTTGTCCCCGCGTTCGTCTCATAGACCTATTGTTCTTATGGATTAAGTACCTTCTACCTTCCATCAGGAAAAACGTGCATCTCAAAAGTAAAATATTTGTTATAGAGTTGCTTGGGTTATAAGGCGCCGTGCAATTTTATCTAAAACTTCGCTTTTAAATTTCTGATTTGTGTCTCAGTGTTCGCACATATGCAGTATGTATTACTTACTGTTTAAAATACACTCCTGGAAATGGAAAAAAGAACACATTGACACCGGTGTGTCAGACCCACCATACTTGCTCCGGACACTGCGGCATGCGGGAGGCCGGGTGGACGTACCGCCGAATTGCTCAACACGTGGGGCGTGAGGTCTCCATAGTACATCGATGTTGTCGCCAGTGGTCGGCGGAAGGTGCACGTGCCCGTCGACCTGGGACCGGACCGCAGCGACGCACGGATGCACGCCAAGACCGTAGGATCCTACGTAGTGCCGTAGGGGACCGCACCGCCACTTCCCAGCAAATTAGGGACACTGTTGCTCCTGGGGTATCGGCGAGGACCATTCGCAACCGTCTCCATGAAGCTGGGCTACGGTCCCGCACACCGTTAGGCCGTCTTCCGCTCACGCCCCAACATCATGCAGCCCGCCTCCAGTGGTGTCGCGACAGGCGTGAATGGAGGGACGAATGGAGACGTGTCGTCTTCAGCGATGAGAGTCGCTTCTGCCTTGGTACCAATGATGGTCGTATGCGTGTTTGGCGCCGTGCAGGTGAGCGCCACAATCAGGACTGCATACGACCGAGGCACACAGGGCCAACACCCGGCATCATGGTGTGGGGAGCGATCTCCTACACTGGCCGTACACCACTGGTGATCGTCGAGGGGACACTGAATAGTGCACGGTACATCCAAACCGTCATCGAACCCATCGTTCTACCATTCCTAGACCGGCAAGGGAACTTGCTGTTCCAACAGGACAATGCACGTCCGCATGTATCCCGTGCCACCCAACGTGCTCTAGAAGGTGTAAGTCAACTACCCTGGCCAGCAAGATCTCCGGATCTGTCCCCCATTGAGCATGTTTGGGACTGGATGAAGCGTCGTCTCACGCGGTCTGCACGTCCAGCACGAACGCTGGTCCAACTGAGGCGCCAGGTGGAAATGGCATGGCAAGCCGTTCCACAGGACTACATCCAGCATCTCTACGATCGTCTCCATGGGAGAATAGCAGCCTGCATTGCTGCGAAAGGTGGATATACACTGTACTAGTGCCGACATTGTGCATGCTCTGTTGCCTGTGTCTATGTGCCTGTGGTTCTGTCAGTGTGATCATGTGATGTATCTGACCCCAGGAATGTGTCAATAAAGTTTCCCCTTCCTGGGACAATGAATTCACGGTGTTCTTATTTCAATTTCCAGGAGTGTAAATCCTTCTTTTTTTTATAGTCATCAGCTATTCAACAGTTTACACGCGTATTGAATTTCTTTTCATCTTGTCAGTTCTGAAAATTTCTGCGTATCTGCTACTGGAAGAATACGGTACTTTGTGTTCTGAATACTCCAGTCTTTGTCATGCTTTGGTTTTTTCCTCTCCTCTTTTATTCCCTTCTTTTCTATATTAACTGTTATATTATTCTTCAGCATAAAGTATATCATTCCAATATTTTCTTGCTTCTGATATAGGTTTTCTGTGTCAACTCATTTCATTTGAAACCTGGTATGTCAAATCAGTTTCTAACATCCTTTTATATCACTACAGTTCAGTCCTAGTAGCAGCTTCGGTATTATCCTAGTCCACATTCCACGTCGCTGTATCACTGTCTCGCAAATGTACCGTTTGAGTAACATCTTTCTTAGTTCTAAGATAATGAGAGAGTACAACACATTTATTTTATAGAAGAGATTTGTCTCTGCTTACGTCAACCAGTTTTTTTCCTCTTATTCACTGCGTTTAGCAGATATAACTGCAGCAGTGTCTTCTGTAGATTGGGTTGTAACTAGATGTTATTCTAGTTTGGAGAATTTTTACCATTTTTCTTTTTATTGCTTTCGTAATTAATAGACACGTGTTGCACTGCTTTTGCCGACAAATTCGAGCATGGAAACATCGTACAAGTTTCTAAAGTATGCTCTACATGACTTTATACCACTATTTTTTAGAACATTTTCGTAACGGACAGAGAACTAAAAAGGAGGGGCGGAGGACTAAGGAGGGGGGGGGGGGAGAGAGAGAGAGAGAGAGAGAGAGAGAGAGAGAGATGATATGAATGTCAACACGTCGAATCAGAGTAACACCGAGCGGTGGCAAGTATTGTCATTACCTGTGTACGTGAATAAACCAACAAGAAGTATGCCCACTGCTGATAACAATGCACAGTCTGCTATTTCTGGCGCACATTCAGTGAAGTTACTTAGAATTTCTGTGGGTTTGTTATTCTGTTTCTTTTGCAATGTAGTCCGCCGACCTGGAGAGTCCATGGCATACAAGATTGGCGAATATGCAGTCTCCTGCGTTGCCTCGATGTCCTGGTCGTGAACAGAATGCTAAACCCTGAAACTACCTTATCTCAGAAACGCGGGTGATTCTGTGGGATAATCACCCATACCCCAGGAAACGAAAGAAAAGTTCGGAGTAGGTATTAAAATCCATGGAGAAGAAATAAAAACTTTGAGGTTCGTCGATGACATTGTAATTCTGTCAGAGACAGCAGAGGACTTGGAAGAGCAGTTGAACGGAATGGACAGAGTCTTGAAAGGAGAATATAAGATGAACATCAACAAAAGCAAAACGAGGATAATGGAATGTAGTCGAATTAAGTCGGGTTATGCTGCGGGAATTAGATTAGGAAATGAGACACTTAAAGTAGTAAAGGAGTTTTGCTATTTAGGGAGCAAAATAACTGATGACGGTCGAAGTAGAGAGAATATAAAACGTAGACTGGCAATGGCAAGGAAAGCGTACCTGAAGAAGAGAAATTTGTTAACATCGAGTATAGATTTAAGTGTCAGGAAGTCTTTTCTGAAAGTATTTGTATGGAGTGTAGCCATGTATGGAAGTGAAACATGGACGATAAATAGTTTAGACAAGAAGAGAATTGAAGCTTTCGAAATGTGGTGCTACAGAAGAATTCTGAAGATTGGATGGGTAGATCACATAACTAATGAGGAGGTATTGAATAGAATTGGGGAGAAGAGGAGTTTGTGGCACAGCTTGACTAGAAGAAGGGATCGGTTGGTAGGACATGTTCTGAGGCATCAAGGGATCACCAATTTAGTACTGGAGGGAAGCACGGAGGGTAAAAGTCGTAGAGGGAGACCAAGAGATGAATACACTAAGTAGATTCAGAAGGATGTAGGCTGCAGTAGGTACTGGGAGATGAAGAGGCTTGCACAGGATAGAGTAGCATGGAGAGCTGCATCAAACCAGTCTCAGGACTGAAGACCACAACAACAACAATCACCCATGAAAATTGAGTTGTTAAATATTATAAGAAAAAGACGGAAATATCTCTCTACTATCTACCGACTTTGTTAGGATGATAAGCAATGGTACGGTTTTCTTGCCTTGATATCCATCCAACCACGATTCCCTGTCGGATTCTACAGAGAACATGCAACTGAGTTAGCTCTCGCTTTAACCATAATCTATCGTAGATATCTTAAATTGAAACGGAGCCTCTTGGTTGGAAGAAAGGACAAGCCATACCCGTCTACAAATTGAGGAGCAGAGGTGATCCAGAAAACTACCGTCCAGTATCATTGACGTCAATGTGTTGTAGAACCTTGAATAAAATGACTTCATCCAAGGCAACCAGCATGGATTCCGAAAACATTGGTCGTGTGAAATCCAACTTCAGTTTTTCTCACATCCGAACGTCATGAATCGATGCAATTAGGTGAATGCAATATTTCTTGACTTCCGATAAGCGTTTCATTCGGCACTACACCAACGTTTATTAAAGAATATGCAGTCGTATGGAGTATCGAACAATATCTGTGACTGGATCGAGGATTTCTTTGTAGGGAAGGCGCAACATGTTAACTTCGATGAAGCAGTTGAAGTAATTTCAGTTCTGCTCTAGGGAAGTGTATTGAGATTAGTAGTAACGTCAGATTTCTTGCAGACAGTGCAAGCTATCTAAAATGAGGTGCTATCTGAAGAAAGCCGCACAAATGGCCAGAGAGATCTCGATAAAATTTGAAAGTGATGCAAAGACTAGCTTTAAACGTGCAGACATTGCCCCTCATGGCAAATCATCCTGGACTTATATTTCAGTAAGCTAATGCCCGACCGCACGGCGAGAGTTTCTAATGCTTGTCTTAGTGCTTGCCAAACCCTACTTTGGCCAGCAAGATCGCCGGATATCTCCCCAAGTGAGAGCGTTTGGAGAATTATGGACAGGGCTTTCCAACCAGTTCGGAATTTTGAAGATCTAACGCGGCAGTTGGACAAAATTTGGCACGACATGCCTCAGGAGGACATCCAACAGCTGTGCAGTCAATGCCAAGCCGAATAACTGCTTGCGTAAGGGCCAGAGGTGAACCACTGCGTTACTGACTTGCACAATATATGAAGCTCTTTCTCTTGAATGAATCATCCAATTTTTCCGAAATTGTAAACATTTGTTTGTCTGCACAATCACATCTACCGATTTCCATTCCAATGGGATAACTCTTTCGTGGTGCTTCGTTTTTTGTCTTAGAGTTTATGGTAACCAGTAATACTGTCATCACTGGAGGAGATCAGACGTCCGAGAATCGATTGGGATAGTTGCAGTTTTGTAAGAGACGGACGTGTTAAGACATCTAGCGAAACGTTTCTGTATGCAGTCTGTGAAAAGGGTCAGCACCTATAGTTCGGCCGGCCGGTGTGGCCGAGCGGTTCTAGGCGCAGGCGCTTCAATCCGGAATCGCGCTGCTCCTACGGTCGCAGGTTCGAATCCTGCCTCGGGCATGGGTGTGTGTGTGATGTCCTTAGTTTAGTTAGGTTTAAATAGTTCTAAGTCTAGGGAACTGATGACCTCAGATATTAAGTCTCATAGTGCTTAGAGCCATTTGAACCTATAGTTCGAAAGCCCACGCATGACGAAAATATGTTAGATTTAGTGACAACAAATAGACGTGACCTCTTTGACATTGTCTTCATGTGTAATTAAAAAAAGGAGAAAGCTATATATATGTTGAATAAACTAGATAAAGAGGCAAGAGAGTAACGTCTCAAAGAGTGAAACGAAACATTTACTTCTGGGTAGGAGCGTGTACAAGAATTATGGCTCTGATTGACCTAGCGCTTGCCCGCGAAAGGCAAAGGTCCCGAGTTCGAGTCTCGGTCGGGCACACAGTTTTAATCTGCCAGGAAGTTTTATATCAGCGCACACTCCGCTGCAGAGTGAAAATCTCATTCTGGTAATATTGCATTGCCATGCAGTTCTGAGCTATGTTTAGAATTTCAAATCTCCAACTCATAGACAAGTTAGTTTACAATCAGTTGCAAAATTTGAACAGACAGACAGATACTAAAGCAGCATATTAAAAACGTAGTAGAATACTGTATATAATGAGCGGTTCTCATGCTTCGCTGTAAGATTCTAATGAGTCAAGGAGAAAATTCGTTTTGCATTCCGTCCTTTCAGTGCAGTCTTCCTAACTGCCTTTATAGATTTCTAGAAGTACATGATAACTGCCGGGCGACCTGTCGCAAGCTGACTGACTGATGAAACATAACACTTAGTTCGTCACACATTGCTTTGAATTTAGTTATTTTTCTGCCTGACATTTTTTACTTTAACTGTGCCATGTTTAGTTTATTTCCTGTCAATTTCGGTGTTGTTGACAACGTTATTGGAGTCGTTCTTTTATCGGATAATATTATGAATATTTATACTTTTTGCCGGCCGCTGTGGGAGAGCGGTTCTAGGCCCTTCAGTCCGAAACCGCGCTGCTGCTACGGTCGCAGGTTCGAATCCTGCCTCGGGCATGGATGTGTGTGATGTCCTTGGGTTAGTTAAGTTTAAGTAGTTTTAAGTCTAGGGGATTGATGACCTCAGATGTTAAGTCCCATAGTGCTTAGAGCCATTTGAAACATTTTTTAAATACTTTTTCTGTGCCTTACTTGGTATCTTATTTCTGTGGCTTATTGAAGGAAGAGGACATAATTGCTTGGAAGAGGAGAATAGGTAATTTAGAGTAGAGAACGCTACTATCAACAACGTGTTGCACTGCGACTGCCTCCTTCACCAAAACGTTTTGCGCAGTGTGAATGCGCGTTCATCATTTTATGTCTGCAGCGTTATGAGGAAGACTGCTCTGTGAGAGGACAGATAAGAAATAAGCACCTGATTGATGATACGCTCTTATCTTTCTAGATAAGACTTAGAACATCCAGATGCTTACACGTGAATCGTCGCGGCAATAGAGCAACAGTCTTGAGAACATTCGTGTACTCGTATACATCTTATCTGTCATTTACTGTGGTAATACTAACAAAGAGCATCTGAGGTATGAACGTCAGCACGCAGTATCTCGGATGAGTGGCTGTAATTACGTTTCATCTAGGATTGGCGTTGATACTGAAGTATCGTAACGAGTTACGTAGAACTGAATTAATACAAACTGAAAACAGTGAAAAATTTTGGCTTTGAGTGATTCATGTCGAATGTAACTTCTTTATGAGACATGGAGCTTCTTTTACACGTCTCATAGAATCGTGACATTTGAATATCCAAACACGGGAAGAAAGAGCTGGGCGGTTCCATAATATGAAGATAAAGTACAGTGAAGTTAACTGGCCACAACGTAATATGATCAACGGCTAGAGCTATTATCGTGTGCTGTGTCTCAGTGTTTAAAATAAGAGATCTGCATTCGGGAAACGTGGAGCTCATAACCCCATTCGGGCATCTTAGTTTAGCTTTTCCGAAAGTTATTTCAGAGAAAGTTGCCATATACCTTTGCAGGACAGTAAGTGATTTTCTTTCCAATTCATCCTCCATCTGCGATAGTGCTACATCTTTCATGACCTCGTAGATGACGAACTGTTGGTTCCTTCCTTCTTTTGTTTAGTCCCATAGTGCTCAGAGCCATTTGAGTCTTCCTTCTTTCTAGTGGAGTTATTTCCGTTTCTCAGCACTCGAACAAGATATTCTGTAAAACGTTAGCTCAGCGTAACAATAAACAATCTGCGTATTTTAAAGTTTATCTAAAGATAGCAGTTTGATCGAAGTTAACAGTATTATCAGTTTTTAATACTACTACTGATTTACCGGAATGCGAACTTACGTTCATAGATTTATTTTTGTAAGCAAACAATTGTTGCAAAATAGAATGAAGGAAGAAATGTTAGATTTTAACTTATTGTCGACAACATTATCGTGGAAGGTATAACACTGGCTCAGTCGTTAGAGGAACATTCGTGAACTCATCTGAAATAATTTAGAGAAATAATGGAACACATAAATCAGAATAGCCAGGCGGGGATATTAAGCCTTCCTCGTGAATACGAGTCTACTGACCATTAACAATATAACCTCGACTGATATCGAGGAAAGAATGTTTGGTGTATTTAAAAAGGCAAATAACATATGTAATGTTGTGCTTTAATTTCTTCTGAAAGCAGTGCTGATAGACAAGACCATAAAAGTGGGTTAAAAGCTGTGAGCTGTCTGGGGAAGTTAACCTTGCATTACTGCGCAACTGTTTCACCAGGTATCCAGTCTAGCTTACCAAATTCCCAATCAGACTAACATTAATTATAATCTTTTAATAGTCATACGACAACCTGTGATATATATATAAAGAAGAGAATTTAAATAAAAAGAAATAAATCAGTTTATATTTGGAAATTTATTTTAACATTGATCATTGAAATTTCAGCATATTAAACTCGATTCATAACTAAGCTGGTGCCTTATTTAGGATTGTGAAAATGTGAGATTGTAATCTTACAGAACACATCAAATATGGAGCCAAGATTGGGGGACTGCATACAACACTGCATTCATAAAATAACACACGAAGAACGTTGAAACATGCAAGAGGAAATTAACCACAACCAACTGATTCAATTTTCACCCAAGGAAGTTACGTTCGTAGCACAATCCTGTCCGTCATGTAATTACCACACACTGGTATACTAAATTCATACTAAATCTCTGTGAAATCTTCCCGAAAAGAATAGCTGAGGGTTACTTTGATGAATACACCACATGCGTCATGTGGTCAACTTGGTTTACACAAAGAGTGTAACTCCAAAATAATTTTGATAATTAAAATAAATTAGATCGAAAAGCAATTTACAAAAGAAAAACCTCGAACTGGTTACTATCGTCTTACTATTAACCTGATGGGTCAAACAATTGTATAAGGACGTGGTACTGGTCTCACAAAATACACCCCACGTGGTTTGAACATAAAGAAAAGTTGCTAAATTGAAAAATATTGTCAAGACGAGACGTTATAATCTCACGAACATTCGCATTTAAGATTGATGATCTTAGTTAGAGTTACTGATCAACACGTGGTTCCACTTTACTCACAAAGTAGTGACAAAGCAACTACTGAAAGATATTCTGAACTGTACACTCGAATCACACTGCGTTGCAATTTAAGATAACATTAGATATTTTTAGTGCTAAACCTGAAATAAAGGTGATTAAATTTTCAGTTAGGCTGAACTTAAGAAATCCATTGTCCTACGGACTTAGCAGACACGTGCTTAGCCGGAGATCTTACCACTTCAGACGCTCGCCACGGACAGACTGACCTGGTCCCTTCCTGAGGGTGGCTCACAAATACAAACGGAAGTGGCCAGAGGGGCAGCTTCCTATATCAACATGACAAGGGACGGACAGGACCATACTAAGGATAGAAACCTCTTTGCTTTTAGAAAGCGTAGCTACCTGTTCCGACGTTGGTCCTACTGTTCTCTAGCAGACAGGCTTGTCTGCTACCCTCAAGCATGCAACTAGAAATACATTTGCTCATTCATCCTCTCACACAGAAGGGAAGGGGGATGACATTATCTTATCATATACAGCATATAAAAGAAAGCGGATGTAGGTTCCGTATGAGACTGTGTTACATGAATTACATATAAACTGTGTTTTAAAGTGTAGTTGTGTGACAGATCGTTCTTGTTTATGTGTAAAAGTAACACGTTCCACTACTCAGTCTCCTCCCAGATAGTCAGAAACGCCACAGTAAATTTAGAAGAGGAATTTATGCCGTAAATGACAACAGATTTAAGAAATTAACATGAAAGGAATCCAACAGAGACCTTTCACATATTACAGGCACGAAATAAGGAATGCTAAAAATTGTCTCATTAGGTGTTCAACTGAATTTCATTGTGTTATGATACCATAATTTCCGTGGCAGATTAAGAAACAGAAAGATTATTTCTTTGGAGGAAACTACGAGCCTTGTTAGATCACATTAGAACTACAGAATCATCATAACAGAAAAACATTATTCGAACAAAGCTTCTGATTCCAGTATCAGGTGCCCTGTGTAATGCAGTCTTCATCGGATACGATCGCTTGTTAAAAGTTTGTACAACTTATTTCCAACCATCTGGGTTGGTGACATTAATGTGATATATGATGATCATGTTGTAAGATAAGTGAGTAGTTGTAGACCGTTCACAGTTTTCCACTCATAGATTCTTTGAACGGGCCTTGCTCGATTGATTTGACTTTTAAAAATGAAAACAAAAGATGTCTGGTACTGTAACGAAATTTATTTACAGTGGCAGGGTGCCAAGATCCTCATCAGATGACGAATACATCTTCATTCTTGAATGTGAACGTTTTTATATCAAAGTGGGACGGAAGAATCTATAAGAAAAATAAAACAAATTGACAGCAATATACCTAAATTGCCTTATGAAGATTGCAATTATTTTCATACATATTTTAAAGAATGTAGTAGAGAAAAGTATTGAACTTATTAGCCCATTATATCATAATAAAAAAGCACAAATGATACATTATTCTTATACAAAGCGACAAAAATGACTGGAAAAGGAAATAGCTCTATTGAAAATGATCTACGAATTTTTGTGGGTTCCATTTCCTCTAATTAAAATGAAAGCTGTAGATGATGGCGCATTTCAGAATAACAAGCTCGTCAGTAGCGTATCCAAAAAACATCAAGCATGGATAATCCGTCTGTTGTTGGCTAACTCAAAAGTGGTTGTATATTTCTTTTTGAAGATAAGTACACTTTCATCGCGTTCTCTTCAAAGTCATTGGAGAGAATATGTTAAAAGCGTAGCTCTCAATACACCAGAAAATATGAAGAAACAAACTGTGGCCAAAAGACTGGAAAAGTTCAGTATTCATCCCGATTTCAAAGAAGGGAATTGCTAAAGAGAATTCGAAGCACCGAACAGTCGCACTTATCTCACATGTTAGAAAAGTCATGCTTAAAATCTTACAAAATGTACTTTGGTAGTAGGTCTATATGCTACCTGAAGAACAAGCTGGATTTTGCAGAGGAAGAGGAGCTATGGACCAAATTACCAACATCCGGTGGATTATGCAGAAGGCAAGAGGATTCTAGAAAGATGTGTGTATCTCTGCTTTGTTGTTATATCAAAGCCTTTGACCGTGTCGACCACAGAAAATTATGGGAAAAGCTCATAAACACGCGAGTGTCAGATCATCTCATTTACCTCATACAGAATACATATTCTGACCAAAAAGCCCCGGTGAGAACCCTATATAGAACAAGTAAATGGATCAAGATTCAGAAAGGAGTATGGCCAGGCTGCATATTGTCACCTTAATTATTCAATCTATATGTAGTACAAATTAAGAAGAATTCCAGATTAGACGAAGAAGAAGCCGGAATTACAATAACTGTGGTAAATATAAATAATCTTCAATATGCAGATGATACCATCCTGATGGCAGAAAGTGAAAAAGAATTAAAGATCCTCTCATTGGAGGTAAGAGAAGACAATGGAAAGGCTGGTTTAATGCTGAATGTCTAGAACACGAATATTCTGGCAACTACACCTATCACTTCATGACATATAGGGAGAGAGACAATGCAGATGATTTCTATGTTCAGTTATCTCGACTCCCAGATTTCTGATAGTGGTGACTGCAGCCACGAAATCAAGAGACGCTTGTTACTTGACAGAAAGGCAGTGTCCAACCTTGACAGTGTTTAAAGGTGCAGGGACGAAACTTTAACAACAAAGTTTCATGTAGTAAGGGCTACGATCTTTCGAGTTCTGATGTACTGAGAACTGGACCATAAGAAAGGCTGAATGGGGTAGATTTCCTTTGAACTGTTATGTGGGGGGAAATTCCATGGATCGCAAAGACAACGCATGGGTCAATATTAGAGCAAATAAAGCAAGATTACTCCTTCTAAGCTCTGACCCTGAAACAAAAACTGACCTACTTTGGCAACATCAGGAGAAGACATGATTCGCTGGAAAATATCTTAACGCTGTGGAAAATCGAAGGTACAAGGAGAAAAGGGCACCAAAAGATGAGATGGATCGATGGCATCACGGAAGTAATGGATTCTAACCTGGAAAGTCTACGGGATAGTACAGGACGGGGGAAATTGACGTGCTCTATTTCATGGAGACACGGAGAACGGAATCGACTAAACGACTGGAGAAAGAGAGAGAGAGAGAGAGAGAGAGAGACAGAGAGAGAGAGAGAGAGAGAGAGAGAAAGATACACTGAAAGCCTTTAGGTGAGAACATCATGAAAACGACATTCCATAAAAGTAAAATTGACGTTTGAAAATTCAAATAATTAGCATTTCAGTTCAGCCACAAAATTAGGTAAGAGTACAACCATCTGAGTTTTGTATATAGAGGAAAATTTCGCAGCGGATTTTTCATTCAGAAATCGGATCTGAATGTTGTTTGTTTGTGAGATGATCTTGCTAGACCTCACGTATAAAGAAGAAAAGTCGCACGTGTCGGAATTCGACAGCCGTTGGATCGTTGCCTATCGAGACTGAAGCTTGTCGTTCCGCTATACCGTTATTCACGTTGTTCTGAATCCCGGGCCTGTCATCGAGTATGGAATCGATGGGTTCAGGACAGCCATACATAACACCATGCAGGGTCTCAACGGTCCACGCAAACAGCTTTGCAGACAACAGATATAATGATCGCGCGGTCGTGCAAGATCGTACAGCTGGATCGTACAGCCGCATACTATACGTATACTTTAAGTCAAGAAGTGGGCTCGTTTTCAGCAACACAAGTATCCACACGGCTAGTGAGACATCCGGAGCACGACGAGCTGTTAGTAAGGCGACCATCGTCACTGCTTCCATTGACGCGGCTGCAGAGAGGCGTGCTGAGCGCGGTGAGAACGATGGGCGTATCAGAGTGTAGAGGCTCTGAGCAGACGAATGTTACCACATTACAGTCATCATCGTCAGAGGGGACCAGCACCTGACGGTATGATATAGGGTGCCATTGGGTACACAACCTAATCATCTGTGGTTCGCATAGACTGTAATTTGGACAACAGGCGTTACAGTTAAGACGTGTTAAGGTCGTTGGTTGTGGGCTCCGCGACGTTATCTTTCAACAAGATAACCCAATACTGCACGGTACCGTATCTGTCTTCCAAACTCAGCTCGACTCGATGTCCAGCCGTTGTTGTGGCTAGAGATGACAGTCCTGCGTACTAAATGTCGCACCCTGCGTTCACCAAAACCATATACAAATTTAATTATGTATTGTTCCTACAGTATCGTATATGCACAATAAGTTAACTTTTGTTACTTGCTCTCCTCTCTGGTGTAGCAGTTTTAATGGGCAACAGTGCAGCTTTGAACGGCTGAGCTTCAGTTCAGTGAGAGCTTTAGTAATAATTCAGCTTTTGTCAACATGATGATCAAATCGGTTTTCACTCTCGATCTTAACTGACACTAGAAATTCGACGTGTGATCACTTCTTGGTCTGCCTGTCTGAATGACAGTTGCGTTGGTGATGGGTAGGACTTGATATTTCAGCCCAAAAAATAGCAACCAGATCACGACATCGTGCAGCCATTGGACGTTTCCAGGGCAACCATGTAAAGTGTCTGTTTCGAAATTTGGGTGAGTTGCTGTGGTGAACCATGTATGGACAGAAAAGGGTGACATGCGGTAGCTCTGTTTGTAATTGCGGATAGACAGACAGACCATGGTGCAGTAGACAATCACCTGAGAAGTAGAGAAACAGTCCAAAACTACTGCATTATTAAGATATCGCACGTCACCCTCGAACGTAAGAAACTCCTTAAACTGCACTTCACAGAGCGTAGCAATTAGCAAGGCTACTGGATTTAACGCTCAGAACATGGCGACGGTAGAGTATGAAGTACGCAGACAGTAAGTTAGGCACTGGCTCCTTCGTACTAGCAGATTACAATGCAGTCCAGTTGTGATATAAGCTGGCTGCTGTGGCCGTGCGGTTCTAGGCGCTACAGTCTGGAACCGCGTGACAGCTACGGTCGCTGGTTCGAATCCTGCCTCGGGCATGGATGTGTGTGATGTGCTTAGGTTAGCGTTAGTTAGGTTTAAGTAGTTCTAAGTTCTAGGGGACTGATGACCTCAGCAGTTAAGTTCCATAGTGCTGAGAGCCATTTGAACCATTTGTGATATAAGCCTACTACTAAAATGGATTTTCATGTCAAACGAAATGGTAAGATTTAGTTCCATTTTACTTAAAGTAAGTATGCATGTACAACAGTCTTTGCCGGCCGGTGTGGCCGAGCGATTCTAGGCGCTTCAGTCTGGAACCGCGCGACCGCTACGGTCGCAGGTTCGATTCCTGCCTCGGGCATGGAAGTGTGTGATGTCCTTAGGTTAGTTAGGTTTCAGTAGTTCTAAGTTCTAGGGGACTGATGACCTCAGATGTTAAGTCCCATTGTGCTCAGAGCCATTTGAACCATTTTTTCGATATCTACGTACTAAATGCTATTTCGGTGTTGACACCAACATTGATTACACATTTTCTCGAATGATGAAAAAAAGTTCATATTACAATGTGCCGATGTTTCGTGCCCACTACTTGTCGTCCACAGAGGAAATGATGTCCCTGAATCTTCGGTTGGTGTGTACAATACAACATATGTATTATATAGTGAAATGGACTGGAAAAAAGGTCTGCTGCAGCGAACTACCACGTTTGCCAACATGTTCCACAACTACTGACGTAGTGTGGAGTTTCACTTGGAACGTTCTTTTTCGGCGTAAGTGCGAATTCATGTCTCTAGCTTTCACAACGGCCCAATGCAGTGACCACGCTTACACAAATTTCACGAGAGTTACTGTTTTCAAATCGCTTTACTTCCATTCAGTACTGTTTCTTTGTCGGGAAATTCAGAAGTTACCATTATCCACTACCGGTTTTAGTCCAAAATGTAATAGCGATATTTAAATTATTCATAGACTATGACGTGATCTAATCAATTGTTATATTCAGTCTCAGCTTGGTTTAACATAAACTTACATAGTCATTGGGAGAATCAGGAATGAACTTAACGCTGTTTCATTTCATTAACAGTGTTTATTGGGATATGAAAAGACTACTTAGCTGCACACGAAGTTTACTCGTCGTAACCTGTCGATTAAAACGAGTGAATGGATTACCTTCTTCTTTATTTCGTTCAGTTTCAGTTTGCTTGCGTAAATTCTGATCTTTCTCGTAATTTTCGTCACTATGTAAAGAAACCAGCGTCCCTCCTCTACTCCACCCCAACAGCCTAACATCCAACTGTATAGCTTGCATTCCGTTGATGACTTTCATTGTTTGATACAGAGATCTGTTTCACCAGTTTGCTTCATTCACATCTCCAAATAATATACCATTTTTAGTACCAATCGAATGTGTCTGGGAAGTACAGACATTTGGACTGTGCTTTTGAAATCGCTATCTTCTGACGTTATTGAACGTAGTAAAATGAGGATTTTGCTCTTCTGTTATGTCTCGTGTAACCTTCACCAAACTCAGCAAAGCCGTAAAAGTCTTTTGTAAAGTTTTTGAAAGTAAATAGGCATAGTCAGGCTGATACTGTCTCTAACTAATTTATATCCCGTGCTGTCATCTTCCCATCTTAATAGCTACTCGAAACGTTCTTAATTCTTTGTGAAGCGTGTTCTAATCTATGTTTGTGTAGCCCCCTACAGTACCCTCCCTCTTCTGTTTCCTGTGTTACCAAATTACCTCTTTCACTACGCCTTAGCGCACGCCCCATCGGGTTGCCTCTTATTAGCGAAGCGCTTTCTCATATCTTTTCTATTCTGTCTAATACCTTTCCATTTCGCACTTTATATTTTGTCTTAAGTTTAATGCTTATTTTGTATAGGCTGTACAAGTCTTTCTTCTTTTCCAACTGTCCACATTTTAGTTTAAGATAGTGGTATTTGTTAACTACGGATAATAGTAGATATTTTCCTCCTTTCCGCCTTTAGTAGTACATTTTAATGTCGTATATTCCTAACCCTCTCTGCTCAACCCTACTGCCATTGAAACCGATTATGAGTTGTATCTTCGCTTAAATGGTTCTTAATGTTGTTAATGCTCTTTTTTCTCAATCCAGATTCTGCGTTAAGCAGCCTTCCTACTCCATTTAATAGTAATCCTATGTCTTCCATACTATCAGAAAGAATTGCATAACATTTGCAAACCTTGACACTGTTATTTATTTCCCCTACACTGTTATTCCCGTTATGAAACTGACTTTCAGTCAGTCTTTCAGCAATGTGTATGATGCCCTCAGTTTATTTCTATCTTGCAGTTATTCTTTCATTCCTGTGCACCTAACTGCAATAGAACAAATTTTCTTTCCTTCTGGTGTTGTCCTCCTTCATTTGCAGGGCTTATACCAAATGAATATTTGGCCATCGTGAAACTAGCTCTTGTTTATGTGGTCGAACGCCGTCCTCGATCCCACAACGCACCAAAGCAGCAATGTGTACTTCACCCGAACGCGGATCTTGTAAATATGGTCGAGTATTTTTTCATGGTTTAACTGTACCAGGATCCTCAAGAATTTGTAATATAGCTTCGTCAGACTCCCCAGTTCGTGCCTAATACAATAGCTCCACTTGTTGCCCAATCAGTTGTAAATTCATTACAGTGTATACAACCGATCTGATTATTTTTCTGGTAACTATTTTCGGTTTACTTCCTTCCGTACCTATTCTACTCTTCAACTCATACCCCATCTGTCCACTTATTTATTGACATCCACATACAGCTTACAGTTCAAGCTGTTTCAGTTTCTTGTCTTCCCATTTCCTCCTTCAGTGATACAGATCAATACAGTTCTGTTCCTCAGATGTGTTCTCATTAACCTCTTCCTAAATTCTACACCAGTGCTTAGCTCATCAAAATTTAATCAGCTCGTTTTCTTTACCTGTGAATACGTCATTCAGTCATCTTCGGAATGCTTCTTCCTAGATAACAGAGTTCCTTCATTTCTACTACTGCATAGAGATCATTTTGAGATTTGGTGGGTACTACACTGCTTGACAATTGCTAAGGAACAATTGTCAGTTGCTATAGAACAATTGACAACTGCTACGGAACACCCTGCCAATGATAGTAAAAGGAAATGTGGAGGGCGGAATGTGTTAATTGCAGGGAAACCTGTGCACAAACGCTCTGTATGCATCCAATTGTTCATGAAATACGTTGTTTGACGAAGGTTGTTGTGGGACCGATTAGTGCCTTGTGTGGTTCGGTAAGACATTACTTGAGTGCTTGCGATAGTGGATGAGCAGATCGACGGCTCGAAGCCGGTCAAAGTGTCTGCTGTCGTCACTGTGATGGGTGTGCCTAAAACGTCGTCTCGATATTAAAAAAGGCCGCTGAAGGTGCGAACGCCTGCCGCTGGTCGTAGACGGGCTACCATACCTCAAGTGGGTAGATACGTAGCCCTAGTGGGGAAAAGAAACACATACTTCACCCCAGGCAGATCGCTGCTGACTTTGCAACCGCTACTGCTACACGTATCTCTGCCAGAACCTTCCGCAGCGATTAAATCAGGCTGGTTTGTATGCTCGGAAGCCTGTGAAATGCATCCCACTTCAACCATGCCATCGTCGAGAAAGAGTCCGTTGATGTAGGGAGCATGTAGGTTGGCGTCAGCAGCAGTGGTCCAGAGCGATGTACTCCATCTAATCCCACTTTACTGTTCCAAGTGATACTGGCAACCAGTTAGTGTTGAGAGAGAGGGGAACACTATGGTGCATCACCACAGAATGTTTACAAACGTCATCGGTATGGCCTTGGCGTTGTGGAGTGGGTAGGCATTATGCACATCGCATGAACGCCGCTGCATGCCTTTACACGAGCTCCGGTTACAGCATAACAGTACTGCAGGGAGATTATCCTCGATCATGTCCGTCTGTTTAGGCTTGCGGTAATTCCCGATTTTCTGTTATGGATGACAATGACCGCCCACAGAAGACCGCTGGAAAGTGCATGGAATAGCCTGCGTTCTACCCGGATCTAAACTCTATAGCGCCTGACTGGGATGTTCTTGGTAGGCGTGTTTCTCAACGAACACCCCTCCCGGAAACGTGCAAGGCCTAAAAGCCGCCTGGAGAGAGAGTTGAGAGCAATCTCCCCCAAGAATTCCTCAACAGGTTGGTAGCCAGCATAAATAACAGGTGCAATATGCATTAGTGCCCGAGAAGGGCATATTCCTTACTGAGAGTTCAATATCCGACCTTTATGGTGGGAATCTGACATTTGTCAAACGTGAACGTTATTTATGTCTGTTATCCTGCTTTCCCTTGTGGTGTGGTGAAATCTGCACTATTTTACGTCATGTGTACACCACTCCACCTTTGTTACGTATGTAGGCTATTGTGTTTCACGTCATCCGTCATTGCATATGATTATTCCTGTCCAACAATGTCTTGTTTTTAGCAACTGTCAAGCATTGTATTCACATTTCTACTGCACCTATCCCTTGTCTCCCTCCTGTTTCGTGATTACTCCATATTTCCCTCATTTTCAGTAAGAGAGACACCGTAATCTGCGTTACCATCTGGCTCTTTCGTTCTTGTATTTCAGTACTGAACATTTCTTTCAGTTGTTTCTCCCATTTTCAGTACTGTCCTGCTGATGTGGCACGCTACCACTGTGCACTACGCATTACTTATTCCCTGTACGACTGCTACCAGCCGGAATCCACATAGCGACGATTGTCGAGCTGCACGATAAGCAGCTGAAGCCGACGTTGACGTCACACGAACGCGTATGCGCGTTACGTAACGATCGGTACGCGCAACAGCGCGGCCCAGCGTGGCAACAGCAACGACGCTGTGTGCTCAGGCGGCGCTCGAAAGCGGACGGAGAGCGCCGTGGCGGTCCGCGCCGGGCAGCCGATGTTTACGACGCTAGGCGCCGCGACGCCGCCGCGGTGTATTCCAGGAACGGCGCTCCGCGCCGGCGCTGCAGGGGAAGCGCTTTTGGACGCGTTCCCAGAACGGAGCCGTCACTACCAGCCAGCAGTGCACAGCTGCGACCCAATGGCGAACACTACCTGCAACCGTAGGCGCCCCTGTACGTCGCTGAAGCTCAAATACACGCCACAAAAATGACCGCTGACTCTCATCAGAAAATACATTTCACAATACCCACTAGCGCACATACTAAGCTCGCCGGCCAAAATTTTAATCACCATCTGCCATTAAAATGCTTACTGGATAGTCTGTAGCGCTGTATATGGTGTAGAAACTGATACGATTTAGTCATGTGACCGTCCACCCCTGACGTAAGTCGTGGCAGTGAAGTGGCGTGTGTGTGCCAGTCGACTGTATGGAACCAGCGCATTAAGACGTCCGACATGAAGACGCGACAGAATGACAGAAAGAACCTGCTGTGTTTGGACATGCACAACGTGAATTAAGTTGCCCGACTTATTGGCGTATCATCTAGGTGTCTACAAATCAAATCTGTGTGAATTCCTAACGGACCGAACTGCTGAGGTCATCGGTCCCTAGACTTACACACCACATAAACTAACTTAAACTAATTTATGTTAAGAACTACGCACACACACCCATGCCCGGAGGAGGACTCGAACCTCTGGCGGGAGGCGCCGCGCAATCCGTGACAAGGAGCCTCAGACCGCACGGCCACTCCGTGCGGCCAAGGTGTCTACAAGTATGGTACACCAGCGAAGTAACGCACCTCAGAACTGTGGTCGTAAGAGGATCCGATGGGGACCTGAGATTGGTCAAATGGCTCTGAGCACTATGGGACTTAACTTCTAAGGTCATCAGTCCCCTAGAACTTAGAACTACTTAAACCTAACTAACCTAAGGACATCTCATACATCAATGCCCGAGGCAGGATTCGAACCTGCGACCGTAGTGGTCGCGCGGTTCCAGACTGTAGTGCCTAGCACCGCTCGGCCACCCCGGCCGGCGGGACCTGAGAACCTGAGACAAGGTGAAGACTTATTAGTGACAATAAATTGCAAACCCGGCCGAAATTGCTGCTGTGTGCGAAGACAGGTCCAACTGCATCAGTTTCTAAGAAAAAATTACGAAGGCAGTTGCATGCAGTGCATATTTGGAGCCAACTATTTCGTAAAGGGCCGTTATTCGCAGCAGCACATAAAGCTGCAGCATTCAGTCGACCAAACAATAGAGACATGATACGAAAAGTAGGCGTGTGGTGGGGTCCGACGAGAGTAGTGATTTTTACCGTTTTCAGGTGATGCAAGAAATCGAGTGTGCCGACAGCACAATGAGGCGATCCACCCCTCATTGTGTGGAGCGCGTAATTAATACCGGAGGTGATTCTGTAATACGAGTATTTCGGCTGTTTTTCGTGCCATGACTTGGCATCACTCACTTAGGTTAACGTGAAACTGAACTAAGATATCTATAGCAACAATCTGGATGATCAAGTGTTGTCTTTCGTTCTACATCTTCCTGATGAGTAAACAGTGGAAACTCCCGTCTTGCAAGATAACCGTGTTCATGCGATTGCACACATACGTTCCTTGGCTGACAAATACTCAGATACCTTTCCGCACGTCGTCTGTCCATCAAATTCTCGTGGTATTAAACCCATGACAAATGTCTGGGACTATTTGGAACAGCGGATGAAACATAGCAGGCAACATCCCGGCAATGCGGTACTACTACGGGATCCAATAAGGAATGAGTGGCTGCAGCTGGATAACCGAAGAAACTTATGGACTCTGTTCCTGACCGGGTCGAGGCCATTATCGAGAGTGGAGTCAGTGTTACTCGGTATCTGCGTGATGATTCCGGGAAATAACTAATTTTTGCCCAGTGTACTTATCATTTTAGTAACTGTTTCGTACTTGTGAACATTACAATTCAATTTGCAGAACGCTGCTACAAACTGGAGAATAACTACAGACAGACCGAGCGAAGTGGCGCAGTGGTTAGCACACTGGACTCGCATTCGGGAGGGCGACGGTTCAATCCCGCGTCCGGCCATCCTGATTTAGGTTTTCCGTGATTTCTGTACATCGCTCCGGGCAAATGCCGGGATGGTTCCTTTGAAAGGGCACGGCCGACTTCTTTCCCCGTCCTTCCCTAATCCGATGAGACCGATGATCTCGCAGTTTGGTCTCTTCCTCCAAACAACCCAGCCAACTACAGACAGCAGATGCTTTTAATTAATGCTGCTATTAGGAGTTCTATAACGCTTTTTTTTTAAAAAAAGAAAGAAAACTAATTCTTCGGTTAGTTAGCTTTCGACTCAAGCAGTCACAGCCTCAGAAGACGTGTATTTGTCAGACACCATATACTTTTCATTTTCTACTAGGTGAAAAAAAACCGACGCACCACGAAGGAATTATCCGAATGGATGGAAATGGGTTAGATATTCACAGAAAAACAAATGACTAAAATTTCAGAAAAATTGGGTAATTTGTTCAAGATAAGAACTTCACTAATTGAGCAGGTCAGTTACGCATTGGTCCGTCTCTGGCCCTTAAGGAGGCAGTTATTCGGCGTGGCATTGACATATAGCGTTGTTAGATGTTCTTGTTAGGGATGTTGAGACGAATTCTGTACAATTGGCTCGTTAGACAGTCAAAATCTTGAGTTAGTTGGAGGGCTGTGCCCATAATGCTCCAAAATTTTCAATTGGGGAGAGATACGACGACCTTGCTGACGAAGGTAGGATTCTCCAAGCACGAAGACAAACAGCAGAAACTCTCCCCTGTATGGGTGGGCATTATCTTGCTGAAATGTGAGCCAAGTGTGGATCGTCATGAAGGGCAACAAAAAGGGCGTAGAATATCGTCGACTTGCCGCTGTGCTGTGAGACTATAGCGGATGACGAGCAAAGTGGTCCTGCTATGAAAAGAAATGGTACCCCAGACCATCACTCGTTGGTTGTCGGACCATGTGCCGGGTGACTGTCAGGTTGGTGCGCCACCGCTGTTCGGGCCGCCCCCAGACACATCTTCGGCCTGGAATCTGATTGACTGGAGTAGAATTGTCTTCAGTGATTACTCCCGCCTCAACCTGAGCCCCGATGATAGTGAAGACGTGACTTGGCCCCTCTCACTGCAGTGAGATATCATCCTGACTGTCGCCCGCCTTACAGCCCTGACAGCCGGAAGTGATAGTCAAGGGTGCCATTTTTTTGCATGGCAGAGTCCTTTGGTTGACATCCGCGGCACCCTTACAGCACAGCGTTACGTCGACGATATTCTACGACCCGATTTGTTTCCCTTCACGGTAAGTGATCCTGGCCTTACATTTCAGCAAGGTAATGACCACTCGCACACGATGAGAGTTTCTGCTGCTACTATGGCCAGCGAGATCGCCGAATCTCTCCCCAAGTGAGAAGTTTGTGGCAGGGCCCTCCAATCATCTAGGGATTTTGACGATCTAACGCGACAGTTGTATAGAATTTAGTACATTATCCCCGAGGAGAACAACCAAAAGCTCTGTCAATCAATGCCAAGCCGAAAAATTGTTTGCGTAAGCGTCAAATGTGGACAACGCGTTATTTACTTTCTCCATTTGTGAATTATTCAACAATCTTAATGTACAGTATCATCTGCATTACCTTTACCCATCAACGGAACTCGGTTCCTCAAAATGTTATTGTAGTTCGTTGGCGATTGTCCTCTTTACATTATCACAAATGTATAAAGAGAATTCTCAATATCGCTGACCACCTTCTTCTTCGGTGCTCTTTAAAATTATACGTTAAGAAACGTTCTCTTGAAATACTAGCACTTTGATTCCGAAAAACTCAACTGCTCAAAAAATGTAACGTTCCATCTGAATATCTAAGAAAGTATGTGGGCTTAGATTTAAAGTGAAGTATAGCCCTTATGAAACTAAACAAATACCATTACTGCAAGACGAAAACAAAACAATAAAAAAATGGAGACAGCCTGTCCGAAACTACGTATCTTTGTCCATCTGTAACACCAAAATATGCTGCTAAGTCAAATGAAACATCGTGTTTCTCCACTGCGACCAATATATAATGTCGTCCACAAGGTGGTCGAAATGTTACTGCTCGGTTTGGCCTCACTCTTTTACGGCGGCCCTCGTGAGATTAACCAATGTGAGGGCAGCCTTTGTGAGAGGATGCACTTCATGTTTCAGCTGGTCTCAGTCATGTTCACTTCGAGTAAGCAGATGTCGGAGGCGCGGTTTGGTCTGCGTTATTGTCCTCAAAGATGGACTAATGCCGAATGTTCACTGTAGAGCTGTCAGTAGGTTAGAGCATCCCATCCCGATTTAGCGCAGTAATTACGTTAGCCTCGAGATTGATAGAGTGATGAGAGGAGTCGAGCATCATTACTCATCCACCTCTCGCTGAAGACCACGGCTGCATTGGAACCCTAGCTGTTCCATGCCATTGAGCCTGGTTCCATTACAGGTGTTCCCTTGCTCATCTTCTTCACACACCTCTGCGCAGACGGGCTTGTACTGTTGTTCGCAATGGAAACCTGGAGGACAAAGTTCGTGTGGAGACGATTGCGTACTGGATGGATAGACGCAGCCCTCCCAGTTGCCTCCAAAAATGCAGCGCGCAATTTTATTGTATATTCTGGAGTGGGGGTGGGGGGTGGGGGGGGGGGAGAGGGAGGTACTAACGACCCATAATTTTTAAGTGGTGATCAGAAACTAACAATCTCTACGAAGTGACACGCATGCGCGACGTAAGCTTGAAATGACCCTCTGATGTGTATTGAGAAAACTGAACAGTGCACACAAGTCGCATTGTCCCCTAAGCAATTGGAGACACCGCCAGTATATCGAGAATGCAGGTCTAATTTTACCTCCCGTGCACAGGTGACTCTGCATAGCTACTTTCAGATTTGAAGAGTATTGAAAAACAGGTTTATGATTTTAAAAATTCACTAACTATACAGTTGATGAGGGTGCTGGAAAGCTTTTTTGTGCAGTTTACGTGCAACTGCCTCATTTTTTCTTTTCTGAGGGAAATAATTTAATGTTCACAAACTAATCTTTTTGTAGATTTTTGAACTTTCTCGTTCTCTTGACTACATACGTTTTCTTTCTTTCGAAGGTTTCATTTCATCTAATGCGCCCAATTTAAATACATGAGACGGGTCTAGTTTTGCAAAGTGGCGCCAGTACGAGCAGAGTATCTCCTTAATATTCACAACAGTGCACACACCAGTAAACAGTTCTGTTCATGTTAATAGGTATCTTTATTTTGAGGCATTTATTGGAAATGGTATTGAAATTTCTTTTTTATTTAGGTCACATGCTACTCGTGAGATAATGACTGCTGAAATGTAACTCGCCTTTCACGTTGCCCAGGGTAAACTTGATAGAAAGAAACCATTTACCTATACAGGTCTGTAAAACTGATTCTTGCTGAAATTTCAGCTTTCGGTATTCCTTGCATATAGGATTTGTGCGGAACTGTAGAGATCACATCATGTAAACAAGACAGCAGTTTAGTCACGGAAGGTTAACGTAGCAGCCAACCACAACTTCCCAGCGATGACTGTCCTATAGAATAGTTTTTTGAGTCTTGCTTATTAGTTTGTCTCCACAGCGTTAACACGATGATTAATTCGTTGTTCCTGACACTTTCCTTGTAGTTATCGCCAGAGCGTGTACTAAGACTATAGACTTTCAGGAAATGCAACAGCTTTTGTAACTGCTGTAAGTGTGAGCTGTATGATCAGGCAGTATTTGTTTACTCGAATAGACAGAGGAGCAATTAGCAAACATCAGTTACTGAGCAGGGACGCTGTTCAAATAAGCTACAGAAAATAGTTGCCGCATCTTACTTTCTCTTTGCTCCACAATTTATTGATAGTGTCAGTTCTCTAGCACCCCACGAATATTACTTCCTCGTTTGTTCAGCACATTTTGCGACGTGATGTTCATTCATGCCTACCAGTTATTATGTTCTGTCATTCAGAAATGTAGCACAAACGGACTCTTTCAGTGATGCTAATTCCTACCACAACCAAAGTACCACTATCTGTGTGTGTGGGTGTGGGTGTGTGCATGTGAGTAGCAGAATGGCGATCTGGAAGAGAAAAATGGCGGGAAAATGCCCATACCTGCACTGTCTGGCGTCACCTCACTCTCCATTGTTGCCAAATGTATTCAAGATGGCGGAGATAGATATGGCAGCATTGCAATGACATCGTGGTGGAAAGTACAAATTTTGGCGGGAAGATAGGTCAATTGGGCTACCTCCACTAACCCAAACCCTCCCCTCCCCCCTCGCTTCACCTGCCACAGAAAATGACGGGAAGTTCAAATTCCAGCAGGACAATGCAACACACCACAGATACCTCCACCAACCTAAGAAAATGGTGGGAAAATAGGTCACTTGGGCCACCTTCACTAACATAAGACGTCCTACCGCCACCTCTTCCTGGGAACTGGCGAGAAAAGGACTCAGCCTGTGCTGGATAGGATGAACGTAAGTCTATATTTTCAGTCTTTATTTAAACAATTAGAGGCAGTACCACCATCAAGTGTGTTTACCCAAGGTCTGGAGTTCAACTGACATGGTATACAGTACCGCCACCAGTGTGTGCTGTTGTCCCTCCCATGATGTAATCCAAGGTGGCGGTCTGGAAGAGAAAAATGGCGGGAAAATGACCATGCCTGCACTGGGCTACTGGATAGGGTGGATATAAGTCTTTATTTTGCAGGCGCAAGCAGCCATTATTTAAACAAGTAGAGGTGGTAGCTCCATCCACTGTCTTCACCATGAGGTCTGGAGTCCAACTGACCTAGTACACAGTATTGCCACTAGAGGGCACTGTCATCTCTTCTGTAACATAGTTTATTTATGACACTGACACAAAACACTCACCCTGGCAGGCTTGAGGTCGCAGTAAATAGTCCACAGACCTGCAAACTACTCGTAAATAATCGCAAAAATGCATTACACTGATGTGCAGAAATGCAAACAATTCGTAAACTGTCGAAATAATGAATGTAAAAGACTCTGGAAACTCGCTGGCTAATCGTCAACTGACAAAATCAAGCACTGCACAGGCTACAGACTTGTCCACAAAATAATGCGACAGACACGAAAACAACTCGTAAATCATCGAAATAATGCATGTATAATGCTCTGCCAACACGCTCACAACACTTAAACAGCCGAAAATAAAGCACTGGACAAACACTCAGTCCTAGTAAAAACCTTGCTGTATCAGCGAACTGCCCCTCCTACAGAACTCAAGGCGCCCTCAGGCCAGTCCTATATGCGAGACGCCTCAGGGCACGATTGTTTACCATTGCTGGTGCGATACCTGTACATCGATTGCTTTCTCCCTAGCGATCCTAATGGAAGATACGAGCTGCGTCTAGCCATGCACATGTGCTTACCTCCCCAGCGTGGCTGATGCATAACAATGAAATGTCTGAGTGGTGACTCACCATCTAAAAGGTTCTCAATGTTATACTGATGTCACATCGCTATGTAAAATAAGAACCAAGTCGGCTCTCAGAATTTGTATAGTGTCCCAGAAATAGTTAATGGTAGCTTTTATAGTAGCTTTTGTGATGTCTCAGCTTGTCTGCATGGAAATTCTTGCCGTAACAGAACCTGTTTACGAAAATAGCGCAGAATAACGCCGAATACATTCCTCCTGATGGTCCTAACGTGACACTCCATCCATCACGTGTTATCCTTCCTGGAAACCATAAGTCCTGCTTTCAACAAACATCTCCAAAACACAAACGTTCTCATCGCTATGTAGACACTCCTACGTCCCAGCACAAAGGATGTCTTGTGAATGAATGGAGCATTATGATTGCCTCTTATCGAATTTACCCACCGAATTACTGATGCCACTGGTGTGAAAGCATCATCCGCCTTTTTTTTTTTTCTTTCTGCAGACGAGACTTTCAGCAGGAAGAAACTATTTTGCACAGATCACCATATTGCACCGACAATTATACCTTGGAAAGTGGCCTACAGATCGTCAAATATGAAAGGACTGTTACTCAGTTACACTGCTCTCCCACTGAGGACAGGAGCTTGTGTGTTAGAGCTTGAAATCGATCTCCAACCCAGAAATATATCACTTTGTACTGTGTCGATGTAGTAAACATATTATTCGTATCTTGCACGATACAAAATCACCCCTTTCATATAGTTATTAGCCGCCAGACACTCATACAGTTACCGCGAAGACAGACAGAATAAGCATATGCGCTGTAGGTATACTCCTCGCCGCATTAGATATTTCCCTCTAGATCGGATGCAATATTTTGGCAATTTTCGAGGTCTTTGCTTGTCTGTACATCAGTGTACTGCATTATTTCGGTGATTTATGAGTAGTTTGCAGGTCTGTAGACTGTGAATTGCGACCCCAAGCATGTCAAAGCGTATGTTTTGTATCAGTGTAATAAATAAACTAAGTGAAATCCATTCCTAAATAAATTGTTCGAAAATAAGCAAAGTACACTCCTTCCTCTTTCCAGCAGTCCAGCACAGGCCATCTTTGCCCCAGATCACCATGGGATGAAAGCGCTCTCTGCTGGCAGTTATGTGTTCTAGGTCAGTTGGACTCCAGACTTCATGGTGGACACACTGGATGGAGATACTGCTTCTAACTGTTTAAATAAAGACTGAAAATAAAGACTTATGTCCATCCTATCCACCAGCCCAGTACAGGCTGTCTTTTTCCTGCCATTTTCCCTCCTCAGACCTCCATCTCAGATTACATCACAGAAGGCATGATGGCACCCTCTGGTGGTGGTACTGTGTACAAGGACAGTTGGACTCCAGACCTTGGGGTGAACACACTTGATGGTGGTACTGCCTCTAATTGTTTAAATAAATACTTATGTCCATCCTATCCAGTACAGGCTGAGTCCTTTTCCCACCAATTCCTAGCAAGAGTTGGGGGTAGGATGTCTTAGGTTAGTGGAGGTGGCCCAAGTGACCTATTCTTCCGCCATTTTCTTAGGTTAGTGGAGGTAGACATTGTGTGTTGCATTGTCCTGCTGGAATTTGAACTTCCCACCATTTTCTGGGGGGGGGGGGGGGGGGAGGTGAGGAGGTTATGTTAGTGGAGGTAGCCCAATTGATCTATTTTCCCGCCAAAATTTGAAATTCCCGCCATGACGTCATTGCGACGTTGCCGTATGTATCGCCGCCATCTTGTATCCGCCACCTTGAATACATTTGGCAATAATAGAGATTGGGGTCCCGCTGGCCTTGTTCTATTACCTACTTGTGTGTGAGTAAGTGTCTGTGTGTGTGTGAGTGTGCGCGCGCATGTGTGTGTGTGTGCATTTGCGTGAGAGAGAGAGAGAGAGAGAGAGAGAGAGAGAGAGAGAGAGAGAGAGACAAGAATGCAATCTTTTGAAAGTAATGATGTCAGCTTCGGCACTGTTAAAGTACATACGCGATGTCACTTTCGGGAGTGTCAGAAACAGAAAATCTTAACCCATGACAATAATATGATCACCTAAAAATAATATTATTTTAACTTCTTGCTGTACCCGCTGTTTTATTTCATATGAGAAAATAATATTTCGTCATACGGATTTTGTGCACTAACTTTCAAAATCGTATGTTTTAATACTTGTATAATAGTTCCCTGTGCTTAATGAAACCCATTTTGGATATTACTCTTCTCTCTCTTTCTATGCTTTAACTTTCCAGCGTTGTTGTTTGTCGTGGCAGTGGGAGATTAATATGTAGTAGCTGTTTGGCTTCCGAGAGGTTTTCTTTCGTACATCGTGTCAATGTGTTCATGACTGCCATTTAATTATTTTTTGTTGAATGCATTATGTTTGGGCAACTTTGACGTATGGGACTTTTCAATTGTATCCGATATAATGGTTCAGAGCTTTTTTCTCGCGACATCGTGTAATGCATCTGTAGATCATATTAGAATAAACGAAGTCAACATCTGACTCAAAAATCATATACGGCATGTCCTTGTTTTCCAGAATCTACAAGACAAATCGCGATAAAAGCACTAGAAAAATACACATCGATGAGTTTTTTAAAATTTTTGTTATTATATTTTGCTCGCAAGTATCTGCGGAAAAATAAGACACATTCATCACTAGCAGACACTACTCCTTGTTCATAGTGAGTTTGAAGTACAAAGGCAGTCGAGGTATTTACAACATATTCAAAAGAAGCAAAATTGAATGAATGGTCAGAAAATATAGCGTGAGGAAATATATGGTCGAGGTAGTGATCTCTGCTGCTTGACGTGTCTGAGGAAGAAGCAATCGAAAAATTGGAAGAGAAATTTGTTACACCAATGAAATTGTAATGGAATAACAGTGGCAAGGTTTGTAACTGGCTGCGAGTTGTAAACATTCATAAGATAGGTTAAACAGAATACTATGTTATCAGTATAAGCAAAGAGAATGAACGAAAATAAAAATTGCCGAAGATACTTTAGAAGGTATGAATTAAGCTCATGAAGGACGGATGACATCATGTGTCGACTGGTACAGGTGAAAAAAGATTTTCTCATCCACATCTACATGGATACTCTGCAAATCACATGTAAGTGCGTGGCAGAGGGTTCATCGAACCACTTTCACAATAATTCTCTATTATTCTAACCCCGTACAGCGCGCGGTGCGAACTCGTGACTTCCCTTATTTTGTTATTGTGATCGTTTCTACTATGTAGGACGGTGTCAACATAATATTTTTGCACTCGCAGGAGATATTTGGTGATTGAAATTTCGTGAGAAGATCCCGTCGCAACAAAAAACGCCGTTGCTTTAATGATGTCCAGTGACACTCTCTTACCTATTTCGCGATAATACAAAACGTGCTGCCCTCCTTCGAACTTTCTCGATGCACTCCGTCAATCCCATCTGCTAAGGATACCACACTGCGCAGCAGTATTCTAAAAGAGGACGAACAAGAGTAGTGGAGGCAGTCTCTTTAGTAGATCTGTTACATTTTCTAAGGGTCCTGCTAATAAAACGCAGTCTTTGGTTAGCCTTCTCCACGACATTTTCTATGTGTTCCTTCCACTTTAAGTAGTTCGTGATTGTAATTCCTAAGCATTTAGTTGGACCTACGGCCTTTAGATTTGGCTGATTTATCGTGTAACCGAAGTTTAACGGATTCCTTTTAGCACTCATGGGGATGACCTCTGATTTTTCGTTATTTAGGGTCGATTGATAATTTTCGCACCATACAGATATCTTTTCTAAATCGTTTTTCAATTTATTTTGAGCTTTTGATCACTTTACTAGTCGATAAACGACAGCGTCATCTGCAAACAACCTAAGACGGCTGCTCAGATTTCCTCCTAAATCGTTTATATAGTTGAGGAACAGCAAAGGTCCTATAACACTAGCTTGGGGAACGCCAGAAATCACTTTTGTTTTACTCGATGACTTTCCGTCAGTTAATACGCTCTGTGACCCCTGTGACAGAAAATCACGAATCCAGTCACATAACTGAGACGATATTCCATAAGCACGCGATTTCACTACAAGGCGCTTGTGTGGTACAGTGACAAAAGCCTTTTGGAAATCTAGAAATACGGAATCAATTTGAAATCCCTTGTCGTAATACTCAACACCGTGTGAGTAAAGAGCTAGCTGTGTATTACAGGAACGATTTTCTAAATCCGTGTTGACTGTGCGCCAATAGACCATTTTCTTCGAGGTAGTTCATAATGTTCGAACACAATATATGTTCCAGAATCCTGCTGCATATCAACGTTAGTGATGTAGGCCTGTAATTTAGTCGATTACTCTTACCACCTTTCTTGAATATTGGTGTGACCTGTGCAACTTTCCAGTCTTTGCATACGGATCTTTCACCGAGCGAACGTTTGTATATGATTGTTAAGTGTGGAGCTATTGTATCAGCATACTCTGAAAGGAACCTAACTGATGTACAGTCTGGACCGGAAGATATGCTTTTGTTAAGTGATTTAAGTTGCTTCACTACTCTGAGGATATCTACTTCTACGTTACTCATGTTGGCAGCTGTTCTTGATTCGAATTTTGGAGCATTTACTTCGTCTGGTGAAGGAATTTCGGAAGGCTGTGTGTGTTCAGTAAGTTTGCTTTGGTAGCACTGTCATCATTAGTATTTCCATTGCTATCGCGCGGAGAAGGCATTGATTGTGTCTAGCCGCTAGCGTACTTTGCATACTGCCAGAATCTCTTTGAATTTTCTGCCACGTTTTGAGACAAGGTTTTGTTGTGGAAACTTTTATAAGCATCTCGCATTGAAGTCCGCTCTAAATTTCGAGCTTCTGTAAAAGATTTCCAATCTTGGAGATTTTGCATTTTGACATGTTTTTTTCGTTGTTTCTGCAACAGTGTTCTGACTCGTTTTGTGTACCAAAGAGGATCAGCTCCGTCGTTTGTTAATTTATTTGGTGTAAATCTCTCAATTGCTGCCCATACTATTTCTTTGTATTTCTTTGAATTCAAGCCACATCTGGTCTATACTTACATTGTTAATTTGGAAGGAGAGAAGATTGTCTCTCAGGAGGACGCCAAGTGAATTTTTATCTGCTTTTCGAATAGGTATATTTTTCGTTTATTTTTGGAGGATTTGGGAGTTACAATATTCAATTTCGCTATGACAACCCTGTGTTCACTAATCCCTGTCTCCATTTTGATGCTCGTTATTAGCTTAGAATTATTTGTTGCTAAGAAGTGAAGTGCGTTTTCACAATCGTTTACTATTCACGTGGACTTATGAACTAACTGCTCGAAATAATTTTTAGAGAATGTGTTTAGCACAATTTCGGATGATGTTTTCTGTATACCTCCGGAATTAAACATGTATTTTCACCAACATATCGAGGGTAAATAAAGGTAAACAAAGTCACCACCAACTATTGCCGTATGAGTCGGGTACGTGTTTGAAATCAGACTCAAGTTTTCTTTGAACCTTTCAGCAACTGTATCATCTGAATTGGGAAGTCTGTAAAAGGATCCAATTATTGTTTTGTTCCGGTTGCCAAGAATGACCTCTGCCCATACTAACTCACAGGAACTATCTACTTCAATTTCGCGACAAGGTAAACTTCTTCTAACAGCAACAAACACGTCACCGACAACTTGAGTTTAGCCTCTCCTTTCGGAACATGGTTAGGTTCTTCGCGAAAATTTCGGCTGGGCTTATCTCCGGCTTTAGCCAGCTTTCAACGCCAGTAACGATTTGAGCACCGTGCTTTCTATTAGCGCTTTGAGCTCTGGTACTTTCCAAACACAGATATGACAATTTACAGTTGTTATACCGATGGCTCTTGTGTCTTACCCTTACCCTGCACCCTTTCTGACTGAATCCTCTTTCTGTGTTTTCCTGAGACCCTCTAACCTAATACACCGCCCAGTCCACGCCACACAGCCCCTGCTAGCCGTGTGGCCGCCTCCTGCATGTAGTGGATGGTGGTGGTTAGTGTGTAACGTCCCGTCGACAACGAGGTCATTAGAGACGGAGCGCAAGCTCGGGTTAGGGAAGGATTGGGAAGGAAATCGGCCGTGCCCTTTCAAAGGAACCATCCCGGCATTTGCCTGAAACGATTTAGGGAAATCACGGAAAACCTAAATCAGGATGGCTGGAGACGGGATTGAACCGTCGTCCTCCCGAATGCGAGTCCAGTGTGCTAACCACTGCGCCACCTCGCTCGGTGCATGTAGTGGACTCCTGAGCTATTCAGCGGAGCCCGAAACCAGCCACCCTTTGGCGCAAGTCGAGGAATCTGCAGCCTACATGGTCGCAGAACCGTCTGAGCGTCTGATTCAGACCCTCCACTCGGCTCTGTACCAGAGGTCCGCAAGCGGTCCTGTCGACTATACCGCAAATGATGAGCTATGGTTTCATCTTGCAAGCAAGACTGGCAGGCCTTACCACTTCTGTTAGCCGCTCGAAACCAGCGTGAATCTCTTCCGATCCAAAGCAACACATATCATTGGCATCGACGTGAGCCATCACCTGCAGTTGTCTGCACCCGTGCTCTTCATGGCATCAGGAAGGACTCGTTCCATGTCTGGAATGACTCCGCCCGGTACGCATATTGGCTTTCTTCCCCTTCCGGGCAGCCATGTCGCTAAGGGGTCTCATAAAGCTCCCAACATTGGAGCTCTCAACTACCAATAATTCCACCCTCTGTGATTGGCCAAAACTTATAGGCTGAGAGGTTTTTTCAACGATAGGAAATTTGCAGCGTATCTTCTGCAAGCCAGTAGCGACGGGCTGTCAGAAGAGTAATTAAAATATGCTTATTTTAGTTCGATAAGTAAAGCTCCCAACATTGGAGCTCTCAACTACCAATAATTCCACCCTCTGTGATTGGCCAAAACTTATAGGCTGAGAGGTTTTTTCAACGATAGGAAATTTGCAGCGTATCTTCTGCAAGCCAGTAGCGACGGGCTGTCAGAAGAGTAA
This sequence comes from Schistocerca piceifrons, assembly GCF_021461385.2. Lineage (NCBI taxonomy): Eukaryota > Metazoa > Arthropoda > Insecta > Orthoptera > Acrididae > Schistocerca > Schistocerca piceifrons. Next base: position 264,830,536 of record NC_060141.1, read on the forward strand.
TTAAAATATGCTTATTTTAGTTCGATGAGTCTTTTTTTAGTGCATTGACTAACCTGCGAGAGACCACTGCAGTCAATGAGACGAGTGTGAACAGCAGTTGGATTTTCAAAATATGTTCCGAACTGCAAGTGAGATGATGTACTCCCTTTTCTCAGCAGTATCATTTGGATGGTGGATTTTCCGCAAATATGAGCATAATATGACTCTTAGGAGAGTTTTACAGGCATTAGAGATACTTTTCTAGTGTTCCGGAGATAGTCTGTGGCGTCACCAGTGTTCAGAGGGTTTCCTGTGACGTTACGGGTTTGCAAAATTAGGTTCAGAGAAAATGTAACACCATAAAAAGGGCTGTTATTAACTATATACTGAGAACAGAGAATGAGAATTATATTGGACGAGAAACAAGCCAATCATTCTGCAGTCTGAGAACTCTTTGGCTAAAAGGTCTAAACATTGAACCTGCCTCTGGAATCGGCGGTAGATACTCGTGGAGGAAAGAGGCAAGTCAGATGGGAACTGGATGTGCAGTGTTACCACCAGTTTTATAGACCAGCGTGGTCCATTAGCGCCGATGCTCGGTTTCATGACAAATACTTTACTGTAGTGATAGGTGATCGACAGTCGTGACTTTCAAACACGATTGGTCGATGATTCGTCCCAAGCGAATATTTTTATTCGACAACAGTTTGGTATTATACCAGCGAGTAGTACAGGGTGATTCAAAAAGAATACCACAACTTTAAAAATGTGTATTTAATGAAAGAAACATAATATAACCTTACAAAGAGTATTTAAAAAGGTTTTTTTTTCACTCAAAAACAAGTTCAGAGATGTTCAATATGGCCCCCTCCAGACACACGAGCAATATCAACCTGATACTCCAACTCGTTCCACACTCTCTGTAGCATATCAGGCGTAACAGTTTGGATAGCTGCTGTTATTTCTCGTTTCAAATCATCAATGGTGGCTGGGAGAGGTGGCCGAAACACCATATCCTTAACATACCCCCCATAAGAAAAAATCGCAGGTGGTAAGATCAGGGGCTTCTTGGAGGCCAGTGATGAAGTGCTCTGTCACGGGCTGCGAACAAATGCTTGCTGGATGCGTGGATTTCGAACGAAGTATGGTGTTAAACCTCCTGATAGGTGGTGTATTAAACGTTGGTATAAACACGCTGAACACCTGTCGTCGATTCACTTCTGCCGTACTCAATAACACAAAAAGCTTTCTGTTGAGCGGTCGCCATCTTAGCATCAACTGACGCTGACGCCTAGTCAACAGCGCCTCAAGCGAACAAATGTACAACTAAATGAAACTTTATAGCTCCCTTAATTCGCCGACAGATAGTGCTTAGCTCTGCCTTTTGTCGTTGCAGAGTTTTAAATTCCTAAAGTTGTGGTATTATTTTTGAATCACCCTGTATATTGTGGAAGGAAGTGCTGGTCGAAGAAACAGACTTGACGCTGGTTGAAGTGTTTGATTTTGCTGTAGGTTTCTGACCTTTATGTTCTTGTATTCTGAGAAATTTCATCGTTATGGTTTGTCGTAGACTCTACAACTAACCAATTGGAGGTTACACGGAGATTGTTGGTTATTGTGCTTCCAGTCAGTCATCGGATCTTGGAATCTTGCATTCTGATTGCTGTCGGTTTGTGGTCAGCAATGCCAGAAATTTGGCTTTCCAACTTTGTCTCGCGGGCTAAGACGAGGATGGCGATCCTTATCAAAGTATTCCCCCGTCCTTTATCTACGATGTCGATATAATATAGCAATATCTGTTGGATTCTGTTCAGTTTGTATATATCTAATGTGATTTTACTTTCCACTGATGTTTCCTTCTATTTACCACGTGCACGACGACTAAAAGGCAACCAAGGAGACTATATTTAAAGAAGCAACAGACTGATAGTGTAGAGTCTTAATGTGCGTAAAAGTGAGGTATCATTATTTGGTGGCAACCAAGGAGAATATATTTAGAGGAGCAACATACTGACTGTGTGGACCTTCTAACGTGCATGAAAGTCAGTTACGATTATTTGCTGGCCATCTACCTCATTTAAACTTGCGGTGTTACGCTGGGATATTCCGCATTTTTCGGGACGAAGGAAGCCCAAAACCAAGGAACAACGAGTATTATGTGAAACAAGCTCGAGCTTATTACCAATAAGTTTCTGTCTATGAGTCCCAGAGAAGCAGGTCCTAGGCTATAAAGTCGTCCGCGAAAGTAGTCAGCAACGGCTACTCTGCGATATTTAATGCGCTATTAAAATAGAGTTTACAGAGGGTCGCCTTTCACTCTGTGTCCCTATCGGTCTCGTCATTTCCCAGTTCGGAAATTTTAAGTGGAATTGGTAGCAGGTATTAGTTTTCTGTCAAACATCAGCCAACATATTTATGCATCATGGTGGTAAAGTACATAAATAGGAAGAAAAGGGTAAGAGTTTCAGGCCCCAGGTCATCCGCTTGGAAATCCCTCCAGCGTAGATAGGGTTTGCGCAAATGCCGTCGCAGCAGGTAAGAGGGTAGATGAGAGAAATGCGCAAGAGAAAGCGAGACAGCGTGAGAACGACGCTGCGCACAATTTCTCCGCGGCGCTGCGCTGCGCCGCGCTGCCTGCCGCGGTGAAAGACGCCGGCGCGCTGCGGTAGAGGCGTTGCTCAACGCAGGCCTAGCAGGTGCCTGCCTGCCTGTGCCTGCCTGCACGTAGGCCAGGCCCAGCCCACTCCCGTCACGGTCGCCCGCTGCTGCGGCTCCACACTGACACCGAGCAAATCCTGTGAGCCTAACAAAACGGCTATATTCCACTGCCGCTGGGTTCTCTTAGTGGTAACCCATTTACCGTAACATTCCAGCAACTTTTCGTATGTATTTGCCGCTCCATGCTTTAAACGAACAAAAGTTATTCTATCACATAATCTTCATTTGATTGCACGCACCGTGTAAGCAACACCTACAGCACTGAAAGAGGCTGCCATCAGTACTATAGGATAGTGTTGTTACCTATGAAAATGCTACGCAAACTCCGTTGTTTCGTGCTTACGAGGTGGCGATATGTAACAATAAAGGAACCATAGGCGAAAAATGAGTCAATCATTCTGGATCAGTTCTCCTGTTAATAACGATACGATGTAGCGACTTTTTCACGTACTGTCAGGATTTGAATACCGAAATAGCTGACGGCAAATGAAGCTGAATTGCAATTCCTCGGACTTTAGATATGGAGCAGGCAATATATATATATATATATATATATATATATATATATATATATATATATATATATATATATATATATATATATATATATATATATATATGTTTAGAGAGTGGCGACTTCCTATTTTTTCTGTTGTTATAGCATGGAACTTTTATTACACACTGACGGAAATGGAAAGTTTTACACCGTGAAGGACCAGTCCGATGTTTTTCGGAATTTGTGCCAATGATTACCACATAACGGGTATTACATTATTAAAATTTATTTCGATGTTAAACTGACAACCGTCATCAATATGAGTATGAGTTGTGACCCCAACGGACACAAATGTACAATTGCATTCGCTGTGGCATGGAAGCAAACAGCCTTCGAATGTCATCTCGAGGAATTTCTTTCCATGCCTGAAACACATGTCAATTCATCAAGATGGACAGCCGGTATGAAACCACATGTCTTCCCATTGTATCCCAGAAATGCTCTACGGGTGACAGATGAGGGGACCGAACAGACCGATCAAGGCTCGGTAATTCCTGAATGCATTTTTAATGTGAACTAGTTTGTGGAGTCTTGGATTATCCTGCTGGAATACGTCATTTGGTACACTGATCATGGATTTTAGGACAAGGTTTATCATTCTTGCCACATACTGGGCAGCATTCGTCACAGACAGAACAGAGATTCTTCGCTAAACACCACAGAATGCCACTCAATGTCCCAGTTTACTCTGGCTGTACACCATGCAAGTCTCTGTTGCCTGTGATCTGCTGTCAGCGGTAAACGATCGTATGACAACCGAGATATCACATCAGCTTCCAGTAACCTGTGTCCCACTGTCTGTGGTGACTCTCTGGCTGTAACGTCTACCCGGATTTCAAAAATCGTTCAAATGGCTCTAAGCACTATCGGATTTAACATCTGAGGTCATCAGTCTCATAGAACTTAGAACTACTTAAACCCAAGTATCCTAAGGACATCATACACATCCATGCCCGAGGCAAGATTCGAACCTACGACAGTAGCAGCAGAGCGGTTCCGGACTGAAGCGCCTAGAACCGCTCTGCCACAGCGGACGACCTATCCGGATTTCAACAGCTGTCACCCGTCTGTACGTCACAACCAGTCGAATAACCCTGCGATCTTCCCGTGGTGTAGTCCTTCTGGAAGGACACGCGGCTGTTCTTCTTGCAGACTGTTATCCTGAGTCCATCCCGTCACCATTCGTTCTGTAGTAATTGTACTACAGCCACCTGTCTGTGCGATCTGTCGGTATGATGCTCCTATATCCATGCCAATAGTTCGGCATTTTTCAAAATCCAAAAGCTGACTATAAGCTGTACGTGCATGTCTTCTGTGTCTGCTGTGTTGCGTTCTCCACCTGAAGAGTTCCTGAAACGTTAGACACGAGTAATAGCCGGCATGTGTTCGCACCATTTTTCACCATAGGAATGTTTTATATCTATATTGAGAATAAGCGCACCTAAGTATGAAATTTTAATCACAGGCGTGGCAGTAATGGAGTATCAATTTGGCAGCGTTCGGTCAAGCAGTTCACGATTAATTTTTCACTTCAATCAGTGCAGTTCTTAAAATTTTGGAAATTTCGGGTACCTTCTTTGGAACTTTCCTTCCTATACCTAGTGAAACCTAGTTGACAAGTTTACAGCTCATAATGGAAAAAAGGAAAGTTATACGACCCACTGGCATCGAATAATTATTAAAGAAGGTGGGCTCGTTCTTCCAGTTTCGTAACGATGGTGTCGCATCGATCGCTGTTACAGTTAGTGATAACACAAGTTTTGATGTAATGATAAAAGGCAGCAGCAACTCACAATTGGCTAATGTTTTCATTACGACGCAGCGTGTCCATAACTTTTTCCTGCTGTCACTTTAGATTTTTGCTGAATCAAACTTCAGTCTATATTTCAATCGGTATCTTGAAGTTCTAGGTGGTTTTCGAACCATGGAGAGGTGTAAATCATTACGTAACACATTCGTACGGCGTGCCAAATATAAATTTCGCAGCATAAATTATGATTCTTGGACACTGACAGAATGTTGCACTCCTCTGGCCTGAAAAGGGTTTCCTACATTATTTTAGATGACTGCTGTACTGATACACACCAAACACAACTGTCCATCTATAGTTACGATTTGACAATGGGCCACAACAGCGCTAACAACCCAAATACAATTAAATACGAAACGTGACACGAGCAGAAATGAGTACTAGTATAAAGAGATGCAATCGCTCTTCAGAAGAGGAAGATGGTTACTGTCTGAAAAAATGGTTCATATAGCTCTGAGCACTATGGAACTTAACTTCTGAGGTCATCAGTCCCCTAGAACTTAGAACTACTTAACCTAACTAACCTAAGGACATCACACACATCCATGCCCGAGGCAGGATTCGAACCGTAGCGGTCGCACGGTTCCAGACTGTAGCGCCTAGAACCGCTCGGCCACCCCGGCCGGCCTTACTGTTAGTGCGGTGATTTCTCAGTGATGCAAAACTAAGAATTTTTTAGCATGTAATCGACGTCTTCTTGGTACTTCTCATATCTGCAAAATAAGAGTAATCTAAATAAAATTATCTTTGTTCTGCCGTTAACCGCGCTTTCTCAGTTGTTTAGTGGCGCTTTTCTCGTGGACGATAGCCTTACACAGGCTACAACTGAAACCTGTTCTGGAACTGCTGGAGGTGTGTAGATATCCGCAAGTGAATGAAAAAGATGCTTGTCATATTCACACTTTCGGTGCGCCACGTTGTACGTAGAGAACGTTGTGTCTGAAAGGACGGAGCAGAGTCTAGTACGACGCTGAAGCTTGTCATGGGTAGGTGTGGTAATACGATATGTAGTTAACTAAGATTTGAGAACGACTGAAACTAAAATCTGTTGTTCACTGGCAGAATTAGTGCTATAAATGTCTGCCTATTTTCTGGTTTGTTTTTCAAGACTTTGCGTGGTGGTATTCACAGTATTTTCTGAACTTCAGAAAGCGCATTCCGTATTGAACTGCTACGTTCGTGGGTTTGTAAGATGGCTAACTTTCGAGGCATAATACGAAATCGGGTTTCCATTAACCCATCTAAATATGAGGGCATTTGAACTCATCACATCCCATTTAAAGTGATCTTCATTTGATTTTTTCAGAAGTATGTAGATTGTATTAAAATTATTTCAATAAAACAGTCTAGATCGAATGGAAGTTGTGTGTGTATTTCGTTTGGGGACACTGCTTTAACAGATTGTCATCAGACAAATTTTTACACATTGGCAACAGCAGGAGCCGGTGGCGTGAAGCAGGACGCTCTGCAAGCGTGTGGAACACTGCTCAAATGTCAATGACTCCGGTGCGTCCTTCTCCACGCCATCGGCTCCTTCCTTCACCAAGCAGTAAAATATGGTCTGGTGATGGTTTGGTAAAAGACCGGAATTGGTCACCAAAGGAAGTATATACAACTTACATGCGAACTAGACTTTTTGATTGAAGCAATTTTAAGGGGGGTAGGACGTCAAACGGGCCGACTTGGAGCAGGAGATGCACCACAGGACATTTTAATTTCCACTGTCTATACTTTTACAAATAAATTCATAAAACTTTGTCAGCATGATCAGGAAGGATTCAGAATTCACGGAATGGAAGTTCGAAAACATAACGAAATGATTTTTTTTACATGTGAAATTTCATCATTTTGTTTCACTTAGTAATGGCAGTATTTGTTGCTGCAGGTACACTTTTCTTCATAAGTAAGAGAGATTCTTCGATGAATTTTGCACAGCATACAAACCGTTCTTAAAGGTGTATGAAACTCCAGAATTTTCCAAATCTATTAAAAACTGTGGTAAAAATTGAGGTAATTAACTATAAAATTTGTGTTTTTTCTAAACATGAAGTTTAAAATATAACATTTCATTCGTTTTTTCATAAATTAAATAAATTCTAGAGTTTCATACACCGGTGAGTATGGTATGTATGCTGTGCAAAATTCATCGAAGAATCTCTCTAACTTATGAAGAAAAGTGTACCTATAGCAACAAATGCAGCCAATAGTAAGTGAAAAAATGATGAAATTTCGCACGTAAAAAAATTTATTTTGTTATGTTTTCGAACTTCCACTGCAATGAGTGTGAATCCTTAATCCTCCTGTTGTTGCTGACAAAGTTTTATGAATTTATTTGTAAAATTATAGACACTGGAAATTAAAATGTCCTGTGATGCCTCTCCTGCTCCAAGTCTGCCTGTTTGTCGTCCTACCCCCCCCCCCCCCCCCCCCCTAATATAATTTTATCGACTGCTATTTTTCCTAAGGACAATGTTCCAAAACGATTCAGTATAGATTGCCTTCTGTTCAATTTTTGACGAGTAGTGACTCTTTCTACCACGTGTTACATGCATTCACGTGGTGTGGTGGCATAACCATGCTTTGAATGTAGTTACATGTTTTTCTGTTGAAAGGTTATAAAAGTTATCTGTGACCCCTTGCCATTATTTTCACATTCTGATGTCTTTTCGCCGAGCTGCACAACGCAGTCAGTGCCTGGCTATTCCACATACTGATCATTCCGCCTTCAGCAAAGACAGCAATTTTTCTTAAGTATCATTTCGATCAATTTATTCTACATGTATCTGAACAACTACAATGTGCAACACACTTCGCCTGCTTTCTTTCCATGATCATTCACAACATGCAGTCATTATGGTAAAAGGGGGTACTCAGTGAGTGATAACTAAGATTACGCAATGGTGGGCAATATGCTGCCACTGGATTGGGAGAGAGAGAGAGAGAGAGAGAGAGAGAGAGAGAGGGCAAATAAACTGGGGGTCAGAGAGCCGTAGCGTCCCAGATGACATGGCATTACATCGGCCACGTACGAAAATGGTTATTGGTCGATCCCAGAAGGCAACATATATTTAGGCCACAAAACGGAGGTCTCTGACTGGCCCAAAACACAAGGAAGCAATTTCAAGGTTACAAAGCGGCAGTAGGGGAGGGATGGCGGAGGTCAACAGTCGCGTGTCGGGCATAGATCCTGCTAATCGCGGTGCTGTACGCCTTCTCTGTTAAACTGTGGCACTGCTTAGAGTTTGTTAAATGTAACTGTCGTTGTTTTAGCGGGATGCACTTGTGGAAGACCGTTGTAATAGATTACAAGTGATTGTGTAAATGTGTTTTGTAAATCACTATAAAGGAAATTACTAGAATTAAAAGAGGCACCCCTTCAAATAACGTGCGCGCTATTATTTGACGTCTAAGCCCTGTCAGACTTCACATCACTCTACGATATTACAGCGATTCATGCAGATCCTGAGTCCGGCGAATCCACGATCAGTGCTCCTACTGTACTGAGGGGATAGCATCATCTGAAATACGCAGGTCACTGTACTTCAGGCACCTACAGCGAGATTCAACGGACGTGCGTGTCTCAAACACAAATCTCGCCGACTTCGACGATCTATCACCAATAAGTTCTGTGACCAGTCTTGCTATTGCAAGGGAAATTTTGAAAGCAGAAGGCAATGAGAATTTGCTGAAGATGCTGTTAGCTCATCACTCTATGTGTAACTGAATGTTTTGCTCTGTAAATATTCCGATTTCTCAGTAGGAAGGGTATGCTAATAGAGTGGGCCAGGTGTGACCATTGCAGGTCGCTTGTATAGAAAGTGAATTACTTAACATTCTAAATATTAGGCTATGTGCTTATCAGAACTTAATACGTCCGTGAAAGTAAGTTAAATATCTGTTCATGACCATTATTATTACACTGTGCAGAAGTAGACCACCCCTATTCATCATTGATGGTTATATTCTATAACATTTGTAGTCAGGCAGCGTTGCATATTGTTCGTGGGTCTAAACTTTCTGCGTGAGAGGATATTTTCAATTCAGTGCTTATTTCAGAATACATACTTGCAAGAAATCTGACTTAAAGCAAAAATGATGCAAATTTTATTCTGTGTTATTTCGATTTTAATAATATGGGCGTTGTGTTCTTTAGGGGAAAATGGAGACAATCCCTGCGTTTACCTATTCTGATGTGGAAAACTATCTAAAATGACACTGTACTTGGTCGATGTTCCACACTGAATGGTAACCTGGCAAACATATTGTGTCTGCATGTAAACTCATCCACTGTCTCGTAAGATTTCATTCTGTGTATATTGCACGTGAAAAATTCTGACAGTTAAAATATTTCGAAGGTAATTGGAAGTACAGAGCTTAAAAACATGTTTAGGTTGGCGATTGGCTCTGAGCACTATGGGACTCAACTTCTGAGGTCATTAGTCCCCTAGAACTTAGAACTAGTTAAACCTAACTAACCTAAGGACATCACAAACATCCATGCCCGAGGCAGGATTCGAACCTGCGACCGTAGCGGTCTTGCGGTTCCAGACTGCAGCGCCTTTAACCGCACGGCCACTTCGGCCGGCTCGGTTGGCGTTTGTTGGTTACTATATCTTCTCGTTGATAAACTAGACTTGCCTATACTAAGGTCACACTAAAGATCGCTCATTAACATCCACTTGCGTATTATCTAAAATTGAGTAGCAAATAAATCATACAAAGTGTTGTGACTTGGCAAGACAGCCAAGCCATTAGGAGGTGAAGACGAAAGGCACGCGTTTAAGCTCACGCAGGCTGGCGTGAGGTCTGGAACAGTTAAAGGATTTGAGTCTAGCAAATAAAGTACGTAGCTGTTGGAATACTTAACTTTAATCCATAATTGGTGAACATCGGTCTGACGGTACATGCATCACAAGATAAATAGCAATTGATAATGGCGCCTTGCTAGGTCGTAGCAAATGACGTAGCTGAAGGCTATGCTAACTATCGTCTCGGCAAATGAGAGCGTAATTTGTCAGTGAACCATCGCTAGCAAAGTCGGCTGTACAACTGGGGCGAGTGCCAGGAAGTCCCTCTAGACCTGCCGTGTGACGGCGCTCGGTCTGCAATCACTGATAGTGGCGACACGCGGGTCCGACGTATACTAACGGACCGCGGCCGATTTAAAGGCTACCACCTAGCAAGTGTGGTGTCTGGCGGTGACACCACACAAAGGAAGAAAACTAACCAAAAATCACGACAATAATAAAATTGAAAATTACGATACTTAGAAGGGGAAGTTCACATAAATCTGTTTTATAGAAAGCTACAATTAAAGGATTTTATCTGCTAATTGTTAGAATCCTGTGGAACATGCTATTTCTTTTTTCCTAACACTTTTGGTTGTCACTTGAGTGTGAGGAGGCAAGTTCAATCTTTAGTAAGGCACATCTAAATGTGATGTGTTAGCAAGTATGACACTAAAAATATTAGCTGCTAATGACCCACCATGTGCATCAGGAGGGCACAGAAATTGAGTGTCCAGGAGGTGCAGAGATCAGCCTTCTGTCGGATGTATGTATTACTCTTCACAAAATAAACATCATCGACATTCAAGATATGTTCAAAACAAACCATTAACTCGCACAATGAACACTGAATGAAAAATGGCGCGCCTTAGTGATCACAAACATTCACACCATTAAGATCGAAGGCGAATTCCTTGGGAGTTACAAACCATTCAAGACGCTCAGATAGGTATCCACTCTTAAAGAGTACATGTAGAATATCCACTCTTAAAGAATGCTTGTGGAATCATATTGGTGTAACAAGGTGATGAGAACTAATGAAATGTGATGGCACGTAACCGAATGTGAAACAATCTGTCATGGGACTTGCTATCCGTTATGGCGTAGTTGCAGATAGTACGATAATATGTTTTATAGGCACAGAAATAGCAAAGATCCAGAGGCTCCATTTGTCGAGTGGTTTCAAGTGATATGAATTGTAATGTCACACACTTTTCAGGAGGGATAGTTTGCTCTAAGGAAAGGAGAGGAACTGTCGAAAAGAGGTTGAAACTGAAGTGTCAGATGATGAAATAAGGGCTGAAGTAAATGATATTAAAGTAATGAACGGAAAACAGAGGTAGAAACTTTGCTTATGAAGTATAAAAGGGTGTAGTGTAACAAATCTGGGTTAATGATGGGTGAGAATTACAAATTCAAGGTCAAACCACACCAGCCCTTTAAACTGAATCACATGCAATACTGTTAGTGAAAAAGAGATGCAGTGTGGAAGGAAATTCAAAGGATGGTGGCCTTGCATATTAAAGAAAGATCGATGGGTCAGTGGTGTATTTCACGAAATGTACTCACAGTTGTGAATATGGACAACTATCAGCTGTATAATGAAAATTTGTACTGGACCAGGACTCAGACCCAGATTTCCCGTAATAGCGAAAGGTTGCTTTACCACTAGGGTATCCGAGCATATTTCGTGGACAGACCCAAGCTTCCATATTTTGTCAACTGTGAAATGTACTCGGATCGCCTAATGGCCAGATGTTCACGATAAGCGGGAAATCTGGGTTCAAGTCCCAGTTTGACACACATTTTCATTGTTATCATTTCATTATACAGCTTATGGTTGTCCACATTCCTAACTGCGAATACATTTCATGTATTTCATAACAGCGGTAGTCGCTGAGTGCCTATTTCTTTGAACATCAGGCAAGTCCAAAGGAACATTGCATCGTACCTCTGAGCAACACAGGCACTGCAATATCTTATAGGCAGCAGTGTAATTTATTAGTGTATACAACAAAAAAAGGATGGTTCAGTAAGGCTGACAATAGATGCCAAGGTCGTAAATAAAAGAATAGAACCTCATAATACAGGCCAGAAGCTCTTGAAGAGCTACTACAGAAATCTAAGGACCTATGTACTGCCTACACTCGACCTAATGGGAGGCTGTTGACAAATTCCATTATCACAAAGTCGAAGGCAATACAAAGCTATTGTTTATCGAGGCAGATGTTACCAGTTCATGGTACTGCTGGTTGCATTAAACATTGTGTGGATTCATCAAATGCTGGATTCTGTATTAAGAAAAGATCTGTTGGCTAAGATTACAATTTATGTTGACAATATCTTAACTGCTACCAATGTTTTGCAAGAGTGTAACAAAATTTTGGAAGAAGTTTTAGAAGCTTTTCAAAAAGGTAATATTACTGTCAATCTGGCCAAGTCTGAATTTGGAAAGGGTGAGATACAATTCTTAGGACATATTATCTCAGTATTGGGTATCAATCCAAATTCGGAGCATTTGGAGCCAATAAAGGAGTTTATACAAACAGGAAATAGGAAGCAAGTAAAATCATTTCTAGGATTATGTAATTCTTATAGAAAATTCGTAAATGAACGACGCTAGACGGTACCTGTGTTGCTTAACTCAGCGGAGAAGAATGCTCTATGGGTTTGGCTGGAGCAGTGTCAAAAGAAATTTTGGAGTATTAGGGAAGCTCTTTGTAAAGGGATTATAATATGTCATCTGAGATTAGATAAAGAATTTTGTATATTCAGAATGTGAAATAGGAGCCCATCTGTTCCAATTGATAGAGACTGAAGATGGGAGAGAGCAATGAACAATCTGTTTTTGGAGCAGAATGTTGACCAAATGTGAACAAAAGTATACATCTGTGAGAAGGAAGCATTAGCCATTATGTGGACTTTCAGAAAAATTCGCTACTGTCTGATGTGCAGAAAAGTAACTGTGTAGTATAGTGATCATAAAGTTTTAGCTTTCATCAAAAGTTGTAAACTGATACATGATAGGGACACTAGGTGGCCCATAGCTCTTCAAAAATACCAGTTTGACATAGAGCACAGCCCAGATAAAGATAATGTTATAGGGGTCACGTTATTTCAGCTACCATTAAGAGTGAGTCAGGGAGACCAAGTAGGATCTGAACCAAGAGAAATCCATTTATCCTATATGGAAAATGTAGAACATGACGATTATGGTAAAAAGGCTAAAGGAATATCAAATGAGAACAGGACCAAGAGCCAGTATTGGAAATGAGAAGTTGGAAGAGAACCAAGAGACCAAGAAAAGGGAATATTACTTAATAGAAAAATGGGTATTATCCCATACCACTAGCCTAAGTTTGGAAGACTGGAAGTTGTACTTGCCTGAACATGCCATAGACAGATTTATGTGGCATATTCAGCTAAGCTATGATAATTTTGGACACAAAAAGTTTTATTATCTGCCTTTAATATTCACCTAATATGATGCTGTAAATGGTTTTAAGGGGATATGTTGTAATGTTAAATACAGAATTTTGTCAGCAACTCGAAACAGTAATCATGATATTTTTCAAATACTTACTAGCTGTAGGGCATCACCCTCTGAAAATATATTGGAAAATTTGTGTTTTGGTCAATTAATTATGAAATTCTATGTCTGTTTCTTATGCTTAGGAAAGGCGTAAGTTTACTGCATGTCAGTAGTGAGTCACTGGAGAGAGGAGAGGTACGCAAACCATAAGAAAGGGTATTGCTTGGCGACCTATAAGTAGGGGAGCCACATAAATCTAGGCGCTAAACTTTTTTATTTGCTAACTATTAGTTACTAAATTTCAGCTTTTGTACAGTAAATACTAGGGGGAGCTTATGTGTCATCGTAGTTTTAATATTTCAATACCAACACTGAGTAAACTAGATAAAACAGTAAATAAATGACTGTTGTTAGGTTGCCGACGATGTACGAAGATCAACAAAGTTTTACGAAGCATGCAGAAGATTTCGACTACACGCCAGGCTCGTCAGTCAGCGATGGGATGTAATCCGGAACTGTTCTCTGTATTAGTCGTCTTGACCATGCTCTCGGTATTTTGGCAAATTTTTGTGATAAACTGTTTCAACTAGTTTATCGTAAATAATTTTACGATATTCGCTAGTAAATGTACCATAATGGCAACCAGGGAATTATTTCAAGTAGATTATCTAATCGCACTTCCACTTATATTCATCTGCTTGTATCTTCTAAAGAATTCAGTGTGCTACAAGATATGGTTTGAATGACAACATCAACGAGAGACCTGCGAAGAACAGATAGCAGGAATCCAACCTGCCGATTCATTAAGGTAAGCCAAAGAAGTGTAATCTTAAGTAGTCGCGAATGGGAAGGTATGACCAGTTATAATGTATGTCATCTGTACCGCTTTCTATGGACTCGTGGCGAAACTGAAAATTTTTTACGAAGGTTTGGTACCACGAGTGGATCTTTCAGACTGTGTGCTTCGTCTACCCTTCCAGCCTCCTGCTATCAGAAATTCTGAACAACCGAAGCCAATGCTGAATCCATGTTCCAGATGGAGAAGGATTTTTCTTCCATTTCCGATTTACCCAACTGTCCTCTCAACGATGGCTCTGTGGTGAAGAAATGATGAATCCCGTGTGATGGGGACGGTCACTTTGGCAAAAGGATCTGACATTGTCTGGACTAATGTCTCTCAGGTTTTCTGGTGACTAAAATTTGGCAGAAAGTAGACATTTCTCAGTTTACCAGAAAAAATCGTCGCAGAATCTTCTCCACTGTTTCCTTCCATCTCTTTGCGAGGAGTGAGGTGATGTAGTGGTTAAAATACTGCATTTGTAATGGGTAGGACGGTGGTTGAAATACTCATCTGGTCATCCCGATTCAGATGTTTCTTGACTCCCATAAAGCTTAGGCAGATGCCGGCATCGTAACTTCGAAAGGTACATAGACGATTTCATTTCCCTTCCTTTCTCAATCCGAGCTTCTACTACATCTCCAGTGACCCCATCGACGATGAATGCTAAAAGCCATAATAGTCTTTCCTCATGCCTTCCATCTGTGTAGGGGAGGGTATAAGTGAAACATTTATAGATTGTGAAACCTTTTACTTTTTCGATAAGATGGAGTGGACGTCCGAAGTAAAATCTGTTGAACTCAAAAAAAAAAAAAAAAAAAAAAAGGTTCAAATGGCTCTGAGCACTATGGGACTTAACTGCTGAGGTCATTAGTCCCCTAGAACTTAGAACTACTTAAACCTAACTAACCTAAGGACATCACACACATCCATGCCCGAGGCGGGATTCGAACCTGCGACCGTAGCGGTCTCGGGGTTCCAAACTGTAGCGCCTAGAACCGCTCGGCTACTCCGGCCGGCTGTTGAACACTAAAGCTGAAGCTGTAATCTCGAATTAAGTCTAGGTAACAATTACCTATTTCTACAGTAATTTCAAATTTATCACTGAAACTGTGATAAAATTCCCGAATTTCTTCGAAAGTTAAGATACAAACATAAGGATGGTGAACATTATGGTAACGTAAGAGGATCACTCATGATCAGTGAAGTACTAATAACTGATTGTTGTCGAGAAGAAGAATTAATGTATTAATGTGATGAAACGAATACTGTTAGATAAATATAACAGAAACAGAACAGGAATACTTTAACTATTTACGTTTTATTATTAAAGTTGGTTTTTCTTAGAGTCTACAATGTGGCCGACTTCTACGTTCTTAGAGAAGCTGTACTAGATCAACTGGATAAAGACAGGGGAAAAAATAGGTCGTTCATGTTGAGAACACGTCACTGATATTCCCCTGAAGTAACTTAGACATTAAGTAAGGCACCTGGGGGATATCAGCCTATTCTACGAGCTACATGTTTTTGCAATGATGTCGCCTCACTTGATCGCTAAAAATTTTCCGTTATCAGAATATGATTCTATTACTATTTGATAGATTGTTCAGTTGTCTTGGCACGAAAATTATATAAAGGGGAACTTCAGAGCCATCGTTTTATCATTTAGTGTTGTTATATCCCCAGAGAAAAAACAGATTAGTGATTACTCATCTCACTTCCACTTTAATTTTAATCCAAGAATGAACACAGATAAAATAAAGCTTTTGAACAATTTTAGATATCAAAGTACCTCTGTCAAAACTGGGTACGAAATTAGACCTGAACATCTGCGGTACTACACGCGTATTTTTCGTACATCGTGCAACTGAAAAGCGTCGTTACTCTTTTAGTACGTAATTCTTCATTGCTACTATTCCTGTTATTCGTAGTGAATAATTTACAAAGTCGGTGTTTATTAGTTATGTACTCTATTTGCATATTGAGGAACTGAAGCAATGTAAGTAAAATCTTTCTCTGCTGTCCTGACTGCCTTATGCCTTACGTGTTGCTGGAATTCCGCTATTTGTAGCACATGACGTTCTGCTGAATGGCATACAGACATGAAGAATCATGTCACTGACACGTTTTTACGAGGTGCATTCAAGTTCTAAGGTCTCCGATTTTTTTTCTAATTAACTACTCACCCGAAATCGATGAAACTGGCGTTACTTCTCGACGTAATCGCTCTGCGGACGTACACATTTTTCACAACGCTGACGCCATGATTCCATGGCGAAGGCGAAGGCTTCGTTAGGAGTCTGTTTTGACCACTGGAAAATCGCTCAGACAATAGCAGCACGGCTGGTGAATGTGCGGCCACGAGAGTGTCTTTCATTGTTGGAAAAAGCCAAAAGTCACTAGAAGCCAAGTCAGGTGAGTAGGGTGCATGAGGAATCACTTCAAAGTTGTTATCACGAAGAAACTGTTGCGTAACGTTAGCTCGATGTGCGGGTGCGTTGTCTTGGTGAAACAGCACACGCGCAGCCCTTCCCGGACGTTTTTATTGCAGTGCAGGAAGGAATTTGTTCCTCAAAACATTTTCGTAGGATGCACCTGTTACCGTAGTGCCCTTTGGAACGCAATGGGTAAGGATTACGCCCTCGCTGTCCCAGAACATGGACACCATCATTTTTTCAGCACTGGCGGTTACCCGAAATTTTTTTGGTGGCGGTGAATCTGTGTGCTTCCATTGAGCTGACTGGCGCTTTGTTTCTGGATTGAAAAATGGCATCCACGTCTCATACATTGTCACAACTGACGAAAAGAAAGTCCCATTCATGCTGTCGTTGCGCGTCAACATTGCTTGGCAACATGCCACACGGACAGCCATGTGGTCGTTCGTCAGCATTCATGGCACCCACCTGGATGACACTTTTCGCATTTTGAGGTCGTCATGCAGGATTCTGTGCACAGAACCCACAGAAATGCCAACTCTGGAGGCGATCTGTTCAACAGTCATTTGGCGATCCCCCAAAACAATTCCATCCACTTTCTCGATCATGCCGTCAGACCGGCTTGTGCGAGCCCGAGGTTGTTTCGGTTTGTTGTCACATGATGTTCTGCCTTCATTAAACTGTTGCACCCACGAACGCACTTTTGACACATCCCTAACTCCATCACCACATGTCTCCTTCAACTGTCGATGAATTTCAAATGGTTTCATACCACGGAAATTCAGAAAACGAATGATTGCACGCTGTTCAAGTAAGGAAAACGTCGCCATTTTAAGTATTTAAAACAGTTCTCACTCTCGCCGCTGGCGGTAAAATTCCATCTGCCATACGGTGCTGCCATCTCTGGGACGTATTGGCAATGAATGCAGCCTCATTTTAAAACAATGTGCATATTTCTATCTCTTTCCAGTCTGGAAAAAAAATTTGGAAGCCTTAGATCTTGAATGCACCTCGTAAATTAACTACCTTATTATTAAGTTTCATTTGGACTTGATCATAAGTAGTATAGATTAGCTTTAATCACATCGACGAATGGAATTTCTATGCCAGATAAAGGATAAACACACAAAAAGAATCTGAAACGATAAATTATTGATACGGGTGGTCTGTTTTAAAATGATGATTGCGTGTGTGAACATTTAATATGTTTTGGTTCCAACATTAATGACTCGTGACAGGAACCAATAACATCAATAAATCATCTCAGTGTGAGTACCCTAGATTGCATAAACTGGGACGACCATACGCATTTCATTAGCAACTAAGCAGATAGTAGAATTAGATTCGGTGCAGAACAAGGTGAAATTTCATTCATTCACATGGATGTTTTGTGTACGTAATCTAGTATGAAATCGGTGGACTGCGGATTAGAGGTGATGAGAACGTAACCCCTCACTTTTCTACGTTCTCTGTGTTGAAGGACCCCTGCTATTCACAGAATACGTAAATGATTGTTGTATAAGATTATTTATGGAACGGTGGATGTTCAGGGCAATGTATATGTATTCAAAACGTAATGCGAAAATCTTAAGCTTGTAATGCTACTATCATCTGACTATAAAGATTAGATTGGATTAGTACTTGTTCCATAGATCATGAATACGACACTTCGTAATGATGTGGAACGTATTAGGTTAATAAAAGGTGTCTATACAAGATATTACATTACACAAAATATTACATGACACTTAATTTTTGTTTTTTGGATGTGGGGTGGGATAATAACCCACTTACTATATACAAAAATTCATCTAATGAGTAGAAGGAGTTGCCATTCAGAAATTCTTTTAATTTCCTTGTAAATGCTATGTGGCTATCTGTCAGACTTTTGATGCTATTAGCTAAGTGACCAAAGGCGTATGTGTCAGCATAATTTACCCTCTTCTGAGCCAAAGTTAGATTTAACCTTGAGTAGTGAAGATCATCCTTTGTCCTAGTTTTGTAGCCTTGTACACTGCTATTACTTTTGAATTCGTTCGGATTGTTAATAACAAATTTCATAAGTGAATATATATATATTGTGAGGCTACAGTGAAGATCCCTAGCTCTTTAAATAAGTGTGTGCAGGATGATCTTGGATGAGCTCCAGCAATTACTGTGATTACACGCTTTTCTGCAATGAATACTCTTTTACTCAGTGATGAGTTACCTCAGAATATGATGCCATACGAAAGCAGAGAATGAAAATAGGCGTGGTAAGCTAATTTACTGAGATGCATATCGCCAAAATTTGCAATGACCCTAATAGCAAAAGTAGCTGAACTCAAACGTTTCAGCAGATCTTCAGTGTGTTTTTTCCAGTTCAACCCCTCATCAGTGCATACACCTAGAAATTTTGAATATTCTACCTTAGCTACTGATTTCTGATCGAAGTCTATATTTATTAATGATGTCATTCCATTTACTGTGTGGAGCTGTATATACTGTGTTTTGTCGTAGTTTAATGAGAACCCATTTGCAGAGAACCACTTAATGATTTTCTGGAAAACATCGTGTACAATTTTATCAGTTAATTGTTATCTGTTTGGTGTGATAGCTATATTTGTATCATCGGCAAAAAGTACCAGCTTTGCATCTTCGTGAATGTAGAAAGGCAAGTCATTAATATATATTAAGAACAGCAGAGTACCCAAGACCGAACCTTGCGGCATCCCATTCTTGATTGTTCCCCAGTTTGAGAAATCACCATTTTTTGCATATTATGTGAACTGCTTATTTAAGCTTTCTGCACTCTTCCAGTTAGGTATGATTTAAGCAATTTGAGCGCTGTCCCATTCATACCACAGTACTTGAGCTTATCTAGAAGTATTCCATTATTTACACAATCAAAAGCGTTTGAGAGATCACAAAAAATCCAAATGGGTGACTTCTGGTTACTCAGAGCATTTAATATTTCCTTAGGGAAAGTATATATAGCATTTTCCGTTGAAAACCTTTCTGGAAACCAAACTGACATTTTATTAAAACTTTATTTTTACAAAGGTGTGAAGCTACTGTACAATACATTACTTTTTCGAGAATTTTGGAAAAGGCAGTCAGAAGAGAGATTGGGCGGTGGTTGTTGATATCAGATGTATCCCCTTTTTTATGCAGTGGTTTAATAATGGCATACTTCAGCCTATCTGGGAAAATACCCTGCTTCAGAGAGCTATTACATATGTGGCTAAGAATTCCACTTACCTCTTGGGAACAAGCTTTTATTGTCCTGCTGGAAATGCCATCAATTCCATGTCAGCTTTTATTCTTGAGAGAGTTTATTATCTTTCTAATTTCAGAAGGAGAGGTGGGTGGAATTTCAATTGTATCAAATTGTGTGGGTAAGGCCTCTTCCATTAACTGCCTTACTTCTTCTAATGAACATTTAGAATCTATTTTCTGTTCAACATTTAAAAAACGATCATTCAAAATGTTTTCAACTTCTTGCTTGTTGTTTGTCAAGTTTCCATTCGCTTTGATGGTAATGCCATCATCCTGTACTCTTGGTTGCCCTGTCTCCCTTGTAGTAATATTCCAAATTGTTTTGATTTTGTTGTCAGAGGTATTAATCTCAGACATGATGCACATGCTTCTGGACTTTTTAATAACCTTTCTTAATGTAGCACAGTAGTTTTTATAATATTTTGCTGTTTCTGGATCATTACTCTTTCTTGCTGTTAGATACAGTTCCCTTTTGTGGTTACAAGATATTTTTATTCCTTTAGTAAGCCAAGATTTTTTGCATGGTTTCTTGTAATTATATTTAACTACTTTCTTGGGGAAACAGTTTTCATAGTCTCTTACAAGTGTGTCATGAAATAAGTTATATTTTAAATTAGCATCAGGTTCCTTGTACAACTCATCCCAGTCTAACTGCAGAAGATTTTCCCTGAAATTTCTAATTGTTGAGTAATTAATTGAATGCACAACTTTGGAGGGTAGTTTTGAATTACTGACTGGAGCTATGTCATATATTGTAACCAGCTGAGCTCCATGATCAGAAAGGCCATTCTCAACAGGACAAGAAATTATGTTTTTAAACTCATCTTGTTCTATAAAAGTGTTATCTATCAATGTGCTGGTGTCCTTTATTACCTGAGTAGGAAAATTAATGACAGATGTCAAATTGAAAGACCCGAGCAAGACTTCCAGGTCATTCTTCCTATTACACTCTTTCAGTGAATCAACATGTAGTCCCCACAAATAATAATTTGCTTTCCCCTGTCTGACAGTTAGTACAACAAGGCATCCAAGTTTTCCAGGAATAAATGAAAGTTTCCTGAAGGGGACCTGTATACTGATACAATTATAAAAGAGACCTCCTTCAGTTTAAGTTGACTAGCACATGCCTCTATATGTTGCTCTAGACAAAACTTTTTTGTATCTAAGCTTTTTACACAGAGATAACTTTTGACATATGTGGCAACTCCTCCTCTCACCTTATTCTCTCTTCTCATAAGTGCAGCTAGCTTATAACCACTGTTATTTACTTTTTCCATATCAGGCACAATGTGACGCTCAGACAGGCATAGTAGGCTATATCTATTACATTATCAGATTCAATGTCATCTAAACAAACCAGGAGCTCATCTGCGTTATTCTTCAATCCCGGAATATTTTGGTGAAAAATGGTAACATTATTTTTACTTTACTTTTGTGAGAATCTACTTTTTACTTTAATCCACCAATATTTTGGTTAAATATGGTAACATTATTATTTACTTTACTGTTGTGAGAATCTTGTGAGTTTTGGACCTCTTTAGCACCTGCCTGCCTGAACTTCTCATTGGATACTGATATTAGTCTAAAAAAGAGGCAGAAACGTGAAAGTCCGTGACGTAGTTCATATACGAGGGCAGTTCAATAAGTAATGCAACACATTTTTTTTCTGAAACAGGGGTTGTTTTATTCAGCATTGAAATACACCAGGTTATTTCCCAATCTTTTAGCTACACAACACTATTTTTCAACGTAATCTCCATTCAATGCTACGGCCTTACGCCACCTTGAAATGAGGGCCTGTATGCCTGCACGGTACCATTCCACTGGTCGATGTCGGAGCCAACGTCGTACTGCATCAATAACTTCATCATCCGCATAGTGCCTCCCACGGATTGCGTCCTTCATTGGGCCAAACATATGGAAATCCGACGGTGCGAGATCGGGGCTGTAGGGTGCATGAGGAAGAACAGTCCACTGAAGTTTTGTGAGCTCCTCTCGGGTGCGAAGACTTGTGTGAGGTCTTGCGTTTCCATGAAGAAGGAGAAGTTCGTTCAGATTTTTGTGCCTACGAACACGCTGAAGTCGTTTCTTCAATTTCTGAAGAGTAGCACAATACACTTCAGAGTTGATCGTTTGACCATGGGGAAGGACATCGAACAGAATAACCCCTTCAGCGTCCCAGAAGACTGTAACCATGACTTTACCGGCTGAGGGTATGGCTTTAAACTTTTTCTTGGTAGGGGAGTGGGTGTGGCGCCACTCCATTGATTGCCGTTTTGTTTCAGGTTCGAAGTGATGAACCCATGTTTCATCGCCTGTAACAATCTTTGATAAGAAATTGTCACCCTCAGCCACATGACGAGCAAGCAATTCCGCACAGATGGTTCTCCTTTGCTCTTTATGGTGTTCGGTTAGACAACGAGGGACCCAGCGGGAACAAACCTTTGAATATCCCAACTGGTGAACAATTGTGACAGCACTACCAACAGAGATGTCAAGTTGAGCACTGAGTTGTTTGATGGTGATCCGTCGATCATCTCGAACGAGTGTGTTCGCACGCTCCGCCATTGCAGGAGTCACAGCTGTGCACGGCCGGCCCGCACGCGGGAGATCAGACAGTCTTGCTTGACCTTGCGGCGGTGATGACACACGCTTTGCCCAACGACTCACTGTGCTTTTGTCCACTGCCAGATCACCGTAGACATTCTGCAAGCGCCTATGAATATCTGAGATGCCCTGGTTTTCCGCCAAAAGAAACTCGATCACTGCTCGTTGTTTGCAACGCACATCCGTTACAGACGCCATTTTAACAGCTCCGTACAGCGCTGCCACCTGTCGGAAGTCAATGAAACTATACGAGACGAAGCGGGAATGTTTGAAAATATTCCACAAGAAATTTCCGGTTTTTTCAACCAAAATTGGCCGAGAAAAAAAATGTGTTGCATTACTTATTGAACTGCCCTCGTATATTGGTTCAATCGGCCAGACCGACATAACACGGAAGGAATGCTTGTATTTTGCCGCGAGGAAGCCAGATAACAACCCGCAGTTCTTTATGAAAATTTTGAGCTTTAGTTCCTCTGTCTTGGCGCTTGAAGTATCACAGTGGATCAATAAAACGAAAAATAATTCATAAAAGACCTGTACATGTTATGATGAGTGTGCTTGATAGACATGAGATCTCTACAAAGATGCTTGACAAACTATAATTAGAGAGAATCTAAAAATGCGTTGTCAACACCCAAATTTTTATTTTTTAAATTCTCTATGAAGCATCCTTCAATGTAGCAGGAAGTGTGACAAACAATACTGATACCATACACCTATCATAAACACGATACAGAGAACTTGAAAATTACTGGTGTAGATGTCGGAAGCCTGCAGAAGTAGAAAAAATGGTAGTAATATTTGACTACAACAAATATATCTTGCAGCGTCCTTCATGATGAGCGCACTAGACAAAAAAAATTGTCATCCCCAGAAGACGTCACGCTAATACCGTTTAACACCACCTTTAGCCTTGATAATTAATGACGTCTGTTCGGCGAGGAAGAGAGTCCACAAATTTTTCGGTTATTCCTTATCCAGCTGAAACCACTCACTGATTAGATCTGATAGAGCTTCAGACTGAGGGGATGTTGATCCCTAAGTTTCACCAGCTTTTCTAGATAATCACAGACTTTTTGTACGGGATTAAGATCGTATATGCGTGGAGCACTGTCAATGGGTATGTTGTCATCTCAGAAGAAGGGGATGTCCACACCACATCATCTCGAAGATGTGGAAAACAGGGCAATACCTAGCCACCGAGAATGTTGAATATAGCATCCTCGTTCATGTTCATGATAACCTGAATGAGTGAACCCTCTACAGAACCACCTCCAACCTGGACTACAACCACCGCAGTGAACCTTCTGTGGACTTCACGTCTTGCATCCAGGATAATTGGCGACTCTATTTTGGAACCATTCTTCCTTCCATGTCGTCTAACAGGCCAGAACTATGGGCATTTCTTGCAGGTGACTTTGTCTGAAGAAGTACCATTGATGATTTGAAAGGTTATGTGACTGCTACATGATGGTACTCCAGACCACTTCGTCATTAACAACCGGATGTATTTCAGTTGCGTCTTACCTGGTCGATGGATCGTGTAGGTGAATCCAGTTGCACGGCCTGCTCATTCACTAGATCTCAACGCGTGCGATATCTGGTTATGGAGCCATCTAAAATGTAATGTGTATGCAGAGACCATTCCAGATGTGGAGACACTGGAGCAGCGTATCAAGGTCCCTTTGACACTGTTCAGATGCAGTCTGGCCGATGTGAACGAGTGAGACAGAACACGCTACGGTGCGTACACGCATGCGTTGAGTCACATGGAAACCATTTTCAACACATATTGTAAATGTGGCTGGCTGGTACAGCGTGTGTTAGACTGAAGTCTCTGTTAAAATATGGTCTCTATCAAGAAAACCATGGATTTCTGGATGTAAGTTCATTAGACCTTTTTTGTTCTGTATTGTCCCGTCGATTAATCCCTAGAGTTCGTATACGGTGGAAAAAATCATCAGTCTTCTGAGTGGTTTGATGCGGCCAATCACGAATTCCTCTCCTGCACCAACCTAATCATTTCAGAGTAGCACTTGCACCTCTTCATTTCAGAGTAGCACTTGCAACCTACGTCCTCGGTTATTTGTTGGACGTATTCCAATCTCCTTCTTCCTCTACAATTTTTGCCCTCCACGGCTCCCTCTAGTACCATGGAAGTCATTCCGTGATGTCTTAACGGATGCCCTCTCATCCTGTCTCTTCTCCTTGTCAGTGTTTACCACATATTCCTTTCCATACCGATTCTACACAGACCTTCCTCGTTGCTTACCTTATCAGGCCACCTAATTTTCACCATTCGTCTATTGCAGCACATCTGAAATGATTCGATTCTCTTGTCTTCCGGTTTTCCCACAGTCCACGTTTCACTACCGTACAGTGCTGTGCTCCAAACTTAACGTACTCAGAAATTTCTTCGTCAAATCAAGACCTATGTTCGATACTAGTAGACTTCTTTTTGTCAGGAATACCCTTTTTTCCAGTACTAGTCTACTTTTGATGTCCTCCTCGTTGCCGGCCAGTGTGGCCGAGCGGTTCTGGGCGCTTCAGTCTGGAACCGCGCGACCGCTACGGTCGCAGGTTCGAATCCTGCCTCCGGCATGGATGTGTGTGATGTCCTTAGGTTAGTTAGGTTTAAGTAGTTCTAAGTTCTAGGGGACTGATGACCTCAGATGTTAAGTCCCATAGTGCTCAGAGCCATTTGAACCATTCCCTCCTCGTTCCATCCGTGATTGGTTATTTTACTCTCTAGGTAGTAGAATTCCTTAACTACATCTACTTCGTGGTCATCAATCCTGATGTTAAGCTTCTCGCTGTTGTCATTTCTGCTGCTTCTCATTACTTTTGTCTTTCTTCAATTTATTCTCAATCCATATTCTGTACTCATTAGACTGTTCATTCCATTCAGGAGATCATGTAATTCTTCTTCACTTTCACTGAGAATAGCAATGTTATCAGCGAATCTTATGACTGACATTCTTTCACCTTGGCTTTTAAATCCACTCCTGAGCCTTCCTTTTATTTCCATCATTGTTTCTTTTGCGCACAGATTGAACAGTATGGGAGAAAGACTACATACTTGTCTTACACCTTTTTTAATCCGAGCACTTCTTGATTAGTCGTCCAGTCTTGTTATTCTATCTTGGCTCTTGTACATATTCTGCATTACCCGTCTCTCTCTACAGTTGACACCTATTTTTCTCGGAATTTCGAACATCTTGTACAATTTGACATTGAAGAATGTTTTTTCCAGGTCGACAAGTCCTATGAGCGTGTCTTGATTTTTCTTTAGTCTCTCTTCCTTTACCTTTACCTTTCCTAAAGCCAAACTGATTGTCCTCTAACACACCCTCAATTTTCATTTCTATATTATTCTTGTCGGCAACTTGCATGCATGAGTTATTAGGCTGACAGTGCGATAATTCTCACATTTGTCAGCTCTTGTAGTATTCGGAACTGTATGGATGCTATTTTTCGGAAAGTCAGATGGTATGTCACCAGACTCATACATTCTACACACCAACGTGGATGGTCGTTTTATTTTCACTTTCTCCAATGACTTAAGAAATTCTGATGGAATGTTATCTATCCCTTCTGCCTTATTTGATCTTAAGTCCTCCAACTTCCCCCCCCCCCCATGAACCATGGACCTTGCCGTTGGTGGAGAGGCTTCCGAGCCTCAACGATACAGATAGCAACCGCAACGGAGGGGTATCTGTTGTGAGGCCAGACAAACGTGTGGTTCCTGAAGAGGGGCAGCAGCCTTTTCAGTAGTTGCAGGGGCAACAGTCTGGATGATTGACTGATGTGGCCCTATAACACTAACTGTAATTTTTCCCGAGGGCATGCAGCTTTACTGTATGATTAAATGATGATGGCGTCCTCTTGGGTAAAATATTCCGGAGGTAAAATAGTCCCCCATTCGGATCTCCGGGCGGGGACTACTCAAGAGGACGTCGTTATCAGGAGAAAGAAAACTGGCATTCTACGGATTGGAGCGTGGAATGTCAGATCCCTTAATCTGGCAGATAGGTTAGAAAATTTAAAAAGGGAAATGGATAGGTTGAAGTTAGATATAGTGGGAATTAGTGAAGTTCGGTGGCAGGAGGAACAAGAGTTTTGGTCAGGTGAATACAGGGTTATAAATACAAAATCAAATAGGGGTAATGCAGGAGTAGGTTTAATAATGAATAAAAAAAATAGGAGTACGGGTAAGCTACTACAAACAGCATAGTGAACGCATTATTGTGGCCAAGATAGACATGAAGCCCACGCCTACTACAGTAGAACAAGTTGATATGCCAACTAGCTCTGCAGATGATGAAGAAATTGATGAAATGTATGATGAGATAAAAGAAATTATTCAGGTAGTGAAGGGAGAAGAAAATTTAAGTCATGGGTGACTGTAATTCGACAGTAGGAAAAGGAAGAGAAGGAAACGTAGTAGGTGAATATGGATTGGGGCTAAGAAATGAAAGAGGAAGCCGCCTGGTAGAATTTTGCACAGAGCATAACTTAATCATAGCTAACACTTGGTTCAAGAATTGTGAAAGAAGGTTGTATACATGGATGAACCTTGGGGATACTAGAAGGTTTCAATAGATTATATAATGGTAAGACAGAGATTTAGGAACCAGATTTTAAATTGTAAGACATTTCCAGGGGCAGATGTGGACTCTGACCACAATCTATTGGTTATGAACTGTAGATTAAAACTGAAGAAACTGCAAAAAGGTGGGAATTTAAGGAGATGGGACCTGGATAAACCGAAAGAACCAGAGGTTGTACAGAGTTTCAAGGAGGGCATAAGGGAACAATTGACAGGAATGAGGGAAAGAAATACAGTAGAAGAAGAATGGGTAGCTTTGAGGGATGAAATAGTGAAGGCAGCAGAGGATCAAGTAGGTAAAAAGACGAGGGCGACTAGAAATTCTTGGGTAACAGAAGAGATACTGAATTTAATTGATGAAAGGAGAAAATACAAAAATGCAGTAAGTGAAGCAGGCAAAAAGGAGTACAAACGTCTCAAAAATGAGATCGACAGGACGTGCAAAATGGCTAAGCAAGGATGGCTAGAGGACAAATGTAAGGATGTAGAGGCTTATGTCACTAGGGGTAAGATAGATACTGCCTACAGGAAAATTAAAGAGACCTTTGGAGAAAAGAGAACTACTTACATGAATATCAAAAGCTCAGATAGAAACCCAGTTCTAAGCAAAGAAGGGAAAGCATAAAGGTAGATGGAGTATATGTAGGGTCTATACAGGGGCGATGTTCTTGAGGACAATATTATAGAAATGGAAGAGGAGATAGATGAAGATGAAATGGGAGATAAGATACTGCGTGAAGAGTTTGACAGAGCACTGAAAGACACAAGTCGAAACAAGGCCCCGGGAGTAGACAACATTCCATTAGAACTACTGACAGCCTTGGGAGAGCCAGTCCTGACAAAACTCTACCATCTGGTGAGCAAGATGTATGAGACTTCAAGAAGAATATAATAATTCCAATCCCAAAGAAAGCAGGTGTTGACAGATGCGAAAATTACCGAACTATCAGTTTAATAAGTCACAGATGTAAAATACTAACGCGAATTCTTTACAGACGAATGGAAAAACTGGTAGAAGTCGACCTCGGGGAAGATCAATTTGGATGCCGTAGAAACGTTGGAACACGTGAGGCAATATCGACCCTACGACTTGTATTAGAAGAAAGATTAAGAAAAGGCAAACCTACGTTTCTAGCATTTGTAGACTTAGAGAAAGCTTTTGACTGGAATACTCTCTTTCAAATTCTGAAGGTGGCAGGGGTAAAATACAGGGAGCGAAAGGCTATTTACAATTTGTACAGAAACCAGATGGCAGTTATAAGAGTCGAGGGGCATGAAAGGGAAGCAGTGGTTGGGAAGGGAGTGAGACAGGGTTGTAGCCTCTCCCCGATGCTATTCAATCTGTATATTGAGCAAGCAGTAAAGGAAACAAAAGAAAAGTTCGGACTAGGCATTAAAATCCATGGAGAAGAAATAAAAACTTTGAGGTTCGCCGATGACATTGTAATTCTGTCAGAGACAGCAAAGGACTTGGAAGAGCAGTTTAACGGAATGGACAGTGTCTTGAAAGGAGGGTATAAAATGAACATCAACAAAAGCAAAACGAGGATAATGGAATGTAGTCGAATTAAGTCGGGTGATGCTGAGGGCCTTAGAATAGGAAACGAGACACTTAAAGTAGTATGGGAGATTTGCTATTTGGGGAGCAAAATAACTGATGATGGTCGAAGTAGAGAGGATATAAAATGTAGACTGGCAATGGCAAGGAAAGCGTTTCTGAAGAAGAGAAATTTGTTAACATCCAGTATTGATTTAAGTGTCAGGAAGTCGTTTCTGAAAGTATTTGTATGGAGTGTAGCCATGTATGGAAGTGACACATGGATGATAAATAGTTTAGACAAGAAGAGAATAGAAGCTTTCGAAATGTGGTGCTACAGAAGAATGCTGAAGATTAGATGGGTAGATCACATAACCAACGAAGAGATATTGAATAGAACTGGGGAGAAGAGAAGTTTGTGGCACAACTTGAGTAGAAGAAGGGATTGGTTGGTAGGACATGTTCTGAGGCATCAAGGGATCACCAATTTAGTATTGGAGGGCAGCGTGGAGGGTAAAAATCGTAGAAGGAGACCAAGAGATGAATACACTAAGCAGATTCAAAAGGATATAGATTGCAGTAAGTACTGGGAGATGAAGGAACTTGCACAGGATGGGGTAGCATGGAGAGCTGCATCAAACCAGTCTCAGTACTGAAGACCAAAACAACAACAACAAGTCCTCCAACGCTCTCTTAAATCATGATTCTAATAGTGGATCCCCTACCTCCTCTAAATCGACTCCTGTTTCTTCTTCTCTCACATCAAACAAATCTTCCCCCTCACAGAGGCCTCTAATGTACTCTTTCCACCTATCCGCTCTCTCCTCTGCATTTAACAGTGGAATTCCCGTTGCACTCTTAATGTTAACGACCCTTGCTTTTCATTTCACCGACAGTTGTTTTGACTTTCCTATATGCTGAGTCAGTCCTGCAGTAATCGTTTCTTCTTCAATTTCTTCACATTTTTGATGCAGCCATTTCGTCTTAGCTTCCCTGCAGTTCCTATTTACTTCATTCCTCAGTGACTTGTGTTTCTGTGTTCCTGAATTTCCCTCAACATTTTGGTATTTTCTTCTTTCATCGCTCATCTGAAGTATTTCTTCTGTTACCCATGGTTTCTTCACAGTTACCTTCTTTCTAGTTATGTTTTTCTTTCCAGCTCCTGTGATTGCCCTTTATAGAGATGTCCATTCCTCTTCGACTGTACTGCCTACTGAGCTATTCCGTATTGCTGTATCTATAGCCTTAGACAACTTCAAGCGTTTCTCTTCAATCTTTAGTAGTTCCGTATGCTACTTTTTGCGTTTTGATTCTTCCTGACTAATCTCTTAAACTTCAGCCTAGTGTTCATCACTACTACATTGTTATGCCTTACAATCCAGTATCTGATTTGGGAATCACTGTCTCACCACGATGTAATCTAACTGAAATCTGCCGCTATCTCACTGCATTTTGCAAGTATAGCTCCTCCTCTTGTGATTGTTGAAGGGAGTATTCGCTATTACTAGCTGAAAAGTATTACAGAACTCAATTACTCTTTCTCCTCTGTCATTCCTTGGCCCAAGCCCATATTCTCCTGTAACCTTTTCTTCTACTCCTCCCCTTACAAATGCATTCCAGCCACCCATGACTATTTGATTTTCATCTCCCTTTACTTACTGTATTGCCCTTTCAAGATCCTCATATACTTTCTCTATCTCTTCATCTTCAGCTTGCGACGTCGGAATGTATACCTGAACTATCGTTGTCAGTGTTGGTTTGCTGTGGATTTTGATAAGACCAACCCTATCACTGTACTGTTCACTATGACACTCTCTTTGCCCTACCTTTCTATTCATAACGAATCCTACTCCCGTTATAACATGTTGTGCTGCTGATATTAACCTATACTCATCACGCACATCGGTGCCCGAGGCAGGATTCGAACCTGCGACCGTAGCGGTTGCGCGGCTTCGGACTGAAGCGCCTAGAGCCGCTCGACCACTACGGCCGACTTTGCATAGTGAGTAATTACCTTTTCCACTCTGGTTCCATAGCATGAGCATTCCATCCATGTCATCAGGAATATCCTCCACCCACTCAGGTAAGTCTTCCTACTTTAAAAGGGCCGGGTCATGGCGCCTATGCATCTCTTCTTCCATCGCCATTTCCCTGACTCATTCTGGTATCTTTTGCTCATCAGAATCGGCATGGATCCATCGATGTAACTCACTGAAACTGCCTACAACAATGTACTGATTGTAAAACTTATCTATTGATTCGTTTACTTAGCCGGCCGGAGTGGCCGTGCGGTTCTAGGCGCTTCAGTCTGGAACCGCGTGACCGCTACGGTCGCAGGTTCGAATCCTGCCTCGGGCATGGATGTGTGTGGTGTCCTTAGGTTAGTTAGGTTTATGTAGTTCTAAGTTCTAGGGGACTTCACAGATGTTAAGTCCCAAAGTGCTCAGGGCCATTTGAACCATTTGAATCGTTTACTTACAACAACAAGATAATGATTTTAAAACTTATGCACAAATCTACAAAGAAACGTATAGAACCGCTACTTACGAGATGGAAGTGATGGCTCCTGGTTCTCATCTGGGCTCATGCCCTTCTCAGGTCATCAGATGTTGCTTTCATAGATTCACCTACGACAAAGACTATATAGCTCAGACAAGAACATAGTACATAAATGATGAAATTTTTAGAATATGTTTAACAGCAAGATATTATGAAAACAATGTATGTACCTACATTCCTGATGTGCTGCTGCCTAACTACTGCTAGAGACTGCCTCTGCGGTCGTTCTGCTTCCAGCTGCTGATCGAGGTCGGCTAGGATCTCGTCGAAAAATGCTTTAAAAAAAGTAGCACATGCTATGAAGCTTGTTTATGAAAATATGACACGAACATCACTTTTGAATGTCTGCTAATAGGGTAGTCATCTAATCCTCTGTTTTCCGACTCTCTAAGCCGTTTGTCGGCACCACTCTCAATGATATTACTGCTGATACGTTTCACTTTTAAAATCAGACGAACAGACACGGAACTACAATATAAGATCCACAGTGGTCAAGAGCAGAATAAGGATGAGGGGGGGGGGGGGGGAGTTGGTTGGGAGGCTTATATAGACTCATCACGTTACACAGGCAGCCAATCAGAGGGCTACATTTTGAATAGGTATCCAGTCGGGAAGTGCAGTTGATGGAAAGTTCCTGAAAGTCCTTGTCTCACTGCAAGATGGCGTAATCCGTGACGTCACACTTCTTTGTCAGGGCCGGGAGCTGTGTGGAGACGGTCTTCGTAGTGGACGTGGTGGCGTGAATCTTGACGTCACAACGGCCGGCGACCCGACTTCCAACTGGGGTTAATTCAGTAGTGAGCAGCGGCAGCGGGCGGAGCGCCATGCGGCCTCCGTTCCATCCATAAAGCACGTGTGCACCGCGATGGGGCGCACTAATAATTATTATTAATATAGTAGGTGTTTTTTCCGAGTGCGTCATGGTGCTAATTAGACACGCACGTTTCTCATCTGTAGGACAGTGCTTCGAATTCCAGGGTCTATTGAGACGAAGTATTTCCCGTGACACACTCGAACGTTTAGAAACGTGTCATATGCAAAGTAAACTACAGCTCTATTTGTGCAGAGTTTTGTTGGGAACATCTATATGTATTTAACGATGTTTTTATTGGATGTAGAAGTGGTTTAGTTTCCATTTGCGACATGTGCAAGTGTATTTAGTTGATTCATGATTCACAAGGTTTTCTTTTCTTTTTGGTAGAAGTGTCTTTAGACGTATTTAGACTTGTAGCTGAAAGAGAGTTATTTATTTCGACTTGTAGGTGAAGGGGCACTCTATGTAGAGCTTGAATCTGCAAATCTGCATGCTACTCGTTTCAAGTGGTACTGTGATTTTTTATTTTATTTTTATTTTCTTTTAGCATAAGTTGTGTGGCATCGTCAGTTTCAAGCCGTATTGTGATCTTTAGAAATAAATAAACAAACTGTGTGGAATCCATCCCTGAAAACTGGTTAAATAAACAATATCCCACACTGCCTTGTCTCCTGCAAATTGTTTAATCAATATTCCAATGCCTTCAACTGTGATTGACGATATATTGGCCTACTGTGGTAAGATTCTCCCAGTCCCACAGTCCAACACAGACTGAGTGATTTTTCCCACCATTTTGTTTCTGGGAGGGGTGGGATGTCCTCTGGTGGTGGCATTCCTAATTGTTAAATAAATAAACAGGGTGAAGTTGCTTAAATAAATACTATATACACTCCTGGAAATGGAAAAAAGAACACATTGACACCGGTGTGTCAGACCCACCATACTTGCTCCGGACACTGCGAGAGGGCTGTACAAGCAATGATCACACGCACGGCACAGCGGACACAGCAGGAACCGCGGTGTTGGCCGCCGAATGGCGCTAGCTGCGCAGCATTTGTGCACCGCCGCCGTCAGTGTCAGCCAGTTTGCCGTGGCATACGGAGCTCCATCGCAGTCTTTAACACTGGTAGCATGCCGCGACAGCGTGGACGTGAACCGTATGTGCAGTTGACGGACTTTGAGCGAGGGCGTATAGTGGGCATGCGGGAGGCCGGGTGGACGTACCGCCGAATTGCTCAACACGTGGGGCGTGAGGTCTCCACAGTACATCGATGTTGTCGCCAGTGGTCGGCGGAAGGTGCACGTGCCCGTCGACCTGGGACCGGACCGCAGCGACGCACGGATGCACGCCAAGATCGTAGGATCCTACGCAGTGCCGTAGGGGACCGCACCGCCACTTCCCAGCAAATTAGGGACACTGTTGCTCCTGGGGTATCGGCGAGGACCATTCGCAACCGTCTCCATGAAGCTGGGTTACGGTCTCGCACACCGTTAGGCCGTCTTCCGCTCACGCCCCAACATCGTGCAGCCCGCCTCCAGTGGTGTCGCGACAGGCGTGAATGGAGGGACGAATGGAGACGTGTCGTCTTCAGCGATGAGAGTCGCTTCTGCCTTGGTGCCAATGATGGTCGTATGCGTGTTTGGCGCCGTGCAGGTGAGCGCCACAATCAGGACTGCATACGACCGAGGCACACAGGGCCAACCCCCGGCATCATGGTGTGGGGAGCGATCTCCTACACTGGCCGTACACCACTGGTGATCGTCGAGGGGACACTGAATAGTGCACGGTACATCCAAACCGTCATCGAACCCATCGTTCTACCATTCCTAGACTGGCAAGGGAACTTGCTGTTCCAACAGGACAATGCACGTCCGCATGTATCCCGTGCCACCCAACGTGCTCTAGAAGGTGTAAGTCAACTACCCTGGCCAGCAAGATCTCCGGATCTGTCCCCCATTGAGCATGTTTGGGACTGGATGAAGCGTCGTCTCACGCGGTCTGCACGTCCAGCACGAACGCTGGTCCAACTGAGGCGCCAGGTGGAAATGGCATGGCAAGCCGTTCCACAGGACTACATCCAGCATCTCTACGATCGTCTCCATGGGAGAATAGCAGCCTGCATTGCTGCGAAAGGTGGATATACACTGTACTAGTGCCGACATTGTGCATGCTCTGTTGCCTGTGTCTATGTGCCTGTGGTTCTGTCAGTGTGATCATGTGATGTATCTGACCCCAGGAATGTGTCAATAAAGTTTCCCCTTCCTGGGACAATGAATTCACGGTGTTCTTATTTCAATTTCCAGGAGTGTAGATCCTACCAGTTTGGCAGCTCAACACAGACTAAGCGAGTTTCCCGCCATTTCCAGAGGTAGGGGATGGGATAGAAGGGGGAGACAATTAATTAATTTGCATAATTAATTTCATAGAATTTTGATATTAAGAGTGGTGTAGAACGTAGTTTGCCCAACTATTACGCCTAAAAACTACTCTCAGGATGACCAGTGTACCTGCCCGTGGTCATTAGTCCGCCATGCGAAATCGATCTGGGTCTGTTTCACATCCTGTGCTGCAACCTGTAACAAGGATCTTCGATAGTGAAAGATCTTAGTTATCTGTAAACTTCATTAGTCTACTAACTAACGATTTTAGTGAAACAGAGAGGAGTAGAAATTAGGGACCACTTAAGCTCCAAAATATGTTACGTTTAGAAATAAATTTCCGTGCGAAACATTTCTCTGTTAGCTTGCTGCAACGCAAGTTACATGAGATGTCGTTTACAGATAGCGTATCTCTGAAAATTTCCTGTTTTATCTTAAGATAAAATACTGATACGAGATATGAAACGTATGAAAAGCGTCAGGTGCACAGATGGAAGACAACTGCCTTTATATACATTTATCAGTTTGGAAATTACTTACAGAGAATCGAAGATGGATTATTACTCCTGGAGTGCATGTGATTATACGAATTTATGACGGTAATTTATTCATATAGATACAATAGTTTCACTGTATTTCATAGAAGCATAAATTTTACAAACTTACCGGCTTGACGTTTAACACCTAAAGCAGAAAACACCACATTTATAATTTGTTTTGTTTCAGTGATACTAATTTATACAACCCCCCCCCCCCCCCCCCCCCCCATGCACCATGGACCTTGCCGTTGGTGGGGAGGCTTGCGTGCCTCAGCGATACAGAGAGCCGTACCGTAGGTGCAACCACAACGGAGGGGTATCTGTTGAGAGGCCAGACAAACGTGTGGTTCCTGAAGAGGGGCAGCAGCCTTTTCAGTAGTTGCAAGGGCAACAGTCTGGATGATTGACTGATCTGGCCTTGTAACAATAACCAAAACGGCCTTGCTGTGCTGGTACTGCGAACGGCTGAAAGCAAGGGGAAACTACAGCCGTAATTTTTCCCGAGGGCATGCAGCTTTACTGTATGATTACATGATGATGGCGTCCTCTTGGGTAAAATATTCCGGAGGTAAAACAGTCCCCCATTCGGATCTCCGGGCGGGGACTACTCAAGAGGATGTCGTTATCAGGAGAAAGAAAACTGGCGTTCTACGGATCGGAGCGTGGAATGTCAGATCCCTTAATCGGGCAGGTAGGTTAGAAAATTTAAAAAGGGAAATGGATAGGTTGAAGTTAGATATAGTGGGAATTAGTGAAGTTCGGTGGCAGGAGGAACAAGACTTCTGGTCAGGTGACTACAGGGTTATAAACACAACATCAAATAGGGGTAATGCAGGAGTAGGTTTAATAATGAATAGGAAAATAGGAATGCGGGTAAGCTACTACAAACAGCATAGTGAACGCATTATTGTGGCCAAGATAGATACGAAGCCCACGCCTACTACAGTAGTACAAGTTTATATGCCAACTAGCTCTGCAGATGATGAAGAAATTGAAGACATGTATGATGAAATAAAAGAAATTATTCAGATTGTGAAGGGAGACGAAAATTTAATAGTCATGGGTGACTGGAATTCGAGTGTAGGAAAAGGGAGAGAAGGAAACATAGTAGGTGAATATGGATTGGGGGACAGAAATGAAAGAGGAAGCCGCCTGGTAGAAGTTTGCACAGAGCACAACATAATCATAACTAACACTTGGTTTAAGAATCATGAAAGAAGGTTGTATACATGGAAGAACCCTGGAGATCCTAAAAGGTATCAGATAGATTATATAATGGTAAGACAGAGATTTAGGAACCAGGTTTTAAATTGTAAGACATTTCCAGGGGCAGATGTGGACTCTGACCAAAATCTATTGGTTATGACCTGTAGATTAAAACTGAAGAAACTGCAAAAAGGTGGGAATTTAAGGAGATGGGACCTGGATAAACTAAAAGAACCAGAGGTTGTACAGAGATTCAGGGAGAGCATAAGGGAGCAATTGACAGGAATGGGGGAAATAAATACAGTAGAAGAAGAATGGGTAGCTTTGAGGGATGAAGTAGTGAAGGCAGCAGAGGATCAAGTAGGTAAAAAGACGAGTGCTAGTAGAAATCCTTGGGTAACAGAAGAAATATTGAATTTGATTGATGAAAGGAGAAAATATAAAAATGCAGTAAGTGAAACAGGCAAAAAGGAATACAAACGTCTCAAAAATGAGATCGACAGGAAGTGCAAAATGGCTAAGCAGGGATGGCTAGAGGACAAATGTAAGGATGTAGAGGCCCATCTCACTAGGGGTAAGATAGGAAAATTAAAGAGACCTTTGGAGATAAGAGAACGACTTGTATGAATATCAAGAGCTCAGATGGAAACCCAGTTCTAAGCAAAGAAGGGAAAGCAGAAAGGTGGAAGGGGTATATAGAGGGTCTATACAAGGGCGATGTACTTGAGGACAATATTATGGAAATGGAAGAGGATGTAGATGAAGATGAAATGGGAGATAAGATACTGCGTGAAGAGTCTGACAGAGCACTGAAAGACCTGAGTCGAAACAAGGCCCCCGGAGTAGACAATATTCCATTGGAACTACTGACGGCCTTGGGAGAGCCAGTCCTGACAAAACTCTACCATCTGGTGAGCAAGATGTATGAAACAGGCGAAATACCCTCAGACTTCAAGAAGAATATAATAATTCCAATCCCAAACAAAGCAGGTGTTGACAGATGTGAAAATTACCGAACTATCAGCTTAATAAGTCACAGCTGCAAAATACTAACGCGAATTCTTTACAGACGAATGGAAAAACTAGTAGAAGCCAACCTCGGGGAAGATCAGTTTGGATTCCGTAGAAACACTGGAACACGTGAGGCAATACTGACCTTACGACTTATCTTAGAAGAAAGATTAAGGAAAGGCAAACCTACGTTTCTAGCATTTGTAGACTTAGAGAAAGCTTTTGACAATGTTGACTGGAATACTCTCTTTCAAATTCTAATGGTGGCAGGGGTAAAATACAAGGAGCGAAAGGCTATTTACAGTTTGTACAGAAACCAGATGGCAGTTATAAGAGTCGAGAGACATGAAAGGGAAGCAGTGGTTGGGAAGGGAGTAAGACAGGGTTGTAGCCTGTCCCCGATGTTGTTCAATCTGTATATTGAGCAAGCAGTAAAGGAAACAAAAGAAAAATTCGGAGTAGGTATTAAAATTCATGGAGAAGAAATAAAAACTTTGAGGTTCGCCGATGACATTGTAATTCTGTCAGAGACAGCAAAGGACTTGGAAGAGCAGTTGAATGGAATGGACAGTGTCTTGAAAGGAGGATATAAGATGAACATCAACAAAAGCAAAACAAGGATAATGGAATGTAGTCTAATTAAGTCGGGTGATGCTGAGGGAATTAGATTAGGAAATGAGGCACTTAAAGTAGTAAAGGAGTTTTGCTATTTGGGGAGCAAAATAACTGATGATGGTCGAAGTAGAGAGGATATAAAATGTAGGCTGGCAATGGCAAGGAAAGCGTTTCTGAAGAAGAGAAATTTGTTAACATCCAGTATTGATTTAAGTGTCAGGAAGTCATTTCTGAAAGTATTCGTATGGAGTGTAGCCATGTATGGAAGTGAAACATGGACGATAAATAGTTTGGACAAGAAGAGAATAGAAGCTTTAGAAATGTGGTGCTACAGAAGAATGCTGAAGATTAGATGGGTAGATCACATAACTAATGAGGAAGTATTGAATAGGATTGGGGAGAAGAGAAGTTTGTGGGACAACTTGACCAGAAGAAGGGATCCGTTGGTAGGACATGTTCTGAGGCATCAAGGGATCACCAATTTAGTATTGGAGGGCAGCGTGGAGGGTAAAAATCGTAGGGGGAGACCAAGAGATGAATACACTAAGCAGATTCAGAAGGATGTAGGTTGCAGTAGGTACTGGGAGATGAAAAAGCTTGCACAGGATAGAGTAGCATGGAGAGCTGCATCAAACCAGTCTCAGGACTGAAGACCACAACAACAACAACAACAATTTATACAAGATATGCCAAAGGAACTGTTGTTCAATAATCTTACGTCAGCTACGCCATTTCAAAAGAATAAATCTGACATTTGCCGTAAGCGATTTGGGGAAACCTCGGAAAATCTAAATTTAGCTGGCCGAATGGGGAAATGAACCATTGTACTACGAATACCTATGTCTTACCGCTTGTAATGCACGGCTGTAAACCTCTTTGATAACGTTGTTGCTGAGGTCTTCAGCCCGAAGACAGTGTTGATGCAACCCCCTCTGGTAGCCTATCTTATGCAAACATCTTTATCTCCTTGTAGGTGCTGCAACATACATCCATTTGAGCTTGCTTGCTGTATTCGAGTCTTTATCTCTCTCTATAATTTGCAACCCCACACTTCCTTACATTACCAACCAAACTGACGATTCCTTGTTGTCTCTCGATGTGGTCTATCAACTGCCCCCCCTTTTAGTCAAGTTGTGCCACAAATTTTTTCCCAATTTGATTCAGTGTCTCGTCATTACTTATTCGATCTGCCCACTAATTTTGAAATTCTCCTGTAGTACCACATTTCAAAATCTGCTCTTCTCTTCTTGTCTGAACTGCTCGTCGTACATGTTTTACTTCTGTAAAAGGCTGTGCTCCATATATATGCTTTCAGAAAAGACTTCCTAACATTTTTAAATTGATATTCATCGTTAGCAGAATTTTCTTTCTCTTAAAGCTTTCCTTCTTATGCCAGCCTAAATTATACAGGGTTATTACAAATGATTGAAGCGATTTCACAGCTCTACAATAACTTTATTATTTGAGATATTTTCACAATGCTTTGCGCACACATACAAAAACTCAAAAAGTTTTTTTAGGCATTCACAGATGTTCGATATGTGCCCCTTTAGTGATTCGGCAGACATCAAGCCGATAATCAAGTTCCTCCCACACTCGGCGCAGCATGTCCCCATCAATGAGTTCGAAAGCATCGTTGATGCGAGCTCGCAGTTCTGGCACGTTTCTTGGTAGAGGAGGTTTAAACACTGAATCTTTCACATAACCCCACAGAAAGAAATCGCATGGGGTTAAGTCGGGAGAGCGTGGAGGCCATGACATGAATTGCTGATCATGATCTCCACCACGATCGATCCATAGGTTTTCCAGTCTCCTGTTTAAGAAA
The DNA here is from genome assembly GCF_021461385.2 of Schistocerca piceifrons. Classification (NCBI taxonomy): domain Eukaryota; kingdom Metazoa; phylum Arthropoda; class Insecta; order Orthoptera; family Acrididae; genus Schistocerca; species Schistocerca piceifrons. Next base: position 264,870,150 of record NC_060141.1, read on the forward strand.
TGCCGAACATCATGATGGAAGTGCGGTGGAGCACCATCCTGTTGAAAGACGAAGTCGGCGCTGTCGGTCTCCAGTTGTGGCATGAGCCAATTTTCCAGCATGTCCAGATACACGTGTCCTGTAACGTTTTTTTCGCAGAAGAAAAAGGGGCCGTATACTTTAAACCGTGAGATTGCACAAAACACGTTAACTTTTGGTGAATTGCGAATTTGCTGCACGAATGCGTGAGGATTCTCTACCGCCCAGATTCGCACATTGTGTCTGTTCACTTCACCATTAAGAAAAAATGTTGCTTCATCACTGAAAACAAGTTTCGCACTGAACGCATCCTCTTCCATGAGCTGTTGCAACCGCGCCAAAAATTCAAAGCGTTTGACTTTGTCATCGGGTGTCAGGGCTTGTAGAAATTGTAAACGGTAAGGCTTCTGCTTTAGCCTTTTCCGTAAGATTTTCCAAACCGTCGGCTGTGGTACGTTTAGCTCCCTGCTTGCTTTATTCGTCGACTTCGCGGGCTACGCGTGAAACTTGCCCGCACGCGTTCAACCGTTTCTTCGCTCACTGCAGGCCGACCCGTTGATTTCCCCTTACAGAGGCATCCAGAAGCTTTAAACTGCGCATACCATCGCCGAATGGAGTTAGCAGTTGGTGGACCTTTATTGAACTTCGTCCTGAAGTGTCGTTGCACTGTTATGACTGACTGATGTGAGTGCATTTCAAGCGCGACATACGCTTTCTCGGCTCCTGTATTAATTTTGTCTCACTGCGCTCTCGAGCGCTCTGGCGGTAGAAACTTGAAGTGCGGCTTCAGCCGAACAAAACTTTATGAGTTTATCTACGTATCTGTAGTGTGTCGTGACCATATGTCAATGAATGGAGCTACAGTGAATTTATGAAATCGCTTCAATCATTTGTAATAGCCCTGTATATTCCTTGTACTTGGGCCATCATCAGTTATTTTGGTGCCCAAACAGCTAAAACTCATCATCTTTTTTTAGTGTCACATTTCCTAATCTAACTCTCTCTGTATAGCCTGATTTAAAAAGATTATATTCCATAACCCTTCTTTTACTTTTGTTGATATTCATTTTATAATCGCTTTTCAAGACTCTACCCTTTCCGCTCAGCTGCTGTGGCAATTAAAATCTCTTAAGTAAATTTCTTCTGTCTGAACTGCAATACTGTTTCCAAATTTCTCCTTAGTTTCCGTCATAGCTTGCTCAAGGTATAGATTAAATAACATCAAGGAGAAGCTATAACCCTGCCTCTCTCTCCCTTCTCAACTACTGCTTCCTTCTCATGCCTTACGACTTTTATAACTGCACACCACCGTATCACCATCATATCATCATCTTATAACTATAACGTGGTTTCTATACAAGTTAGGGTTAACGTTGCGTTCCCTGTATTTCTCACTTGTTAATTTTATGAATTTTAATGACTGTCTTCCAGCCAACATTGTCAGAAGCTTTCTCTAAATATACAGATGCTATAAGTACGTTTGCCTTTCTTAAGTCTGTCTTATAAGTTGAGTCTTAGGGTCATTATGGCTTGAGGTGTTCCTGTATTTTTTCGAAACCTAAAGTAATCTTCCCCGAGGTCGGTTTCTACCAGCTCTTCCATTCTTCTGTAAGTAATGCGTGTCAATATTTTGCAGCAGTGACTTATTAAAAGGATGATTTGATAATATTTACACATATCAACATCTACCTTCTTTGAAATACGAATTATTAGATGCAGTAGTTCAGTCACGGCTGGTTCCACCAAGGATCTCAATAATTATGAGGTAATGTCTTCAGTACAAGGGACATTATGCGACGTAGGTCTTTCAAAGTTCTGTCAAATTCTTCTCGTAGTATCCTATCTCCCATAACTCCCTTAGGTAGAGTTTGTAAGTACTTCAGCCTTTCCTTGTTTGCTCAGTGCGGGCTTGTCATCAGAGCTCTTAATGTTCATACAGGTGGTTCTCTTTTCTCCAAACGTCTCTTTAATTTTCCTACACAGTATTTGACCAAAAGTATCCGAACACCCTTATGTAATGCAGAATTGACCCGTAGATTTCACGAGAGGCGGACCTGCCGGTATGAAACTAGGCGGATGGTATTGTGTTGTCAGTAGAGAAGCAGTAACAACAGAATGGGTCTGTCAGCAGAGGTCAGTGACATCAAAAATGGGCTAGACGTAAAATGTCATCTGAGAAACAAGTCCATCAGGGACGTGTCAGCTCTTCTAAAGCTGCCCAAATCGGTTGTTGGTGATGTGTTTGAGAAGTGGAAACGCGACGGAACAGTCACAGCTGAACTAAGACCAGACAGACATCACGTACTGACTACAGGGAACGACCAGCATTGCGGGTGATGCTTGTAAAAAATCTTTTGAAATCAGCAAACGAAAACATCAAGAGATCCTAGGTGTTAACAGCAGTCCATCCAGCACAATGATCGTAGGCAGGGAGTTAAAAAGAATGAGGCACAATACTCGTGCAGTTCCTCATAAACTACATACACTTCAGGCCATTAAAATTGCTAAACCAAGAAGAAATGCAGATGATAAACGGGTATTCATTGAACGAATATATGATACTAGAACTGACATGTGATTACATTTTAACGCAATTTGGGTGCATAGATCCTGAGAAATCATTACCCAGAACAACCACCTCTGCCGTAATAACGACCTTGATATTCTAGGCATTGAGTCAAACAGAGCTTGGATGACGTGTACAGGTACAGCTGCCCATGCAGCTTCAACACGATACCACAGTTCATCAAGAGTAGTGACTGGCGTATTGTGACGAGCCAGTTGTTCGGCCACCATTGACCAGACGTTTTCAATTGGTGAGAGATCTGGAGAATGTGCTGGTCAGGGCAGCAGTCGAACATTTTCTGTATCCACAAAGACGCGTACAGGACCTGCAACATGCGGTCGTGCATTATCCTGCTGAAATGTAGGGTTTCGCAGGGATCGAATGAAGGGTAGAGCCACGGGTCGTAACACATCTGAAATGTAACGTCCACTGATCAAAGTGCCGTCAATGCGAACAAAAGGTGACCGAGACGTGTAACCAACGGCACCCCATACCATCAAGCCGGGTGATACGCCAGTATGGCGATGACGAATACAGGCTTCGAATGTGCGTTCACCGCGATGTCGCCAAACACGGATGCGACCATCATGATGCTGTAAACGGAACCTGGATTCATCCGAAAAAATGACATTTTGCCATTCGTGCACCCAGGTTAGTCGTTGAGTACACCATCGCAGGCGCTCCTGTCTGTGATGCAGCGTCAAGGGTAACCGCAGCCATGGCCTCCGAACTGACAGTCCGCGTTGCTGCAAACGTCGTCGAACTGTTCGTGCAGATGGTTGTTGTCTTGCAAATGTCCCCATCTGTTGACTCAAGGATCGAGACGTGGCTGCATGATCCGTTACAGCCATGCGGAGAAGATGCCTGTCATCTCGACTGCTAGTGATACTAGGCCGTTTGGATCCAGCACGGCATTCCGTATTACCCTCCTGAACCCACCGATTCCATATTCTGCTAACAGTCATTGGATATCGACCAACGTGAGCAGCAATGTCGCGATACGATAAACCGCAATCGCGATAGGCTACAATCCGACTTTTATAAAAGTCGGAAACGTGATGGTAAGCATTTCTCCTCCCTACACGAGGCATCACAACAACATGTCACCAGGCCAACTGCTTTTTGTGTATGAGAAATCGGTTGGAAACTTTCCCTATGTCAGCACTTTGTAGGTGTCGCCACCGGCGCCAATCTTGTGTGAATGCTCTGAAAAGCTAATCATTTGCATATCACAGCATCTTCTCCCTGTCGGTTGAATTTCGCGTCTGTAGCACGTCATTTTCGTGGTGTGGCAATTTTAATGGCCAGCAGTGTATTTCTGTAGCCAGTGCCAAATCAAATGACATTTGATGTGGCGTAAACAGCAACACCACTGGACTGTTGATGGCTGTGGCTTGGGGTGATGAATCACCCTACAGCCTAAATAATCCGATGAAAGAAGGAAGGATTTGGGCTTGTTGAGTGCCTGGAGAACTTCTGCCATCACTGTCGTGCTAGCAGTGAAGCAGGAAGGAGGTGGTGTTACGGTATTGTCTTTATTTTCATAGTTAGGGTGCGGTCTTCTTATTGTGCTTAAGAATGCGCTCAAACGCGGAAGGATATAAGCAAATGTTGCAGCATTGTGTAGCCTACTACATATAGCAGGGGAACAGATTAGAGACGAAGATTTTTGTATCAGCATGGCAATGTATCGTAAATCAGCATCTGTGAGGCAATGGTTAGTGGATAGTAACATTGCTGAAATGGTCTTGAACCCAGTGGAACTGCTTTGGGATGAGTTAGAATGTCGACATCGCTCCAGACCCCAGCGTCCACCATCGCTGTTCTCTCTGGTTTCGGCTCTTGAGAAAGAATGGGGTGCCCTTCCTCCACAGAGATGCCGATACCATGTCGAAAGTGTCTCTAGAAGAGTTCAGATCACAAGTCTGACCGCCAAGCAAGGTGGCGCATTCGTCAGCACAGCGGACTGGCATTCGGGAGGACTACGGTTCAAACTCGCGTCCGGCCATCCTGATTTAGGTTTCCCATGGTTGCCGTACATGACTTCAGGCGAATGGGGAATGGTTCCTTTGAAAGGGCACGGCCGGTTTCCTTCCCCGTCCTTCCCTAATCTGATAGGACCGATGGCATCGCTGTTTGGTCCCCTCCCGCAAAACCAACCAACCAACCATTCATCTTCTACATCTACAAACATACTATAAAAACCACTGTGAAGTCCATGTCAGAGGGTCCTTGCAATTATACCAGTTATTACGCCTTCTTCCCGTTCCATTTGCGTATGGAACGCGGGGCGAATGTTTAAATGCCTCCGTGCGCGCTGTAATTAATTTTATTCTCGCGATCCCTATGGGAGCGATATGTAGGAAGTTACAGTACTCATACATTCCTAGCTCCGTCATTTAAAACTCGTTCTACAAAAAACTGTAAGTAGACTTTCTCGGAATAGTTTACGTCTCTCTGCAGGTGTCTGCCAGATCAGTTTCTTCAGCATTGCCGTGCCACTCTCTCACTGTTATATGAGTGCGTGGTGTCTGTTCTTTCGATCTCCGAAAGGACAGACACCACGCATTCGTATAACTGATACGCGTATAACTTCTTCAGTGTTGATGCACAAATACGTGCACCTCCTCTGGGAATGTCAGAGTAGCGAACAGTGAGTTAATGGACAGGGACTGCGGGCATATGGTGCTCGGCGGGAATGTGGATCGGCCGTGTGGCATGCCGCGATAGTGCGCGCAGTTGCGATACCACTGTGTCCCGGATGGCACAGTGGTTAACGCACCTGCGAAGTGAGCGGGAGATCCCGGCTTCGAATACCGAACAAGTACACATTTTCGCTTGTCGCCAGTGATTCCTCGTAAAGTTCCGCTGCAGCTGACAGCAGTGATGCCCTTCAATTTACTCTCACAGTGGTCAAACAAACAAGTTACAATTCATGCTGCTCATCTCCATACACATTCAATTTCCCCTGTTAGTCCCACGCCTGAGAAATATTCTGGGTTGGGACGAACGAGTGTTTTGTAAGAAATCTCCTTTGTAGTCTGACTGCATTTTCTTAGTATTCTACGGATGAAATGATGTCTGCCACCTGCTTTTCCTGCAACTGAGCGTGTGTGATATTTTCATTTCATATCCCTACCAACTGTTACATCCATGTATGGTATGATAGATGTTAATTGTGACTCGTTCATATTGTAGTCATAGGGTTCTACTTTTTTCGTTTTGTGAAGTGCGCAGTTTTACATTTCTGAACAATCCTATATTTTCCTATATAAGAACTATGTTCTTTAAAATGTAAAAAACATTTCTGAACATTGAAAGCAAATTAATAGTCTTTCTATTACTTTTAAATCATCGAGATACGACTGAATATTTGCTTTTTTCAGACAGTGCTCATTCTAGATCAGCGTATGATCTATGGAAGGTCTGAGATTATTATTTAAATTGTCTTCAAGGTCATTAATATACAATATGAATAACAAGGGTCAGAAAATATCTTTCTGGAGCACACTTGAAGATACTTCTAATCTGTCGATGACTCTCCGTTCAAGCTGCGTCATTCTTACCAAGAAATTCTCAGTCCACCCATAAATTTCCGTTGATCCCCGCACGGTAATACTTTTGATAGTAAGCGTAGATGTGGTACTGAGTCAGATTCTTTTCGGAAATCAAGAAATACTGCCCCTTTGTAGACGGGTGTGACATGAAACTTCTTCCAACAACTAAGCACTTTTTACCCAAGTGATCTATGGTAGTTTATGGGTATAAGATGAGCTAACTTAATCACAAATTCGGCATAGTCTGACAGGAATTCCATAGCATCCCGGAGGTTCGTTCAATTTTAGCGATTTCAGCTGTTTCTCAACACCACTGAAACTAATATTTACATCAGTCAACTTTACAATGGTGCGAGAATTAAAATGGAGTTTACCTCTGGATTTTTCTTTCTAAGGGACATTTGAAAACAGAGTTCAGAATTTCTGATTTTGCTTTGCTACACTCAGTTTCAGTTCCTTCTCGTCTGAGAGCCTGGACACAAACTTTGTTACCACTGGTAGCATTTGCAGACGACCAGATATTCCTTATGCTTCGTGAGAGATCCGTCGTTAATATTCTGCTACGGAAATCGTTTAAGGCTCCAGGCATTGCTTTCTTGACAGCCAAATGCGTTTCATTCGGTATCACTCTATCTATAGCCCAATGTTTGTTTTTCATCTGTTATCATTAGTCTCTGTTCCTCTGGAAGTATCTTTGCAGTGATAGTATACCAAGAAGCAAGCAAAAGTTCATCTCACGTGTCTATCAAGTACGTGGTCAGTTATCTTTATAAATCTGAGCCACAGTTCTTGTACAGACTACTCTCCAAAGGTAAATGTTTCGAGTTCCGTATTGATAAACTACTGCCTGTTTACCTAGCTTGCTGAACAATTAAATCCTTCTGCTTGTCTTAGTTAGCCATTGTACTTCGGTATTCATTGTTGCTACAGTGGCTTCAGGTCGCTCCTACAATTGTCAGTGTGGACTTTCTCAACGAGGTCAGTTCTATTTGTTGCTAGTTAAGTCCAATGTATTTCGATCATTTGTGGGCTTCAGAACAATCTGTTCAAGGTACTTCTCAGAGAACACATTTAGTCATTACTAGTTTACTCATTTTGAGTAGAAAGGGGCGATTGCAATAATTACTTGAAAGAAGATGAACTTCTTAGCCAAGATCGCTTGTAAACAACCTATACTGCCAATTGCCGGTTTTGGTAAGCAACAATCCCACTGGCTCAGTTTCAATTTTAGTGGAAGACAGAACCTCAAACGTGTGGGGAATCGGAATAGCACCTCGAGTTTTCCTAGTCCTTGTGTCCCCTGTACAGGGCGCTAGCCCTACCACTCACAGTCAAGTGGACGAGTGGTGATATATCCACTGTTTCTTGTGGAGCAGACTGGATCCATAAGAGACGAGAGTACTCGATGTACCTTTGGTATCTCTGGCACATGATTCGCCGGAGCCGTCTCCAACACATCCATTCGCAATAGCTTTCTATAGTGAGACAGTAACCAGGACGATTTCCATCTGCTTAAAAACGTAACTCATTTCGTGTTCGAGAAGAGCATTCGCTGTGGGGCTGTTTATTGGCTGTGGCAATGTTTTACAGAGCAGTAAAGAAACAACTTTAAAATAAGTTTGCTGATTCTCTTTTAATTTCTCTATCTGTTAAGCTAAAAATATTACTAATTCCATTTAAGAATTGAAGCAACAGAAAAGCTGGGATAAATGGTAACAATTTTTTGAACCTTTTTTATTTGTTATAGGGGCTAACAAACTCGAAAATTGCGTTAGTTAAATGCAGAGTATAAGCATTATTATTTCAAGAGAAAATTAAATGGAATGCGGTATGTTAGCAATAATATGCTACAGTAAGTATAAATCATAGACGCTGATTTACTAAACAATAATTTATATGCTACACTCGTAATTTCAGAAAATTTTCAAAAAATTACATTTATTGATGCTGACATACACTGAAATTTGGAGTGGACGATTCTTCGAACGAGAAAACTGCCGCTAAATTTTACAAAGCACAAATGCTGATTACAATTGATACTGTAGCACTAAATACGTTCTTTAACAGGCATTCAACGTACGAAAGAAAATATGTCACGACAGACGCACGAGATCCCACACAATCAACACGAAAAGCATTTTTAACTCTAATGGGAAGTTTTTAGACCTAAGGCTTCTAGGCGAAATTATCTCTCTTATTTCTCGTTATTTTTGGATTACATGTGTTACTGACCGAAGCGCAAGGCGCACACTCTTCTGTCCCTGCGCATTGGAAATCATGTGGTCGTAAAAATTGTCATGTTTCATAAACGGTTCCAGACATTGAAACGAGTTTTTTTTTTTAATGACAGCACACAAAGAGGTCGTACTTGTTGTACAATTAACTCTCGTAACGTGTTGGTGAAATGTTTGAGCGGAGCGGAAACAAGAACCCCTGTAACTTACACAAAAGTTAGAAATGGTCAAATGGGGTATAAAATTGACCAGTGTGAGGTCTAGTTTTACAAACAAATATTTTATTACTTGAAAGTAATCAGTGTATTGGAGAAAAACTTAGTGAGTTGAAGGAAAATTGAAATATTACGCGATGGCATTCATGTAAATGAAATGTAAAAAGTTCATCTCTTCAAGGCCTAGCTATTTTACGCATAAAAAGAGACGTTGGTGTGATATTTAACTGTCAAAAAGGCTTCTTTCGAATTAAGTACTAAATTTAGGACGTTTGGAGAACGCTAGGAAGGCAAATGAGCTGTCGGTAAGATCATGCTTTCTGAATAACACTATAAAAAAATGAGGAAGAAATCTGTGGCTCTGAGCACTATGGGACTTAACATCTGTGGTCATCAGTCCCCTAGAACTTATAACTACTTAAACCTAACTAACCTAAGGACATCACGCAACACCCAGTCATCACGATGCAGAGAAAGAAGAAATCTGTCAAACATTTTGTGAAATGACTTGTCTGAAAGAAATAAAATAGATGAGAGAAACATGCCTTTGAATGGTGTTCGAAATCATGTACAGCAAATAAAGTGCATCAGCTGTTTCTCTACTCTATTTTATTTCTCACTATTAGCTAAATCATTTCACAAAACATTTGATCTTTTTTTAATGTATGCTTTATTTATGCAGACTGTTTAGATTAATTGAAAGACTTGGCATCAACATTGACTGCCGATAAATTACGTTTCCAACAAACAAATATCAGTCAAATTCTGTGGTTGTTCAAAGTGTATTGTTAGGAGTTTAATGTGTGTAATATATTGTGGTAGGTCTGTATACACTTAAATTACTTTGGCAGGACCTTAAAAATATACTTCAAGACGCAGTGTTGAGAGTATAGATAAAACTTGTACACAAAATAAGTGATAGGAATGTAGTTGAGTCAGTTAAAATGTAGGAAGGACTTGGTCCGAACACAGAACCCACCATCATACAGATTACTAGACGAAGACTCTATTGCCACGTCAAAGACACATCATTTGCAGGGTGACTCATTCTTCCCTAATTACGTTAGTCAGTCATTCTGCTGCATTTACTATCTGCTGAAAGTTCTTGGTCACACTCGTCTTCAGTTAAGTGATTAGATAGCCGAACAAATTCGTGCTCAGTCGCGTATATTCTAAGAATTTGTTTGATGATATTGCTGGAACTTTTTAAATAGTATGCACTAATGTACATTACTTTACGTGATACTTGGAAATGAGAGATCTAGAAGATAAATCTGCTTTTTGGATGGTTTATGTTGCATTAGAGGTACACATTTCAGTTACTAAAATCATTTCGTCAGGTACAGCCATATCGTGTCACCCAGATCGCTCCCGTTTAATTATAGTCCTGTGCGGTAGGTTAGAGCGCTGGCGCAGCCTCATCAGAGCCATTTATATGTGAGGCGGCAACGTTACCCGTAACAGCTAACTAGCGCCTGTCGGTAACCCATAGTTTAATAGTCGACATTTTCCACCATGCATTATTATTTTAAATAAAATAAATACATTCTTTCTGCAAAGTGGAACTGGTCAATATCATAATTCCCTAACTCCTCTCGTTTAATCGTGGTCATGTGTTGTAGGTGAGGGTGCTAGCGTTGTCCGTCGGAGCCATTCCTGTCGGAGGCGGCACTGATATCTGTAACAGCCAACTAGCACCCGTCAGTGCCCCATAGTTTAACATTTACCATCAAGCATTATTATTTTCATCAAAACAAATACGGTATTGCTACAAAGTGTAACTGATCAGTCTTAAAATGAGCATTGTAACGGAATATTGCCACACTAAATGCACACACGTATTTTACCCATAGGTACCATGTTATTAAAAATCTGGAGAAATACATTTTAGGCTCTGTCTACAGCACACAACAGTCCATAATCGCCTCGGGGTAACTTGCTTGGGGAGTATTTTGTTACAGTTTCGGAAAGCAATTACTGCATCTGGATAGCCTGTACCTGGCAGTTGGGATCTAATGCTTTTTGGGATCTAATGCTTACACACACTATGGGGGTTTAAGGAACGCATCTTTATGTGAATAGATGAGGAGGCTGTCGTTCAGCACAATTAGAAGCTGAAGCGTTCACGATTCTTTCGTAAGCACCCGGACGGTACACCGCAGAGGTCGAACGAGTCAGTAGGAAGCTTTTCCTGTAGAATAAGGAGGATTAATGTAGATATACGCGAGTTGATGGTCGACTTGTGCAGATGCACATATTCCAAACAATCAAGACTGAGTAAAGGTTTTTAACTATTCTCTGTTGCCTATAGCTTTAATTTTATGTATATAACCTAGCAAGAAATTGTTAACATATACTATCAGGCGGGTATTATACATATGTGTTGGATTTTAGGTGAGCATGTGTATGCTATAGAAGACTGTAGTTGTTTGATGGGACGTTTGTTAATGGCCGGAGGGAATACGAGACGTAGCATTACTGTACTTAAAAAAATAGCACTAACAGACGCATTGTAAACTATGTGGAGGATGTACTTCTCACATCTGATTCCATCGCTCTGCTAGATGGCAGGCTATTCGTTGTAAGCAGATTACATTTCAAAACCAGTATGGGATATATGCCGTAGAAGACTGTAGTTTTTTTAATGGAACATTTACTAATGAATGGCAGGAGGCAGTACTGCACACAACAATACTACCTGCAGAAATATACACTCCTGGAAATTGAAATAAGAACACCGTGAATTCATTGTCCTAGGAAGGGGAAACTTTATTGACACATTCCTGGGGTCAGATACATCACATGATCACACTGACAGAACCACAGGCACATAGACACGGGCAACAGAGCATGCACAATGTCGGCACTAGTACAGTGTATATCCACCTTTCGCAGCAATGCAGGCTGCTATTCTCCCATGGAGACGATCGTAGAGATGCTGGATGTAGTCCTGTGGAACGGCTTGCCATGCCATTTCCACCTGGCGCCTCAGATGGACCAGCGTTCGTGCTGGACGTGCAGACCGCGTGAGACGACGCTTCATCCAGTCCCAAACATGCTCAATAGGGGACAGATCCGGAGATATTGCTGGCCAGGGCAGTTGACTTACACCTTCTAGAGCACGTTGGGTGGCACGGGATACATGCGGACGTGCATTGTCCTGTTGGAACAGCAAGTTCCCTTGCCGGTCTAGGAATGGTAGAACGATGGGTTCGATGACGGTTTGGATGTACCGTGCACTATTCAGTGTCCCCTCGACGATCACCAGTGGTGTACGGCCAGTGTAGGAGATCGCTCCCCACACCATGATGCCGGGTGTTGGCCCTGTGTGCCTCGGTCGTATGCAGTCCTGATTGTGGCGCTCACCTGCACGGCGCCAAACACGCATACGACCATCATTGGCACCAAGGCAGAAGCGACTCTCATCGCTGAAGACGACACGTCTCCATTCGTCCCTCCATTCACGCCTGTCGCGACACCACTGGAGGCGGGCTGCACGATGTTGGGGCGTGAGCGGAAGACGGCCTAACGGTGTGCGGGACCGTAGCCCAGCTTCATGGAGACGGTTGCGAATGGTCCTCGCCGATTCCCTAGGAGCAACAGTGTCCCTAATTTGCTGGGAAGTGGCGGTGCGGTCCCCTACGGCACTGCGTAGGATCTTACGGTCTTGGCGTGCATCCGTGCGTCGCTGCGGTCCGGTCACAGGTCGACGGGCACGTGCACCTTCCGCCGACCACTGGCGACAACATCGATGTACTGTGGAGACCTCACGCCCCACGTGCTGAGCAATTCGGCGGTACGTCCACCCGGCCTCCCGCATGCCCACTATACGCCCTCGCTCAAAGTCCGTCAACTGCACATACGGTTCACGTCCACGCTGTCGCGGCATGCTACCAGTGTTAAAGACTGCGATGGAGCTCCGTATGCCACGGCAAACTGGCTGACACTGACGGCGGCGGTGCACAAATGCTGCGCAGCTAGCGCCATTCGACGGCCAACACCGCGGTTCCTGGTGTGTCCGCTTTGCCGTGCGTGTGATCATTGCTTGTACAGCCCTCTCGCAGTGTCCGGAGCAAGTATGGTGGGTCTGACACACCGGTGTCAATGTGTTCTTTTTTCCATTTCCAGTAGTGTATTTTTCACGTATCATGACATTCTTCTCCATTTTACTGTAAAATATATATTCAAGGTTCGTTCGTCAAAAAGATTGAGACTGTTAAGCCGTAGGCAGAATTACTAAGGCCTGATTCGCATTATAGAATATAACTACTGGCAAATAACTATGCAGCACAATGATTGATTGCAGTATGTAGATGGTAGTGTGGATAAGATCAGTGCTTATGGAGTAAGGGTTTGTGTGTTACTAATGTAGCTGTGTTAGACAACTCAAGTATGGACTGTCTCCTGAAGGAAATTGACTTTAAACATTTCGCAAGTGAAAAATCCGGGAAATAAAGGTAATACGTAGGTTTTGCGACAGTCATTTTTTAGGTTCGTTACAGGGTTTGCTTTCGGCACTTACAGTTGTCATGAACATAGCCTTTGCTGGTGGTAGGCATTCTGGTCATGCTACTATGCTAATGGCGTTCCAAGCATTGTAAGATTTGTGGCCGAAAGGTGACCTAGCTAGAACTGCTTTTTTGCGAAGCGTGTATCATATAGCTGCTATCGGAACACTTCGCCAGTTAAATAACTCCTGTGTGGGGTCACAATCGTCGAGAAAACATTGCATTGGCAATTATGGTTCGCCTTATTGCGTAAGAATGCAATATACCTGTCAAGCTACGATACAAGCATCACTTTATTTCCTTAAAATTACATCCATAGGTGGCAGATACTGCATTAGAGGCGTTGTGTATAATGGAGAGGTTTACTGTTCGGAGTGAGTATGATGCGGGCAGTATATTACTTCCTCCCCCGTGCACACTTGATGCTTCGGACATAAGGGACACAGGGAAACTGGAAATTAAATTGTAACGTATTGCAACCGGAACCATTCCTTTCGTGACGCAGGTGATTGGTGGGAAGATCTCGTGGCACCTGGGATCCAAAAACTGTATGAAAATGTAGTCTTCAGGCTGAGTGACGACTGGAGAAAGAACATTGAATATTACTACATTCTAACATCTGAACAGCAACTGAAAGTAGAAACCAGGGAAGACAGTGAAGTGTAGATGCAAATGCTAAGCTTCTGTTACAACTGCTGACGGAATCGTTAATTAAGGAATTTAATAAACGCTTAACAAACACTGGGACTGACTCACTTGGGATCGAAACCAGCACCTTCCGATCCATAGCGTAGCGCAGTTGTCGGTGATACAGCTTTTGTGGTACAATAGTCATGGAACTGGAATGTGATTATTGTATGCCTTTCCGTATCCTCGATTAACGGTGTTTTGTGATGAGAGAGAGAGAGAGAGAGAGAGAGAGAGTAGCATGTCAGAGGCGACTTATACAATTCGCTAACCAAGTAAAAAAATCTAGGATCCACCTGAATGTATAGAACGGAGAAAAATATCTGATGCTTCTACCACACAACCCCTCCGTAACGCAATACTTACAGCCCACTGCGCACACTAATACTTTGGAATAATTTTACAATTCCCACTTAGGTAACTTGGTACTGCAGCTAGTAGTTCATTAAATTTTATACGAGGACTCGCATAATATTGTAATGCTGGACTAACTTATCCTTATAAGGTGGTCATGTGATCATGACGTCTCTTCAGTTTGTGACTCCTAAAATTAGAACACATATTGACACTACTGATTGAACTGTATTGCGTTCTTGGTTGATTCGTGACATAACATTCACTGGTATGTCGGAACTCTTACTACAAGAACGTTATAAACGCGACAAGTGAGAAACGGGAAATGACGTCCAGTACTTTAAACCAGATGATTTTATTGTGGTAGAAGAAAAGGCTGAGGAACGCGAAGACTAGCATGGTTACGTATTAGTGTAGCTCACCCGTTGTTGCTAATTGCCTGCTTGATACAAGACAGATAACGCTATTGGTAATAAGCCGTTGGAAACGATAACAACCATAAAAATACCTAAACTAGAATCATTTATCACCTGCATGATACAGTTCGAAAAATGATGTCGATTTTCGTGTATGTTTTGTCACTGTGTTAAGTGTTGTCTATACCATATTCCCGATTCCTTTGTAATATTACATTAATTTATAGATGCATTTAGAAAAGTAGTAATTTTTGCGAATTGATTGGGTGTTTGGGTAAAAATAATTTATTTGGTTTTGAGAATTTGTTATAACGTAACCACACTTAAGATGATCGATAAATATCACTACACAATAGGAGTTGTAAGCTTACACATCTACATATGCTTCGGGTTCTTTTCAGTCCATTGTCTATAACAGATTTTTCGCTATGGATCATCCTGTCCACGTCCATAGAAAATAAAAATAAAAACAGGTATACAATCAGTCACAGTACTATTCAGGAACCATTAAAAATTTTATTATGTATTTCAGCATTTGTAGGTAACAGGATTTGAGAATGCGTGGCAGCAATCAACATGGGGTGTTGAACGATGATCAACGATCGTAGTTTACTGTTGCATACGTAAACAATACACAAATGTTTTAATGATTCCATCAAGGTGGTCAACCTGACACAAAGAAATACCTCGTGTATAGTGACCATCATCAATGTAGTAGTAGTAGTAGTAGCTTTATTCATCCGTAGATCTCTGTTTACAAGGATATAGGATAGGACATGTCAAAGTATTTACAAATCTAGATCAATTTGAAATACGCTAATTCGTATACAGAATGTGCCAGAACTTTTTTTTTAATATAGTTAACTTAAAAAGAAATGTTTGCTGCACAGGAGAACTTTGATGGCAGTTGTAGTGTGTTAATAATATTTAATTACTGGGAATATTCTCAGGAATTAGAGAGATATGTAATTAAAAAATCAGAGTTTTTAACGCAGCTTGCTGCTTCTCCACTTCTATTGGCTGTTTCTTTGACTAATGGTGCCCCGCCTGTCCTATCAAGACCCTGCTTGCGGCAGTTAGTGTCTGATATGTGATCACAGGTACTGCTGACACGTGGGTGTTCTTGTCCACCCCAGTTTCTGTAACGTTTGACAGTCACACAGCGAGCTTTCCCTGTTTCTCTTTCTCTGTTCTGGATGTTGCAGTGACGCAGGTGTGAATTATGTACCTAAGAGGGATCCTCGTTAGCGCAAGTGGCCAGACGCAGTGCTTCGGAATGCTGCAATATCTCCTCAGCCATTCAAGATAGCAGGTGAGTTGCACGTGGATGGCTATGCGCGGGACTCCACATCGCAACATTTTGTTAATTTTTTAGTAAAATGCTTGACCGTCCTATTTCCACTCTATGCCTGTGAGGAAAATTGTTTCCAATATGAATTGTCTTGTGAGTTTGCTTGTGTACTACGGATTTTCAGTCGTTATTTACGAGTCTGCTGTGATCAGTCTTACAATAACTTATTATTTTAACGTACTATGACTTCATTTTGTAAAAACAGGTGGTGGTAATTGCTTACAGTGTGCATTCAGCTCTATGTTATGAGTGAACATACTAAGATATTTCCGTAGTTGTTTACGAGTCTATTAGGGACAGTCTTACAGTGACGTCACACTCTAATCATGCAGTGCTAATGTAGATTTGGTATCTAGCAAGTATGTATTTGTTGGTAAATAATGCATTTCGGAAACTGTTAAATGTTTCACAGTCTTGCATTCGTGTATGTGTTTTTCTGGAATACTGGGTGGTGGTCATGCTTTGCAATACCTACAGAAAACGCCATGACGTTATTGTGTTATTGTATTTCTGCCAGTAGGACAATGTGCCCATTGTATCACACACACTATGACATCACACGCACTAGTAATGTAGGGGTGACATAGATTTGGCAAGTAGCAAGAGTTTATTTGTTCAAATATTGTGTTGTGGTATTTGTTAAACATCGTATTTACACAAATCTTAGGATGGAGATGTGGATGTTTGGAAAATCGGCAAAATTTCAACAAATTACCATGAGTGGTGGTATTGCTTAGAGAAAATGCCCAAATATTTACTGCTACTTGTGTTACTGAAGATATGAAAGTGGAATGTGGCATTTTGGATAATTAATTATGGTAATACTGGCTACAAGTTTTAACAGGGATAACAACCCTCTGTGCATTTCGCTTAGAGGATTAATATTTTTTGCCATTTTTGTAGTATAAAGCGTGACATCATCAATTTTTGCAAATCCAACCACACTCTGCAATGTGGAAGTGTCTTACCTCGCGAATTATAGTAACATTTGCCGCCATAGTGAAGTGGGATAACTCTGCTGCTGGTGATCCCCTCACTGTGGTGCACGGACCTAGAATCACGAGGCCCACACTTAAGTTCTAGTAATAAAAGGAGGGTGATGGGGAGCTTAATTCCTATTCGTCCAGACAGAAAGGGGTAGTGGGGAGGAAAGTGGGAGAGGGGGACCTTGAATGTACCACATACAATTGCTTCAGGTGCGTGGGCAGGCCGGAGGTTTTCTCGGGGGAATGGGGGGGGGGGGAGGACCTTGGAGGTAACAAGTCTAATTACCTCAGGTGTTGCGTGACACCCCAGAAGGTTTATCTTATTTTATCAGTGACCTTGAAAACTGTTCTTCTACTGGCTACTCTACTGTTATAGAGTTTGATGAACAGCAGACTAAAGTTTAAGACTTTCGTCTGGAAGAATCAGTGTCCAAAGAAGTGGGATACTGAAGTACTGGGGAATTTTGAGATCCATTTGAAATTCTCCAAGGATTTAAATACTGAGATAAGGAGTAAGATATTAGGCAGTTCAGTTGAACAGGAATGAATATTTCTAAAAAGGTTAATCAAGGCATTGGGAAGTTAACTGCGATGAAAACCTGGGTAATATCAGAAATATGTCAACTGCTCGAGGAAGTACAAAAATTCTCAGGAAAACTCAGGAACGCAGCAGTTTAAATCATTTAGGAATGAAATAAATACGAAGTGCAAGAAAGCCAAGGCGAAAAGGGTACAAGGAAAATGTGAAGTAATCGAAGAAGAAATGGTCGTCTGAAGGACTGATTCAGCATGGGGCCTGTATAAAATTCAAAAAATTTTAATTTTTGTATTTGAATAGCGCGAAGGGAAAACTGGCGAGCGCTCTTTTTAAATATTACTAAATGGTAATTCTCAAGTATTAGGATTTTATGTGAAACTTCTGACAACAATAAGACCATGGAATTTATTTATCAGAATTGGGGCCATTCGCTGCTATGCTTTCTTCGAACGAAATGTCCGCCCCCGATAGCTGAGTGGTCAGCGTGACGGAGTGCCGTCCTACGGGCCCGGGTTCGATTCCCGGCTGGGTCGGGGATTTTCTCCGTCCAGGGACTGGGTGTTGTGTTGTCTTCATCATTATTTCATCCCCATCCGGCGCGCAGGTCGCCCAATTTCGCGTCAAATGTAATAAGACCTCCACCAAGGCGGCCGGAACTGCCCCTTCAGGGGCCTCCCGGCCAATGACGTCAAACGCTCATTTTTATTTCCATTTTCGAAATAAATTTCGTGACTAGTGTTTAAATTGGTGCTTTTTATTTTGAAGTGTATGTCCTAGAAGAGCAACTCTGTTGAACAAAATTATGAGAGCAGTTTAATTTGTGAACCTATTTCACACCAAAACAGACGAAGTGGCGCCAATTGGCCCCGTAGGGCATCTGCGTTAGCGCCGCTCTGCAAGTGGTGGACCGCACCCGGCTATGACACTTTGTTTTCCTCCCGCTCTCACAGATAACAATTATTTTACTGGAATTAAATGCCGGTAGTTAATAAATCATTAGTCGCGACTGACGCAAACTTTAAACAATTTACATGCACAATTCGGAGATGCGAGTTACAGCGAACAGACAGTTTGACGGATGGGCTTTGTTGTCGGCATGCGAATATTTTGATTTATCGCCGTCCACGCGCGTTGCCGCAGCGGCGCTCGTGCTCGCAGTTAACGCCCGGTTCGCGTGCCACGCGCTGCGCTGCCCGCCAGTAAAAAAGCGGCTGCGATGCTGGCGGCACAGGCGTGCTTCCAGGGCTGGCGACTCGGCGTAGCACAACAACGAACGATGTGTCTGCTCATCTTCTTTTATGAGGACTGCACATCCGACACGTGAATTTCTGACGAGACTTACCTTTGCCGATAGAGAGTGCAAGGCTCTGATCTCATTAGGAGGCCAGGGAATCGATACCCTGAAACATCCCTTCAGAAACATTTATAAATGACTGCTGGTAAACCTCTACGATATTTGATTTTCAAACAGCTGAGCAGAACTAAACGTACTCAGACATTTCTCTCTTTACTTATTCTGTTCAACACTAAAGTGACACACAATATTTTTAGCGCAACGCAATCTGACCTTCAATAATCCCTACAAAAGAATGGCCCTGACTAACAATAACCTCTACCTTTCATGAATCACTTACCTCACAAAAATCTTCGTTACTCGAACTACTGCAATACAGCTAGCGCCAATACTGCTAGCTATATAAAAGATTCTAACTACAGAAGGCACTAACTACTGATAGACATAGTCAGCAAATGAAAGATTTTGATAGAGAACAAACAATGTATTTACCTTAATAATGTTCAAAAGTCATTATATATATCAGTTCAAAAGTATATATAATGTTCAAAAGTCATTATATATATCAGTTCATGACCTTCATCTTTACAAATTTCCTTTCTCTGGCGGACACACGTCCAGATCGTCCTCTCTCAAAATTCTGCCATCTCTCTCCCCACATCCACCACTGCTGGCGGCTCACCTCCAACTACCCAATACTATGCGCTGTTCACATCCAACTGCCCAACACTACAATAGCAAATATTCCAACAATGCCAACCAGCCACAGATTGCACGCAGCACAGTCAGTGATTTTCATACAGAGCGCTACGTAGCGTTACCAACATAAAAACCTAATCTGCCTACTTACAACCCTTAGCACTCACCCTGATTTAAGTTTTCACCGGTTTATTTAAATCGTTCTAGACAAATGAAAAGACCAAGGGCGACTTCCCTCACTCATTTCTCCAGTCCGACTGCGTCGTCTGTCCCTAACAGCTTCATCGTTAATGGGTAGTAGAGCATAATCTTTTGTTCCTTTCTCGTCGTTTCCATCATTCGCATTCCCATTGCCAGAAATAAACATAGTTGCGTCCTGAACAAATTTAATGAGAATAATTCAAACATGATTAGTAGGTTCCGTGCTGTTAGGCGCCAGTAGTGCAGTTACCTATACGAACGCGTGGTGTATTTTCTTTCAGACATTTCCGAAAGAATAGACACCACGCGGAATTCGCAGCTGTCATACATTATGTGTAAGTTGAAGGTGGAGGGAGGAGAGAAAGGAAAGAAAAGGAAAGGAAAGAGAAAGAATAATTGATGTCAGCTGTATCGAGGCATGATGTGGAATCAGCGACGACGGGTCAAAATGGTATCGGACCGGCATTCGAACCTGAGATCTCCTGTTTACTACAAAGGTGCGTTAATCATTGCGCCATCCGCGACACAGGATTATTGCAACTGCGTGGACTATTTGGTGCGCCTCAAGGCCGACCCACATTCCTACAGGGCGCTACCTGTTCGCATTCCCTGTCCATTTCCTCCGTGCTCGAGAGATTCCCGCGGGAGGTCGGACGTACTTGTGCATTCGCACTGATGAAGGTGGATCCATTGCCCATCTAGGCGAGTCAATTATACGGATGCGTGGCTCGGTGAGAACGTAGGTCGGCCGTGAGGCTTGCCGAGGTATTCTGTGCAGCTGCGATAACACTGTGTCCCGGATGGCATAGTGATTAACGCACCTGCCTAGTAAGCAGAAGATCCTGTGTTCGAATCCCGGTCTGGTACGCATTTTCACACGTCGCCGCTGATTCCGCATAATGTCCTAATGCACCAGACATCAGTAATCACTTCCCCTTCCTTTCCTTTCTGTCGCCTCCACTTTCAATTTACGTAACATGCAGTTATCATCCGACGCGTATATCGAGCTAGGTGGTGCAGTGGTTAGCACACTGGAATCGCATTCGGGAAGACGACGGTTCAGACCTGTGTCTAGCCATCCAGATTTAGGCTCTCCATGATTTTCTTAAATAGTTCTTAACAAATGCCGGGATGGTTCTTTTGAAAGGGTATGGCCGACTTCCTTCCCCATCCTTGAAACAATTCCGAGCTTGTACTTCGTCTCTAATGATGGCGATGTCGACGGGACGTTAAACCCAGTCTTCCTTCGATGAACCTACCGAACTATGCAAGTGTTTCAGAACGAATGTAAACGACTTTGAGCAGTTTTTAGCCAATACGTTCATGTAATATTTGTATATATGCAATAGAGGATGTAAAAAACTAACACATGCAAAATTTTAGAATGTATAGGGAAGATGGAAAGAATTTTTCTTTACTATAGTGTCACAGGTGCACCGTTTCCCCGCTTAGAGACCATGAAGCTTTTGACGCTAGTGATGATCAGAGACGGTGTTAAAACTGCAATGTGGTGAATATTTTTCTAGAGGTACTGACTAAAATGTCATCCGTTTATTAATACTCGACGAGCAGCTGCATTCTGATGATTGTCTAACTCGCTCAAAAGAACCAACTTCATCCAAACGGGCAACCAGTTCTTCTGGAATGACTGTCGGTGTGTGGTATACCAATAGCTTCATTGGGCCCCACAAAGACAAATCTATGGACGTCAGGCCGGGACAACGTCATGGCCTTGATATTTTCGCTGCCTTCCCGAACCAACATTTGGGGGAAACATTATCTAAATGTTCTCTGACGTCAGTGGAAAAATGTGGTGGTATCTCATCATGCAAGAACCAGAATCTTTGCCTGACCGCTAGTGTGAAACCTCCAACATTTCCGGCCGCACTTCACAGAGAAAGATAGGGTAATTTCTTCCACCGAGTGTATTAAATTGAAGATAAGTTCCAATCAGTAGTCTAGAATAGTACTCTGTTGATGGTGGAACAAGCGAAATGCGTTAGGTTATGTTGCACAGTGTTCTGTGCTGAGTGAGAATACACATTTCGATTTCCCAAAGTGAAGTTTAAATATCGTAAATACAGTTTAAGAAAAAATGCAAAAAGGCAACAGCTGTCAAGTGTATACGTGTAACGAAGCTTCTTTAGACTCCAACCTCTGCCAACAAGGAGGGAGGAAGCAGTGGTTCGGAGAATATGTAAACAGGAGGCAGAAACACCAGTGACCACTGTAGATGCCTGTAAATAAAAGCGAAACGCATCTGGTATAAAATTCTCTTTAATTAATTGCAGTAAGCTTAAGATGGAGAAACCAATAATAGCTGAATGATGTAACTGTTTATCCACGCACTTGGACGCTGATAGCAGTAATGAAAACTTTCCCTTCCCAGCAGTAAGATGTAATTGTATTGCAGATCGGTTCCCTATGTCAACATGTTGCAAACGAACCAGTCGAAACAACTGTGAACGTTGGTGTAAGCGAAGTCCAGCGTCAAATTCTTTCAAGGACCCCTAGCGGTGAAACGGTGCCCCTGTGACATTTATGTCACATGAAAAAAGCGTTTCTTTTTATCTCCTACAATAACTGTACAAATTAGTATACGTATTTTTTTTCTGCAGGATAACGTCTGTAGCCTTGTCATGTTACTCGCAGAAGATACCGCTGTCGACAGAGAGTTGCTATCATTAGAAACTTACTGTGAAATGCAGAGAGACTTGCTGACGATCAGTGTCTAATGCAATTACTGGCTACTGACTCTACAACGATAGGCATTGAAGGGGAGGTATAAGAATTATTGATTATTTGGGACCACTGTTCTGCATAAAATAACCTGAGTTGGGGCCCCACGTGAAAAGGGGGCGAAAGAAATAGTAATTACTATCGGAAAAAGGTTGAAACGGAGTCACAGAATCAGTTTCACAAGTGTCATGTGCACCTGGTGCCATAGCATACTGGCAGTGTAATCTTTCTGCTGTTTCACACTGTCACAGCAACACTCAGCATACGGAGCGTCTTTGCTTAATTTTCCCTTGCACAGTCCTTTTGGTTTCCCACCTCACCCTGTGTGAGTGAGTATGTGGGAGAATGCGAGTATATTGAAGTTCACTCCAGTAAGTCCTGAGTTTTCATAGAGTGGTGGTATCGTAATGCCAACTTAACTCATAGATGAGCGGTGCTGAAATCATAGACGGTGTTCGGTGGCCTGTGGTGAAAGTGTGTTTTAGCGATGCACAGTTGGACAGTTGCCACCGGAATCTGCCCTCCCGTGCGTACGGGTGAGCACTCTCGCACGAGGGAACTGTAGGTTACCCTTCCTCTGGGCTTGGTAAATTATTAAGGCTTTCTTAAAACGCTCCTCTGATATCATGGACAAAGGCATTCGGTTACTTTAGTTTAAATTGAGATTACAGTTTATTCTTTTCATTTCTTTGGAGAGGTTAGCCAAATGTTCCGTGATCCGTTACTAATCTTAATTTTCGTGCGTAAATTCGCATGCTGAATGTAACTGTGTGTGAACTGCTTTCTGTCTTTAGGGATGCAGTGTAACTTGTGCTATTATGGGTATAATGTTGAAGTATCATGAATAGCTCTATTTGCAATGTGATGCTATCCATTTGTTATTTGCGTGCAGAGTTTTAAGCGGAGTATTTATGCGAAATTTGATGGAGTTTTATGTGACTGATTGTCTGGATAATGACCCTTAGATCAAGACATGGCTCTTACTTAAAGTTTATTGATCAATGGCCTTGCTTAAAAGATTCAACTGAAAGTCATTGGTTTAATAAGTACTTACATGCATGTGAAAATTTTCTTTGTTTCGTGGAGTCTGAATTTACTGAACCACACAACCAAGTGGCCTTTACTTAAACTTATCTGATGACTGGCGTTGCTTAAGCAATAAAAATCAAAGCTCTGAGCTTAACGAACATTCACTTGCATAACGAATTCCTGTTTATTTAGCAGATTTTGAATTTATTTGAGGTAGCCTGAAATTTTGACACACAGCCGCCGTGTGCACTAAGCTTACTCACCTCAATCATCTAATGCAAGTAGTTTTTGACACAGATTGCTTGTGAATGGGATGCCTGCCTGTACATGTGGGAAATTTCTTTTGGTTATCGATTTCTGCGTATTTGTCTATCTTTGCGTGATGGTCATAGATTCGGCAGATCACCTCCATGAACCAGAGACTCCCATTCACTCTCTGAGATACAGTAAACTGGTGTATGGCAGAACTGAAGTTGTTGGAAGTGAATATTCTCCATTCTCGTTTCCTATATTGCTTTCCCTTGAGCGTTATACTGTACGTGATTATGTTTGACATTGTGTTCTTAGCATTTCATAAACAACTGTTCGTTAAGGAATTATTGTAGAATAGTATTTTTTTTCATGTCATCCATGATGGGACTTTACCCTATGCCCTTTTTCGTGTTTTATCATAAATGATAACTGATGAATGAAACTCACATCGTGCTTAATGAATCTGCCAGTAATTTATCACATCCTAGTAATCCACAATCTATGTCCCATATCCATATTGTCTGAGACCCCGAAGCAAGTATAAAGTTTGCCTTGGGATGTGTCTTAAGGAAAGGGTGATTTTGTGTAAAGAAATTTGATGACGATACAGAAAATATTGCACTACTCATGACGCCAGCTTCCTTCTTCCCACAAGCCTTTTGAGCGTTTAGAAGTTGCTCTTCCCAGTTCTCTATTGCACGTAAAATACTTTCAATATAAAATGATTATTAGAGCAGATCCGTTGTTTGAGCCTAACTTATCTGATGGGCATGCAGGCTGTGAATATGATGCACATGAGCGAAATCTGAGAGACCTCAAGTGGCCCTGAACCACGGTGTGATATTAACAAGAAACACATGATTTTATACACCACATTTCAGGATCTTAAGCAGGATCCCTGTGTAAAAGCGATGACATGTATTTTAATATGCCTGCTATTAATAATACGCTCTTTCTTATGCCAAAGTTAAATAAAGGCGTTAATTCCTACAGTAATGCAGATGTATATGTAAGTCTCCGGCAACGTCACGTTCGCCGGCTGACAGGCTTCATTTACAAACTGATAACGCAGTGGTATGGGTCAACAAGAAATATGATCTACAATTTAGCACACTGGATAATGCGAGAATGAGGATGTATGTTAGCGAAATCAACGTAATGGAATGCATACTGAACTATATATCATATTCCACACTTCTCGCTCTCCTCGTTTCTTTCTCTAGATCTGTTCAAACTTTGCCTGAACATTGAGCAATCGGAATTCGGTGCACATGGGAGGATGCAACGAGGAATGGATGATGGGAAATTATTTACTGAGCCACGGAAATTCTTTTTCAGGAAAGTACATGAGATTGTCAGCAATAGCACTCTGAAATACATTTATTAACCAGAATTCATGGTGAAAGCAAGGACACGTCATCAAACGTGATTATTATACACGGGTCCCTAGATAGTCCTCTATGGATGGTAGGATAACTGAGGTTGTAATTGGACTTCCGTCAGAAATATCCAAGTGCCAAACTAGGACACAAAAAAATCATGTACTTCACGCACATTCATAGAATGAAAAGGTGGGTAACGATTTATTCCAACCCTACTACTACTAAGAGAGGCGGAGTGCGAATGGAGATAAACTAGCCACCATTATGATAAGTATACACAGGACCGATAATTTTCTAAAAAATCAGAAAGATGGTTAACGGACAATATTTCTCTCTAAATATAGGCGTTCGTTCGATACAGAGTCTCGAACATTACAAAATGCATATCACCATTGCACAGCAGCTGCGAGGTTACGAACATGTGGGGTACCCACGGATAAAGGCTGCGGTTTTGTACGCGAAGACTGAGCTATTAAAAATGGTTTAAACTCCACACAAAATCCACGAGGTGATGTATGGATTGTTAAGCAATAACATGCAATAAAAGATTGAGTCCACAGAGCTTAAGGCACCGGACTCTGGCCACGCGGTATTATGATTCAAATCCGAACAAAGCAATGACCATCAAATTGCTCTCACGCACAAAATTAAATGGAAGGACCATACAGAAACGTTTCCCTAACATAAATAATGCTGAAAGAGACCAGACTGTACACTCCTACGAATGAAATTAGTGCTTTCAAATACCCGTGTCCGCACTTGAAGAAGTCAACTCAGCAGAGCGTGACCGTACGTTACCCATACACCTTCAGAATGACGAGAAGGCCACCTAGCCGAAAAACGGCTCTGCTTTCAAACTAGACGGTGGGCCGAGAGGTCCATTATGTCTGGCCAACTAACAGGCAACAAAGTTTGAACCAAACTTTCATCTTGACTCTGCTCTCAATTTTCGTTCTGCGCTAAACACCCCACCATGTTAGGTTGGCAATGACCCCAGGCGAGAAATGCTAACTTTGGTTAAGGGCGAAAACATGTGAATTCCAGACGAACTCATATTCTCTCAAACACGATCAATTGTACGAGGAGCGTTTGAAAAGTCCGTGCAAAAATAAAAACTACTTACGTGTTTGGGGTAAACCATTTTTATTTTTCTATGTAGTCTCCTTTTAGACTTATACACTTCGTCCAACGCTGTTCTAATTTGTTGATCCCTTCCAATTAATAGGAATTGTCAAATTCAGCAAAATAGCTATTAGTTGCTGCAATCACCTCCTGGTTTGAATAAAATCTTTGTCCTGCCAGCCGGAACAAATAGTAATCCGAGGAAGCCCAGTCTGGAGAGTAGGGGGCATGTGAAACGAGTTGGAGTCCTATTTCCATTAATTCTGCGACCACAACTGCTGAGGTGTGTGCTGGTGCATTATCGTGATGGAAAAGGACTTTTTTGCGGTCCAATCGCCGGTGTTTTTCTTGCAGCTCGGTTTTCAAATGGTCCAACAACGATGAATAATATGCACCTGTAATTGTTTTACCCTTTTCCAGATAGTCGATGAGGAGTATCCCTTGCGAATCCCAAAAGATAGTCGCCATAGCCTTCCCAGCTGAAGCAATGGTCTTCGCCTTTTTTGGTGCAGATTCTCCCTTGGTAACCCATTGTTTAGATTGTTGTTTTGTCTCTGGAGTATAATAATGTATCCATGTGTCATCCGCAGTGACAAAACGACGCATAAAGTCCTGCGGATTCTTCCTGAACAGCTGCAAACCATCCTTGCAACACTTCACACGATTCCGTTTTTGGTCAAGCGTGAGCAATCGCGGATCCCATCTTGCGGATAGCTTTCTCATGTCCAAATGTTTATGCAAAATATTATGTACCCGTTCACTCTAGATGCCCACGGCACTAGCAATCTCACGCGCCATAACTCTTCTGTCATTTTTCACCCTATCATGGATTTTATCAATGATTTCTGGAGTGGTAACCTCCACAGGGCGTCCAGAACGTTCAGCATCACTTGTGCCCATATGACCACTCCGAAAATTTTGAAACCACTTACAAACTGTTCTAATCGAAGGCGCAGAGTGGTGGTGGTGGTGGTTAGTGTTTAACGTCCCGTCGACAACGAGGTCATTAGAGACGGAGCGCAAGCTCGGGTTAGGGAAGGATTGGGAAGGAAATCGGGACTGGAAAAGATTTTTTAAACAGAATAAATGAACAGATTGAATCATCTCTTCTTCAGAGGCTGCTGTCAAACAGAAGTACGTAATATTCTTCGTGAAAATCATCACTTCAAGTACGGAGATGCGTTGCGAATGCGACGTTTATGAAACGTCTCTGAATGACAGGTTTCTTCGTAAATAGACGAAAAGATCCGGTATCGTGATCAGTCACTGGAATCAGTCACAACCTTCGATTATGTAGGTCCTAGGAGTTTCTGCCGGAGCAATTTAAGCCGTAACGGACATACAAATGTCAACGTGGAAGAATCCCACGGAACTGTATTTCGCGTACGAGACGTCCTTACAAATCCGCTGTTCCACTAATTACTGAGTACTGTTTTGGATTAACAGAGAAGCGATATTATAAACGCGTCTTCACAATGTTATATTGAATTTTGACGGAACTCAGAGATGAAATACGGAAATTGTTAATACTGTCACTTAACAATTACCCATCGAGAAAATTCCTGTCGTTGCCATTCTTCACTTGTGTGAAGATATTGCATCAGCTGATGCTGAAAGGGATGCTGCCAATAATGACTGAGAATTTTCCATAATTTTTAACGTGAAACACCAATACGTGTATAATTCTTCGGGTAGGTGTTGCGGAAAGATGTACCGTCTGGATAATTGTTTCTGCAGAAGATTTGAGTCCATCGGAAACTTTACCGTTCTAATGAATTTATTTATTTACATAGTTTACGCCCACATTTGAGGACTAAAATTAAACATAATACAACAGAGTCTACAATAATTAAGTTTAGGTCTTAGCAGTCAGCAATTTCTTCGTTTCCCAAAACTTCTTCATTCGCTGTGATCTGGCTGCTCGTTCTTCTGCAGATATGACACACTTCTTCCGTTCTGATGGTTTGAATGTCAGCTGTGTGTATTTGTTCTTCAGAAGCAGTTTCTCTTCTCTTTGTTGAATTTGGTGTGTGGTGATGTTCAGTTCATCCAGATCACTTTGTACTTCTTTAAACCAGATGTTTTTGGTTTTACTGTTCCAGAAGTAGTCACAAAGTTGCTTCAGGATTCTACTATTTGGTAGGCGAGATATGTGGCCGAAAAATGCTATTCTTCTTTTCCGCATTGTATCAATAATGGATTCACTTTCTTTATACACTACTGAATTGGGCAAAAGTCTCTACTGCCCATTAACTTGGTGTTTCTTACTGATAGTTGTTCGGAGTATTCTTCTATCAACTTTCTGCAATTTGTCAGTTGTTGCTTGAGTATTTAGTCTGAATAGTGTTTCACTTGCATATGTTGCTTCCGGTGTAACGTCGGAGGAGTAATGTCGAAATTTAGCATTTATTGAGAGAGATCGTTTTTTGTGGGTTGGCCACGTGGTTCTCTGCGCTCTCTGAAGTTTTAATGTTCTACTATCTATTGATGCTTTTTCATTAACATTCCAGGTAACAATCTCACCAAGATATTTAAACTTTTTTACTACCTTAATTTTTTGATCATTATGGAGTATGATATGGGATGTGTCAACTGGGAAACTGGGAATCATTTCTGTTTCCTCAAACCAAATTTTCAATCCGACCTTTGCCGCTAATCGTTCTAGTTGTTCTATCTGAACCTTTGCTTCATCATTATTGTTTGCTAACAGCGCGAAATCATCTGCAAATGCAAGGCAGTTACGTTGAATCTTTCTTCCAATATTAACAGATGGTGGGCATATCTTGTTCCATTCAAGCATGATTTTCTCCAGCACACAATTGAACAATAATGGAGACAATCCATCGCCTTGTCGAAGGCCAGTATGGATCTCGAAAGCTCCAGAGAAGTCATTTCTGAACATTACTCAAGCTTCAGTATTTCGAAGGGTGACTGCAACGAGGTTGACAAATTTCTGATGTAAACCAAATTCTTTAAGAATTGACAGTAGAGATTCACGATGGATACCATCGTAGGCTTTTTAAAATCGACAAACGTGATCACTAGTTTCTTGTTCCTTACCCTTTGATGTTTCATTATCCATTTGAGACTAATAATTTGATCTGGACAGCTTCGTCCTGGACGAAAGCCTCCTTGATATTCGCCTAGTTTACCATCAAGCTGTTCATGAATTCTGAAATACAGAACCTTGGAAAACATTTTATAAGTAGTATCCAGCAGGGATATACCCCTATAATTATTTGGATCTAATCTATCTCCTTTTTTCTGTGGTGGATGGATTTTTGCAAGATTCCATTCCTCTGGTAACTTCTCAGTATTCCAAATGTCAGTAAGATGTTTGTGTAAGTTCAGAATAATTTGTACATTTGCATATTTACAAAGTTCTGCCACTAGTTGGTTCTCACCTGCTGCTTTATATTCCGAATCGCTGCTTGTGCTTCATCTGGCTGTGGTGGTATAACTTTTTCTAAATGCGTTTTGTTTCTTGGATAGGGGTCAAATTCCAAATGATGTTCAGGTTCCGCGCTGTTTAGTAACTGTTTGATATATTTAACCAATATCATTGAATTCTCATAATTGTTATGTGCTACCTTTCCGTTTGTATCCTTCATCATAAGAGTAGGTGGAGTGTATTTCGACTGGTACTGTTTGAATGTCTGATAGTAATCTCTTGTCTTGTGGCGATTGAAAGCATCCTCGATAGATTTTAGCGAGCCCTTATGAAATTGCCTTTTGACTCTTCAAATTTCTTTGGCGGTTGATCTTCTAGCATTTATTAATTCCTCCCTGGACCTTTCAGTTCTCTTTTGTTGGTCATTTAACCAGGCCTTATGTCTACGTTGAATCGCTACATCACATTCCTCATTCCACCAAGCATGTTTCTTGCATTTCCCTACAGGAGCTACTTCTTCAGCCAAGGCTTTTAACCGATTGACAGTGGCTTCTAGATTGTCACTTAAAGGTATTCTTGACCTCTCGTAATATATCTGATTATTAATAATATAACTAGTGTCAAATGTTCTCTTTGTACCTAACTTTTGAGGTTTGTTTTTTCTTTTAGGTGTCAGTTTGATTTTAATTTTTGAAATGTTGTGGTCTGAATCAACATCGACGCCACGCAACACTTTAACATTATAGATTTCCTTATGGAATTTCTGATCTATGGCCACATGATCTATCTGGAACTCTCCTAGCTTGATGTTAGGATATTTCCATGGCATTAACTTATGTGGTCTTATCTTAAACCTGGTTGTCTTCAAAACCAATCCATTTGTTGTACAAAATTCAATTAACCGTTCCCCGTTCTTATTTGTAAGTTTATTCGCTGGCCATCGCCCCACCACACCTCGAAATTTCTTCTCTTGTCCTATCTTCGCATTACACTCTCCAAGCAGAATTTTAATGTTGGTTTCCGGTATGGTCCTTACTAGTTGATCAAGTTCATCCCAGATTTTTTTCCGTTCTATCCTTGTCAGTTCTATTTTTAACATTAGTTGGAGCATGAATATTGATCAGCGTGTATCTTTTGTTTTCCACATTAATTGTTAATAATTCCATAATTGGATGAAAAATCCTCAATGGAATCCAATATTCTATTGTGTAGCAAGAAACCCACACCGAATTGGGGAAAATTTTCTATTACCTTTTCTCCTGATGGTCCCTTATAAAGTCGATATCCTCCTGATTCGATCGTGTCCTGGTTAGTATTGCGTTAACTCTTGAAGGGCTGAGATAACAATGTTCTGTTGATCTAAGACATCTGTTAAATTTTTTCAATTTTACTTAACACCTTCTTATGTGGAATATGTTGCATGTTTGTTTGTTCATTCAGTGCATCCCTAGGCGCTCCGACTCGCTTTTGTCCTCTGTGTGACACCCCACCGTACCCGAATGGCGTCTTTGCCTGGATAATCTGGTCGTGTCTGTCCAAACCGGTGGATTCTTTCAATAGAAGACTCCTCATATTTGATTATCTGATCAATGATCAAGTGTCTGACCAAGGTCAGGGTTTACAATTCCAGATATGATCTGGAAAGGTGATTGGTGAATTATGGATGGTGAAAAATGAGATTGATGGGATGTGTGTTTGGGCCGCGAGAGCTATTTTATTTCGCTCAAGTCCGCCAGCACGCTGGTGAGGACCCCCCCTGTCCGCCACCCGGGACGCGCCATGTAGGAGTACACCTCTCCTCCTATTACGACACCGCAACAGGTTCTATGAATATTATGAAAACAATTATAAATTCGACACTTTACTTTTACCAATCTGTATACCGTCTGCTTTATAAGCAGAACGATCGTTTTCATTGCATGAACTGCAAGCAAATTTCACATTGTATTCGCAATGTGTACATACACTGGTGGATAAGAAAATCGCAACATCAAAAGTAATTAATGTAGAGTAATGAAATTTAGAGAATGCATTTGTCTTGGTAAAATATTTAAGTGATTAACATTGCAAGATCACAGGTGAATGTAAGCACGAGATAAGCCATTGCAACTGAGAAGGGCTGGCACATTAATAACCGGCGTAACCGTCAGAATGTTGAATGCAAGCATGCAAACGTGCATGAATTTTGTTGTACAGGTGACGGATGTTAGTTTGTGCGATGGAGTTCCATGCCTGTTGCACTTGGTCAGTCAACAAAGGGACTGTTAGTGCTGTTTGTGGGATGCTGGAGTTGTCTTCCGACGGTGTCCCATATGTGCTGCATTGGAAACGGATCTGGTCTTCGAGGAGGATAAGGCAACCTCCACCCTGCCCTCCAATGAGCTCTGAAGTCCAAATGTCGGTGGTTTGGCCAGTAAAATGCACGCTACAGCGAGTCTGGCTCGGAGCTGTCCGTGAAGTAACCGATATGTAACAGTTCGTTGTGTCCCTGTGGTGCCAACTGCTGCTTAGATTGCTGCTGCAGATGTAGTAACATGCGCCAGCACTATTCGCCGAACACGATGGTCTTCCCACTCGTGGCCGTCCGGAGCCCCTATTTACTAGCGACCATATATTCTCGTGACCACAGGTGGCAACAATCATGTACAGTGGCTTCATTCGTGCCACGTCTTTCTGCAATATCTCAGGAGGAACATCCAGCTTCTTGCAGTCCTATTACACGACCTCGTTCAAGATTAATGAGGTGTTCATAATGAAGTCTTTGTCGCCTTAAAAACATTCTTGAATCACATCAAATCACCGCTTCAAATCTCCAACTTAACTAAGGCCCACGACCTTCAGATCGTGTATTTAAAGCAAACCTGGCGAGAAATTCGAACACACACCATCTTTCGGATGTAGAAACACGCCTACCAACTTTCGTGTATGTCGCCTCAACTCCTTCTTGGTGCTGCTACTTTTTTCCGTCAGTGTTTATGCAAAACTGTTGTAGGTTTCTACCTTACCACAGACACGTAGCTTGAAATTTCGGTTTCGTTTGATTTAGAGTTCTGGGTCTAGAGCGCTAATAGTCTGTACAGAACTAAAGCGTGAACGTTGGAACTGTATATGTCAAATTGAAACAACTCATTGAAAATTCAACGCCAATTAATGTAAACGTTTTAAACCAAAACTGCCTATCTGCCGTCTAGTAATGTGGTTACCTCTCTTCCTGAAATACGCTGTATAAGAAGGCTTGCTTTTTGTTGCAACGACGTTTATTGTATCAGTAACGGCTGCAAGTCAAGCAGTTATTCAGGTGACATGAAAGGCAATGGTATGCAGGCTGATTCAGCTGCCCCTACCCGCAACCCGCAACAGATTTAAATACCATCTGCATTAGGAAATGTAATGTAGTTGTAAGATGGCAAGAACTATGCCCCTTACATGAAGTCATTAAAGATCACCTAACTCTCGTTGAGCGAACAGTAGGGCTGAACAAAAATGACTGACAAGGCACAATGCATCTTGTAGAGGGTATAGTATGGACGTATTGGAATAATTAATGTCAGATGATGGTTTTAAAGTAATTCACACGACATGAAAAACTTTGTGGAAACGCATCGATTTACTGGAGGCTAGTTTATCCCAGGGAAGTATACAGAGTGACTGTGGTCGGCCAGCGGGGGAGCGGTGAAGGGAAGTGACAATAGGCAGCTTAGGGCGGTTCAAGCTCTGAGAAAGCGGTAACGGGGGGTGGCCTCCAGCTGCCTTAAGATGAGTGACAGTGAGTCACTCATGCTGGTGTACCGGGAAGCAGACGGAGAACTTGTACACCTGTTGATAAATGTCCGTCGTCCCGTTTTCAGTGAAACATGCGAGAAAGCCGCGCAAAGCTACAGTGGAGCGGTCAGCAGAGGTCAAAATATGCGTGTTCATGATTATAGCAACTTGATGCTGAATTCACGGTCTGCAGAGCCTGAAGAAAACTAGGTGAAGAACGACAGAATGAAATACGCCAGCCTCCGATGGGAACGTAGGACCAAGGAATTTGAAGTACTCTCCTGGGAGTCAGAATTCTGGAAAAATTGGTGTTTGTGCAGACGCTAACCTTGATGGGTGGCCTGGGAGGAGCTAAATAGCAGAAGTTCGGAGGAAGGGAAATTTTGTGGGATACATTAAATTTCCTACAAAAAGGTCCCATTCATTCTCTTTTTTCAGTAGGATTGATACTTCGTGCGTAGCGAGCGAGAGAATATGATAATCTCATGTGTGGTTTATGAAGGTGCTGCGGCTTGCATAAAACCTATTGGTAGGGGCAGCTGACTCACTCTGTAGACTCCTTCATACAAAAGTAATTAACAAAGCGTATAGAGCTACATCCCCACTGTTCTGAGGGTGTTAATCTGTAGAATATTGAACAAGGGGCTTATATCTTCTAGATCAGTATGAAGTTGAGCTTGTCCATTTTACAATTGTCTGCACAGCGTAGCTGCATATAAAATGCTGACTGTAGGTTTAGCGGACAGCATCCAGCTGCTGTGGGCAAAAAGTAACTGTTCACTAGTTACAGTTTTGTTGAGTCAGAGTTAACAGACTTAAATTTCGTATCTATTACCGTGGTGCAGTGTTGAACACCTTTCAGAAATTTCTGTATCGACCTGTCCACTTGGATCTACTATTTGCAAGGTATCGTTTATGAATAAAGTAATTTTTCACACGAGTGGTTTTTAATTGCTTTTTCCGAATCCGCACTGATTCCATTAGACACGTTTATTCTTCTCCAGAAACTACACTCATGCTCATAAATTAAGGATAATGCTGATACGTGGTGAAACAACGCTATGGTGGGCGGTTTGTGGGTTTAAATCACCTCGGGGTATGACCATGCGGTGCATTTGACCTGCGGTTGTCGCACGATGGCGCTGGCAGCAGTCCACATAAGCAGAGGTGTGTTGGTGAATGTCAGAGTACGGTGCAGTGAGTCAGTGTGCAGACGTTTTCAGACGTGCTAATGGTGACTGTGTGTTGAAAATGGCTCAAAGAACACATATTGATGACGTTATGAGGCGTAGAATACTAGGGCGACTGGACGCTGGTCAAACACAGCTCGTCATAGCACTGGCCCTCCGCTTGCCACAAAGTGTGATCTCAAGATTATGGCAACGATTCCAGCAGACAGGAAACGTGTCTAGGCACTACAGTACAGGACGTCTACAGTGTACAAAACCACAAGAAGACCAATATCTCACCACCAGTGCTTGCAGACGGCCACAGAGTACTACAGGTAGCCTTGCTCGGGACCTTACCGCAGCCACTGGAACAGTTGTCCCCAGACACACAGTTTACAGACGACTGAACAGACATGATTTATTCGCGCGGAGATCTGCAACGTGCATTCCACTGACCCCTTGTCACAGGAGAGCCCGTAAAGGCTGGTCTCAAGAACACAGCTACATCCCCACTGTTCTGAGGGTGTTAGTCTGTAGAATATTGAACAAGGGGCTTATATCTTCTAGATCAGTATGAAGTTGAGCTTGTCCATTTTACAACTGTCTGCACAACGTAGCACCATTGGAACAGTGGTCCCAGGTTATGTTCACAGACGAGTCCAGGTATAGTCTGAACAGTGATTCTCGCCGGGTTTTCATCTGACGTGAATCAGGAACCAGATACCAATCCTTTAATGTCCTTGAAAGGGACCTGCATGGAGGTTCTGGTTTGATGGTGTGGGGTGGGATTATGATTGGTGTACGTACACCCCTGCATGACTTTGACAGAGGAACTGTAACAGGTCAGGTGTATTAGGACGTCATTTTGCACCAGTATGTCCGCCTTTTCAGGGGTGCAGTGGGTCCCACCTCCCTCCTGATGGATGATAACACACCGCCCTGCGGAGCAGCCATCGTGGAGGAGTACCTTGAAATAGAAGATATCAGGCGAATGGAGTGGCCTGCTTGTTCTCCAGACCTAAACCCCATCTAGCACGTCTGGGATGCTCTCGGTCGACGTATCGCTGCACGTCTTCAAACCCCCAGGACACTTCAGGAGCTCCGACAGGCAAAGGTGCAAGAATAGGAGGCTATCCCCACCTGATCCAGAGTATGCCAACCCGTTGTGCGGCCTCTGTACGTATGCATGGTGATCATATCCCATACTGATGTCGCGGTACATGCGTAGGAAACAGTGGCGTTTTGTTGCACACGTGTTTCGGGACGGTTTTCTCAACTTATCACCAATACCGTGGACTTAACAGATCTGTGTCGTGTGTGTTCCCTATGTCTATGCTATTAGCGCCAGTTTTGTGTAGTGCCACGTTGTGTAGCACCACATTCTGCAATGATCCTTAATTTATAAGCATGAGTGTATATTTAGGCAAATAGGTTAATGAGTTCATTATTCTGAGCCAAAAGTTAAATTCAGGCATCTGCAACAAATAGCGAAAGTACTACTATATTCAGCAAACGTAGTGGAATGAGGTAAAGACACCGTGGGATGAGGGGTTTTCCGGTGCCCGCAGCCGCCAGAGTTGTGAATGGAGGCTGAGTCAGGGCAGAGGCCGACGCGGTCACGCGCGCGTTCCGGCCTCACTTGCTAACTGAGTCACGTCGCAGCCCGCAGCCCACTGCCGCGGCGCCCACCGGCGACACAAATAGTATTGCCAAGTTCAAGGCCGCGCGTGCACAATAGCCGCGTGCTGTTATCCGCCGTTACCTCACACCTGTCGCCTCCGTAACTCATTGAGTCGGGCCTGGGCGGCCTGCGATGCACTGTGACTCAGCCGCGCTGTAACCGGTTTAATTAGCTTCTTACTTTCAGCCGCACGCTCGCCAGGAACGCGTAACAGATCTCGTGATCAGCTGCTCGTTAAAGGGGGCTGAGGCAACTGCTACGGCACGCGCCGTGGCAGCTATTGGCAGCCGCTTGCTCGGAGTTGAGATCAAAATCTGCTGTGAGGTAAAGCAGCTATCTCCGGTGGATAGGGACTATCGGGAATCTCCTTTCTTGGTTACTGAGTCATAGAATCTGTGGCCGATGGAGGTGGCGCAGCTGTGTTGAATTTCTCATACGCCATTCCAGTTTCCTGTCTCCCGTGGATGACATAGATCACTTCTGGTCAATGCCGAGACGGTTCCTTTCAAAAAGCGAGAGTCGATTTTCTGCTGCGTCCTTGTCCAACTGAGATACGGTTTCGTCCTAGTGACCCCGACGTCGACTGGACGTTAAAATGTAAACTTTATTCAAATCAAAAGTTTTAACCATGCTTCGTCATCCTGCCAATAGTCTTCCCCATCTCTTCTGTTCCTTTATGGAATATCCGCATGTTGCTTAAATGCGGTTCGTTAAAAATGTGTGCCACGCAGTTCGCGGACGGTACGCTACGAATTACGCTATGGAGCATGGCTTTAATTTGTGGAATTAATTCTAATTGAAGCATTCAATCAGTGTGGAAAGAGCGCTCAGGAACCGCAGATGTTAACGCACTGTCTGCAAAGGCGAGTGTCTTGTTTCGAGTCCCAAGCCGGTACATAGCTACAAGTCACTAGTACGCAACACAGCATGTGTTATGCAGAAGAGTGGAAGAACGCCATCTCAGTAACAAACCAGCTCACACTTTCTGAGCACGCGTCGAACGTCTCGGTTGAATGGTAGTGGTCGTGAGCGCCGACAGAAATGTATCCAGTGGAGAGAGCGGGGGTAAGACCACAAATTTCAGTTTTCGATGTAAATGAGTTGGTCAGTTTCGAGACGTATCATGCCACAGGAACTAACTTTCATAGGTGGCGCAAAAAACTTCTTACATTCCAGAGAATTAACGCTTATCCTCTCCCTTCTAGAAGTACAAGAGATCATGAGATGAATGCAGTTAGCATGTTCAAACGGATGTAGGTTGATGCACTTAACCAGAGAACAACAGGATATATATATATATATATATATATATATATATATATATATATATATATATATATATACAGGGTGGTCCATTGATCGTGACTGCGCCAAATATCTCACGAAATAAGCGTCAAACAAAAAAACTACAAAGAACGAAACTTGTCTAGCTTTAAGGGGGAAACCAAATGGCGCTATGGTTGGCGCGCTAGATGGCGCTGCCATAGGTCAAACGGATATCAACTGCGTTCAAATGGTTCAAATGGCTCTGAGCACTATGGGACTTAACATCTATGGTCATTAGTCCCCTAGAACTTAGAACTACTTAAACCTAACTAACTTAAGGACAGCACACAACACCCAGTCATCACGAGGCAGAGAAAATCCCTCACCCCGCCGGGAATCGAACCCGGGAACCCGAGTCAACTGCGTTTTTTTTAAAAATAGGAACCCCCATTTTTTATTACATATTCGTGTAGTACTTAAAGAAATATGAATGTTTTAGTTGGACCACTTTTTTCGCTTTGTGGTAGATGGCGCTGTAATAGTCACAAACATATGGCTCACAATTTTAGACGAACAGTTGGTAAGGTTTTTAAATTAAAATACAGAACGTAGGTACGTTTGAACATTTTATTTCGGTTGTTTCAATGTGATACATGTACCATTGTGAACTTATCATTTCTGAGAACGCATGCCGTTACAGCGTGATTACCTGTAAATACCACATTAATGCAATAAATGCTCAAAATGATGTCCGTCAATCTCAATGCATTTGGCAATACATGTAACGACATTCCTCTCAAAAGCGAGTAGTTCGCCTTCCGTAATGTTCGCATATGCATTGACAATGCGCTGACGCATGTTGTCAGACGTTGTCGGTGGATCACGATAGCAAATATCCTTCAACTTTCCCCACAGAAAGAAATCCGGGCACGTCAGATCCGGTGAACGTGCGGGCCATGGTATGGTGCTTCGACAACCAATTCACCTGTCATGAAATATGCTTTTCAATACCGCTTCAACAGCACGCGAGCTATGTGCCGGACATCCATCATGTTGGAAGTACATCGCCATTCTGTCATGCAGTGAAACATCTTGTAATAACATCGGTAGAACATCACGTAGGAAATCAGCACACATTGCACCATTTAGATTGCCATCGATAAAATGGGGGCCAAATATCCTTCCACCCATAATGCCGCACCATACATTAACCCGCCAAGATCGCTGATATTCCACTTGTCGCAGCCATCGTGGATTTTCCGTTGCTCAATACTGCATATTATGCCGGTTTACGTTACCGCTGTTGGCAAATGACGCTTCGTCGCTAAATAGAATGCGTGCAAAAAGTCTGTCATCTTCCCATAATTTCTTTTGTGCCCAGTGGCAGAACTGTACACGACGTTCAAAGTCGTCGCCATGCAATTCCTGGTGCATAGACATATGGTACCGGTGCAATCGATGTTGATGTAGCATTCTCAACACCGACGTTTTTGAGATTCTCGATTCTCGCGCAGTTTGTCTGCTACTGATGTGCGGATTAGCCGCGACAGCAGCTATAACGCCTACTTGGGTATCATCATTTGTTGCAGGTCTTGGTTGACGTTTCACATGTGGCTGAACACTTCCTGTTCCCTTAAATAACGTAACTATCCGGCGAACGGTCCGGACACTTGGATGATGTCGTCCAGGATACTTAGCAGCATACATAGCACACGCCTGTTGGGCATTTTGATCACAATAGCCATACACCAACACGATATCGACCTTTTC
Organism: Schistocerca piceifrons; assembly: GCF_021461385.2. NCBI lineage: Eukaryota > Metazoa > Arthropoda > Insecta > Orthoptera > Acrididae > Schistocerca > Schistocerca piceifrons. The sequence continues at coordinate 264,909,337 of NC_060141.1, forward strand.
CGCAATTGGTAAACGGTCCATTTTAACACGGGTAATGTATCACGAAGCAAATACCGTCCGCCCTGGCGGAATGTTACGTGACACCACGTACTTATACGTTTGTGACTATTACAGCGCCATCTATCACAAAGCGAAAAAAGTGGTCCAACTAAAACATTCATATTTCTTTACGTACTACACGAATATGTAATAAAAATGGGGGTTCCTATTTTTAAAAAAAACGCAGTTATATCCGTTTGACCTATGGCAGCGCCACCTAGCGAGCCAACCATAGCGCCATCTGGTTTCCCACTTCAAGCTAGATGAGTTTCGTTGGTTGTAGTTTTTTCGTTTGATGGTTATTTCGTGAGATATTTGGCCCAGTCACTATCAATGGACCACCCTGTATATGCCCTTACTAGAAAATGATACCCCGATAACATATATATCATCGGGGTAACTTAGAAGCAGTTAACCATATATATATATATATATATATATGAACTCAGCCACTGCCGGTCCCAAGCCCGGGGCCTCATCTCGCAAGTGATGAGGATGGAGGAGGGGGAGGAGTAACACCTCGTAAAAAAAAAAAACCTGGGTCCATCTGGCTCCGGATGGTAGCACCCTGTGAGGGCCCCTGCATAGTGTTACATGCGAAGCCCCAAAATCCAGACACGTCTGCGTGGCAGCCACCGGTACTCTAGTCAGCGTCTGTTGGCTCTGTGAGCTCGGCTGTAAGTTAATCTTCTGGAACTCAAAACTCCAGTCGAAATTATGTGAGATCCTTCGTGATTTCACCACCAATACCTCAACACAAACCAATAATCATGATAGAACAACGGGAAAGAATCCACTACCCTGGGCCCCAGTCAGTAAGACTGGGTAATAGACCTGATCATCGGATTCCAGGTGATCAGGCATGTCATGAAGAGAAGAATCGGAGCCTCTCAAAAACCCTTAAGATGAAGAAAGTATTTTACATGGGAACACTCAACACCAACACACTACTGAGGCCAGGTAAACTGAAACAATTAACAAACGCCATGGATAAATACAACATCAAAGTTATGGCAATACAGGAAACACGATTTGCAGATGAGAACCACTTTGATTCTGAAAATTACAGAATATATAAGGGGAAACCAGCCATAACCATCCCAGGAAGAAATCTCAAACTCTTCGGAACTGGTTTTGTAGTACATAAATCGATACTGGCCTCCGTAATAGATTTCACCTCAAAATCAGAAAAAATGTGGACACTCACGATAAGATCTGGAAACAAAGCCTATACATTAATCAATGGACATGCCCCCACAAACAATTATAACAAGAAGAACCCAGAGATGATAGAGGAATTCTGGGAAGATCTGGAAGAAACTACCAGCAAAATCCCCAAGAATCACATAAAAGTGTTACAAGGAGACTTCAATGCCCAGTTAGGCAAGGAAAGAAAATTCCGAGACACGACAGGGAAACACACGGCCCACATGAGAACAAACAAAAATGGAGAGAACTTGATAAACTTCTGCAGAAATTTTGATCTGAAAATCATGTCAACGCAATTCCAGAAACCACATAGAAAACTTGTAACTTGGAAATCCCCCAACCATGCTCTAGGAGAATTTCAGATAGACCACGTAGCAATATCCACAAAAAACACCAGAGAAATAATGAACGTAAGAACAAGGAAAGGAGTTTTCGAATCTGATCATCACCTTCTCCAAATTAAAGTAAAATTTATACCCAATAGACAAATCAAGAGAACCAACAGACCTTTCAGAACAGATCCAGAGTACCTACAAATAAACAAGAAAGAAATAATAGAAGAAATTACGAAAATCAAAAGCAACAACTGGACAGAACTGTCAGAAAAAAATAAAAGAACTGATAAAACTGGGGCAGCCACCGAGGAAAAGGAAACACCGATGGTGGAACATGACATGCGACAGGGCCGTAGAAGACAGAATATAAGCCTGGAAAAAATTTAACAGCCATAAAACACAAGAAAAATGGGAGGACTTCAACAGGATACAGAAAAACACTTCAAAAATAATCCGAAGAGAAAAAAGAGGTTACGAAAACAGCAGGTTGAAGGAGATAGAAGAAGACTCCACCAGAAACAACACACGAAATTTTTACAGAGTATTCCGAGAAAATATGACAGGATATGTCACCAAGCTTATGCTTCAAAAGACAAGATGGAACACTGGAGACAAATCCGAAGAAAAACTGTGAAATATTAGCCAGATACTTTGACACGTTACTTAACTGTGATAAACCAAAACAGAGATTACAGTTTACAAAACCAGAACCGAACCGGGACTCCGAACCCCCAACATATGAAGAAATTGTGAAATAATAAAATCATTGAAAAATAACAGAGCACCAGGTGAAGATGGACTGATTGCAGAAATCTGGAAATTAGACCATGAAAACATTACACCCAAAATTCATAGTATAATAAAAAACATCTGGGAAACAGAAAAGATACCAAAAGAACGGAAGTCAGCCTAAATACACCCCCTCCACAAGAAAGGAGACAAAACAGACCCTAATAACTATAGAGGAATTTCGTTACTGCCGGTCGCATACAAAATTCTATCAAAAGCTCTGTTAAATCGCCTAGAACCTCAGATAGATCCACAGATCGGAGAATACCAAGGAGGGTTCAGGAAGGGAAGATCATGCAGTGAGCAGATCTGGTGTCTGAGAACATTATTAACAACGAGAAGGTCCCGAAACACAACAGTAACATTTGTTGATTTCAAGAAGGCTTACGATTCCATAGACAGAGAAACACTTTTTAATACTCTAGAAGAAATGAAGGTAGACAATAAGACCAGAAAACTAATTCAGGAAACATTAACAAATACAAAGTCAAAAGTGAAGTTCATGGGCGAGATCTCAGAATCTTTCGAAATCAAGACAGGAGTGAGACAGGGAGATGGCCTGTCACCCATTTTATTTAACGCTGTTTTAGAGAAAATAATCAGGACGTGGGACAAAGGAGTCAATGGGGTAAAGATGGGGAGAGAGAAAAATAGAACCGTCAACATAAAATGTCTGGCCTTTGCCGACGATATAGCCATCATTACAAATGACAGAAAAGAAGCCAGAGAAGCCCTAGAGATATTGCATGAAATCGCAGCCAGAACAGGACTACAAATATCATATGAAAAAAACCCAGTACGTGGACACAAAATCTACAGACAGAAGCCCATTGATAACAAAGTACGGCAAGATAACACAAGTAGAAAGTTGCAAATACCTGGGAGAGATTATACAGAAAACAGGACTGAATTCAACAGCCAATGAAGAAAGGGTTACAAAACTACAAAAAACATACAGACTTACATGGAACCATTACAATAAAAGAAATATTTCCGTCAATGCCAAATTAAGACATTACAAAACAGTAGTCTTACCTGAGGCCTTATATGCCTCAGAAACAACAGTAATCAGAGGAAGAACTAAAATCAAGGAAATGGAAAAGCAAGAGAGGAAAATTCTGAGAAAGATCTATGCGCCAGTTCAGAGACAGGGGATCTGGATAAAGAGACCAACAAAGGAATTGTACAAACAGGCAGAGACAATTACAGACAATATCAGAAAAAAAGGGCAAAATTCTATGGGCACATTCATAGGATGAATGAAAATAGGCTGACCAAGAAGATTTTTAACGTAGTGGTGACGAATAAGGTGAAAACTAACTGGGTAAAGGAAACCATGGAAGACTTCAAATATCTAAACATCTCCACAGAAGAAATATCAAGCAGAGGAAAATACAGAGAAAAAATCAACAAACAGAAATTCGAAGAAACACCAAAAGAGAAGAAATCAGGAAAGAAGTGGACAGAAGAGAGGAAGAAGAAACACAGTGAATTTATGAGAGGTTTTTGGGAAGAGAAAAGAAAGAGACAGAAAAAAGTGCTATGAATTTGAAATGTACCAATTTATGTACCATATTGTCATTGTGAATATTGATTGTGTTTTAACGCTCTCCTTAATGGGGAATTAACCATAATAATATATATATATATATATATATATATATATATATATATATATATATATGGTTAGCTGCTTCAAAGTTACCCCGATTATATATATATATATGTGATCGGGGTAACTTTTTCCAGTCAGGGCAAGACTTAACAACTTTTATTTCAAATGGCTGCTGCTCAGAATACTTACATTATTTTGTACTAAAAGTTACAATTTTATTACCTCTGTGATTTCTAGTTAGTATTTCAGCTGTCTTTCCAACTTCTTACAAGTTTGTAGGCTTCTGATTATCCTTTTAATTGCGTTGGCTGTAAAGAGAGCTTCTGCGACAGTGATTTAAGTTGAACAATGCCAGGTCGACACAAATTTACTGATATTTCAAAATAAACCTGCAGTACGGAATTAACATTGTTTGGTTTTACTTCTTGTTAACGACAGGTTTTATTTTGGCACGATCTAAATTTACCCAGAGCATTAGGTGTAGGAAAAAGTCTTTGTTGTTTTAAGACTGGTCTAAAGTTATGCTAAATGATAGTGAATCTTTGTACTAGCACTAAAATCGAAATTTCTCTCTAATGGCAGTATATATTTTCACTTTTTCAAGCACTCAGTAACTATAGATGTAAGATGTTACAATGTCTTTTGTGATGTGTATTTTATTTTGTGTCCAGTGTTTCCAAAAAATGGTTAAAAGTGGTACAACGTTATTGTAGAACTCCGACGACAAACTTTCAGTGGTTGTTCAAGATATCTTTTGAGTAGTTTGATATAGGGACTCACTGTCCCCGACGGCTCATTGCAGAGTAATAATGTAATTATGATTTAGTCAGTTTGTTACCCCCGTTACCTTTGTTTCTGATAAAATGCCTTCACAACAGTGAAAAAGCCTGTAATATGTAATCGCCAAAGTGTAAAACACGAAACACGGGATTTGGTTTCTCGTATGTGACTATGGGCAGCTGGCGTGTTGTCACTGCAGTGACAGCTCACGTATGCTCGCTGCGCCTGTTAGCGCACAACTAACTCTGCCGGAAAACAAAATGCTAGACAGAACAGAGTGGTACTGAACGCAGACTTGAGGGTAACGAGCAAAAGAGTGCATTACTGTTGTTAACAGGAGGGGGGAATGGGAATAAGACACACGGCGCATATCGTTGACGTTTGCATTGTTGTGCACTATTTTCAGTGAAAACTGACCCGGAAATTGTTTATAAACTGACACGGATATGACTCTTGTTAATGAACAGGAGAACTGTCCATCAGAGTGCAGAAAATGCTGAAAATGATGATTTCGATTGCCAATCGGTTGCTGTCGCATGTCCGCGCATGTGCATTTACCACGTTCTCTGTCCCAGGTACTTCGCTGTGTCATTACGTTTGTGTGAGTGAGACGAGCAGGGCGCTTACTGACCAGTTGACTGCAACGCAAAATAGTGCACACGATAAAACGTCACGTGTTCTTGTCGAGTGTTAATCGAAGCACAATTCGTGGAAAACGTGTGCGGAACCGTTTTCGCAATAGTTTAAGACTGGTGTGTTGGTAGAACTTTCAGCAAAGTCTGCAGTGCAACACTTAGTGGCGAAATGGCACGGAACGACTCTGTAGCTAATAAAACCTTAACTATCCGAAAAGAGCTCGAACACCAGAAAACATTGCACATGTGAAGGAAAGCCTGGAACAAAGACTGACGAAAAGTCACTGCCGTTTATATTTGCAAGTGAGAACAAAAAATTCGTCGGGTCAAAAAATTATCAAAAAGGTCATCTGCATCCTTATAAATTTGTTGCTGTGCCTGAGTTAAAGCGGCCAGACGAACTTCTGCGTGTTGAGAGTGATTTCTGAGTGAATTGGAATCTGGAATTTTGAATCCTCATTCGTTCATTTCTTCAGTTGAGCCCTGGTTCAGCCTGCTGGGATGTGTGAACTCACAGGAAACGCACTGATATGATTCAGAATATTCTCATCACTTCAGTGAAGACCGTTGCCTAATCACAAGATTAGTATTTGGTGCGCATTGTCTGCTGTACGCATCATAATACGTTTCTTTGACCAAACTGTTGATGTTAACCGCATGTCCAAAAACTGCTACGTCCATATGTGGATCAACTCGCAGAACATGAACGACCGTATTGGTATTTTCAGCAAGGCGGAGCAAGAGCACACGATGCCTTGACAATCTTATCATGAGTGCATTAGACGCTCGGCGAGAAGTGCACAATTAGCAGAGGCAGTGAAATATCCCGTCCACCTCGATCGCCTGATTTTATCTATGGGGGAAACTGAAAGATCAGATGTACTCATATAATCCTCACCCAATGAAAAAGGTACAGCAGAACAGTGAAAACGTCTTCGTCGCTACGCATATCTTACAGTTTTTAAATCGATCACAGTGCTGGATCGACGTTAATGGTGGCCATTTCCGTGACGTTCATTAACGAGGATCAGTCCCATTCCAGTCTCACTGTAAATATTTTTCGGGCCAGTTTTATTTTGAACACATTGATTTTCCTACGTAATCACTCAATAAAGGGAACTGAATCAGTTCGATGGTGAACAATTTCGGATATTACAACAGAGAGATTTCTCTGTAGCCACAAGTGATCCAACCCACTGTTTGCAATATTGCGAGCGGCGTTCAATATATAAAGCACTCCATTTTTTCTCAAAGCAGGATGGTTTTATTTATGATTTAAATATACCATTTTTTCCCAATTTCCTTGGTTACAAAGTCCTATTTTTCAACGTAACCTCCGTTCAACTCCATAGGCTTAGCCTACCTCAATATAAGAGTCCTTGGGTGCCCACACTTGTGTGTGGCCTTGTGTAATGGTGGAGCTGGAGAAGTGCGTTCGTATTTTTGTGACCACGAACAATCGTTTCTTCAGTTTCCTTAGAGTCACACAATAAACTTCAGAGGTGATTGTTTAGCCATGAGGGAGGACATAACAAGATAACCCCTCCATAGTCCCAGACGACTTTGCCAGCTGAGAGTACTGTTTTGAACTTCATCGAAGGAGATGTTGTACGGTACCACTCCATGGACTGACACTTTATTTCAGGCTCAAAGTGGTTAAGTCATGTTCCACCGCTTATCTTAATGTCTGACAAGAAATCGTCACCATTAGCCTCATAACGAGCAAGCAGTACGACACCGATATTCCTTCTTTCCTCTTTACGTTCTTATGTTACGCTTCGGCGAACACAGCTGGCCGGCCGGTGTGGACAAGCGGTTCTAGGCGCTTCAGTCTGGAACCGCGAGACCGCAACGGTCGCAGGTTTGAATGCTGCCTCGGGCATGGATGTGTGTGATGTCCTTAGGTTAGTTAGGTTTAAGTAGTTCTAAGTTCTAGGGGACTGATGACCTCAGATGTTAAGTCCCATAGTGCTCAGAGCCATTTGAACCATTTTTTTGAACACAGCGGCGCAACTATTTGAATACGCTAACTGGCGAACAAGTGCCTCAACACTACCAACAGATATATTAGGTTGAGCACTGAGTTGCTCAATTGTTATTAGCCGATGACCTCGAATAATAATGTTCGCACGTTGCAACAACGCAGACGTCACAGCTATGTGCTGCCGGCCTGCGCCTGGAAGATCGTATAGAATTCTTTCTCCTTATTCTCTTAACAACAGCCGCGTCTCCAAGAGCCTCACCATGCTTTTATTCACTACCCAGTATTCGTAGACATTCTGTAAATATTTGTGACTGTCTATTTTTCCTGCGAAAGAAATTTACCGAGTAATCTCTGCTTGGAATGCACTTCAGTTCTAGAATGGGGGCGCCAATCTGAGAAGAGCGCCAGTGGCACCCAGGTGCAAGATTTGTGCAGTGCATATCGCAATTAGTATCTAAAACTGAGGCGACCGAAAATATTCAAGGGAAAAGGAAAAGGGGAGGGGAGAAGCGTCAAATCATAAGTCCCACGTTTGTGAAAATGTTCTCGAACCGGCCCTGAGAAAAACTATGTGTTTTATTTCTTATTGAGCGCCCCTCATATTCTTGGAATACCAGGGAATCCTCGGGTATTTAACGGATAAGTATCGCAATATTGAAACAGTGCTTTTCGAACCTATCATCAGGGTTCTCTTCCACTGTTACAAGTGGCTTCCCTTGCAGCTCATGCGACGGAACACGGTCGAAACGCGTTAAAGTTAGAATTTGACCGTCACAAATCACAAAGACGAAACTGTGACATCACGATACGCAAAGCTAAGCTGTCCGTGGAGCAGTGTAATCAGAAGCGAAACATTTTTCGAAACGATATAATTTGGTTCCAACTAATGTCCCTCATAGGTCCAGAAAGATGTCGAAAGCTAGGCCCAAATAGCAGATGGTACCAACTGTTAACTGACTGAAACAGTCACCTCACTCTGGTTCTCTATGAGAGCGCGAGATGACGTGAACTTTGTAATATTCGCAGTGTAGCTACTTTTGGCTACCACGAGTGGTTCTCACCTATTGAAGGATTGCTCTACTCCGTCTTCCGTATGTGTTCGAATTTCAGCAGTTAAGACTCCAAGTATTTACTAGTGTTTCCAGTGCCAAAACGCTGGAGATTAGTGCAATGACTCTGCAGCAAACTTCACAATCTCACATAAAATAACTACGCAGCACAAGTACTTTAAGTTCTAAGTTCTAGGGGACTGATGACCATAGCTGTTAAGTCCCATAGTGCTCAGAGCCATTTGAACCAACAAGTACTTTACGTCTCTTCTAGGGCGTGACGTACACAGCTGAAAATACGAAGGGAGTATTTATTTATTTTCAGTGACAGGGCGATACAATGGCTATATAGTATTAGTAGCGTAATCTGGCTTGTTAGTTACTGTTAGCAGATCGGCACTCGTACAATATTGTGTCAGTTTTGCACGCTTCAGTAGACATTGGCCTTTCGGTGGCTCTCCACAGGAGCAGATGGTATTTAGTCATTGAGGTATTATTTACAATCACTCAAGAGCAACCGTGAACCACGAGACTCCGGTGTGAATTTCACTGAGAGTTTTCCATAAGGGAAAAGGCACATGGAGATACGGTGGTAGTTTCCCCCTTAAACACAGATTATCGGGCATTAATTTTCGTTTTTTAGCTTCTTATTTTCATTCCAGCGGTGTAATTCATGCTAAGAAGCTGTTGCGTGAAGGGGATGTGGGTTTATCTGGTTGATGAGTAGATGGGAGGCTGCTTTGAGTTGTCATTTGTTTCGTTTTCCGGTCTCCGTTGCTACTTCCCTTGTTATATTAAGTAATGCGATCCCAGGGAGATGGATTATGAAATATAAGCCTTTAATATAAGCATACTACACAGAAAGAAGCGTAGCAGCTAGGAGAATGCAACACATAGCCATACGATTGCCAATCGGGTTAAGCCTGCCGCTGCCGAATTTGCTCTCTCGTTGATGATCTATCGTGTTGAATGAAATATTACTTATTTGAGGACGTTGTCGTTTGAGAAGATAAATTTTGGAAGCGGAAACTAATTTGTATCGCAACATATGATCATAGACACACATTTATTAGCTATAGTCTTTTTAAACGCTAAAGTAATAATGGTTTTCTCATGTTTCCTATTTTTTACAAAAAAAATGGTTCAAATGGCTCTGAGCACTATGCGACTTAACTTCTGAGGTCATCAGTCGCCTAGAACTTAGAACTAATTAAACCTAAGGACATCACACACATCCATGCCCGAGGCTGGATTCGAACCTGCGATCGTAGCGGTCGCTCGGTTCCAGACTGTAGCGCCTAGAACCGCACGGCCACTCCGGCCGGCTATTTTTTACGTTTTGAACCTCAGAATAGATAAACTTTTACTTTTTTCATCCACCCTTCTCCCTCATGTTAGTACCGATGGATGTGTCTCAGTTTTTAAGAAGTGGAAACAAATTTAGAAGGAACAAGATGGAAGATATCCGTCCTACTATGCAGATTTTGATGGTCCTCTAACTCGACCACAACCGGTATCCTTCGCAATTCTCGTCCTACTCAGCTAGCACTTCGTGTCTAATAACTTGGATATCTGCGAGATGTCAAGTTAGCATTCTCTTACAACTCATTTTAGGTGTTAGTAATTTGGTGGTATCTCATCGATGACGTTTCCTACCTGAAATTCTAAGATCGTAAGTTCATTTTTCTTTCGTATGTGCTCATGACAATATTTATTACGAGTTGTCTTTATATTTCTTTCTATGTCCCTCAACCCCCAAGTCGCCGAAGTGGCGTCAACTGAAAACACGTGCAATACGGCGGCCGAACCCCGAAGGGGATGTCCCGGCCAATAAATGCCATACGATCATTTCATTTCATTTCACCCCCATTCTGACTTCTGAATGTTTTTCAGTCGATTTCTGAACGACTTAAATTCGGGGACTTCCATTAAGTATGGCTATCGTCGATCCAAAGATTGGTTTCAGCACAGCAGTGCTTTACTGAACATTGTCCTACTGAAGGTGGGATGTTGTTGCCTTTCTCTTAACTTTGAAGTGACACCCAGCCCTTTATAAAGAGAGTACTCCGAACCACGGTGCAACTCGCCATTTTTCACGTTAACGAACATTGTCAGAGGTGAATGAAGTGATAAGTGACGCATAAAATTCCTAAGGCTGACTGGGGATGAATCCGACACGTTTGGAAGTGTTGTGTGGCACTTTCCCACTGAGCCACAGAACCATACATTCCTCCATTTAATGCTTTGCGCTTCTTTTTTATTTTCACTCTTTCACAATGCCACTTGTTGTACCTGGGGTGGCTCCAATAGGTTTCATAATGTGTTCCTTTCTTATATTCCAATGATTTCTCACTAATCTTTTCCCCCGCTATCCGCTCTCCACACACATGCACGCTATTCTCAGATTTCCAGTTGCACCTTAACACTGTCTTTAAATTATCTCGGTTCCTTCTTTCTTATTTTGACTTTATCCATCTTTCCTACATGCTTTGCTATTTATTTTCATCCTACTTGTTATCATTATTACCTTACTTGTCGGTTCCCTGTGTGCGTACACGTACGCTTCACTCTGCAATAACTCTTATCAGATCTAAACGTATTCTGTTGTCATAGTTTGTGTATGTGGTCTTTCTCAATGAATTTTGTTGTCTTGTGGCTTAAGAAGAGGGTTTCCAGGAAAACCCATTGAGATTTACATCTGAATTCTTTTGTTTCTATACTCGACTTTCCTGCCTAGAAAGACGTGTTGGTTATTTCACTGTAATGTGCATGCGGCAAGAATATTTATGTGTATCACAGGCCTGTTATTGCTCAGTTCCTGGTGGCTAGAAGCCACCTGCTTTAAGGATAAGCTTTCACAATTCTGTCTTGATTTATTGCCCCAATGAGTGCTTCCAAAATCGGCCTTCACATGTTTTGGATGTGTTAGTTTATCATAGACCTCCTATCGTTTCTCTTGTGTCATTGTCAGCGTTTTACATCATTATATAAAGCTGTGCAAAGATAATAGGATTCGCAAAATGTTATGTATTCGCATTGATCTTAGTAACTTAGGCCTACTCTGTTATCACACTTTCTAAACAGCACTAAATTATTGTACACCAATAAATGATTTCGTTTTTTATACTGTACGCCTTCACATTATCGATCCTTTGCATGTCTTTAGCTTATCGCCTGTCTTTTCTAGTATCTCCACTATTTTTAAGCGTCTGGAATTTCACGATCCAATTCGTGGAACCTTAGCCATTCAATCTCCTCGTCACAATTCAGTCCAGAGGACTCCTCATCCAGAATATAGAAGGCAGGTATGTGACATTACGAGAGGCTGCCACATGGAGCGAAAGTTACTGGTGTGTGTTTGACAGCGGACCGAGCTGGGGCCGAAACAGGTAAGCAAGCAGGGCAGGCTGGCTACAGAGAATGCTCTGTGGAACTGGCTAGCGTGAAGCGCGAAGACGCAGTAGGCCAGATTAGAGGGAATTCCCAGGCAAGTCTGCTCTCCTGCAGGACGAAACGGGAATGGCGTCCACAAATGAAATTAGAAGATAGAGGTAAAATTTTTTTACGTAAAATACAAAATCGTTTCAGCTCGTGGGTGTTGATGCTCTTGTGATGAAAAGTTTTTGATTTAGCCCGGACAATCGGCCGTTTGTACAGCCTTTCGAACATATTTTTTACTGTAGCTATGTTACAGTATATGAAGGACTGTTTGAATGATGATTCGAAGCTGGCGACCAGGCAAATTGTGCGAATCGATTAATCCATTTCGCAGAAAATGTTAACGGCTGAAATTTCCGGTCAGCTAGTGGTACCATTTGTATGTGCGCCGCTCGAATTTTACATGCAAATACACGCAGAAAACGCGTTTTTCTGAGAGGTTTTTGAAGCGCGCCACTTCTGTACTTACACGAATCGGTTCAAACATTGCACGAAGGTAGATAAATGGGTAAAGTCAAAGTGAAATTTTTTCATCCGATAATCTTTATCCATTGTCGAGATATGATGCTTTAACGTCGAGGTCAACTAACACACAAAAATTATTCTTACGCGAAATGAATGAGCGGAAACAGTTTAAACTGATTCAAGTAAATAAAAAATGCATTCTTACGATAAAACTGAAAACTTACTTCCAAAAATGTAGCTTCATTCGGATTTTACGTGCAAAAAATAAGTTTTGTGAGGTTTTCATGCGCGTGGCTTCTGTGTTTCCGACTTACGTGAATAGGTTTAAATTTTATGCATGCAATTAATGGTCGTCCTGTTGTTTTATGAAAGATTTATCCCTTGCCACAACATAATCAACATGGTTCGAAAGGCAACTAAAAAACCGATACCAGATCAGTCGTCGCCAGAGTCAACTAAGAACTATATCGATTGCCAAGCCACGGTAGAATAAAAGTTGGGAACCGGGAAAAAATGCCCTTAGCATGGCACAAAAAAGGCGAGTATGTCCTGGACAGAGTTCGGGGTGTAAAAGAAGGAAACTAACGTTTCGACTTATCTTGCAGCTTCAAAGACAGTTAAATCAAAACATCTCGACATATTTTCGCTTTTTTCCGCGATCTTACTTCCCCAGCACAGGGAAGTCTCTTAGCTGCAAGGTGTTGACACACCTGCATCTTGCAATTTATAGGCTTAAGCCCTTGATCCTGTGCCTAAAATCCAGAAGATTCACCAGCTATAGAAAGCAATACATCACATGGCTGTAGAGCATACATGTAACAGCTAAAAAAAATTCTTCTGGTACCATAAAATTTCTGGGGGTGGATTTGTTTCTGGGGGCGGAGGGGGGAGGATGACATCATGAACCATGTTACTTTACTTGAAACGATGCGTTAAATTGCATGACACGTAAAAAAGCACGAATATGTACAAATGTTTCGATTTAAATGCCTTTGACGCTGCCAGATAGGCCGAAAAGTTAGTTTTCTTGTTACATCTCTAACTCTGTCCATTACATATTTGCATATTTGCCTTCTTTGGGCTGTGATAGGAGCGTTTTTCATTCTGGTATACCGTATACACAAGCTACAGAGAAGCTAAATACATCGGAGAAATCGCGACGATGAGACGAGCTTATTTTAAGAGTTGTAACAGCTTTTTTCAGTATCCCCACCAGCGGACATCGATACTGATACTGACGAGCTGGCACGAGTATCGCGGCACAGCAGTGCAGAACGCTGTCATGGAGGGCGCGCACGAAGCGTGATATGGCCAGAGGCAGTGACCCAGGTGTTTACTTGCGGGTGGTAGTAGGCCTGATCCGACATCAACAATCTCAGATTTAGCTCTTGCTTCGCGCTGTAGTCCGGGTCTCACTTGCAGAGCTTTCATTCACGCTGGTCGCGTTGTTTTTCTCTGTGCTCATTTCTTTGCAGTGTTCAGACTTTCCTCCATAGGGTGACTCACGCAGTGAGTTTCGTTCCCTCTTCCGGGGTTCAGCTCCCGAGTTTTGCAGTCAAGCCACTGTCCGTAGAGTTAGTCATACATTCGTGCTGGCAGTGATGTTGACGGCATTGTCACATACAGTGCAGATACAAAAGTGGCAATGCAGGATGCTATGCGTGTGATGCATGATGTTTTCCTCGTAGTATTAATTTGTGGTCACTGTGGACACGATATTTCTGCAATGCTGACAGGAGCAGTTGCAGCTCCAGAAACAGCAAGAACAGCAACAACAATCAGAGTATGGAATTGGTCCGCACTCGTGCCATTCTGGTGTCGAACCACGCACCTGCAGAGATACCTTCTCCCCCACAGGTCCCAACGCTGTTCACTCCAGAGAAAAGTGTGAGAATTACCTGCAACCGTTCTTGCTGCACTGTCATATAGGGCGTATCATCGAACCTGCTGATAAGGCTTTCTTGTTATTGTCCAGAGGTGTGCGATTATACGAAATCGCGCAGAATTGGAAGCTTTGAGAAATGTAATTTTGTGGAACTTTGTCGGTTGCTCACGCTGTGGTGGTTTCATAGTTACGCTCTAGCCAGCAGCACAAGGGCCCCTGGCGGTAGTATGATTCCTCGACTGCCAGTCTGCAAGGTCTCCTGAGCATATGTCGCTTCTTCGTAAGCTGACTCGCTAATTAGGGACGTGAACGTGTGTCTAACTCACGTTCCTGAAGTACAAACTAGAGCACTAACTTTGTCCGACCCCTCTTTAGCCAAAGTTGCTATGACCGTAGAATCCCATGAGCTTATAGCAGCGGCAAAGGATGTGCTGTTCAACATTTGAGAGGACTGTGCTGAATCAGGTGGCCTTGCCCTCTGCTGAGCCACTGTGCACTAAATCAGTAGAGACGTCATGAGCCCCGCTTGCGTCGTTTTCTGGGTTCTTGCTTCCCTTCCTCACCTGTTTCTGCTCAATTGGCTAGCCATCAGTTCTGGCACGTTTGGTATATGGTGTATAGTCGACAGGACTGACTGCATGCAGATTTCTTCTGTAGGGTAAGCCGCAAAGTACACCATTTGGCAACAGTTTGTGGCTTTCAGCGAGCAACAGGAAAGTCATTGGAAGACCAGTGTTTTCCCTGGACTCAGAGACCTGACTGCAACACATCACGAGAATCGTTTCAACGGATTCTGCTAACGTTGGTGTTCGATGAGCGACCAGTTGAGTTTTAGGTAGACAAAGGAGCGATGGTCAGCCTAATTAACTTTATAGATACACGGTCTTGCGATGCTATGTGTTGCAATGACCTCTTTGTGAAGTTGTGTCTTATAGTAAACAGTCTATTCCTTTGAGGAGAAAATTTTCCATCTCAGTACTTTATCAGAATGTGAAACAGCGGCTTGCGTTTTTGGTAGTTAATTCATCATGGTCGCAAAATACTTTTTCGTTGGACGCCTTTTCTGTTTTTGGCTACCAGATAGCTGACAAGGAACATTTAGTGCCTCAGTTGGGGCTCTTCAAGATTTGGACTGTGTGCTGTGGTTGTATGATCAGCTGTTTGAGAATATCGTGGGTCGGCAGAAACTTTCGAGACACACGTCTCCCTCAAACCATCAGCAATACCTACATTTTGTCGTTCCCTTTCCTGATTACCTTCACATTGGATGACAAGGTCAATGCCATGATGCAATGTTGCGAGAACTTTAGTGTCTTTTGTCCTCTTTTGCCGAGTCAGTGGGTCATCCATTTGGTGGTGAATCAGAATCCAGGTGGCACCATGCAACTTCGCAGCAATTTTAAACAGACGATCCACATGCAGTGTGCCACAGACTCATACCCAATTCTGTGACTAGAGGAGTAGTTGTCGAAGTTGTCACGGGGTCAGTATTTCACACACTGACTTAAGCGACACATACCTGCAGCTGCCATTTAATACTGCTCCTCAGAATCAGCTTAATCACTTGCTTTTAGGAATTACTTCTGCACCAGGAATTTATCAGTAATATTTGGAGCAGTTGATTCGGGACATTCCTTGTTATATAAACTACATCGACGACCTCTGGATCATGTGCTCCATGCGAAAGGAACATTTACGAAATCTGCAGGAGATTTTGCAATAGCTTCTGGAGAACAACCTTCATTGCAAACTGGAAAAATATGTTTTTACCCCCAAAGGTCCATTTCTTTGGACGCGTGATAACCAAATATGTTGTCATCCCTACGGATGAGCACATCAAAGCCTTTGTCAATTTGCCAGTGCCCAGGAAGCTGAAGGGGTGCCAGACCTTTTTTTGGCAAGATTTCGTATTAAACTAAATTTATTCCCAAGCAGTGCACATCTGCTATCCTCTTAATCAGCTTCACCATACAGGCATCAGATTCATATGCTCTGTGGATTATGGGCTTTCCACTCCCTCAAACAGTGTTTCTGTTCCACTCTCTGTTTAACTTCTTTTACGTCATGTAAACTGTTAACCGTGGCCACAGATGCATCGCAGGTGGCATTGGTGCAGTTCTATTGAAGGAGAACCCAGATGGCACCGAGCAGCCCAGCATATATGCATCTAAGATGCTTTCCACAGTTCAACATAACTGCTAACAGGTGGAAAAGGAGGTGCTATCTATCACGTTTAGCTGAAAAAGTTAACTTTTTTGTGTGGAGCAAAGTTTCTGCTCATCACCAACTATAAGCCCGTGGCTTGCTTATTCAGTCCTTGCTCTAAGCTACTAAACTGAACTGCAGAGATGGGCCTTCTTTCTCCGTAATTATTGATATGACATTTGTTACCAGTCCACCACACTGCATACTAATACAGATTCACCGTCTTAATTGATGGCAGGACCAGATCTGCTGTTCGATCTATAGAAGTCTCTTGTTTACACACTGGACGATACCTTGCAGCAGACATTGCTGGATTTTATTTAGATGGTGTGGAAGGTGATGTCCGCCACAGGCACTGATCTGCTTTTCTAGATAATTTTTTCAGCAGTCTACTCCTTCGAAAGGAGTTACGGTATGGCATACGATTTTTTGCTTTGAGATCGGCTCAGTATTGTCCAGGGTCCTCATGCTTGCCACAGAGGATCAAAGCTGTCGAGTGGTCGTCCTTCTGGTGTTGTGTCCTTCATACTTCATGCGTTGCCCTAGGGTATGTCTCGTATGAAGGTTTTGGCATGGCATGGTATCTACTAGCTAGCAATCAGCCATGACATTGAATATCTTACATAGCTTGTGCACAGATCCAGACTGTACTGCTATGACAGCTTTCACCTTGACCATTTCTGGATCATTCTTGAGACAGGATGCCACTCTTTGGGAAGTATGTCATTGGTTGTGGTCAGTGCTTTCTCAACTTCCCCTATGTTGCCAAATAGTCCTCCATTATGTCGACAGTAACTACTTGTAGGTTGTCACTCATTTTTGTTGTCAAGGGCTCTCCCTAGGTCTTTGTCTCCTATAATGGTTGGCAATTCTTGTTATGGGAGTTTGCAGATTTTTGTATTCACAGTGGTATCCAGCATCTGACCACCACACTGTTTCACCCAGCTTATAGCTCAGAGCTGGAGTGATTCATGCAAATATTCAAAACTCAGGTGAAGAAGTCTGTGTCAGCCTCATCCCATGACAATCCTCATCTAGTTTTCTTGCCATGTACCAGGCGATGCTGGTTAATGGATGCAATCTGGTGGTCAGTCAACGTTGTTGAGAGCTCATCTGGGCAGGCATCCAGAGAGTGGTTCTGAGGAAGCGACAGGAAGATCAGGACGTGGTCACTACCATGCAGGTCATTGAGGACTCTCCAGTGGGTGGATGGGAGAGAACAAGGCTGCAGATGGAAAGAGCAATGCCTGAAAAGGTACTGTGCACCACACTGAAGTGCGTAGGGGAACCAGTTTTGAAGAGCCAAAGGTAAAATTGTGCCAGTAAGTTTTTTAGGGCACCATTATGGCCAGTGATCGTGGTTCCACTTCACAAAGTGTTATGGGCATTGTAATAACCCAAGATTAGAGAAGGTGGGAGAAGCTGAGAACCCAGTGCAAAAAATACGATCTGAGACACTTCGCCATCAGGAGGGAGGTAACCATTGTAGATGGTAATATCGTGAAATGCCCTTACCCAAACAACCACAGCGTCCAAAGGAGTGTTAAGAAGCCCAAGTTCGATATACAGCATGTCCAGACACTACCTGACACCCTGTGCTATGTCTAGGTAGCACAGTTCTTATAATATCCACAATATCCACAAAGACCTGGGTCCAAGTTGTTGGAAACCAGGTCTCCGAAAGCGCAGTGCAGAATGCAGATGAAGAGTTTAAAAGATGTTGTAGCTCAACTAGGTGGTGGAAAAAAACACTAAAGTTCCACTGGAGAGTGCTAATATACTGTGAAGCTACGAAGGGACCAAGACCAAGAAAGCAGGTTATGCCCAAGGCTCACCTGCTACCACTGGTTGAGGGTTAAGGAATCAACACAGCCGGGCGCGGTGGTCTAGTGGTTCTAGGTGCGCAGTCTGGAACTGCGGGACTGCTACGGTCGCAGGTTCGAATCCTGCCTCGGGCATGGATGTGTGTGATGTCCTTAGGTTAGTTAGGTTTAAGTATTTCTAAGTTCTAGGGGACTGATGACCACAGAAGTTGAGTCCCATAGTGCTCAGAGCCATTTGAATCAACACACATAGGTTCTGCGTCCCATTGTATGGTGCGACCTGTGGCCTCAGACGCTGCCAGAATCTCCGTTTTGGCCACAGGAGTGGAACAGGTGGTATCTGGTGGCGTTGAGGCCATCGGAATCTCCTTCTTCTTGGAGGACTTTTTCTTATCTTTCCTCTCCTCCGAGGATCTGAATGATCGCAAGGGCACCATCTGCAGGGTTCTTAGGATTGTTTGCACCCCAAGTTGCATGCTCTGGGCATGTAGGCCCATCACACTTTCCTCATGGGCTGTCATTTGAGCGTGGTATTTCTTCTGGCAGCAGGGGTGGCTACCAGTGGTAGTGGTGAGCTACAAAGCTTTGCATTTGTGTGTGGTGGATGGTGGTCAGCAGAATCTGACCCATTCAGTTGCATGTCCATGACCTGTTGGACCACTGATGCTGATATCTGCAAGACAGCCAGGTGACAGGTTTGACTGCAGCATTGTTACTGTGGGAGGCTCTCAATTGTGGCAGTGTGGTCACTCACTACTGCCCCCACCATGAAGTCAGCCATCCCATTTTTGACCATGTAGTAGGGCCCCACTGGGATTAGCTGGTGTGACGACACATTTGGAGCTCATGGAAATTGAACCGGCACACTCCTTCTGACACTTTACAGTGCATGAGCCGCCCCCACTGATACCAGCAAACCAATTGTTACCCCAGCCTCTGCAATCTTCCACCCCTCCAGCAAAGCTACATTAACATTGTCTCCTTCGATGGCTGGTCTGCTGCCAGGGAAACATGTGTCTTTGCTGGTTTGCAGCAGAGGTCATGAAAGAAGCCATGCCATTATCGACCATATGTGCCCTTTTTTTGGGGGGGGGGGGAAGAATTTAGTATCCTTGCCACTAGACATGAGATGGATGCACATAAGCTGGTGTTAGAATAGTGCAGAAGGCTGTCATGGAAGGTGCTTGAGGAGCATGGTTTGAGCACAGCCACTGACCCAGGAGCTTACTTGCAGGCAGCAGCGTGTGACCCAATTTCCCCTTTGCGAGTGCTATACGTTTCACATGCTGAGTGGTTTCAGATTTTCACAATGATAACATAACGTTTTTCTCTGTGTTCATATCTATGAGTGTTTGGACTTTTGCTCTCCTGTAGATTGACTTGCACATCATGTTTCATCCCTCTAATGGGGTTCATCATTTGAACTTTATATTCGAACCACCATGAGCTAGTATAGTTACATTTGTGTTAACAGTGATATTTTGTGGCGTTGCTACACCTGGTGCAGATACAAAAGTTTGTCATTACAATAGTTTATAAAATTAATAACAAATGAATTAAAAATCAATATCTGCATATGAAAGCTGAAATTAAAGATAATTTTCGTGTACTGATATGCAAATTGTTCCATTAGTTTAAACTCTCCACAGGTGCTCATAATATGAAGACAGTGTAAGTGACACAGGTCATTAACTTATATTCTCAGAGAATGAATAACCACAATCGATCATTATTTATAATTTTAATTTAAATTTGAACACATTGCATGGCTTGATGTAGGCTTGAACTTGTAGCTTTGTTAATACTGTGTCAGTATTTTAATGAGAGATCACAAAGTGACGTTAAGAATTTTCACTTTGATCTAATTCATAGTGTATATATATCTGTAATTATCTTTAAAATCGAATGCTGATCATTCTTTAAATACTTAACTTGGAATCAGCAGTTGGTAGATCTTTCGTCAGTGGTCAGTGGCAGTCATATGGTAGTGGGCCTTAGTAGTAGAGCTACCTATTTGCAGCCCTACTCTCCATTTTTGCCAGATGTAGCCAAGATGACGTCGATGACGTCATCAAAGATGGTAGCCTGTAGACTTAGGAACAGTGCATGACATCATCCAAGATGGCGGCCGTGACGTCAGTTGATGATGCAAATACCATTATTCAAGATGGCAGGAAAGTGCCATGCCCCCCTGCCATGCCCCCCTCTCCTCCCCCCCCCCCCAGTGGGAAGTTCAAATGCTGTCAGGATAATGCAATGCACCATGGCAACCTCTACTAACCTAAGAAAATGGCAGGAAAGAAAGGGCACTTGGGCTACCTCTGCTAACCTAAGTCATTCGTCTGTCACCTTGTCCTAGGAAATGGTGGAAGAGGACTTGACCTGTGCTGGACATAAGTCTTTATTTGGCAAGCACTATTTATTTAAACAATTAGAGGCAGTACCACCATCAAGTGTAGTTGTCATGGGGTCTGAAGTCCAGCTGATGTAGTACACAGTACTGCCACCAGAGGGCGCAGTTGTCCATTCTGTGATGTAAGCCAAGATGGTGGGGGGAAATGGCGGGAAACTGTGTGGTCGCCATGGGGTGCAGAATCCAATTGACCAAGTACACAGTGCCGCCACCAGAGGGTGCTGTTGCCCATTTCATGACATAACCCAAGATGGATGTCTGGAGGGGAAAATGACTCACCCTGCATTGGGCTGCAGGAGAGAGGAAGGAGTGTATTTTATTTATTCTGGAACAATTTTTTTAGGGATGTATTTTAGATAGTATATTTATCACACTGATATAAAACAAACACTCCGACATGCTTGGGGTCACACCACACAACCTACAAACCTGAGAACTACTCGTAAATTACCAAAATAATGCTCTGCAGAATCGCAAACAACTCCTAAATTACCAACATCATTTCAGTACACAGCATACAGACATGCAAACACATCCTAAATAATGCAGTACACTGACGTGCAGACACGAAATCAGCTCGCCCAAGTAATGCACAGCACAGCCTACAGTCCTGTATGTAAAATAATGCAACAGACACACAAAAAATGTGCGCAGGCACTGCCCACCGCCCCCTGTCCACTGGACCACACAGGAGGCTACCGTACATGCTCCCAGAAGTCGGGATACACTGGCAGCCAACCACAAAGTGACGCCTCCATCAACTGCCAAGCCACCCACAGCTGCCAGTTCGGGTCCCTCAAGCATGAAGTGGCGGCATTCCTTTCATACTTGACACGTGAGAAATACCTCTCAAAATACGTGGTCACTTAGGCACCATTGCTGATGCATCCAGACAGGAGTGAAGACCTATTTGAAGAGCTCAGATGCTCCAATGGCACGTGCGCATTGACGCCACCACGAGCCACCACCGGACACAAGCTAACACAAGCCATCACTCTCACACCACTGCTGCCTACAGCGAGCAGGTGAAAGTTGGGTCAAATTTCGGGTATACAGTTGGAGTCCTTAGACTGTTATACTGACGTTACAGAACTGCAAGGCGTGCTCAAGCAGGTCCCATATGGGAGACACCTCTGGGCAGCACGGGTGTTTACCATTGCTGGTGTGATCCCCCACTCTACCTGCGCTCCAGCAAAGACCTAATTGCCAAGTGACTCACCCTTGCAGATACTGCAGAAATCCATTCATAATAGCACAGGGTGCAGTATTCCTAGCGATGCTAATGGGACATGTGAGCTGCATCTAGCCATGCCTGCGTACACAGTAAGGCTGAATCATCATGTGAAATGTTTGTCCTGCTATCAATATACGTCTCAGAAACGTTAAACGTTCTCACCAATAAAAGCCTGTCCATGTTCATGTAAACACCATTAATCATAAAAGCATTCTCGTTGTTTGGAAAGAGAACACTCTCTAAGCAAAGACGGGGTGATCTCAGAACAATTATGCTAACAGAATTCGAAGCACTGTGTTACAGAAGAGAAAAAAAAGGCCAGAATTTTCGGTATCCTACAGCTACAGGTCTGTAGAGGTCCTAATGCCACAGTGGCGGATGAGCGTTGGTATTCCTGCCAGATACGGATTGTCTGCTTCATCTAGTCTTTGAACACTAGCTTTCCCAGAACATACCTTGCCTCCATCTTGTTTGAATCTGTTTGTAGACACTCCTACATCCTGGCACAACAGATGTCTTGTGAACAGAGCATTATGACGGTATTTTGTACAGATCACCATATTGCACCGACAATTAAAACCTGCAAAGTGGCCTACAGTTCGCTAGATACGGAAAGATTCTTACTCAATTATACTGCTCTCCCACTCAGGACAGGAGCTTGAATATTAGAATGCGAGACAGGTCTCCAACCCAGCAATATATCACCGCATATTATGTCGATGTAGTAAACATACAATTCGTATTATGTGCCATAAAAAATCAGCTCTTTTGCATAATTAGTAAATATACCGCGAAGACAGACAGAACTGTATACACTCCTTGTAGCACTGGATATTTCCCTGCAAGGTCAGCAGTCATCCACCCCCAATGGGTGACCAGAGTGCCCTCAGCGGACCGAAGTCACTCTCAGAACTGTTCTACAAATTCAGGCTCGTTCCCCCTCGGGACAAACACGTTACTGTTTCTGGTCTGGACCTGCTTGCTTGCTTTTCTTCACCCATCTCCAGTCTCTGGGATTACAAGAAGACATGTATTTTTGCATGGTTTGCCATAATATTATACCATTTTCGCGGTACTTCACGATATCAAACACACAGCAGTATCCTACCGATCGGTCGATCGCACATGGATATACACAGACATACAGAAAACAGAGCAAGCACTCTCCACAGGTGACTGGATGAAGTCAAGTACAGTGCTATATTACATTTCCTGATCAGTGCATTTGGGCTAAGTGTTGGTAGATGTACTACATTTATAAGCAATTCTAGAACGCAGAACGAGAGGTTATGTCATGACCGCGTGTATTGAACTGACATAAAATCGATAGAATTGCGAAAAATGATGGGGGGATAGGTATAAACTGACTGAATATACAACAAAATGTGGGGAAATTGAGGAAGTACTTGCATATCTTCTGGCTGGCGCAGAGCAATTTGTAGATAGGAACAAGTATGCAGCACCAAGTGCAATCCGAGAAAATGTCGACATGGAAACGATGGGAGTCAGTGAAGCAGTCAATTTTTTTTTCCGTCAAGACAGCATTATACTGTTCGTCTATGGAGGTACCAGTGATATACACTCCTGTGCTTGAAGAAAACCACAGACATAGTATCAGGACAAAACTGAATACTACCGAAGCGGGAACAGGGTGAAGAGAAATCATACATATGTTGTGAGGTAAAAATTTACTTATTTCTCATTCAGCGTAAAAGTAATTTTAAATTTTCATAAGCAGGCACAGCAACACTATTTTCACACATCTTCTTCTTCTTGAGTCGATGGAGAGCAAAACAGTCGTAGAATTCCAGGTCTTGAATAGGAGCATACTTGAAGATTCGATGCATCCATCAGATCTTCTCCTTCCCCTTCACATAGATGATGGTATCCATGTGGTCGAATAATCGAAGCGACGTCATCATATCTTTATAGGGCATGCCAAGATCATCCAAGTGAATTCCAGGGTAGAAATGTGTTTAGTACTTTGCACTCTTCCGTGTTTTAGCACACTTCACATTCTTGAAAGACCTCTGTGATTTGGTGTTTGCTAAGAATATCTCTATTATTTCGGCATCTTCTGTGTGCGCTAACTACGCTCATCATCATAGAAACCCGAAGCAGGTGTACGACATTGCATCTGAACCTCAACTGATGAATGTTTAAAGCTTTTTAACGGCAAACTTCAAGAGGAACATGATGAATAGATGTCCTCAGAGGTGTGTATTAAAGGACTGACAGTGCCGAAAATTGTACAACACACAACGCCTGCGAGTGAGTATCGTCGTGATTGTTCTGGCTGTTGCAGGTCACTAAATGAGTCGAAATGATAGATGGGTGCCGGGACCTCCAGCAATATCTAAATTCACAATACGACATTCACCAGTTTTCCATATAGTCTTTGGTAATGTATACCGCATAAACACACCACGGAATCTTGGAATGTTGAATTTTTTTCTAACAAACCTAAGAAGATCATTATTTGTGAGTGGCCGATATGGTAGGTAATGTGTGTGTGTGTGTGTGTTTTTTTTTATTTATGAATAGACCAAACCCTTTCCAGGACGGTTATAAGTACAGTCCTTTACCGATGTCTACTGCTTCCATCATGCGGTTATGTCTTCTTGCTTCCTCTAACTGCGCTTGGGAGTTCTGCGCGTTCTTGTCTGTTCGAGCAATAGCAGCACCACCAGCGAGGGACCCTAGCTCTGAGAGAACGGAGAGGGCTGGGATAAGGAATAAAAGAAAACCACCAGATGTCTTAAGTGTGGTGGAACACGAGGTGCTTTAACCGATCCTTTTCTTCCTCTTCCCACACCCTTCTGCTTCAGAGCGTTTTTAGCTGCATACATCACTGTCAGGATACTTTTCATCTTCTTCTTCTGTAGTGCACAACGTGCAGCATTAATAACTCGCTTGAAGTTCATCACTCCTAAACCAAACTTAGTTTTTCCACGCGTGGTTTTATCAACTGTAAATGTTGCAATGCGTTGACCTATATCAGTATCCTTCCTTCTGCGTATTGCCTTAGCTTTATCATCTACAATCCTATCTTCAATGTGACGACTTGGGAGATCTTTATTTGAAGCGTATGTAATGTAGTGTTCCTTACACGTTTCGTTGAACAGATTAACACCCTTATCACCACGTGCCAAGCGTTTCTGAACCTTTGTTTAAGGTCCACAGTAGTGTAATTCCACTGGCAGTTTGTCTAGAATACCACTACCTCCCCTAACGCGCATCCTAGTATGCATGTTATGCTACTGCGGTGGTTGTGGACTGCGCACCCATTGTATAGCAAATAGTTAGCAATCCAACTGTTTTTTGCTGCAGTAAAACCAAGCCATTTGACAAGCGCTCTATTTCAGAGACGTCTTGTGACTCTCTCCAAAAGAAACACACCCAGTTCTGAGCTTTTCTGCAACTCCTCGGTGTAGAAACAACCAGCTGTTTCTTCACCTTTTCTGTCCTTCTGGACATAAGTTCTAGGTTTCGTTCTTTGCTTCTTTGAAACTGTAAATATCTCTGTTGACCAGTCGATAGGTATGATTTCTCAGATGCTTTCTTGTGTTTTGAGATATGTTCCAAATCACCGACGTTAAATTTCTGTTTGCATGGATCCAGCATTTTAATGCGATAGTACACCGTATCCATAAATACATTATCACGAACATCGATTGATGTAATTTTTATTGTGCTATGTTTGTTTCGATTATAAAAAATGGTTCAAATGGCTTTGAGCACTATGGGACCTAACTGCTGAGGTCATCAGTCCCCTAGAACGTAGAACTACTTGAGAGGTGGCATGAGCCCCCTCTCATATTTATATCTTACGATTTTCCTCTCTAATTGCATGCAGTGAAAAGTCGCTATTCCTTCACACGCGGACTTCCCACGCAGCGTCTCTCGTCACCCACGTGGTCCGGTGACAGGCGGGCCCTGCTGATCTGGAAAGGGTTAAGCCGACGGGTGTGAGGAAGTCGAGTGAATCCTTTGCAGACGCCGACATTGTCAAAAGACACGCCCGGAGGGGTCTTAAGTAGCGGCTGAGCTAGAGGTTCCGTTACTTCGCAGAAACTTAGCGAAAACACTTTCTGGCGGGCTACCAGCGAGGCGTGGGAATGACTTGTGTACCCAGGCAGTTGTGGCGGGAAAATTCCCGCGCTTTCTGCAAAATAGTAACTGTGATTGGCTTGCTCAGGGCATAGCTCCGTGACGTAGCAAAATCAGCGCAGAAATTGGCGCCAAGAATCTCCATTGGTGGAATGGTAGTGCTCCGGCAATAGAGTGGAATTTTCCGCCGGTTTTCGAGTTGCTGATTGGAACGTTTAACCACGGCCACTGTCGTGGGGGCGGGAATGTTGTGTGTTCCGCCTGTACGGGTGCTCTAGGTAGTCGGCTCTCGCCTTTCAGTCGAGGACGTCGAAGCAACCAGCCATTTTTTCGGGTTGAGAGCTAGATATGCGGGCGACTTTGTCCATGGTGCAGCGTATAGTGATGTACGCACGTCTCTTGCCTGGCTATATAAACATAAACTCTTGGAAGTTTCGCCTGTAATCACCACCATTCAGTTTTCTTGTTTTATCAATAATGAGAAATCCACACTGTTAATGATTCCAGCAATCGGCACATATCTTTACAAAATCATTGAAGGACATGTCAATTCCTACACGTGCTTGGTAAATGTGTTTTAAATTCAGATTCTCTTGTTTGAATACTATACTAACCAACTGCTTCTGGATTTTGGAACATGTGTGGCTTAGACAAAATACATCAGCACCCGTATGACGACCGAAACAGAAATATTTTCGAATTTGGTCTTGTTTTCCCACAGCAACATCGTCAAATATGAACACAGTGTTTGGCTTTGCTTTTTCACTGAATTTGCCTTTTACACCGTGCAATATGTCGTGCAATAGCTGGTACTTGAGCTGAAACAGTGGTTTTGAAAATATGCAAACATGTTCAAATGGGACTCCAAGTATGTGTGTTAGCATTGTTATAAGGATATTAGTCTTGCCACAATTGGATGGACCTACAGTAACTGCTTGTATATTATCAGGAAAGAGTATTCTCTTCTTCTTCTTCTTCTTCAGGTCTTCTTTCTCATCTTTACAGGACCGGTCACCAACAACAAAGTCCTTTAGTTGGCATATAGAAAAATACACTTGTAAGGATGGTAATAGTATGTGTAGCCACTATAGCTCCATCACTTAACCGAGTTATACTGGCTACACAGAAAATTCAGCTATATATTTTACCTATAAAGAGTAGCTTCGTCATTCACGCTGACAATGACTGGTGAGGAGGCACTTGTCTGCTGCTGCATGATTGTAGGTACAGCACTGAAAATAGTATTATTAATAAGTGTTATAATTGGGCTATAATGAGAGCAGTATGAAATAAAACACAAACACAGTTTGAAATTATATATACTCATTATTTATTTAAATATCAGACACTGGATACAGTATTTCAAAAAAATCATTAGACTCTTTCTTTATCTTCTTCTTCACACCTGTACAGTATTTCACAAATAAATCTTTTTAATATGCAATAAATTCTGCATGTATCCCCTTCAAACCGATGGGTACCTTGCAATAATCTGGTTTTTCACATGTACATTTAACCTGTTTCTGTTTTGGTTCTGCATTCATTCGCAAACATAGGTACTGCTCCAAATCATCAACACATACTTTATGCATACATAGAAAATTTACATCATTGCATGCAGAATCTAAATTCGGCAACTAGCGTCTGAGTCTTTCTAATGCAAGGCATAGCTCACTGTATACATCATATGAGTTCATAACTGAGGTGTGCCATAAATAAACACACTTGTCACCTGATTTCACACATAGTGTAGAGTCATCATACACTGTTATAACTGACAGTGTCACACCAGTAAGGAGAATGTCTGGCGAGGGGGTGTGAGCTGGATAATACTCGGTGGTTATCTGCTGACTGATGTAGCTCTCTGTACAACACATTTCATCCCATTCAAACTCAGAAATAAGTGCTTTGATATCCTTCAATGCATTTTCAATTTCTGTCCTTACATGCAAACTCCAGTCATGATGTGCTTCTACACCCACATTTACAGATTTAATTCCACTAGGAGTTAAATTGTTTGTAGAACTGAAAAGCATGGGTATATTTGATATCTTCTTATCTGCAGCATCTGTACTCGTCCCTGCACTAGCATAGGAATGTTCTGCTGGGATGGGTCATATGTCAGTGATCAGTACTGTCACTTGTAGTTGTTTAGGACCACCACCAGCACTCGAGGTGTTGGGAGCAGACTGCGAGTCATCGTCACACAAATCAATGAGTGGAACAGACAGTAACAGCTCCCTGTCCTACTCCAGCAAGTGGGCTATGTGAGGAACCTTCTATCCACAGTGTCTGCACTCTGTCCCTGCACTACCAAAGAGATGTTCTGATGGGATGGGTCATATGCCAGTGACCAATGCTGACCTCCATCTTGCTGTTGTTTAGGACCACCTGCAGCATTCGAAACATTATGAACAGACCAGGTGTCCTCATTGCCCAAATGGATGGTTGGGATAGAAATTAAAAGAGTCTTGTCCTACCCCAACAAGTGGGCCATGTGTGCTACAGGATCCCACATGGTCACTAAAGGTTCAGACATACTGGAGGTTGTTGCTGCCACAGATCTAGAGGTCGGTACAGGTCTCAACAAGATGGCAGCTGAGGTTTCTGCACGTCCAGATATGGCATAGGTAGATGTGTTATCTCTCACCCCAGCAGGCTTCGACCTGTCGAAGACTATTGCTGAACAAAGAGGAGGAGGAAGCCTTACATATAGACGAATACATGAAAACAACCAATAATAATAATAATAAAAATAATAATAATGCTAACTACAGACAAAGATGTGATATGGGATACTTACTTTTCGGTTTCTTTCTGTTCTGCAGGGCTGTGCTGGATGTCAACTGCTGCTGAAGCTTCATGGTTCTTCTTCTTCTTCTTCTGCTGCTGCTGCTGGCTGACTGAGGAAGACAGAGGCTGTGGAGCTGCTGAGCCTCCCCTATACTCTCTGTGATGACGTCACCAGATACCGCCACCCTATTGGCCAAAGCCTATGATGTGTGGAATCAGGATCCCTATTGGTTCCCGCCTTTTTGTCTGGACCGCCATATTGGAATACATCACAGGAGGGGAGTGGGGGAGCGCCGACAGTGCATTCTGATGGTGATGTAGTGAACTAGGCCAGTTGATATCCAAATGTCAACATGAACACCTATAGTCCATTGTGGAATAGGGTAAAGTTAATGTGGGGTGTCAGGCAATTTTAGGGTAGCCACGCAGTCTGAGGCGACTTGTCACAGTGCATGCAGCTCCCCCCCGTTGGTAGTTCGAGTCCTCTCTCGGGCATGGGTGTGTGTGTAGTTCTTATCGTAAGTTAGTTCAAGTTAGATTAAGTACTATGTAAGCTTAGGGACCGATAACCTCAGCAGTTTGATCCCATAAGATCTTACCACAAATTTCTAAATTTTTTTAGGCAATTTTAAAAAAAGATAGGCAGTTCCAGCGTAAACATCTGTCTGTGTGAGACTGAAATGCATCTTCATGCGATCCCACTGCATTATCATTGTTTGTCGTAAAGTATTGACCACATGCTTTTCCATCATCTTTTGTTTCCATTCAGTGTCTAGGAGACCATGGATACAGTCCTCAGCTGTGTTCTTGCATGTAGTACAGTCATTAAATTCATCCCTGCTCATCACCAGCATTTCCTCAGTTGTACACATGGATGCTTGCACCAGAGTGGGTAAGCATCTTGCCTCTTGCGCTTCAAACGACTGATTGGACTTTGATCAAACAATCTACAGTTACAGAACAGCCATTTATCAGTATGAGCTGTGAAGTGTAACTTAGCCCCATCCTGCTGCATCTTCATTATTTGATGAGGTGTATTTGTCTTCACAAAATATCATTGCTATCGACACAGTCCTCAGATGCATGATTACAGCTAATATACTGTTAAACTCGTCCTTCCCAGCACAGACATCTCATCCATTGAACACAATAAACTGTAATGTCTGTCTTCCGAGTCCATCACCTAGACACTGAGTCCTTGTCCGGCCGTTTTCCTCAGACCGCCATCTTGGATTACGTTATGGAAAGGGAGAGGGGGGAGAGCAGACAGCACCCTCCGGTGGCAGTGTTGTGAACAGTTGGGCTCTGGACCACATAGTGAACTCAGTGGATGGAGCTACTGTGTATGACAACTAAAATTGTTTAAATAAACAATGTATACTTACATCTAACCTGTTTGGCAGCCCAGCACAGACTGATTCCTTCTTCACGAATTCACAGATGGGGGAGGGGAGAGGGCAATACGTACCAAATAAAGACTTACACCCATCCTATCAGGCAGCACAGCACTGACTGAGTCTTTTTCCCAGAAATTTACAGATGGGAGAGGGGAGGGGAGGGGAACAATGCATATAAAATACTTATTTCCACCCTATATGGCAGCCCATCACAGACTGAGTTCTTTTCCCGCCGATTTACAGATGGGGGAGGGGAGGGGGGAGGGGAGTGGAGTGGAGTGGAGTATGGGTTAGCTCAGTGGAGGTATCCAAATTGACCTATTTTCTCGCCAAAATTTGAACTTCCCGCCAAGACATCACTGAGATGTTGCCACATCTATGGCTAGGCGAGCACGTGTGACGTGACACGACACTACAGCGCGACACGCACGTACCGCACGGGTCGCGCGGGTGCAGCGCATATTGCGACGCGTTCACCATACTTCGCACGCGCCGACTGGCGACGCTCTGCGCTGACAACCGAAGCGCGCGCAACCTGTTATCTTTCTCAAACGATTTTACAGAAACTGTTGTCTGAAAATATATGATTTTTGGCTTACTTGTAGCGTTATGTGTCAGCTTCGTGGCGAAGTGCCCATCACCTCGCTAATGGCCATTCTTATTGTGATGTACACATTTTAATAAGACACTACGCAAAACTCAAAAAGTTTGCAACGAAAATTAGGGGTCGCTATGATTTTGCGTTTGGTGCGTATTACACCATATGTTGCTGCGTATGAAATTTAGCTAACATGCTGAATTTTTGTTTAGACTTGGGAGGAGGTCTCTGCTTTCCTCCGATCTCGAGAAAACGGATTCCATGTAGCGCGCTCACTTCCGATCTCACGCACGCGAGATTTGAAATACTCGCAACATCTCTCATATCTCCTAAACCGCTCGAAAGTTTAGCGAATGACAGCACGCAAGAAGGAGAGTGTTTTGCCAATTATTGAACACAAGGAACTTTCTTATCTATGGCAATATATCACTACTTATACTTATTTTTTTATTTATTTCACTCCAGAGACTGTAAATTTTTAAGAGTTCCTAGTATGGAAATAAACATGAAATTTCTTCTTTTATGTTACTGCAAACCGATACTATGAGGATTTTCCTAAGCTGTTGAGCTCTGTGATTGCCAATTACTTGTTTAATGAGGCCCTCCGTTTCGGAATTCTGTCTCAATAGCTGCTGTGAGATGAGTTTGGCAAATTACATTGTGACAAAGGAAGTACAATTAAACCAGTCACCAAGAGAAATGTGGCCTTTACTCATAAATGGCGATGCTTCTTCGAATGAGAAAAGTTAACAACCCATGCAAAAACAGATGGCAATTCTGTCGGAATTTTGGCGGAATCCCCGTAACCCATCGTATTTTAACACTGAGCGACTGGAATGGAAACTTACCAAAGGATTTTATCTCTTCTCTTGATCTGAGCAGCATTAAAGTAATGACGAGCGTTCCTTCAGGCGGAATGATAGGCACATGCCTGATACTGGTTACTCACCAAGGGCTAGCCAAACTGACAATGCGCAATCGCGAATAAAATAGTTGTTATTGAGAAAAATAAACAATTGATCTGTCGTACAACACAATGGTGAGTGTATTGTCAGCAGCGAAGTATAATGCGCGCGACAGGAATGCACAAGCTAGCCATGTGTGCCTTGTGAGTTGGAGATCGAAAAACATTGTCATGAAAGTAGATCTGCCTTTGTCAGCAGCACATTTCAAAAAATTAAATATGTTGTTGTTGTTGTTGTTGTTGTCTTCAGTCCTGAGACTGGTTTGATGCAGCTCTCCATGCCACTCTATCCTGTGCAAGCTTCTTCATCTCCCAGTACTTACTGCAACCTACATCCTTCTGAGTCTGCTTAGTGTATTCATCTCTTGGTCTCCCTCTACGATTTTTACCCTCCACGCTGCCCTCCAATGCTAAATTTGTGATCCCTTGATGCCTCAGAACATGTCCTACCAACCGGTCCCTTCTTCTTGTCAAGTTGTGCCACAAGCTCCTCTTCTCCCCAATTCTATTCAATACCTCCTCATTAGTTATGTGATCAACCCAACTAATCTTCAGCATTCTTCTGTAGCATCACATTTCGAAAGCTTCTATTCTCTTCTTGTCCAAACTATTTATCGTCCATGTTTCACTTCCATACATGGCTACACTCCATACAAATACTTTCAGAAAAGGCTTCCTGACACTTAAATCAATACTCGATGTTAACAAATTTCTCTGCTTCAGAAACGCTTTCCTTGCCATTGCCAGTCTACATTTTGTATCCTCTCTACTTCGACCATCATCAGTTATTTTGCTCCCCAAATAGCAAAACTCCTTTACTACTTTAAGTGTCTCATTTCCTAATCTAATTACCTCAGCATCACCCGACTTAATTCGGCTACATTCCATTATCCTCGTTTTGCTTTTGTTGATGTTCATCTTATATCCTCCTTTAATTAAATATATCTAATCATAATACTCTTTTAGGATATTCCTACTTTCGTAATAATACCGACCATTTTCTTCATTTATGTAGCCTGTTGTATAATTATTTTATTAATGCTGATAATGTCCATGCAACAACTGAAATGCTTTTTCTCATCACGGCGAACCAATTAAAACATTATTATTTGTGACTGCTTTTCGCCTGTTTCTAGCTTGCAGTGGAAATACGATGTTCACATGCATGTAGTACAGTGTGTCGTATTTCATTATTACACCCATATCTGAGTAATCACAGTGAAACTTCTATACTTCAGATCTTGGACGCTTTTTACCAGAAGCACAAAGGGATCACACCTGTGGAGATTATCCTTTTCTAAATTTTTGTAACACATCGTACAGATACGCTAGCTTACTTGTTTTACTTTTCCTGCCTCGATTCTTAATCACATGATTTTATAATATTCCTTGCTTCCTTATTCCCTACCCTCTGTCCCTTCTTGCCTCTGAAAGTGAGCATATGGCCGGGCTACTTTTCCGCTCCCCGCCTCAAATTTCCCACGGTCCTAGCGAGGCACGCGCGACGCGCGGCGCGAGAAACTGTGCCTCAACCACAACGCCGCGCGACCTGGCGCAGACGCGTGTCGCGTCCCAGTCGCGTCGCGTCGCAATTTGCGCGGTCCCATTTGAACCTGTGATGTTACAAAAGCGCGCGCTGCGCTGCGTCGCGCCACACGCGCTATACGCGTCTCGATTTGCGCCTAGCCTATGGCCGCCATCTTGGATTCACCACCTTGGTTCAAATGGCTCTGTGCACTATGGGACTTAACTGCTGAGGTCATCAGTTCCCTAGAGCTTAAAACTACTTAAACCTAACTAACCTAAGGACATCACACACATCCATGCCCGAGGCAGGATTCGAACCTGCGACCGTAGCTGTCGTGTGATTCCAGACGGTAGCCCCTAGAACCGCTCGGCCATCCTGGCCGGCTCGCCACCTTGAATAAATTTGCCAATAATGCAGAGTGAGGCCGTACGCACTTTGCTGTACTACTCCAGTCGTCTATGGTCCAACCAATATAGTCTAGAGCCCAGGAGAGGCGCTGCAGGTGACGTAGTGCTGTTAGCAAAGGCACTCGCGTCGGTTGTGTGCTGCCATAGCGTGGCCTGTAAGCGCCACATTTCACCGCACTGTCAAAACGGATACGTTCGTCGTACGCTCGACACTGATTATTTCACTCATTGTTGGTTGTCTGTTAGCACTGACAAATTTACACAAAAGCCACTGCCCTCGGTCGTTAAATGAACGCCATCGGCCACTGCGTTGTCCGTGGTGAGAGGTAATGCCTGAAATTTGGTATTCTCGTCATACTCGTGACACTATGCATAGCGAAATATTTAATTCCCTAACGATTTCTGGAATGTGTCTAGCTTTAACCACCACTCCGAGTTCAAATTCTGTTAATTCCAGTTGTGCGGCCACAACCACGTCGGAAACCTTTTTACATGAATCACCTGCCCCCAAGTGTCATCTCCGCCAATGCCCTGCCCTTTCATACCCTGCGTATGCTATATTACCGCCATCTGTATATGTGCGTATCGTTATCCTAAGACTTTGTCATGTAGTGTATTTGGAAAAACGTGCCCTTTCATCTGTTGACATAGTAGAAGTACATTAAGATAGATAGTACCTTTACCAATAGATGTAAGCTATAAACCGAAGCAGTTCACCCTCGCAACGAGTTAGTGGCGTATCAGACTGGTGCGTAAACAGTAATAATTCGTCGATTCCTGCAGTATTTGCCTCCGGAGTAGCAACTGCTACAGCACCTATGTAACGACGAAAGTCGGCAGTGAATGGTGCGGCAGAATAAATACTGGAGCTCAGCCGGCTTATGTAATGGTGTTTTGTCGGCGAAGTGTTGCCTTTACCCTCATCTGGCGAGTTGGTGTTGATCTGTAAGACGAGAAACAGGGGAGTCATGAGCTTGCATCCCCTGTTAGAAGTATCTAATTTGCCGTTTCAGAATTATGCTTTGAGGATTGTTTTCGTTATATCTTCTCTGTCTGTACATGCACGGGGAAGACGTAAGTGGTAGATACAGTAATAAATCTATAGTTCTACATCATTGACGTCGATAGATGGTGACTGTCTTTCCGCGAGGTGGATGTAAACCTCGGTGTATAGAGTTTATTGTGTTAGAAAATACACGGAAGAATAAAGAGAAGACTTAAAAAATATTCAAGGCCCTTAATTACTCAGCTACTGTAGAAGCAATGCTGTCGTCATGCTCTTTCTTTGACTCGCCCAGTGGTTGTGTTGCATACAATGATTACCTCGTATATTGATTCACAATCATAGTGATCTTTCTTTCTTCCTTTCAATGTTTACTAAAGTCAGTATTATGTTAATCCGTCACAAAAATGGAAGTAATAAAAAATGGCTGTGAGCACTATGGGGCTTAACTTCTGAGGTCATCAGTCCCCTAGAACTTAGAACTACTTAAACCTAACTAACCTAAGGACATCACACACATCCATGCCCGAGGCAGGATTCTAACAAGCGACCGTAGCGGTCGCGCGGTTCCAGACTGTAGCGCCTAGAACCGCGCGGCCACTCCGGCCGGCCCCCGATTAAACACACACACAAATTAAGACAATTTTTTGTGAGTTGGTGTTATTGGCCAATTCCACAATTTGCAGCTGGACAGGAGGTTAAGCAGTAGTGTTTACTGGGTTTGGGGGACGGAGTGTGGGGAGCAGCCGTGGCCGCAGCCTTGAGCCGGCGCGGCGCGGCGCAGCTGGGTCGCGGCACAGTTAGCGGCCGGCCGCGTTACGGTACCCGCCGCTGGCTGGCGGCTGCCTGCCACTGGTATGCGCTTCCGTCCCTGCTCGCCGCTCTCCCTCGCCCACTCAGCGGCGAGCAGCAGGCAGCCACGGCAGTACTACTGCCTCTTCTTCCGACCACTTACTAGCGGGAGAAAATTGTGGAATAATAATCTAAATTTTGTACATAATTAAAAAATAATAAGGGCCACTATTATTCGCGATTTAAATGACGAACGTTCTGGACAATTCGAGCCAACGATTTGGCTACCCAGATCGCCCGATATGAATCATATTCAAAACTTATCGGACATAATGGAGAAATCAGTTCGTTTACAAATCCTGCACCGGCAACACTTTCGCAATTATGGACCGCTATAGAGGCAGCATGGTTCATTACTTCTGTAAGGGACTTCCAACGACTACTCGAGTCCATGCCATGTCGTGATGCTGCATTACGCCGAGCAAAAGGAGGTCCGACACGATATTCTGAGGTATCATGTGACTTTTGTCACCTCGTGGATTACTCAATGGGACTACTTAGTCTTCCTAAGTCAACGGAAAAGGATGGCAAATCGTACACTAGTAATTCTTCTTCTTTCTCAGCTGTTTCTCTGCGTTGTTTCTGTGTGGAGCAGGTGTTAAGCGAAGATATCTGCTTCGTCATCTTCGCATCCCTCTATTTCTTTTTCTCACTCGTCAATTTTTTTTTAGAACGATGATTGCCTTGCACATTCTTTGGCGTGAAGGAACGAAGCATAGCCGGTATACTACAGCGTATTTCTTCTGAGACGACTTCGATGAGCTGAAACCTACGTGCACGCTATTGTTTCACATTATGTAAGTGTAATGTGGAGAGAGTTGGTTAAAATTGTTAGTATGTTTTGTTGTGGTTGGCAGGAGAGCCAACACCGTGTTACTAGAGGAAGCCGAAAGGCACGCGTTTTAGATCACGCAGGCTGGCGTGAGGTCTGGAACAGGACAAGAAAATTAGAATTTAGAAAAAAACGGACGTAGCTGGTGGAATACTTAACTTTAATCCATTAATGGTGAACGTCGCTCTTGACGGTACATGATTCACAGTATCAATAGTAACTGGTAATGGCGCCTTGCTAGGTCGTAGCAAATGACGTAGCTGAAGGCTATGCTAACTATCGTCTCGGCAAATGAGAGAGTATTTTGTCAGTGAACCATCGCTAGCAAAGTCGGTTGTACAACTGGGGCGAGTGCTAGGGAGTCTCTTTAGACTAGACCTGCCGTGTGGCGGCTTTCGGTCTGCAATCACTGATAGTGGCGACACGCGGGTCCGACGTATACTAATGGACCGCGGCCGATTTAAAGGCTACCACCTAGCAAGTGTGGTGTCTGGCGGTGACACCACATGTTTCATAAAACAAAAATTGAAAACGATCAAAAAACTAGACTAAAAACGACTGCCACCATCTGAATCAGGTTGTCCCAGCTTAGCATGTACTTCATCATTATGTCTGCACATGAGTATGAGGGCACAACAGAGCCAATATCTCTCCACGGAAGCCCAGATCAGTTAGCATGTTGTTAGTCAGCACACGTGCAAAGAAAAAATTCCCATTAATGCTCCTGATCTTCACCCTCTCAATGTGCGTCTTGTTCTTTATCCTCGGATGGGACTAGTCGCAACAGTTTTCATTATAAATTTCACGTTTTGTTGCGATGGGGCTTCTATCTGCCTTGTAGAATGTGGAATGGGTAGAGTTACGCTCTACCAAAACTACGGTTCCATAGTTTCCGTACACTACACAAATGATGTATTAAGTGGTAGCTTTACCGGTAGTATTCGTAGCATTGTTAGGGTAAGAAACATAAATGTATGTGTAAGAGAGAAACTGGGAACCGTCGACTTCTCTTCTTTTTTTCTTTATTTTGCACACAATTAGAATCGCGCGTTATTCAATCTTAGTCCATCGATTCTTTTTAGATCCTTACAGAATACAAACTACATTTTATAAGTGATAAAAACTAGTTGATAGCGTAGTTTTGCACTTTCATATCATAAAAACAATTACTTTTAATGAAAATAAATTTGAAATGCACAAACAAAGAAAATATAATTATGTTACAGCCAAATCCCGAAGACCGGCCGTATAAACGAAGTGGCCGGCCATTTCGCACTTTGGGAGAGAGGTTTGGCCAGAGTCCGATTAACTGAAGGATTGGCCTAAATCCGACTTTGGCCGGCCATTTCGCGAATTGGCCGGAGATTCCTAGCCAAAACGCACATACGTCGGGAAATCGCTGACTAAATAGCACTGCGGTAGGCAGCAGAAAGTTTTCGAATAAAGCTATAAATGATCTAAATAACATGTGGCCTGAACCGAAATTGATACATGGAAAACGCAAGGCTCCATCGAACGGGCCAACCAGGACGTACAGAATATAATGACATGGATGCAGACAAATAACTCGGCACGTGGGCTGAGATTCTTCGTTTCATCCAATATGTGAAAAACCGTTCTTTTCATCAAGGAATTCAGGAATCGCCGTACGAGGCAATGTTTGGCTGTACTTTGGAGTATTTCAAATCTGCCTAAAGAAATTATTGATAATATAGTGACAGAGCAAGACCTTGCAAAAGCCGAACAAGAAACGGAGGGACTACCCCAACAAGAAACTGCCACCGTGGAGGTCGCACAATCGGAAAGTCGAGACCGGTTACCTGACAATAACGAGGTGAAAATATTCTGCGTGGTTTGTGAAAAAGAGTGTAAGTTTAGTGCAGTTCATTGTTGTATAGCCTGCGGCGAAGACGTGCATGCAGTTTGTGGAAGAAGTAATGAAGCAGAGGAAGGATATGGAGGGAAAATTATTTTCAAACTGTGTTATAATAAACAAGAAACCAAGAAAAAGAGGGCAGGAACTCAAGACAGGTTGCTAGAATAAAGTGCAAAGATGAAAAAGTCCGATGCAAAATTTCCACCTGCAAAAATTGGAGACGACATTCGCATCCGTGTATCAGATGTTCACAGAGATCGCTGAGATCCCAGAATCGTTCTTGCAGTTGTCATGAACGTCGATGGAACTTTCTGCAAGCCGGGAACAGAACATGGTGCTCTAAAACAACTATATACTCTGTTCTGCACGAGAAATTGCTCACGCTGGAATCATTACGAATCATATCGTCTTTACAGTCACTGACTAGTGGCCAAGGATACAACCGATGCAACTTCTCTATTAAATGCGCCGCAAATCGCTGCAGATGTAGAAATAAGAAAGTATTGTGTAATTCCAAATTCATAAAAGCTTAGCTTGCTGTAATAAATGAAAACCGTTGTATTTAAAAGGTTTATAAAGTGAGTAGATTGCATAAAATTTATTATTTTATAAGTGAGATTGGTAAAATAAATAGATTGCAGACAGCTAGAAATTATACATTCATCCACTCTTTATTTATCTTCCGATTCTGGCCGATCTGCCTACGCCACTTCCTAAAAACTGGTCGGCCGGATCTCGAATTCAAGAAAAGATCAGACACTAGACGGTCAATTTATGGCGATGTTGGCCATTTCCGGACTTACACAGTTTGAAATTGTTCAAGCAAATCTGCTTTACTTCTTTCTTCGGAGTTTGGCCGATTGGTCCCAGCCACTTAGTGAACTGTCCGGCCGAATCTCGAAATCAACAAAATATCGGACATTGGCAGCCAGTTTAAAATGACAGTTTCCACTTCGGGACTTGGCCGGCCAGCTTCCGCTTTCTCCGACTATGAGCTTTGGCTGTAACATATATACATAAAGAGTTTCCTGTTATTATTGATAAATGCGAAAGTTGTTTATGAATAACGGAAATATGTTTTATATACGTTTGACGAAGTACTGAAGCGATGTCTGTACATTTTCTTTGCGATTTTTTATTTTACCTTCTTGTTGAGGAAATTGTGTTTTCTAGCGCTATATGGTAAGTCTGTATTGCTTCCTTTATTTTTACTATAACATCCCTCTGTCTCACGATATAAATCAACAATTTTTAATAAAACGTTAATTAAAGATTGACAGTTTCAATTTTGCTATAACTATGTGTATTTGTAACAGATTCGAAGATAACTATGTAGAAAAAAGTTCCATAGGTTATCCACCGCTTTATATATCCTAACTCAGTTTCTAGATGGTTCACTGCTTCCGGTTTTTTAGGGGGTCTTGTAAGACACTGATCAGATACGTAAGGAAAGAGGCCGTTATGAGGTAACGCCCATAAATATGCAACACACCTAACATACAGACAACGCGGTTACGACGTTCATTGACCAAAGCTACTAGGAAAACTACTGTATACTACGGTAGGCTACTGTAGTTTTACAACTATAGGAATGGGTAACATAAAATATTGGAGTCGCAAAATGAGGCTGCGACAGTTTTGTTTTTTTTCAGTTTTGTTCTTCACTTGCCGCCTCCTAATTATATCTAATGTTGATATATGAAAGGTATCGAACACTGTGCGTAACGGTTTCTTATGTGCTTTCTTAGTGTATGGACGTTTACAGTCGTACAGGCAACAAAAGATAAGTTTTCAATGGACTCTTCGATACTTCCAAAGACACAAGATGAAAAAACAGATAACCAGACAGTAATAGAATGAATATTTTCTTTTTTCTTCTTTTGTGAACTCAGGAAGATTGCTATCTTCATACAATTTTGCACAAGTATCTAGTCATCATACAGTCCACAGTCAGGTCGTGCTTCTATTATAACATGCTGCATTTGACGCTGGCATCTTCTAAAGCTGACTTTGTAAGGTAGACGAGGAATATGCCATGCCATCCATCTCAAATTGGTTCCGTGAATAAAGGAGGAAATTTGATTTTGCAGTTTTATTCTATGCCATCTACTGACATGTGCGATTCATTATATCTGGATATTTGACACGAAGGCTCTGGATTTAGTTTACTTGCATGTGTTGAAATGTGTGAACGTTCTAGTCTTCTTGGTTAGTTCATATATTCTTCTAATTTCACTCCAAGCAGTTAGAGATTGATTTACAAAATGTTGTGATTCACTATAGTAGGAGGCTATGGGACACTAACTCAATGATTCTGGCGTAGTTTATTCCTACGAAAACGTCATGCGCTTTCAGACAGAGGTTGTAAAAGTTCATTCTGTGAACAATATTCCCAACAAGAAATTGTACATAAGGTGTTTCGCAATTTCTATTACAGGCTTCTGTGGGTAGCAGAGGCGACTTAAGAGATAGTCTTGATCAGGAACCCATATCCGGAAATATAGCGTTTGGATGTAACGTAAGTTTGAAGTTCGGATCGCTTTCGAACTTCTCGTTCACGGTACGCACACAGCGGAAGCAATGAGCCGTGAATAACCTTCCTCTGGCCTGTGTGCCCTACAGGAGCTGCTCCACGTGGTGACCTAGTAGTTAACAGCACGAGCTATATCGGCGACGGAAGGTTTCATAGACACGGTCCCGAACTCCTGCGCATGTCCGTGGAGCACCAGAGTCAACTCTCGTAGATGCGAACGTACCAGTTTATCGCAGCCGTTGCTGTAATCGGACGAAAGTGGTGCAGTGTATGATGGACTGAGGCGGTCCTGCAAACTTTCTCGATACATGTGTTGTGCAGCTTTACCATTACTTGCATATTACGAAGCGGGAGATTTGAATATGATGAGATCTTCAAACTTATTTGTTATCCAAACGTTACATCTAAGGATACTGTTTCTTTATCAAAACTTTATACACGAAGTCCCGTCTGCAACCGCTAGAAGCTGTAATACGAATTGTAGAACACGCTGTATAGGGCTGAGTGGTATCTATACAAATAATAAATGTGAATATCGAAACAAAAACAAAATGCATGTAGGAGACGGCTGAAAAATCTTTGCAATTTGAGATCTTTACTCGTCCGTCACCCCCGATGTAGCATTCGGCCTCTGACGTAAGAATCGAGTCAAAGGTGCAATATTTTCACATCGGCAGTAGGAATGTCTACCTATGGGCTAGAATGACATTCTGGTTTAGGACGTTTGTACAACAGATGCAGGATCATGCGTTCCTGTGTGATTACATTAACTACTGTAAAAATTACAGCTGCACTAAAATCTCAAAAAATACCTTTTCTCAAAGTGGAATGTCCGCCTGCTTAGCTGCGTGGTAACGTGCTTGTCTCCCGTGCAGCATGCCCGGGTTCGATTCCCGGTCGGCTTGGAGATTATCTCCGCTCGTGTGTTGTGTTGTCCTCATAATCATTTCATCCTTACTGCCGGCACGCAAGTCGCTCAATGTGGCGTCGACTGAAATAAGACTTGCACTCGGCGGCCGAATTTCTCCGGATGGTGGCTACCGGCCAACAATGCTATAAGCTCATTTCATCTCAAAGTGGAATAATATAGTACTGTGATCTGTTTCCAACAGCATTATTTCCAGCAGAATTAAATAATAATAAATATAGGGCAAGTCACGTAAGTACTTTGAGCCATGGGGATGTTGAGGATCTTTTAATTTGATTCGATATTGTGACATTATTAAGGATCATATATTAGCTTAAAAACGAAATGATCTTGTATAGGGGTCTCGCTGAATAACGATGTGATGAAGTAAATGTAAACGTAACCTGTAAAACCCAAGAAAATTCCCAAAACGCCGAGAGATGACTGAAATCTAAAAGCTAAAGTAATAAAACAAGCAGAAAAAATGAACGTAATAAGCGGATACCTGTAAATGTAATGACAACAAATGAAAACTTGTCAGTCATGTTGAGATCGGCGGCTAGCTGACCCGACAGAGTAACCAATGGTTCGAGGAATGACCGGTAGAGGTTTCAAGGACGCTGTGAGCATTTGCCGTATTTTACGGTGCCACAAATATTCCAGACTGAACTTCAGACAAAGACCTATTCATACCATTCATCTCACGACTACTCTATAAGTCTGCACCATCTACATCTACGTTTATACTCCGCAAGCCACCCAACGGTGTGTGGCGGAGGGCACTTTACGTGCCACTGTCATTACCTCCCTTTCCTGTTCCAGTCGCGTATGGTTCGCGGGAAGAACGATTATCTGAAAGCCTCCGTGCGCGCTCTAATCTCTCTAATTTTACATTCGTGATCTCCTCGGGAGGTATAAGTAGGGGGAAGCAATATATTCGATACCTCATCCAGAAACGCACCCTCTCGAAACCTGGCGAGCAAGCTACACCGCGATGCAGAGCGCCTCTCTTGCAGAGTCTGCCACTTGAGTTTGTTAAACATCTCCGTAACGCTATCACGGTTACCAAATAACCCTGTGACGAAACGCGCCGCTCTTCTTTGGATCTTCTCTATCTCCTCCGTCAACCCGATCTGGTACGGATCGCACACTGATGAGCAATACTCAAGTATAGGTCGAACGAGTGTTTTGTAAGCCACCTCCTTTGTTGATGGACTACATTTTCTAAGGACTCTCCCAATGAATCTCAACCTGGTACCCGCCTTACTAACAATTAATTTTATATGATCATTCCACTTCAAATCGTTCCGCACGCATACTCCCAGATATTTTACAGAAGTAACTGCTACCAGTGTTTGTTCCGCTATCATATAATCATACAATAAAGGATCCTTCTTTCTATGTATTCGCAATACATTACATTTGTCTATGTTAAGGGTCAGTTGCCACTCCCTGCACCAAGTGCCTATCCGCTGCAGATCTTCCTGCATTTCGCTACAATTTTCTAATGCTGCAACTTCTCTGTATACTACAGCATCATCCGCGAAAAGCCGCATGGGACTTCCGACACTATCTACTAGGTCATTTATATATATTGTGAAAAGCAATGGTCGCATAACACTCCCCTGTGGCACGCCGTAGGTTACTTTAACGTCTGTAGACGTCTCTCCATTGATAACAACATGCTGTGTTCTGTTTGCTAAAAACTCTTCAATCCAGCCACACAGCTGGTCTGATATTCCGTAGGCTCTTACTTTGTTTATCAGGCGACAGTGCGGAACTGTATCGAACGCCTTCCGGAAGTCAAGAAAAATAGC
Organism: Schistocerca piceifrons; assembly: GCF_021461385.2. Classification (NCBI taxonomy): domain Eukaryota; kingdom Metazoa; phylum Arthropoda; class Insecta; order Orthoptera; family Acrididae; genus Schistocerca; species Schistocerca piceifrons. Next base: position 264,952,852 of record NC_060141.1, read on the forward strand.
ATCTACCTGGGAGCCTGTACCTAATATTTTCTGGGTCTCATGAACAAATAAAGCGAGTTGGGTCTCACACGATCGCTGTTTCCGGAATCCATGTTGATTCCTAAATAGTAGATTCTGGGTTTCCAAAAACGACATGATACTCGAGCAAAAAACATGTTCTAAAATTCTACAACAGATCGACGTCAGAGATATAGGTCTATAGTTTTGCGCATCTGCTCGACGACCCTTCTTGAAGACTGGGACTACCTGTGCTCTTTTCCAATCATTTGGAACCTTCTGTTCCTCTAGAGACTTGCGGTACACTGCTGTTATAAGGGGGCAAGTTCTTTCGCGTACTCTGTGTAGAATCGAATTGGTATCCCGTCAGGTCCAGTGGACTTCCCTCTGTTGAGTGATTTCAGTTGCTTTTCTATTCCTTGGACACTTATTTCGATGTCAGCCATTTTTTCGTTTGTGCGAGGATTTAGAGAAGGAACTGCAGTGCGGTCTTCCTCTGTGAAACAGCTTTGGAAAAAGGTGTTTAGTATTTCAGCTTTACGCGTGTGATCCTCTATTTCAATGCCATCATCATCCCGGAGTGTCTAGATATGCTGTTTCGAGCCACTTACTGATTTAACGTAAGACCAGAACTTCCTAGGATTTTCTGTCAAGTCGGTACATAGAATTTTACTTTCGAATTCACTGAACGCTTCACGCATAGCCCTCCTTACGCTAACTTTGACATCGTTTAGCTTCTGTTTGTCTGAGAGGTTTTGGCTGCGTTTAAACTTAGAGTGAAGCTCTCTTTGCTTTCGCAGTAGTTTCCTAACTTTGTTGTTGTACCACGGTGGGTTTTTCCCGTCCCTCACAGTTTTACTCGGCACGTACCTGTCTAAAACGCATTTCACGATTGCCTTGAACTTTTTCCATAAACACTCAACATTGTCAGTGTCGGAACAGAAATTTTCGTTTTGATCTGTTAGGTAGTCTGATTGGTTGGTTGGTTGTTTGGGGAAGGAGACCAGACAGCGTGGTCATCGGTCTCATCGGTTTAGGGAAGGAAGTCGGCCGTGCCCTTTCAGAGGAACCATCCCGGCATTTGCCTGGAGTGATTTAGGAAAATCACGGAAAACCTAAATCAAGATGGCCGGACGCGGGATTGAACCGTCGTCCTCCCGAATGCGAGTCCAGTGTCTAACCACTGCGCCACCTCGCTCGGTAGGTAGTCTGAAATCTGCCTTCTATTACTCTTGCTAAACAGATAAACCTTCCTCCCTTTTTTTATATTCCTACTAACTTCCATATTCAGGGATGCTGCAACGGCCTTATGATCACTGATTCCCTGTTCTGTACATACAGAGTCGAAAAGTTCGGGTCTGTTTGTTATCAGTAGGTCCAAGATGTTATCTCCACGAGTCGGTTCTCTGTTTAATTGCTCGAGGTAATTTTCGGATAGTGCACTCAGTATAATGTCACTCGATGCTCTGTCCCTGCCACCCGCCCTAAACATCTGAGTGTCCCAGTCTATATCTGGTAAATTGAAATCTCCACCTAAGACTATAACATGCTGAGAAAATTTATGTGAAATGTATTCCAAATTTTCTCTCAGTTGTTCTGCCACTAATGCTGCTGAGTCGGGAGGTCGGTAAAAGGAGCCAATTATTAACCTAGCTCGGTTGTTGAATGTAACCTCCACCCATAATAACTCACAGGAACTATCCACTTCTACTTCACTACAGGATAAACTACTACTAACAGCGACGAACACTCCACCACCGGTTGCATGCAATCTATCCTTTCTAAACACCGTCTGTACCTTTGTAAAAATTTCGGCAGAATTTATCTCTGGCTTCAACCAGCTTTCTGTATCTATAACGATTTCGGCTTCGGTGCTTTCTATCAGCGCTTGAAGTTCCGGTGCTTTACCAACGCAGCTTCGACAGTTTACAATTACAATACCGATTGCTGCTTGGTCCCCGCATGTCCTGACTTTGCCCTGCACCCGTTGAGGCTGTTGCCCTTTCTGTACTTGCCCAAGGTCATCTAACCTAAAAAACCGCCCAGCCCACGCCACACAACCCCTGCTACCCGTGTAGCCGCTTGTTGCGTGTAGTGGACTCCTGACCTATCCAGCGGAACCCGAAACACCACCACCCTATGGCGCAAGTCGAGGAATCTTCAGCCCACACGGTCGCAGAACCGTCTCAGCCTCTGATTCAGACCCTCCACTCGGCTCTGTACCAAAGGTCCGCAGTCAGTCCTGTCGACGATGCTGCAGATGGTGAGCTCTGCTTTCATCCCGCTAGCGAGACTGGCAGTCTTCACCAAATCAGATAGCCGCCGGAAGCCAGAGAGGATTTCCTTGGATCCATAGCGACACACATCATTGGTGCCGACATGAGCGACCACCTGCAGATGGGTGCACCCTGTACCCTTCATGGCATCCGGAAGGACCCTTTCCACATCTGGAATGACTCCCCCCGGTATGCACACGGAGTGCACATTGGTTTTCTTCCCCTCTCTTGCTGCCATATCCCTAAGGGGCCCCATTACGCGCCTGACGTTGGAGCTCCCAACTACCATAATTCATGACTTCACCAGTTCTATCCACTGCTGCGTTCTATTGTAGGCACTAGTGATCATAATTCCGTTGGGGTAATGCTGACTGCTACAAAACATTTATAATGTTCTGGAGGTTCGCTCATCGTATCAATATCTTTTACACCGGAATTTTTTCTTGTATTTACACAAGGTCTGCTTTTATTTCTCATGCAAGTGATGAGTATACGAATTTCTCAGAACGTTCCAGTGCTTTCAATTTCTTCAGCACGTTGTTAAGTAGGATAGATACCAATGCAGCTGTTACAGCATATGGTTATAGAATCAGTATCGTGAATTGTCGTTGCTGGAAGCAGACACAGTACATCACGTGGACAACATACCTGATGACCTAAGTTTGGTTCATGTGAGCTGTCTAAAGTTTCCGTGCCGCCAGCTCATTTTAACTACGGTGCAATTACAGGATGTCATTACTGGACTGCTCTTTATTGTTTTCCACTCGCCGATGATGAATGATCTCTAAAGTAGTGTATCCTCCTTAACGTAGGTTTACTTTAATACTGGTGACTGCTGGGGGGACGCGTGGCATTTAATGCTACGACGAACGACTTACGATGCCATGTATACCGATCAAACAACATGGTTATGAACTGCCACCCAATATCTGGTCGGATATTAATAATAAAAACTAACACTGGAAGGTTTGTCGACTTTTTGCACAAGTTGAAGAAAATAACTTCACCAAGTTGTGACTGTTGTCATGAAAAGCAAACTGTTCGGGCTGTAGTTCAAGAATGTCCTCTGAGAACTTTCCATGACGATCTAACAGAGTTCCTGGCGAAGACTAACGGATCAATAGACTGTATCAGTTTGTAGTCTGAGATAATTGTAATATTATTTGTCTGTGATGTAGCCATTCGCCAAGTATAAAAAATACTATCGGGACGGAGGGTGGCTCCCCAGCCTCCTTCTCTCTCAGACCTGTCCTTTGGATACAGGCCTATTCACGTTCTTCCACCCGTTTTTGATTTGTGCATGTCAATACCAAGTACTTAGTTACTTAAACAACATCCGCTCATGGATTCCATCCTGTTATTTTCTTATTACTTACTGGCGTTTTATTTACATGACTTAGCCTTTTCTTTTAAGGTATCAGTCGTTTTGTTATGTCCTGAATTTTGCCGTTTTTCTTATACGTTCACTACTTTTGAGATCTTCGAGGTTTGAAGCTGGAGCTCTTGGTTTCTACAGCTAATTTAGTCGTATCCTCAATTTTTAAGGATTTGTTTTTTGGAGCACGATCGATGTTCTTGTGAAAGTGTTCTACACACACTTAATTTTAAGGAGCAGCGTCTAGAATAAAACGTGCACACTTTTCCTACAGACTATTCATTCCAGTGATTCTTCGACATCTAATATAAAATGTACACAGTTTTCGTACAGGCAATGGATTGCAGGGGTGTTCTTTGATTTATTTATCAATTCGTGATTGGCCTTCCCTACTGTTAATTCTCTAACTAACTGTCCACCATATTCTATCTTTTTAATCTCTTGCGGTTTAAAATTACTTGCGTAACTCTTCATTTGTCATGAACTGGGTTTGGCTGTTGTTTTTAGCTGTAATTCACGAAAATAAAGAAACACCAACTCTAAAACCAATGTAAATAACAGAGCGGTGCGATGTATTTTTTTTTTTTTTTTTTTTTTTTTTTTTTTTTTGTTGTGGCATAGTGATTGAAGCACTGTAATAATTGGCTTGAATGACATTATGATCTCTCTCCGACCCCTTTGATCAGATATTTTACAGTTTTCCAGAATCACTTCAAACGAATCAGGGGAGAAATCCTTCAAAAACGTTGCAGCCAATTGGTTACTCCACCGTTGTACGAATGTGATGTCTATGGGACGCTAAGCACTAATTTTGATTATTCAATTGATTCGACTGATACGTGGTTTTTTAGTGCCTTCCTGTACTCTTCGCCTCCATAGTCGTGATTACTAACGTCCGCTTGAACTCTGGCGCCCTCTTTGGAGCAACCGGTTCGAACGATGGTAGTAAAAAACATTCTTCGCCAGTACCTGGTTGGCATGGAACAAGAAATGATGGGGTAATATTTATGGTCACCAGACTTTGTGTCAGTGTGCTGGTTAAATTGCAAACATCTCTGCAGTGTTAAATAGAGTGAGATCATGTCGCGCTTGGTAGTGATCTGTCCGTCAGATTTGGACTTAAGGCTCGGGTATACTCTTGGTTCTATCTCGAAAGGAGGAGGCTATGTGACTTCACGGAATTTTCACCCTATCTTTTTTCTCACCATCACCATTAAATGCTGCTTGTCACAAATGTCAGCTTTCATCATTTACTAAGTTCCGCGTTCTATAATTCACAAGCACATTGCTAACATATTCTGAGACCAGTAATGTATGTCTGATTTGAGGACAGTTTTTGGTCACTCGTGTAGAGCTACGTGTTTTGACGGGAAAAGTCTCGGTCAGAGGGAGCTCAGCGCGGTCTCGTTCCTGAACGCTTGGGCTGCTTTCGAAGGAGACAAAGGAGAATTGGATGAGAGAGAGACTTGCTATGTTGTGTTTCCTGTTCGGCGCTGGAGGCTTGGTTCTTTTGTATGCAGCCCTTTGCTGACACGTTATTAGCGGAGAAGACAGATGCACAAACTTACCATGAGATAGCTTTATTCATACCTTTGTTACGAACAACGAGTTACGACGAGATAAAGCCTAGCAACGATTGCAGGTCTGTGAAGATCCATTGCTAATGATAGGATTTAACATGCTTTGCGCTGTGAGATACAAGGAACCCCTTGAGTGCGAAGTTGATAGTGAAATCTTTAGTAAGGCACATCTAAATGTGATGTGTTAACAAGTATGACACTGAAAATATTAGCCGCTAATGACTCACCATGAGCATCAGGAGGGCACAGGAAAAGAGTGTCCGTGAGGTGCAGAGGTCAACCTTCTATGGGATGTATGTATAACTCTACACAAAATAAACATCGTCGACATTCGAGAAATGTTAAAAACAAACCATTAACCTGCACCATGAATACCGAATGCAAAATGGCGTAACACAGCGATCACAAAGGTTCTCACCATCAAGGTCGAAGGCGAACTCCTTGGGAGTTACAAACGGACAAACGGTGCAGGACTTTACAGCCATGTATCCACTCTTAAAGAATACGTATAGAATCATAATGGTGGAACGGGCTGGAATGTGGTGGCATGCAACCGAATGTGGAACACTTGTTGTGGAACTTATCGTAAAACTGGCTATTCTTTAAGGCACAGCTGCAAATAGTGCGAGAATATGTATTATACGTACGGAAAAAAACATCCAGAGGCTGATTTTATACACAGACCAAGAGTCAAGAAAAAGCAAGTTATTTCGAACAGCTCTTGGCCAAAAGCAGTGCTCGTACATAGTTGTTGTCTTACTCCCATTTTCCCATTCTTGCTTGCTGTGACTTAAATATTCCCTACTGCCCTTGCAGGATCACTCACACGAGAAAGAATCGCGGGGGAAGAGCACCTCCAACATCTCGCAGCACAATAAATAACTTTCTAGCCAATTTACCGTCTAGGTAAACACTCGGCATAATTGTATATGAATGCGTTAAGATAATGATGTTAGTTGATCTTGGTACAAATCTCCTGGTAACACTAATCTTCAGGTTTCCTTTCTTATGCATGTTCTCTTTAAATCCCGATTGGTCAGAATTAAAAACAACTGCCTCACTGATCGGGGGTTAAGCTTGTTTATCTCATCTATATTTGTTTGGGCCGATTTCGGAATTGCTGTGCCTTCCAGTTCTGTAGCATAGTTTTAAGTCATGCAACCATCCATTGCTTCCGTTAAAAACTCTGTAATCTATGACGCGCGCCATTTGATGTGTGTGTGACCTATTAACGTCACTATCATGAACATCTTGTAAATTGTATCGAGCATTTTGAAACGCGTAAACACAGTTTTGTAATAACTGCGCCTTGTCCTCCCTTGAATATCCGTAGTTTTTCTTAGGCACTACACGGCCATATTGCTGCGGACTTCTTCACAATCTGCTTATAATTGTTTTTCCGCTAGGCTGCGGATGATCTTCCATGTACGTGATTATGTTTAGTACCGGCTTCTTGGACAACGATTGTCCTTTACTACTTTTCACAGGAGACGGAGTTTATGGCACCCTGTCCGACAGTGATGATGAACTACATGGCTCAACACCTGTCTCAATGTCACTTTCACACATTCTCTTTCATTTAACTATTTTTGACACTTTCTTAGGATTGTTGAATAGTTAGTAAGAAAACTTCATATCTGAGTTGCGGAATAGAAAGCCACGTGATTAATGTATGAATAATTGTACGCTTTCTTGTAGCACCAGTTGTGTTCTGAATTGAAACAATCATTTATTTGAACACGATCTTTCCGAATTTATTTACATTTCCTTATCACCGTTAAACTGATAATAATTGAAACATAACCATTCCGTGTAACATGCCACGCGTTCGTCCACTTTGCCATTAAGCTGTGGTAGTGATTCTGTCTCATCAATTGCCTCCAGCAAAAGTGTTTAGTCTCACGAGTTATTTACTTGCTAACTTCTCTGCGTGATATTTTAGCTTTCGGAAGGTACGTTCCGTCGACATCTTTGTAGCAGTCTACGACAGCTCATACTCCATTCAGTGTTTATTCTCATGCAAGATTCGGCTTTCTGTGGTAAAGTGTTAAGATGACAATCCTAAACATATATGCTCATTTCACATACTTTCGTTTATAAGATGGGACACTGACACGTTTCTAATGCCGATTTACACTAATAGGAAATCTGATCAATATAATTAATTTAGATGTTCATTTAAGCCTATACATGAAACCGGTGCGCGGAGAAGCTTTCCTCTTGTGAATTTATTCTTAAAATTATTTTCAGGCAACCTTTAATAAAACTTCATGGGTGAAAAATTTCATGTTAAAAGCAGACATTTTCAAACAGGGCGTTCTCACATTATTCAGAACTTAAGATACAAGGGGCAGCTTAGACCGTCAGCAGCAACAAATCTCCACTGACGGAAAAAAAATCGCAACATCAAGAAGAAGTTGTGCGACATTTGCGAAAGTTGGTACAGGTGTTTCTACGTTATAAAGATGATGACTATTCTAATGTCGTGCCAGTCGCGCAAGAGTGGCACAAGTAGGGCCACAATGAGGATGCAAATCAGTTTTGCTTTAAATACACACTGTAACGGTCCTGAGCGGTAATTACCTTTGAGACTGGACTTAGTGAGTTGATGTTAGTCAAGAATGCCTATAAGGCGACAATATCAACACCTCACTGAGTGTGAACGAGGTCGTGTAATAGGAGTACTAGAAGCTTCATCTACATCTACATGATTACTCTGCAATTCACATTTAAGTGCTTGGCAGAGGGTTCATCGAACCGCAATCATACTATCTCTCTACCATTCCACTCCCGAACAGCGCGCGGGAAAAACGAACACCTAAACCTTTCTTTCGAGCTCTGATTTCTCTTATTTTATTTTGATGATCATTTCTACCTATGTAGGTTGGGCTCAACAAAATATTTTCGCATTCGGAAGAGAAAGTTGGTGATTGAAATTTCGTAAATAGATCTCGCGGCGACGAAAAACGTCTTTGCTTTAATGACTTCCATCCCAACTCGCGTATCATGTCTGCCACACTCTCTCCCCTATTACGTGATAATAACAAAACGAGCTGCCCTTTTTTGCACCCTTTCGATGTCCTCCGTCAATCCCATGTGGTAATGATCCCACACCGCGCAGCAATATTCTATTGTTCCTTCTGCGATAGTGCAGAAAGACCTGGAAATAATGTAGCCACTGCCCATGCTTGCTGGCGGCGGAGGTCACGAGAATGTACTGTCGGAAGAAGCCCGGGCTCCAGACGGCAATATGGCACTACCGAGAAGGAAGACCATCGTATTCGCCGTGTGATTGTGGCGCATCGTACTGAATCTGCGGACTCCTTTTAGATTGCATTCCACTGACCCCAAAACCACTGCAATTCAGTGTTGTCAAGCGAGAGCTCACTGCAGAGTGGGTTGGAGGTCTGTTGTGTTTTCTGATGAAAGCTGGTTCTGGCCCAGCGCCAGTTATGACGGAGTGTTGGTTAGAAGGAGGCCAGTTGAGAGCCTGCAACCAGCCTGTCTGTGGGCTAGACACACTGGACCTACACCTGGAGTCATGGTCTGGTGTACAACAGGAGCACCCTCGTGGCTATCCCACATATGGAACATCATCGGACGACAAATCCAGCGTCATCCACAAACAACATTAATCGTCCCTGTATTGACCGACCAAGTGCAACAGGCATACAACTCCATCCCACAAACTGACATCCGGGATCTCTACAACACAATGCATTCACGTTTGCATGTTTTCTCTCAACATTCTGGCGGTTACACGGGTTATTAATGTACCAGCATTTCATATTTGCAGTGGCTTATCTGGCGCTTAATTAACCTGTGTTAATTACATTAACACAGACATGTTACCTAGACAAATGTATACCCGAAATTTCATTACTCTACATTAATTATTTGTTGGTGTTGCTATTTTTTCAGTTAGTGTATTATAGGAAAGCACTAGACACACAATTTGCCAAGGGGCGTCAGCTAGATACACTACTGGCCATTAAAATTGCTACACCAAGAAGAAATGCAGATGATAAACGGGTATTCACTGGACAAATATATTATACTAGAACTGACATGTGATTACATTTTCACGCAATTTGGGTGTGCACAGATCCTAAGAAATCAGTACCCAGAACAGCCACCTCTGGCCGTAATAACGACCTTGATACGCCTTGGCATTGAGTCAAACAGAGCTTGGATGGCGTGTACAGGTACAGCTCATGCAGCTTGAACACGATACCACAGTTCATCAAGAGTAGTGACTGGTGTATTGTGACGAGCCAGTTGCTCGCCCACCATTGAACAGACGTTTTCAGTTGGTGAGAGCTCTGGAGAATGTGCTGGCCAGTGCAGCAGTCGAACATTTTCTGTATCCAGAAAAGCTCGCACAGGACCTGCAACATGCGGTCGTATATTATCCTTCTGAAATGTAGGGATCGAAGAAGGGTAGAGCCACGAGTCGTAACACATCTGAAATGTAACGTCCACTGTTCAAAGTGCCGTCAATGGGAACAAGAGGTGATCGAGACGTGTAACCAAAGGCACCCCATACCATCACACCGGGTGATACGCCAGTATCTCGATGACGAATACACGCTTCCAACGTGCCTTCACCGCGATGTCGCCAAACACAGATGCTGTAAACAGATCCTGGATTTATCCGAAAAAATGACGTTTTGCTATTCGTGCACCCAGGTTCGTCGTTGAGTACACCAGCGCAGGCGCTCCTCTCTGTGATGCAGCGTCAAGGGTAACCGCAGCCATGGTCTCCGAGCTGATAGTCGATGCTGTTGCAAACGTCGTCGAACTGTTCGTGCAGACGGTTGTTGTCCTGCAAACGTCCCCATCTGTTGACTCAGGGATCGAGACGTGGCTGCACGATCCGTTACAGCCATGCGGATAAGATGCCTGTCGTCTCGACTGCTAGTGATACGAGGCCGTTGGGATACCGTACGGCGTTCCGTATTACCCTCCTGAACCCACCGATTCCATATTCTGCTAACAGTCATTGGATCTCGACCAACACGAGCAGCAATGTCGCGATACGATAAACCGCAATCGCGATAGGTTACAATTCGACCTTTATCAAAGTCGGAAACGTGATGGTACGCATTTCTCCTCCTTACACGAGGCATCACAACAACGTTTCACCAGACAACGCCGGTCAACTGCTGTTTGTGTATGAGAAATCAGTTGGAAACTTTCGTCATGTCAGCTCTTTGTAGGTGTCGCCACCGGCGCCAAGCATCTGTGAATGCTCTGAAACGCTAATCATTTGCATATCACTGCATCTTCTTCCTGTCGGTTAAATTTCGCGTCTGTAGCACGTCATCTTCGTGGTGTAGCAATTTTAATGGCCAGTAGTGTACGTTGATGCTCATTTAGTGTCTGTATTGTTCGTCGCTTTTATTACACTTATTTATATCTAAAATTACAGGCTATAGATGATTCTTCTGTAGCCGTTAATGCTATAGTGTTGTATTAAGCTTTTTAATAGTAGCAATGTCAGATGAGTGTAGCATTTTATAAAACTCAGGAGGGAAGAACAACACAATCCGTATGTTCGAAATGTCGTGTCTGTAGTTATTCTCCCAGACAGTTATAGGAAGCTTCTTTAAGGAACAAACCTGTTGACAGAGCGCCCTTCAGCTGTTTTGAAAATCACTCAGTATTTCATCTGCTAGCCTCAGGGTTCCCGGGGCTTCTGGTGTCTGCCAATGCAGCAGGTGAGTCAGTGAGTGGATAAAAAAATAGTTATAGTGGCGGCGAGAGGGAGTGTGCAGGAGAAGCGTGACCAGGGTGCACGATGCAGCGGCCGTAACGCTCGGTATCGCTCCCGCGATCGGTTGTCAGAAGCGCCGGTGGCTGGCCGCGCTGCGCCGCGTCACGTCACGCGCCATTTGTCGAGGCGGCTCTGTTTGGGTTCAGTGACACTGGCGCGTGTACACATTGTCCTAGTCGCAGCCCCGTCAAAACAAACCGTTACAACGGCTCCCGCTCGTTCTCAATCTCGTGCTGACGCAGATGTTATCTGTTCCCCAGTTTTATGAATGAAGCTCCATTATCGGCGGCTTTATGGACAGGACGCAAATTAACGAAACGTTTCGTGTTACATAATACCACCGGAGTCCACTACTACGCTTGCGCAACAGCTTATCGTTCGGTTCAGAACGTATCCGTTAAGCTGGACAAGGTTACTCGCAGCACATTGCTTTAGTGCTTGATACGATCAGTTACGTACTAGTTCCACGTCTTGTCAATCACGCGCGGCATGTTTTTCTTACTTGATTCCACCGCGTATCTTTACAAGCTCTTACATGGCCAATGACACTGCTGTTGTTTCTCGGTTCGGCGACAAGTGCTAATTTGTGGCGCCCTCCCTAGACAGATGCAGATGAAATCACAAGCATTTGGCCTGGAAGAGAAGAACACTTATTAAGGTGACATTTCGGATCATCGGGCTATGCAGCAGTGAAATGGGTTAAAACTCAGACGTCCACAGTGTCTTACAGAGTGAGTTCATGAATCACACATTTGATGATAATTTGTCAAATGAAGACGAAAGGAAGTTTCAGATTCAGTACCCCGTCGATGAGGAGCGCATTAGAGACAGGAATGGGAACGTTGAAGTCAGCTGCCTCTTTGCAGCTCTTGGAGGTGAATGGGTTATGCGCCGGCCGGAGTGGGCGAGCGGCTCTAGGCGCTACAGCCTGGAACCACGCGACCGCTATGGTTGCAGGTTCGAATCCTGCCTCGGGCATGGATGTGTGTGATGTCCTTAGGTTAGTTAGGTTTAAGTAGTTCTAAGTTCTAGGGGATTGATGACCTTAGCAATTAAGTCCCATAGTGCTCAGACCCATTTGAACCATATGAATGGGTTATGCGCCGACAGTGGATTTCACACTTTCGTTTCATATTCATCTGTAGCAGCACAAACACAACACTACGCTGCACACAGATTTTTTTCTACCCACGTGGAACTGGTACACACTTCCTATTTTACGCCGAGGAAAGGAGAATTTTAGTATGCTCCGTGAATACCTGTGAAAATGTTCCACGACATACAGTTTCTAGCCGGCTGTTGTGGCCGAGCGGTTCTAGGCGCTTCAGTCCGGAACCGCGCTGCTGCTGCGGTCGCAGGTTCGAATCCTGCCTCGGGCATGGATTTGTGTGATGTCCTTAGGTTAGCTAGGTTTAAGCAGTTCTGAGTCTAGGGGACTGAAGACCTCAGATATTAAGTCCGATAGTGCTTTTAGAGCCATTTGAACCATTTGAACAGTTCCCAACTAAGAGCGAGGCATAATTTTTCTTTCTACTTGATGTGTTAATTATTGCAAAAATCAAATGGCTCTGAGCACTATGGGACTGAACTTCTGAGGTCATCAGTCCCCTAGAACTTAGAACTACTTAAACCTGACTAACCAAAGAACATCACACACAGCCATGCCCGAGTTAGGATTCGAACCTGCGACCGTAGCGGTCGCGCGGTTCCAGACTGTAGCCCCTAGAACCGCTCGGCCACCTCGGCCGTCTAACTATTGCACAGTTAGCGTCTACACTACTAAAGGTTTCAGTTTCAGTCAAACGACAGTTGACTGGCTCTGTCTGGTTAGCTCTGCTCGCTACGACATGTCGCCTCTCAAACATGAATCGTATTCTCGAGTCTCTGCATAGGTGTGGCTGTGGCTTTTAATCCGTTTCTTATTCGTCCATGTGATGTCCTTTGGCGCTGTACAGTGTGCCGTGAATAATACAAGCCTGTAACACATCTAGTTACAAGAGCAGAACTATTGACCCTAGAACAGTAAAAAAAGGGGGGGGGGGAGGGAGAGAAATGTTCCATTGCTACTAAGACATCGTAAAATTTACTACACCAGCTTTTATTCAAAGGAGGCACAATTTATAATTTATGCCTTAGTTAATTACAGTTACTAGACCTCCAGTGGTATGCTGCGTACCAAATTAAGTATGAGACGTCGTACTGCAATCGTAAATTTTATGAGGGTTTAGTAACCTAGGGGTAAATAAGCAAGAGCCTTACTTATATGAGATAGAAGAGGTCAGCTTGTAACTTAGGAAGGTGCCACGAACTGAATCAGATACATTGAACTTTACTGTTAAACAGTTGCCCACGTTTTTCCTGGTAAAACTTTCAGAATTCATTCAACTCTTCAGCTTAAAAGAAATGTTCAATGAACATTTCTGCTTCTTTTTACTTCGTTTGTTGTTCTAAGTCGTTCGAAAGTTTTCATATTGATCTCTGTCTCCGTCGACTCCGTACTAATCTCGAAAGCATGCGTACCTCACCGAGCGTGCTCGGTAATGTACACTACATAATCCAGCCTTCGCCGCCTTGTGTTATTTTCCTCTGGGATACGCTGTTATTTGTCAGATAAACTACTTATGCTTTGGTACATCTCAACAGTATCATACTGCTTCTGATAACCTCTGTCCACAGTTTTGTTTCGTTTAATTAGTTTGTACATGTGAACTTTATTTATAGATATTATTCCGCTGTAAAATGTCTCTTGGTTTCAATTCTATAATGTTATTTCAAAACAAGTCAACTGTAGCAAGGCCTTTCAAATGTCCATATTTTATAATTTTATGTATTTACAGCTGTTTACTACTTGCTGCTACACAGTGGCATGTTCAGTATGTACGGATTTTACTAAATCCAAGGTAAAGTACCAAGGAAAGTAGATATCTTAGGCAGAAAATAATTTTCGTAGCTACTGCTACACTGCATTCCGTGTCTCCCATGCTCTACCAGTGAACTGTAACTGCAATTGCTAAATCTCAGAATAATTTAACTTCTTGCACAGATGCTGCACAAAACTGATTTTAGTTGGTTTTTATTTGTCGTAGTTATTCATCATCAACTTTGTTTTGGTTCTCGCCAGTCAGAATTCCTTATTAAGCTATGTGTCCAACATGTAAGCCGTACTGATAATGCTTTCTTCTTTCTAACACAAGAGTAACACCACCTACAACTCTTAGTATTCTCATATTTCTATCACATGATTTAAGTACAATTCTAAGTTTTTCATTCAAGTTACGTATTGTTGCTTCGTTTTTTTACTGATAAACAAAACGTTATAGATATCCAGCTAGTGGAGTCTTTGTAGCCGTTCTCCATTCAGACACTTGCAATAGTCACAATATTGTTTCTACAGGTCTGTGGTACGCGTCCCGACGTAAATATCCTGCAAATTCAATTTATTCGTGTAGATTATAACGAGATGGCTTCTGTATTGGAGGTACTGATAACGACATTCCACGTGCTTTCGATAGAGTTTACATCTGGAAAATTTGACGACCAGAATTCATTATCTTGTCTTTCAAAGCTGCGGCGTTACGACTGGGTTACGAAGATTTTTGCTTGCTTGCTAAGTTGACGGCGATCGAACGGCATTTTTCATCAGAGCGTAAGCCACATTAATCCTCAAGGCTTGAAGTGTAATATAATTATTTTCTTTTAGTTGCAGATTCGTTTAGTCGAAGTTAAATCACAGCAGATTTCATTAAATATTCTGTACGCTTTGCAGAGATGTCTCTGTTTATTTTTCAAAGAATAATCACGTTAATTTTTAGAGACAATGTTGATGCTTTTCGAGTGATTCGTAATCATTCCTTTGCTCCCTCCTTTTTATTTTGTTTAATATTTTGTTTTAGCAAATAAATACGTCAACATATGTTTAACTCCAAGAGATCTTTTTAAGATGCTCAGGTATGGAATAGTTATTAACGCGATGTAATTTATTACTATCGCCAATAGGTATTATATTATATGATACATAATTGTAGCGCTTATGTTCTTCATGAGATTCGAGTATAAGCGGGCATTACAATATGATGTATTGCATTACATATACATAAATTCGTTCATATTTTAAATTTTTACAATAAATTATTCTCATTTAAAAAGGGGCGAGAGGTCGACAACAGTGAACTACGGCATATTCTTGACACCGTTGGCTGTCGCGTAAGCTATGACGGCGCTTGTTGCAGAGTCGCTTCCTCTCTCGATACGAAACCGAAAAAAGGTTATTTATGAAGTATATTATATTATACAAATAGAATCATTTAAATTCACGTAAAATCTCTTAACATATATTAAATTACTACAACGCCTTCTCATCAATTTTCAGCTTAGGCGGGAAGAACGCCAATGCTGAAGCTTCAATATATTGTTACACTAAACCACTGAACTGTTTTTCTGGAATTAGAAATTTCCTGATCCATGGTTCAATTATCATCATGGTGAAACAGTGATATGACTGACTAGCGAATTTAGTTTGATTGTCCGATCGTTCAATTAGAATATTCGCAAACTCCTTATAGAACTCTATCTATGGTCAAGCTGCCACCCATTTGCAGCAACAATCGGTCTAACCTGGCTTGGTATTGAGTCAGACTCAGCTTGGATGACAGATATAGATACGTCTTCCCATGCTGCTTCAACTCAACGTTAGTAACTTATAAGTGATGGCGTGCCAGTCTCTCAGCATCCCCTGATTCCAGTCATCTATGTTTTCAGTGCTTGACGGATGTGGGAAACATGATGGCCAGGGCGACAGTGGCACACACTCTGCATCGAGGCAGGTTAGAACAGGACGAGCAACATTCAGTCTTGTGTTATTTTGTTGAAAGATAGCATCAAGGGGACATCGAAGATAGCGCACGCCATCCGCCCTCAACACCTAGAAATGTGACAGCTGTCGTCCAAATTACCAACGACAAGAGATGATCCTGTTGTGTACTCAGCGACACAACTTACCATCAAACCAGGTGTTGGGCCTGTATGACAGTGATGATTTCAATCCGGCAACTTTCGCTTTCTCGGAGCCTGCACACGCGCTTAAGTGTATTGTAGTGCTGTACAAAGAACTGGGACTCGGCTGTGTCAAGTGTTGTAGTTGGACACTCAACTATCGACGTGCCTGTCTCTGCTGTCACATCAAGTGAAACTCCAGCAATTGTTGCTATGCTGATCAGTTCCTGCTGCTTCAGATGACGTCGCATTGTCCGTTGATGTACTTGTCTTGCTGCAAACTAGCCCGTTTTGTGACTCAGGGTATGTGACGTAGCTGTACAATCCTGAATGGCCTTGCGAACATTACTCCTGTCCTCTTAGGCTCCAGTCACGTGGGATCATTGAGATCGTGTATAGCGTTTAGTATGGCACTCCTGTATCCACTAATTCAGTATTTGCGTGATGGTCTTTCCTTATATACAGAATGAAATGGCATTATTATTACATAGTTTGCATAGTTGTGCTGAAATCTTGATCATTTATAAGTCAAGGGATGTATTACACCTCTTTCCCGCTTTACGTTCGCTGGATGCTGCCTTCACAGTGTTGCAGTTTTAATGGCTGGCAGCGTCCTTCAATTAATTGCGCAAATAAGGAAATAAAAAAATTAATTTAAATATTTTATGTGTGTAGAGCCGCATCATGTTGTAGAAAACAGCTGTCACCACCGTTTCAACCATGTTTGCACTTGCATTCCTGTTGGTCTATTTTAAAATCTGTCATGGCTCTACACGCAGGAAATTTTAAGTTAACAGGCTCTGGCCATGAAAATGTAAGCACTTATAGGTACAAAAATGTTCGGGAAAAGAAAGGACTACAATAGTATAAATCATTTAGAAACGAAATCAATGTGCAATGTGAAGAGCAAGGAACCTAAACAAAATACGGAATGTGAATCGTTCTTTTATGTTTTATACTTAGAGCATCTTCAACTCTTCCTCCAGACTTAGCGTTAAACAAACACGAATTTTCCGGTTCATTGTGTTAGTATTCGGCGTTGGTAACCAGGTCAGTGAATAACTCTGAGCTGAAATTCATTATATGCTCCTTGTTAATATGAGTCTTGTATCCTTTAAAATCAATAACTGTTTTACTGGCGCATATTCTGTAGCTATCGTAGATTGTCTCCCCATTAAAAGGTATCTGTTGTCGGTTAACACCAAAGACAAGAGCACCAAGTTTCCTTTCTGTAGTAGTGTAGAGTCGTAGTTCGGAGTCCACATTAAATTGTGGGCTCCTCTATAACTGATCCTGTTGTTAGATCACATTCTGAAACAATTAGACATCTGCCAGAGTAATCCACAGTTTCCCTCAGAGTTGACTAGGAGTATATGTTTAATGACTGCGTTCAGAGCTCGGTAATCGATGCAAAAGTGAAATTTCATGTCTCCAGAATCTCATTTCTCGTTAACGATTACTGCTGATAACGACCAGTTGCAGGCTCTCCCTGTTCTATAACTCCAGCTTCCAGTTGTTCCTCTATTAATTGTTCTGCCAAAGCCCTTTTCTTGTGTGGATGCAATAACGTTCCTCTGTCAACAGTGCTACATGTATGGCATATATGTGATGCTCAACCAGATAAGTCATAGACAAATTCGAACACTCTTGGGAAAGCTGCATTTTTAACAGAACATACGGTAAACTTTATGCTCTTTAGCTGAAAAATACGATATTTACCACATTTTCCTTCTGGTTCACCATTAGTGGAACTAACGTTTTTATCATCAATGCCTAGTACCATTGTTTCTACTCTGCTACGAAAATCAGTATTCATAACTGTTATATTTCCCTCCACGTTTGGAATCAGAATGATATCCTTTCTACCAATGCTCGACGCTTTGTCAAACTTCATTCCTTGCTATAATATAGCCTCTTTGTCGTTCATGTTCATCTTTGTTATTGGGACTGTTGCTACATTTATCTTTAGAACAGCAGCCACGTCATTCCTTTTCCTATGTAACAGTGCTTCTCATCCAGAAGTTCAGTTTGATCTGACTATTCAGTTAATAATGGAGTTCCTTCTTTGTATTGGGATGACTTGACTTAAACACACATTTCGTTGCTCACCACCGTTTAATCCTCGCGCATTATAGACTGCAAGTCTTGTAACTTTGGTTGGTTTGTGGGATTAAAGGGACTAGACTACAAGGGCCATCGGTCCACTTGTCACTTTCATAAATGCAACTCCACATTAGTGAGGCCTGTTTTCTTGTGTTAAAAAGTGGGCTGATATTTCATCCGCAAAATATCGCACCTATTAGAAATTCATTTTCAGTCTGATTTCTGGTGGAGCTAGTATGAATCACTGTGTTGGGCATAGGACAGACGACTTCATGTTTCGTACGCCCCCTCACACATTTAACGGTGAACGCAATTGTCTATTGGTAACATTGCTTTTGTTTTGTTTGTTTTAATCTGCCGATTCGTGACCTAGTATCCCACAGGGGAAGCTAAAACCTTTTTCCTTATATTCTTTCCATTTGGAATCTGGATTTTTACATCTGTAACATTCTATGGTTGTGTTGAAAACGTGACGCTCTTCTCTTCGATGGTTACGTCCAACACGTTTCCATCGCTTCTTGAAATGTCATACACTTTGCCAGTCTGACTGCCTTACATACGTCTCCGTACAAACTGTGTTTAGTGCTCTCTGATCCGACCCAAAAAACTGAGTGCTAAGTTCAACATTGTCTTCACACAGCTCATACGTTTGAGAATTAATGCTTCTCATTCTATCTGCAAAGTGTTTAACGAATTCGTTTCGCTGCATACTCAGGCTATGGAGCTATTCTTTGTTGAATTTGGATGTACTCTTTTGTTTAGCTCTTTGGATAACAGCTCTTTGCAACTCCACTTACGATTCTTTTTTTTTTTACGCTATTCGTAAAGTCTTCTGCAGTTCCACTGCATTCTCAGTTTCACAGTTCTTAACTCATCAGGCTGTGGAGCCTATATTCCGGCAGATTCAAGTTGCTGAAAAATGCATTCAATTCCCCTTCTAGTTTCTACTAAAACTGGCACAGATAGTAACAATGAGAATTCTATTTTGAACCAAATCTACACAAAATATTATTTGCTAACTCATTCAGGTTTACCTCATTCTTCTCTTTCTCTAAGTTGTTGAATCTCTCTTTGCAGTTCGCCAATTACGCTGTGAATATTAACTATATTATGCGGAGTGCTTTCTTCCATGTTGGGTAATTTCTCGAAATGAGTCACACCAGCATACTTTTAATAAATTGTAAATCTATCCCGGCTTCCATTGCTACGGTGTAAATTTGACTCAGCGAACTGTCGAATGTGCCGACGTAGTCGGATGTCAGTGGTACCACTGGTGCAGATTGCAGCAGCAAATCCACTACTTCTTCGTCTCTGTCAGTACCTCGGGGTTCCTTCGAAGTTCATGTATCGCTGCACTTTTTGGACTGGGGGATTTCTCGGATTTATCGTAATTCTGAATTCATTTCTATAATTACATTGTCTACTGGGGACATACACATTGTCACTTACCAAACGTTGGCCTTTGGTCTTTCTTAAACAGTGATACGGGGAAAATCTTTTGCAAATATTAAAAAAAAAAAACATTTCTATTAGCACACATGAGAAACCAGCACACCTTTCAAGAGTCTATCGCCCTAGCCCGAATAATTACAGACTTTTAGAGGCCCCAAGGAGTGCGTTAAGATAGGTTAGACTACTGGACTGCTGTCTTCCACAGTCAGCCAGACTCTTGAAGGACTTTTTCGCTGACTGTTTATCACGCGCGGGCAGCTGGCGACCAAGCTGTCGAGGCATTCTACGGAGGACGTCCACCCTTACTGATGTGAGCAGTATGTCAGCGTTCCCAACGCTACGGGGCAACAGGCGTTCACTGCACTAGTTCACGGGTGCATACCTTCAGTTGTTACACATTACTGGAACCCGACACTTTGCAGAACATGATGGACTTTTCCTAAATGTTCGTGAATCTCTGAAGATGGGAAAACGCATACAGCCATCAAGTACGTTGTGTACTGGCGTGCCTTGAAAAATACCACGTGGACTTTAAACTTCTTGATTATTGTTTAAAATCATGAAATCGCTGTGGCATTGAGCACATAAGGCATCGCATCCACTAACCTGAGCAGGTTGGAGGTAAACAGTGAGTAGGGACCTAAATTTTTTTTTTTTGTATCCATATCGTCACTGCAAAAGTGATTGCACGCAGAATGATTTGAAAATTAGAATATAGATACAAGACTGTCGTTCCAAATAGATTCTGTATGGGGACTGAGGAGTAAGAAATACGTGATACTGTTAGGCGCACCAAACGAAAAGTTCGTCACCCCCAGGGGACATAATGATAAAACCGTCTCTACCTATATAACGGCTTCAATTTGGCGAGACAGTGAGTCCACAAGCTTCTTCTGGTTTGGTATATCCAGTGTACCCATTCATTGATGATTAGATTCAACAGATTTCGTAGATCCACCAAACTGCAGTGATGTTGATTGCTAGGTTTGGTCTGCTGTTACAGACGGTCCGAGACGTTTTCTGTGAGATTAATATCAGGTGATTTAGGGAGCCCGTCGATGTGCGATATAGAGCAGCCATGTGAACATGGTTATAGTCGTCTTGGAAAAAGAGAATGTTCGCAGAGTACTTATCATGATGTTGTGGAATAAAGGGCAGCACTTGGTCTGTTTTGAAATAAACGTCCTGGTTATTGTCCACTGTAACCTGAACGACTGAGCTCAAGCGATGAATCAAAGAACACCCAAAAAGCATCGCGTATCCACACACTGCGGATTAAACACCTCGTTGAGCCGTCGATGCGCTCGATGCCTTGCTC
The DNA here is from genome assembly GCF_021461385.2 of Schistocerca piceifrons. Lineage (NCBI taxonomy): Eukaryota > Metazoa > Arthropoda > Insecta > Orthoptera > Acrididae > Schistocerca > Schistocerca piceifrons. The sequence goes on from NC_060141.1 coordinate 264,973,721, forward strand.
CACGGCTCTTCGGACGCACTACACGTCTCCTATAAGCTACTGCCTAATTTATGTGTTGTTTGGCCCAATGCAGATGTGCATAATGATGCGTCACTGCCGAGCGGTTCTAGGCGCTTCAGTCCGGAACCGCGGGCGCGCTACGGTCGCAGGTTCGAATCCTGCCTCGGGCATGGATGTGTGTGATGTCCTTAGGTTAGTTAGGTTTAAGTAGTTCTAAGTTCTAGGGGACTGATGACCTCAGAAGTCCCATAGTGCTTAGAGCGATTTGAATTTAATACTCCACTGTGAGAAATAGCCTTTTACAAAGTACTCGATTCCAAACGTCCTTCAGGTGCAGTTACCTTCGTAATTCTCGCTCAAAGACTGGTCGAGATGTACGTGAATTTATTGACAGCAGTAGTTCCTGTCGGGTTTGAAACCTGTTTAAGTAAAGAAGCGTGCATGACGAGTGGCTAAAGATCATTTCCCTTCCGTACCGGTGCTATGTGGACGAAGTAGATCGTGTTCCAATATTTGAATTCACACCGTTTCTTCGTTTCCACTCATATGAACTCATATTCACGTAGACATGACATTACAGTTCAGAAGCACTAGGTAAGTCATTTTGTACTCTTTATACTTCTTAATTTGGAATATCATCCACATACTGGACGAAGGAAGTTAAATTTTGTCCCAACTAAGAATCTGATACAACGGCAACACAAGTTTGCCTCCTTGTTTCTGCCATACGTAGAGTATACAGTGGTCCAGCCGTTCTACTACTGAAAAAAACGGTCTCCAGTCCGAGCATTTTATTTAGGTGGTATTTAACATAATGTAGCCAACAGTATACTGATATGCACAGGATAAGTATTCTCCAATTCATGGAGTTCTTCACGTACTTGTACAATCTGTACACTACGTGCTCTCTTCCAGTTCTATAGCCCATAAAACGTCTTCACTAAGACCGAAGGAGAAAATTTGTTGCTCGGGCGCATTTGATTTCGGGAAAATACTATTAATGTTCATTGTTATTGTTACAAATGGTATTTCAGTGAATGACATTTCATCCCTAGCCTGCTTCGTCGTGTACTGAACTGCCGCCAAGACATGCGGGAAAAGAACCTTTCCCTAAACCAAAATATTTTAACAGTAACCCCTGTACTCCCGATTCTTTAAAGAATCGAATTCCCATGTATAACACAGCTTCAAACGTCTGATTACTTTACAATCGAATTAATGTGTTAAATACTTGACGTTAAGTGTATATAAATCTTTGTGCTTGAAAGCAAAAATTCCTAATTACGTTGGAACTCGCTAACTGCTCTCATTATCAAACACTGGATGAGTACACTCTTGATAATTTGCGCTTCGTTTTAAGAAATAGAAGTTTTTCACTTAGCCCAATATCTGACGAATCTCCTGAACTGTGCGTGGTATATTGCTATAATTTTTCAGATACATTGAGTACTACATGTGATACTATCTTCCAAATGTGTTGTGAATAGAATTTTGTTGCATAAACAGCCATAATGCAATAGACAATAGCCGGCCGCTGTGGTCGAGCGGTTCTAGGACCTTCAGTCCGGAAGCGCGCGGCTGCTACGGTCGCAGGTTCGAATCCTGCCTCGGGCATGGATGTGTGTGATGTCCTTAGGTTAGTTAGGTTTAAGTAGTTCTAAGTCTAGGGTACTGATGACCTCAGAAGATAAGTCCCATAGTGCTTAGAGCCATTTGAACCATTTGAATGGACAATAAACCCTTTTCCTTTCATTTTTGGGGGGGGGGGGGGGGTGGGGGGGTAATCAGCTAGAAAAAGTTTCCAAAAGGTTAGAAATTATGTGTAAAGTTCGTAGTAAGGCGCTAAGCGCTTTCGGTCAACTACTGGATGAATATAGTCTCGGTAATTTGCGCGCCGTGAATTACGCTGTGACAAGACGTATACAGTTTCTAACTTTAATATTTCACTTCATGTGAGACTATGTAAAATTTTTAAATTCGGTCAATAATTATACGAAATACTGAAAATTAAATTTTTGTCGTCCGTGAAAGCCCTTATATAGGAACCCTGGAACCGGTTTCGTGTGACTGGATGACCGTTTCAGCCGTTTACTAACGAGGATTGTTCTCCATACTGGCGCGCAGCATTGTTTTCAGTGCTGGAGATCAAGAGTATCCTTTAAAAAGTCCACTTTTCTGCCGGTTTCATACAGTGGTGACGGTACGCGAAGGAAGCTCATGCATCGCACTGGCAGCCCGGCGGCTGACCTAAGTAACATGTAAACAAGATACGTGCAGCTGACCAATCACTACTTATCGCCTGCGTCACATTGCCGGCCTTGCAGCGCTTTCCCAGTGTCATTTCCAAGAAATTCTGTCTCACTCGTCTGGGGAAATTAAAGCGAATACCGGTCTCACAACCGACCGCTCTTTATGCGAGATGAGAGACATACCTGTTTCAACTACAGGTGACTTGAACTGGCGAGTATTTTCGTTTAGCACTAAAATTTAAAATTTCTCATCTGGAACACTAAACTCATTATTGACCACACATATGTTAAAATTGTGAAATTTCTTACAGATTTGCATAAGCACGCAGATTTCGTAGTTACAAGATGTGACCCTGTTCAACTATTCGGCAATCATTAACAGTCTCGGAAATATATAGTTCTGTCAGAAGCGTGAGATACTTCGTCTCTTATAAAACTTCCAGCTATGTTGCTCGGGCACTAGTTACCAGCGAGGGCAAGTGACAGCAAGTGAAAGCAAGTGATGGGTTTGATATCCAAAATGAAAAATTAACATAAAAACAAATTATACTCCCCATTCTTTGCGGAGCATCGTGGACATACTCGAAAAAAAAAGTTATTTTGGTCTCTCATCATTGTATCTAGTTGAAAACGGCATGATAAACGTTGAGTGCAAGGGAAATTGCGAAAATAAAAAAGAAACAACTATTTCATTCTGTAAGTTTTTACAACTACTGTTCTCAGGTCTTCTTCAGTCGAGCATTTTGTCACTTCTGTCTTCAGAGGAAACGTGAACTCAACTATTTATTTGCATTAAAAAGTCAATAAGGAACAGATTTCTCATAAAAGCTGGGGTGAGGGGTACTCTGTGAGTAATAGACGTTCAAATTACCTCAATTATAATTTATGCGGAAGGGATGAGGAGAGAACTGGTGAGATTCTGATGCTGGTACATCAACGGTATTAACGTGGTCGCAATGGGCCACGTCTGCTGCAATGTGTCTTACCTCCACATCAGATAGTTCAACGTCCTCGATAAGTTAAAGCATTCGAAGGCTGGTATTTCTTGTAGTTTACTATTGTCATATATATCTCACCTGTCAAATCTATCAACAATACCGTTTACAACATCACCTGCAGACGAAAGTGTTGTCAAGTTAGTGTTCTTATTAAAAACTATCTGATTTAAGCTTTCCCGTTCCTCGTAAAACAATGATAATCTTAGCTTAGCTTCTTACATGGTGTCATCAGAACCTGTATTGTCTCTGGGCGTCCTATTTAGCATTTTTAAAGCAGTTCGCTTGGTGCCTTCAGTCAAATGTGAACTGACCGCTTACAAACGTGGTATGGATCGTTTAAAATAGGCACAGCACTCTGTTTCATATGGACGGTACCAGTCTCATCTACTATCGTCAGAAACAAAGCTTCGTGTAATTAGACTTTTTTAACGTATCCCAGTTGCATATTTGTCATCACTTCATGTACAGTTATTAATACCAAATTACAAATCTTTTTCTGGCTGTGTTTAGTACAATCTTCCAAAGAAGAAAACAGAATCAAACGAGGACAGTCATCTTCTATAACGTACCCTAAATTTACGCCGTAAAAATTTGTGTTGATACAACCTCGATCCTCTTTTCATGGTCTTTCTGCTTCACAGAAATTCAAACATTTCAACTTGTTTTTATTGGTACGCTAGTGTCAACGGTTAGAGTATGTTTTGGCATGCAAAGACACACAAACGCTTCTATTACTATCAGTTACTGTTATATCCCTGCGGGAGCGCAAGCAAAAAGCCCCTTAATTAAGGGGAGATGCAGTCAAAATCAAGAACATCTGAGAAAGAAGTTGAGACTGATGAGGAAGTGAAGTCAAACATAGCGTATCTCCCCTACATTGGCCCAATATCTGAAATTGTCAACAGCCTCCTACGGAAACATGGATCCCATCAGCTAAGATAAAAGGTATTCTTTGAACTGTTACAGACGATCTAGGTCTTCAGAAGCTGGGTGTGTATTGAAAATGTGGTCTTACGAGGGGTAGACTATTAAAACAGTCGAGGAAAGATGCAAGGAACGTCAGCGACACACCCGATTAAGACAACCAAGCAAACCAGCTGTCACCGAGCACTGCCCCGAATGCAGTCATGAAATGAAATACGATGAGACCACTATCGATGTGCGAACGCCAAGTTTCTGGGAGAGCATAATTAAGGAGTCTATCGAAATAAAGATGTCAGAGAACCTAATATACAAGGACAGAGGTTCCTATTTAAACACCACTCGGGGTCCGGCACTCAATTTACTAAAATCTCGCTGCCCGTCACATTACCAGCGTTGGAAAACGCTGAGAGAATTTGCAATTCACAGAATATCAGTTCGAGCTCTGAAAAATGGCGCAGCGGGCAATGGGAATAGAACTTGGCTATAAATGACGGTGCGAGGCTAACAATAGTTAACAGTATGATTGGAGTTCAGGCGGGGAGAACACGTAACAGCAAAACTCGCAGCACCTGAAAAAGATGATTGGGTCGATTGTCGAAATATTTTGGGTATAGTGGACATCATTAATCAATGGCGCCGAAAAAACCGAGGGATCACAACAGCGATTTTATATAAGAACTATAATATTAGTTTGATGACTGGTTTAACTAATAAATGAGGAACTGCTGAATCATGCACTGACGCACATCATGCGGCAGAGCCATCTGGAAAAGAAATAGGTAGATGTATTGCTTAACGAGTAATGCCGCCTCTATCATAGAATCATACCCGGCAACCACCTATCGCGCCGAAATTTGGTTAGCACCAGAACTTAGACGTAAGTTCAGAAAATTACAAAAAATTAGTTTTCTTTCCGTCATCGTTATTAGTGTTTTTACAGAATGACCAGCATATTATAAAATCATTACCCTTCTTTCCCCGTTAGCTAATGACTCACACTAACAACGCCCCAACACAAACTAGTAAGCCTGTGTGCATTGGACGCTACATTAATGACCATAAAACGTTCCACTCTGCAATGAAATTTATGTAAAAAATTAAAAACAGCGTCGTATTCTAATGTGAAGAAATATTTCGACAGTCCCTCTATTCTTCTATCTTCAGTATTTTGACCAGCCTTTAATTTTCTGTTGTGCTGTTCCAAATATTTCATGATTAAACCGCGCAAATTGTTACTAAACCAATATCTGGAGGATTATAATTGTGATTTTTTCATATAAATAAAACACATATTACAAAGTAAAGTTGTTTATTCATAAGAAGGTTGTAAAACTGTGAACAGGAAAAAAAATGGTTCAAATGGCTCTGAGCACTATGGGACTCAACTGCTGTGGTTATCAGTCCCCTAGAACTTATAACTACTTAAACCTAACTAACCTAAGGACATCACACACATCCATGCCCGAGGCAGGATTCGAACCTGTGACCGTAGCAGTCGCACGGTTCCGGATTGCGCGCCTAGAACAGGAAAAGTATGTCATTCCTAAAAACTGTAGTGACGAGAATTACTGAATTCCGACTCGCTGGTAACCTAATATCACTTAGTACAAAAGCAACTGGTGGTACAAAGGGGTCGGCTGGGGTGGCCGAGCGGTTCTAGGCGCTACAGTCTGGAACCGCGCGACCGCTAGGGTCGCAGGTTCGAATCCTGCCTTGGGCATGGATGTGTGTGATGTCCTTAGGTTAGTTAGGTTTAAGTAGTTCTAAGTTCTAGGGGACTGATGACCTCAGAAGTTGAGTCCCATAGTGCTCAGAGCCATTTGAACCATTTGGTACAAAGGGCACACTTCACGATGCGTGCACTGAGACTGCCAGAACACAAACCTTCCCCTCAGCTCGTGGCACTGGCGCTGCATTGGCAGAGAGCGGTTTGCGGTTTCGCGCAGAAGACGAAGCGAGGGCAGCTGAGCGACAACAGCGCGTCGCGCCTTATCTGCGGGGTCAGGGGTCGCAGATAGCCGCGCGCTGCTCTCATGGCCGGCGCTGCCGCCGTCCGCAAACAGCCCTCTTCCCCCCCCCCCCCCCCCCCCTCCAAGGAGTCGGCGGGGCGCAGCTGGGCGGTTTGCCACCTAGGCGCACCGGGCGCCTCTGTTCGCGTAGACACTTCCCCACTCGGTAGATCGTGGTTCCGTTTACACCTAACGAGTTTTTTATTTTGAAATGTGACGTCTCCCCGCAGGAGAATGAAACGAGGAAGGCCACGAGATTTAGAGGGGAAGAGGGATTCTAGTCCTCATCCATCCATATGGATTTACGGTGTTTGTTGTTTCCCTGAATTACTGACTGTTCCTCAGTTGCGGCCTTTTCTCATTCTTCATCAAGTGAACTACCACTTTGCCTCTAATAATCTCACTGTTAATCAATCATAAAACTCTGAATTTCTTTCCTTATCCATTATCAGAGAAAACTTGGTGGACTGCGACAAAAGCACAGCATCCGCAACTGCTACGGGTTCACGAAAGAGATAAAATCTTGCGGCATATCTACTTATTTGTCCTGTTTTTTACTCGTCTGCTTCCGTTGGTCGTCAACTCGTGGGAAAACATGAAATATAATCGATAGTGATTCCTCTTACGCGTCGCATCTACGACTGCTGACTAACGAAATACTTCTGCTACCTCTGTCTCTTTAGTTAGTAAAAACTGTAAATGTAACTCTTTCGAGATGATTGGTAGTGTTTGGGAATACTTTTTAAAATTAAATTTGAAAAAATATCAATACATCGTTTGACATTTATCTGCTGTCTGTGTGAAACTGAACTGAGAAACTGCTTGGTGTAGCTGTTAAGCTCTAAGCCGGTACTGCTTGTATAGAGTTACATCGAACTCAAACAGAAGGAAGATATTTAATGTTCAAGTACGTGAGGCAGGCTATTAACAGGTTCTGTTATTATAATACTTAATCAAAAGTGTTCATAGTAGAACGCCTTTTAAATAGCACTTCGCAAGATGTTTGTATGTTGTGATTTACTAGAATCAAAATTTCTAACGGGAAGTAAACAAAATTTAGCAGGAATAAAAGAAGTGTAAACCATGTAATGTAGTATGAAATTCGTATTCCCTTACTTTTAACTGTTCCGTCACAGCGGCTGTTATGACAAGTGGTAAATTGTAACATTTATTGCACTAGCAACCATTACTGCTGCCGTCTACCGATAAAGTAGAGCACTGTCTCTTTGGTACCGATGCTACTTTAAACCAAATAAAACGACTTTGCCTTCGAAAGAAACAAAGCAAAACTTCCGATTTCCTTTATTTTTAAAGCAAGACACGATCATTGTTAAAAATGCTGGTTTTATTCAAATAAATTAGGTGTTTCATTACACACTCATGTACCTCAACCAACACGAAAGACGCTACAATGTTTCATTCTTGAATGTCTTGTGGTACGAGGTCGATATGGATATTCTGAAATCAATCTTCATTTCTTTTACACATTTCTTACTGATTTACAAATAAATATAATACCATCCTTTGTTTTTCGACATTTATTGTCTTGATACATATCGTAAAATATTTCAGAACGCTAAGTAATTACAAAGCAATGACTGTACTGCTTTTGTAGAATTAATCGGTCATAAGTTTCTCTTTGTAACTGAAAATACATATAGAATGCCACAATATAGTTTTTCTGTCACGAATAATGGCGAAACCATATCACTTGCTTAAATACAAATTTTGATGTAAGTACATACATTTTATTGGTATAAATATTAGTTTATTAGAATATATTGTAGCTCTCGTTACTTTCTCAGAGTTCTACAATTTAACTTGAAAATCTTGACGGTGTCTGATTGACCAGCTGCCAATGTATTTCTGTACAGATTGCTTCACACTATGTCCATATGCACGAAAACACTGATCACATCTGTTACATCATCAAGCCACGATGGATTTCCTCAAATAAAATTGCAAATTAAAAAATAGTTAAGATATGTGTAGTAATAAATCAATTCTACAGATTGTTTTGTTATTAATAAAAAACAAATCTACCACTGCTTTTGTTTTCCAAGTGAACTCAATATACATTTGTTGTGGTCCATTATGCACATTTCAGTAGGTGTTGACGTTTCTGTCAGTGAACGTGAGGTTTTTTTCAATTTGTTCTGTTATGTTGTTCGCGTGCTGCTTCTACACAGATACGTCAAACAGAAGGTAGACATTCGTTTGAAAAGTAGGTGATACAGTCTATTAACAGGTTATGAAAACGTGATCAGCGTAATAATTCTATTTATACGAGTTTTTACGTTAGTCGTGCTGCATTGCTTTCGTTTTGAATGGACAAACGGGAATAATGCGCTGTTATAAAACTATTTATTTCGTGCTGTTTATCGGGAAAGAATATTTATCCAAAGTGGTTGAAGGTTAATATAGAACCTGCTGCTGTGTGTACAGGGTGGTCCATTGATCATGACCGGGCCAAATATCTCACGAAATAAGCGTGAAACGAAAAAACTACAAAGAACGAAACTTGTCTAGCTTGAAGGGGGAAACCAGACGGCGCTATGGTTGGCCCGCTAGATGGCGCTGCCATAGGTCAAACGGATATCAGTTGTGTTTTTTAAAATAGGAACCTCCATTTTTTATTACATGTTCGTGTACTAAGTAAAGAAACATGAATTTTTTAGTTGGACCACTTTTTTCGCTTTGTGATAGATGGCGCTGTACTTGTCACAAACATATAGCTCACAATTTTAGACGAACTGTTGGTAACAGGTAGGTTTTTAAAATTGAAATACAGAACGTAGGTACGTTTGAACATTTTATTTCGGTTGTTCCAATGTGATACATGTACTTTTGTGAACTTATCATTTCTGAGAACGCACGCTGTTACAGCGTGACTACTTGTAAGTACCACATTAATGCAATAAAGCTCAAAATGGTGTCCGCCAACCTCAATGCATTTGGCAATACGTGTAACGACATTCCTCTCAAAAGCGAGTAGTTCGCCTTCCGTAATGTTCGCATATGCATTGACAATGCGCTGACGCATGTTGTCAGACGTTGTCGGTGGATCACGATACCCAATATCCTTCAACTTTCCCCACAGAAAGAAATCCGGGGACGTCAGATCCGGTGAACGTGCGGGCCATGGTATGGTGCTTCGACGACCAATCCACCTGTCATGAAATATGCTATTCAATACCGCTTCAACCGCACGTGAGCTATGTGCCGGACATCAATCATGTTGGAAGTACATCGCCATTCTGTCATGCAGTGAAACGTCTTTTAGTAACATCGGTAGAACATTACGTAGGAAATCAGCATACATTGCACCATTTAGATTGCCATCGATAAAATGGGGGCCAATTATCCTTCCTCCCATAATGCCGCACCATACATTAACCCGCCAAGATCGCTGATGTTCCACTTGTCGCAGCCATCGTGGATTTTCCGTTGCCCAGTAGTGCGTATTATGCCGGTTTACGTCGCCGCTTCTGGTGAATGACGCTTCGTCGCTAAATAGAACGCGTGCAAAAAATCTGTCATCGTCCCGTAATTTCTCTTGTGCCCAGTGGCAGAACTGTACTCGACGTTCAAAGTCGTCGCCATGCAATTCCTGGTGCATAGAAATATGGTACGGGTGCAATCGATGTTCATGTAGCATTCTCAACACCGACGTTTTTGAGATTCTCGATTCTCGCGCAGTTGATCAGCCGCGACAGCAGCTAAAACACCTGTTTGGACATCATCATTTGTTGAAGGTCGTGGTTGACGTTTCACACGTGGCTGAACACTTCCTGTTTCCTTTAATAACGTAACTATCCGGCGAACGGTCCGGACACTTGGATGATGTCGCCCATGGCTCCCGAGAAGCATACATAGCACACGCCCGTGGGGCATTTTGGTCACAATAGCTATATATCAACACGATGTCGACCTTTTCCGCAATTGGTAAACGGTCCATTTTAGCACGGGTAATGTATCACGAAGCAAATACCGTCCGCACTGGCGGAATGTTACGTGATACCACGTACTTATACGTTTGTGTCTATTACAGCGACATCTATCACAAAGCGAAAAAAGTGGTCCAACTAAAATATTCATATTTCTTTACGTACTACACGAATACGTAATAAAAATGGGGGTTCCCATCTAAAAAAAAACGCAGTTGATATCCGTTTGACCTATGGCAGCGCCATCTAGCGCGCCAACCATAGTGCCATCTGGTTTCCCCCTTCAAGCTAGATGAGTTTCGTTCTTTGTAGTTTATTCATTTGTTGCTTATTTCGTGAGATATTTGGCCCGGTCACTATCAATGGACCACCCTCTATATTAGAAGAGAAAATACGGTCCATTTTACACGGAGAATTACTCATATGAACGCTTGGTGTTAGGTGTCGAAAGATAATAAAGCAATTGAAAAAAAAACGAATTTCTTGACAATGTATGGACAATGTTAAAAGGAATGTAGCTGATATCCGTAAGAAAGTTTTTTGTTGTGTACTAGGTTCGGATCTGTCTCTTCACGCCAGATGCGAATCGGCAATAAAAGTAATGGCTGGAAGCCGCCGGACACGCAGCACAAGAGGCGAAGTCGATGTAATGTGCATAAGCATAAAGTCAGGAATCTGAAGTACTATTAGAACATCCACCTTATTCATTAGGCTTGGCCCCCTCGACTTCCAGTTACTGTCACATGTCAAAATCACGTAGATGGAAATGTGAGTGATAACATGTCTGGATAGCAAAAGAAAGCAAAGTTAGGTTAAACGAGAACAGTGCACCTGGTCATAAAGTTTCTTTAAGTATTTTAAGTAGGAATTGTTGGAACACCCACCTCGTACACCAGTAAAGGGAACCTTAATGTCCACCTGTTCTCGTACCTAAAAATTTTGAATTCGGTTAAGAGTTATTGTAGCCGTAGATGAATGTTTTGCAATCGATGTACAGTCACAATCTGGGTGTGGAATGCACTAAAAAAAAAAATTGTATTGACTTAGAAATGGCCGATATCTATAAATAAGAGAATTATTGGCCTGAAAAACACTTCTTTGATTCCCTGGCAGAGAAATTTTCTCGTTTCACTCATAGACTACTGCCTAGTTTATGAATAGTCAGCCGCGAAATATAGGGCAGAAAGCCAGCTGGGCTTAGAGTACGGAAGGGAGTACGTCGGAAGAATCGATTCTTGTTTAGCGGCATCGCTCTGCTGTTCTGTAAGTTGGAAAAATGTGACGGTCTCCTGCGGTATGCGGCACACAACCTGCTCTGCCTTCCACAACGCAAAGATTGCGTTGTTTTTATACCACTAATACGACTATGGTCTTCTGGTAACAGTAGTAGTTTCCGATGCAGTTCACTTTTAATTCCGTGACAGTGACATAGGGAACACACAGGTTGAAGGCACTTATCACGATGAAGACTGTTATCTAAACCTAAAGAAAAGTTCGGTTGGTATTGTTATTGGTGAAGGTAAAAGGTCCTGAAGGATTGTTGAGGCGCGTAGTTAGCAAGGTTTCCTTCTTTCGTACACATAGGCACCCGACTCGTATGCTGTATTTTGTGTGTTTGGAACGTATGATAGTGTTGGGCGCGCAGCGGATACACTATCGCACTTTTGTTGCTCGTAATAAAGCAAGAGAGAGAAATCAGCTACCAGTCTAGAGACTATCCTCAAACAGCCCGTCCGGCTAGCCGTGCGGTCTAATGCACTGCTTCCCGAGCGGTTAGGCGTGCCGGTCCCCGGCACGAATCCACCCGGCCGATTAGTGTCGAGGTCCAGTGTGGCGGCCAACCTGTGGATGGTTTTAAGGCAGTTTTCCCCATCTGCCTCGACGAATGCGGGCTGGTTCTCCTTATTCCGCCTCAGTCACACATGTCGGCGATTGCTGCCCAAACACTGTCTCCACGTACGCGTATACCATAATTACTCTACCACACAGACAAATATCGGGGCTACACTCGTCTGGAATGAGACGTTCCTTGGGGGGGGGGGGGGGGCGGGGCACTGGGCGCCGAGCCGCACAATAGCACTGGTTCGGTGTGGGGCGGCGGTGGAGTGAGTGGACTGCTGTTGCCTGTTGTGGGTTTGTGTACCACTGAGGGCTACAGCGGGGACGAAGCCTCTCCGTTGTTTCTAGGTTCCCAGTTCAATATGTACATACATCCTCAAACAACACTGAAAAAATCACCTAGCTTAACATTCTCATCAGACGGACGGATACCATCAGCAACGTCTCGTGCTCTTGCTCCATGAGACTACGGGGAAGTGTGGATTTCTGACACAGAACCGAGTGATCGATAACTGGACGCCATTATCTACTCATTGCTTGTCAATCAAACTCTGGTGATGAAAATTTCTTTTATCACCGGCATTCCACCCAGAATTTGCCTGGGTTCAATGACTGCTTGTACAATTGTACATGTGTCCTAATTTCTCTAACAATATTTCACTTCAGTATGGGGAAGGAAGTCATACGTTCACATGTCACGCGGAACGTCTTTCTTCCAGAAAAAGGAAGGAAAATTAAGATTTAGATTCCAAACTTCTCGAGTCTCGGATTGGAATTTGCTGTATATACATATGTAACATTCCCGAGCCTATGAAACAATTCTGCTACACTTTAAACATGTCTTCTTTAGACGTTTCGAATAATTCAGTCATTCGGACTCGATAAAGTTTCGAATACACCTGCTTGGCCTCAACAGATGCTTTGCAGGCCACTTCCTCCGTACATTACCCTTGTAGCCAATTGCAGCCTGGTATTCGTCTTTCTTATTGCAATATTTACTTGCTGATTCCTTTCTGTGGCGCATGGAACAGTCAAGTCATGCACTTATAGAAACGTCATTGACTCTAGAAAGAATGAGGACTGGTTATATTTCAGAATTCTGTCGACGTCGAGATAATTAGACATCGGGCGCTAAGTTGCTTGGAGGAAGAAAAGAAAAGGAAGTTGCCGTCGTCTGTTTATTTAAGGATCACCCCCAGTATCGCCTGAAGTAGTTATACGGGTTCAGTGTGCTAACCACAGCACGCCCTATTTCAATATCAAACGAGCGCTGAAGTTAAGATACTGGACTCACGTTCGCGAGGACGTAGTTCACTCAAACCTCATTTGTCAACACAGATGTAAAGAGTGGTTATGATTAAACGTTCACTACTTGAGAGGACCCCCATGAAAAACGAGTGACATGCGGACATGCGGAAAAGAAATAACGAATAAACCATTGAAATAAACACATTTTAATTTCCATATGGGAGGGTAATATTTCTTAACTGCGTACCATGTTTACGTTGCAGGTTACAAACGCTGCGCATTATGACGACCTCCTGCATCCACGACAGCCTGGAACCCCACTAGAGATTGTTCTACTGCTGCCCAAAACAGCGGTGGACCGTGGAATGCTCAACTGTCGTGACGCATCTCGTGCACTGCTTGAAGATCGCACATTGCGTCCAGCATTCTCAGCTATGACAAGAGTAACTTCTTCAACAATTTGTGCCGCAATTGGTCGTCGGCCTCTCTGAGGAGCAGTTCCCTAATCGCAAGTTAATTCTAACTTTCTAATCATGTTCCTCAACCTCTATGCGGAAGGAGGACCTCTCCGTATTCCTTTAACGCATCGATACTCGCGAAGAGCAGCAGCACTACTGCTGCATAAAACAGCTTTACGAGTAAAGCCCAGCTCACCTTGTGCACACCATGTGGACTGTATGCAACTGCAATTAACACTGACGCCTATGGTTCAACCGTATTATGAGGGTTGACTGAAAAGTAATGCCTCCACCTTCGTAACTCAACAGTTGGCTGCATTGGTATGCGGCAGGTACTGGCTTGTTCTGTAGGCTCTTCTCTACAGCTCCAGATGGCGGGAAGCGTTAGGATTGAACGGTTGTGTTGTTACAGTGTAAAGTATGGAACCCTGCGCAGACGGTCGGTCAATGCGATATAAGCAACGTGCAGTCATTGAATTCTTGACAGCGGAAGGTGTCACCCCAAAGGAGATTCATCAGAGAATGAAAGCAGCTCATGACGATTGTGTTGATGTGAGTATTGTGCGTCGTTGGGCGAGTAAGTTTAAATATGATGAGGCGGGAACATCTGACCTGTGTGACAAACAAAGAGTTGCACGTCCTGTGACAGTAACCACTGAGTTTCACAAGCAAAATGTTGACAGATTAATTCAGGACGATCGTCGTATCACTCAGAGAGAAATTTCAAGCACAATCGGCATTTCACAAGAACGTATGGGTCACAATATTGCTTTGCTTGGCTATCGGAAGATCTGTGCACGATTGGTACCCCGGATGCTGAATTCTGAAATGAAAGCGCACAGATTTGAAATCTGTCAGGAACTCCTCTCGCGTTACGAGAATGCAGCTGAAGCCTTTTTCCATTCAATTGTGACAAGAGACGAAACGTGGGTACACCATTACGACCCGGAGACGAAACGTCAGTCTATGGAATATCGACACAAAGACTCGCCCCAGAAAAAGAAATTCAAGATACAGCCCTCAGCTGGAAAAATCATGGCCACAGTGTTCTGGGACGCAGATCGTGTTAGCCATGTTGTTTACCTTGATCGTGGAACAACAATAAATTAAGAACGTTACATCACAACGCTGCGAACTCTGAAACGACGGCTAACAAGGGCCCGAAGGGAAAAGGGAAATTTTTCCTGCAGCATGACACTGCCAAACCACACACTTCACGTGCTACTGCAGCAGAACTTCAGACTGAATCTCACCACCGTACGGCGTCCTCCATACAGTCCAGATTTAGCACCGTTTGACTTCAGTCTGATCCCGATAATGAAAGAAGATTCGCGGGGACATCATTATGCATCTGATGAAGACGTTGAGAGAACTGTGAGACTGGTTGCGGAAACAGAGTGTCGACTTCTTCCGTGACGGCTTCAGAAAACTTGTTCATAGTTGGCAGAAATGTACCCAATTGGCTGGTGATTATGTGGAAAAGTGAATATTGCTGATTAGAGACCACATTCTAAGGATTATTTCTGCCTTTGATTTATTTAAATTGAAACGTCCCCTTTGAACAATTTATACACTCGAGACTTCCCCTTTAGAACAATTATACACGACTGTGCTTAACCTGACACAATATTTTGTTAGCGCAACGCAATCTGACTTTCAAAATTCCCTGCAAAAGAATGGCCCTGACTAACATTAAACTATACCTTTCACAAATCACTTACCTCACAAAAATCTTCGCTGCTCAAGCTACTGCAATACAGCGAGCGCCACTACTGCCAGCTAAATAAAAGATTCAAACTATGGAAGGCACTAACTACTGATAGGGATAGTTAGCAAATGAAAGATATTAATAGAGAGCAAACAATGTATTTACCTTAATATCATCACAAATCATAATATATATATATCAGTTCATGACAAACTGCAAACCTCCGCCATCTCTCTCCCCACATCCACCACTGCTGGCGGCTCACCTCCAACTGCGCAACGCTACGCGCTGTTCACATCCAGCTGCCGCTGCCCAACACTACAATGGCAGACAACAATGCAAACTAGCCACAGACTGCACACAGCACAACCAGTGATTTTCATATTGAGCGCTACGTAACGTTGCCAATAAGAAAAAATAAACAGCCTACTTACATAGAGAAAACATAAACAGCCTACTTACATAGCCCCCATGCTCCCCACAAAAAATTTTACAAAATATTTTTGGGCAGTGGCCAATAATGATTTGATAAAATTTTTCATAATTACAATAACAAACATATCAAATGCACACACTTATTGATACAATGTTGGTCAAAAGCTAAAATTTTCTCACAGTTTATAAAGACAGTCCTGATCGTACATTACGGTAATCACAGGTTTTTTTTTCACAAAGTCTCATTAGTAAAAGAAATTGCACACAGAAGTAGTGGATTTCCATGCAGTCTTGAAGAAGTAGTGTTGTCCTTCCAACGGAAAGACAGTGCTGGCTCTTGACATGCTGACAGGTAATGGGCCACAACAGAGCAAACCCACTGCAGAGTCAGTCGAAGTTTTGATGAATATTGGTAGGTAGGTCATCACAGAGCAGACCCACTGTAGTCCTGGTAGAGATTACGGTATTGGTGGGCCACCGAAGGTGCAGACCCACTGTAGTCCTTGTAGAGATTACGGTATTGGTGGGCCATCGAAGGTGCAGACCCACTGTAGTCCTTGTAGAAATAATAGTATTGATGGATCATCAAAGATGTAGACCCACTGTAGTCCTTGAAGAGATGGCCAGCAGCCATCTGTTGTGACTGTGCAGGTGCACAATCACCATTGAAGAGTCTTGCAGAGAATATAGCAAGTCCATAAACCACCACTTGTGCACTCACAAAGTTTTTGGAATTGTCCTTAGAACCAGCAATGCTGTTATCCAGTCCCTTGCTGAGTTATTAACACACGTGCAAACACTAACAGTCCCTACTTCTCACATATTGTCCACATACTATGACCAACAGAAACGTGTGCAGTGAAATGTAACTAACAAGTTAATAATGTCATGAACTGGTGACAATTACAATTTTATAACATAAGAATAGAATTACAAAGGTACAAAATACATCATTAAAAACATAACAATACAGATAACATTTGTAGTAAAACAGGTGTTACAAAAGAATAGAAATAAACATATACATCAGTGTTACAAAAATAGTGACATAAGTACATACATAAAATAATGAGAATAGTTTTCGAAACATTAATTTCACACATGAACATTGAAACAGAACAGAATTGTAAACAACTTTACAAAGAAAATAACATATTATTAATGCAACTTATATTTGAGGATAACAGTATTCCTCCTCATAGTGAATGTAGCTTAATATTAAAAGAAAAAAAATTCTATGAAACTACACAGAGACAGGAAGAAAACAAATACTCAAGGGTACACAAACACATAGTGGGATAACACCAATAGGAAAGGACAGGGTTCGTTTTCAGTGTAACATTTGGTACTGCAGTCCAACTTAAAACTTCATATATCTTTCCTCTTATTTCATCCTTTGTTTCCACCAAAAAAAATTCGATCTAAGCATGCTTTCTGTATTTATATGTTCACACATTTCTTACCTCATTTTTATTTTCCATTATCTTACCTCATCATTTATTTCCTAGAAAATCCTACCTATACCTGCTTTCTGTACGTTTTTCGTATAGATTCTCAATGCATTTCTTCCAATTCATCGCAACTCATTCTCTTCTATAGTCTACCCCCTCTTAAGCTAACTTAAATCTACTGAGCTCAGATGCTAAACTAAGGGACGAGGCAATGCAGCATCACATAACAAAACAACACAAACAGCAATGCAAAAAAATGCAAATTGGCAAAGCTAGCAGCATAAATGAGCAAAAGTCAAATTCAATAACACTATGCCTGGCAAACAGCAGCAACTTATACCTAAACATGACATAGCGCAAGCAGAAAAAATATTACACTAAACAACAATGCAGATAAGGGAAATGTATATTCACATCTTAATGTCTATGTAATTAAAGTGGTGCACCACAAGAAGTTATTCTACCAAAAAGTTACCAATTACTTGAAAAGAAAATTATGAATGCAGTTCCTGTGAAGGTAAATGTCATTTTGTGCTCCCTCATTTTTTAAAAAAAATTATTATTTACTCGATCTGTAGACAGAAAATATTTATATTAGTACATCTATAAAATTTTATTTTAACCAATGCTGCAGTGCAGCTAGAAACTAGATATCAAATGAAATAAGCAACTATGTACAAAGCAAAGCATAAGAACATCGTTCAATAGTCATGTGGCATTTCATAAGTCAGTAGCACTCAACTCTCGGAGAAAGACACTTGTCATAATCAGGTGTGCAGATGTAGGAATATTTCCCATCAATTCATAAGCATTTCAATAATTAGCACAAAGTGCGAGTAATCATATGTTTTCAAGTAACAAGGGTGTCGCATTAGCGATGAAAGGCACACCTTAATGGCTTGTTCTCCAGGTGTTTGACATGTCCCACGTCCCCTTTTTTTTTCTACCTGTGCCGCTGAAAAGGGCTCGCAATAATGGCTTTTTCTCCAGGCGTCTGACACAGCTGGGTGCCCGCGACGCATTACGTGCAGGTGGTCACTTAACTTTCTTACGGAAATATTTACCGCTACAGTGACAGCCTCACATAAAAATATTTCACAGGTCAAGAATTAGCGTTGCAAATCTGTAGAAACAAAATCCTATAAATATAAGTGTCCAAAAAAATTTTCAGTGGCATTGTGATACATTCATGCATATACACACACATTTCATAACTCTTAAAGTACGTTTCTTGGTTTCCAACATCCTTTTCATAAATCAGAGTCCCTAAACACTACTCATTATTCCTTACCTCATTATACATACACATATTCGTCGACACTTCTTCAATATTTCATCATGAGAAATACGTAGCATAATAAACATTCCTCAACAACATAATACACATCGTCGTCGTAATAATAACATCATAACACCTCAGTCAAATCTCAAAATCGTCGTAACTTCCTCCAATAATTTCTAAGCCTAAAAAAATTCTCTGCTCATGTCAAAAGTGTCAGCTGCCTCAAACGTACTTTAAAAATCATGATCTCATACCAAATACATCATTCAAAGCTCTCATAGTATCACAATGATTCCGAAAAAATATGAACAGTTTACAAAGTACAGACAAAATACAGTTTCATAAGTGTGAAGTTACCCAACTGTGTATTGCGTAAACATCTGTCACTGCCATAGTAAAAAGAATGTTTGTTTCTCTGTCAAATAATCAGATAGCTGTGTAATTCTGTGTTGGAGAAATATGGTACCGATGTGTCAAGTTGTATAAGCAAATACCATATTAGCTAGGGTTCCTTGTGCTTGCCAAACACATGGTACACAAAGTAGGCATGTACCCCCCTGAGGATTAATGTAATTATACCCTCAGGTGTTACAGATTACAGCAATGGAATGAAATGTATCACGGAAAACTTTCTTTGTAATTCAAAAATCTTTAAAAATAAATGTTTTAAGTATAAAATTGATCACTCAAATGCGTGTCCTGTAGCGCTAAATGTGCGTCTTGTTGCAACATAATCTGTGTGGAAGTGTCGTAGTTATTGTCCTCTGTAAGCAAAGTTCTGCTAAAGTCAATGTACTTACCTCATGATACACAAAAGTGAAATGCTTTACGTATAGATATCTTAGTTATTACGCTTATTGCCGTGATGAGGAAAGTACTGTACAGTAACGTATTGTTATGCCACGAAAAAGGCTGTCTCATTGTTGCTATACCACAAAAGTTACTACTAAAACATGTTTTTCTTCCTAGAAAAATTCAGAAAACTGTGCAGATATAAAACAGATACACCGCAAAAGCAACATTGTAAATTGTCACGCATTAGCAGCGTCGTAATAAAATCGTGTAGCTGTCACATAAACTAACCACTGTGTCATCTGGCATTTCACAGAAAGCACCTCAAATCCAGGATCCACTCTCAAGCAAACCAAAATGTTGCATGAAAATTTCATTAGCAGTGCTGGTATGTTCTAAGTATGTGAGCCTTATAGTCGTTACATAATCGTACAACTAACAAGCAAGAATGTACACACACAATAACACTGTGTCTCCTGTTCACAATAGCAATGCATTCGTAATTTCTGTTTAAATAAGTTCTCTTCGTTCTTGGCTGGATATTTAACTTCAAACATTGTTGCATGGTAACAGTTTCTAAAGCATACTAGTAACGTGAAGTGAAACGTTTTATGGCAAAGACAAAGTTAAAAGGCAGATTATCTGTCGATAAATGGTTTTACATGAGAAATGTGGTGTAAACCTTTACTCTTTCTAGTACGCAGAGTTTCAACTGAAAAGCAATTGTCATGTTTTATATGTCGGTAAGGAATGTTAAATCTTTTCTCAAGGTTAGCGTCTGTGTTATTTTTCTCTGAGCCAGCCGGCGCAGGTGGCTGCCTGTGGTGCGAGTCATTGTCTGTTCCTTTGTTGGCGCGCGTCGTTATTGGGATTAGGAGACCTAACTTCTACAAATTCACCTCCTCGAGAGGGCCCTGCCCTGTTTAAATCCCGCCAGTTCTGATGCAATTCAGGTCTGTCGTTTTGTCGGTAGTTTACATAGTTTCTTGTTTGTCGGTCATGTGATGGAGAATTTCTCCCTGAATCGTAACTGCGCGCTGGACCGTTGCGTCTAAAGTTATTCTGTCTCCCTTGATAATAATTGTTTTGGTTCCCATATTGTCTGTTTCTCTGATTGTCTCTGTGATAGTCATTACCACGGAGAGGTGATCTTTCCCTGTAATTATTACTACTCTGCCAACGGTTGTCATACGGGTGGTGTATGTTTTGGTCACGATTTGCGTTGTAAGAATAGCCTTGTCGCGTCCAGTTATTATTTCTTTCATCGCGGAATTGCGACTGATGTGATCTGTAATTGTTGTGTTCCTGCGTTCTGCGATTGTCAGTGTCACTTTCCAGTTCTTGTAACAGTCCCTGAAAAGCTTCAATGTCGTCTTTGCAACGTCCTGCTAAAATAATATGTCTCAAATGCTCGGGCAGTTTGATTAAGCAAATGCGGATGAGTTCTGATGGGCTGTATGGGTTTGACAGGTACTGATTCTTGTGCAACATATCTTCAAAATATTTGACAAGACTGGAAAATTCAGATTGTTCGAAATGTTTCATCATTATGATGTTATGTTTTACGCGGTCTTGTGTGGCTTGAGACCAATATGCTGAGAGGAAGGCATGGTAAAATTCTCCTTCACTGTGGCAATCGTGAATGACCGATCGCATTCTTACAGCTGGTTCATTCTCTAAGTAGCCACACATAAATTCTAACCTGTGCTCCAATGACCAGTTGGGAGGGAAACAATGAGAGAATTGATGGAGCCACGCTTGTGGATGAATGTCGTTGGCAGAATTCTTAAACGTTTTGAATTTACGTGTAGTAATGAAGAGCTTATAGTCAAAATCATCGTGTCGGCGAGTAGCATATCGGTCATTGTTACGTCGTGTCGGCGGTTCCATCTCAAAATTCGGTGTACCTTGCCAATTTCTTTCATAATTACCGAAATGCCCTGTGTTATTATTTTGTGGCTTTTGCGTATTTCTAAGTTCCTCTTCCCGTATTGGAGCGCGAGTCTCCTCTGAAATACGTAATTCTTGTATTACCTGTGTCAGCTGTTCTTGTACTTCCCGGATTTCTCTTTGGTGTTGCGTATTAATTTGATTCAGATTTTGTTTCAGTTTCCTAATTTGTTCGCACTCTTCTGTGTCATTAAGGACTACCGGTTTTGTGTCATTCAGATTATCATCTACCTTCGTAGATAAGTTAGTGACCTGATACGAAAGTTCGGCTACTTTCTCTGATAATGAACTAATTTCCTCCATGTGTCTTTCTGAACCAATTTTCAGAGTATCTACTGTGTCCCTTAAGTTTTCCTGAGTTTTTGCAAGTTGTGTAACCGAATCGGTAGATGCAACTGAGTCCATTTTAGTTTGCAAGGTCTCATGATTTTCATGAACAATAGTTTGCAGTTCTTTTATGGCAGCTTCGTGATTCTGTAATGCATTTTCATGCCGCGAAAAAATAGGCTGAAAATGCTCACAAATTTGTGTTTTTACGTCATTACACACTTTTTGACATTTCGATTCAATGTTATGTAACTCAGTAGTTAAATCTTCACGTGTTTGTTCAAGTGTGGTGTCTAACTTCCGAAGATTTTGTTCCATTGTGTCTAACTGTTGCAGCTTTTGCTGTGTTTGTCTCTGATTTTGTTCCATTGTGTCTAACTTTTGAAGATTTTGTCCCATTTGTTTCTGATTTTGTTCCAGTACTGTGTCTAACTTTTGTAGCTTTTGTCCCATTTGTTGCATTAATTGCAATAATAATGTATTAGTGTCTGGAATCTGTTTCTCTACGCTTTTCGGCAGTGCATTTGCACCGACAACATTCACATTTTGACAAGCAGAAAATGTGTCTTGACTTATTTGAGAAAACGGTGATGACCCAAAACCTGAATCTACAGTATTTGCGAAATTGTGTCCTGTCATTTCGGATTCCTGAGGCGAGCTGTTGCCGACCGATCGATCGATAATGCTTCCCTCTTCACTAATTGTTTCACTGTCCACGCCATTGTTTGCCGCCCGCTCCATTTCCCTATGCACAATTACCAAATTACTACTTTGAACATCAGTTAATTCATAACTCGGTGGCGCTAACACACTGCTCTCATTTTCACTGTCATTTCTCAGTTTACTTTGGAGCCTAGTATTACGTTTTTCACACGCCATTATTGTCACAGTATTTCACACGACAACACAGAAAAACACAATTTGAAGAGCAAAAATAAGAGAACACATTAACATAACACTGAAAATAATATCTAGTTAATTGCAGCTGCGAAATACTTGGTGCAAATCTACATGCATGCCACAACTGTTTTACTGTACAACAATGAAAGTCTGCAACTACAAAGGAGATTTTCTCTACAATTACGCGCTAGCAATAAACAAAAGCTACACTAATTACACAAACTACAACAAAAAATCAGAAGATTCCAGTGAGGTATCCTAGGCTAAGGGTCGACATATGAAACGTCCCCTTTGAACAATTTATACACTCGAGACTTCCCCTTTAGAACAATTATACACGACTGTGCTTAACCTGACACAATATTTTGTTAGCGCAACGCAATCTGACTTTCAAAATTCCCTGCAAAAGAATGGCCCTGACTAACATTAAACTATACCTTTCACAAATCACTTACCTCACAAAAATCTTCGCTGCTCAAGCTACTGCAATACAGCGAGCGCCACTACTGCCAGCTAAATAAAAGATTCAAACTATGGAAGGCACTAACTACTGATAGGGATAGTTAGCAAATGAAAGATATTAATAGAGAGCAAACAATGTATTTACCTTAATATCATCACAAATCATAATATATATATATCAGTTCATGACAAACTGCAAACCTCCGCCATCTCTCTCCCCACATCCACCACTGCTGGCGGCTCACCTCCAACTGCGCAACGCTACGCGCTGTTCACATCCAGCTGCCGCTGCCCAACACTACAATGGCAGACAACAATGCAAACTAGCCACAGACTGCACACAGCACAACCAGTGATTTTCATATTGAGCGCTACGTAACGTTGCCAATAAGAAAAAATAAACAGCCTACTTACATAGAGAAAACATAAACAGCCTACTTACAAAATATTCCTATCCAAACCCAATTAACGAAGGTGGAGGCATTACTTTTCATTCAACCTTTGTAGTATGGCGCATAACGGCAACTTATGATACTAACATTACGGACAAAGCAAATCCTGCAGGACACGGTCTCAACGTCACTCCCGTAAAATTGTGTATCCATAAGGGTAAATAGTTTACCGTCTTCACTCACTCAAGTGGCGAAAGTATAATTAACACCACCCTACAGAGTTTCCGTGTCTATCAAGGGAACCTATGGGATCTCCTGCGAGGTGAACAGCCATGCAAAGAAAGCAATATGTGCGTGATACCTCACAACAAGGATTGGGATAATTTTAAGGAAAAACGCATGTTTTAATGAAATACACTTTATTGCTTAACAAAAATTACTATGATTACACATAAAAAATCTTGTCGAAAAATGAGTCACAACGCTCACAATAATTTAAAGAACTGAATATGATCATTTCATGAACAAAAAACTTTAACAGTTTATACCATTAAGAACAAGGTTTAAAACTAGGAATGTACGTAAGTCCCCAAATACAAGTAAGAAATGGCGCCAACTAGTTGTGACTGCAAGCTGGTTCAACAAACTGAGTTTTACCAGAAAAATGTATTGCAAGCGAAAAAGAGAAATAATAATTCCCAAGCATGGATAAAACTTTAAACAAATAGACAACGCCCTCCAAAATACAAAAAGGATAACCAGTAATGCCACTGACTGTGGCTGTTGGAAAGCCCTTAACAATCTATTAACCTTAATAAAATCCCTTAAGCAATAAAGTACACAATCCCCCAAAATACAAGACATTAAGTTTAAATGTGACTTCCAACTGGTACACACCAGCAGAAACGTTAACAATGACCCTTAAATAAATGTGCAGTCCCTCAAAATACAAGACAATGTGGCAAATTAAACAGACGGCTATCACAGCCAACAAGCAACAAGCAGACAATTTTCACAATTAACGGAGTTAGCTAATGACTGCGTAAAAACAAGGAAAAACTTAACGGTTCATACACATAAGTAAAGGGCTTTAAAACTTAACACACTACAGAACTAGCAATAAGGGTGCAAGGTTTAAATAATTAATTAAAGAGCAAATGTAGCGACAGGGAACTTCGGACTTGCTGAACACACATTAAAGCTTATGGGCTTGCTGAATTCGCAATATTGAATAGATGAAGAGTTCTGCAATTAATTGGCGACACTCCGCCGTGGCAGGTATCAAACGATCAAATTTACTTAACTTGAGCCAACACGAAGCTGCTGGGGGAGGCGCGTGATTGCGTTTCAACCTAGACGTTGTGCGACGATGGAAGTGTCGCCATAGCACCGGCCGCTGTGGTCGAGCGGTTCTAGGCGCTTCAGTCTGGAACAGCGCGACCGCTACGGTCGCAGGTTCGTATCGTGCCTCGGGCATGGATGTGTGTGATGTCTTTAGGTTAGTTAGGTTTAAGTAGTTCTAAGTTCTAGGGGACTGATGACCTCAGATGGTGAGTCCCATAGTGCTCAGAGCCGTTTGAATTTTTTTGTCGCCATAGCAGAAAAAAAATCTCTCTGCTCTGGCCCCAGGAAACAGGTACGGATCGTGCACTGCCAGGACTACCCTACCAACATACATTAGAAGGGAAAAGTAATCTGCCCAAATGAGGCTACAAACGAGAATATTTAGGAAGTAGGCAATATTAGCTTATTCCAGAACTAACTACACATACAAGTTACAAGCTTAACACTCTTTAAAATTACTTTAAAATTAACAAGGTGAAACATCACCGCATGAAAACCCAGTTACTAGGGCATACTCATCTATAAAAAGTGCCTTGGCTTCGACACAGACTATGTTGCAATTTCAGTTTCATCTATTCTATTTACAGCAGAGAATGCTCGTACACTTGCACGGAACATGGCCTGGAATAATAGATTGTTATCAGTTATACTGATCGATGACCACTCACACAATCACTTCGATGCGCGTTAATACGACAGGTGTAATTCCACGTTAATACATATATGGCCTTACGATAAGAAGTACCAATAAAAAAAACAGCACTTAATTCCTCTCAGGTGTGAAGGAGCCGTGACTTCCAGGATTGCTGGCAGGGGTGTTTTTGTCTCCAATTCGTATATGTGATCTTCAAGTTGCCTTAAAATTTAATGCTGCAGAGTTTGCTTGGAATCTGCTGATCAGGTCGCACAGGGTGTCAGCTGCTCTTCTCGCAACCCGCCACTATCAATCCTTAATCCAGTCGGCAATGCTTGCCTCCGACCGATTTAACCACTCGCGGTTTCTCGAGGCCCGTACGAGACAGCAGAAGTCCCCCAAAACCGACAAGTTGCCAGCCACGAGCCCTCCAGCCAACTATGAATGCTAGGTCCCGTCAAAAACAAACAACACATCCCTCGACCAAAGACCCTATCCCCTGACATATGATAAGGACCGATATCGTCAGCCCAAGTCGTTACTGGCGCCAGCGGATTGCCATGCCCGCCAAAATTAAAGGCGCCGCGGCTCAGTGTGAAATATGGCGTTTCGCAACCGCTCGCAACCCCCCGGACGAGAACAAGCACAGTATATTAATGGTACACCAAAGGATGTGAAAAACGGACATCATCAAAGACAGTACCAATAGCATGACTTGCACCTACATTTCATGTTTGTGTATTCGTCTATATCAAATGCACAGCAACAGAGATAATGATACCATAGATCCAATTAATGTAGTCTTTGTATTTCTTACGTGTGTCCATGACACACACTGTACAGGAGCAAAACGTTATTCTTACGTACTCCTTTTTGCTTACACTACAAACATTGTCTAAAGTGTTCCTTGCACAGTTTGTCCAAATCTTAATGCGAGGTTCCCCGTCAGAATTACGAACAGAATGCCGAATCAGACCAGACGCAAACAAAACATCGGACACACACCTCATACATCAACGTAACAAATAAAAATTCACCATATAAACTTCATACAACCTGCGTTACTCTACGGCATGGTAATGTAGTGGGAGGAGGCAATGCTATGAGAAAAGTGGCTGTGTACATCAGGAGCAGGTCACGACGGCACTCTATTCACAGTCGAGAGCGTTGCACATGGCAACTGCAGCAAAACTGATAGCCAACACATTGTACAGTGGCGAAGGCGTATCCTGTGCCAAGTGTCCAGACGCTTTCCATGCATAGTGAAACAGGTTGATATTGTGGTGCACAGAACTGATTATATATGAAAAGAATGCAACCGGGAAATGAAGAGTTTGTCGTGCAGACAGATGGCATGATTCTCATCACAACGTATACAGGGTCTTTCCGTAAGAGAACGAAAAATTTAACGGGGCGTAGAGGATGCTCCACTGAACAATTTGAGGTAGGGAAGCTGGGGTCGGAGAAGTCAGCTTAAGGAGATAATGGGAATAAAATCACATTACTGTGCTAATTTATTTACATTAGCTGCAGTTAACTGCTATTTCTATGATTGACACAATGAACATACCATTTCTACTTTATCTTATAAAATGTTGTGAAATTGACTGCCGTCAGCCTCAATGCAAGCATGACATCGGTGAACAATACTCTGACACAGCCTGACAAGTATCCCTGGTGTTTTTCGAATAACATCACAGGAAGCTACAATTCCATCTCTGTATCCACTGGGGACTCATGGACAAGTGGCTTTGGATATATCCATAGGATATAATCAGGGGGATTCAGGTCAGGTATCCTCGCAGGCCATGGAATAGTACCTCCTCTTCCAGTGCAGCGACCAGGAAATACGGCACTGAGGTGGTTGACGACACCCACAATGAAGTGAGACGGTTCACCATCATGTTGAATGGATCTGTCTTTGATTCATAGCACGTTCTGTCATGGGACAACGTAAATACATTACAAGAGAGCCACCATATGGACAAGTAACGTAAACAAAACCTACGTCATGACTTCCTAGTAGTCAGGCTCGACCTCCTTGTTTCCTTGCAGGAAATAAAAAATATACATGTAAAGAAACAATACAGTACGTGTAAACTTGTACGCATGTTAGTTGTAAATAAGCGGGAAAACAGTAATTCTAGACAAAGCGGTGGACAAGTTTACTTCCATATCTCGTTAAGCTGGCTTCTCCAACCCCAAGATCCCTATCTCGCATTCTTTCGTGGAACAATGTCCTATTACATTTTTGCATCCTCTTACGGAAACACGGAAACCACGCGGCATGCAAATAGTTGATATTGGCGAAAGAAGTATACATCCAGACAGTGGCAGTACTTCGTAGCTTTCGGGGGTATGATCATTGTCTGCAACTGTACGTCACTCTTGCCGAAGGGTTTGGTTGGAAACTCGCGTCGGTTTGACCTGACCACAAATCCAGCACAGCAGATATGCAATTTTTTTTCAAGGTGTCCTGACATGGACAAAAGCATGTGAATTGTATAAGAGTGAAAAGCACAGCCGATAGATTGCACAACAGCTTCAGTTGTCTTCTCTCCAGTTTCTGATAGTGTCCGGTTCGCTGTGAGTTCGTACTCAAATCGACTTTGATCGGTATTAAACACCATGTCGGCATTAGTGTCACTGGCAGCAATATAGTCCGCCACCTTTTACACAAACTTCAATGCTGCCATTCTCATGTCCGCAGCTCGTGGTCGTGCGGTAGCGTTCTCGCTTCCCACGCCCGGGTTCCCGGGTTCGATTCCCGGCGGGGTCAGGGATTTTCTCTGCCTCGTGATGACTGGGTGTTGTGTGCTGTCCTTAGGTTAGTTAGGTTTAAGTAGTTCTAAGTTCTAGGGGACTGATGACCATAGATGTTAAGTCCCATAGTGCTCAGAGCAATTTGAATTTGATTTGAGCTGTCATTCTCACGGTAGTGTCCATAGTAACATCCCGCATCGTAAAAAAAAAAAAGAAAAAAAATGGTTCAAATGGCTCTGAGCACTATGGGACTTAACATCTGTGGTCATCAGTCCCCTAGAACTTAGAACTACTTAAACCTAACTAACCTAAGGACATCACACACATCCATGCCCGAGGCAGGATTCGAACCTGCGACCGTAGCAGTCGCGCGGTTCCGGACTGAGCGCCTAGAACCGCTAGACCACCGCGGCCGGCCGCATCGTAAAGAACCATGTGATCTTACGTGATGTTATTTTATAGTGACGTTTGAGGTGATCAAGGAAACAAGTGCGAGGGATGGCTAGAGCGACAGCTGCTTTCTTCGCCCGCGTCTTTAGTAAGTTGACAGTCCCATGTGACACGATTCTTGGAATTTGATGTACTCGTACATACGCTGACGAATTCTTGCCGCCTTGTGTTTCATAGTACCTACAGGATCAAAAGCTGCAACGATTTGCCGCACATTTTCCCGTGTTGTCTTGTGTTTGCGTGCAGTTGGTGCTATGGATTTGCGCGTAACATTCACACTGTCATAAATCGTCTACATAGTTGTGGTGTGAACTGTTTGTGAATGCTTGGATGTCGCACTCTGGGGTGTGATGGTTCATATTAACTGGAACTGGTGGCCACGAATGGTTCAAATGGCTCTGAGCACTACGGGACTTAACAGCTGAGATCATCTGTAACCTAGAACTTAGAACTACTTAAACCTAACTAACCTAAGGACATCACACACACCCATGCCCGAGGCAGGATTCGAACCTGCGACCGTAGCGGTCGCGCGGTTCCAGACTGAAGCGCCTAGCACTGCTCGGTCACACCGGCCGGCTGGTTGCCACGTTTTGCCCTGGCGACTGTGGGGTATCGCTGTCGGACGATGTCCCTGTCGTCCAGTCACTTGCACGATCGTCACTGTCACACCATAACGTTTGTCCTTCCAACGTGATAACAACTCCTACAATATGTTGCTTCAACATCCGTCATTAGTATTTGTTCCACAGCATGAGGATTACACGCCATTTCGGCAATCTAACAACCAAACGTCTTCACAACAGCAGTGTTGAACGGTCGATCAGGTCTATGCCCCGACTCACTATTCTCTATAAAGGCCCTCCGCGAGTAAACGTCACTACCATACGACACGCGCACCATCTTTTACGCATTCGCCTTCTCACCTGACCTCGCAACGCATGTCAAATGTATTATCTGCTTGTCCACCTAGGGCTGCAAGTACGTATTTCGGGTGACTGGTAGCGCTCGTTGTCTTGTACTCGCGTTTCCCGGTGGGATACACGTGGTTCGACAAACATATTTAACTGTAGTCCTCGTCCTTTGAAGCTTCGTCTGTCGTTTGGGACGTTCTAATAACGTTAATCGCAAACTATGATTGCACACATTACGAGCGGGCGTCTCCTTTGCATATCCTAGTTCTGGTGTTGTGAGCAATTGCGCCATACGATCTCTCGCACATGTTTTTAACGGTTACAGACAGGTAAAAAATAAGTGCATATCTTTATTTTTCGTGGAAGTCTAGTCCAAAATCATATGCCACATGGCCTCTTCCTATTTTAACTTCGTGAACTGAATCCAAGAGGGGGTATTAAAACATTGCCGCCATGGCATTAGCACCATAAGGTGCTGCCCCATTTCTGTTGCCATCATTATGATTCTAATCTACTTTAGACGAGACATTTTCAAACTACAAGGTTTGATGTGGACTTCAGCCTGTCACTGTATTTAGAGTGGACCCCTACATTACATGTCCTCGTCCGGGGGTTGTGTGCGGTTGCGAAACGCCATATTTCGCACCTATTTTTTTTTTTCAGGCCTGGTCACCTCTCAAAGTCTCGTGCAATTTCTCTTCGGAAGATCCCATGGCCGTTCTTGTAAAACAGTTAAGGCAAATGCCAGGATGATTCCTTTGAAACGGCGTAGTAACGACATGACCAATTTTCTTCTGCGATCAGAGCTTGCATTCAATCTCTAATAAGTATGTCATTTATCGACCAAGCGTTTAATCGAGTTATTTCTCATTTTCTCTTTCGTGCAGAACCAGTGTTGCTATATTAAAATGACACGAGAGGTTTTAATCTATTAATTCACATTGTACACATCCGCCAGGACAGCCGAGGGACTCGGGTAGGCGCGCCGGACCCGGTTCGACTCCGCCCGGCGGATCGACGGCGAGGCCGGTGTGCCAGCCATCCTGGATGTCGTTTTTAGGCTGTTTTCCACATCCCACTAGGTGAATACTGGGCTGGTCTCCACGTCCCACTCAGTTACACGACTCGAAGTCATTTGAATACGTTCCCACTATTTCATGGCTTAGCTGGGTACACTAATTCTGTCCTATGGTGCACGGAGTGGCGACAGGAAGGACATCCGGCCACCCCCCAAATCCATAGTAACAAGGCCAATCTCACGTTGCAGTGAGACAAAGGCCCAAAGGAAATTATGAATGCATACTTGTTACATTTCTTGGTCATATCCAAGTAATAAGTCTTAAACGCGTTAACATGGGCAGTCAGTGTACTAAGTTCCAGTATTCCAGTCTGTTGCACTAAAAGAGAATTCCGGCATAATTTACGAAGCATCCGAGCTACGCTCTACCTTATTTCAGTTACGTCAGAAACTGGTTCTTGTCTCTATGGTTTACAGTGTGTACGCCAACATAATTGTTAGTATGGTCCGATTTTAGGTCTAAGCGACACAAGCCGCCCTTTCGTGCACCAAGGTGAGACGACGTCAGGGGCTCCCAGGTGCAAGATTTGCATACAGTGCGTATCACAATTAGTAGCGAAACTAACACGAGTAAAAGGTTACCAGGGATAGGGGGGAGGAGGAGAGAGGATGGAAGCTGAGTGGCAAAATGTTCTCGGAAACGACCCTGCATGGACGAGCAGGAGCTAGAATGGCTGAGCTCCTACAAAGGTGAATGGAAGATTGTGAATGAGGCTCCGCGTGCATCTGTAATTCAAACACCACTCACGAGAAGCATAAACGACCGTGAATAACTGCCGGCAGTAGCAGAGAGATATGGTCGCGACCAGAAAGTGCGGGATGTGGGGTGTCGTCACTTCGCAGTTCTCGCAGATTACCGTAAATAATCGGCGGCGCCGCGGCTGGAAGGAGCCCGCGCGCTCCGCCGTGGGATATTTCCGCCGGCCGGTATTTTTGTGTTTCTATATTCGGCGCTTCACGCGAGGCACAACAGCGGCAGGTCGCGCAGGAAACGCGCTGCAGAGAATAGCCAGCCTCCTGGGCCCTCTACACGTATTTCAAACTACTGCTAATACATACGATACTGCTACGTTGCAAATTTCAACACACAGACAGACATGTGACCGAAAGCCGACGCAGTACAGAACATGGTCATAAATCTGAAGTTTGGTGCGTCTGCCGGTTTGGTAACATCTGAACGCAAAAATGAGTAAATAGTTATTTTTCTCTGCATGTTATCAGTCATGTCCTTTTGTGTTATCCGAGGAAAAACTGGGTTACCTTAACCGACTTGCGTGGTACTTTTGCTTGTTGAGTTCGTGATAAACCTTTGCGCGTGTACTGTCAGCAAGAATGGCCCACAACACTAAGAGAAGTGCTTCTTTGTACTGATGCGTGAAAAGTTTGCGAAATTATACTGATGTGGCAGAGATCATAGCGACTGCTATGTTTCACTTTTACCGTTTAAGATTGGACCCGAGAGTGACACACCTGTAAGCATAATCAGACTTCTTTATCTCACTCTTTCTTCAGTTACCTCCATGGACTGCTATATGCTTTATCTGCTGCAGCGAGATTAAACCAACGTACAGCTACAGAAAATGATACAGAGATGGCGGTAACATATAACTTCTGCCTACGAAACAGTGGAGAAGAATGATTTGAATCTGAGCGAATATTTATGAGGTGTTTCAGAAAGGCCGAATATTGTCAGACTACAAAGTCGCATTGTGATGTTTACCTTCACTGAAATTGTCATTCAACGACTGTATTCTGTCCATAAAGTCGCTAGTACATCTGTGATTGTGGACATTATAAAAAAGGCAAACGGTGAGCAAAGAAATATTTCGTGACCTCATATGAGATGAACACTAGAACAAACTTGTAGTGCAGTAAAACTTGACATTTTGAAACCGGGGCAGATGATCCTTTTGAAACATACTTTGTTATTCACTGTTGTGTTGTTTCCATAAGATGCTATCAAGAAATAGTGACTAAAAAGTAAAACTTCAATGAGAATGGTTAAACTATGCATTATTTTCGTGTGTACTAAAAAGAGCTGGCAATATATCAGTGCGAAACCTGAATCCTCGTTCTTTTGTCTTTGAGTTATGTACTCTCCACCTCAACAGACACACAACACTGGACTTAATGTGCACTCGTTACACTTACCTGTACCAATGCTGAAAAAACTGCAACCAGCCGCGATGTTCTGAAATCGTTGTGGATAAAATAATAAATCTGTACTACGTACATGGCACGTTGTGCAATAAGAATTGATGAAGATAATGACGATCGACAACAAAGCACCTTATAAACGTAGGCTTCCGCGGCCATTGTCACATTCAATAATTTTTTTATGGGTTTGTGACCTCATTATCAGTATATATAAAACTACCGACGTTTCTGTCCCTGTTGCAAGCGACCTTCATCAGGGTGTTGTTGTTATTCGTTGTTGGGATTTATCTTTCCTTATTCCTAATAGCACATCTTAATTTGTCAGGTTAAGCCTTTGACATATTCTTTTATACTTATACGGAGTGAGTCATAAATAAGGAAAAATGTTCCGAGGACCGCATAAAGTTATGCATAAGTCAATATTCGTGGTTTTTCTCCCAGACAAAAAAAAATGCAAGATAACTATTTAACGAGACGTAGAAGACCTTCAAGATGTGGAAATGTTATTCTTCACAGATGCGTTGCTTGACACATCTATTTTCTGATTTTGATCAGCAGGAGCCGAGAAGATGCGGGCAAAACAAATTTCAACGCAGAGTGCGAGCAATTGCATAAGAACTTATGAACCACACAGTGCCGACGGTGACAGTGTATTGAGTGCCGTGTAACGAGAAGTTTGAGGAGTAAGCAGCAACAGCGGCCAATAAATTGCGCAAATTGTGCAGTCTTTCCGCTCTTCCCTCCTGTCTGAAACGCGCGTACAGAAACATTCAAAAGCTTTCTTAACATTTATCGATTTTATAAAATTCAGTTACACTGTCATTTATTGATTTAGGAACAAGGGAAAACAATTTTGTGTTTGTAGGTTAATGTGTGGCACTTTGCACGAAATATTTTCCTTCATTTATCACTCATCCTATTTATTTAACAAATTTCTTTAGTGTCCGTAATCGCTTCTCTGCCCTCCGCAGATGTGAACATGCGAGGGGCATTCAATAAGTAATGCAACACATATTTTTTTCCTGAAAGCAGGTTGGTTTTATTCGGGGTTCCAACAGACCATATTATTCCCCATTCTTTTGGCTACAAACCGCTATTTTTCAACACAATCTACGACCAATGCAATGGCCTTACGCCACCTTGCTTGGAGCGCCTGTATATCCACATGGTACCACCCTACTGGTCGTCATTGGAGCCAACGACTTCTTGCATCAATAACCTCGCCATCATAAGCGTAATGCTTCCAGCGGAGTGCAGACTTCATTTGGCCAAACAAATGAAAGTCGGATGGTGCTAGATCCGAGCTTTGAGTGCGTGAGGGAGAACAGTCCAAAGAAGTTTTATGAGCTTCTCTCGAGTGCGCGGACTTGTGTGACGCTTTACGTTGTCATGGAGAAGGGTACTTTCGTTTGGATTTTTCTGCCGACGAACGCACTGAAATCGTTCCTTTAATTTTCTGTGGGTGGCACAATACACTTCAGAGTTGACAGCTGCATCAGGAGGGAAGACATAAAATAAAATAACCCCTTCAGAGTCCCGGCAGACCGACATCAAGATTTTACTGGCTGAGGGTGCGGCTTTGAACTTTTTCTTCGGGGGAGAGATGATGTAGCGCCACTCCATAGAATGCCGATTTGTTTCCGGTTCGAAGTGATGAGCGCATGTTTCAACTTGTGACGAAGTTCGACAAAAAACTGACACGCTCAGCCTCGTAATGAGTAAGCAATTCCGCACTGATGGTCCTTTGTTGCTCTTTATTGTCTTATGTTAGGTGGTAATGAACGCACTGGACGCACACCTTTTTTTACCCCAGCTGGTGGACAAGTGTGTCAGCACTACCAACAGAGACGTCAAGTTGAGCGACGAGGTGTCTCATTTTGACACGTCAGTCACCTCTAATAAGAGTGTCCACACGTAGTCACAGCTGTGTGCGGCCAGCCGGCACGCGGGAGGTCCGACAGGTTTGCACGACCTTGTTGCGATGATTTGTAGGTTAATGTGTGGCACTATGCACGAAATATTTTCCTTCATTTATCACTCATCCTATTTATTTAACAAATTTCTTTAGTGTCTGTAACCGCTTCTCTGCTCTCCGCAGATGTGAACATGCGAGGCGCCCAACGACTCACCGTGCTTTTATTCACTGCCATGTCTCCGCAGACGTTCCGTAAGTTTCCGTGAATATCTGCGATGCTCTGTTTTTCCGCCAAAAGAAACTCAATGACGGCTATCTGTTTGGAACACACCTCAGTTACAAATGCCATTTTGAACGCTACGTATAGAGCCGCCACATATCGGAACATTATGAAAGTTTAGGCACTGAAGCAGGAATATTCCACCGGCCGGTGTGGCCGAGCGGTTATATGCGCTTCAGTCTCGAACCGCGCGACCGCTACGGTCACAGGTTCGAATCCTGCCTCGGGCATGGATGTGTGTGACGTCCTTAGGTTAGTTAGGTTTAAGTAGTTCTAAGTTCTATGGGACTGATGACCTCAGATGTTAAGTCCCATAGTGCTCAGAGCCATGAACCATTTGAACCACGAATATTCCACGATGTCGCGCAACAAATTCCACATTTTTCAATCGAAACTAACAGAGGAAACAAAATGTGGCTGGCTCTGAGCACTATGGGACTTAACATCTATGGTCATCAGTCCCCTAGAACTTAGAACTACTTAAACCTAACTAACCTAAGGACATCACACAACACCCAGCCATCACGAGGCAGAGAAAATCCCTGACCCCGCCGGGAATCGAACGCGGGAACCCGGGTGTGGGAAGCGAGAACGCTACCGCACGACCACGAGATGCGGGCAAACAAAATGTGTTCAATTATTTATTGAACACCCTTCGTAGTAACTAATCGATATAAATGTCCCACTTGGGTACCTGCAGGATTTATCTTGCAGATAATGGAAAGGGCTGTGGACTTAAAGGACTGGCACGCTGCTCTCCAACGAAGCGGAGCACTTGTTTTGGTTTTTGGTGATTACCATGTTTCACTTTATGCTAGTTCTGGGATACGATATTGCAGTGACAGTGTTATTCAGTATTACGATAAATGTTCCTTCAGACATGCAAGATTCTGTGTCGACCACAGGCGCTAAGAGATGTACGAAGTGTATTCGCAGTTGCGAATGTGGAGGACCATCAGTTGTATAATGGACTGACGACAATAAAAATTTGTGCCGGACTGGGACTCGAAATCGGATTTTCCACTTATCGCGAGCGGTCGCCTTACCATTTATTTTTTTTGGATCTCATTTTGTTCGTGATTGGTCGTTCTATTTGTTCGGGGCAACTCTTAGGCTATCCGACTTTCAGCCAGACCCAAACCTCCATATGTGGTCACCATCGTATTCGTACATCCAGTACGTATATTCCCGTACAGGAGAGATATTTTACTGGACAGTCTCTTGCCCGGTCTTGGCGGATAAATACGGTATTGCAGTGCCTGTGTTCTTCTGAATTACTTTTAGGTGTACGGTAATATACATAATGGATGTATGAGTACAAGTTGTAACTTTCGTATGCCGCCAATCATGTGTCTACGTCTGGCTGTGAGTCGCGCCCCGATAGCCTAATGACACATTTCGGCCTACGCAGCAGTGAGGAGCAGACGTCTGGTGCATCCCACCTGTTGTTGAGCTCGAGCACACGTTGTTTACTTCTCGCTACAGTTTCGTGTATTGAGTCCCTCTTACGGACGAGCCATGGCATACTCTTACCACCAGTCAACGATCGAAATCACATTCCACGCAAAATATGCACGACGAAGGGCTTACGAAACTGAGAACTTTATATGGGATAATCTCACCTGGATCTGTATGATGTCACTGGCATTCACTTCCCCATCATTGGGAACATTATATATGTCAAGATGTGCACCAAAGAACTGCTTAGCGAAATTGTGAGCTGTCATGCACGAAACCTCAAGTTTAAGCACCCCGGCGGACACATGGGTGATTTAGTGATTGACCATTCGGGTTTCAGCCTGTGTACAACCAGGTTTTTCGAAGACCCATTCGGGGCCCCGCTCGACGTCGTCGTGTCGGATTTTAAGTCATGTGGCAAAGTACTCAGTCACCAGGCTGAAAAATGAAAAATCTTTGAGACCTACCCTCTACTCAACGGCGTCCATCAAGTGAAAATTGGATTGGTGAAGCATGGGCCGTCTTGTTTGGTTATAGGAGGGTGCAGGGCCGTCATTATGTATAATGGACAGTCCTGTACCTACGCTGGCTGTGGACAGGAAGAGTACGTCCGCAAAAGCTGTCTTCAGCGCCGGCTTGTGCAGAGACTATTCTGCGCCGGCTCCACAGTGCCGGCCACAGTCCTTCCTGTCACCTAGCGTGCAGTCACCACACACATTGACAATCTTCTGCACGACCATCCCGATCCGTCGCAGGTGATGACTACCGTTGTGGAGACTAATTCGACACTTTCCACGTCAATACAAACAGAGGCACAGTTCGGAGGAGACATTCACCTGCCTAGTACCGCTGACTGCACCTCAGTGATGGATCTGATGCCTGGCGTTGTATTGACTTCTGCTATCCTTCCATCTGGCAAGGAGGCGATGGACAACCCATCCCATTCCGACACAGATCAGCACGTACGTATACAGAGGCCCCACGGGAGCTTCGGAAGTGACACCGTGCACTCTCGGATGATTGTCTGCAAATAATGGGGCCACAAGATGCGGACAACATGTCAGAGCCGGCCGGGGTGACAGAGCGGTTCTAGGCGCTACAGTCTGGAACCGCGCGAACGCTACGGTCGCAGGTTCGATCCTGCCTCGGGCATGGATGTGTGTGCTGTCCTTAGGTTAGTTAGGTTTATGTAGTTCTAAGTTCTAGGGGACTGGTGACTTCAGATGTTAAGTCCTATAGTGCTCAGAGCCATGTGACCCATTTGAACTTAATGTCTTCCTGTGTAAGATTTTAGGAGAGAATCTAAGAAGATATATAAAGTATCGTTTCTTTTATTCGTCTGCCACTATAGTGGCTAGGACGAAGCTGATAGGTATCATACAAAATTGTATTTAGAAGTGATGCAACAATAGAAATATTTCCGAGATTAAGGGATAGGTTTACAGTGACGGCCAAAAAACTATGGAACTGTTAAGTGACTGAAATAGTACAATAAAGTAACTATAGAAGATAAATATGATTATGCTGAGGTTGGTACTCTAATCGGTAGCGGCCTACGCGGAATAAAATGAGATGGAAGTGGTGTATTATGGAAGTAGTAAGTACCTCGAGAATACAACGGTGGACAGAAAATGTGGTGTACGTGTGTGACCACACCTTTAGAAACCTGGATGCGAAGTGTCGTCCGCCATTGTTGCACGAGACACTGCTTGCTCTGCGAGGTGCGCGTTTGGCGGTGCGGCGCCACCTGCACGGCCGCGCCGCCGCGGGTGGAGTGTCCCGGCGGTCTCACGTTTCCCGGAAGCGGCGGCGCAGACAGTGGTGTGGGGTGGAGCGGAGCGGCGTGCCGGCGATGCTCGGCGGGCCACGCAGCCACCTGTCCGAGCCGCGCCGCGCCCCGCCCCTCGTGTGTGTGAGGCGCGTCCTTCCGCCGCGGCCTTGACCCAGAGGCGGCGCATGCGTGACACAACCGGCTCTTCCGTACACACGAGCCGGTGGCGCGTGACGGCTCGCGCGTGCCTGCGCTCCCGTCTGGCGACATTCCGCCGCCGACACACCGTTCCCCCGGCTGGGACGCTCGCTCCTCTTACGGGCCCCGCCGACCCTCCATTAATAACCGCGTAAACTGTCTGCGTCATATAAACTGTCACTTCATACATCTTCCACCTACTTCCTGCATATTTTCTCCGCCCCTCATTCAGATGATTAGCATTTCGTGACGTGCCACTTGAAACCACAGCATTATTAATAACCGAGATAGCTGCATCAATTATGCGTATGAATGGAAACAGAGCGACCTTGCAGAGAACGTAACGGGTTCAATAACGTATCTCTCTTGTTATACCGATGAGTGGTATTGTAGTAGAGGAAATAAATGTTGTGGTTTGAGATGGTTCAAATGGCTCTGAGCACTATGGAACTTAACATCTGTGGTCATCAGTCCCCTAGAACTTAGACCTACTTAAACCTAACTGGCCTAAGGACATCACACACATCCATGCCCGAGACAGGGTTCGAACCTGCGACCGTAGCGGTCACGCGGTTCCAGACTGAAGCGCCTAGAACCGCACGGCCACACCGGCCGACTGTTGTGGTTTCGCTGTTGGGTAAACGTGAGGTGCAGTGAGTCGTTTACATAGAAGGGTGATATAAAATAAAAGAGGAACAACGATTTCGAATACATGTTGCTCCAGACTTATACTACGAAGTGTGAATTTTATCCCTGCATGATTCGAATGGTAGCCGTAGACTTTAATTATCAGCGCAAAGAAGTTAC
This sequence comes from Schistocerca piceifrons, assembly GCF_021461385.2. NCBI lineage: Eukaryota > Metazoa > Arthropoda > Insecta > Orthoptera > Acrididae > Schistocerca > Schistocerca piceifrons. The sequence continues at coordinate 265,012,861 of NC_060141.1, forward strand.
GAAATTAATCTATATAAATAAAAATCAGTTACCGCTTGTATGAAAGATCATCAGCTGAGAAAGGCTTGGCCGAGTCAGCTAATTTTTTTTTTCTTTTTTGTGTTCGTAATTGTCAGGGAAAGGTTTCTATGAAAGAAAATGTTTGGAAAATTTACCAGAAAAATAGGAAATTTGGATGGTATTTTTGTATGAAAATCTGAATGAAAGAAATGTAACGCTCGGTTTGACAGTTGTGCCGTCACATGTTTTCATAACAACAACAAATTTCGCGTTGATTTTGCGGAAAGGAATACAATTGGAAGCGGTATTTCAGTGTGTTATCGGAGGTGATCATGTCTTTGGTGTGTTACAAAGATTGAGTTTATATCAGTTTGTGATAATTTAGTGTAGTGTAAAAATTTAACTGATGTCAGTTCGTGGTTTATTCTTCTTGGAACAAATGTCACAAGTGAAGCGTCGAAATTTCGGTCGGCGTACGAGCAGCGTAGGCCAGTTACTTGATCGTTGAGATTGACGAAGAGCGTATTATTGTCTAAACAATGAATTGCAAAATTGCTAGACACGTCATACAATAAAAACTTTTCGTTAAACTGTCTGCTAGAAAGAATATGCTAACTTGTGCTGTGAGGATGTGCTATTTTGTTTTCCTTTTCGCTGTCATTTTAACTTTATAATCCTACCTGTTCGAAGATTAAACCGTGCGAAATACTGTCATTGAAGCTACTATGTAATAGATCCAGCAGCTCGAAGGGTCTCTCTCATACACAGTGCATTAATGATTCCAACCGATTTACCCATTGACTTTGACTTTTATTCCTAACCAAGGTTCGCCGGCCAGAGTGGCCGAGCGGTTAAAGGCGCTACAGTCTGTAACCGCACGACCGCTACGGTCGCAGGTTCGAATCCTGCCTCGGGCATGGATGTGTGTGATGTCCTTAGGTTAGTTAGGTTTAAGTAGTTCTAAGTTCTAGGGGACTTATGACCACAGCAGTTGAGTCCCATAGTGCTCAGAGCCATTTGAACCTAACCAAGGTTCCGTTTTACAATAACAATAAATAAGATCGCAGTGGGGGGGGGGGGGGAGAGAATATGGATAAAGAGATGAGGGAGGAGGAGGCGGGTAGAAGGTGTGGAACAAGAGATGAACAGGGAGCTGGGTAAGATCATGGACAGAGATGGTGGGAGGAAGAGGAGGTGGACAAGGGAGGGAGAGCGGGGCAGGGATAGAGAGAGGGGGAGAGGGGGGAGGAAATTAGAACGGATATCCAACTCCGATACGTATTTAGTAATTGCGAAGCATGCCGGATTCGCTTGTTTTCGATAAAATGGAGATGAGCTGCACCCTTTGTTTCGGCTCTTTTAGCGGAGAGCTACGGTACTGTTGCGCGTCGAACTCATTGAGTATCATGACTGCAGATATGTACCTGCAAGTAACAATCTAATTTAGTAACATTATTTTTTGAGTACTTTACGAGTACCCCTTTGACATATCGTCAACATATGTCGGCCGGCCGGTGTGGCGCTTCAGACTGGAACCGCGCGACCGCTACAGTCGCAGGTTCGAACCCTGCCTCGGGCATGGATGTGTGTGATGTCCTTAGGTAAGTTAGGTTTAAGTAGTTCTATGTTCTAGGGGACTGATGACCTCCGATGTTAAGTCCCATAGTGCTCAGAGCCATTTGAACCAACAAATGTCTTTTCCAATAGGCTCACTTGCTGGCAATAATTAACGTTACCAGTATATTGCGTTGTAGGTTTCTTAGGAATGGCACTGTTTGTCAGGAGATGATAATATTTATGTCTTTAAAATAGGGTGGGTTTACTTACACGGTACACTGCAAACCCATACCTTGGAGGGACTTAAAATAACGTCAAAGTGACACTTTAGGCAGGTACGTTCGAGTTCACGAGCTGACATCACCCATCAAAGGCAAGACATTAGTGCTGCGGACGACAACGCACGATCTGAATGTGTTCAGAAAACTACCACGTTCTGAAGATACTTGTATGTAATTCCATCTCTGCGTGAATGCGATTTACCCTTCTCAAAGGTTCCGAAGTGCCTCTCGCTTCTCCTACGACGCTTCCGATCACGTTTTGTGGGATTCGTGTCAATCTACACGACGTTCTCAGTCTGCACTATTTCGGCAACTCGAGCGGTTCCATGAGGTCATGTATGAAAGTGTAGTTAGGCCACACCGCATCTCGGAAAAGTCGATAAGATCGGTCGACAATCACGGCCTACACTGGTCCCCTAACACTATTTCTGACCGTACTTGATACCATTGTAGATAAGTATAGTCGACAGACTAACATTTCTACTTATATCACCTGTCATTAAGGATCAAATAACAAAAATTTACGACAAATAATAAAAATGTAATTTGGGGTAGTAAATTTGGGTGTAGTGCTCCAGTCGTAGACTATTAAGCAATACAATAGAGCAGCACTACTTAGTTGCATTGAGCGTTTAGTTGGGTCGTTTTTTTATGCGTGCTTCTGAACAGAATTTAACAAAACTATTTGCTTCTCTGTGCCGACGAGCGCTTTTTAATTTTTCCACTTGTTTTGTGAGTGCCATTGCGTAGTCCTAGAAGCAAGACAGCTTTAGCCGCAGTTATTTTCTCCGTTCCTTAGAGTAACAGTCCAGATAATTTCATATACTCTGAGAAAAGACAAGTCACTCTCTCACCTATTTTCATATTCAGTGCTATTCTTTAATGTTGTTATTACACTCCAGACATTATTTTCTGTGAGGCGACAGGAACTCTCATATGTACAGTGTTAGTGCATGTGGGATCTTTATGGTAGCTCTCCTTCTAACAGTATTTTTTGGAATTGAGAACAAGCAAGTGGTTTGATTATTTAACAGTAGATCTTGCAGTGGACGTTCAGGGTTTGGAAGCCACGTGCATCTGCTAGGGAGAGGTACATCTCAAAGTAGTTACGGGGGAAAGAATTCTGATCGCCAGAATTTCTCGCACTGGTGTACAGACAATGCTTTTGGCTGAAGTTCATGATTTATTTGTCATTTCACTTAACTTGTGTTGTTTGTCCTATTTTATGATTGATAAACTCTTGCCATTTTTTTTTTATAAAATATGAAACTCCTTTTGGTACACATTAATCACCCATCAGTAATTGAGTAAAGTAATGACAGGGCCACCTTTCTATTAGTTTTTCTCAGCATTCAACCAAAACCAAGACAGCAATAGCAACCACTGTCAGAGGACGGATTTAATTTAGCAGACACCTGGCTTGCAGTCGCTTGTAGTCTTTCAAATCAAACCGCAAGACCAGTGTAGTCTTGCAATTTGACGACCACTGCCAGGATCCTGCATTGACAACACCTTCAGTGATCGTCAGGTGCAACTTCCATTACAAGGTTTTTGTTTTTCAATGCTGAAATTCATTTGGCGCACTGAGGTAAATTAGATTCGCGTAACCATTGATGATCTGTAAATTTTGGTGTGTTGTTTGCTTGATTTTCATTCATTTGTTGTTGTGACTTCTGTGTCACTGTTGATTGTTCCTGACGACTATGGCACTTCCTGTATCAATGGCGTCGCCTGTGAACCTTCAAGCTACTGAACCTTCCTATATGTTTGACCAGGCCGTTTCAGGAGGCTGAAAGATGGCACTGGCAGGACACAGGTCTCTAGCTAGAGATCGGATGTCCGTATTGATCAAAAGTGTGCACCATGACAACAGATTTGAGGTGTTGCCCATTTCTGAAAGTGCGACTAAACCTGTAAGAGCAACGTCACCTGATGGGTCTGCAAGAGTACACTGGACTTGCGGTATGTTTTGAATGGCTACAGGAGACTATGAGTTAACCCCCTGACAGCAATCACTTTACCTAGTAAGCCACCCACTTGACTACTTGTTCCATGCGTCTGCTAATCTGATTTTTCCCTTTGACTGTGCTTGCTGTTAGCATGCATTTGAGTTTATCACATTTACCAAAATCTAAATGGGCTTGAGTGCTGAAATAATATTAATGAAATGCTGGCCTAAACATTATTTTAGTCAGTTGTTGATGGGTGATTAATATATCAACAATGGATTGATCTTTTATAAATGTGATGGCACAAGGTTATTGATTAAAAAATAGGATAGAAATGCCATGTTGAGCGTGATGACAAATAAAACATGAAATGATGGCAATACACAAATAGTTAATACTCCCGTGGGCAGCAGCTAGTTGGCAAAGACAAAGGTTTGTCTGATTGAACTACTTAGTCTGGCTCAAAACATGAGTAATCCAATCTGAAATTATCTAACACTGTATAGATTTTGGTGGATTTATTCTACACAAAAGTTATACCGCATTGGTTCAACTGAGAACCAGAGGCTAGACTGTGATTTTGAGTGCCCTAACAAGCCGGAACAGCAATCAAAACCCCTTCCTCGGTGTGTAGCGCAATCTCAAGTGGTGGTCATGGTTCGAGCGTCTGCAGAGCAGCGATGTATGAGGCCTGTAATTCGCTATCGCGGGCACGAATTATGCAAAGTCGCGGCTGGTGATCTCTTAGGTGGATCATAACACACTCTTAGGGAGCAGATTTCAGTGTTCACCAGTCATTCCAGAGACCAATTTGACTCACTGAAACGGCAGTGCGCACTAGGAGATCAAGTGTCAAGACCGCAGAATGTCACAAATAAGATTGCCCTCAGCACAGCAAGTTGTCCGAGATGACGAGGTCTAAACTACCGGTACAGCTAAGCCCTCATCACAGGCTCCCAGTCAAGACCAGTGCTAGTGAGAGTGTCATGCTCAGGACAAGTGTCCCAGATGCACCCTCTCTTAACAAAAGTCAAGACTAGAATCCTCTCCACACCGAGTCTTAATCAGAAGACCCACTCCAGAACGGAGTCTGAATCGGAAGACCACGTTTTTCCTCTCCTCACTTTTCATCAAACATTGGTACACTGCAAAAAAGCGTTCCCAAGTCACCCCCATAAGAGTATGCGCCAATCACAACCCTCCACAACCCATCTGCTCTACTTTTTTTTTGGAGCGGCAGCCAATCCTTTGTTCGTAAATTCCCACGCAGAGAGGAGAAGATGTACTCCCGACTTATTTTTCCCCACAGTCACTTTAGGCAGCGCGTTCTGCGTTTCGTGTAGCTGGCTAGAATGCTTAAACTAGTTTCTCAGTTGATGATGTACTCGGATGCAAGTTTATTGACCTATGCTTTTGGGTAAGTAATAGCTTGGTCCCATTCAATAAGTCAGGTGTACACTACACACCTGAAGAAGTTACTCAGGTGGCAGAGAACCTTTGGCCTGCACGTGAAGGTTTCTCAGGTTAAATATTCCCATGCATATACTGGCCGACGGCCGTGGTGGCCGAGCGGTTCTAGGCGCTTCAGTATGGAACCGCGCGACCGCTACAGTCGCAGGTTCGAATCCTGCCTCGGGCATGGATGTGTGTGATGTCCTTAGGTTCGTTAGGTTTAAGTAGTTCTAAGTTCTAGGGGACTAATGACCTCAGATGTTAAGTCCCATAGTGCTCAGCGCCATTTGAACCATTTTTTTATACTGGCCGAGCAGTTAGGCGTCGTATAAGAGGGAAATTTTTGTGGGTCACCTGGAGTGTAAAGTGCAATGATCATCATTGTAGGCCAGAAAAATAAAATTGAAATGGGGCTGGAGCTGAATCTATCTGTGGAAATGAAACTATGGGACCAGGTTGTATTCGATTGTTTAACATAATTCTCATAAAAGCAATGAGAATGCATGTAAATGTCACACTTGGAAAAGGAAACAAAATCATTAACAAATGTCCTTACGGTATAACGTGTACAATATGTTTTACACTTATGAGCAGGGAAAACAAGTGAGACAAAAATAAAGGATATTGCCTCTAATAAGCTCGGCCAAAGAGCTTGCATATTCTGGTAGTACTCAAAACAATTGCTTGGATCATCAATCGCATGAAAGTGAAGGTTTATCAGGCATACAATGTGATGTGTCCGCCGCTAGCGGGCGCAAGCAAAAAGCGTAGACATAGGAAACAAACAGAAGTTTTTTGAACACATTTTCCACAGAAATGCTCACCACAATGACACAAAAGAAAGGATGGCTCTTCAACAAGTGAAACAAAATGGATGTTACTCCTTCAGTAAGTGAAACAAAATAAATGATGGTTCGTAAATAATGGAGCCACTCAAACTTGCAGAATCGTAAAGTAAATCAACAAGTTCCGTGATACTTGAAAGGGTTAGGTACATTTCTGTGGACACAACCTTACAGTCAATGAAGTTTCTGCAGGCGCACGCTCTTTATTGAACAGAGTCTTGAAGTCATTATAACTTTAGGTTAAAAGGAAAAAATGAGTTTCTCACTTCAGGTTAAAAACTAAAGATCAAATCCAAGTTTCAGTCAAGAAGAATAAACACTCAGCAGCTCTTAAGGTATACTTAGCTGAAGAAGTATTGAGAGCTAACGGTAATAAAATATCTAAGTCCGACAAGAATGGAAACTTCCAGTCTGACACGTGCTTGTCGGCTAGAACAGTACGATTATACTAAATCTCGGCGAGCACATCACTGATCACTTAGATTCCCAGCTAAAGAGGCGGTGTGCAGAAGTCAATGGGTCAGTTCTTGGCGCAGCGTAGTGGACATCTTCGGGTTGTTGGCTGTAAAGGAACTGCTGTCTGGAGCTCGTGAGCCGGTCTAAACAGCAGCCTCGCGAATGGGTACTTGCGTCCCTATTTTTGCCATGTGACATGGCGGATACATGAAATGGTATGGGTTGCGACGACCTCTACCGTCGCCGTGTACGCCGCCCTCTGTTGGTCCAAAAAACTCTAAAGTCCGCCCGCACAGGCCACGAAGGCCCAACGGTATCGACTGGCCGCCGTGGCATCCTCAACCATTTCGGGGTTGTGAAGTTCCATGTTGTCTGCGCTGTAGGGGCTGAGCACGCTGCAACTCACACTTTGAATAAGTGTCCGTGGTGCTGCGGGCGCCTTACCTCTAGGGCACCATGGCACGAAGAGTGAACTGCACCTGCTCAGCATTGGGTGAGCAGCCTGTGGGGCCTGTGTAGAGTCGATTCGCGAATCTGTTCCGCCCACGAGTAAAAGGGAAAAAAAGCATTTGGTAGAAATAACGGGGTAGAACCAAGTAAAATAGGTATTACCGAAAAGTTATTTAGGGGTTAATAAGTACTGCTCGGACCTAGAATTTCCTGTCAAGTGGTGCAGTGGTTACCAAACGAAACCATCGCCATCCCAGCGTGAAGGCAGCGTCGGCACCCATCGGGATCTACTCGAAGATCGTAAGCAACAGGGTGAGGAAGCCTTATTTCCTAAGCATCTGACAGCAGAGTCTGAAGTCTGCTCCCATCCGAATCTATCGCCAGAATGCTTCTCCTCTGCTCCTGTCGCAATGTAACAGCTTGATTTTCTCCTAAGTTCGCCTCTGAGTTCTCCTTCGCATCTGCATAAGACAACACGCACTTGTACTTGCCGTAGCGAACGAAATGACAGGAACTCATAGCTACCGTCCCCCTCCATGTGAAATTTTGAGACTGGACCGTCGTTTTTTACCACACGTAAAGGGAATGCTTGTATTTGTCCGAACGGTGTGGCGCTAGTTAGTCACAACAACAACTATTTTGTGAACATATGAATGCGACCGCCAGCGTTATCTCGCCACACGGCTGTTACTTGGGAAGGTGTGGTCGCAGATGAGACGGCACCAGAAGGACGGTTAGAGACAGTTCATGAAGAGCAGCTTTGTCCAGAACAAGGGCCTTGTTCCTCATTCCACCTAAGAGATGACCAGACAAGCATCTCCGCAGAGGAGACACCTCGCTAGTAATCACTGCTATGGCGCCAATAAGTTATGCCACCTGAGTACGAAAACAGTTCCAAGATTTGTAGCTGATTAGTACAAGACAAGTTGACCGTGTCAAAGAGGTAGTCCCGGGAAGCCTAGTTACGAATGATTCCAGTTGCTCAATCATTGCTTCATGGGGAGGTGTATCCAAAGTAAATGGACAGTGGGATGTTGCAAGATGTTATTCATCGATTTCGTGCAAATATTTTTGTCGTTTGTCGATGGTGGAAAATAGTATGACGTGAAACAAGTCTGCCAGACAACTGACGGGCTTATTTCATTACCTCAGCGACCCGAAGAGAAACTGTGCTAGGGGATTTCTTTTAGAAAAGATGGTGCGATAACCTCAAGCAGTTTTATTATTACGTATCACCATAAATGTGAAATTTTGCTGTCAGTGGTGATGGAAAGGTGGGGAAGAAGTGCGGAACCACAAAACTATTTATTTTAGCACATCCATCCATCCATCCATCCATCCCTCCCTACACCACAGACATCCTCCATTCACTCACATCCCTGGTGTGTATTAGACTTTTAGCCACATTATCAAAGAGAAACACCAGTACAACTTTCCATATTCATCCCGTAAGTTTTAGAAGAATCTAACTTACCTTTCTCCAAACACTCATCCATTCAGTCTCTTAACAAACTTACTTACACTCACCCATTTCTAATTCTGGAGCTACAGTAATCATATAATAAAATTCAACACCCTTACTGAGAATGAAAATTAATTCATTCGTTGGCTTTATGAAGTGGTAATACGCGCAATTCATTGACTCGTCCCAGATAATTCACTTAAACACACACATTACACGAAACGCCGTTGGCACTAAGATTCAGCCCGACATCAGAAGGAAAAGTTAGACCTATCACCGTGTTGGCAACAATTGTCTACTCCGACATAAAGAGAGCAACTGTTGTAACAGTGATAGAAATCTTAGAACCTTGGTCCTTAAATAAATGGTGACAGAGTTGAATTGTTTGCAGGGATATTGTAAATGATTCATTTGTTTTCAGAGTTCAATAGTTTTCCAAATTATTACGTTTGCAAATATGATTGATGCATGAGTAGAACTGCAAGCTCACCGAGTTTGCATTGTGCCCACCAGTTGGCGTTACGAATGTAGTGTCTTGATAAAATGGCGACAAAACGAGAAAAGAGTTTTTGTGTGTTGAAATATGAGAGATTTATGTATTCTAACTGTGTGCCGTGCATTCAGAAGGAATAATGGAAAAGAACCGACATGTAAACAGAATACTGTGCATTGGTGTCAACAATTTAGGGACTCAGGCTGTGTCTGTAAACAGAAATGTGCCCGACGAGCAAGTGTTTGCAACCGTGAAGAGAGTGAGGACAAGTTTCGTACGCAATTTAAAAAAAAATAAAAATAAATAAATAAATAAATAAAAATAATAATAATAATAATAAAAATAAAAAAATATCAACGGTCCACACAATCCATGAACTGGGAAATTTTGCGACGGTCGTTACATTTCAAACCGTACCTTATGCAGCTCTTGCAACAACCAAAACCGGAAGTTTATGGCCGGCGCTTTCAGTATTGCATCACTATACAGGAAGCACTTGACGATGAACACTTAGCTGATATTCAACTACGAAGCAACATTCCATTTACTTGGAAAGGTTAATGGCCACAATGTGGGAGCGTGAGCCACTGAAAATCCTCATGAAATTGAGGCGTATGAACGAGAATCGCTAACGGTTAATATTTTCTGTGAAATGTCCCAGACGAAGCAGTATGGTGCGTTTTCTTGTGAGAAAAGACTGCAACGGGTACCTCTTGCCTTGATATGTCACTGTTGCGGTTATTTCCATAAGTGACTGCTGATAGGGAGAATTTCATCTTCCTTTTGGAGCATCGATGTTCGTATACTTAAACGACGAACTTCCACATCGCTGGATTAGGAGCAGTGGTGGAGCTCATGTGGCCCTCTTCCCGTGGGCCCCAGCCATATCACTATTTCCTTTTGGGAGACACTAAAGACAGTTTTTACGTTCCCGCACTGCCAAGAACAGCGGGACTGCTCAGAGAACGCATCAGTGTGCTGTGATGATCATGAAAGCATGTTACTACCTGAAGTATGGAGCGAACTTGACTACCGCTTGGACGTGTGTCGTGTGACCAGAGATACACTCATAGAACATACGCAAATGCAAACTTGGTAATTTCACCGTTCTATTCAGGCGTCGGTCATGTTTGTACATGTTGTAATTATGAACATATAGAGCTTTGGAAACGAATGAATCCATTAGAAGAGTCCTGTACCACAGATTTACAGTCGGTGACATGACAGGTCAATAAGTTTGTAGTATCTCTATACTCGTACATAACACAGAATATACCGAAGGAAAATAGACGTCTCATACATTAACATCGTAGAAATATGTCGACCTCTTATTGGTCCCGCCACAGTTATATACACTGAAGGAATTATCCGAATGGTATGGAAATAGGTGTGATGTACATTTCGTACAAACAAACAAACGATTATAATTTCACAAAACTGGATGATTTATTCAAGAGAGAGAGCTTCACAAATTGAGAAAATCAATGAAGCGTTGGTTCACCTCGGGCCCTTGTGCCAACAGTTCTTCGCCTTGCGTCCTTGGAATTGATTGGTGGTTTTGTTGGATGCCCTCCTGAAGGATATCGTGACAGATTCTATCAAATTGGCGCGTCACATCATCAAAATCCTGATCTGGATGGAGGGCTGTGCCACTAATGCTCCAAACTTTCTCAACTGGGGAGAGACTCGGCGACCTTGCATGCTGGCATGCACGAAGACAAGCAGAAGAAACTCTCGCGATGCGCGGGCGGTCATAATCTTGCCGAAATGTAAGCTCGGGATGGCCTGCCATGAAGGGCAACAAAACGAGGCGTAGATTATCATCAACGTTCCTCTGTGCTACGAGTGCCGCGGATGACAACGAATGCGGTTCTGCTATGAACAGAAATGGCACCCCAGACCGGCATTCCTGGCTGTCGGACCGTATCGCGGGCGATCGCTGTTCAGTTCTCCCAACATGTCTTCGGTCTGGAATCCCATTGACTGGAGTAGAACTGTCTTTAGTGATCAGTCCCGCTTCAGACTGAGCCCCGATGACCAATGAAGACGTGCCTGGAGACGCCCCGACAGATATCAACCTATCGCTCGCCATGCGGCCCGACAACCGGATTCATGGTCTTGAGTGCCATTTCTTTTCAAATCAGGACCCCCTGATTGACCTCCACGGCACCCTTACAGCACAACGGTACGTCGACGTTATTCTACATCCCGATTTGTGGCCTTTCATGGCAAGCCATCCTGGACTTGGTGCTTCTCAGACCCGACCTTGGCCAGCAAGGCCGCCGGATCTCTCCCCAGTTGAGAAAGTTTGGAGCATTATGGGCATGGGGCCGGCCACGGTGGCCGAACGGGTCTAGGCGCTTCAGCCCGGAAGCGTGCGACCGCTACGGGCGCAGGTTCGAATCCTGCCTCGGGCATGGATGTGTGTCATGTCCTTAGGTTAGTTAGGTTTAAGTAGTTCTAAGTTCTAGGAGACTTATGACCTCAGATGTTAAGTCCCACAGTGCTCAGAGCCATTTGAACCATTATAGGCATGGCTCTCATCCATCTCGTGATGTTGACGACCTAACGTGACAGTTTGACAGAATTTGGCACCATATTCCTCAGGAGGACATCAAAAATCTATGGGATACTGTCAAACCGAATAATTGCTTTCATAAAGGCCAGAGGTGGACTAGCTTGTAACAGACTTGATCAATTTGTGAGGCTCTTTGTCTTGAATAAATCATAGAATTTGTCTGAAATTGTAATCATTTGTTTGTCTGCACTTGACATTACCTCTTCTGATATCCGTCCCATTCGGATAACTCATTCGTGGTGTGTTTTTTTGTCTTAGAGTATATCTATAAATATGCAAAAATGAAAAAAAAATGAAAAAAGCAGGATAGTAATGTTGGCGTCGGTGTTATCGTGAAACAAAATACATCCTACCACATGTCCTCAGAAATTCACATCTCAAATAGGCATTAAGTTTAGTTTCCATGATGCGATATGCGACGGTAACTGCCTGGGGTCGTGGCGAGCGCTCTTTGGCCTCTGGTAAGTTCTCCGTCACATTCGGCAGCTGGTGTTAAGGCGTGACAATGACGCCCCGCCATCCAGCCCACCTGCAGGTTACAGGCCGGCGTGAAGGTCGTTCCTTGCTGCCCCCCTCCCCCTTCCATGCTGTCTGTTGTGGTGGCGTCGTTGTGACCTAGTGGCGAAGGGGCGCTAACCTGGTTCTGTTGTGTCTGGGACGCCGGGCTGCATCATCTGAGGGTCTAGGAAGCTTTTGTGATACGACTGGACTCTCCTCTTCTCACTGCGTGCGGTCCCTTGGAGGCCGTCCAGCGCCGCACGCAAGGCGTTCGCCCCAGTGCACGGCCCATGCTGTGTACGAGCACGGAGCCTCGTCCTCGTCTTCAGCAGCCAGAGCGCCGCAGCTGCTCACCGCCCCTGTTTTGACCCCATTCCGGAGCCCCCATTTCTTTTTCTTACCCATGCGTCCGTGATGCTCCTAACCCTCCCATCTCTACTCATAACTCACATAACGCCCAATCTGACATAATGTATGTATATATAATTCAATGCAAACTTATAAAACGTATCAGCAATAAGACGAAATTAGTTTTCGGTAGTCTTGCATAAAACGATGACACATGCTCCAAATATAAGGAAATACAAAACAAAAGCTAGCTCTACCTGTTTATTTTATCAGTGGAATACAAATAATCTCATCGTCAGAGGCTTCCGCAGTTTACATCAGTGCTCAAATTAAAAATAAACGATGTCCTCAAGAAAATCTTTCTTGCTAATCATATCTATGAACATAATAACAGAGAAATGCAAGCATTATTATATAAAGAGCAATAACCATAAGAGCAGCCTTATTATGACAGGAAATGGTAACTTCCTTCTTCATTGGTTGGTGGTGAAAAGTGACGTACATATCACCGGTCGTTAAAAATGTTGACACATGTCAGATTACCAAAAAATGTCATCCTCTACATTCCAAAGTCTATATTATTCACAATGGCTACAATTACCTAACCTGTACGCTTCCATTTTCCACTTGCACAACTTCTCCTGCCTTAACCTGTCACGTGTCCACGCAGAATGCTTTACAACAAGACAAGAGAAGCACAATAATGTACAGAACTAATTACGACAACTACCCTACAATTCTTAATTCGGATATAGCTTAAAAAAAGTAGCCCACCGGACGTGTATGACAAGTTCTTTTAGGTAACTCCCTGTTTCCCTCACATGGCCTGATGCTTTGTACTTCCACTATAGCCGGCCGGAGTGGCCGTGCGGTTCTAGGCGCTACAGTCTGGAACCGCGAGACCGCTACAGTCGCAGGTTCGAATCCTGCCTCGGGCATGGATGTGTGTATTGTCCTTAGGTTAGTTAGGTTTAAGTAGTTCTAAGTTCTAGGGGACTTATGACCTCAGCAGTTGAGTCCCATAGTGCTCAGAGCCATTTGAAGCAACTTCCACTATGTTCTCCTGGATTGATAGCTTGACAAACCACTCATACCTTTTATACTTCACTTCTCGGTCGACTCTTTCTCTCAGCACACCTTAAAAAGGTGTAAGATAACTGTTGATAAATTTAAACATACATTAAATTTCAAACATACAAAAACATAATCGAAAGAACATTTCAGACTGATCCAATACATAGAAGTGCTCAAATTACTGTAAGTCCATGCGATCAACAAAGGCCAATCACACATGCATACACTCACGGTTTGACATACTGACATCCTATATCACAGTCAGTAATCATCAAACGAAGTTCCAAACGACTCATACCTTCTGTGATCAGTCACCCATAATCCAATTCACTATGGAAAATTCCCACAAAACATTCTCCATTGCTCAGTATGAGTCACCAAAATGTTTACGTAACCTATAGATTGTTTTCCACTTTTAAATTCATCGCTTTGTTCACTTACTCAAAATTCATGAGACAGGTGGTTTAACCGCTTGTCCATTCTTATATTCCAATAACATTCATGCTCCTGGCTTCACCACTATTAACTACCTAAGCCGGTGGGAGTGCCCTCAGAATCTGGCAAAACTGCAAATCATCTCATAACGTAGTCTCAATCAAAAAGTCGAACATCATTACTCCTCCTCCATTCACAGGTGTGTAAAATCCAACTATTCTTATAGTCTAAACGAGACAGAGGCGAAGGTTACTTCATCGTAGCTCATGTTGTTTCCCTAAAGCTACGGTAATGCACTTCGTATCAGCAAATTTAATTGAATACACTGGCAACGAGCATATTTTTTCAGATCGGCAGCTATACTCATCCATCTCGTCCATTTCTTCTTCTTCTTCTACACTTCAAAGCCTAGGCACTTATGCCTATTCCATCTTCTCTTCTCACAACCACCTCTTTCTGGGTCTTCCTACGTCCCTTCTTTCTCTTGGTTGGTCAGCTTAGTCAAACGTGCGATTCTCTCTGCACTCATTCTCTGTAGGTGTGGTTTCCTTAAGGTTTTATGTTTCCTTTTTTTTTTTTTTTTTCAGTCTCTCCTGTCGGCCTCTCTTGGCTAAGTCTTTATTTTTCGACCTCGACGGTATTAGGTTTCGAGGCCTGAGAGAGTAATTCATTTTCATTTTCGATTGAAGAAAATATCGAGGGTTCAGATGGTGGATGAGGATGCTATATAGCATCCCAACGGCAGAAGAGGCGGAAGACATAACTTCAGGGCAGGCGGAGCTCGTAGCCTGGGAATGGCGGTTCGTCTAGGAATGGTTCAAAATGTTCAAATGTGTGTGAAATCTTATGGGGCTTAACTGCTAAGGTCATCAGTCCCTAAGCTTACACACTACTTAACCTAAATTAGCCTAAGGACAAACACCCACGCCCATGCCCGAGGAAGGGATCGAACCTCCGCCGGGACCAGCCTCACAGTCCACGACTGCAGCGCGCATAGACCGCTCGGCTAACCACCGCGGCTAGGAATGGTAATCCGAAATATTACTCAGCGGGCTTGAAAGCTGCGAGATGGCAGCCCCATCACAGAGCTTAACCTGTGCAGAGCTCGTAACGCGGCTAGGGGACAACCTACGCCAGCCAAGGATAAACAATTAGGTATCACAGATAGAATGAAAATTGCTACATGGAACGTAAGAGGGATCGGAAACAAAGAAATGGAGCTAGATCATAAATTAAGGGACGAACAAGTTGATATAGCTATTATAACAGAAACAAAAATGAAGTTAAAAGGCACCTTAGCTCTTGATTATTATACTTTGATATACAGCGGAGTAGCTCAAAACACACGAGCGAAATGTGGGGTGGCAATTCCAGTAAATAACAAATGAAAAAGAAAAATTATAGGGTATTCCTTTAACAATGAAAGAAATGCCACATGTAACTTTAAAACTGACAGAGGATATTTGGTCATTATGGGTGTATATGCAACTGAAGAAAGCAAGAAAACAGGAACAAAACTGTTCCACGTCGAACTGCAAACGGTGCTAAGTAGAGTATAATAGATAACAGGTTCTCATCTGTGGATACTTAAATGCTAGAGTAGACAAAATACCTATTCGGGGAACAGCACATCAATGAGAACAGTGAAGAACTTACCAGTTTTCAACCTTCAACAAAGATCACTAACACATTTGTAGGGAAAAAGCGCTACATAAATGAATGCGGAGTGCTAGGAGTTATAGTTCTTTAAAGGCCACGTATTCGCAAAGAACAAGGTACGTAATCAAGTCCAAGATGTACACGTACGCCGACGAAGCAATACATGTTCTGATCACTATTTAGTCATCGCAACAGTTACAATGATAGCTAAGTGGGAGAAACTTAGGCCAAGAATGGAACAAAGCTTAAGGATGTCTTTAAGGTGTATCTAATGAAACGAGAAAATAGTAAGAAATGTTATCGAAGTCTGCAACAGAAACATCTGCTAGGGACTTCATAGGACGCCTGGAGACACTTAAGCTACAAGCGTCGCATATTTTGGTTAGTTTTGATGTTTTATCTTTACTTGCGAAAGCACCTCTGCAGGACTCGTTAGAGCTCATCAGCAGCCAATTTGTCAAAGACATTGTGGCATTATTTAAACGTGTGCGTATCTCAACCTATCCTTATTCAATGACCAGTATTTTTAACAAGCGGACGGTGTCGCCATGGGAAGTCCTCTGTCTTCCACGGTGGCCAACTATTTTATGGAAGACATTGAGGAAAAAGCACTGCAGTCGGCAAGTCTCAAACGTTTCTGCTTCTGGCGGTATGTAGATGATAGTTTTGTGGTGTGGCCCCACGGAACAGACACATTACCTATGTTTCTCCGGCGTCTCCTTCTCAATATACGATTCACAATGGAAGTGGAAAAGGATGGCATTTTACCATTCCTGGGCGTCATAATCAGAAGAAAAGCTGGTGGTACACTGGGACACTGCGTCTATCGCAAATCAACTCATTCCGAGCTATATTTGCAGGCCACAAGTTGTCATTACCCTGCGCAACGAGGTAATGTATTAAGTATTTTGGTGCATAGAACACATGTGGTCTCAGATGCCGACAGTCTACCTGGTGAGCTACAACACCTAAGAACGGCATTCCAACAGAATGGCTATTCCAGTATGCAGATAGATACGCCATGCATTCCGATCCAAGCAAATTCGAAGTAGGGATGTAAATGAAGATGCGAGGCACCCACTGCAGCAGCGTTCTTGCCATGTTTTGGCGCATTGTCTTCAAGAATAGAAAGAATCCTCGAAAGGGACGACATGAAGTGTGTTTTTCGGCCACCAGCAAGACTGTGGAATTGATTGTGCTCGGTCAAAGACTGCCTTGGCCTTAGGAAACGTGGCGTGTATAAAATCCCATGCCAATGTGGAAAATCTTATATTGGGCAGACATGCCGAACCGTGCAAGAACGCTGTGTCGAACAACATCGTCATACACGTATGGGGCAATTTGATAAATCTGCAGTAGCGGAACATTGCCTGAACAAGGGACGTAGTATGCTTCACAAAAAGGCTGAAATTTTATCTCCAGTGTCATCTTTCTCGGACTGCGTTGTTAAGGGGGCCATACATATCCGTACAGCGGACAATCTTATCAACAGGGCATGCAGGTTTTGAACTAAACGCCACCTGGAGCCCAGCACTGGCTGCCATTAAATTGCCAGCTGGTGTGGCCGAGCGCTTCTAGGCGCTACAGTCTGGAACCGCGCGACCGCTACGGTCGCAGGTTCGAATCCTGCCTCGGGTAAGGATGTGTGTGATGTCCTTAGGTTAGTTAGGTTTGAGTAGTTCTGAGTTCTAGGGGACTGATGACCTCAGATGCTAAGTCCCATAGTGCTCAGAGCCGTTTTGCCATTAAATCAAAACAGGGAAAACAAGAACATCCGATTCATCTCGCGACGCAACACACTACTGAGACTTAATTCAGCCTTTAACCACAGGAGCGTCCGGCAGCACAGTCATTGCCCACAGCGCATGGGCGGATGGGCTTCTTGCGGCTCCCAGCAGGAGGCACCAGGAGCGCCGCTTTCCTGCAACTACGAGCGTCTTCCCGCGCACGCGTATTGCCTGCTACCGGCATGATATACACTCCTGGAAATTGAAATAAGAACACCGTGAATTCATTGTCCCAGGAAGGGGAAACTTTATTGACACATTCCTGGGGTCAGATACATCACATGATCACACTGACAGAACCACAGGCACATAGACACAGGCAACAGAGCATGCACAATGTCGGCACTAGTACAGTGTATATCCACCTTTCGCAGCAATGCAGGCTGCTATTCTCCCATGGAGACGATCGTAGAGATGCTGGATGTAGTCCTGTGGAACGGCTTGCCATGCCATTTCCACCTGGCGCCTCAGTTGGACCAGCGTTCGTGCTGGACGTGCAGACCGCGTGAGACGACGCTTCATCCAGTCCCAAACATGCTCAATGGGGGACAGATCCGGAGATCTTGCTGGCCAGGGTAGTTGACTTACACCTTCTAGAGCACGTTGGATGGCACGGGATACATGCGGACGTGCATTGTCCTGTTGGAACAGCAAGTTCACTTGCCGGTCTAGGAATGGTAGAACGATGGGTTCGATGACGGTTTGGATGTACCGTGCACTATTCAGTGTCCCCTCGACGATCACCAGTGGTGTACGGCCAGTGTAGGAGATCGCTCCCCACACCATGATGCCGGGTGTTGGCCCTGTGTGCCTCGGTCGTATGCAGTCCTGATTGTGGCGCTCACCTGCACGGCGCCAAGCACGCATACGACCATCATTGGCACCAAGGCAGAAGCGACTCTCATCGCTGAAGACGACACGTCTCCATTCGTCCCTCCATTCACGCCTGTCGCGACACCACTGGAGGCGGGCTGCACGATGTTGGGGCGTGAGCGGAAGACGGCCTAACGGTGTAAAGGACCGTAGCCCAGCTTCATGGAGACGGTTGCGAATGGTCCTCGCCGATACCCCAGGAGCAACAGTGTCCCTAATTTGCTGGGAAGTGGCGGTGCGGTCCCCTACGGCACTGCGTAGGATCCTACGGTCTTGGCGTGCATCCGTGCGTCGCTGCGGTCCGGTCCCAGGTCGACGGGCACGTGCACCTTCCGCCGACCACTGGCGACAACATCGATGTACTGTGGAGACCTCACGCCCCACGTGTTGAGCAATTCGGCGGTACGTCCACCCGGCCTCCCGCATGCCCACTATACGCCCTCGCTCAAAGTCCGTCAACTGCACGTACGGTTCACGTCCACGCTGTCGCGGCATGCTACCAGTGTTAAAGACTGCGATGGAGCTCCGTATGCCACGGCAAACTGGCTGACACTGATGGCGGCGGTGCGCAAATGCTGCGCAGCTAGCGCCATTCGACGGCCAACACCGCGGTTCCTGGTGTGTCCGCTGTGCCGTGCGTGTGATCATTGCTCGTACAGCCCTCTCGCAGTGTCCGGAGCAAGTATGGTGGGTCTGACACACCGGTGTCAATGTGTTCTTTTTTCCATTTCCAGGAGTGTATTTCGACGCGGCCGCGCGATTTTCATCAGTCGCGCCTCGCAGCAGTGACAGGAGCAGCTACCACCACCTGATGATGTCGAGCAGTTGCATCGATGAAATATTGTGCGAGTTACACAGTACGATCCGGCAGCAAACCCGAGAAGCGTATTTGCAACATATCCGTCGGGAAAGCATGAAATGTCACATCTGCTAGACAATCCAGCTGCTCAGGACGTAAAGAAAGAATGAGAAATTATTAAAGAATGCATAGAAAGAGCAGCATTTGTGGTATTGGGGAAAAAAGAAGAGGGCAAGGAAAAAGAAAGGATTAAGGGTCTGGAATGAAAATACTACGAAAATCACTGAAGAAAACTGAAGTAGAACAAGACATACAGGGGAAGCAAACTTTTGCCTCTAAACGAGTGAAACACTTATGTTCATCTACCCGTCAATATAATTTCTCATAAGCACAGTCCTGTGAATCATAAACCATTCACAATAACACACCAGAATAGTTCTTTCTTTAGACACCGGCAATCATACATCATCCACAAGTACCAAAAATATGTATCGCCTCGGATCGGAAGAGATTATCTCTAGTTCCCGGTGACTATTTAAAGACGTGCGGGCTTGCTTGCAAGATGAAGGCAGAGGTCACCATCTGCAGTACCGTTCTCAGGATCGATTGCAGAACTTTGATGCAGAGCCGAGTGGAGGGTTTGAATCAAAGGCTCAGGCGATTCTTGGACCGCGTGGACTGGGGATTCCTTGACTTACATCATAGTGTGGATAGGTGCGGCTGCACTGGTAGTGGAGGCTTTATGGTGTAGACGGTCGACTGTTTTCTAAAGTTCGGTTAGAGGGCTCCGAAAAGTTCAAACACGATTCAGTATCGAAGGGAAAGGGAGCCAGTCAAGCGGAGGACGAGGGTGGACCCAAGAAAAATTGGTATTCTAGTAGTAAACTGCCGTAGCCAGGAAAGATCCGGAGCACGAAGCGCTCATGGAAAGCACTAAAACAGGAATCGTTATAGGTACATAAAGTTGGCTAGACCCTAAGTAAGACAGCTGAAATTTTTTACCAACACTCTAACCATGTGCAGAAAGGACAGACTAAATTCAGTTGATAGTGGGAGGTTTCTTGGTGTACGAAGTAGTTTTTCTTGTAGTGTACTGACGTAGATACTGTGAATTAAGACGGATATGAGTATTAATCGACAACCTAAACAAATTAATAATTGATCCCTTTGATTCCTTTTACAGTCCTCCTCCCCTTCCCCCAAATCGAAAGATATAATTGCTGAAGGATTCAACGAAAATTTGAGACTCATTTCGAAAAGGTACCTAACTAATAAAATTATATTTGGGGGAGATTTCGATCTACCATAGGCATGCTCATGACGATACATGTTTATATTCTGTTGCAGTCAGAAAACAACAACCGAAATTGTAGTAGCTGGTTTCTCCGAAAATTATTTTGAGGAGTTATTTCAAGAGCCCACACGAAGAGTAAATGGCAGCGATTTCACACTAAAGCTCCTTTCGACAAACACTCCTGAGCAAATAGAGAGCGTCATGGCCGATACAGGATTTAGTGGCCACAAGTCGTTGCAGTGAGTCAATACCGTAACATCCAAATCCATAGAAAACAAATGCAATATATATATTACAAAAGAAGATAAAAAATACGTGTGACGCCCTGCTGAGAGACAGTCTCCATTCCTTCCATACCAACTATGTAAGCATCGACCAAATGTGGCTGAAATTCAGAGAACTAGTGTTGACTGCAATCAAGAGTTTTATAACAAGTACATGTTGTTACAAAAGCAACGAAGCAAGAACAACCGCAAATATGCTTTTCGGGTTTGCCGCCGGATCGTATTGTGTAACGCGCAGAATATTTCATCGATGAAACTGCTCGTTATCATCAGGTGGTGGTAGCTGCTATTGTCACTGCTGCGAGGCGCGACTGATGATAATAACCGATTTAGCAGAATGCAAAATCTCAGAGATTGGCAACGTATTACATACTTTCGAAACTTAGGGCGCACTTCAGTGCGAGAAGCTTCTAATAAGCCCCACAGAAAAACTCTGTCTCGAAATATGGTAAGAAATGCAAAGAGGTTCTGGTAATGGGTAAGGTATACAACCGGAAATTACAGCCAGTATCTTCCTCTGTGGTAGCAATCGTAATGGCACAGACTACAGTGCCACTAAAGCGCTATTAGTGACGCTTTTTCGAAATTATTTCACCAAAGAAGCTGCAGTAAATATTCTAGAATTCGAGGCAGTCTTGAAGTACATAAGTCTAGAAGTAGCGAAGCAACCTAAGTCACGTTGTTAAGGAAACTCCTTTAGCGCGGACTGTGTATGAATTACGTTCTTATCAGGGTATGTTGATGAAACAGCTCCAATTTTAGCAATCATATACAACCGCTTGCTGGACGAAAGTTCCGTGCCTAAAGTTTCGAGAGCCACAGATCACATCACTACACAAGAAATGAAGTACAAGTAATCCGCTGAATTAAGATGTATTTCAATGACGTGGGATTTGAGAACATATACTATTTTGCAATATTATGAAATACCTTGAAGGAAACAATAGACACAAATCAGCACAGCATGAGAAAATACCGTTCTCGTGAAGCACAACTGGTTCTTCATTTCCTCAAAATAATCGATTTCCACAAGGCGTTTGACACTGTTCCTCGTGAGCGACTTCAAATTATAATTGCGCGTCTAAGGATTATGGTCTCAACTGTGCGATTGGATTCCTGATTTCCTGTCAGAAAGGTCACAGTTTTTGGTAACTGACAGGAAGTTATCCAGTGAAAAAGAGTTCATATCTGGGATTTCGTGAAGGAAGCATTAAAGGCTCACTGCTATTCTTGATCTAAATAAAAGATGTAAGAGACAATCTAAGCTGCCCTTTAGAATGTTTGCACGTAATGTTATCACTTAGTGTCTCTAAAGTCATGAGAAGAACAAAAATAACTACAAAATTATTCAGACAATATATCTGAATGGTGTGAAAAATTGCAGCTGACCTAAGTAATGAAATGTGTGAGTCCTAAAAAATTGTGTTAAATTTCGGTTACACAACAAATCATACAATTCTAAAGATTCAACTGAATACCTATGGATTACATGTACGAACAAATTGAACTGGAACCATAACAAAGAGACTGGTGCGAGGAAGGCGAACCAAAGACTGTTTTATTCGCAGAACACTTAGAAAGAACAACAGCTCTACTGAAGAAATGCCTACACTGTTCTTTCCACCCTCTTCTGGAGTATTCCTGTGCTGTATGGTATCCGTACCACATAGAATTGACGGAGGACTTCGAAACAGTTCAAAGAGGGGCAGCTCGTTTTATTGTACCATGAAAACGGGAGCAAGTATCGCGGGTAACATAAGCAAGTTGAGGTGGCAACCATTAAAACAAAAGCGTTTTTCATTGCGTCTCGAAACTACGATCACCAACTTTCTCCCCCGAAATCCAAAATATTTTGTTGACTCACTCTTTCGTAGGGATAATTACATTGTGCAAAACAAGAGAAATCAGAACGTGCACAGAAAGATTTTCCCACGTACTATTGGAAAATGGAACGGTAAAGAAATAGTCTGAAAGTGGTTCTGTGAACCCTCTGTGAAATACTTAAGTGTAATTGCAGAATAATCATTTACATGTAGATGTGAAGTTCAAACCATGTGCAGCCCTCGAGATTTAGATTTTCCTTGTTTTCCCTAAATCGCTCAAGGCAAATGCAATGGTGGCTGCATTGAACACGGCCGATTTCCTGTCGTAACCTAATACAATCGGAACTTGTACTCTTGCTCTAATGACCTTGTTGTCAATCAGGTATTCAAGTGAATTTTACAGCAGGATGTACATGTCCTTCTCAGGAGACAGTGCCTTAACATAGCATTGCCCGTGCGGGCAAGAGGGTTTGCGTGATGCCGAGATGCGGGGGGCTATGCCGGTGACAGCAGACTGGGGAAACTTGAGCGTGTGTACCATGAGTCTCAGTGTAGGTTTCGAACCCAACGACCTAGTACTAATACGATCTTCACCCTCTGAGAAACACAGGAAAAATGTCGCAAACAGATTAATTCATTGCTTTTATCGACCAAAATAAGGCACGTGATACAGTCAGCACGGAGGGACTGTGTACTTCAAAAGTGAAGATAGGGTGTCCTCCAAAACTCCGGCAGATGTTCAGGGCTTTTCACGAAATGTGGAGGATGCTGTGCTATTTAAAGGAAGCATATCACACATCAAATCTTTGCTTGGGCAAAGACGAGTTCGTCAAGGCTGTGTACTGGTCCCTAGCCTGTTTGGTATATTGTTCACTTTGGTTCTCCAGGGCTGAAAGTAAACTGTAAATGTCTAGCAGCTCAGATTCAAGAGCTATAGAAAGTAACCTTTTATTCGCTGATGATGGAGCATTCACAGCACATACTCAGAAAGACCTTCAAAGGCTTGTAGACAAATTTTCTGCTGTATGGAGGCTCCTCTCCTTGTCTGTGATGTAAAGAAGACGGTGATTATGGAGCAAAGATACACTGGCTTGTTGTTATTGGGGTCTTCAGTGCGAAGACTGGTTTGACGCAGCTCTCTATACTACTTTACCCTGTGCAAGCCTCTTCATCTCCGAATAACTACTGCAACCTATATCCCTATTAGTTTGTTTACTGTATTCATTTCTTGGTCTCCGTATACGATTTTTATCCCCCCCCCCTCCCCCACTTGCCTCCAATATTAAACTGGTGGTCCCTTGGTGTCTCAGAATACGTCCTACTTACCGATCCCTTCTTTCAGTCGAGTTGTGGCACAAATTTTTTGTCTCCCCAATTCTGTTCAGTACCTCCTCATTAGTTACGTGATCGACCCATCTAATCTTCAACATTCTCTTGTAGGACCACTTTTCGAAAACTTCTATTGTCTTTTTGTCTAATCTGTTTATCGTCCATGTTTCACTTCCACACATAAATACACTGCAGACAAATATCTTCAGAAAAGACCTTGTGGTAAAATTGTGGTTAAGTTCTTATGGGACCAAACTGCTGACGTCATCGGTCCCTAGCCTTGCACACTATTTAATCTAACTTAAACTAACGTACACTAAGAACAACACACACACCCATGCCCGAGGGAGGACTCGAACCTTCGACGGGGGAAGCCGCGCCAACCGTGGCAAGGCGCCCTTAGACCGCACGGCTATCCCTCGCGGCAGAAAAGACCTCCTAACACTTAAACTAGATTCTATGTTGACAAATGCCCGTTCTTCAGAAATGCCATTCCCAGTCTACATTTTATATCCTCTCTACTTCGGCCATCATCAGTTATTTTGCTGCCCAAGTAGCAAACCTCATCTACTACTTTAAGTGTCTCGTTTCCTAATCTAATTCCCTTAGCATCAGCTACATTCATTTGCTTTTATTTATGTTCATCTCATATGCCTCTGACAGAACTACAATTTCATCGGCAAACCTCAAAGTTTGTATTTCTTCTCCTTGAACTTCACTTCCTACTCCAAACTTTTCTCTGGCTTCGTTTACTACTTGTTCATTGTACTGATTGAATAATGTTGGGGACAGACTACAAGCCTGTCTCATTCCCTTCTCAACCAGTGCTTCCCTTTCATGCCCTTCCATTCTTATAACTACCGTCTGGTTTCTGTACATGTTGTAAATAGCCCTTCGCTCCCTGTATCTTACCCTTGCTACCTTCAGAAATTCAAAGAAAACATTCCAGTCAACAGCGTCAAAAGCTTTCTCTATGTCTACAAATGCTATAAACGTAGGTTTGTCTTTCTTTAACCTATCGTCTAAGGTAAGTCGTAGGGTCAGTATTGCCTCGTGTGTTCCTCCATTTCTCCGGAATTCAAACTGAGCATCCCCGAGGTCTCCTTCTACAAGTTTTTTTCCATTCATCTGTAAATAATTCTTGTTAGTATTCGCTATTTTTCATACCTATCAGCAACTCCTTTCTTTGGAATTGGAGTTACTGCATTTATATTGAACTGTGAGGTTATTTCGCCAGTCTCATACATCTCTCACACCAGATGGAAGAGTTTCGTCGTGGCTATCAGTAATTCTCACGGAATGCCATCCACCTCTGAGGCTTACAACGGGAGGACACGATGTTGAGTTTACGGATTTACTTCAGACTTAGTATAACATGCGAGTGGTAAGGTGCATTACTCCCGCAATTCCGAGAAAATCACAACAGAAGTTTTACATGTCTATTATGTAACTGATATATTTGTGAGAAGGTGCTGGTTGTAAGTTGTGGTCAAGCGGTTAGCGTTCGTGCATTGCAAATGTGTCGTTAACTTTTTAATCTACTTTTTTTCGTCACTGGTCATGTTATTTAATTTATA
Organism: Schistocerca piceifrons; assembly: GCF_021461385.2. NCBI lineage: Eukaryota > Metazoa > Arthropoda > Insecta > Orthoptera > Acrididae > Schistocerca > Schistocerca piceifrons. Next base: position 265,038,164 of record NC_060141.1, read on the forward strand.
TGACACTTGAGAGGTAATGTAATGAGAAAACCCACGTGCATTTTCGTAAAGTTGTAGCGAATTTCGTATGTTGTTTGACAATTTACTATTTATAATTAAATATTCAAGGACGAGGGACAGGCTTTGGGAATCCCTAGTCAAACCTCGATTAATAACGATGCTTATGAGATTATTCACAATTAGTAATATAGTAAGTCATAGCGTGCCAGACCACAAAAGTAATATACAATTACTCATCGGATGTGCATCGACAACACGGGTTGCGGGATGGTATTTGTCATGCAGACATGGAAAACATAAGCTGAAGCTTCATGCAAATATGCGTGGTTTTTTTTTCATTATATTGTCTCTCATACACTCCTGGAAATTGAAATAAGAACACCGTGAATTCATTGTCCCAGGAAGGGGAAACTTTATTGACACATTCCTGGAGTCAGATACATCACATGATCACACTGACAGAACCACAGGCACATAGACACAGGCAACAGAGCATGCACAATGTCGGCACTAGTACAGTGTATATCCACCTTTCGCAGCAATGCAGGCTGCTATTCTCCCATGGAGACGATCGTAGAGATGCTGGATGTAGTCCTGTGGAACGGCTTGCCATGCCATTTCCACCTGGCGCCTCAGTTGGACCAGCGTTCGTGCTGGACGTGCAGACCGCGTGAGACGACGCTTCATCCAGTCCCAAACATGCTCAATGGGGGACAGATCCGGAGATCTTGGTGGCCAGGGTAGTTGACTTACACCTTCTAGAGCACGTTGGGTGGCACGGGATACATGCGGACGTGCATTGTCCTGTTGGAACAGCAAGTTCCCTTGCCGGTCTAGGAATGGTAGAACGATGGGTTCGATGACGGTTTGGATGTACCGTGCACTATTCAGTGTCCCCTCGACGATCACCAGTGGTGTACGGCCAGTGTAGAAGATCGCTCCCCACACCACGATGCCGGGTGTTGGCCCTGTGTGCCTCGGTCGTATGCAGTCCTGATTGTGGCGCTCACCTGCACGGCGCCAAACATGCATACGACCATCATTGGCACCAAGGCAGAAGCGACTCTCATCGCTGAAGACGACACGTCTCCATTCGTCCCTCCATTCACGCCTGTCGCGACACCACTGGAGGCGGGCTGCACGACGTTGGGGCGTGAGCGGAAGACGGCCTAACGGTGTGCGGGACCGTAGCCCAGCTTCATGGAGACGGTTGCGAATGGTCCTCGCCGATACCCCAGGAGCAACAGTGTCCCTAATTTGCTGGGAAGTGGCGGTGCGGTCCCCTACGGCACTGCGTAGGATCCTAAGGTCTTGGCGTGCATCCGTGCGTCGCTGCGGTCCGGTCCCAGGTCGACGGGCACGTGCACCTTCCGCCGACCACTGGCGACAACATCGATGTACTGTGGAGACCTCACGCCCCACGTGTTGAGCAATTCGGCGGTACGTCCACCCGGCCTCCCGCATGCCCACTATACGCCCTCGCTCAAAGTCCGTCAACTGCACATATGGTTCACGTCCACGCTGTCGCGGCATGCTACCAGTGTTAAAGACTGCGATGGAGCTACGTATGCCACGGCAAACTGGCTGACACTGACGGCGGTGGTGCACAAATGCTGCGCAGCTAGCGCCATTCGACGGCCAACACCGCGGTTCCTGGTGTGTCCGCTGTGCCGTGCGTGTGATCATTGCTTGTACAGCCCTCTCGCAGTGTCCGGAGCAAGTATGGTGGGTCTGACACACCGCTGTCAATGTGTTCTTTTTTCCATTTCCAGGAGTGTATATCATATAAATTTAATAATATGACCTATGATGAAAAAATATATTAATAATTAAGTTTGAGCCGGAATCGAAGCGTCGCCTCATACACGTTCGTCTTACGAAACTCTAACGCTAATCACTTGACGACACGGACTTCTTATGACTTGCACCTTCGCACAGATCCATCAGCTACATAACAGACGCGTAAAACTACTTCTGTGATTTTCTCGAAATTTTCAGAGTAATGTACCTTACTACTTGCATATTAAGTTGTTTATATGGTCTACTGAATGCGTACAAAGTCTGAAATAAATCTGTGATTCCAACATCGTGGCTTCCCCTTGTTAGATCCTTCAGAGCTCTGTCAAATTCTTCTCCCAGTGTTGTATCTCCCATCTCATCTTCATCTACGTCCACGTCCCTTTCCATAATATTGTCGTCAAGTTCATCTCCCTTGTCTGTGTTCCACGCTAGGATCAGTAGAATGTGAGTTTTGTTTCTCCTGATGACGACATCCTGCTGAGTAGTCCCCACCCGGCGATTCGAATGGGGTCTATTTTACCTCCGGAATATTTTACCCAAGAGGACGTCATCATCATTTAACCATACAGTAGAGCTGTATGCCCTTGGGAGGAATTAAGGCAGTAGTTTCCCCTTACTTTGAGCCGTTCGAAGTACCAGCACACCAAGGCCAGGTCAGTCAGTCATCCAGGCTGTTGCCCCTGGAACTACTGAAAAGGCTGCTGTCCCTCTTCAGGTACCGAACGTTTGTCTGGCCTCTCAACAGATACACCTTCGTTTTGGTTGCACCTACGGTACGGCTACCTGTATCGATGGTGCTTGTTCAATGTAGTAGCTACCTCTGTTCGCTAGTGTCCGAAGTAAAGGCAAGAATTGTCAAAGTGGTGAACGCTTTCGGAAATCTCTGCGCACGAGTATGGGATTAACAACACATTATAGTGACCACGAAATCCGTGGTCCCTGACGAAGCATGCAGAGGACTCTCTTGTGTGGTGCTGAAACATGGATGTCATATGCCAGACAAGAACGTAAGCTCAACACTTTTCATCTGCCGTGCCTACGAAACACTGTCGGCATAACGTGATAAGTGTGATGGTGCTGAATGCTGCGAATCTACCGAGTATCACCGCCACTCTCAAGGAGCGTCGCCTGTGATGGACACTTACTTCACATGGACATCTTCTGTCTTCCTCGATGCACATACCAAGAGACCCACTGGAAGACCTATCTATGCGCTTTAAAGGTTGATATGAAGGAATTTAATATTGATTGTAAATCTGGAAGGAGCTCTCCAGAGCGGAACAGACGGAGAAGGCCATCAAGGACAGAAGCAAGTTTCGTGTTGGCTCCAGGCTCTACGACTTAGGTGGAAAACGAGCGTGCAGACAAGCGCCTCCGACGTACCAAGGTTTTGGTGTGGTATCCACTTGCTCCACACCTGTGGACGCCAAGTGGGCTCTCGGATTGGATTCCTGAGACACCAAATAGAGTGCCTGCATGATGATACTTGATTCCTCCGTTGTGAAGTATAGGCAATTGATATACACTGTGTGATCAAAAGCATCCGAACGCCCCGAAAAACATACATTTTTCGTATTAGGTGCTTTGTGCTGCCAACTACTGCCAGGTACTCCATATCAGCGTCATCGTGAGAGAGCAAAATGGGGCGCTCCGCGGAACTCACGGACTTCGAACGTGGACAGGTGATTGGGTGTGACTCGTGTCATACGTCTGCATGCGAGATTTTCACACTCCTAAACATCCCTAGGTCCATTGTTTCTGATGTGATAGTGAAGTGGAAACGTGAAAGGACACGTACAGCACAAAAGCGTACAGACCGACCTCGTCTGTTGACTGACAGACTGCCGACAGTTGAAGAGGGTCGTAACGTGTAATAGTCAGACATGGATCCAGACCATCACACAGGAATTCCAAATTGCATCAGGATCCACTGCAAGTACTATGACAATTAGGCGGGAGGTGAGGAAACTTGGATTTCATGGTCGAGCGGCTACTCATAAGCCACACATCATGCCGGTAAATGCCAAACGACGCCTCGCATGGTGTCAGGAGCGTAAGCAGTGGAAAAACGTTGTGTGGAGTGACGGATCATGGTACACAATGTGGCGATCCGATGGCAGGGTGTGGGTATGGCGAATATCCGGTGAACGTCATCTGGCAGCGTGTGTAGTGCCAACTGTAAAATTCGGAGGCGGTGTTGTTATGGTGTGGTCGTGTTTCTCATGGAGGAGGCTTGCACCGCTCGTTGTTTTGCGTGGCACTATCACAGCATAGGCCTACATTGATGTTTTAAGCACCTTCTTGCTTCCCACTGTCGAAGAGCAATTCGGGGATGGCGATTGCATCTTTCAACACGATAGAGCATCTGTTCATAATGCACGGCCTGTGGAGGAGTGGTTACACGACAATAACAAGCCTGTAATTTACTGGCCTGCACAGAGTCCTGTCCTGAATACTACAGAACAGCTTTGGGATGTTTTGGATCGCCGACTTCGTGCCAGTCCTCAGCCACCGATATCGATACTCTCCTTAGTGCAGTACTCCGTGAAGAATGGGCTGCTATTCCCCAAGGAAACTTCCAGCACGTGATTGAACGAATGCCTGCGAGAGTGGAAGCTGTTATCAAGGCTAAGGGTGGGCCAACACCATATTGAATTCCAGCATTACCGATGGATGGCACCACGAACTTGTGAGTCTTTTTCAGCCAGGTGTACGGATACTTTTGATCACACAGTGTCCGTGCAAGAAATGTGCCTAAAATGATGTTTACTCGCTGTATTCGTCAACGTGAGTTTTAAAACTTTCTTGTTTGTAGCAAAATACCATCAGATAGTGCGAACTTGTTGCCACGATATGCTCACAGTCTCTTGTACTCGAACATATACGCAGGAGGGAGTGAGTATGAAGTCTAGGACGGACGTGTGGCTGGTTGTCTGAGGCTGCGCTGCCCACAGGGGCGCCCGCGACCTCAGAGCCGGACCCGGCGCGGCCGCCGCCGCTCCGTCAGCACTGCAGGGTCGCGTCGCGCTGCCGCGGCTGCTGTTTACTCGCGGCGCCCACACGGCGAAAAACAAGTTGAGCAAGCGCTGCGCCGCGGCCTTGGTGGCTGCCTGCCCGGCTGCCCGGCCGGCCGGCCTCCGGCTGTGCCAGCCGCCGGCAGCGCTCTGCGCGCCGTGCGCTCGCCAAGCTGTGTAAAGACAGCCGTAGAGGAATACTAACCCTGCACCTCAGTTTCTCTCGAAACGTGCTAAGGTGACCGTCTTCAGCCACATATGGTGCACCGTGGCCTCATACGACCCCAAATCCGTTTTCGACAAAGATGCTCAACACAAAAATACGAGTTCTTGCAGTAATGACCACCATCGTAGACGCCTTTCGTCATCTCTGGTGACCTACGATGTTCGTGTGCTTGTATCACAGCTTTCTGGAGTAATGTGAGAGGCATGTGATGGAATCATTTGTGGGAAATCAAAAACTGACAAAGCGAGAGTCTCAAGAGAGTTGGATACGTGAACCTGATGTATATGTGAACCTACCATCTGCTACCCCGCAACTGAATCCCTGCTAAATCTAACGGTAGGGGATAATGACAAAGATGCCAAAATAATTTATACTGACGGTATGATCGTCGGCGTCACTGGCCAATCCTAGTACTTACGTGGATAGGAAGGTTGTGCAGTAGTTTAGGATACCTGCTTGTAGCGCTACATGCACTGTTGATCAGAAGTGTACTGACACTCCTTTGTAATGTGGGACTGACCACTGGGTGTCACGAAAGGCGTGCAGGCCAGTACAAAAGACGGTGGGGAGTACTGCGTTATTAGCGAAGAAGAAGAAGCAGAATGGGTCCGTCAGCAGAGTTCACTGACTTCGACCGTGAACTAGTCATTCGATGTCATCTGAGAAACACATCAGTCAGGGACACTGCAACCCTTCCAAAGCTACCTAAGTAGACTGTTGGTGATGTGATTCTGAAGTGGAACGCGGAGGAACAATGACAACTAAACCACGGCCAGGGAGACCGCACGTACTGACGGACAGGGACCGTCGAACATATAGAATGGTTGTAAAAACATCGCGTGAAATCAGCGGAAGGAGTCACTCGTGAGTCCCCAAGTGTTAGCAGCAGTACAGCTGGCGCAATGACTGTGCGTAGGGAGTCAAACGAATGGGCTGAAGTGGTCGAGCCACTGCATATTTCCGTAATCAAGTCTAAACGAAACTTGAGGCGGTGTAAAGAGTGATGGCACTAGATCACTGGGAACGAGACTTGCCACCATGTGTAGTGCAAACAGTTTAGTACGGAGAAGGTGGTGTTAGGGTATGGGGGTGTTTCTGAATATTAGGGAAAGGTTAAGAAAACACCAAGTCAATCCTGATAGTGGTGTGGTACGCTTTTGACGGTTAATGTTAAGCCTGTAAATAGCAGCCATCAACTATCACGTATGAAAATGGCGCACATAAACCGCTCATCGGAATACAAAGATTAAAATACGCGCTGTAATAAGAATTATGGCTATTCTGAGGACATCACATTCGTTGTCTTCCACAACTGACAACCAGATTTTCACTTTTCGGCCTAACCTAGACCTCAAGTCTACATGTCACCATAACTAAGAAGTTGTCTTACATTCGTTGGCTTCTTGAACCATTCAACCCCACTTAGACCTCACACTACGCTACCGATCAATCTATGAACTTACCAGCTACTTCAACTATAACAGTTTTTTAGGAATACTATGTGAAAGGTACTCAGTACAACTGGCTTCTCCTGCACATCTCCTGTATATTACATCTTCCTTCATCTATTGCATGTCATCTGTAAGAAACCTTAAAGTGAAGGAGGATCATATTCTTACCATAGTGATCTAGAAACAGTGCTAAAATGTTTACATTGGAGAGAGAGTTTAGAATTTTGGAAAATACTTATTATGTCGGGTAAGGGGACCGGGATGTAAAGGTGAAGTATGATGAGAACTGACCTTATATTTAATAGTCACGCTTTATTTGTTTGTCGTCTTTGGAAATGCTTTTGTTTTTGCACAGGGGTACAGAAACGAAGCATTTCAACCATGAGTGCCGCTCTGCAATAGCTGATTTCACTTCGAGTTGATCTTTATTTAAAGTAATATATGTGCATTAGCTGACGACTAAAACCGAAGAAACTGGAAAAAGGTAGGAATTTAAAGAGATGGGCCTGGATAAACTGAAAGAACCAGTGGTTGTAGAGAGTTTCAAAGAGAGCATTAGGGAATAATTGACAAGAACAGGGGAAAGAAATACAGTAGAAGAAGAATGAGTAGCTTTGAGAGATGAAATAGTGAAGGCAGCAGAGGATCAAGTAGGTAAAAAGACGAGGGCTAGTAGAAATTATGGCGTAAATGAAGAGGTATTGAATTTAAAGCAGAAAATATAAAAATGCAATAAATGAAGCAGGCAAAAAGGAATACAAACGTCTCAAAAATGGGATCGACAGGAAGTGCAAAATGGCTAAGCAGGGATGGCTAGAGGACAAATGTAAGTACGTAGAGGCATATATCACTAGAGGTAGTATAGCTACTGCCTACAGGAAAATTAAAGAGACCTTTGGAGAAAAGAGAACCACTTGTATGAATACCAAGAGCTCAGATGGAAAACCAGTTATACGCAAAGAAAGGGAAGCGAAAGGTGAAAGGAGTATATAGAGGGGCTGTACATGGGCGATGAACTGGAGGGCAATATTATGGAAATGGGAGAGGACGTAGATGAAGATGAAATGGGAGATATGATACTGCGTGACGAGTTCGACAGAGCATTGAAAGACCTGAGTCGAAACAAAGCCCCGGCAGTAGACAACATTTTATTACAACTACTGATAGCTTGGGGAGAGCCAGACATGACAAAACTCTACCACCTGGTGAGCAAGATGTATGTGACAGGGAAAATACCCTCAAACTTCAAGCAGAATATAGTAATTCCAATCCCAAAGAAAGCAGGTGTTGACAGATGTGAAAATTACCGAACTATCAGTTTAATAAGCCACGGCTGCAGAATACTAACACGAGTTCTTTACAGACGAATGGAAAAACTGGTAGAAGCCGACCTTGGGGAAGGTTAGTTTAGATTCCGTAGAAATGTTGGAAGACGTGAGGCAATACTGACCCTACGACTTATCTTAGAAGATAGATTAAGGAAAATCAAACCTACGTTTCTAGCATTTGTAGACTTAGAGAAAGCTTTTGACAATGTTGACTGGAAAACTCTCTTTCAAATTGTGAAGGTGGCAGGGGTAAAATACAGGGAGCGGAAGGCTATTTACAATTTTTACAGAAACCAGATGGCAGTTATAAGAGTTGAGGGGCAGGGGTTGGGAAGGGAGTGAGACAGGGTTGTACCCTATCCCCGATGTTATTCAATCTGTAGGGGAAGGTGGGCCAAGACGGGGAGGTGGGGTAAGACGGGGAAGGGCTATAAGCTACAGTTAGAGTATTGCCATCTGTGGATAGCTACGTCAACATCATCAGTACACAGGTCCCAGTGTGTTGACATTGCTGAACCTTAATTTCGCGGCGGTTTCTGTGGGCTTTGCAAGGTACGTGCAATTGTTATACTGATTTGCAGTATTTTACACCTTTCGAGGTCCTAAAACATGTGTTTCGTGAACATTTGTCAGACGGTATATATAGCACTGAATAGTACGTCTTATTGACAGTAAACTGCTGTGTCAGTAGTCAGTTTTCACTACATAGTGTTCATGTAGGCGTAATATAACCTGACAGCATAGTAGGGGGCAAGATAGGGTAGGGCAAGATGGGGAGCTTCCCCGTGTTGCCCCTACTATTTGTCCAACCATTATGTTCTTATCGTCTCGCTGCGGGTTTTGAACACGTACATTATACGTTGAATACAATTGTAAATAGAATGGTATTCGTTATTCCAACGTTTCCTAATTAACTACAAAGTATGCCTTAGGCTATATGGTGAATAAAAATACACAAAACGTGCAAAGTCAGTATTCTTGCTATGCTTTAATGACTAACTATTGGAAATATGGTATTTACTATATAATATAGATTACCAGGAATGATCTGACTCAATAGTACGTTCCACGTGTTTTATTTCAGATGGTTCGCAAGTATATGCGACAAACGTCTAGGCAAGATTGATCATTGGAGTCAATGGAAGGCGCTGTAAATGCTGTTATAGAAGGTCATATGGGTTCTTTCATGGCTGCTCGACAGTTCAACGTGCCACAGAAATCTGTGTTTCAGCGTGGGGGTGCCCACGACACTTGTGCAGGGACAGAAAGTGATGATGACGAGGTTGTCCACACTTGTGTACTATGTGAATGTAAGAGGCCTAAATAAAACGTAATACCTGATTCTACAATTCGCAGAACCATGTTTCGAAACCTTATTGTCCCATGATTTCGTTATTCCAGTCCTTATTTAAGCTTTAGAGATGAGTTCATGCTAGTTCCCCATCTTACCCCGCATATGGGGCAAGACGGGGAATTGGTAGTTTATGTTTCTAATTGAGATATTTCTAACTAAATGTAATAAGTTTGCAGGTTTCTTTCCATGCAATTGTAATTCAATGGTTAAGTAAACAAATGATAATCAAACCTACTTGAATTTGTTTATTTTTGTCCCTTTTGTAAGGATTTAAAGTTAGCTTCCCCATCTTGCCCCGCTTTCCCATATATTGAACAAGCAGTAAAGGAAATAAAAGAAAAATTCGGAGCAGGAATTAAAATCCACGGAGAAGAAATAAAAACTGTGAGGTTTGCCGATGAATTTGTAATTCTGCCAGAGACAGCAAAGGACCTGGAAGAGCAGTTGAACGGAATGGACAGTGTCTTCAAAGGAGGATATAAGATGAACGTCGACAAAAGCAAAACGAGCCTAATGGAATGTAGTCGAACTAAATCAGGTGATGCTAAGGGAATTTGATTAGGAAATGAGACACTTAAAGTAGTAAATGAGTTTTGTTATTTGAGGAGCACAATAACTGATGATGGTCGAAATAGAGAAGATATAAAATGTAGACTAGCAATGGGAAGGAAAGCGCTTCTGAAGAAGAGAATTTTTTAACATCGAGTATAGATTTAAGTGCCAGGAAGTCTTTTCTGAAAGTATTTGTGTGAAGTGTAGCAATGTATGGAAGTGAAACATGGACGATAAATAGTTTAGCCAAGAAGAGAATAGAGGCTTTCGGTATGTGGTGTTACAGAAGAATGCTGAAGATTAGATGGATAGATCACATAACTTATAAGGAGGTACTGAATAGAATTGGCGAGAAGAGAAACTTGTGGCACAACCTGACTAAAAGAAGAGATCAATTGGTAGGACACGTTCTGACGCCTCAGGGGATCACTAATTTCGTATTGGAGGGCAGCGTGGAGGGTTGAAGTCGTAGACGGAGACCAAGAGATGAATACACTAAGCAGATTCAGAAGGATGTACGTTGCAGTAGGTACTTGTAGATGAAGAAGCTTGCACGGGGTAGGATAGCATGGGGAGCTGCATCAAACCAGCCTGAACTGAAGACTATAATAACAACAACAACAGCTGACGACGAAGTTGGATGCTACGCGGCGTGGCCAATGCTACGCACAAACGTACGTGAAGAGCAAGCGTTGGATGAATTTGGGGGTGGGGGGGGGGGTGGGGTGTTGGCCCCTGTTCTCCTATAGTCACCACCAGCAGTTATTCCTGTATTTGCTTTGCTCTTTGTGAGCAGTGGGGAACAGCTGGCCACAAAAATGGTGAGCAGTTCACCAGATATACTCGTATCCCGTCTGTGCAAGGCGCGCTTGGCCGTTTTGGGTTATTTATGTTCAAGAAGGATTAATGGAACAGTATTTACTTTTGTTACCGTAGCAGCTATTCAGCTCTTCTTACAGCAATACTTTTCTTCAAAATCTTCACTATATCGCGATGCCGCTTGAGTGTCGCCTGGAAGTAATTGTATAAGAGTGATACGTTACAGCGAGTGAGTTCCCTGCACAGAACAGCGGATGGAGGCGTCATGGCCACGGTCAGACCTGTGACGGTCAGGCGTACTTAGAGCACTGATCTTAACCATGTGAGGCAACAGCGCCACCGTCTCACTGTCAGACACCCAGACCATTCAAAATCTAAGTTTTCAGTATGTTTGCGAACAGAGTACGCAAGTCTGAACATTGAGACTCGCTCTATGCTTGACCGGTACTGAAGCTATTCTGAAACAATCGGACGCTGATACGGGCACGGCCGAGTTATGTCAATAATACAAAATTGTTAAGCCAATAGGCAATTTGTATGTCAATAATGTCGGCTTTCCCTGAAGTAGCTACTGAAGTGATGTGCGGAAACCACAACTTCAAGTCGGAATGCGTGTGCAACGTTTTGAACTGTATTTCTCAGAATACGTTTAATGCTGTACCATTTCGATAGTTCATTGTTTCTTGGAAAACAAATGGTGTAACATGTTCGCTAAAGCTTAGTATTTGCCTTTACAGTAAGAAATAAAATTAAGGAGGGATTTGCGGACAACGAATGGGAGTTATGTAATTTGTAGGGTAGTGAGGTCAGCATCTATCCTCAGAATTTTCTAACAAGAGTCGACGAGAATATCATATTGCTAAAACGACGTGGTAGAACCCATGGGTTCACATTACCTGCCACCTTGGGTGCATGGATTACTAAAAATTTACCATAGCCATTGTGGCCGAGCGGTTCTAGGCGCTTCAGTCTGGAACCGTGCGACTGCTACGGTCGCAGGTTCGAATCCTGCCTCGGGCATGGATGTGTGTGATGTCCTTAGGTTAGTTAGGTTTAAGTAGTTCTAAGTTCTAGGGGACTGATGACCTCAGATGTGGTGAGATACATAGCTTCACTTTAGAAGCTAAAGTCAGCAAATCCTATTTTTCAACATAATCTCAGTACAGCGCGACGGCCTTCCGCCACCTTACTGGAAGGGACTGTCTGCCTGCGCGGTACTACATTATGGTAGATGTCGGAGCCATCGTCTTGTTGCGTCAGTTAACGTCCCCGTCATCCAAATGCTGCTTTCCGCGGAGTGCATCCTTCGTTGGGTCAAAGAGGTGGAAGCCGGTAAGGAGGATGAGGAAGAACAATCCAATGAAGTTTTGTGAGCTCCTCTCTGGTGCAGAGACTTGTGTGAGACGTTCGTTTGCATTTTTGTGGCTACGTACACGCTGAAGTCGTTTCTTCAATTTCCTGAGAGAATGTGCGACCCGGCGGCACGCGGGAGATCTGTCAGGTTTCCGCGATCGCGTTGCGATGATGACAGGTACCTCGCCCAACGATTCACCGTGCTTTTGTTCATCACCAGGTCTCCATAGCCATTCTGCAGACGCATATGAATATATGCTATGCTTTGTTTTCCGCCAAAAGAATCTCAGTGTCAGCGCCCCGTTAGGAACGCACCTCCGTAACAGACGCCAATTTGAAATCTACGTATAGCGTTGCCACCTAACGTAACTTCATGAAACTATAGGTGCTGAAACAGTAATATTCCACGAAATCCCACAACAAATTCTGTAACTTTTGAACAGAAACTGGTCGGGAAACAAAGTGTTGCATTGCTCGCTGAACACACCTCGTGGTTCCATTGTTCATAGAGATCCGACTGAAAGCACGTTGACGTTGTCTTCCCCAGCGACACCAACAACCTGTTCCTCCACTGTTTAACAATCATCAAGATGGTCAAAATTAAAATGCAGCAAGATCAGGACTTAACTTCCCGTCGATATCGAGGTCACTAGAGACGGAGCACAAGCTCTGATTAAGCAGGATAGGGAAGGAATCCCGTTGTTCCCTTTTACAGGAACCATCCCGGCATTTGAATGGAGCGATTTTGGGAAATCACAGAAAACCTGAATCCGAATGGCCGAAGCGGATCCGAAACGTCATCTTCCAGAGTGCAAGTCCAGAGCGCTAACCACCTGTCAAAATAATTGCGATGACGCATCTACACTCCCCAGACATGAACATTATTGAGCATATCTGGGGTGCTTTGAAACCTGCTGTTCAGAAGAGATCTCCAGCCCCTCGTACTCTTACGAATTTATGGACAGTCCTGCAGGATTCATGATGTTAATTCCCCCCAGCACTACGTCAGACATTAGTCGAGTCCATGTCTCGTCATGCTGCGGCATTCCTGCGTGCTCGCGGGGGCTCTACACGATATTAGGCAAGTGTTCCAGTTTTTTTGGCTCTTCGGTGTGTAACCTCCCCCTCACTTATCGACCTGAATGACAGTGAAAAATTAAACCGCGTGCGCCTAATGGAAATTTGGGAAAAGCAATCGTCACCGAAGTTAATTTGTCGGTAAAGAGGGAGGAAAGGGTTACATCTAAATGAAAGGAAAAATGCAAATGAAATTGGTGGAAATTAATTTTGAAAAGGGGTAAAGTTAATAAAGAAAGTAAATGTGCGGTCGTTACGTTAACAATTAATTGGCGTTAATTAGATATTTGAGATTTGGGGAAAATTACGGTCGCCAGTCCTATGGACAACTATTATAATAACTGAAAATGAAAGGTTATTGCACATTTAATTAGCACTAAAAGCGTGGCAACTGAAGGTTGACACGTGTTGTGTGAAAACTGAATGTTTCTCAGAAGTAATAAATTTCGCTACACTCTGACTTAATTTAGCAAAAGAATTAATAAAACCGGAAAATTGAAAGTTAATTTAGTGACTGAAATTAATAGTGAACTTTGTTTCTAAAGCACTACGAAATTCAATAAAATAAGGTTAGTCTTGGGCTACCTCAACAATCATTTCAAAAGCTACTTGAATCTACGCAATTTAGAAATAAGAGATTTAACTTTGAACTTGAATTAAATGATTCTGAACAATTAAAAATAGTAAAATTTAGTACGTACCAAGCTGAGCTGCAGTCACAGGTAAGCTAAAATATGGTAACAAAACTCGCACTCTTAATTTGTGCTTGTGTAATCTAAATATTGTAGCCAGCTATAAATACTTTAACTGAACTTTGAAATTAAAGCAGTGAAATGGAATGATATTACTTTAATGCTGGCGTTTGAATTTCAACGACACTCGGGTTCATTCCGGAAAAGGAAGGGACCCTGCTTGGTAATGCAATTGGGACAATGAGCAACAAAGGTTCATGCTACGTTGCTGTAATTTTGAATCAGTTTGAAAAGCTGAGGTCTGCCATGCAGTTCTAAAACTTTACTTGCTTCCAGTCTTCCTTGTTGGTTGATTGAAGGTTTGAAGTCGTTGATCGAGGAGGTGGCGACAGTCACTCATTGTCGGCCGTCGCTGTTGCAGAAGCTGGATGTTGGCGCGCCTTCTTCTCGACACGGTCACCAGGCGAAACGGACTCTTGACGTATGCCTGCTAATGTTTCCCGTCCGCGACACCATGTCCGAAACTATCATAGCAATTCGAGCGCAATTACATGCTGCCAAACCCCGAAAGCTCGGCAACTCGCGGGAGCGTCACACAACACACCTGCTCCACCGCCCTACTCCCGCCAGACCCTCTCTCTGCCCGCGATTCACGTGGCAGAGTTAACACTATCAAAAAGATCCTACACTTGTTCTTCACACGACCTATCGATGTACTCGTTCGATAGCATAGTTTTCCCTAGGCAAGACCCAGCGTAAAAATACAAATAGTATTTACAAAACAAACCAATTATACCGCGACATAAATGCATAAATTTATATATATATATAAAAATCATAAAACAATAACAATATATAAAGACACAGAAATGTCATAGCTTCAGGTAACAAAATAAGGAAAAAACTGTATAGTACAATAGATGGAAATAGGAGGATATGCATTTCCGGTGTTACAAGTGTATTAGACCAAACCACTTCGCTGTATCTAAATATATAGCCTCCTGTAAGCGAAATCTGATCCAAATAAAACAATACCGGTACATAATGTGTGATCATTTTTCTGATTTATTAATTATTTAGAGCAGGATATTTTGCATAGATAAATTCAACGAACAAGAGGAAAGAGTGGCTACGATAAATCCATTGCCGCCTAATGGTTGCCAATGGTTTCACGTAAAACACATAAGCCACTACTTCTTCATTCATGGCGTGTTCATTATATGCAATCGCGGTGAACAACTCCATGACTTCGTCAGCCACCTCCCTGCCGAGCACGCCAACACTCATTTTACAATAGACGAAGGGCACAGAAAAATGAGACATAAAATAACATGCGACTGAGATTTTAAATCATCACCCCTTCTAGGAATGAGGTGTAATACTCTCTATCGCACATCATTCTAGCCACATATTATTATAGCATAGCTTGAAAGAGTGATATTTACAAGATGCAAATACAACTGTGCTCATGAACAGGAATGCTCAATGTGCAAGTCACGCCAGCTAGTCACGATAAGAGTCTAACAATTCACTACAAGCAACCAAGATGATTCAGAGGCTGCGGCCGGAAACTGTGAAAGCATGAGTCAAAATAATCTCGTCATTTCAGTACTTCAACAAGGGCTGGGAAAGGGCGGAGGTTGGGTTAAGCAGAATGGCCCTACTCTTGAGCCGCACAGTTTTTTTAATTCAACCAAGCTTAAATAAACATTTAATTATGAAAACGCAACAAATAATAAAATTGAAACTGATGATCTTTATGTCGCGATGGTGGCTTACAAAGTTAATGTTGCGGCATCGGTATTCTGCTGGATGTTGATGTTGGTTCTTTTATATCTTGGCTGAAAGCTTATATTCGGAGGTTTAGTCGTAATATGGTTAGATAGTTGGATGGAATCGAGTAGAGGGATAATGACGAGGAAAGTGGAAGAGGGATGTATGGCTGTGAAGTTTATGTTGGGTGGGAAGGGCGTGAATGTTGAGAAGGGAATTTGTCATGTGAACATTGCGAGGACTGGATAGAGAGGGTGGGTGTGGATTATAATAAGGGCATATAGGCAGGAGAGAGCGTAATGAGAGTGGTTCGATGATTATCTAGCTGTGGCGTTCAGGTGAAATACGGACTAGCAGTCAGTGTGTTTTTCTTTTTTTAAAGAATACGGATGGATGTTTTGGAGGTTAGTTCTGAAAACAACGGATTTCGTATTCTGTGGGGTTCGAGAATAGTAATTTGTTTAATGCTGGGATGTGGTAATGAAGAGACAATAGCTTCTGTGAGAAATTTTTTGAAACACTTGTGAGATGGGATGCGTTACAGGGTTTAAATTGGCGTGGGGATTACAAATTTTTACATTTTTTTACGAGGTTCAGTCAGGACTTCCCTATATCACTGTGCTCGCGACAGTTTTCCTCCATGCCACTTTGGCTCAATTTCTTGGTTGCAGTTGCATTTGAGACAATCTGAACTGCCTGTTGTACTAAGCTGTGCGTTCCTGTCTTTGAAAGACCGGATCATTATGAGTGTGTTTTTTTAACTAGATCTTGTGGTTCCACCATGTAAGTTTTCTTGTAATAAGAGCTCATACGTAATGTTTTAAAACGATCCTTCTGAGCAGCCTTTATAACTGAAAAGCAATTAACTTTTGACATATTAACAGCCAACTGACACCAGGGCTTTATTCAGAATAAGATTGTCAAAAGTGACGGTTTGGGATCCAGTCGCACGTTGGTTGCTGATTGAAATGAAAAGGTTGCTCGCTTTGAAGCAAGCTTCATCATTGCCATAATTGTTTACTAATTTGTACGCATCTTAACCCCGAACCTTTCGACATAGTGTCCAAATTTTTTAAAAAAATTGCGTCATCTGTTTGAGTAACCGAAGCACTGTTGTCATCAATATTACTTATATGTTTTCATGTGTTGTAGAAGGGTACTGAATAAGAGAAAGTGCGTCCAGCGCGGTAGTAAACATCGCTGTTTCACCCGATAAGAGGGGGGCTGCAGGTCCGGGCCCTTGTAATTATCGTCATTTGTTCTTGTTTTTATTATTCTTGTAAAAGCTTATTCAATTCACAAATTTGTTAATTTGTGCAGAAAACAAACTTATGATTATATATTGTTAAATAAACATATTGTGAGAAGAGAGTTAGATTGGTGGGTCCTCTCTTCCACGTTTTCCTTAATATCAGTAAATACCACGTCTCAGTATCCACTCGTCCGGGCCAGTTTTATTTGTCCCACACTGTACAATGGGACGGACCTAATCGGCCAAAATGGTCATTAATCCTTAGCAGTAGTGCTTACAGAATAACCCTGGCGCCTGTCTGGCACCATGATATGGCTGACTAAATCATCAACTTGGCAACCGTCTGTATCGTAGGCTTGGGAAGGCGCACGCCAGACGTAGACTCGGCCAGAAGTTGGAAACAGTGTGAAGCAAGACTCGTCCGACCAAATGATTTCATAGTCCACCTTTTATGGCTTCGGTACGACGTTTTCCTCCACTCGTGTCTAGTTTTAGAATTCCAGATCGCCCCGCAGTTCTCAGCTTAACGAGCTTCCTTCGTGTTCTTTTGGTGTTAATATGGTTCTCGACAACGACATTCAGTTCTGCGGTGACTTTTACAGTTGTCGTCCTGTTATTTTTCAACATAATCCTCTTCGCTGATCGTCTGTAATGATCAATCAACTCATACTTTCGTCCGCGTTATGACTTATTGTTAATAGATTGTTTTTCCGCTCTACCAGTATGCTGTATACGTCTTCGATACGGTGTCTCTTTCTTTGCTTGGGCTTCCTTGATTCCGGAAGCCCTATGTCGGAGGTTCGAGTCCTCCCTCGGGCATGGGTGTGTGTGTTGTCCTTAGCGTAAGTTAGTTAAGTTAGATTAAGTAGTGCTTAAGCCTAGGATCCGATGACCTCAGCAGTTTGGTCCCATAGTCCTTACCAAAAATTTCCAAAAAAATCCGGAAGCATCCACCGTAGAGCACCAACAATTTGCTCGCTTTCGAATTCAATCAGCTAAGACATAACGCACTCATAGCTACGCAGAATCCTATGCTGACCACGACTGACACTTGCAACGTATTGAGGACGTTGCACAGCTGCCGTTCGTGGTCAGATAACAACAGCGCAGTATGCAGGCTTGGCTTGCACCCGAATTTGTGTTCCAGCATCCAGTTCTCACGATGTTTCCATATTTTTTTCCTACACAAGCTGTTTTCGCTCAAAGTAGTAACGTCGAAATATCTCTAAGTAGTGACTGTGACGCTTTATTGAATCGTCATAGAGCCTTTGTTTTGTATACATTACACTAAGGCAGTAACTATACGTAAGCTTCCTGCCTTTCTGTTAAAGATGTAGGTAAGGTCACAGATTTAATTAGTCTATACGACCTTGAGCTTAAGAAATGCTGAACTACCGTCTGACTTTAAGGAGGCACCAGAGATGGCACGGGTCCATGGCGGCTAAACAGGGCACCTCCAGCCACGCGACCAGCATACTGCAGCATACTTAACATCTGAATCTAACCACAAGATCCCTGTTTGCTCAGCGGCAACTTGTGCCTTAATACAATTTTTCCGACCGTATTTTCAACCAGGAGCTGATTCATTAAAACATTGATTACCGGGTAAAAACTAGAAAGGAAAGTCAATATAATACCAGAACAAATTTTCAAACGACAACTAGTGTCTAGTGCAATACTACGGTCTATATTTACGACCAAAGAGCCGACCGAGTAAAACATTAAGGGTCGGGTACAAACCAGTAAATAATAAAGAAAGACAATATAGTAACGGGACAAATTTTTAAACGACAACCGCTGTCTTAGTACAATACTACGGCTTTTAATTAGACCAAAGAGCTGATCGAGTAAAACTCTGAGGGTCGGGTAAAAACCAGAAAATAATTAGGAGGTCGGGTAGACAATGACACCAATCACCACTAGGATTACAGAATGTTACTCCCCTTTATCAACAAGCAGCTCCATGGATCCAAGGTGCGTCGCGGCGGTTACTAAGTGGTGCTGATGACAGCCTGGTAGAAGAGGGCAGGCATTCCACGAGCGGACGTCCGACACTAATGTCAGTCTGCTGCTTATAGTCGACGCTGACCCTGGTGAAGTATTCCGGTATCTTTACTATGCGCAGGCCCTCCTTGCAAGCTCTTGGCTTCGGCTGCTCTGATCTCTTGACCGCCTCTTGTCGCGACGCTACCGCCAATCCCTGAACTTGGTGCCTCCCCACTCCGGCCAGCGAACCTGTATATATATACCAGCAAGCAAAGTGCTTCTGAGCACACAACCCACTGATACCAACTCTTCTTCATAGATATTGGCAAGAGGCATAGTCGATACTACCCTTGAGCTAATGGCTCCAGACGGAACAGTCTACTAACTCAATGGCGCCACGGCTCAGATACGATTGCACGTGAAAGTATGCATGTAACCACACGCCCGCCACGTGATCCACACTGGTTTCTTGGAGCACATTTACACAGTCTTCACGCTGACAGAGTTGTTAGTAAAGGTCAGTCCTGCAACGGCCCTAGATGGCCTACCAGATCACCTGATCTGTCAGTCTGCGATTACTTTGTGAGAGGAGCCCTCAAGTCTAAGGTGTATCGCAGCAACCCTCACAGTTTTCAAGAACTACAGCAGAACATTTCGGATTAGACTGCAGCAATTCCAGCAGTACAGCTTCGATCCGCCTTCAGGAACTTGCTGATCAGATCCCAAAAGTACCAAAAGATGAGTAGTGAGCACTTTCAATATCTGCTATATTCAGGTTAGTACTGCATATCCTTTCCTCTGTTGCGTTTATTTGTACTCTGAAACTCTGTTCACTGGACCACTTTTGTTTGCCCACCCTGTAAAATATTTGTTTTCCGACTGTGATGCTATGTTCCAAGACGACATTCCTACTGTTCACACAGCTTTCGTCATCCAGGACTGATTTTGTGAGCACCAGGATGAATCATCATATCTCCCCTGACCACCACAGTCATCAGATCTCAATATTATGAAGACTTTGTGATCTACTTATGAGTGAAGGGTAAGTGATCGCTGTACACCTCCATCATCGTTACCTGAACTTGCCAATATTTTGCCGGAAGAATGGTATAAGATTCCCCTGAAAACCCTACAGGATCTGTGTTTAACCTTTCTGAGATGAATGGAAGCTGTTCTGAATTCCAACAGTTTTCGTACACCGTATTAGCCATAGTGTTTTTTTGATTCATCAGTCTTCTGGCTGGTATGATGCGGCCCGCCATGATTTCCTCTCTTGTACCAACCTCTTTATCTCACAGTAGCACTTGCAACCTAGGTCCTCAATTATTTGCTGGATGTATTCCAATCTCCTTCTTCCTCTACAACTTCTTCCCTCCACAGCTCCCTCTAGTACCGTGGAAGTCATTCCCTGATGTCTTAACAGATGTCCTCTCATCCTGTCTCTTCTCAAATGGTTCAAATGGCTCTAAGCACTATGGAACTTGACATCTGAGGTCATCAGTCCCCTAGACTTCGAACTACGTAAACCCTACTAACCTAAGGACATCACACACATCCATGCCCGAGGCAGGATTCCTACCTGCGACCGTAGCAGCAGCGCGGTTCCGGACTGAAGCGCCTAGAACGGCTCGGCCACAGCGGCTGGATGTCTCTTCTCCTTGTCAGTGTTTTCCACAAAGTCCTTTCCACTCCGAATCTGCGCAAACCTCCTCATTCCTCACCTTATCAGTCCACCTAATTTTCAACATACGTATGTAGCACCACATCTGAAATGCTTCCATTCTCTTCTGTTTCGGTTTTCCCACAGTCCACGTTTCACTACCATACAGTGCTGTGCTCCAAACGTACAGTCCCAGAAATTTCTTCATCAAATTAAGGGCTATGTTTGGTACTAGTAGACTTCTCTTGACCAGGAATATCCTTTTCGCCAATGTTGGTCTGCTAGGCATGGTAATGCGTTCTTTTTTTGGTTTTGCCATATTTTAGTCCGCCCTTGTGCTTAGTCTCAGAATAAAGTGTTGAAATGGCAACCTGTTTTGTGTGTAATATGTGTTTTTCTTTACTACAGGACATCTGCAATTTTTTATCGAACTGATATAAATACATATATTTCAGGTTTGCATCTACGACTCAAATTTCAAGATCATTTTCCCCAGTGTTCCTGATTTCATGCCATTTATGATGATTTTGTCGTAGTGGTAACGATTTAATGCTGTTCAGAAAACACTGTTTTATAACAGTTATTTTTTTATTTCAATCATGCCCCGTTTACAGTACAGATGGCTGTCTATAGGAGACTACGTTTCCAAGTTCTGCAACAAGTGATACAGTACTTGGTGCTAACGACACGACATATTCTGCAAGGCTGGATGAAAAATAATTTTTGTTGTTAGAGACACCTGCCATGGATAAGAATGACTGGACTAGATGAGAACGCTAACTGTATGTTATAAATGTGAGGTTACTAAGCGGAAGGAAGAGACGTTAGTAGTGTAAGTACAGTGGATGTTATAAATAAATTATATGTTTAATACCGCTACTAGTTATTATTCACTTCATTTTACCGTAACACATAGCAATATGATAAAGTAAAGCAAATAAGGTAATATTACTGGTCTCGCTATTACGCAAGTAATTTATTCCTAACAGCCACGATACCTTTTTTCGGTTTCATAAAATAAAAACTTTAAGGTTCGCCGATGACATTGTAATTCTATCAGAGACAGCAAAGGACTTGGAAGAACAGTTGAACGGAATGGACAGTGTCTTGAAGGGAGGATATTAGATGAACACCAACAAAAGCAAAACGAGGATAATGAATGTAGTCGAATTAAGACGGGCGATGCTGAGGGAATTAGATTAGGAAATGAGACACTTAAAGTACTAAAGGACTTTTGCTATTTGGGGAGCAAAGTAACTGATGGTGGTCGAAGTAGAAAGGATATAAAATGTAGGTTGGTTGGTTGTTTTGGGGAAGGAGACCAGACAGCGTGGTCATCGGTCTCATCGGATTAGGGAAGGAAGTCGGCCGTGCCCTTTTAGAGGAACCATCCCAGCATTTGCCTGGAGTGATTTAGGGAAATCACGGAAAACCTAAATCAGGATGGCAGGACGCGGGATTGAACCGTCGTCCTCCCGAACGCGAGTCCAGTGTCTAACCACTGCGCCACCTCGCTCGGTATAAAATGTAGACTGGCAATGGCAAGGAAAGCGTGTCTGAAGAAGAGAAATTTGTTAACATCGAGTATAGATTTAAATGTCAGGAAGTCGTTTCTGAAAGTATTTGTATGGAGTGTAGCCATGTATGGAAGTGAAACGTGGACGAGAAATAGTTTGAACAAGACGAGAATAGAAGCCTTTGAAATGTGGTGCTACAGAAGAGTACTGAAGATTAGATGGGTAGATCACGTAACTAATGAGGAAGTATTGAATAGGATTGGGGAGAAGAGGAATTTGTGGCACAACTTGACAAGAAGAAGGGATCGGTTGATAGGACATGTTCTGAGGCATCAAGGGATCACCAATTTAGTATTGGAGGGCAGCGCGGAGGGTAAAAATCGTAGAGGGAGACCAAGAGATGAATACACTAAACAGATTCAGAAGGATGTAGGCTGCAGTACGTATTGGGAGATGAAGAAGCTTGCACAGGATAGAGTAGCATGGAGAGCTGCATCAAACCCGTCTCAGGACTGAAGACCACAACAACAACATAATAATTCTGTTAACATTTCTATAGCATCTTCAGCATTAATACCTATTCCACCTGGTGCTAAGCTAGTCTCGTTTGATGTCACAGACCACTTTTCAATATTCTTTGAATGAAAATATAATAGAATTTTTATATAAAACCAGAACAAATCCAGAGGAGACAGAGGCTTCTTTAAAGCAAAATTATTTCCAGTTTCAACAGATTCTGTACAGTCAGTCAGTCAGTCAGTCAGATGGATTAGCAGTGGGGTCTCTTCGGATCCCTTCTTTTCTGAACTTTTTATGGACAAACTTAAACAAACGTTGTTAGATTCAGAATCTGTAATTTCTAAACTGCAATAATAGATCAGATATGTGGACAATGAAACATGCTTATGAACAGGTACCACTCAGGTAATTAAATAAACTTTTACAGCATTTAAATTCACACTTCAGTAAAATGAAGTTTACGGTGGAGTTGGAAGAAAGTTTAATTAACTTCTTAGACCTTATTACTAAAATTAGCAAGCAAAAAATTTATTTGAGACATGCCGGGAAGTGTCTTCCACAGACACAGTAATAATTGTCAACTCCCAGCATCCTGCAACAGACAAACAAGTGGCCTTCCACTTCATGGTGTATCGTCTGTTACCTACGAATATACAACAAACCAATTCAGATTTGGAAATGAATTTAAAATAATTAAAGATATTGCACATGAAAATAATTAAAGAAATTGCACACGACAATGGTTATAGCCCTACAGTAAGTGATAACATAGAAAGAAGAGACAGAGGATAACTTGTAACCTCATTATAAGGCACTAAATCAAATTGACAACAAATGGGCCTCCCATGATATGTGTAGAGAGGACTTCATAGGTACTTGATAGCAAATTAAAATCGAAGAAATATACTCCAGGTTTTTATTCTAGGAATACCGTTGCCCAGGGATGGTCAACAGTAAAGAGTGGGTTCTATAGGATTTCCCGAAATTTATGTGGCAAATTGTACGTAAGTCAATCAGGTAGGGCTGTAATACTAGACTAACTGAACGTGAAACAAATCGGAAGCTAAACAATAAAGAATGTACATTTGCTGAGCGTGCTCAAAATGGCTCAAATGGCTCTGAGCACTATGGGACTTAACTTCTAAGGTCATCAGTCCCCTAGAACTTAGAACTACTTACACCTAACTAACCTAAGGAAATCACACACATCCATGCACGAGGCAGGATTCGAACCTGCGACCGTAGCGGTCACGCAGTTCCAGACTGTAGCGCCTAGAACCGCACGGCCACCCCGGCCGGCTCTGAGCGTGCTCTTAATGAAAGTTGCCCCTATGATATTAAATGTGATGTTATTCATAAAGCAAACAAAGGCATAGAAGTAACATTACTCGAAATTCTGGCTATTATTAAACATCAATCACGGATTCCGGACTTAATCCTTAATGATCAAATACAGTCCCATTTCGCCCTCTCTAAAATAGCAGCAACTGGTTAATATTTTTCTCACCATAACATAATAAACTGTATAGCTTTTAAGCTTTTCCCCACTACAATACCCAAAATCCATCGAATCTTTTCTCTCATTTGTACCCCTCTCCCTCACCCCCTTTCTCGTCTACTCAAGACTCATAGATTTCTAGAGATTCAGAACAAAAGGAAATAACAGTCAAGATCAAACGGAGAGTTAGTTCAGGAACGTGAAACGTATTTTAGAGGAATTCATGGTGTTAGAACTTTACAGTGTGGCATTTTCTGACTGTCTTTTGGAAAGTAAGACTTTTCATTTACAGTAAGAAAGAATAAGTACTATATAACTTCTGTTTGTTCAATGAAGTTTTTTAAATTTGCAAACGTAAAAAATTTCGTGAGAAACAGAAAATGAGGTACTCATATTAGTAGCATGTCATCCAAGTTGAAGACACCGAAGAATGATCAGATTTTGTCGTTAGGCTGCTTGATCCCAAATGATTTTGAAATGCTGAGGGAAAGAGTGGTTCATTACTTCAATCTCACTGCGACAGCGTGGCACGTGAGACGATTTTGGAATCCGTCCAACAGTTAGGGCTAGCTAAGTCTTATAGGTCGCTTAGTTCGAGATGAGTATCCCAAAGCTCAGGAGAAATGGAAAGGCTTTAGATTCGTCATTAAATGATGGAAATGAATCATGGTCGGATCGTCCGTGAATTCTGTTAATATCAGTATCATACTTATGTTTCACAATTTCGACAACGTCCTGAGTAAGTGTGGACGATTCATCTTGGCATCAGTGTCATACGATTCATTTTTTGTGACTGAGATTGAAAGTGACAGAATTCATAAACGTCAATCTAATAAGTATAATTCAAAAAGTAACGATTCACCTTGAGGGGCACCCACATGCCTTGCTCATACTGTGGCATCAAGCAGTCAGTCCTGCAAGATGAGTGGTCTGCCAAGCGAGTGGACTCATTCTTATTTATCGAGTAACATGACCTCTAGTACTCACAATTAAGTTACAAGTTATTCTCCTGTTTGAATATTACGCAACGGGTACGGAAACGCACTCTGACTATTAGTAATTTACACAACTCTGACTGTTCACTACGCACTGGCAATACCACATTTTCTTTCTTATGTAACGGCTTTGATCAACACTTGGCCATCGCACTGAATATGAATGGCGCACACATTATAAATTCTGGGTATCGTGACAACATACTATTCGAAGGAAAAAGCCACCAATCTTTTTCTTTTCACTATCTTATTTATTCCGATAAATTCTACAACCTAAACACACAAATTCTATAACCTACAACAATAACACATGAGAAATTCCGCCGAGTGGGCATGGCTTTACATTAGTGATTCTCTATCTTATGGTCTCGTAATTATTTAACACTACAGTGCACTTTCTGGATAGGATGGTGGATCTTTCGCTACATCTCACACTTCGACTCTCACACCCATCATTACGAGAATTTCCTCCGGACCGAGCGGTACAAAAAGGAACATGCATATCCCACTGCCTCTGACACTATCTTGTTACTCTCCCATCCCAACCACACATACTTAAATTTAATGAAATACTAATACAATACAAAGAATAGTCACAACGTTATAATCACATCAGTTTCAGCTTTCCCAATTCAATTAGTATTTATCCCAATTTCACACGACACTGCCCCACTTCGTAATTTTTCTTTCCTATTATGAACTCTGGAGGATATATGCACGTCTTCCTGTGCAATGCAAGCCAAGTGGCGTTGCTGGATAGACGGCTGACTCACCTTGCTTCTCTCTCAGAGTATTATAGTTTGAATCAAGCGTCACACGGAAACATAACACGCAAAGTAATATTAATAACATATTCATCACACACGCGAGTCCTCAACTGATACCATGGACGAGTACTTCTCTTTATCCTTTGTCTCATACACAGATTGAGACTCACACAGTACTCACCACGTGGAAGTACTCGTCTCTAATTTCTAGTCCTGCACACGCCATTTCTTAAATATTTCCAACTCATAGTACACACGCTAGTAATTCAGCTTAACTTAAGCACTCGGAAGTATTTCAACTTATTGCTACACGTTGTTTCATTGTGACCATTGGTCACTTCTGAAGATTACTACGGTCCCCTTAATATTACCTGGCTGACATTTAATTCTCCCCACAAAAGTTCCTGAAATAGAGAAATTATTATTCCAAACTACTCTTAAGTATTTCACATGCATACCATGTCTCCACTCTTTTGTCTTTACGGAGCACACCTAAGACAGGTCTTACCAACACTAGATCCAGCGGCAGAGTGCTGAAACATGGCCGTTCTTCAGGTCATCTCGCACCTCCGTCGAGGGGGGGAAGACCATGCTACCCATTGGTCAGCCACATTTCAGGTGCTCAAAGCTCCGGTAAATTTCATCTCTTTGGTTCCACCAAAGATGACCAAAAGATCGTCTCAAAGATGATCATATATTCACATTCACTATCTGCGGTTAGCAGACGACCATACATTCATTCATTTCACAGATCTCACCAAACTGGATGTAGGGATTTATTTTGTGGGAGTGCACATGTGATCAATTAAATAAATAAATTGTCATTCTTTCCCACACTGGTATCCGGCTTTGCTGTATTAATTGAAATTGAGTTATTATTAGAAAAAATATGTTGTACTGACAAGAATAACGAAGAATGTTGTACCTATTTTCAATGTCGGGCGGTACTGTACCCTTTCAACCTTCCAAAAATTGAGCAGTACATGCTGGGTGACTCTTATTAACGCTTAAACATCCCAAAGTGACGTGTATGACACAGAGTACAAGTCATTTAATATAA
The DNA here is from genome assembly GCF_021461385.2 of Schistocerca piceifrons. Lineage (NCBI taxonomy): Eukaryota > Metazoa > Arthropoda > Insecta > Orthoptera > Acrididae > Schistocerca > Schistocerca piceifrons. The sequence continues at coordinate 265,064,857 of NC_060141.1, forward strand.
GACACATGGGGCCGCAAACATCGGGAAATACCCGAAAAGTGGATGACAAATGTTGAACATGTGACATTATCAGATGACGTACCTCGCCGCACGCACAGCTGTTGGGTTGTAGAGCCTACACTCCCCGCTAGGGGCAGTGCTGCACGTGGCTCCGCTAGGCCATTCTTTTTTTGAACACGTTTTGTAAATGTGGTCTGTTGTAAACGTAGATGTTACAGAATTATTGTCCCCTCTGCAGCAAAGCAAAAGCTGTTCTTATCATGTGCTTCTTTCCTCCTGTCCATTTTTTTTGTTTTTGTTTACGTACTTTATTTAGTAAAGAAAACGCAGCTTAATTCCTGGTAGCGTCGCAATTTGGCAGCTCATACTCATTTACTTGTGACGCAATACGTTTTTTGTTGTTGTACTGTACTTTGCAATAAACCAGCGGGGACCACGAGATCGGCAAATGAGATAGTAAATATTACGTCCATGTAAACACATAATTGTGTAATCCAATAAAAAAAAAACTTCCTGCTACACGCAATATTCGAAACCTGGGCGTCACATGCAGTAACGAAGCTCGTAGGCATGTAGCCACACCGACAAGAATACTTGACATGGATTATAGTGATCAGGACCGAGCGAGGTGGCGCAGTGGTAGCACACTGGACTCGCATTCGGGAGGACGACGGTTCAATCCCGTCTCCAGCCATCCTGATTTAGGTTTTCCGTGATTTCCCTAAATCGTTTCAGGCAAATGCCGGGATGGTTCCTTTGAAAGGGCACGGCCGATTTTCTTCCCAATCCTTCCCTAACCCGAGCTTGCGCTCTGTCTCTAATGATCTCGTTGTCGACGGAACGTTAAACACTAACCTAACCTATAGTGATCAGGTGCACGAGCGGCGAGGAACATAGTCTGGTGACGTTCTTGTTCAACAATTGTCACCCACTTTTCGGATATTTCATAGCATTTTCGGCTACGTGTGTCATATTGAATTACTAGTCTCAGCGTTATCTACATCGTTTCGCGATTGCCAGCGTTAATAAGAATAATCCTGTGTATCTCCGGAGAATTTTGTTACGGAATGTACACTTCGGACTCATCAGTTGCCTAGGCGTCGCTTATTGCCGAACGGTCATTGACTTGCCACTCGGCCGTCTTCGCAAATTACCAACGTCACAAGTCGCGTGATTAGCGCCTCTTGTTCCGTATTTGGGACGACGCCAAGATGACGACGCTCGGATTTTTAGTCACTGCAGCAATGCTTGAGCCCTCTTAGGGTTATCTGCCACCTGCTTCTCCTCGCCATCACCCTTAACCGATCATCATCAGCACTGAAAATAGTACCGTGTACAGCTAATAAGGAGAGGGACTAGTTTGTTTCTAATCAGAAAAATATCAAGATACGCTCAACCAACGAAATCGAGATCACTGTAGAAGTTTGTTTTGTTAATCTTAGAAAACATTGAAAGCTACAGGGTTTTATGAAATGAAATGTATGCCGCAAGCTGTGCTGAGTATATAGTATGGCACAGCGAATTAAATTTCGCACAGTAGGCCTATTTCGGCAGTATTGCTATTGTCAAGTACACCTGCAAATATTACGGTTGGTACATTTCATATACTTTTGAGGCATTTGTATATTGAGTTAACTGTACATGTATACTTAGGTCTGGCTTGGCGAGACGTACATGTTGCTTCATTGATGAAATTTATTGTCAATTGTCGCTGTTTTTATTACGTAATAATACCGTCACGTAGCCGGCCAGAGTGGCCGAGAGGGTCTAGGCGCTACAGTCTGGAACCGCGCGACCGTTACGGTCGCATGTTCGAATCCTGCCTCGGGCGTGGATGTGTTTGATGTCCTTAGGTTAGTTAGGTTTAAGTAGTTCTAAGTTCTAGGGGACTCATGACCTCAGCAGTTAAGTCCCATAGTTCTCAGAGCGATCTGAACCATTTTATACAGTCACGTAGTAATTTGACAGCTAGTTGACAGTTTTCAACGATGCTGTGTGCTTACAAAATGGTTATAGGTAGTCAGCGGTATGGTTTGAATTACAGATAGTTCAGTACTTTTTGTAATCCATAGCCTCTTTGAAAACATACAGCATCATTGAGAATTGTCAACTAGCTATCAAACTATAACGTGACTGCATTGACAAAAGGTTTAATCAATGATGTAATATGCAATATGTACGTCTCTTCTGGCTAGACGTAAGTATACATGTAAGATTAACACCATATCTCATAAATATTGCAAAAGTAAATGAAATATACCAGCTGTAGTATTCGCAGGTGTAGGCCTACCTGACAAGGGTAATATAATGGAAATAGGCCTATTGTAAGAAATATAATAAAAGCATTTGCAGCTAATTTGGGAGATTCAATTTAAAATGTCGTACTGAAACATGGATTCATTACTAATTACGTGTAGTGCTTCATTGACGAGCTGCTCGATTGTGTTTACAGGTGACAATGTTATTCGGAACTTGTAATTATATTGGCATTGATGTAAGCGACGTACACATACAAACACATGCACACACGTACGCACAAACACACACACACACACACACACACATACACACAAGCGCTCACGCACTTTCAAAATCTTGATAATAATCGTTGTCGAATATTAGTTTACTTCCGTTACTTATGTTCATGGGAAGTGTTGATAGCACACGTAGAAGCAGCACCAACACTGCTTGGTCTAAGACACGTTCTGAAGATTCGCGGATGCTTACGTTACCAGACGATCAATTACGCACTGGAGGAACACCCAGCTGTTACTGTTTGACCCCACATAGTGAACCCAGAGAAAAGGCACGAATTTCGAGCTGTTGGTTAGCTTTCACGTGCTGTCTCAGCTGCGCATCAGTGCCACGTGGATTTCCGCATTTTCCACGGCCGATATTCCTTTTACCGTTATTTACTTGTTTACTTCACCTGGTAGCATTAGAGCGTTCACGCCACCTCTCAAATCCAAGTAGACGTCTTAGTACGTTTATTTTCAATATGCGTGGTACTCCATCAGTACATTACCAAATAATACTTATAAGGGCCGGTCAGTAAGTTTTCGTTCGAAGGCCGTACAGCCCAGAACTAATATGCTAAACAGGCAAAATCGCCGTAAGCATTAAGGCAATCATCCCACCGACGCACCAGGTTGAAGATAATCGTTTGGTGAAACACCGTGCCCTGCTGCGTGAAGAAGTTCATAACTGCCTGCTATACCCTTCAAGACCTTTTTTAAGAGATCGAAGACATGGTAATAGCATGGGAGAGATAAGGCCTATAGGGCGGTGTTCGAGTGTCTCCCACTTGTCATAACGGATGAGGGCGGTCGACCGGTGTCTTGCGTCGAACAACGATCAGCACCGAACTTGGCTCACCGTTTCACAACGGTGATTTTCGACATACATGCTGGTCCATAACATATCTTCATTCTCCGATGGTCGTACGGTTCCATACTGAAGCCCCTAGAACCGCTCGGCCACACCGGCCGGCCCCGAGAGAAAAAAACAGCATATTGACAATAACGGCCACGTAGTTCACGTTTCTGCATTTATTGCACGCATATCGGAAAGACACGAATAGCATACTAATCCCTTGTGCAAATGTCGGTTATTATATGCCAGCATTAGCGTCGTGCTGCGTTGCATACATACTACTGCAACGCCTTCAAACAGAAACTTTCTGATCGCTCCCTGTCTAACAAATGTAAGAGGGGCGTTCAATAAGTAAGGCAACACATTCCCTTTCTCGCCCAGGTTAAAAAAATGTGTAATGTGTTGTTGGACATCGTGGAATATTCCTGCTTCAGCCGCTATACTTTCATGAAGTTTCGATAGGTCGCGGCGCTATACGTAAATTTGAAAATGGGATCCGTAACGGAGGCGCGTTCTAAGCAGAGACCTGTCATCGAATTTCTTCCAACGGAAAATCAGAGCATAGCAGATATTCATACGCGTCTGCAGAATGTCTACAGAGGCCTGACAGTGAACAAAAGCACGTTGAGTGGTTGAGTGAGGCGTCTGTCATCATCGCAATAAGGTCGCGCAAACGTGTCCGAACTCCCGCGTGCCGGCCGGCCACACGCAGCTGTGACGTGGGAATGTGCGGACACCCTCATTCGAGGCGATCGACGGATCGCGATCAAACACCTCGCTGCATAACTGGACATCTCTTTTGGTAGTGCTGACATACTCATCCACTATTTAGGGTACCCAAAGGTGTGTGTCCGCTGGGTACTCTTATCTTCCGACTTCCACCTGTGTGGCCTAATGAAGGATGCACTCAGCGGCGAACAGTATGTCGATGATGTGGAGGTTATTGATGTAGGAAGAAGTTGGCTCCGACGTCGATCAGCAGAGTGGTACCATGTGGGCATACATGCCCTCCAAATAACGTAAGGAAAGCGGCGTTAGGCTGTCGCATTGAACGAAAATTATGTTGAAAAATAGGTTTTTGTAGCCAAAAGAATGAGGAATGAAAAAATGTATTGTAAAAAAATAGTTGCTTTACTTATTGAACGCCCCTCGTAGTAGAGATTTTAATATGCATAGTACGTAACAATTGAGACGCCCGCTAAACCCGCTGGGCAGAACAGGTAATTCGGATTGTGGAAAGGGCCAAATAAGGTTGGGGTCAGTTTCACCTTAAAATTGTAATTTAACAACACATTTACAACTAAAGCGGCACATAGACGAACTTTTACAACAACGAGTTTCAAACTCCAAATCTTTCACGGCTGAAGGTCTCCAAACAAGAGATCTTAACAATCAACAAGGTAAATTTCAAGTGACTGAAAACAAGCAGTTACAATTACAAAGCCTCAAGGTAAGGGTGGATAAACAAACGTAAACAAGATGCAATACAAACGGCTTCTGAAGGCCCACAATAAAATTCAAGATTTTAAAATAAATTACCATAACCTTTCAAAGGTAGAAGACCGCAATGTTTAAGCTTGAAAGGTAACTTTAAGAATAAGGTTCCAAGGCTGAAGGCCCACAATTAATTTTCCAAAATTTAAAAAAAAATATAACCATAAGCCTTAACTTTTAAATAGCTGAAATCAGACTAAAAGAAAAGACAACACACTGGCAGTAACCTTTCAGCAAATATCCACTTGTCGGAATTCAAATTTCCTTACATAAAACACAGTAAAACAAAGCATTTTTTATTGTTGGCTATGATGGATTATAAACAGACAATTAAACACCGGTGAGAAAGACAGTAAAGACAACAGCACTCAAAAACCTCCAGGGGGTCTCACTTAGGTGAGACAGGTGGTGAGCCCAACCACACTTGATCCGTCGGAACCCAACCAAGGGACAGCCACGGACCGACCGACAAACGACTTGATTGCCACCAATCGGTACATGAGAATTCAGACACAAAATGTTACGGGCATGATTATACACCATCAATTATGTATATGTATTAAGCTGTCAAAACTACACATCGTGTAGGACAGCGACAACAGGTGAGCAAAGGACACTGCCTGAAATTGCGTTAGTGGCCAGAGCAGGTAACCGGAACACTAACGGCCCCAAGGCAGAAAATTCTGCTGGTGCACTTGAATTGTAGTCAAACAGTATAGTTAATTCCACGGGATGGTGGCTAAATTTCAGCAATACAAACACTCGGTGTTGCTCACAGGAAAACCTCCCCAACAGCAAACCACCGAAACGAACCACACAACATGAATGGACGTGGCTTGGGTACTTGAAGCCACTACTCACCTTTGACGTCCTGGGTCGGTGAACCACGAAGCTCGTTGCGATCAGCTACACACACGCTCCGACACTGCACAGGGACCGCCAGCGGACCCAGCTAACTGCACCGCGCGGAGGTAACTTCACTGGTCCACAGCAACCGACCGACTCCTCTCAGAATGCCGGCAACATCTATAATAGTCGTCAGTGGAAATAACGCCAACCACACACACCACCTGACAGACACTTGCACGAAGACCTGAACGATACCCAACAGTAACCAAGCACGCACGAAGACAAATCGGGAGTCGATGCACACTCACAAAGCCAACTCATGAACGATCTGCGAACAAAAACGCGTCGCCCGATAGGACGACCGACCGACGATTCACCAAGACCGTGGCACAGCTCAAGTGATGCGTGACGGCAATGGTCGGGCGAGCCATGTCGATGCAGACCTCACTGCTGCTCCAACCCGACTGCACTAGTTCCGCATAGCAACTCCTCGACTGGCAGGTCCGGACTGCGCTCCAGACGTGTTCCAACTGATTGGTAGTCCCATAGTGCTTAGAGCCATTTGAACCATTTGGGACGATATATGAGTACCACCAATTGTCCGCTCGCAATGTTATTCGCTTGAAAGTGAGTGAAAGTTTTCCGAAGTGATTTAGAATTGTGTAACTGAGGTGGTAAATACGTACCAGCCCGCTATACACCTAGCAGGATAAGGGAAACCGCTTAAAAAATCACATCCGGGCTGGCCGATACTCCGACCCTCGTCGTTAATCCGCCGGGCGGATTCGATCCGTGGCTGGAGAACCTCTCGCCCCGGAGGTTGCGCTTTAACACCCACGGTTATTCGTGCGGGTATGCGAAAGGGCGAAAGACATTCTGGAATAATTGATTTGTAATGACTGCCCTATTAACAGCAGAAAACTACATAGGAGGACAATGGTCCCATTACTGTGACCACCTGTCACAAGGCTGAATACCCACCTTTATCAGAGCGGACCGCTTGAGACGTACAGGAAAAGGGTCACTCAGGTTCTGGAATGTACCGATAGGGATGTGGAGCCATGGCGACTCCATTGCCGTGCCCAAGGCGATATGTTTTTAGGTTGAGGATCCATTGCATGAATAGCCCGAGCGAGTTGCTTCCATAGATTCTCGATTGGGTTAAAATCGAAGGAGTTTAGTGGCCATGCGTTATGATAAACTCATCCTGGTGCTCTTCGAACGACGCACGTACACTGCGAGCTGTGTGACGCGTTGCATTTCCTGCTGATAGGTGCCATCGTGGAGAGGAAAAATAAACTGCGTGTATGGGTGGACATGTTTCCCAAGGATAGAAGTGTATCTCTGTAGATCCATTCTGATTTCCAGAATGACGAGATGGACCAGAGAACGGAAGGAAAACATTTCCCAGAAAATGCCGCTCCCGACTACGGCTTCGACCCTTCCACCGATTATTGCAGGGTGTTTGCCTCCAGAAGTTTCACGCCGATGGAGCATACAACATAATTTATCTGAAAACGCCACCTGCCCCGCCAAGTTTACGTCTAGGTGCCGTACTGGCATGCAAATTTCAGCCTTCGTCGCTGATGAACAGCAGTGCGTGAACCAGACGTCTGCTGCGGAGGCCCATATGCTGAAACGTTAGCTGAACACTCATTGAGGAGACACTGTTGGTAGCCTCTTGGTTCATCTGGGCAGCTAACTGCTCAACAGCTGCACGCCCATTGCCCATACACCTCTCTGCAGTCATCGTTCACCCGTGTCATGTATGGCCCGTGGTGCCCCACAGTTTTCTAGATGTCGGTTTTGGATGGCGCAGTTGTGCCATGCACGGATTGCTTAAACCATAGTGACACACGAACAGCTTACAAACTTAGCTGTGAACCAGTGAGACGCCCTGCTAAACCCGCAGGACAGGACAGGTAGTTTAAGTTGTGGAAAGGGGCCAAAATAAGCGGCTGTCAGTTACACTCGAACATACAACTTTTTATTTGATCAAAAATTACAAAAGCCAAGAAATTAAAAAAACACAGCATTAGTTTTGAAACTTAATTAGTGGCTAAATGCGCCGTACAATCTCATGCCTTAAGGGCAAGATCACTTTAATTTGGCTGAAAGCCAATAACTTAAAGCTCAACCAAAATCAGAAATTTAAAAGGCAAAGCCTTATCTTAGAACCAGTTCCTTAATTAGGCTGAAGGCCCCAAGAATCTAACACTTTAAGAGCAAACAACTTGTATTCAAAATCGGCTGAAGGCCCAACACTTAAGACTCAATAACATTAATTTTTTTAAAAAAAGCCAAAGGATTTGCGTAAAACAGTTCTTAAATTAGGCTGAAGGCCCAAACCATCTGACGCCTTAAGGGCAAAACAACCTTAATCTAAAAATCGGCTAGAAGCCATACAAGTACAAACAACAAGAACAAACAAGAAAAGGCAGTACACTCGAAGGCGCTCAGAAGTTCCGAGGGTCGGCCTGGAATTCAAACACTGACGCTCGCTTAGTTGAGACAGGCAGTCGGCCCAAGCATTGTCGATTCGACGACAACCCAACCGACAGACAGTCAACGGACCCACCGACAAGCTAACCTCCGCTTCACCCGACCAGCACACAACAGAGACTTCAATGGAACAACGTAGAAAGTATTGGCGCCCACATCCAATTATACATTGAGCTGTCAAATTACACACCGTGCTGGACCGCGACAACACGATGAGGAAAATACACTGCCTAATTTACATCAACGGCCAGGGCAGGTAAGCGGAACGCTAAAGGCCACAAGGCAGAAGATTCCGCTGGTGCACTTCAATTCAAATAACCAAGTACAGTTAAACTCCACCGGAGGGTGGCTAAAATTTGCCAGCTTGAAAACACACGTTGTTGCTCGCGGGAATATCCCAACAGCCGACAAAAAACTCCAAACGACACAATGTGAACAGTCGTGACCTGCTGGTAGATTAAGTCAAAACTCAACTTTCATATCCAGGATCGGTGAGCCACGAATCTCATGGCAATGGGAACAGCACCACACACTCCCACATCGCATAGAGGCTGCCAGTGGGCCCTACGCGCCACGGAGATTTCCTCGCTGCTCCACGCCAACCGAGCAACTGCCCAGGCCCGGAAACGGTGAAAGCACCAGATATACGTCGGCGACCACCCGAACGACCAACCATCGGTCATCCCGTTCCACTCTCCCTCCATCGGACAGTTCATGTGTGTCGCCAGCGGTCGGCGAGCACTGGCTGTCGGCGCCTCACCGGCGCACCTTGCCCGGCTTCACTGCTGCTGCGCCCCGACTGCACTCCTGGTCCGTCCCGAACTGACTGCCGGACACACGACGACCCGGAAATACTATCGGTCGCTCCAGAGATGGTACGACAGTGCCCTTATCGATACGTGCTGCTGCTGCCGCTCACCTGAAAGTGAGGCAGGAAGTTAGTGGCGCCAGTAAATGGAATAAGAAAACGAGGCGGCAGTACCGTAATTGAAGATGACACACAATAAATGGATTGAACACGAGCCGTTCACGGCTCAAGCTGTTTCGGAAATACTCCCAGCTTTGGTTCGAAAGCCGACGGTCGTGCCCTTTTGGACATCAAATAAATCATTTCATTTCCGCATTACGACACCGATTGCACGGTTGTCTGTGTCCTCACGAGAGGCTGTGTACCCTCCACTGCCAGCGCTGCCACCGGCCGTCTGTGGGTGGTTATTGCCCGTTGACGTCGGACGCTTTGGTGGTCACATTAATGTGACTGGACCCTGTAATGATTTAGTGTGGCTCTGTGGGCTGGTGCAAGTCTTTCAGCTGGATTGGGACGTGTTTCACTTCCTGGAGGAAGTCTAAAGGCAGGCCGTGTAGGCGTGGTGCCGTCCTGTAGATCTGAAGGAACCTACGGGAGGTCGCCTGCCACTCTCAGCTGACGGCCGATAACAGCTGGGTTCAACGGCCTCGCGGCGGGCGCAGCGCCCTAAACATTTCAGGCACGTCAACAGGAGCGCGCCGCACCGCACCGCACCCGCCCACCGCGGCGCCGCCCGTAAATAAGTAATGGGCCGCCACGCGGCCCGAGGGGAGGTATTAACCTTGGCCTACTCACGCTCGCCAAAACGAGACGGAGAGAGCGTGTTGTGTCTGGCGCAGCGCAGCGCGCCGTAAAAATAGCTGCGCCTCCCCATCCATCTCCCGCGCGCCTCCGTCTCTCTCTCTTCCTCTCTCTCTCTCCCTCTGCCTCTCTCCCTTCTCCTACCCACAGGCCCCTCGTACGTGTACACCGACTCGCGTGCGTGTGCGCGTGTGCAGCGCTGTGTGAGTGCACTCGCTCGGCCGGTCGTTAGCTAGGTCAGTTCCACAATTGCATTCGCCGCGCATTTAAAATTCAATTGGCATCGCTCCCGCCGGCATTCCGAAGAGATTCACAACCTGTTATTCAAATTCCGGCCGCGCCCGCCTCGCACCCGCCATAAAAGCCGGGAGGGGCGTCCAGGCGGCGGTGGCGGCGGCGGAATTTACGATGTTCCGGCTGGCGTGTGGGGACAGCCGCCAGGCGCCGGAGCGCGTCGCGTTGTCAATCATCCGCGCGCAGGCCGCCGTCTCTCTCGGCGGCGCCGGCAAGGCCGCTCTCCGGAGCAGAATCCACAGGTGCCGCCACTCACTTCCCACCCTGTTCGCTGTATTTCTTTCAGCTTTTTCTGCGTATGGTCAACATATCATTTGACAATACAAAATGCTTTAAACAGTCACATTTATCATATCACAGCTAACTGTCCATTTCGGGGGGATTACACCTTTATCTGTTGTTTTATGTCAGTAAAGTATGGATGTGTAGTATGTATTTTTTCGATGGGAGGCAGTGCCAGAGGTTGCTCCAAAGACGCACATGCAATACATCCATTCCTTTATTGACACAGCTGAAACCTCCTGATGATGAAGGTGTAATCCCCCGAAGCGCGTAAAGTAAACTATAATATAATACACTGAGGTAACAGATATCTTGGAACACCTCCTAATATCGTGTCGGACCTCTCTTTCCCCTCATAGTGCAGCAACTCGACTTGGCATGGACTCAACAAGCCGTTGGAAGTCCTCATCAGAAATATTGAGCCATGTTGCCTCTTTATCCGTCCATAATAGCGAAAGAATTGCCAGTTCACAATTTTGTGCACGTACTGACCTCTCGATTACGACCCATAAATCTTCGATCAGATTCATGTCGGGAGATCTGGGTGGCCACATAATTCTCTCGAATTGCCCAGAATGTTCTTCGTACCAATGGCGAACAATTGTGGCCCGGTGACAGGCCTCTTTGCCATCCATAAAAATCACATCGCTAAGTCTATGAATGGCTGCAAATAGTCTCCAAGTAGCCGAACATAACCATTTCCATCCAATAATCGGTTCAGTTGGACCAGAGGACCCAGTCCATTCCACCTAAACACATTCGACACCACTATGGCGTGTGCAGTGCCTTGTTGACAACTTGGGTCCATGGCTTTGTGGAGTCTGCGATACAGTCGATCCCTACCATCAGTTCTTACCAACTGCAATCGGAACTCAGCTGACCAGGCCTCGGTTTTCCAGTCGTCTAGGGTTCAACCGATGTGGTCACGGAGTCAGGAGAGGCGCTGCATGCAGTGTAGTGTTGTCAGCGAAGGCACACCGGTCGGAGTGGCCATGCGGTTCTAGGCGCTACAGTCTGGAGCCGAGCGACCGCTACGGTCGCAGGTTCGAATCCTGCGTCGGGCATGGATGTGTGTGATGTCCTTAGGTTAGTTAGGTTTAATTAGTTCTAAGTTCTAGGCGACTGATGACCTCAGAAGTTAAGTCGCATAGTACTCAGAGCCATTTGAACCATTTTTGAGCAAAGGCACTTGCGTCCATCGTCTTCTGCTAAAGCCCATTAACGCCAAACTTTGCCGCTCTGTCCTAAAGGATACGTTCGTCGTACCTCCCACATTTATTTCCGTGGTTATTTCACGCCGTGTTGCTTGTCTCTTAACACTGACAAATCTGCACAAATGCCGCTGCTTTAGGTCGTTAACTGAAGGCTGTCGATCTCTGCGTTGTCCATGGTGACGTGTAATGCCCGAAATTTGGTATTCTCGCACACTGTTGACACTGTGAATCTCAGAATATCGTATTCCCTGATGATTTACGGAATGGAATACCTCATCCATCTAACTCGAACTGTATATTGTATTCAGAGTCTGTTAATTACCGTCGTGTGGCCATAACCACGTCGGAAACCTTTTCACATGAATCACCTGAGTACAAATGACAGCTCCGCCAGTCCATTGCCCTTTCATACTTTCTGTATGCGATATTACCGCCATCTGTTTAAGTATATATCGCTATCCCACGACTTCTGTCACCTCAGTGTAACTGTGACGGATTACAGCAATTTTTATTTTCAGTTGATGTGCATAACGGTCCGTCAATCGTAACTTAAAGAGTTCACGTTTGACTTATGGACTTCAATTGCACTGAGAGTTTGTACCTATTGATAGACTGCAACAGACTGTCCCACTACGTATTAGTATGAAGTTCTCACTTACAAGAATTATTTGTCACTCATATGTTTTCTACAGTCGATTCTAACTCTACGTCAATCTATTGGAAATACTAGAATATCATCCGTATAGAATTACTTTGAAAATTCCAACATGAATAAATCGTGGAAAATACATTAAATGTTATTCCGCTACAGAGACATAAAAAACCATTAATATACAGAGCGCTGATTCAGTATGATATGGACAAATTCAATAATTTTTTATACGTGGTAAGGAAATGTCATGTTTTCACTCAGCTCCGTCCGAAGAGGCCATGGAAGGCGCTGTACCGAATGACCGCCGTACCAACTGGGATATGTGCTCAGCACATCGCGTTGCCGGTCGTTATCAGCTTTCGTGACCAGAATCATCATGATTACCTACTGATAATTTCAAGGAGATTCTCTAGCTCCTTAAAATTCGTCACATTTCAGCACTGCATGCGACACCCACAGGAGATTAATCTCGTCAGTCTAGGCTTATCTTCTAACTTTTACTCTGTAGAAATGGAAATTCATGCGCTGTATCCCCATTGCAGCGGCACTCAGTAAATACAAACTAGGAATGGAATAGTGCATTTAGTTTAGAAGAAAATCACATCTTTCTTGCAAAATATTCATAGGTTGGAAATGAAATAGAGATCACTACTGCGTCCTGCAGAGAAAGAAGAATAGGGTCAGAACGGATATAATGATATCTCAAATCTAACAGCCCCAACGGAGGAACGGGGGAATGAGATTTCTGTTCTTAGTTTAGTATACAGCCCTTACTTGCTAGAAATGTTTCATCGTGACACAATGCATCAGATTCCAAGCATTTGATATTTTCTATTGATGCTGTTTGCTATGACCACGTTTGACTCCTTTTATGTTTCTTACAAATTTTTATTTCTTTTATGCATTTTTTGTTTACTGCGAAATCTCATACTAGAATTATGAGTGTCAATGGCTTAACGTGAAAATTAATACACTATAAACTGATATGATTGGGCGCAGATCTGAACTTTGTGGGTTCACACTTGATTGGATAAACATGAAAAAACCATCACATTAGAAGTAAAAAAATTGCGGCGTTAGTAACAGTATTTGCATAACAACCAGGACAGGGACATTTAACTTCATTAATTTAAAGTGTGGTCGTAGGACCACAATGCAAAAACAAAATAACATCTTAGAAATCGTATTGTGTTTAGGGAATAAACTGGAGTGACGTTATTCGCTGATTTGATCTGACGAATATCAAACTACCCAATAATGTAATCCGCCAGGAGAAACGGAGTGCACAGAACGATGACTAACAAAACCATTTGAAACAGAATGGACAACCTTCAGCGAAATACCTGCTAATAATATGTTTCGGGGACTGCTTAAGGAAAAGATACGAAAAATGGACTGTATAACCATTGTGACAGAGTTTGCTATTCTCATCATGCCCTTTCCGCATCGCATTTCCTTGGAGTTTCCAACGAAGTCAGAGGCTGCATCAAATTATCTGCATAACCGGTGAACCGGTTCCCATTCAAACTTGTCGCTGAGCGGCGGCAGCTGCAGCCTCCCTCAGACATCTGCTACGCCACAACGGTCCAAGTATCTGTTATGTGCACGACATGCCTACAAAGGTGCGCACACCAGCCCTCATGAACACAGCTACCGGCCTGATGAAGGCGTCTCAGCTACGTATATGGTGAGATGTGGAACTTTGCAAACGTTGCTGGAGGTGGAAGGTTTGATTTCTAATGAGTAGAACTATCAAAATGTCACAACTCTAGTAAACATTATATCTACAGCGAACTAATAAAATTGGACTACAGTTAAGTATCAGGTTTGACAGCATGATTCGTACTCGGCTCTCTCTCTCTCTCTCTCTCTCACTTGCATTTGATACTATCATACACTCCTGGAAATGGAAAAAAGAACACATTGACACCGGTGTGTCTGACCCACCATACTTGCTCCGGACACTGCGAGAGGGCTGTACAAGCAATGATCACACGCACGGCACAGCGGACACACCAGGAACCGCGGTGTTGGCCGTCGGATGGCGCTAGCTGCGCAGCATTTGTGCACCGCCGCCGTCAGTGTCAGCCAGTTTGCCGTGGCATACGGAGCTCCATCGCAGTCTTTAACACTGGTAGCATGCCGCGGCAGCGTGGACGTGAACCGTATGTGCAGTTGACGGACTTTGAGCGAGGGCGTATAGTGGGCATGTGGGAGGTCGGGTGGACGTACCGCCGAATTGCTCAACACGTGGGACGTGAGGTCTCCACAGTACATCGATGTTGTCGCCAGTGGTCGGCGGAAGGTGCACGTGTCCGTCGACCTGGGACCGGACCGCAGCGACGCACGGATGCACGCCAAGACCGTAGGATCCTACGCAGTGCCGTAGGGGACCGCACCGCCACTTCCCAGCAAATTAGGGACACTGTTGCTCCTGGGGTATCGGCGAGGACCATTCGCAACCGTCTCCATGAAGCTGGGCTACAGTCCCGCACACCGTTAGGCCGTCTTCCGCTCACGCCCCAACATCGTGCAGCCCGCCTCCAGTGGTGTCGCGACAGGCGTGAAACGTGAATGGAGGGACGAATGGAGACGTGTCGTCTTCAGCGATGAGAGTCGCTTCTGCCTTGGTGCCAATGATGGTCGTATGCGTGTTTGGCGCCGTGCAGGTGAGCGCCACAATCAGGACTGCATACGACCGAGGCACACAGGGCCAACACCCGGCATCATGGTGTTGGGAGCGATCTCCTACACTGGCCGTACACCACTGGTGATCGTCGAGGGGACACTGAATAGTGCACGGTACATCCAAACCGTCATCGAACCCATCGTTCTACCATTCCTAGACCGGCAAGGGAACTTGCTGTTCCAACAGGACAATGCACGTCCGCATGTATCCCGTGCCACCCAACGTGCTCTAGAAGGTGTAAGTCAACTACCCTGGCCAGCAAGATCTCCGGATCTGTCCCCATTGAGCATGTTTGGGACTGGATGAAGCGTCGTCTCACGCGGTCTGCACGTCCAGCACGAACGCTGGTCCAACTGAGGCGCCAGGTGGAAATGGCATGGCAAGCCGTTCCACAGGACTACATCCAGCATCTCTACGATCGTCTCCATGGGAGAATAGCAGCCTGCATTGCTGCGAAAGGTGGATATACACTGTACTAGTGCCGACATTGTGCATGCTCTGTTGCCTGTGTCTATGTGCCTGTGGTTCTGTCAGTGTGATCATGTGATGTATGTGACCCCAGGAATGTGTCAATAAAGTTTCCCCTTCCTGGGACAATGAATTCACGGTGTTCTTATTTCAATTTCCAGGAGTGTAGTACCCCAAAAACAAGTGAGATCTTTATAGTTATAAGTGGCAATCAACGCTCGTTCAGAAAGTCTATTCACCAATCAAATGTATATTTGGAAAGGAAAATGTCATTTTAACAGCTGCATTGCGAGCAGGGACTGCAAAAAAGTATTTCACAATTTTCAAAAGTTCTGAATTTTCATCTCCAGAACAGGTGTTCATTAAATCACATCATCTATGAGATATACACTCCTGGAAATTGAAATAAGAACACCGTGAATTCATTGTCCCAGGAAGGGGAAACTTTATTGACACATTCCTGGGGTCAGATACATCACATGATCACACTGACAGAACCACAGGCACGTAGACACAGGCAACAGAGCATGCACAATGTCGGCACTAGTACAGTGTATATCCACCTTTCGCAGCAATGCAGGCTGCTATTCTCCCATGGAGACGATCGTAGAGATGCTGAATGTAGTCCTGTGGAACGGCTTGCCATGCCATTTCCACCTGGCGCCTCAGTTGGACCAGCGTTCGTGCTGGACGTGCAGACCGCGTGAGACGACGCTTCATCCAGTCCCAAACATGCTCAATGGGGGACAGATCCGGAGATGTTGCTGGCCAGGGTAGTTGACTTACACCTTCTAGAGCACGTTGGGTGGCACGGGATACATGCGGACGTGCATTGTCCTGTTGGAACAGCAAGTTCCCTTGCCGGTCTAGGAATGGTAGAACGATGGGTTCGATGACGGTTTGGATGTACCGTGCACTATTCAGTGTCCCCTCGACGATCACCATTGGTGTACGGCCAGTGTAGGAGATCGCTCCCAACACCATGATGCCGGGTGTTGGCCCTGTGTGCCTCGGTCGTATGCAGTCCTGATTGTGGCGCTCACCTGCACGGCGCCAAACACGCATACGACCATCATTGGCACCAAGGCAGAAGCGACTCTCATCGCTGAAGACGACACGTCTCCATTCGTCCCTCCATTCACGCCTGTCGCAACACCACTGGAGGCGGGCTGCACGATGTTGGGGCGTGAGCGGAAGACGGCCTAACGGTGTGCGGGACCGTAGCCCAGCTTCATGGAGACGGTTGCGAATGGTCCTCGCCGATACCCCAGGAGCAACAGTGTCCCTAATTTGCTGGGAAGTGGCGGTGCAGTCCCCTACGGCACTGCGTAGGATCCTACGGTCTTGGCGTGCATCCGTGCGTCGCTGCGGTCCGGTCCCAGGTCGACGGGCACGTGCACCTTCCGCCGACCACTGGCGACAACATCGATGTACTGTGGAGACCTCACGCCCCACGTGTTGAGCAATTCGGCGGTACGTCCACCCGGCCTCCCGCATGCCCACTATACGCCCTCGCTCAAAGTCCGTCAACTGCACATACGGTTCACGTCCACGCTGTCGCGGCATGCTACCAGTGTTAAAGACTGCGATGGAGCTCCGTATGCCACGGCAAACTGGCTGACACTGACGGCGGCGGTGCACAAATGCTGCGCAGCTAGCGCCATTCGACGGCCAACACCGCGGTTCCTGGTGTGTCCGCTGTGCCGTGCGTGTGATCATTGCTTGTACAGCCCTCTCGCAGTGTCCGGAGCAAGTATGGTGGGTCAGACACACCGGTGTCAATGTGTTCTTTTTTCCATTTCCAGGAGTGTAGTTTCCTCTAAAAAGGTAGATCTAGTTTACGATTTGAGCTGTTCATTTAGAAACACTTTTAGGCAGTTTACCTCACCAATCTTTAGGCACATTCGAAACGTTCTCTAAAACCACAACACCTAATATCAGCAACGACGCAACACCATAGGTGGCTCGAGGTGCGGGACGGTACGCTGGAGGAGCGGAGCTGAAGATCAAGTCGCTGTGCCACGACAATCGATGATCTCCTCAAGTGTTGCCAACTTACTTTTATCCCTCCCAGTTTCGATTTCAGCCTGCCAGATAACACCTGGCATCACCGAACGACAGCTTGACGTGGAAGTCCAAAAATCGTTTTTTTTTTTTTTACTATTTTGTAAATTTGCTACCAGGGATTAAAATAGAGCATTAAAAACCGGGTGGAATCCGGATAAACTGGGTGATTTGGTAGCCATACCTTAGCTGGGTTTGATATTTTTCGGTAGTTCAACTGAAGCCCATTAATTTCCCCCAATTATCATTGCAATCTCTTAATCGACATATGAAAGGACTTCAACGTTCAGACACAAGTGTCAGACTTCGTGCTGGCGCACGCATTCACCAACACACCGATCGGCACTAGCATTGTATAGCAGGCGCTGAACTAGGCGCGCCTATGACAAGACAAGACCAAGACACGCCCCCAGGCTACGCTCCTATAACTCCCCCTGGGCGGCGTGCATATAGGCCGCCGCCGCCGACCGAGCTGTGTCAATCTCTCAATTTCAGCACGTCAATAAATCGCACTCTGCTTTTGTCTTCCGTCGCTTCGTACCTTAGCTGGCTGTGAGGGAACGTTAGTCATTGAATATAGTTGTGACATGAACGCGGACAAGTTCCAAGAATTAGTACATGTTATTTGATTGCTGTTAACCACATAAATTCAGATTGGATATCACTGAAGTTAAGTACTAAATTGATTCCTGTAATAAAGTGCATTTTAACAACGTTTGTATTTTGAGTTGTAGTGATAGGAAATCGGCCATTTGCCTATCATACCACCCTTTCCTTAACCAGCCAAGAACCACAACACACTTAATTTACGTTCATATTTAACTAAACAATATAATTACAAAGCACTCGACTGTGAAAAAGATTTTACGACGCCTGTCAGTCTCAGTAAGGATGACATGGTCTCTAGCAAGAGTGAAAGCAAAGCCAGTGTGCCAGTCTCGTCTTCTTTCTTTTTTATGACGTTACATATCATGCGATTGCTTAAAATTTTCTGTGTCTCGGAAAGTAGTAGCGAAACCTTACTTCATGAGCTGAATCAGATTGCTTTTAAGTTACGCTTCGAATTGCCATAAGATTGTTGTTGCTACCACACGAAGAACAAATGGCTCTAAGCACTATGGGACTTAACATCTGAGGTCATCAGTCCCCTAGACTTAGAACTACTTAAACCTAACTAACCTAAGGACATCGCACACATCCATGCCCGAGGCAGGATTCGAACCTGCGACCGTAGCACCAGCGCGGTTCCTGACTGAAGCGCCTAGAACCATTCGGCCACAACGGCCGGTAGTCTATGAAGACTATCTTTTCCTAAAGATGGGCTGTTCTTGTACGTTTGCGTCTTTGTTTATTAATGGATAAAAAGCCCAATCATAAATCTTAATAGGAAGTTCGCCTGTCACATCTGACATGCAAGTGCAGCTACCTAGAGCATTGCGCAACTTCACCCTGTCCCTGTCGTGCGTCCCATTGCCGGTGCAGGCTTAACTGTTCAGGTGTGACGATGTGACTACTGTTAGGCGTTACGCGTATATTTCGTCATAGCTTATACTGATGGCGACGCGATGGAATGTAGGGAAAGCCATCGAGGAAATCAAATGAATACAGGGGACACCGTAAATGAACTGTACTCTAGAGAGAAGAGCTGAAACAAAAGTTGTAGGACGAACCTCTAACTGTAACTGATTGCATGTTAGGATAACGAAGCTGTCAGTGAAAATAATGGCGAACACTATTTATTACATTATCTCTGTTCGGAAGGTGTAAACGAAACATTCAAGTAAATTTGTGGTACACATGCTGCGTCGAAAGTACTATTGTACTTCCGTGCCGGCAGAAGCTAAGCTCAACGTTCCCGAGTAGAATGATAAAACAGCTTGTATATCTCTTTTTTGTAGCTAAAAATCATTGTCAGTACTCTTGTTTGTGTGAGCGCAGCATGAATACTTTCAAATTACTCTGAAACTACTTTAAGTGTTGCTTCCCGAATGTTTCAGATTTTTTTTTCAACTTGAATATTAGTGAAGAAAAAGTATTTCCTCATTTACTGAAAATCAACTGTTGGAAGACGAGTTACGGTTAGTAACTGTACTCCAGAGTGTGTAGCTTTTCTAAGAAAGTAGATTGTAATTAATCAATAGTTACTAACGGAATTCAAATTTCGATACTAGTGAGATTATCAGTCTGCAAAAAATTTTGTTGTCAAACTGTTACCATTGACATAAATACAATGAAGACTTGTATCTGAACTATTGAAAAGAGGTATCGTCATTCAGACTTGGAGAAACTAAAGAATAGCTGCTTGTAAGGGGACAGGGGTAAAAATGGCTCTGAACATTATGCGACTTAACTTCTGAGGTCATCAGTCGCTTAGAACTTAGAACTAATTAAACCTAACTAACCTAAGGACATCGCACACATCCATGTCCGAGGCAAGATTCGAACCTGCGACCGAAGCGGTCGCTCGGCTCCAGACTGTAGCGCCTAGAACCGCACCGCCACTCCGGCCGGCAGACAGGGGTAAGGGAAACATGTTTTAACGCCTTGTTGTTATTGTATTGCTGGCGACGTGACACGAATTCGGACTGAGCAGGGATGAAGGATGAGAAAACAAACTCGACGTGGCAAGTAGCCATCATAGTAATCGCATTTAGCAATTCAGCAAAGCACGGAAAATCTAAATCTGGTTTTCCTCACGAATGCGAGTCCACAGAACACCGCGTCACCTCCATCGGTCTGTATCAGTATAGGCGATGGTTGTGTTAGTGAAACACGAGACCGAAACTTTTTATTGTTCAATACGGTACAGCTTATGAGGATGTGAAATATTACTGAAGGTGCTGTTGTACAAGCGATTACAACTACGGTAGTGCAGATGTAGAAACAACTACGGCAGAAAAACTATCAGTCGGATCAGTCAGAACTACTCTCATTTCGTCGGTTTTATTTTTATCAGCTTTTAAAATCTGACTCGACAGCAAGTTTATAAATGTATTATTTAGTGTTTGGTTTTTTAGTATTTAGTCACCATGAAACAATGACATAGGATAATAATCAAATGGTTCAAATGGCTCTGAGCACTATGGGACTTAATATCTGAGATCATCAGTCCCCTAGAACTTAGAACTACTTAAACCTAACTAATCTAACGACATCACAAATATCCATACCCGATGCAGGATTCGAACCTGCGACCGTAGCAGTCACGCGGTTCCCGGCTGAAGCGCCTAGAACCGCTCGGCCACCGCGGCCGGCTAGGATAATCTATTCATCCGGTAAACAAGGAGGATGTTTCCAGAATGAGATTTTCACTCGGCAGCGGAGTGTGCGCTGATATGAAACTTCCTGGCAGATTAAAACTGTGTGCCCGACCGAGACTCGAACTCGTGACCTTCTGAGCTACCGAAGCACGACTCACGGCCGGTCCTCACAGCTTTACTTCTGCCAGTACCTCGTCTCATACCTTCCAAACATTACAGAAGCTCTTCCGCGAACCTTGCAGAACTAGTTCTTCCCTCCAATACTAAACTGGTGCCGGCCGGAGTGGCCGAGCTGTTCTAGGTGCTACAGTCTGGAGCCACGCGACCGCTACGGTCGCAGGTTCGAATCCCGCCTCGGGCATGGATGTGTGTGATGTCCTTAGGTTAGTTAGGTTTAAGTAGTTCTAAGTTCTAGGGGACGGATGACCTCAGAAGTTAAGTCCCATAGTGCTCAGAGCCATCTGAACCAACTAAACTGGTGATCCCTTGATGTCTTAGGATGTGCCCTGTCAACCGATGCCTTCTTTTGGTCAAGTTGTGCCACAAATTTCTTGTCTCCCCAAAGTAATTCAATACCTCCTCATTAGTTACGTGATCGATCCATCCAATTTTCAACATTCTTCTGTAGCACCACATTTCAAAAGCTTCTATTCTCTTTCCGTCTAATCTGTTTATCGTCCATGTTTCACTCCCACACATGGCTACACTCCAGACAAACACCTTCAGAAAAGACTTCCTAACACTTAAATCTACACTACTGGCCATTAAAATTGCTACACCACAAAGATGACGTACTAAAGATGCGTAATTTAACCGACAGGAAGAAGATGCTGTGATATGCAAATGATTAGCTTTTAGAGCATTCACACAAGGTTGGCGCCGGTGGCGACACCTACAACGTGCTGACATGAGGAAAGTTTACAACCGATTTCTCATACACAAACAGCAGTTGACCGGCGTTGCCTGGTGAAACGTTGTTGTGATGCCTCGTGTACGGAGGAGAAATGCGTACCATCACGTTTCCGACTTTGATAAAGGTCGGATTGTAGCCTATCACGATTGCCGTTTATCGTATCGCGACATTCCTGCTCGCGTTGGTCGAGATCCAATGACTGTTAGCAGAATATGGAATCGGTTGATTCAGGAGGGTAATACGGAACGCCGTGCTGGATCCCAACGGCCTCATACCAATAGCAGTCGAGATGACAGGCATCTTATCCGCATGGCTGTAACGGATCGTGCAGCCACGTCTCGATCCCTGAGTGAACAGATGGGCACTTTGGAAGACAACAACCATCTGCACGAACAGTTCGACGACGTTTTCAGCAGCATGAACTATCAGCTCGGTGAACATGGCTGCGGTTACCCTTGACGCTGCATCACAGGGGCGCCTGCGCTCGTGTACTCAACGACGAACCTGGGTGCACGAATGGCAAAACGTCATTTTTTCGGATGAATCCAGGTTCTGTTTACAGCATCATGATGGTCGCATCCGTTTTTGGCGACATCGTGGTGAACGCACATTGGAAGCTTGTATTCGTCATCGCCATACTGGCGTGTCACCCGGCGTGATGGTATGGGGTGCCATTGGTTACACGTCTCGGTCACCTCTTGTTCGCATTGACGGCACTTTGAATAGTGGACGTTGCATTTCAGATGTGTTACGACCCGTGGCTCTAACCTTCATTCGGTCCCTGCGAAACCCTACATTTCAGGAAGATAATGCACGACCGCATGTTGCAGGTCCTGTACGGGCCTTTCTGGATACAGAAAATGTTCGACTGCTACCCTGCCCAGCACATTCTCCAGATCTCTCACCAATTGAAAACGTCTGGTCAATGGTGGCCGAGCAACGGGCTTGTCACAATATGCCAGATACCACTCTTGATGAACTGTGGTATCGTGTTGAAGCTGCATGGGCAGCTGTACCTGTACACGCAATCCAAGCTCTGTTTGACTCAATGCCCAGACGTATCAAGGCCGTTATTACGGCCAGAGGTGGTTGTTGTGGGTACTGATTTCTCAGGATTTATGCACCCAAATTGCGTGAAAATGTAATCACATGTCAGTTCTAGTATAATATATTTGTCCAATGAATACACGTTTATCATCTGCATTTCTTCTTGGTGTCGCAATTTTAATGGCCAGTAGTGTATATTTTGATGTTAACAAATTTCTCTTTTTCAGAAATTCTTTTTTTTGTCACTGCCAGTCTACATTTTAATCTTCTCTACTTCGGCCATCGTCAGTTATTTTGCTACTACTGTAAGTGTCTCATTTCCTAATCTAATTCCCTTAGCGTCGCCTGATTTTATTCGACTACATTCCATTATCCTTGTTTTGCTTTCGTTGATGTTTATCTTCTATCCTCTTTTCAAGAAAAGTCTATTCCAATGAACTGCTCTTCCAAATCCTTTGCTGTCTCTGACAGGATTACAGTGCGATCGGCAACCTCAAAGTTTTTATTTCTTCTCCCTTAACTTCAATTCCTACTCCAAATTTTTATTTGGTTTCCTTTATTGCTTTTTCAATGTACAGATTGAATAATATTGAGGACAGTCTACAACTCTGTCTCATTTCGATCTGAACCATTGTTTCCCTTTCATGCCTCTCCTTTCTTATAACTGCTGTCCGGTTTCTTTACAAGTTGTAAATAGCCTTTCACTCCCTGTATTATGCGCCTGTCGCCTTCAGAATTTCAAACAGAATATTCCAGTCAACATTGTCAAAAGCTTTCTCTAAGCCTAAAAATGCTGTAAACTTATTTGTGTCTTCCCTTAAAATATCTTCTGAGATAAGTCGTAGGGTCGGTATTCCCTGTTGTGTTCCCATACTTCTACGGGATCCAGACTGATCTGCGGCGTCGGGTTCTACTAGTTTTTTCCATTCTTCTGAAAAGGATTCGTTTCAGTGTTTTGCAACCACGGCTTATTAAACCGATAGAACGGTAATTTATACATCTGTCAGCACTTGCTTTCTTTGGAATTGGAATTATTATACTCTTCTTGAAGTCTGAGGCTATTTCGTCTGTCTCATACAGCTTGTGCTCTGTCTCTTATGAACTCGATGTTGAGGGGACGTTAAAACCAATCTTCCTTCCTTCCCTCCACGAGTAATTCCTACAGCTGATTTCATGTGGTTTTGTACAACTACCCTCCGCAATGCTCGAGCTCCGTGTCCGTCACTACATAAGGTCAGCGTTGTCTTGGTTTATCTGTGGTTATTCTTTGGTGTTTCCATTTCACAAGTACATCACCATCGGTCGACTTGCGCAGCTTCAGAACGGTTGAAATGTCTCTGATGGAGTTCTTACTTACGTGATATCCAATGACTGACCCCGTTCGAGGTCACTGAACTTTACTAATCGACCCATTCCGTTGTGACTATTTCTCTATTGACAAGAAAGTAGTCACCGTCTCTTGTTATATCAACCTCCCGTGACATCTAGGAGCAATTCTGCGTTACATAGACGTGCCCAGATACATTTGATCGAAGGGTGTATTACCGTCGTATGATAACTGTTCGATAGTAAAAAAAGTGCCTTTTTATTTATTCTTGTGCTAGGAAGAAACGAATTGTATACTGAAACACTGAATTCTCTTGGAACAACGGTAGATAAACAGTAGTAGATACAACGAAATGTCACAGGTTCGACATTACCAATGAGATATCAGACCACAAAATGTTTACTTCATGCAGAAAAGAATAATTTATCGGTTTCCGCAAACTGTCTTTACGATTCCGTGTTGACTTTGCCCACTGTTTGCGTCTTCTTCCCAATGGTTCAAATGGTTCTGAGCACTATGGGACTTAACATCTGAGGCCTCCAGTCCCCTAGAACTTAGAACCACTTAAACCTAACTAACCTAAGGACATCACACACGTCCATGCCCGAGGCAGGATTCGAACCTGCGAGCGTAGCGGTCGCGCGGTTCTAGACTGAAGCGCCTAGAAACGCTCGTCCGCAGCGGCCGGCCGTCTTCTTCCATTTAGCGGAAATACTAGCGATATGCAGTCAATTTTACGACAGTTTTTTCAGGTAATAGCGAAACAATCTGGAACTGTTCTTTAACATTCTTAAAAATTACCTAAGCCATATTAATTACATTTATGAAATCTCCCATCAATCAATCAACCTTTAGTCAACAAACATTGATGTAAAATCCAATGCGAGAATCACCGCTGATTCTTTTATTAGTGTTAAATTACGTAAAATGTATCGACAAAGAAGATGCAGAAGTTCTCTAAGGCCTGCAACTAATTATGCAACGAAATAGTTACTGGGAGAGTGAAAATTGGTCTACAACAACACCGCGCATGATTCTTGAGCCGTAGAAAACACAAGTAGGTAAAGCATGGTGTCGTGAGCTCTGATGAGGCAACCATGTGTGTGTGTGTGTGTGTGTGTGTGTGTGTGTGTGTGTGTGTGTGTGTGTGTCGGCCGGGGTGGCCGAGCGGTTCTAGGCGCTACAGTCTGGAACCGCGCGACCGCTACGGTCGCAGGTTCGAATTCTGCCTCGGGAACGGATGTGTGTGATGTCCTTAGATTAGTTAGGTGTAAGTAGTTCTAAGTTCAAGGGGACTGCTGACCTCAGAAGTCCCATAGTACTCAGAGCCATTTGAACCATTTGTGTGTGTGTGTGTGTGTGTGTGTGTGTGTGTGTGTGTGTGTGAGAGAGAGAGAGAGAGAGAGAGAGAGAGAGAGAGGCAGAGGCCAATGGTGATATCGTCGACGATTTCAAATACCTGCCCAAACACCAGAGAGAATGGATCTGACGATTCTTAGCAGGAGCACCGTATATATGGTGTTTCGGTGGGTATCTGGAACTTCATTTTTGCACTGTGTAGCTGGAGCCAGCCCAAACAAATACCGCTCGTGATGTCCTTCACGCGACGTCTTGTGTCGACGGGAAATGTCGGTTTGTTTCTCGATACAAACAGAATTATTTTTAACGAGTAATTTTACTTGCTATTTCTATGCAATGGTCCCAACGTAGGCTATTGCGATATTCGATTTCTCGATATGTGTTAGCAGGGAAAATAAAACACGAAGAATAACCAGCTACTGAGCAGCGCTGGTTTAAGCAGTCAGCACGGGCCAGTGCGGTACTATCGCTGGAATACTGGGTTCCTTCATGTTTTACTGCCCCCTTTAATACGTGGCGATAAAATGAAAAGCGAACTAGATTAATTTAGATTCCCCTATCGAAAGGGCACGTCAAATTTCGTTTTAAAACTCATTTTGTTTATAAAGGGAAAGAAACCGGCTCTTTCCGTCGAAATTGGGCGCCACATCACTTAGGAAGGACACCCGGTATATAGACTCACTACGGCGACTCGTGTGAAACTGCTAACTAGAGGCCAAAACGCCTTTGTAAGCTGCGGTCGGAAGCTAGAGCGTTATATCATTCGCTGAATGAAGACTGTTGACATCAGTCACTCGACGTGCTATTGGAACCTGACCGCTCCCTATGGGATTGCATACAGGCTGCTATAGGGAGTGCTGATTGTTGTGCTGATAACAACTTTGCAAGGACTTACCGACTTTCTAGTGTTATTCTCCCACCATTGCATTTGTTCGCCCAGGTCGACCCAGGTCGTTCAGGTTTATTAAACCTTGCTTTTGTTTTGTGTTATTTTAACTGTGAATTAACGAATGCAGTGCGCTTTAGTAGGTGAAAGCAAATAAGTGTGTACCAAACCTCAGGCCTACCTACTTCTATTCCTACTACTCCTCTTATCTTACAAGAGGACAGCTCCTACTCGTCATCAACGACTTTGTCCCAATTTCTGGTATACGCAGGGCTTCACCAGAAGTGAAAGGGACAGTAGTAGGAGATCCAGATGGCCGAGCGTTTAGAAAAAAATAGCATTCTTGGTGCGCGCCGGATGAGTAACAGCTATTTATGATAGCATATTGTCCATGCAGAGATTGGCAGAGCGGAAAAACTACAGTACGGTAATCGCAATGTCGTAGGTTCGAATCTCTGTAGCAAAACCAATTTTTTATTGTCTTTTTTTACACTGCAAATAACACGAAACACAAACAAAGTAATCCAGTCTTATACAGTAAAATAGGCTGTAACCCTTCTCGAAAAATTGTTGCCAACGGTCTGCGTAGGCTTAGAAGAGAGCACTGGCAGTTCGGACTAACGATTCAAAAAACGATTGATGAGTACATGACAAAATATATGAATGTCGTTATTATTCCAAAAAAATCTGGAAAATTTTCAAAAGCCTTATGAAAAATATTTGACCGATATGATGAGGCCGAACATGCAGGAGGACAATTTTCCTCTTGTAATTGACTCTTGGGGAGGAGAAACAGATCCAAAATTATACAACGAGACATTTCGACATTTAAGCTAGAAGCATTGCCATCGTGCAGTCTTCAAGTCATTATCCCCTAATGAATTCCTTTATCAGAACACTGTGGTGTCTACGTTTATGGTTATGTTGGTTGGTTGGTTGTTTCGGGGAAGGAGACCAGACAGCGAGGTCATCGGTCTCATCGGATTAGGGAAGGACAGGGAAGGAAGTCGGCCGTGCCCTTTGAAAGGAACCATCCCAGCATTTGCCTGGAGCGATTTAGGGAAATCACGGAAAACCTAAATCAGGATGGCCGGACGCGGGATTGAACCGTCGTCCTCCCGAATGCGAGTCCAGTGTCTAACCACTGCGCCACCTCGCTCGGTATGGTTATGTAAATAATTTGATAAAAAGTTGAAAACTGTTTTTATTTCATCGAGAGAGAGAGAAAATAAATCACATCCTGAGAAGATTGTATCAAAATACATTCCTTTGTACATCATCAGCCATCCTAGCCAGTATTTGGCGTGGCTTGCTGCCCAACTGTGCGATGAGGAAGAATCTTTCATGAATGTAAACCAAAATTTTTCTGTAGAAACTTTAAAGCAACCAGACAAGAGAAGAATTGTTTATAGGTGCAAAATGCTGAGAAAATTACTGCTTCACCTGCTTTTACTATGAATATCACACGAGCACGTGTAAATCATGCACTGTAAAACAGTAAGATCATTTCATATGAAAAATTCTCGTGAAATGAAATTGTGGCATCGTTGGCTGGGGAGCCCCATCCGGGAAAGTTCGGCCGCCGAGTGCAAGTCTTATTTCACATCGGGCGATTTGCGTGCCAGGATGAGGATGAAACGATGTTGAGGACAACACACCACCCAGTCCACGAGCGGAGAAAATCTCCAACCCAGCCGGGAATCGAACCCGGGCCTGCTGCATGGCAGGCAAGCACGTTACCAGTCAGCTAAGCAGGCGGACCAAAATTCTCGTCAACGCCTTGCAATCCCTTCCTGGAAATTTGTTTGCTGTGCTGTATTTTCCTGTGGCTTTTCTTTTCAAGCCTTTTATGAAAACATTAATAAATGCAATTCTTCAGCATTATTTCGATTTATTTGCGATGTAAACAACGTAAAAAAGGCAAATTAGTTTCCGCTGACAGATTCGAACTCGAGATCCTAGAATTTCCATCTGTGTTCTTGCCGCTGTGCTAATCGCTACCTGGAAGCAAAGCTAACATATATGGCTCATGTCTCGCCCGACCCATGCCAAAAATGCTATTTTTTTTTGTAAACGCTTATCCTTCTGGAGTCGAACTCCTCTTTCATTTCTGGTCGAGCCCTTGCATATCTCAGAAATTTGGGCCAAATCGGTGATGACGAGTGGTCTTGGTACCCTTGTCTGCTGTGCCCATCCTTACAAGAAGGAGAAATCACTCTGCGTTTTTTAGATACGGAATGGGTAGACATTTGATTCCTCTTACAGACTCGCTTACCCGTATTTTCAGACCGGCAAGAGCCCAGACGGGTTGTCGCGGCGTGAGTGAAAAAGCGAACAGTTGTGTATTCCGTTTAGAGCGCGAGAGCGGCCGTGGGAGTGATGCCGTTTCATGCGCTGTCGTCACGCTAATCCCGGCGAAGTAGCGACGGCTGCGCGCGTGGCGCGCGCCGTTAATTGAATTGGTGCAACTCGATCACAAACGGCGAAACGGATTAGCCGCGCTATTACTCGCTGTAATTACGCAACGCGCACTTAGCGCGCCGCGCCGGCCCGCGCGACGAGTGCCGGCGCGCTGTCTGTCTCGCTGCCCGCTTTATGCATCCGCAAGTCGCCGCGGACGTCCGTAAACACGGCGCTGGCGAGCGGCAAACTGGAGCGGGCTCGTTGTTCTTCGTTGCGAATACTTAACCTGACACGTCTACAAACAGAATAGAGTTTCTCCTGCCAATGTTGGAACGTGTATAGCCCGATTGTCACTGCGTTTGAGTACATGACCACTATGCCGGGATGTAATTTACTTCCACTAGAGGTGGAAGTCTCTGTGTGGACATTGACCAGAAACATATCTATTTGTTTCTACACGCATTGACATAGCTGATAAAATAGGTCTCCCTAAGAAGTACACGCGCTGAAGAACAAGCAAATATAATTACAAAGTTAAATATAGCCTTAATGTAATCCCAACAATGTAATCTAACCTAAGGCATCAGTACACAGGGTGGACAGAAGTATGGAAATACCGACAGAAATGGACGCTTGAACATAAATGCAGATGCTAGCCAAGCCTTCTGCTCGCACCGTTGTATTTTCTCACTAACGGCACCTGTGCAGTGTCCTCGATTCGTTGCCAGTGTCAGTCGTGTTCTGGGAAGGGTTCTGTGAAGTTGTGAGTGCGTTGTATCGCAGCTCAGTGCATTCTAATGTGGGCAATTTGTTGGTGCTCGTATGGTGCGTTCTTCCGTAACCATGGTTGCCGAAGTATTCGGTGTTTCAAGAGGCATCCTATCGAAGACTCATACCCCATACAGGAAAAGCAGAAAAAAATCTCCGGCTAAGTCACAACGCGGACGAAAGTATGTGTCGAATGATTGTGACAGACGGTCAGTGAAGAGGATGGCGATGAAAAATAAGAGGACGACAGCGGAAGAAGTCATTGCAGAATTGAGTATCGTACTTCTGAACCCTGTCAGCACAAAAACAAAACGAAGAGATCCCCATTGTATTGTATTGTCTTGTATGTTAACCGGAGACCTAAAAACGACGGAGAGGCTCCGTCTCCGCCGCAGCCGCAGTGGTCCACAACCCCACGACGACTGCCGCAGTCCACTTCAACCCTCCGCCGCCCCACATCGAACCCAGGGTTATTGTGCGGTTCGGCCCCCCGTGGACCCCCCAGGGAACGTCTCACACCAGACGAGTGTAACCCCTATGTTTGCGTGGTAGAGTGATGGTGGTGTACGCGTACGTGGAGAACTTGTTTGCGCAGCAATCGCCGACATAGTGTAACTGAGGCGGAATAAGGGGAACCAGCCCGCATTCGCCAAGGCAGATGGAAAACCACCTAAAAACCATGCACAGACTGGTCGGTTCACCGGACCTCGACACAAAGCCGACGGACGGATTCGTGCCGGGGACCAGGTGCTCCTTCCCGCCCGGAAAGCCGTGCGTTGTCTGCACGGTCAACCGGGCGGGCTAAATATAGCCTTAATGTAATCCTAAATGGTTCAAATGGCTCTGAGCACTATGGGACTTAACGTCTTATGTCATCAGTTCCCTAGAACTTAGAACTACTTAAACCTAACTAACCTAAGGACAACACACACACATCCATGCCCGAGGCAGGATTCGAACCTGCGACCGCAGCAGTCGCTCGGTTCCGGACTGAAGCGCCTAGAACCGCTCGGCCACCGTGGCCGGCCTGTAAGCCCAACAACAATATAAGGTAACCTACGGCATCAGTACACAGGGTGGACTGAAGTATGGAAACACCGCCAGAAATGGACGCTTGAACATAAATGCAGATGCTGGGCAAACCTCCTGCTCGCACCGTTGTACTTGACCGCTAACGGCACCTAACATAACTAATGAGGAAGTATTGAATAGGATTGGGGAGAAGAGAAGTTTGTGGCACAACTTGACCAGAAGAAGGGATCGGTTGGTAGGACATGTTCTGAGGCATCAAGGGATCACCAATTTAGTATTGGAGGGCAGCGTGGAGGGTAAAAATCGTAGGGGGAGACCAAGAGATGAATACACTAAGCAGATTCAGAAGGATGTAGGTTGCAGTAAGTACTGGGAGATGAAAAAGCTTGCACAGGATAGAGTAGCATGGAGAGCTGCATCAAACCAGTCTCAGGACTGAAGACCACAACAACAACAACAACGGCACCTGTGCAGTGTCCTCAATACTTTGCTAGTGTCATTCGTGGTCTGGATAGTGTTCTGTGAAGTTGTGAGTGCGTTATGTCACAGCTCAGTGCATTCTAACTTGGGCAATTTGTTGGTGCTCGTATGGTGCGTTCTTCCGTTGCCATGGTTGGCGAAGTATTTGGTGTTTCAAGAGGCATCCTATCGAAGACTCTTATCCCATGCAGGAAAAGCAGAAAAAAAATCACTGGCTAAGTCACAACGCGAACGAAAATATGTGTCGATGATTATGACAGACGGTCAGTGAAGAGGACTCTGATGAAAAATAACAGGACAACAGCGGCTGAATTGAATATCGCTCTTCCGAACCCTATCAGCACAAAAACAAAACGAAGTGATCTCCATAATCAGAAAACTGCAGGGAGAGCTGGAATTCCAAAAACACTTATGAGTGATCCTAAGGCCCGAACAGGAAAACGTGATGCCGCAGCCACAGAAACTGGACTGTGAAGCAATGGAGGAATGTGATTTGGTCAGACGAGTCTTGTTTCACACTGTTTCCAACATCTGTCCGAGTTTACGTCCGAATAGCCAGACATGGCAAGGGTTCGGCGATGATTTGGGCAACCATGTCGTGGCAGTCCAGGAGTCTCATGGGTGTGTGTATGATTATTGAACCGGGTACCTAGAAACGACGGAGAGGCTTCGTCCCGCCGTAGCCCTTAGTGGTACACAACCCCACAACAGGCCACAGCAGTCCACCTACCTCACTGCCGCCCCACACCGAACTCAGGGTTATTGTGCGATTCGGCCCCCAGTAGACCCTCCCCCCTCGGATACGTCTCATACCAGATTACAGTAATTATAATGTACACGTATGTGGAGACAATGTTTGCGCAGCAATCGCCGACGTAGTGTAACTGAGGTGGAACAAGGGGAACCAGTCCGCATTCGCCGAGGCAGATGGAAAGCCGTCTTACAAACCATCCACAGGCTGGCCGGCACACCGGACCTCGACACTAATCCGCTGGGCGGATTCGTGCCGCGGATTTGTGCCTTCCCTGCCCGGGAAGCAGCGCGTTAGACCGCACAGCTAGCCGGACGGGATGGTCTCATGGGTACTATGCGAGGTTGTATTACTGCCAAATATTATGTGAGCATTTTGACTCATCATGTCCATCCCATGGTACAATGTGTGTTCCCCAATGGCAATGCTGTGTTTCAAGACGACAGGCTCTGTGATCACGCAGCTCGCACTTTCTAGGTCTAGTTTTGTGAACATGAGGATGAACTGTCGCATCTCCCATGGCTATCGTAGTCACCAGATATCAGTATTATTGAGCCTTTGCGAGACACTTCGGAGATCGCTGTCCACCTCCATTATCGTTAGCTGAACTGGCCACTATTTTGTGGGAAGAATGGTATCATATTCCCTTGAAGACCATACAAGATCCACATTTATCCATTCCATGACGACTGGAAACTCTTTTGAATGTCAGTCATTTACCTGCACTTTATTAGGCATGTTAATGTGCTGTGTTTTTGGTGTTCCGTATTTTTGTTTATGGCACTGACACCGAACGACAGGGTAGCACCTCATTTGAACTGATTCTCCGTGGCATCTCCACAGTCCTATCAGCCGCGCCATCTAACGGTGTACTTACTAAGCTGTTTTCTCAAAATTAAAACTTGCCACTAAACTCTAGTTGCATGTAGCTCTACGGGGTGGCGTTAACTTGCATCAGTTGTACGTAATTGGAAACGTACTAACCCTTGCAAAGGTACCATAACCATATAAGATCTAATAACCCAAAATATCAGAAGTCAACAAAACATCACGAATGTCAGTCTAGCTCAGCTGAAGATATTGCAGACGTGTCCGACGCAGTCCATAGGTGATCTCTAGTCCTTGCCACTTGTTCGTCTTCTCTTCCTCCGTCGCCTGCTGCAACGTGGCTTTAGCCGACCCACTGTAATGATCTGCAAGCCTACTGAACACAGTTACACGCTGCGTAAGATATTGTGAACATTGATATCTCTCAGAAGATGTTTCTCAATGTCTCTAACAAAGTTCTAATGACTGCAATCGAAAACAACATATTTGGGTTTTCCTTCTGTACCACACACACGCACACACACACAGTCACTACTCACTACACACACACACACACACACACACACACACACACACACACACACACACACATAATCGCGCGCACACACATCTTCCTTCAGTTCTCCTCTTTGTTCTGAACAAGCAGATGGGATACGATTTGTAACCAGTCAATAAATACTTAAGCCATGCTGATGGCTGCATCTGCTTCATTCTGCGCAGTTAACCCGCTCTTGGCTGGAGCTTATAATCTCTTTTACACGGCATTTTTGCAATACATGCGACGTGTGACTGCATTTATGTACATGGAGGGATGGTCCTAACTGATAGTATCATACAATGTTTCGCATTCGAAATTGAAACATTAAGGGATTATCAATTACGCAAATCAATACTTACAGAGGAGTGCTTTGAGATTGTGTGTAGTCCTTAAATAGCCACTTCACAGATCTTAATGCAAATTCAAATGAAATCCTTTCATAAAATTTGAAATTTTGTAGGTTACCTGAGAACTAAGGCTAGTTAACTTAAATAAAAAAGCAACAGTATTGAAGATTCAAAAACTTATTCTTTCGAGTGATTGTTACTAACATTGATACAAAATAGCATAAATTTTACAAAAATATCAAAATGTTAATCTATAGGCACGTGAATCTCACGGATCACAATGACTTTAAATTTATAGTTTTTCGAGCCTTCAGCCTCTTTCGTAAAATGCTGTGGCCGAAGGTGCACTGCTCTTTAGAAAATTAGTTTTAACAATATACTTTTTGTGTTTTTTAATTGTTGTCTCAAGTGTCTAGTTTTCGTCGCATTCCATCTACGGCGTTGCGAATCTGTGTTATTGTCTTTTTTTATTCGATATTACCTAGCTATTTAGTATACCTTACACACATCTAATTTTCAGCATTCTTTTGTAGTACCATATTTCAAAAG
Source organism: Schistocerca piceifrons (assembly GCF_021461385.2). Taxonomy (NCBI): domain Eukaryota; kingdom Metazoa; phylum Arthropoda; class Insecta; order Orthoptera; family Acrididae; genus Schistocerca; species Schistocerca piceifrons. The sequence continues at coordinate 265,098,834 of NC_060141.1, forward strand.
CTTTGTCTATGCTGCTTATCGTCCACATTTCACATCTACACAAGGCTACACTGCAAATAGATATCTTCAAGAACAACCTACTAATGCGTAAATCTATATCCGAAGTCCAAAATTTCTCTTGATATTGCTAGTCTGTGTGTGATACATCCTCTCTATTTCGCGCATGCCAGTTACTTTACTGCCCAAATAGCAAAACTCATCTATTACTTTTGAGTGTCTGAGTTTCTAATTTAATTCCCTCACCATCGCCTGATATAAGTCAACTAAATTCCATTACATTTACTTTCATTTGGTTGATGTTTATGTCATACGATCTTTTCAAGACGCCACCTATTTCTTTCAATTGCTCTTCCAAGTCCTTGGCTCTTCCAAGTCCTTTATCGTGTCTGATAGAATTACAATGTCATCGGCAAACCGTATTTTTTTTATTTCTTCTCTTTAAACTTTAATTCCTCTTCCACGTTTCTCCTTGCCTTCATGTCCTGCAGCTCTCACAGCTGCAGTCTGGTTTCTGTGTTGCCCGCATCTCGTGGTCGTGCGGCAGCGTTCTCGCTTCCCACGCCCGGGTTCCCGGGTTCGATTCCCGGCGGGGTCGGGGATTTTCTCTGCCTCGTGATGGCTGGGTGTTGTGTGCTGTCCTTAGGTTAGTTAGGTTTAAGTAGTTCTAAGTTCTAGGGGACTGATGACCATAGATGTTAAGTCCCATAGTGCTCAGAGCCATTTGAACCATTTTGTTTCTGTGTTACGTAAATAACTGATAATATAAAAAAAATACCATGTGCCTCAGACAGCGAATACTAAAGGTAATGGTTCAAATACCATGTTATAAATGGAGCAGAATCACAGAAATGCTGACACAATAATTATTATGTTTATCTTACGGATAGAGATGGAAAATCGGTGAAAGTCAATTTTTTCTAATTGATGAGTTTTAGCATGTATTTTTCAATTTTGTTGTATAAAGTCAGTTTTTTGCCATGAGTTTCATAAGAAAGATTTATATGATATGAAATAAAGTTTATGGCTGGTAAATTAATGTTTTAAGAGGCAGTCCCCTAGAACTTCGAACTATTTAAACCTAACTAACCTAACGACATCACAAACATCCATGTCCGAGGCAGGATTCGAACCTACGACTGAAGAATTAGAAAATGCCATTGCGACGGGCACAAGTTATAACTTCGTTAACAACCTCGTGCACTAGAACGTTATTCTTGCCCTCTGTATTGGTAATGTTAACTAAATGATCTGAAGTCAGTGAAACGTGAAGGCATTTGAAAAATCTCAATATACGTCAGAAATTTCGCAAAAGAAAATTATGTGAATCATTGGAAAAAGATGAAATACTTGTAGCAGCGAGTTAAAATTGTAAAATAATCTAATGTTAACAAATTTATACGAAAATATTAAATAATTTATCACAAAAAACCTGTTATAAAATTGTTCTAGCATGATTAAATGCACTGTTATTACAGGCAATGTTTCCTGAAGTGTTCCTTCTGAGTTCACCCTTTCAAGGATAAAGGTAAGAGCCGGCCGGTGTGGCCGAGCGGTTCTAGGCGCTTCAGTCTGGAACCGCGTGACCGCTATGGTCGCAGGTTCGAATCCTGCCTCTGGCATGGATGTGTGTGATGTCCTTAGGTTAGTTAGGTTTAAGTAGTTCTAAGTTCTAGGGGACTGATGACCTCAGATGTTAAGTCCCATAGTGCTCAGAGCCATTTGATAAAGGTAAGACATTTGGTATGTGATGCTTTTGCTCCATATTTTAAAACGCAGTTGGTGGAAGATACTGAGAGACCACAGTTATCTCTCTGATTTGTTGAAACTGTGAATGCACCTTCAAGGAAAGCGCTTAAAATTTTAGTTAAATACTGGTCTGATCTCAGACAAATGATGTGACACGACCTCCTACAGACTTCCTTTATTGGGAAAGCCACTGTTCGTGATATTAACTCAAAGTTAAATGAAGCTTTAGATAATGCGCAGTTTTCTCGTTCAAAGCCGGTAATGATAGAGTGTGGTGGACCAAATGTTAACATAACTGTGTATCATCTTATGGATGACTCTGATTCTGTCAGGAAAAAACAGTTGATTGGTCTTGGCGTACGAAACATACTCATCGTGCGTAATGCTTTCCAAAAGCGATTATGGGACTTTGTTGACAATGATTCGGATACGATCTTTTTTTATTAAAACTGATGTAATGGACAAACATGTCGTTGGAATCATTTTGAAAGAAATGCAGTCATATATAAAATTTCCGGACATCGGTTTGCGGAAAATGTTTCCTCTGGATGGCTGACTTTATAACATGCTGGAGAGAGACTTTTGGAACAATGATCAGCTGTTGAAAAACACTTTCTTCAGTTCCTATAACAGCACAAAAGTAAGTTGATGAGTTCCTTGGAATACAAGAATATTGTTTAACTATTAAAAGACAAAATTACCAAAGCAGAAATTAAGTTTTCTTTGTGCAGGTGCTCATAAATGAAGATTCACTTCTTTCATAAGAGAGATTCTTCAATGCTTCTAATCTGTAATGAGCTCATAAACCTCGTCAGAACACCCATGAACCGATTTTGTGTTAGTGCCTCTCCACTAAGCCTGTAAGCATTTTGTGATACGTATTGCTTGCCATTAGCGACCATAGAGGAAATGACTACCTGAAGAAGGTAAGAGCACGACAGAGGCTATATTTCCTTTCGGGTGGAAAGCTCTATGTGTCTGCCTGTACTCCGGAAAATTCTCTTTGGCTAGACCTGTATCGTTATGTCTTCGATTTTTGGGTCCTGCAAAGAGAGTGAAAAATGGATCACACTAAAACACAATGAAATCATCTGCAGTTCTTCCAACTGAGTACAGGGAACATGCACTAGTTGGTGAATGTAAAATATTAATTTTAGAAGAAGGAAAATCAAGTAGAGATATGAACCCAGTGTACGTTTACTGGAGTCATTTTGAGAAGACTTATGACTCTGGAGAAAAGAAACACTCCACTGTTATGAAAATTGTGAAGGCTGCGCGTGCACTTGCACATGGCAATGTGAACGTATAAAGAGTATTCTCACTGCCGGGGAACATTTTGAATGAAGAAGACACCGAAAAGAACAGTGGATCCTGAACTGACTGTAAGAAATGCTATGGTGAATGTATTTGAGGCGAAGGCACATTTTTTAATTATCGCACGTGAACTTTTTCAATTGCCAAGCACAGCTCATGCCAGATACAAGCAGTATTATGAAGGTGAAGAGACAGTGTCCGAGGAAAAACTGAGGAAACAAGAAGAATAGATCACGTTTCCATCTCCTCCAAATGTGAAAAAGAAATATTGAACACACGTGTCCGAAAATCTCTAAACCTCGACTCCGATCACTATCTCACGAAAATAAAAACTAAACTGATCCCACAAAACAAACAGAAAAGCAGAAACGGTGAATATAAAAACAGAAATAAAATAAATTTTGATCTTACAACCCTGAGAAATTACAACCTTAAGTCCAACTCTAACCTCAAGGATTTTCAGAAAAAACTAAAGACATTCTCCCCTTCACAAAACCTCCAAGAACTTCAGAACAACTTGATTGAGGCAACAGAAACAACCTTTCCAAAAAAGAGCAAACCGAGACACCCGTGGTAGGACAGCAACTGTAATGAAGTTCTGCATGAAAGACTTAAACCCTGGAAAAAGTGGAACTCACATAAAACTGAAAACAACTTTGATGAATTTAAGCAAGCCAGAAAGAATGCCTCGAAAACTATTCGCAACACCAAGAGACAATATGAAAAACAACAACTGGACTCAATCGAAGAGAATTTCAAGAAATGCAACACGGCAGCTTGGTACAAAACATTCAACCAGAAACTCCGAGGATACCAGTCCCCTTGCCTAAACCTTATGAGAAATAATAAGACTCTCGCCACCAACAATACTGAAAACTGTGAAATCCTGGCTGAATATTTTGAGACACTCCTAAACTGCCAAACACCCATCCAGACTCTCAGTTTTACGCAACCAGAAACATTACCAACACATTCAACACCTCCGACACGAGAGGAAATCACAAACATAATCAAAAATCTCAAAAACAGGAAAGCATGTGGAGAAGACACAATTACAGCAGAAATGCTCAAGCTTGGGGGAGAAACATCAGTAGAAGCACTACACAAAGAACTTGAACAAGTATGGGAAACCAAGAAAATCCCAAGTCACTGGAAAACTGCCCTAATTCACCCTTTGTTTAAAAAAGGTGACAAAAGGGATGTTAACAACTATCGTGGAATATCGCTTCTCCCAGTCCCATACAAAATTCTATCAAAAGCCCTGCTCAATCGTGTATCATCAATTATAGAGGGAAAACTTGAAGAATATCAAGCTGGCTTCAGACCAGGAAGATCCTGCGCCGAACAAATTTTTAACCTCAAAACAACAATGAACTATCTATCTACAAGGAGCAAGAAATATTTCATAACATTCATTGATTTCAAAAAAGCTTATGACTCAATCGAGAGGGACACACTTATCAAAACACTTCGAGAATATGAAATAGATGAAACAACAATCACCATAATCAAAGAAACATTATCAAATACAACATCAAAAGTAAAATTCCAAGGAGAAATTTCACGGCATTTCGAGGTCAAAACCGGCGTCAGACAAGGAGATGCGCTGTCCCCGGTACTCTTCAACTGTGTTCTGGATAAAGTCATAGCAGAATGGAGAAAACTCACGCAAAAACATGGAGTTGAGAACGTCCAAATTGGAGGGAAGTGCTACAAAGCCATTGAAACCAATTGTTTTGCCTTCGCTGACGATCTCGCCTGTCTAGCTTACACACAAAAAGACACAATAAAACAAATAGAATTACTTAAAGAAACTGCTGAAAAAGCAGGCTTGCAAATTTCATTTGAAAAGACAGAAATCATTACAAATATCAAAAATCCACCAAAGAAAATAACTACGAAATACGGGAAAATACAGGTATCTAAACATTTTAAATATCTTGGTGAACTAATTCAGCCTGTGGCAAAAGGTCATCCAGCCTGCAGGGCTAGAATACAAAAACTAAAGACAGCAACTCACTACTGCAGACAAATGTATTCAAAAAAATGTATATCCAAAAACATTAAACTCAGACACTACCAGACTGTCATTAGACCGCAGATGCATCAGAAACACTGGCAAATTTTACATACGCAGAACAGATAGAAAATCGTGAAAGAAGAATTGTGAGGGCAATTCTTGGACACAGGAAAATAACAGATGATCAAGGCAAGTCTGTATACAGATTAAAAAGCAACAAAGAAGTGTATACGAAGTGCAGCAAAATTACAGACGAAATTAGAAAAAGAAGATGCTCCTTTTATGCTCACATCATGAGGATGAACCCGAATAGGCTTACAAAACAAATATTTTCGTACATCGCAAATCTAAAAAATAAAAATTTATGGTTTATCAACACAGAAAGAGATCTAAAAGAAATGGACATAGATCAGGAAACAATATTTAACAGAAAACTTTTTAGAAAAAAACTAAATTCATTCACGGGTTTCGGTGTGAAAATTAAGAAGACTTGTGGAACTAAATGGTCTGAAGAGAGAAAAGCCGCCTTCAGCGCAAGAATGAAAGAAGTGTGGACTGAGAGAAAGAAGACTTCCCAGAAGCGCAAGAAATAACTGTTTTCACGGTCTTTAACGGCCAAATTTGTATAATAATAATAATAAGAGAAATAAAAACTTTTGAGAGCAAGTATGAAAATGAAGTTTAAAAAGAAAAAGTGCATATCAAGCTCGATAGACAGACACTGAAGAAAACGAAAAAGGAAGAAAAGGTGAAAAGTTGACTGTTGACAGATTAATGCACGATGCAAACAAATGTTTAAAAGAATCAATGAAAAAAAGGACCTGATGAGAATTTGTGTGGCCCAAGCAACGTTGGAGAGTGCGACGAAAAGAAGAATATGAGAGGAGAAGAAAACTAAAGGTACAGAAATGGTACAGAAAGCAGTTGATTAGCGAAGAAGAAAAACTAAGTGAGACTCCGCGACCTAATTTTGCAAAGAAAGCTTGATGATTTTCCATATTACATTTAAAAATTGTAAATATTCTGTGTATATTATTCCACAAATGGTACTATACAGCTGCTCTTTAAAGCTTTTTCTAGTTTTAGCTATATTGTGCTGAATTGGAGCGTGTCACTATTATTACTACAATACACTGAGGTGGCAGATGGCGACAGTATCGCTTGCACAAAGTATAAAGGGGCGGTGCATTGGCAGCGAAGTCATTTGTACTCAGGTTATTAGTGAGAAAACATTGCCCACACGACGGGTATCAATAGACACTGAACGCAGAATGGTAGTTGGAGCTAGACGCATGGGAAATTCCATTTCAGAAATCTTCAGGGAACTCAATTTTCCGCGATCCACAGCTTCAAGAGTGAGCCGAGAATGCCAAATTTCAGGCATTACATCTCACCAGTGGCCGACGACCTTCATTTAACGAGCGACAGCGCTGTTTGCGTTGAGTTGTCAGTGCTTGAAATAACTGCGGAAATCAATTGGGACGTACGACGAACGTATCCGTTAGGTATGGTGAAATTTGGCGTCAGTGGGCTGTAGCAGCAGACGACCGACGCGAGTGTCTTTGTTAACAACACGCCTGCAGCGCCTCTCCTGCGTTCCGCCACCATAACGTTTGGACCCTAGACGAATGAAAAACCGTGGCTTGGTTACATGAGTTCCGATTTCAGATGGCAAGGACCGATAGTAGGATTTGAGTGTGGCGCAGATACCACGAAGCCGTGGAACCAGGTTGTAAACGAGTCACTATGCAAGTTGGTGGGGGCTCCAAAATATGTACGCTGTGTTTACAAGAAATGTCCTGGGTATTTTGGTCCAACTGGAAATGGTTATGTTCGGCTATTTGGACATCCATTTTCAGCCATTCATGGATGGAAGGTACGGATGCGCCATGTCAACGGGCCACAACTGTTCGTGACTGATTTGAAGGACTTTCTGGGCAATTCGAGCCATCCAGATCACCTGACATGAATCCTGGTAAGAGCTGACGGTAGGATTCGAGTGTGGCGCACACCCCAAGAAGCCCTGGACCCACGTTGTTAACAAGGCGCTTGTGCAAGCTTGTGGTGGCTCCATAATAGTGTGGACTGTGTTTACATGAAGTTGACTGGGTCGTCTGCCCCAACTGAACAGATAATTGACTGGAAATAGTTCGCCTGCATGGACTCCATGTTCCCAAACAACGTTGATATTTTTATGGATGGCAAGGTGCCATATCGCCGGATCACAATTGTTCGCTATTGGTTTGAAGAACATTCTGAACAATTCGAGCGAATGATTTGGCCACCCATATCGCCCGGCCCGACACGAGCGCCAATCAGACATTAATGGGATATGATCGAGAGATCAGTTCGTGCACGAATTCTTACACTAGCAAACTTTCAAATTATGGTCGACTATAGAGGCAGCATGGCTCAATATTTCTGATAGGGACTTCCAACGACTTGTTGAGTCCATGCCACGTCGAGCTGCTGCACTACGCCCCGAAAAAGGACGTCCGAAGCGATATTAGGAAGTATCTCATTATTTGTGTCACCTCAGTGTAAAGTATGGAAAAGTCAGTTTTTATAGTTAAAATGGTCAATAAGTCAGTAATTTTAGTCTTAAGTTTGGTTTCCATAAATTGTATTGGAAGACTTATCTGTTGCGAGTATCGTACTGGGCTAGTTCCGTTAGACGTGACGTATCAGTTGTGAACCATTTCTTTAAAAAATACAGAAGCCGACTAGGTTTCTCGTTTCCGAAATGTCCCTTCCTAGGAGCTGTGCCATGTCAGTGGGTGACAGATACGATGAAGGACACAACAACAAATTTATTTCGTTAAGCAACTAGGTGTCCAAAATGCATATTGAAGGAGCATGGGATATCCAGGAGGTCATTTGTTGTGAATGAAAATAAAATAAGTTAAATGTGTTTCAGTGCTTTTTTGTTCTGAAAATGTTACAATAAATGTTGAAAATGAGCGCAAGTAACTTCAACGCAGAGCCAGTATCGACGTAGCGGGGTGTCCCGTGTTCGATAAAAAATGTATGTTCTGTAAGTGGGTGGCCGTTGCAAGAATTCTTGCAAATAATTCGTCCTCTGAGTCCAGAGAGGTAGAATACACGTCACTTTTCATTCAGTCCCAGAGAAAGCAGCCTTATTGGACGAGGTCGGTGGATCTTCCAGGTCAATGTACAGATACTCACTAGCCAATTCATCGACGATCGAAATAACGGGCTAATGCTGTAGATACTGACTGTGCGAAATGTGCCGGACGACTTCAGGCTGGAACCAAATTCCCCTCTGATGCGTAGGCGTTGCATGCTCAAATGATGTCGGCATGTGTTCTTGCAAGAAAGGCTATACATTCCTAAGACAAACTATCTGACGACCTGATGTAACTGTTATAAGTGGGTTTTCATCCGCCCATAAATGCGAGTAATGACAACTGCACATGCTTTCTCGAGTAAATCGAGCCTCATTCGTAAGCAGAACGGGAGTACTTTCGCATAGTTCACTCAATATGCGCGTCTGACACCTGGTTGATTGACGATATACTTTTGTTAGCTTCTTCATAATGCCAATTTGAGCACTGAATTTTTAAATACCGTGTATACTTTCCTAACCGAATCGATCTCGCGGCAGGTGGTGGTCATAATTGTTTTGGGCATACATGTATGCAAGCAGACCAATAACGTGTGCACCGTTCGCCCGTCGTCGGAATAGTGTTCACTGTGGTCATGCCTCTACTACATTGTCAGTGGTGGAACACTTTTTCCTCGTGAACATTCCGTCGTAGATTGTGAAAGCACATGAAGACTTCGAGGGAACGAAATCTTTTCTCATCCATAAAATTTGAGTGAAAAGCACTATCCGCTTACCGACAGCTGTACAGTTAGGTGGACTCATATACAGACATACGTGTCTCTCCACGGGAAGCTTTAAATGTGATGACGTGTACAGGAGTATTCAAAAAGAAAGAACAGATTTCAATTGTTTATTACAGACACAGTATAAAAGACAGAAACACATTGCTCTTGTCACTGGATAGAGTAAGGTTCAAAGTTCTGAACGGCGGTGTGTTGTCTGTTTGTAGCGACATGGCGACTACAGCACTAGAGAAATCGCGTGTGTTCGAATTTGCGCGAAGTCAATCCACTGTTCAAGTGCAGCGTGCATTCTGCCATCGATCAAGCAAGAAGACGCCTCTGCACACGCAGATTTATGACTGGCATACAAAATTCTTGGAAGTTGGTTGAACACCAAAGGGAAGAGCACTGGTCGGTGAAGAACGTCTGATGAAAATGTCGAGCGTATCCGAGATGCGTTCACGCGAAGCCCTCGGCACTCCACAAGAGGGCGGGCCAAGAACTTCAACTTTCTTAAACAACGGAGTGGCGTGTTTTGAAACGACGATTGCATATGAAGCCTTATCAGTTGCAGTTACTGCAATAACTGCGTCCCGGCGACCATAAAATAAGGTATATATTGTCATTTCAGTTCACCAGGATATGGCAGAAGACACTTTTATCCGAACTAGTCATCTTTTCGGAAGAATCGACGTTCGATCTATCAGGTAAAGTAACCACCATAACGTCAAAATTTTGGGGCTAGAAAATCCTGGCGTCGTCGTCGAACATGAAACAGGCTCACCGAAACTGAATGTGTTTTGAGCCATTTCTGTCCTCAAAAGTTTATGGACCTTTCCCTTTTGCTGAGAAAACTGTGACAGGAATGTCATATCTGAACATACTGCAAAACTGGATGTATACTCAACTTCACGTAGATTCCAATCATTTCATTTTTTTTTTCTCACTGCCGACCGTTGGTGGCCGAGCCGTTCTAGGCGTTTCAGTCTGGAACCGCGAGACCGCTGCGGTCGCAGGTTCGAGTCCTGCCTCGGGCGTGGATGTGTGTGATGTCCTTAGGTTAGCTAGGTTTAAGTATTTCTAAGTTCTAGGAGACTGATGACCTGAGATGTTAAGTCCCACAGTGCTCAGAGCCATTTGAACCATTTTTCTCACTTTCACCTTGAGGTGCGGCATTATCTTAACAACACCATCCCACAACGTTGGATTGGAAGAAGCTCACAACAAGATCTTGTACATTGTTTTTGTCCCCCCAGTTCACCAGGCCTCACATTTTGCGATTTTGTTTTTCTGTAGACGTACATAAAAGACAGAGCCTTTGTCCCACCAATGGCAGCTAGTCTTCAAAAGCGGAGAAATCGAATTGTTGAAGTTGACGATTTAATAAACAAGGACTTATTGATTCGAGCGTTGAAAAAGTGGGCTACAGTTCCAATGTTTCGCGAACATCGCATGGTGCTCATGTTGAGTGTGTAACATAGTGTCTGTGCGAACATAAAACTTGCGCCGGCCAGGGTGCCCAAGCGGTTCTAGGCGCTACAGTCTGGAACCGCGCGACCACTACGGTCGCAGGTTCGAATCCTGCCTCGGGCATGGATGTGTGTGATGTCCTTAGGTTAGTTAGGTTTAAGTAGTTCTAAGTTCTAGGGGATGGATGACCTCAGAAGTTAAGTCTCATAGTGCTCAGAGCCATTTGAACCATTTTGAACATAAAACTTGCAACCTTCCTCTATCCTGTGACATGCGCAGTGTGTTTCTATCTGTCACAGTTCGTCTGTAATAAACAAATGACATATGTTCTTTCTTTTTGAATCACCCTGTACATTCTGCACATTTCAAAGCTGACCTGATTCGTAGCTGATTCATTGCTGGTAATGGCGAATCTGTGTGATACACTTACCATAATTCTTGTAAACTTTCTGTAATTTATGGAATATATGTATTATGTATGAAAGGAAAACTTCGTCCGTTGCCGAACTGCACTTTCAAAAATTCCACAGGTGATAGCAGATAACCTTGGTGGAAATCCTCACGAACGTCTGCCAGAGAACACCTGCAAATGGTCAAAGGTATTGAAACGGATCTTTGAGCAGAGCGCAAACATGGAAAATGCTGGGCAATGTGAACGGCGCGGCACCCTCCCGTGTGGCGCGCGCCGTGGAGTCCGGGAGTCGCGCTGGCCTTGGCGCGCAGCCAGGTGGCGGCGAAGGACGGCGCGCCAGCTGCCGCGCGCGCCGCCGACGGCTCGCCTGCGCAACTCACCGCTCAGGACACGCAGAAAAACTCAGGTTTGTTGCACCAGTCACCAACTCGTGTATTTTGAACAATAATTAGTGGACGTAATTTATACAAACAAACTTGTAAACAAGAATTGCTTGGCATTCATGCGGGATACGGCGCAATGTAGGTAAAAGTAAATTCTCAATGGACGTGAAACGATTGTCTAAAAGCAGTTAATGTGTCAGGTAGCGTAAGGTAGAGAAGCGCGGACCTTCTGTACGGAAAATACTGACAGCCTTGGGAGAGCCAGGCCTGATAAAACTCTACAATCTAGTGAGCAAGATGTATGAGACAGGCAAAATACGCTCAGACTTCAAGAAGAATAGAATAAATAATTCCAATCCCAAAGAAAGCAGGTGAAGACAGATGTGAAAATTACCGAATTATTAGTTTAGTAAGCCATGGCTGCAAAATACTAACGCGGATTCTTTACAGTCGAATGGAAAAACTGGTAGAAGCCGACCTCGGAGAAGATCAATTTGGATTCTGTAGAAATGTTGGAACACGTGAGGCAATACTGACCCTACGATTTATCTTAGAAGCTAGATTAAGGAAAGGCAAACCTACGTTTCTAGCATTTGTAGACTTAGAGAAAGCTTTTGACAATGTTGACTTGAATACTCTCTTTCAAATTCTGAAGGTGGCAGGGGTAAAATACAGGGAGCGAAACGCTATTTACAATTTGTACAGAAACCAGAGGGCATTATAAGAGTCGAGGGGCATGAAAGGGAAGTAGTGGTTGGGAAGGGAGTGAAACAGGGTTGTAGCCTATCCCCGATGTTATTTAATCTGTATATTGAGCAATCAGTAAAGAAAACAAAACAAAAATTCAGAATAGGAATTAAAATCCGTGGAGAAGAAATGAAAACTTTGAGGTTCGCCGATGACATTGTAATTCAGTCAGAGACAACAAAGGACCTGGAAGAGCAACTGAACGGAATGGACAGTGTCTTGAAAGGAGGATATAAGATGAACAACAACAAAAGCAAAACGAGGATAATGGAATGTAGTCTAATTAAATCGCGTGATGCTGCGGAAATTAGATTAGGAAATGAGACGCTTAAAGTAGTAAATGAGTTTTGCTATTTGGGGAGCAAAATAACTGATGATGGTCGAAGTAGAGAGGATATAAAATGTAGGCTGGCAATGGCAAGGAAAGCGTTTGTAAGAAGGGAAATTTGTTAGCATCGAGTATAGATTTAAGTGTCAGGAAGTGGTTTCTGAAAGTATTTGTATGGAGTGTAGCTATGTATGGAAGTGAAACGTGGACGATAAATAGTTTAGACAAGAAGAGAATAGAAGCTTTCGAAATGTGGTGCTACAGAAGAATGCTGAAGATTAGATGGGTAGATCACATAACTAATGAGGAGGTATTCAATAGAATTGGAGAGAAGAGAAATTTGTGGCACAACTTGACTAGAAGAAGGGATCGCTTGGTAGGGCATATTCTGAAGCATCAAGGGATCATCAATTTAGTATTGGAGGGCAGAACGGAGGGTAAAAATCGTAGAGGGAGACCAAGAGATGAATACACTAAACAGATTCAGATGGATGTAGGTTGCAGTAGGTACGGGGAGATGAAGAAACTTGCACAGGATAGAGTAGCATGGAGAGCTGCATCAAACCAGTCTCTGGACTGAAGACTACAACAACCCACTGGGAATGGCGAAGAGGTATGCTGAGGATAACGAGAAGGAATGAGAAGCTAAGAAAGAAAACAGCTAGGAGCTGAGAATGTCATAGTGAGAGTTATGAAACTGAATAAGGTATGGTCGAGAAAGGCACCGGACAAATGAAAACGAAAGCTGAATAAGGGAGGTTCAAGGGGTTTTTTCTCGTGATACGTCTAATCCCCAGAGAAAACCGAATGGAAGATGGGTGGATGGCATATTGTAGTTTGTACGTTTAACCTGACTTCATACAGTACAAAAAATATTTGAAAATTATATTGAAACGGAAAGAAATGTGTATAGATAAGAGTAGCACTTCAACGCAAGCTCAGTAAGGTGTGTACACATTCAATCATATCAGCCGTCCGTTGTGGCCGAGCGGTTCTAGGCGCTTCAGTCTGGAACTGCGCGACCGATACGGTCGCAGGTTCGAATCCTGCCTCGGGCATGGAAGTGTGTGATGACGTTATGTTGGTTAGGTTTAAGTAGTTCTAAGTTCTAGGGGACTGATAACTGAGTCCCATAGTGCTCAGAGCCATTTGAACTATCAGCCATATCCATCAATTTACTAGGTATAACTGTGGGAAGCATTATGAATAGGTTTGAGCACATTAGATCAGTTATAAAGAGTATACGTAGCAGAGTTTCCTTGTGTGAAAGAGTATGTACTCTTCCACTTCATTTTATTTCTGCATGGACTTCTGCGCAGCGGACTGAACATGTTGTTGTTGTTGTTGTGGTCTTCAGTCCTGAGACTGGTTTGATGCAGCTCTCCATGCTACTCTATCCTGTGCAAGCTTTTTCATCTCCCAGTACCTACTGCAACCTACATCCTTCTGAATCTGCTTAGTGTATTCATCTCTTGGTCTCCCTCTACTGAACATAAACATCACAATTGTCTGTGTAGCGGTAGCGGTTCCCAATTTCACAACGAAAGTCTACTTCAGAAACGGCGTGTTTCCCGTATGGTTTAGAGACATATCTCCGACAGCAGCGAGTCTGCTTGCCCGCGTGAGACACAAGAACCACTAACCATAGCAAGAGGACGCAAGACGAACATGTAGATACAGTGCATTCAGAAGAATCACATTCTGCACAGACGTGAAGTATGTGTCTATGTGAGTGGGGAAGATAACTGCCATTCATCTTCAATATCCATCGTAGTAGATGGCGGGAACGCAGCTGTTTGTGCGTAGCAATTGTGAAAACAGTAGCTTCTGGCTGCAAGGGTGGTTTTAAAACTTTAAAGTGTCGTCCTATTGTCTGGAGTGCTAGCAGATTGCGAGACAAAAGGAAAAGAATTTAACGTTATCAGTGGGGTGTACAAACAGCCTAACTCATACCATACTTCAGAGCACGGGAAAATGCGTGACTTCTGTAAATACAATTCATGCATTGTAGTGCACGAAAAATTTTAGCAATCTGTTATTTTTCCCTGATATATTGCTTTTGTATTACCTACGCCGTGTGCAAGTCTGAACAGTCACCATCTCGTGACCACACACAGTTTTCTAAAGCAAATATACATGGTTGGACAGAAATATCAAAACACTGCGAGAAATGCATGCTTCAACATTAATGCAGATGCTAACCGAGCCTACAGGTTGCGATGTTGTATTTGGCAACGAACAGAACCTGTGGAATGCCCTCAGTAAGTTGCAAGTGCCAGTCATAATCAGAAAAGCGTTCTTTGTAGTTGGCAGTGCATTGTGTCGGAGCGAAGTGAATTCGAATGTTGGCAAACTGTTGGTGCCCGTATGGTATGTGCTTCCGTCGCCAAGGTAGCCGCAGTGTCTGGTGGCTGAAGAGGCACCGTATCGAAGATTTATGCCACGTACAGGGAAAGCGAAGATCGCCCGCTGAGTCACAATGCGGACGGATGTGTGTGTTGAGTAATGGTGACGGACGATCAATGAAGAAAACAATAATGAAAAAGAAGAGGACGAACTGAATTTCACCCTGTCTGCACCGGAACAACGCGAAGTGAGCTCCATAAGCTGGGAATTACAGGGCGAGCTGGAATACGAACGTGTGGTGCCGAAGCCATAAAATCTGGACTATGAAACAATGGAAGAAAGCCATTTGGTCAGATCAGTCTTGTTTCATACTGTTTCTAACTTTTGACTTTACATCCCAAGGGTGGAACGTGGAACGGCTTCAGTGATGATTTGGGCAGCCATATAGTGGTATTCCACGGGCCTAAGGTTACTCTGCAAGGTGGCATTACTGTCAAGTATTATGTGATTATTTTGGCTGATCGGACCCGTCCCGTGGTATAATGTTTGTTCCCCGGCGGTGATGCTGAATTCCAAGACGACACGGCCCCTGTTCACACATCTCGCTGCGTCCAGGACTGGTTTTGTGAGCATGAGGATGATTTGTCGCATCGCCCCCCGGCCAACACAGTCACCGTATCTCAAGATTATCAATCTTTTGTGATATGCGTAGGAGAGAAGGCTGGCTGATCGTTATACACTTCATCTACATCTACATCTACATGGATACTCAGCAAATTACATTCAAGTGCCTGGCAGAGGGTTCATCGAACCACCTTCACAATTCTCTATTATTCAAATCTCTTATAGCGCGCTGAAGGAATGAACACCTATATCTTTCCGTACGAGCTCTGATCTCCCTTATTTTATCGTGGTGATCGTTTCTCCCTCTGTAGGTCGGCGTCAACAAAATATTTTCGCATTCGGAGGAGAAAGTTGGTGATTAGAAATTCGTGAGAAGATTCCGTCGCAACGAAAAACGCCTTTCTTTTAATGATTTCCAGCCCAAATCTTGTATCATTTCAGTGACACTTTCTCCACTATTTCGCGATAATATAAAATGTGCTGCCCTTCTTTGAACTTTTTCGATCTGGAAAGGATTCCACGCAGCGCAGCAGTATTCTAAAAGAGGACGGACAAGCGTAGCGTAGGCAGTCTCCTTAGTAGGTCTGTTACATTTCCTAATTGTCCTGCCAATAAAACGCAGTCTTTGGTTAGCGTTCCCCACAACATTTTCTGTGTGTTCCTTCCAGTTTAAGTTGTTCGCAGTTGTAATACCTAGGTATTTAGTTGAATTTACAGCTTTTAGATTATACTGCTTTATCGTGTAACCGAAGTTCAACGAGTTCCTTTTAGCACTGATTTGGATGACCTCACACGTTTCTTTATTTAGGGTCAACTGCCACTTTTCGCGCCATTCAGATATCTTTTCTAAATCGTTTTGCAGTTTGTTTTGATCTTCTGATGACTTTATTAGTCCATAAACGACAGCGTCATCTGAAACCAACCGAAGACAGCTGCTCAGATTGTCTCCCAAATCGTTTATATAGATAAACAACAGCAAAGAGCCTATAACACTACCTTGGGGAACGCCAGAAATCACTTCTATTTTACTCGATAACTTTCCGTCAATTACTACGAACTGTGACCTCTCTGACAGGAAATCACAAATCCAGTCACATAACTGAGACGATATTCCACAATCACGCAATTTCACAACGACCCGCTTGTGTGATACAGTGTCAAAAGTCTTCCGGAAATCCAGAAATACGGAATCGATCTGAAATCCCTTGTCAATAGCACTTAATACTTCATATGAATAAAGGGCTAGTTGTGTTTCACAGGAACGATGTTTTGTAAACCAATGTTCACTGTGTGTCAATAGACCGTTTTCTTCGAGGTAATTCATAATGTTCGAACACAATATACGTTCTAAAATCCTGCTAAATATCGACGTTAACGATATCGACCTGTAATTTAGTGCATTACTTCTACTACCTTTCTTGAATATTGGTGTGACCTGTGCACCTTTCCAGTCTTTGAGTACGGATCTTTCGTCGAGTGAACGGTTGTATATGATTGTTAAGTATGGAGCTAATGCATAAGCATACTCCGAAAGGAACCTAATTGGTATACAGTCTGGACTAGAAGACTTGCTTTTATTAAGTGATTTAAGTTGCTTCACTACTCCGAGGATATTTACTTCTACGTTACTCATGTTGACAGCTGTTCTCGATTCGAATTCTAGAATATTTACTTCGTCTTATTTTGTGAAGGCATTTCGGAAGGCAGTGTTTAGTAACTTTGCTTTGGCAGTATTGTCTTCGGTAGTATCTCCATTGCTATCTCGCAGAGAAGGCATTGATTGTTTCTTGCCGTTAACATGCTTCACGTACGACCAGAATCTCTTTGAATTTTCTGCCAGGTTTTGAGACAAAGTTTCGTTGTGGAAACTGTTATAGGCACCTCGTATTGAAGTCCGTGCTAAATTTCGAGCTTCTGTAAAAGATCGCCAATCATGAGGATTTTGCGTCTGTTTAAATTTGGCATGTTTGTTTCGTTGTTTCTGCAACAGTGTACGGTCGCAGGTTCGAATCCTGCCTCGGGCATGGATGTGTATGATGTCCTTAGGTTAGTTAGGTTTAAGTAGTTCTACGTTCTAGGGGACTGATGACCTCAGAAGTTAAGTCCCATAGTGCCCAGAGACATTTGAACCAATTGCAACAGTGTTCTAACCCGTTTTGTGTACCAAGGAGGATCAGCTCCGTCGTTTGTTAATTTATTTGGTATAAATCTCTCAACTGCTGCCGATACTATTTCTTTGAATTTAAGCCACATCTGGTCTACACTTATATTATTAATTTGGAATAAGTGGAGATTGTCTCTTAGGAAGGCGGTAAGTGAATTTTTATCTGCTTTTTTGAATAGGTATATTTTTCGCTTATTTTTCGAGGATTTGGGGTTACAATATTCAATCTCGCTCTGTGTTCACTAATCCCTGAATCGGTTTTGATGCTCGTTATTGACTCAGGATTATTTGTTGCTAGTAGGTCAAGTGTGTTTTCACAACCGTTTACTATTCGCGTGGGCTCATGAACTAATTGCTCGAAATAATTTTCAGAGAATGCGTTTAGCACAATTTCGGATGATATTTTATGCGTACCTCCGGAACTGAACGACATCATGGAAAGGAAGAATGGTATAAGATTCATTTGAAAACCGAACGGGATCCATATCACCCATTCCAAGATGACTGGAAGCTGTTTTGATTGCACTATGTTACACATGTTTTTGGTGTTTCCATAATTTTGTCCATCGTTCTTTTTTTTTATATATACCCATGTAGTGTGAAACGTGCAAATTAGAATACATTTTGCGTAATGTCATGTCCCATGGGATTTTCAGTGACTGGTCCACTGGCTGACCACTTAGACTGAGTGAATGAATAAACGCTGGCAGAACTGAGCAAACGTTGGTCACCTCGGCAACCGGTTTGCAAGGATATGGCGGCTTCGTCTTCCTCCAGAGGAAAGCGGAGCCTTCCCCGCCTTCCCGGTTTAAGTGTATGGTACCCCTGCTCCCACAAGTGGATTGCAGGAGAACGCCGACACTGGTCACTTCTTACGCTTACAATATTTCCGCAAATAAGCAGCTCCGTCTTACCATGTTCGTCCGGGTATCACAGCTTTTCTGGGCATCGCGTTTCTCCGTTCTCTGGTAGCGCTGGCAGTTACTGCAGGTGTCTGTTCCACCATATTGTCCTGGATCTTCCCGCCAGTAACTGAAGATGCCACAAACTTAACAGTAGCTTGTCGCAGGGTTCAGTCCTGCCTCCAGTTCTCTTTAAGTAAGCCTAATAGATTCGCGACGTTTCAGGGACGCATCTCGCTTCATGAGAAACAGTGGTTTCCATCCACCACGCCTGTGTCCGTAGCTTCTAACCGTTCTACATGTTATCAGTATTATAGTGACAAGAAATTAAATTAAACCTATTTCTAAGACAGTTGTACATTATATGCCTAAGGAATAAGACCTAAGGTCGTCACATTGGGGTCAAATCATTGGGGTTAGACTTATGGGGCTCGTCGTTACTGATGTCCCGGAGGCACTGGGATTTCCACGGGTCACTGTATAAAGTCTCCACAGAATTTATTTTTGCAATGTATGATGCTACATTTTCGATCGATTCCAACAAAAGTTCTCATACAAATATATTTGGAAATTAGAAAATTAAAGTGAAAATGGAGGGCTTCGGGTGATGGTCCATTACTTTCAACTGTTATGTCTTCCTGTGTGGTTCGTTGATGGATAGAGCTGCGAGGACAGTTGCTGCTCATGAACAGAGAATTCAGATACTAGTTTATTCTACATCTTATATCAAATAGTAAAAATATTGCACAAGTCTGTTGCTGTAATTGCAGTGGCAGTTGCAGTAGATTTGAATGAAGAAATGTATACAGATACAAAATATTTCTAAATCTGGCACTCTTCAGCACAACGTCTATTCAAAAGATGTCGAGCCCTGACCAGTATGGAAGTCAGTAAATTTTGTTCAGCTGGCACACACACATAAATGTTCCAACACCCTCTAAAAGGGTGTACTAAGTTTTTTCCGGTGAAGAATAAGCGTACGTACGTCCCCCGACCTCAAATGACATCAGAACGATGGAACACTCCTGGAATGCTAACACAGGTAGCTGATCGCGCCTTTGACTCTTCTTGGGCTAGCGTCTGTAAATTGTGCCCGGCTGAAGAGGGGTAGTATGACAGCACGGATCCCCAACGCATCCTATGCTTTGCAGAGACCATGTCACCACGATTCACTGGTGTTTTCAGGATAAAAGCAAGTGCTAAAGGTTACGAGAGCCCTGTTTTAATTTATTTGTTCATTTGCCATAAGTACACGTAGACAAACCAGTCCTGTAGAACTGTAGAAGAAAAGACATTTCGTGCCATCATTCTCCTCTTCATTCACCCTCTGGGAGTTTCTGTAGGAGAACTTTTTTTTTTTTTTTTTTTTTAAGTCGTCAATCTTCTGACTGGTTTGATGCAGCCTGCCACGAATTATTCTCCTGTGCCAACCTTTTCATCCCAGAGAAGCACTTGCAACCTACGCCCTCAATTATGTGCTGGATGTATTTCAGTCTCTTTCTCCCTCTAGTATCGCAGAAGTTATTCCTGATATCTTAACACACATACCATCCTCGTGTCTCCTTCTTGTAAGTGTCTTCCATATATTCCTTTCCTCGCCGATTCTCCGGAGAACCTCTTAATTAGTGACCTTATCAGCCCACCTAATTTTCGACATTTTTCTGTAACACCACATCTCAGATGTTTTGATTCTCTTCTTTTCTGGTTTTCGCACAGTCCATGTTTCACTACCATACAATGCTGTGAACCAAATGTACATTCTCAGACATTTCTTCCTCAAATTAAGACATGTGTTTGATACTAGTACACTTGTCTTGGTCAGAAATGCTCTTTTTGCCAGTGCTAGTCTACTATTTATTTCTTCTTTGCTCCGACCGTCATGGGTTATTTTGCTGCCTAGGTAGCAGAATTCCTTAACTTAATATACTTCGTGATCATCGATCTTGATAATAAGTTTCTCGCTGTTTTCATTTCTGATACTTCTCATTACTTTCGTCTTTCTTCGATTTACTCTCAATCCATATTCTGTACTGATTAGACTGTTCAATCCGTTCGGCAGATCCTGTAATTTTTCTTCACCTCAGAATCGTATCACTGACAGCCTTTCACCTTGAATTTTAATTCCACTCTTGAACCTTTCTTTTATTTCCATTATTGCTTCTTCGATGTACAGATTGAACAGTAGGGGTGAAAGACTACATTCTTGTCTTACACGCTGTTCAATACGAGCACTTCGTTCTTGGTCGTCTACTCTTATTACTCCCTCTTGGCTCTTGTACAAATTGTATATTACCCGTCTTTCCCTATAGCTCACCCCTATTTTTCTCAGAATTTCGAACATCTTGCACCATTTTAGTTGTCTAACGCTTTTTTCAGGTCGACAAACCTTATGATCGTGTCTTGATTTTTCTTTAGTCTTGTTTCCTTTATCAACCGCAAAGTCAGAATTGCTCCTCGGGTGCCTTTACCTTTCCTAAAGCCAAACTGATCGTCATCTAACACATCTAGGAGATTAATCATAGGTCCCTTACAGAACAGTGACACAGACAAAGACTTCTCAGGATAACAAGGTACATCAGTAGCATCCTAATTATCCCCTGACGTTATTCACTAGATGCCAGAAGAAAAAAAAAGAAGTGTCATAGTATACAGTGGAAAAGTGCAGAGAGGGCTGATGCTTCACGAGAATGTATCATATTAATGGTATAGTTTTGGCGATACCTAATACCTTAAAATAATGTTGTTATTGAAATTGTCTTGATCGCAGTAATTAATAGCAAAGTTGGCTGGTTTTGACAGCTAAGCAGCAGTAATCAAGACCAGAAAATACTTTTGATGAGTATCTGGCAGGCGAAACAGGACAATCTTGTTATTAATTTTTGCAATTAAGATAACTTAATTGCAAACATTTACGAACATTAGATCACGTGCTCCATAGACACTGACACTTTTTTTATAACATTGAAATAAGTATCGGCAGCACATTAGTACCACCTGTCTATTTGTGTCCCCTCTTGTCTTTTCCTAAAAGGATAAGTCTTTTCGTGAGCGTTTGGTTATCTGGCATTTCCTAACGTATCAGCACTTTTCGATAAAAGTGCTTGCGTAAATCCTTCTGCATCATTGCTTGGTACTCTCAGGGCCTCTCAATGGTACATTAGTTATCATTGTAACAAGCAGTCGTAAAGAAGCTCTCCAGCGTCAGTACAAGGCAGGAGGATGAGGTTTCGGAGCGTCTACTAGGCAAATCATTCATTAGGAAATGGTTTCAGGGAGCACGAACCACGAGAGTTCACGGTTTTTCTCGGCATCATAAAGCAAATGACTCAGCTTGCGGCTGTATAGAACAGTAAAATAGCTGAACCAGCCATGTCTTGTGGTACAGCAACAGCTACCACTTTCTTTCTCTATTAACGCCAGGTTTTCTCTGTTTCATTGTGCTTCTCATCTATAGCATTATCCAAATTAAATGGTACACTCCATTAAAAAAGAAACTACTATTATTTACATAGCGTTTAACAATATAACTTGCTGCTAATCAGTGGTAATGCAGAGCGTAATAAGGCTTTCTGTGTTCCTAATCAACATCTTACAATATTTTGGAGCCCACCTGGTAGTCATAAGAGGATTTCTTTACTTTATTGACTCGAAAAACAGTGAAAGAAGTTGCCTCTATCATTTGGGTTTTGCAATACGATTCCATTCTGGTGGTTTGTGGTTGCAAATTGCAGCCATTTAGATGACTGGAAGACCCACATAAGAGAGCATCGTAAACAGGTTTAGGTGATGTGTAACTAAATATATTAATTTGTTCAAAGATCTTGCGTGCTGGAAGCTTGCCTCGAGGGTGCGAAATCAATCTTGTTTTTAGAACTGCTGTCTTAAGCATATTATCGAGTGCCGTAATGGGCTTGAACTGTCTAATGACAGATATACAAATCAGTTTTTTACCTGTATTTCTACTGTTTGTAAATGCACATTTAACTATCAGTTATAAATCCTGCATGTAGATTTTATTCTGTAACTGGATGAAAATAATACTTTTTTTCCAACAATCGACTGTTTTCTGATTCAGTCCAAATGCTTTAACAGTTTTCCCAGTGAGCTCTAGTTCTTCTTGGCAGATAACAGGTTCTTTTACCCATTGCCAGCTTCATTTTAGGGGCTACCAATTCATATGTCAAATCCACAACCAACTGATCACAAGTTTCTTTTGCTGTTTCGCAGGATCAAATACGCTAAAATTTGTGAAAACTGTAATACCAGGAAGAATTAATGTGAATTACTGCAAACTTGGTGTGTAGTACAATGTAAGAGGTCTACGTGTTTATGATTGGAAAGGAAAAATGCTCTCGTAGGAAAAGTAGAGACCTCTCTTTTGTGACAGCTTGGACACAATATAATTCTCGAATCCTAGATACTGAATGTAATGCAACTAATAGTTGGTGCATATGAGAGTTTTTATAGCCCGAACTACTGTTCCTTCTTGAAGAATGCCAGATTTCAACAGGACGAAGCTTGGCTGCAAACGTTGAGGAATGTGAAAACTTTTCAAGGAACAATAAGTTTTATTGCTTTACTAGCGTGCACCTTCACTTGGCTTTTCACTCACCGAATACATCTGAGATATAGCTGACTGAAAAGTTGTTCGCCATGGTCCTTCCACTAGAACTGTTAAATGCTTTTATAACTAGCGTATAAAATGCCTGAGGAAGAATGCCAAGGAACGTAGAAGGACTCGGTTTGTTCCAACACACACCATTTACAGGCGCCAGTTGTAGCACATGGGGCTTAACACCAAGCTGAATTCTCAGAGCATGTACACTTCTGTAATCCTAATCGTTTTCAAATTGCCATGTATGTAATCTGTGGTATAAAGCTCAATTCAGTAACACAGATCTTTTAAGACACGACCGGTTTCGGCTTGAGTCCATTTTCAGGTGATTGTACATTCACTGTTAAGCAATGAGCTCCAACGTGGAAACATGAAAATAAATGTATAATCTCCTGAAGACAAGCACACGTCGAAACCGGTCGTGTCTTGAACAAATCACCTTAAGTTGTGACTGGTAGCCTATAAAGGAACAGTCACGGAGTTCAAATACATTCATTGTTCACTCCAACCAATGTTTTTCTTTTACAGACATGTTAGTCTTCGAGAAAATACTACAACGGAGATATGATTAGCTCGAAACTTTTAGAGATTGTAGTAAAAACTGCAATTTATTAAAAAAAACATTGAACGCTTTGATCTCTGTTGTATTTGCGTGCTGAGACGACATTACAATTTTTGGAGCTCGTGAGGTAACGCATACATTATTAACAAATTAAGCTGTACTACTAGTCAATGATCGTTAAAACTGCCTTTGGAACCAAGAGCGTTGTTGCGGTCAGTAAGACACTGGAGCCGCATCAGGTAGGTGCCAGATTCGCTTCTGGTCATCCTGATTGAAGCTTTCCGTGGATTCTCTCAATCTATTTAAGTGGAATGGTTCTATTGAATAGCTCACGGTGAGTTTCCCGCCCCATCTTTGTCAAATGACAGCTAGTGCTCCATCTCTAATGATGATATCGTTGATGGGACGTTATGGTATTGTTTCCTCCCTTCCACGTTCGGGTATGAAATAGAAATCAGCTGTCAGAAAATTACAGATAACAGAACCAAACTAGAACACTTGAAGTTTCAACCAGGAAATTAGAAAAGTGAAATTGAAAGCTTCCCGTCGGGGTGGCCGAGCTGTTCTAGGCGCTACAGTCTGGAACCACGTGACCGCTACGGTCGCAGGTTCGAATCCTGCCTCGGGTTTGGATGAGTGTGATGTCCTTAGTTTAGTTAGGTTTAAGAAGTTCTAAGTTCTAGGGGACTGATGACCTTAGAAGTTAAGTCCCATAGTGCTCAGAGCCATTTGAACCATTTTTGAAAACTTCCCTGTTGGAAAGAGTAAAGTGTTGTACTCTGCTTTTAGTCTACCAGCCCCAGTATTCATGAAACAATTACCAACTTTCTTAGACGCTCGGTTGTATGATAAAAATGAATTTCAAAGGAGACAGCGTTGGTGAAAGTAAGGGGCAAACTGTAGCTTTCGATAGCCAACGTAGCTGTACAGGGAAGCAGGAAAGGTTGAACGAGGAAGCATGACACACACCGCTCACTCACGCGTTGGCTAGACCTTGCGTTTCGAAACCTGACTTACAAACTGTGGGCAGCCTTTCCTGTACTTAGTTCTGGCGTTCTGAATATCTGTTGATGCATGACATTAATAGAAAATGGGTACAGAAAGACACTGCACCTGTCAACGGATGTTAAAGGTTCACAACTGACATCACAATAAAATTATATGATAAAATTTGAACGCAAAATTGGACAATTCGTACACATCTGGGCCCGCTGCGTCATATATGTCATATAGGGACATTATGTATTGTGCAATGAGACCAAGACGCTGCTTGTTCGATTATGTTTTTGATTGCAATAGGCCCATTTCGGTGTGATTATCATCTTTAGGGTAAATCAGGTGGTCTTGAAATCCATATGATATCGCTGTCTTAATTGCTGTCACTACTGTATAAGTGTATTCCTTTGATGTTAGCGGACCTATAGTACCTGCTAAACGTCAGCTGGGGCAGTTATTCCTGAAGTTGTCGCATAATGAAAGTTTATTTCATAGTTCGACAACTTCAGAAATAACTGCACCTGCCTAAACTTATTTTCTAATTCGACAACTTCACAAATAACTGCTCCGACTAAAATATAACAGCTGCTATGGTTCCACTAACATCAAAAGAATAAACTACAATAATGAAAGCAACTAAGACAGCGATGTCATATATGGATATCAAGACCACCTGATATAAAGCGCATAATATATAATATCCTTATACAGCAAAATTTTAGTTTGTTTATTGTTGTACTGTTATTAATACCAACTGAAAGACACAGAATTTCAGTTAGCAGCCCCTGTTATTATGCGAGTTCACGAAATATATCTACATCAGGCGCACTGACTTGTTGTTAATATTTCTGGAATGTTTTGTATGAAAAACATGTTATAAAACTAGAATTGGAAAACAAAGAAAAATATGTTTAAACAACAAAAAGGCGCTGTCGTATGGGTACATACACTAGCTAACTAAATAACAATGATTAATGGTTATTTCTCTTTTACAATAATAACAGAATACCACTGATTTCTCTATTTGTTCAAAATGTAGCTGTTACTGTTAAATTATAAGAAACTACCGCGATTTGTGAGCTACCCTCAATGGAAATCCATTTTGTTTCCAACCTACCAAAATTTCACGTCGAAATGTTTCCTGTAGTTAACGAACATAAACACGTCTGTACTTCACTCATAGAAACTCACTTGGTTTATAGCGCCATTGCGGATCAGCATTTTTTCCATCTGATGATTTATGTACAGCATTATGGACTAAGACAAAACAGTGCAAGAGAATACATCTCTCAGAGGTGTTTTGACATGGACATAAATATTTTTACAGAAAATGAGCTGAATGTAAGTAATATTTTATCTATTCAACGTAACAACCTCTGTAGAGCCTACAAATGGTAGTGGCACAACTTTTACATTAATTATAGGAGCTCTGGCGAAGTCTTTTGTGAAAATCTTCAATCTTGGGTGAAAACCGTTACTGTGAAATATTTTCAATTTATAGTACAAATATTACAGTTACTGAGAGTTTTGTATGCTAACTGCTCCACAATTTGTATATTTGATAAACAACATCTATTTGTACACCATGAGACGCACTGTAAAAGTACATAATTGGCAGACCGGTATTCAGGCATATAGCCTATCATCAGTGACATCTGATATAGCTTATACATCATATTATATTAGCCCAAACGCGGCATTCAATACAAATAGCGAGTGTACGCTACACGTTTATGTAAATATGACTTCAGAGATAATAAGAAACGTGTACCATAAGATTCTTTGCCCTGAGTACTAGCTCAATGTTTTCATCCCGTGGCAGTAGTGTCCAATACGACCACGACCGAGAAATGTGACCGTTTAGTATGAATGCGAATATCATCTTCGTTTTCATCAGCTGCTTAAACTTTCTACAAAATTGCACACACACACAAGACATACACACAAAAAAAACACGCACGCACGCACACACGCACACACACACACACACACACACAGGCGCGCGCACGCGCGCTTATTACTTCGTTGGATCCTACCGACCGACCTCACCCTAGTTCCTTCTGACATATTATCATCGCAATCTTCTTTATCGAACAAAACAATACCTGTTCCCCTGCTAATTATTGGTATAATAAGGATGTCGTAGTTTACGAAAGCGATCATATGTCGTCTCCATTATACGATGAACAAGGCGTTTCGCATAATATTATGCCGTATGTTTAACACTGCACCATTGCACCATAGTATTACAGTATTACTATTGCTGCGAACAGCGCTACAATGGAAAATTCATGTCCTAATCCACTCGCTATAGTTTAAGTACGTAAACTGTGTCATATATTTGAAGATTATGAATGATTATATCAGTATAACTGCAGTAGTAACAGCCAGGAACTCTACTTAGATTAGCCGACCGGTCTAGGGCGCTGCAGTCATGGACTCTCTGTCCACACCATTAGGGTCCCGGCCGGCTGAGGTTCATGTCCTCCCTCGGGCATGGATGTGGGTGTTTGTCCTTAGGATAATTTAGGTTAAGTAGTGCGTAAGCTTAGGGACTGATGACCTTAGCAGTTAAGTCCCACAAGATTTCACTCACATTTGAGCATTTTTTTGAACTCAACTTACCTTACGCTACCTTTGCCCTCTCCTTCTTCGCCTTCCCCCCTCCTCCTACCAGCACTCTTTTCCCTTGATTACATTCCTGCCTGCCTGAAGTACAATGATGTCCAAAATTAAAGCAAACAATCGAATTTTAGCGAGGTTGCCTTTATTTTGCCACAAAACGGTATAATCAGATGATAGTAAAGTAGAAACAATATAAAGAATACAGAACGTAAACAACTGCAACATGCATAACGGTAGACAAAAATGTTCTTCGTTTTTTCCAACTTTATCGGATTTACATACACATTCCGACATCTGGTTAATGCGCTCAGTATGGGATGTGACCATCTCTGGCAGCAATGCACGCCTAACAAAAGACTGGGCATGCTGTGAATGACGCTATCAATCTCATGCTGAGGCAATAACGCCATTCTTCCTGCAGCGCTGCTCGCAAGTTTTGGAGAGTGGTTTGTGGATGCTGGCGTGATGCCACCCGTGTTCCTAGTTCATCCCAGACGACTCTATGGGATTCAAATCAGGAGAGCGAGCTGGCGACGCCATGCGTGCCATATCGTGTTTCCAAAAAAACATCAACTACGCGTGTTCTATGCAGTCGAGCATTATCATCCAGCAACAACCGTACGTGAGGTCCCGAGATCTCGTCATGTTACCTGATGGCAATTAAACCTTGCCAATTTAACCGTACAATTTCATGAAGAGATGTTCGAGTGTTCAACGGAACCTCTGTCCACACCATTAGGGATTATCCTCCATCTCACTCTCTTTCCGTAATGGCTGGGTCCCGAAATCGTGTTCCACGTTCCCTCCAGATGCCAATCCGCCGAGAATCACTGTCCACACCAAATCGGAACTCATCTGCCAAAAGAAGATTGGACCACTGTTGACCGTCCAGGTGGCATGTTGGCGGCTCCACTCTAGACGTTCCCTTCTGGGAAGAGGCGTCAGAGGTATACTTACAGCAGGTCGCTGACAATTAAGGCCACTCTGCCGAAGTCTTCCGTACGCCGTTTGCCTCGCTACAACACGTCTAGTGGATGCTGTTGCCTGTTGCCGTGCGGTACTAAGGCGGTACCGTCGTCCAGCCAGATAACGGTTCTCTCGTTCTGATGTTACACGTGGTCGGCCCCGCCCTGCTCTTCGAGACACAGTTTCGAT
This sequence comes from Schistocerca piceifrons, assembly GCF_021461385.2. NCBI lineage: Eukaryota > Metazoa > Arthropoda > Insecta > Orthoptera > Acrididae > Schistocerca > Schistocerca piceifrons. The sequence goes on from NC_060141.1 coordinate 265,127,092, forward strand.
CTCTATAAACTGTTGTCACATCCGGAAAACAACAGATCGATTCACGTTAAGCCACTGGCCCACATCAGTCTGCAACTGCCCTGCTTCCATTCTTCCAATAGCTCTCCACAGCGGAGAGTCAGTAGACGTCTTCATGTGCCATTCTGCCACCGTCTGTGACTGTGTACACAGCAGTTGTGGATGTGGGACTACCAGGAAAACACTATCCCGTTTGATAGGTGCCCTGACATCGTTGGAGTGGTTGTCCGTTGACCAGAAAGCCATCTTCCGTGCAGGACACGATCGTACCGACGTCTGTTGACAGTCTGTATGATTATATGGTGAATTAGACACAGGACGGCGAAACAGTGGTGTGTTGCTTTAATTTTGGACACCAGTGTATGTTTCTTTTTTTCAATTTCGCTTTCGACGGGCAGTACGGTGCCTATAATATTTACCGGTCCTGTCACATTATAATTAGAGGATTAGAAGACTGTAGATAGATCGAAGGGATACCATTATTGCTAAAGCCTTGCTCTTCAAAAGAGAAAAAAGGGGGACCTCCTTATTGTCTTAACAATGACTTAGGCCAGATACAAAATATTCAGCGAAGCTTCTCGTCGGGCATGTAATTACAGTCCTGACAAACTGATTTTCTTCGCTGTTCCAGTTTTTACCGAAAATATGCATGGGACGAAATTTTGTAAAAGTTTTTATACTCGTAGTTCGCGAGAAATCTCGCTGTAGCGTCCTAGTGCGCGAATTTCAGTTCCTCCGTTCTAATATATAAGTATATTCAAAATTTTTGATAGACGCAATTCTCTTTGCGACAAAGGCTCAAGTATATAGTTAGCAACCATGCTCTTGAGCACTACTTTCTGTTGTAGAGCAGCGAGAGTGTTCAATGTTTCGCAGATCTGAGAGAACTTCGCTGAATAACGTTTCAGGAATGTGACCACTTTTTTCGTATTAGGTATATTGCACCTCTGAACGTGCATTCTCTTATGCACATGCAGTTCATATCCAAATGATATTTCAGTGATGCACATCTTTGAAAGTCCACTGCATTTCATGGTCTATCTGGATTCGTTCCACACAAAATTACTGATCAAAAAGCAAAGAAGTGCGATACACACTAACTGCGGGTAGGTGAACATTACACCAAGAGTGCCATCTAATAGTCGTAAATATAAGTAGGCTATTTAACTTTTAAAATATAGACAGCTAAATGTTAAGATGAACAGTATTTAGTACATGAACCTTCTATGCAGCAACCTTTTACACGCCAAGCAGAAATCAAAAGCCGATGGGTGGTGACAGCTGCCTTAATGACAGCAAGAAAATTCTTCCGTATCTCTTGCTAGCAATGCAGCTACTATAACCATCACTAAGCTGGAGCACACCAACTGTTCTGAAATAACGCATATTGTCTGAGATGACAGTAATATCGCTCCCATGAATTCGAATACCTTCCCTCCAGGAACCTTGGATCTTGCCGTTGGTGAGGAGGCTTGCGTACCTCAGCGATACACATAGCCGTACCGCATGTGCAACCACAACGGAGTGGTATCTAATGAGAGGCCAGACAAACTTGTGGTTCCTGAAGAGGGGCAGCAGCCTTTTCAGTTGTCGCAAGGGCAGTAGTCTGGATGACTGACTGATCTGGCCCTGTAACATCAACCAAAACGGCCTTTCTGTGGTGGTACTGCGAACCGCTACGGCCGTAATTTTTCCAGAGGGCGTGCAGCTTTACTGTATAGTTAAACGATGATGAAGTTATCTTGGGTAAAATATACTGGAGGTAAAATAGTCCCCCATTCGGAACTCCAGGCGGGAACAACTCAGGAGGAAGTCGTTCTACGGATCGGAGCCTGGAATGTGAGATCCCGTAATCGGGCAGGTAGATTAGAAAATCTAAAAAGGGTAATGGATAGGTTAAACTTAGATATAGTGAGAATTAGTAAAGTTCGGTGGCAGGAGGGAGAGGACTTCTGGTCAGATGAATACAGGGTTATAAATACAAAATCAAATAACGGTAATGCAGGAGTAGGTTTAACAATGAATAAAAAAATAGGAACGCGGATAAGCTACTACAAACAGCATAGTCAACGCATTATTATAGCCACGATAAGCACGAAGCCCACGCCTGCCACAGTAGTACAAGTTTATATGTCAACTAGCTCCACAGATGATGAGAGGTTGAAGAAATGTATGATGCGATAAAAGAAATTACTCAGATAGTGAAGGGAGACGAAAATTTAATAGTTATGCGGGACTGGAATTCGATTGTAGGAAAAGGAACAGAAGGAAAAGTAATAGCTGAATACAGACTGGGGGTAAGGAATGAAAGAGAAAGTCGCCTTGTAGAATTTAGCACAAAGCATAACTAACACTTGGTTTAAGAATCACGAAAGAAGGTTGTATACATGGAACAGGCCTGGAGACAGGGGAAGGTTTCAGATGATTATATAATGGCAAGAAAGAGAATTAGAAGCCAGGTTTTAAATAGTAAGACATGCCCATGGGCAGATGTGGACTCTGAGCACAATCTATTGGTTATGAACCGTAGATTTAGAAATTCTTGGGTAACAGAAGAAATATTGAATTTAATTGATGAAAGGAGAAAATATAAAAATGCAGTAAATGAAGCAGGCAAAAAGGAATACAAACGTCTCAAAAATGAGATCGACAGGAAGAAAAAATGGCTTAGCAGGGATGGCTAGAGGACAAATTTAAGGATGTAGAGGCATATATCATTAGGGGTAAGATAGGTAAGACAGATACTGCATACAGGAAAATTAAAGAGATCTTTGGAGAAAAGAGAACCACTTGTATGAATATCAAGAGCTCAGATGGAAACTCAGTTCTAAGCAAAGAGGGGAAAGCAGGAAGGTGGAACTAGTACATAGAGGGTCTATACAAGAGAGATGTACTGGAGAAAAATATTATGGAAATGGAAGAGGACGATGTTGAAGATGAAATGGGAGATATGATGTTGACCATTAGGTGGAAATGGGAACAAGTTGTCGTAGCTTCACCAACCGTGTATTAGGTCAGCACCTAATGATGCCTGCTCCTGTAACACAAGGTTGTAGAAAAGATACTACGGGAAGTGGGAGAAGGACAAGGATTTTGCTGCAGCATTGTGGTGTGTTCCCAAATTACATACAGATTCTGCAGTCCGAAGCAAATTCACGTGTCTCAGGGCCCATTCACATCTATCACTCCTACATGCTATCATCGTTACTCTGTACCATCCAACAGAGAAAAACTGCGAACTATGAAAGCTCCACTAACTTCATCCATTAGAGAACTTGATGAGATTTTTACTGCATCTCTCTCCTCCCATATATCAAAAACAAGTACTGTCTGTGTGCCGGCATTGAGTACATGTGATGATCCTATTAAATATACAGGTATTGATCCACTGCACAGACCATTTTAAAGTTGCATCGCTTGAACTGTAGGAGGATGATCGTATCCACAATCTATACTGTAAGTCCCAAGAGATGCTCCCTGTGTCGTTGTTTGAAACAGTGCTTTTTTTCCACTGTAACACGCTTTGTACACTGCCATAAATTTTTTTATTTCTGCCAAGACTTCGAAGTATGTGTCAGGTTCTAAACTGACATTAACACGCTGTAATCCATTGCCTCTCGCCGAAAACTAGACGTCGCATGGTGTAAATCATGTTATTAGGGCTGCTCCCATAACCCACCACACACAGGATGATTTTAAATAAAAGACAGTTACAACATAAGGAAACTGGAAGAGGTTGGTGGCATTGTGGAGAGTTTCCAAACTGCATTCCGTAGGTGACTGATGACCTCTACATTTAAACTTGTCTGTCGCAGTGACGGAATATCTGATGACTCTGCATTCCGTTTTGACTGATTCCTCATATTTCAGTCATGTACACTATCACTGCTTCGGTGCTAGCTGCTGCAGTCTTGGACTGTAAGGCTGGTCCCGGCGGAGGTTTGAGTCCTCCCTCAGGCATGGATGTGTGTGTTTGTCCTTAGGATAATTTAGGTTAACTAGTGTGAAAGCTTAGGGACTGATGACCTTAGCAGTAAATTCAACACCGACCAGTGATGCAACAGCATGTTTCCCAATTTCAGTATCATCGCTAAACTGCCTATTCTCTACTTTGCGAGTATCATTGCGAATGTAGATAGATGACTATGCAGTATGTCCATTCACTGCTAATTCTTGAACATATAGATCATCAAAGTATACCAGATGGCACTCTACATATTTCTAGCACCTCGAGCATACTACATAATTTATGATCTATCCCTATGCTGATGGGAGTCACAGGGCATTCTCACAGCCTTAGAATAAAGTTAGACAGAAAGACCCCCTTGCACTGTCTTTGACCAACCCACCCTGCTGTGATTTCACGTAAAGTCTTCATAGACGGGATAAGTTGCTAGTTAGCCAGTGGTTTACAGCACACTCCACCTCGCTAAAGTTTTGGGTTTCTAGAGAAATAATTTCCAGTCTATATCTTCGGAATTATGTTGCATGAGTGATAGTGCTATGCAAGCGATTTTGCTGTTTGCTTGATATCGATAAGTATCGCGTAAATGGTGTAATATTCTAGCAAACCAAGTGAAAATACATGTGTTCTTGTAATCCCAGAGTCTGGAGACTGGTGCAGAAAGCAAGCAAGCAAGCAGCTCGGAACCAGAAATGGTGACACCTTTGTGCCGAGGGGAATGGACCCCGCCTTTGTACAACAATTTTCGCGATATATATACAAGTGTCTCATGAAACAGGCATGATGTTCTGGCAGCTCATGTGAAATTACATATGTTCTTGTAATCCCAGAGTCTGGAGACGGGTGTGACAAGCTAGCAAGCAAGCATATTGGGGCCAGAAACAGTAACACCTTTGTGCTGATGGGAGCCGACCCCGACTTTGTACAACAGGTCTGAGAGTGACTTCGTTCACGTGAGGGCACTCTGGTCATGTGAGTGAATGACTGCCCGACCTCGTGGGAAATATCTAGTGCAGCAAGGTGGATACCTATCATGCATGTGCTTAAGCTGTCTGTCTTTGCGGTATATGTACGAGTATCTGGTGGTCGATAGCTATATGCATGACGCAAAAGGGGCGATTTTGTATGGCGCAGGATACGAATTTTATGTTTACTACATCGACATGAAACACGGCGGTGTATTGTCGGGTTGAAGATCGGTTTCACACTCTAATATTCAAGCTTCTGTCCTCAGTGACAGAGCAGTGTAATTGAGTAAAGGGTCTCTCCATATTTGACGGTCTGTAGGCCACTTTGCAGGGTTTAATCATCAGTGCAATATGCCAATCTGTACGAAATAGTTTTGCCACTGAAAGTCTCCTCTGCAGAAAGAAAAAAAGGCAGACAGTGCATCCACACTGGCGGCATTTGTTATTTGGCAGGTAAATTCAGTAAGAGCCAATCATAATGCTCCATTCATTCACAAGACATCCTTTGTGCCAGGACATAGAACCCTCTACATAGGGGTGAGAACATTTGTGTTTTGGAGATGTTTGTTGAAAGCAGAACTTAAGGATTTCCAGGAAGGGTAACAGGTGATGGACGGGATGCTATGTTAGGACCATCAGGAGGAATGCATTCAGTGTTATTCTGGGCTATTTTCGTAAAGAGGTTCTGTTACAACCAGAATTTCTATGCGGACAAGCTGAGACATCACAAAAGCTCCTACAAAAGTGACTGTTAACTAATTCTGCGACACTTTACAATTTCTGAGAGGTCGACTTGGCTCTTATTTACATAGCCATGTGACATCCATAGAACACTGTGAACCCTTGAGATGCCCCTGCAATGGTGAGTTGCTACGCTGACATTTTGCAGTGATGCATCAGCCATGCTGGCCTGGTAAACATGTGTCATGGCTAAACGCAGCTCGCATGTCCCATTAGGATCGCGAGGAGCAATGCACCCTGTGCTATACTGGGAAGCATTGGAACAGAGTTCTATAGCATGACCTGTGACGTCGATATCCACAGGTAGAGACAAATCGTAGCAGCAACAGTAAAAACTTGTGCACGACCCAGAGGTGCCTCACTTGTGGGACTGGCATGAGTGTGCCACCCGGTGTGCATTCCTAGCATTTCTGTAAGGGGGGGGGGAGGCAGTTCACTGATACGACATGCTTGACAATAGTTTGAAAGCGTTTTTACTTGCAGTGAGTGTTTGTGCACTACATTATTTTCGGCTGTTTAAGCGTTGAGCGTGTTTCCAGAGTGTTACACATGCATTATCTTTTGACAATTTACGAGTTGTTTGCGTGTCTTTACATCAGTGTGCTGCATTATTTCGGTGATTTACGTGTAGTTTGTTCATCTGTAGGCTGTGTATTGCGACCCTAAGCACATCAGAGCTAGTGTTTTGTATCAGTGTGATAAATAAACTACATAAAATTTGTCCCTAAATAAATTGTTACAAGGTAAGTAAAGTACACTCCTTCTTCTCTCCAACAGCCCAGCACAGACTAAGTCCTTTTCCCGCCATTTTTCTCCCCCCAGACCACCATCTTGGATTATGTCATGGAAGGGTTGACAGCGACCTCTCGTGGTGGTACTGTATACTGGGTCAGTTGGACTCCAGACCTCATGGTGAACACACTGGATGGAGCTCCTGCCTCAAATTGTTTAAATAATAAACACTGCATGCAAAATAAAGACTCATGTCCATCCTATCCAGCAGCCCAGTACAGGTTGAGTCCTTTTCCCGCCAATTACTAGGAAGAGGTCGCGGTCAGATGACTTAGGTTAATGGAGGTAGCACAAGTGAGCTATTTTCTGGCCATTTTCTTAGGTTAGTGGAGGTAGCCCAAGTGACCTTTTTTCCCCACCAATCATTGAAGTTCCCACCATTTCCTGGGAGAGGCGAGGGGTTTACCAGATGGGCAGAGGCTAATTAATTGATGAATTTAATTAAGTAGTCAATCAAATTGATGAGAGTGATAGGGGCTATTCCAATAAGAGACCTGAAGGTGTACCTGTAGCAGCGAGGGGAGGTTTCCTGAGGGGGGTAGGGGTGTGGGAGGGGGTGGTTGAACAATAGGTTAACTGCCTATCAGTCAAAAGGAAGGTCCTTTTAGCAGAACAATAGGTTAAGGACCTGTCAATCAAAGGAGAACAATAGGTTTGCCCCTGAGTGTATACCTGTCCCTGATGTAGGCATCCCACACTAACAAAATGCGCTGGTGCCCCTATTGCCCTACTATTGTCGAAGTGTCTTTATTGAGTATTGGTTGGCGAGTGTTCATCAGAGGACTGCAAACCACCCCTAGTCTAAAAGAAACCCTGATGTCCACTCCGGCAAGCACTCAGCTACCTGAGTAGCTGCTTGCTTTGAGTGTTGCACCCTGATCTATCATGGCGACTCCTACAAATCCTCAATTGATAGCGCAGATCTAGACATCTGCAGCCAAGACCGTCCAGTGTCGACGAATCCTTTGTTAGAGACCGTCCATATGGCTCCAAACCAAAGGATCCGATCAACTTTGGGAACAATGCTTCAAATTGCGAGCTCTGCTTGCACTGCACGCCTGAGGCTGTCTCATCTTTAGTGCTCCTTGAATTCTGCAACTTGAATTCTTTTGTGCATAACCTCCAGTGCAATTTTATACCGTTCATTGGGAAGTAACTCATCTACAAAGAAAATTAATACCTCACCCTAATGTATAAAATGGGTTCAGCTGTTTGTTTGTCCCAACTTCCAGTGAACAGCTAAATACTGACATACTATAATCGTGGAATGCTTTCATCTTCTTATGTGACAACGCCTCTACTACAAGAAACAAATAATTTCCGGTAAGTTTACAACGTGTTTAGCAGTACAGATTCATTGCCATGGTTTATTTTAAGAATCAAAGAATGTGAGTCTATAGGTTTCACTTCATACTTATCAATACCATAGTTTCTTTTAATTTTTATAATCTTTAACGCACATGCAACGAGAATTGAAGTGTTCATGTGATTGTGCCGTAAAAATGTATACAATAACAAGAAAAAAACAAAAGCTGATTGCTTAATCTCCTAGATAATAAGTCTTTTTGTCGAAAGCAGTGTAGAATGAGATTAAACACAGGTGCTATTTTTTGAAGTAACTGTAGATTTACCAAATGTCGCCATCCATATTAGTGAAAGGATTACTAAAACAAACTACACCCAACCAAAAATAAATGCTTTTGTGACTTATTATCTTAGTTACTAAAAATTTACATGATTTTGACTGCATAAATCGTTTTATTTCAATTCATGTGTCTGAATCATGATCGGGCGGTCACAGTAGTGAAGGCATCAATGTTTAAGATCGAATTTGAAGTTTCAAGATTAATTTTCAGCTGGAGTACTCAGATGTGGCAAAAATTATGGGATACCTCCTAATGTATCAGACTTCCTTTTGTCCGGCGTAGTGCAGCAGCTCGACGTGGCACGGACTCAACAAGTCGTTGGAACTACCCTCCAGAAATATTGAGCCACACTGCCTCTATAGCCGTCCACAATTGCGAAAGGATTGCCGGTGAACGACTTTGCGCACGAACTGACCTTTCAACTAAGTCCGATAAATGTTCGGTGGGATTCAAGTCAGGCCATCTGGGTGGCCAGACCGTTCGCTCGAACTGTCCCAGAAAGCCCTTCAAACCAGTCACAGAGAGCTTTGGCCCGGCGACATTGCGCATGCGTACTGATTCCATCCATGAATGGTTGCAAATGGATCTCCAAATAGCCGAACACAACCATTTCTAGTCCAGAATGAAATTTACACTCTGCAGCGGAGTGTGCGCTGATATGAAACTTCCTGGCAGATTAAAACTGTGTCCTGACCGAGACTCGAAATCGGGACTTTTGCCTTTCGCGGGCAAGTGCGCTACCACTCTGAAGTTTGGAAAGTTGGAGACGAGGTACTGGCGGAAGTAAAGCTGTGAGGACGGGGTGTGAATCGTGCTTGGGTAGCTCAGATAGTAGAACACTTGCCCGCGAAAGGCAAAGGTCCCGAGATCGAGTCTCGGTCCGGCACACAGTTTTAATATGCCACGAAGTTTCATTTCCAGTCAATGATCGGTTCTTGTACCATAAGACCGAGTCCATTTCCTGTAAACACAGCTCACATATTCTGAAGCCTCCACCAACTTGCACATTGGCTCGTTTACAACCTGGGTCCATGTCTTCGTGGGGCCTGCGCCACACTCGAAACCTACTATAAATTCTTACCACCTGAAATCGGTATTCATCTGATGAGATAACGCTTTCTCATTCGTCTGGGATCCAACCGACATGATAACGAGCCCAGGAGCGATGCTGCAGGCGATGTCGTGCTGTTGTCAAATGCACTCACGTCGGCCGTCTCTTGTATAGCCCATTAACGCCACATTTAACCTCACTGTCCTAACGGATACGTTCGTCGCACGTCCCACATTAATTTCTGCGGCTATTTTACACAGTGTTGCTTTTCTGTTACCACTGACATATCTATGCAAACGCCCCAGCTCTCGGTCGTTAAGTGAACGCCATCGGCCTTTGCGTTGTCTGTGGTGAGAGGTAATGCCCGAAATTTTGTTTTCGCCATACACTCTTGACACTGTGGGTCTCGGAACGTTGTATTCCCTAACAATTTCCGAAATGGAATGTCCCATACGTTTGACTCCAACTACCATTCTGCATTCAAAATCTGCAAATTCCCCTCGTGTGGCCATAATAACGTCGCAGACCTTTTCACATGAATCACCGGAGTACAAGTGACAGCTGCGCTAATGCACTACTCTGTTGTAGCTTGTGTGCATGATACTGCCACCATCTGCGTACAGGAATATAGCTATCCGATGGCCTTTGTCAACTGAGTGTATAGGATTCCCATTATGCAATTATCACGTGTACTTTCAATCTTATGCGTGTGCTATTGAATTTTTTTTTTCAGTGAGCCTTTACCCCACGCACGATATATCATTAAAATTAGATTTGTGTTTTCTTGTAGACGTTGTCTGTTAGAATTCATCTTGTCAATATGTACTGTGAAATTTTGGTATCATAGTCAGAGAATGGTTCAAGTTACACTCCTGGAAATTGAAATAAGAACACCGTGAATTCATTGTCCCAGGAAGGGGAAACTTTATTGACACATTCCTGGGGTCAGATACATCACATGATCACACTGACAGAACCACAGGCACATAGACACAGGCAACAGAGCATGCACAATGTCGGCACTAGTACAGTGTATATCCACCTTTCGCAGCAATGCAGGCTGCTATTCTCCCATGGAGACGATCGTAGAGATGCTGGATGTAGTCCTGTGGAACGGCTTGCCATGCCATTTCCACCTGGCGCCTCAGTTGGACCAGCGTTCGTGCTGGACGTGCAGACCGCGTGAGACGACGCTTCATCCAGTCCCAATCATGCTCAATGGGGGCAGATCCGGAGATCTTGCTGGCCAGGGTAGTTGACTTACACCTTCTAGAGCACGTTGGGTGGCACGGGATACATGCGGACGTGCATTGTCCTGTTGGAACAGCAAGTTCCCTTGCCGGTCTAGGAATGGTAGAACGATGGGTTCGATGACGGTTTGGATGTACCGTGCACTATTCAGTGTCCCCTCGACGATCACCAGTGGTGTACGGCCAGTGTAGGAGATCGCTCCCCACACCATGATGCCGGGTGTTGGCCCTGTGTGCCTCGGTCGTATGCAGTCCTGATTGTGGCGCTCACCTGCACGGCGCCAAACACGCATACGACCATCATTGGCACCAAGGCAGAAGCGACTCTCATCGCTGAAGACGACACGTCTCCATCCGTCCCTCCATTCACGCCTGTCGCGACACCACTGGAGGCGGGCTGCACGATGTTGGGGCGTGAGCGGAAGACGGCCTAACGGTGTGCGGGACCGTAGCCCAGCTTCATGGAGACGGTTGCGAATGGTCCTCGCCGATACCCCAGGAGCAACAGTGTCCCTAATTTGCTGGGAAGTGGCGGTGCGGTCCCCTACGGCACTGCGTAGGATCCTACGGTCTTGGCGTGCATCCGTGCGTCGCTGCGGTCCGGTCCCAGGTCGACGGGCACGTGCACCTTCCGCCGACCACTGGCGACAACATCGATGTACTGTGGAGACCTCACGCCCCACGTGTTGAGCAATTCGGCGGTACGTCCACCCGGCCTCCCGCATGCCCACTATACGCCCTCGCTCAAAGTCCGTCTACTGCACATACGGTTCACGTCCACGCTGTCGCGGCATGCTACCAGTGTTAAAGACTGCGATGGAGCTTCACGAAACGAATAACACTCACTTCCTATCGAGCTGCAATACGTCATCACCAGCACCATCACACCATATTGCAGATCGCGGTAAACACAATCGGAGTAGTCGCATTCACGTCACAAGTGACGCATCCATTTCACATATTTCAAACGTGTTGTATCGTCGAACATTAATTTATTCCGTTCTTGGAACGGTTCACGTCCACGCTGTCGCGGCATGCTACCAGTGTTAAAGACTGCGATGGAGCTCCGTATGCCACGGCAAACTGGCTGACACTGACGGCGGCGGTGCACAAATGCTGCGCAGCTAGCGCCATTCGACGGCCAACACCGCGGTTCCTGGTGTGTCCGCTGTGCCGTGCGTGTGATCATTGCTTGTACAGCCCTCTCGCAGTGTCCGGAGCAAGTATGGTGGGTTTGACACACCGGTGTCAATGTGTTCTTTTTTCCATTTCCAGGAGTGTATTTAATAGAGAGTCATATACTTAATTTGACCATTACTCAAAGTAAATGTAAAAAACATTCTGCGACTACAAGTCATTTATTTCTGCGGTACTTTAATATCGCGTTTTTCCAGTGAGCTGCCATTGATCTTTCTCTCACTTCATGCGATATTAATTGCCGAAGAACGTTGTCTTCGAAAAAAAAAGAGTTATAATAGTGCAATGCTATCACAAACGTTGGCTTTTTGTTATTCCGATCGGAATTTCAAACATTGTTTCTCAGTTGATGTTAGCTTGTTCTGATCTGTATAGTCATAACGTCGACCAATGCGCACTTTAATCTACAGAATAACATGCAACTTTCGAACGATATGCTTCAACTACAACAGCGTCGACAGCTGATGCTCTTTAAAATACTACGAAATCATCCTTTTCTGTCTCTCTGCTTAAGATTCGATGAATACGGACGCAAAAGGCATGCGAAAATGTTATTATGACAAAAGACTGCCACAACTAATGAGTTTTCAGAAAACCATCTCTGAAAACTTTCATAGTAGTAGTACAGAATTTCGATTATTTGTTCCGTCTCACGAGCATGATCAGAAGATCCCCCGTTTCTTCGCCAATGCATCGATGCCGACCCCACTAGTGCGCGAATGAGTACTGCTACATGACGTGGAGATCTCTTTTTGTGACACTGTAGATAAGTGACATGCGACAAGGGTGCAGATAAATCATTTAGTCAGTTTCTAGTGCAGGAACTGTGAAAGCTACTCATTTAAGCAACTACGAGTAACGACATATCGGTCACACTCGTCACCCTTTCACGTCATTGTTACCTATGCGCCGGCCTGTGTGGCCGTGCGGTTCTAGGCGCTTCAGTCCGGAACCGCGTGACCGCTACGGTCGCAGGTTCGAATCCTGCCTCGGGCATGGATGTGGGTGATGTCCTTAGGTTAGTTAGGTTTAAGTAGTTCTAAGTTCCAGGGGACTGATGACCACAGATGTTAAGTCCCATAGTGCTCAGAGCCATTTTGTTACCTATGCATTTTTTCCATAATGATCATTATACGAGACACACACTTCTAACGTACATACTCGGAATTTCAGCAGTGACATTCAGTCTGATGCAGAACGACTCTCTCCTTGCTGCAGCCACTGGAGTTTGTTGAGCACCTTTGCAACGTTCTCGCACTTTCTAAATGATCGCGTCATGAAACCCGCCGCTTTTCGTTGGATCTTGTCTGTATCTACTGCTAATCCTACGTGGTAGGGGCCCTAGACAGACGAGCAATAATTAAGACTCGGCCTAACGAGTGTTTTGTAGGCCACTTCTTTCGTGAATCAATTACATTTCCTTGAGATTCTTCTTATGAATTTAAGCAGTTTGTTTTATGTCATCCCCTTTAGGTCGCTCTGGAGGATTACTGCTAGATATTTTAAGACAGTTACTGTTCCCAGTTATTATCACCGTCAGCGTAATGGAACAATAATGGTTATCTTCGCCATTTAAGCGCAATGTGTTACATTTATTCACGCTCATTCTCAACTGCCAGTGTCTGTACCAATAACTGCCAGTGTCTGTACCAATCATCGACTCTTTCCATGTGATTCTGCTTTCCGCTACAGTCTTCTGGTGTTCAAACGTCCCTATGACAACAAAGTCGCCTTCAAAAGGCCTCATAGAGCTTCCGACGTTATTCGCTAGATCATTTATATACACTGTAAACAGTAATGGCCCTATAACACACATTTTGGATATTCCAGTAATTATCCTAACATCCGTCGATTTCATTGCGTTACGAATGACGACAAATTTGGTCTAACTCTTTTAGTTCTGAATCCAGTAACAAATCTGGTTCGTTACTTGGCAAGGTCGTAGTTTGCTCACTAAACGATAATACGGAACTGTATCGAATGCCCTCCGTAAGTCAAGGAATGAGAGTCCAATGCGTTAGGCAACTAGGTACAGTTCGTCAAGGAACTGGATGTGCACGACTTATCCAAGAACAAGGACGTCGCAGACCTGACGCGTTGCAGCGCCAAATGGCCAGCGATCTCTTGCGGGTACGCATGTAGCTGTGCACGCTGTCCATCAAACTGCGTCGCAGATGACATTCGCAGCAACATCCTGCAATAGAGCTAATGTGGCCACATTTCCTCGTGCAATCCGTTGCCTCTCATTCTAAGGTACGAGCCTTCCATGTCAAATATGACTAACATACAAAACTAGTGTCGCATTGCTTATAAAACTTACACCCAGATTTTGTAGCAGCTTTTCACAAGAGAGTGTTTCCAAACATCGGGAGACATGTCTACTGTCGCCCAAACATGCTTGTAACGCATAACAAACCTGTGGGAAATCTCAAAAATACACACGTTCGCAAGGGTCAAATACTGGGAAGCTCGTGTTTTAAAAGCTACTCACAGGCACTATCAAATGGGTATCTACCACAATCGTTTTTTTGTTTCTACGTTCTCAGGACTGTTGTGAAGAACCCTAAACAAATTCTCGTTTTCATTTACTTTGACGTCTACTTTACAGAGTCTGACGCTGTCGATAATGAGAACCTGATCACTTCAGCTAATTTGTGATGATAAAGACAAAGATCCAGCCAATAAACACCGCAGCATCATTTTTACTTTTCTTACTGTTGTACTACATTGCCTCGTCATTCAAGACACTGAACTATCTCGGCTAGAAGGGAATTATTAGGTCAAAACGAGGCAGGCAATGGAGAGATTGAACCTCAGAGCAGAATAACAAAGTTCAGAGGCAAATGGCTCGGTCGGAATATGACCGGGAATGTGAAACATGACGTCAGATTCGTTTTGCCGACTGCGATAAACTTAATTTTAGACGTAATACAAGAACACACCAATACCCCATGTTGGATGTTACCTCACGTGGCCTGTAGCACTCATTCTTGTACCACAAACTACCTGACAAGAGTTAAGTCGATGAAGGATATTTTCTTACATTTGCGGGTGACAGTTGTCGGTGTTGATTATGGGAAGGTTAAACATTATTACTGATTTTTCCTCCACGTTGTTACTCATTCCATATCGCACTTCACCCAAGCTACAGGTTTTCCACTTTTGTTACTGTATATCAAAATACAGACTCTAGCCACATATATGGCATCCAGAAGACTTAACCGAGAACTAACAAGGCTAGGAAGTGCACCGACGACTGATGGTTGCTGTTACGTACACGATGGATTATGTTCGGACAACCGTTGCGGCTGTACTCGACCGTTGCTGCAGCCACCAAATAACGTTCACTGCCGAGTTCTGTGAAAAGAGGGCATCATGGGGATGGTATGTATGCGATGCGACCACACACAGATATACCACTTTTCGTTCATCACTGGACGGAGGATTTTCTGTGGACGTGCCAGCATAATAATTGAAAGACAAGACCGTTGTTTTCGCAGATGAAGCCTTATTCAGCTCACGGATTGAGAACAGACGTATTTTTATATGTCGAGAATCGAAACGCGTAATAATGTATCGAAGATTTTTCATACAAATGTCTTGGGACGAGTTAGTGTTTGTGAGATGGTACGTCTATGATCTACGCATAATTCTCTTGTGTGGAAAAAAGATTGCGTAATTCCAAAGAGCTCTCTGCTGCTCGGCGCAGAATAGGTGATAGTGCCAACTTAAAAGACGACAATTACTAACCAGGCAGGGCTCGTGCGGTGGAGTAACACTTCAGTATGTGAAGCTACCAGCAGAATCTCTCGACTTCATCCCACACAGCAGGTCTGATACGCCCTCGGGACCTGTGATGCAGCTTGCAGTCTTCCTCTTCAAAATGTGGCCACACAGAGCAACTTCACGAAACGAATAACACTCACTTCCTATCGAGCTGCAATACGTCATCACCAGCACCATCACACCATATTGCAGATCGCGGTAAACACAATCGGAGTAGTCGCATTCACGTCACAAGTGACGCATCCATTTCACATATTTCAAACGTGTTGTATCGTCGAACATTAATTTATTCCGTTCTTGGAATTGTCTTTGTATTTAAAAAAAGCTGATAAAAATGCTCTTAACGCCTGTTTAAGAGACAGTCTTCACTACTTCGATCTGATCATGCAAGTGTAGAAAAGTTGTGGAATGTTTTCAAACAGATAGTATCGAAAGCAATCGAGAGATATATACCACATAAATTAATAAGCGATGGTACTGATCCCCCATGGTACACAAAACGGGCCAGATCGTTGTTGCAGAAGCAACGAAAAAAGCATGCCAAATTTAAAAGAACGCAAAACCCCCAAGATTGGCAAAGTTTAACACAAGTTCGAAATATGGCGCGTACTTCAATGCAAGATGCTTTTAATAATTTCCACAACGAAATTCTGTCTCGAAATCTGGCAGAAAACCCAAAGAGATTCTGGTCATACATAAAGCACACCAGTGGCAAGCCGCAATCAATACCTTCACTGCGCGATAACAACGGTGAAGTCACTGATGACAGTGCCACTAAAACAGAGTTATTAAACACGGTTTTCCGAAACTCCTTCACAAAAGAAGACAAAGTAAATATTCCTGAATTCCAATCAATAACAACTGCCAAGATGAGAAACATAGAAGTTATCTTCGGAGTAACGACGTAGCTTAAACCACTTAATAAAGGTAAGGCCTACGGTCCAGATTGTATACCAGTCAGGTTCCTCTCAGAGTATGCTGATAAAATAGCTCCATATTTAGGAATTATATACAACCACTCGATCACAGAAAGATCCGTACCTAAAGACTGGAAAATTGCTCAAGTCACACCAATACCCAAAAAGAGACGTAGGAGTAATCCGCTGAATTACAGGCCTATATCACTAACGTCGATTTGCAATAGGGTTTTGGAACATATACTGTATTCGAACATTATGAAGTACCTCGAAGGAAAGGATTTATTGACACATAGTCAGCACGGTTTCAGAAAATATCGTTCTTGTGAAACACAATTAGCTCTTTATACTCATGAAGTAATAAGTGATATCGACAGGGGATGTCAAATTGATTCCATATTTTTAGATTTCCAGAAGGCTTTCGACACCGTTCCTCACATGCGTCTTCTAAACAAACTGCGTGCCTACGGAGTGTCGCCTCAGTTGTACGACTGGATTCGTGATTTCCTGTCAGAAAGGCCACAGTTCGTAGTAATAGACGGAAAGTCATCGAGTAAAACAGAAGTAATATCCCCCGTTCCCCAAGGGTGTTATAGGCCCTCTATTGTTCCTGATCTATACTAACGACATAGGAGGCAATGTGAGTAGCCGTCTTAGATAGTTTGCAGATGATGCTGACATTTACCGTCTTGTAAAGTCATCAGATGATCAAAGGAACTTGCAGAATGATTTAAATAAGATATCTGTATGGTGCGAAAAGTGTCAATTGACGCTAAATAAGGAAAAGTGTGAAGTTATTCACATGAGAACTAAAAGAAATCAGCTAAATTTCGATTACGTGATAAGTCACACAAATCTTAAGGCAGTAAATTCAACTAAATACTTAGGGATTACAACTAGAAATAACCTAAATTGGAACGATCACATAGATAACATTGTTGGTAGAGCAAACCAAAGACTGCGATTCATTGGCAGAACACTTAGAAGGTGCAACAGGTCTACTAAAGAGACTGCTCACACCACGCTTGTCCGCCCTATTCTGGAGTATTGCTGTGCGGTGTGGGATCCGCATCAGGTGGGACTGACGGATGACATCGAAAACGTACGAAGAAGGGCAGCTCATTTTGTATTATCGCGAAATACGGGAGATAGTGTCACAGACATGATACTTGAACTGGAGTGACAATCATTAAAACAAAGGCGTCTTTCGATGCGACGGGATCTTGTCATGAAATTTCAATCACCAGTTTTCTCCTCCGATTGCGAAAACATTCTGTTGGCACCCACCTACATAGGGAGAAATGATCATCACGATAAAATAAGAGAAATCAGGGCTCACACAGAAAAATATAAGGGCTCGTTTTTCCCGCGTACCGTTCGAGAGTGGAACGGTAGAGAGACAGCTTGAAGGTGGTTCTTTGAACCCTCTGCCAGGCACTTTATTGTGAATAGCAGAGTAATCACGTAGATGTTGATGTAGATGTACGTTTTATTTGTACCGTCATTGGACTACACTTTGACAAAATAACATCAGATTCGACATATAACTTTTCAAATTTTTGCGTTCTTTTATCATCCAAGGTAGTACGAATAGACTGTGTTCAATAACCATCATAAACTGTCTTCGACTGAGAATATTTCTGTACTCGAGGCACGATGCGGCTCTGTGTATTCACACGTGCGACGTTATCCGTCAGTAGAGCGTTCTAGAAGAAATACAGTGTCATTTTGCGCCTATGAAGATTTTCTCGGCAAACTGAAGCTTAGCGTTTCTAAATCTATTCTTTAGTGAACAACCGGGTGTCAGTCATTCTTATTATGCTTCGGCTGTGGTACAGCGAGCTGAACGCTAAAATACAGATTAACGCTGACGGCGTGATTCTGGGCTCTAACTCGTCGGCCGGTGAGCTGCTGATAGTGCTCAGCGGAGCGGGCCACGGGCGGCGTCTCCACAATTAGCGTCGCGCGTCACCACCGCGGCCACCGCCGGCGCGTGGACGTTGAACCGCCTGCGCGACTCCGCCGTCTTACGTAAGCTTCACGCCTGACGCCCGACGCCTGCGCAGCACCTGCCGCAATGGCAAAAGCCGTGCACCGCTGCTCTCCGCACACCAGCCACTATCGTCACTAGATCACTAACAGCAACAGTGTCGTTCGACGGTGATCTTGCGCAAGTACCGGTACAAAAACAAATTTTGAAAAAGTAAGTACGCTGCTGGCCATTAAAACTACAACACCAACGAACGTCAAACTTCCACGGAGTATAACACCAGTTTGGATACACAAGAGCACAAATGCACAAATTAGGTAGGACAACAGTTGCTACACTCATGCTCATAAATTAAGGATAATGCTCATACATGGTGAAACAACGCTCTGGTGGGCGGTTTGCGGGTTTAAAACACTTCGTGGTATGACCATGCGGTGCACTTGACCAGCGGTCGTTGCACGCTGGCGCTGGCAGCAGTCCACAAACGCAGAGGTGTGTTGGTGCATGACGGAGTACGGTGCAGCGAGTAAGTGTGCAGACGTTTTCAGACGTGCTAATGGTGACTGTGTGTTGAAAATGGCTCAAAGAACACATTTTGATGACGTTATGAGGGGTAGAATACTAGGGTGACTGGAGGCTGGTCAAACACAGCAGGTCATAGCACGGGCCTTCCGTGTGCCACAAAGTGTGATCCCAAGATTATGACAACGAGTCCAGCAGACAGAAAACTTATCCAGACACTACAGTGCGGGACTTCCACAGTGTAAAACACCACACGAAGACAGATTTCTCACCATCAGTTCCCGCAGACAGCCACGGAGTATTGCTTGGGACCTTATTGCAGCCACTGGAACAGTTGTCTCCAGACAAGTCCAGCAGACAGGAAACTTATCCAGACACTACTGTGCGGGACTTCCACAGTTTAAAACACCACACGAAGACAGATTTCTCACCATCAGTTCCCGCAGACAGCCACGGAGTATTGCTTGGGACCTTATTGCAGCCACTGGAACAGTTGTCTCCAGACACACAGTCTATAGACGACTGAACAGACACGGTTTATTCGCCTGAAGACTTTCAAGGTGCATTTCACTGACCCCTGTTCACAGGAGAGCCCGTAAAGCCTGGTGTCAAGAACACAGTACATGGTCATTGGAACAGTGGTCCAAGGTTATGTTCACGGACGAGTCCAGGTATAGTCAAACAGTGATTCTCACCGGGTTTTCATCTGGCGTGAACCAGGAACCAGATACCAACCCCGTTAATGTCCTTAAAAGGGACCTGTATGGAGGTCGTGGTTTGATGGAGTGGGGTGGGATTATGAATGTTGTACGAACACCCCTGTATGTCTTTGACAGTGGAACTGTAACAGATCAGGTGTATCGGGACGTCATGGATGATAAAGCACGGCCCCACCGAGCTGCCATGGTGGAGGAGTACCCTGAGACAGAAGATATCAAGCGAATGGAATGGCCTGCCTCTTCTCCAGCCCTAAACCCCATCGAGCATGTCTGGGGTGCTCTCGGTCGACGGTATCGCAGCACGTCTTCAAACCCCTACGACACTTCAGGAGCTCCGATAGGCACTGGTGCAAGAATGGGAGGCTATAGCTCAGCAGCTGCTCGACCACCTGATCCGGGGTATGCCAACCGGTTGTGCGGCCTGTGTACATGTGCATGGTGATCATATCCCATATTGATGTCGGGGTACATGCACAGGAAAAGGTGGTCTTTTGTAGCACATGTGTTTCGGGACGGTTTTCTCAACTTATAACCAATACCGTGAACTAGCATATCTGTGTCGTGTGTGTTCCCTATGTGCCTATGCTATTAGCGCCAGTTTTGTGTAGTGCCATATTCTGCAATTATCCTTAATTTATGATCATGAGTGTAGAATACACGATAGATATGGCTCCCAGTTGTGCCGTCAGCGGCGACGTCTCCACTAACCCTTCGGGGCCCACGGTAAATACACGCCCCGCAACGAAGTTGTGATTTCACACTAGTTACCTTGCCCGCCATACACAGGGAACTCTTGGCTAGGTCCGGGGCCAAGCAGGAAATCAGTACGTAGATGAAAAGGTTTCAAATAATGTTTTTAAGTTAGTCATACATTATCGAGATGTACGAAGTATGAAAATGGTCTCATAGAGTTTTCGCTCCCAACTGGAGATGGTCGCTGCAACTCGTGAAGACCTGTAGTGCCACGTGCTGTAATGTACACCACAAGATCCGTATATCTCGTTGGCCCCGCAGGCTTCTCGTCTCATTGCACCACATCGAAGCTTAAAGGTACACTATGGACTCATACACGGTTGTGAATACACTTGAGATTTTTCGTATTGTGGTGTACTATTGTTGTTAATTTATTTATTTAAACTTCCTGGAAAAAAAACCGTGTGCTCGACAGGGACTCGAAGGTGTGACCTTTTTTCCAAGTCCCAGTCCGACACACAGTTTTAATTTACCAGGAAGTTTCAAATTGGAGCACACTCCGCTGCAGAGGGAAAATTCATTCGGGAAACTTATGCATTAGTTAATGAACAAATATATTTGCCTTTATTTAGAAACATAACGTTTTATAAGAGACATCACGTAAAAACGCAGTCCTTGCAATATCTTCAGATGACCAATTACAACAACATTCTTTCATAACCACCTCTTGTTAACACTCTGAAAACATCCCTCAACCAATTATTGAAAATGCTTTATTTTAAAAAACTAAACATTACATCGAGAGGCAAGATCATATACATTCTTTTGCCTAAGTTAGTTTATTTCTTTTTTCATAATTTCTAACGGATGGTACAAATGTACATTGTTGCATTTATAGCATAACTTGTTTTCTTGGTTAACGTTGACAAAAAATTTTGATAGCGAAACGAAGTAGCTTGTGTTTCACAGTGTCCTGTGCAGAATGAAGAAGAACACCACATTGGGCAGCTGTTTGCTCCTGTTATACCTTGCCACCTCCGATCTGCCGAGCGCTGTTGGCAAGCGGGATGCACTCAGCCCTTGTGAGGCAAACTGAGAGAAGTAGCGGCTCCGGTCTCGGAAACTGACATAGGGCCCGGAGAGCGATGTGCTGACCACATGCCCCTCCATATCCGCATCCAGTGATGCCTATGAGCTGAGGATGACATGGCTGCCGATCGGTACCGTTTAGCCTTCATGACCTGTTCGGGAGGAGTTAGGGGCATAATACGGGATATGTTAGCACCCACCATGGCAGTCCCAAAAATCTCTCAATATTACTTTGTCCAATGATTGTTAGGTTTTCGAGTTTTTGGTCGCCACAGTTCGTAACACGCCAAAGCAAAGCGAAAGTATGACATGATAGATTGGCTTCAGTGCTGCAACATCGAACTAGCTGAGAACATTAAAAAACGTGACGCTTGTTTTATTAGCATCTCTTCGTAAATCACAGCTCCTCAGATACGAAGTCAGTAGGCTGCCAATTTATTACTGTCACCTCAATTCAATAGCGTTTATCTGGAACCAAATTAAATGTTTCGTTTCTAGAAATAATAAACACTTGCAGTGTCCGCAATCGAAGCATTCATTAAGCTGTTAAGAAACGCATCGGTTAAAACCGGAAGGAAGTAATTAATCATGTGCAACGCACCATGGAAAAAAATGACGCAATGATGGTATTTTGGAAAATTCATTGGAGGAAATGCTCGTCTCATTAATGGCACTGCCACTTCATGCATGTGTGATTGTGACGAGACTGACATGACTAGAGTATTTCCGTTGCCACAACTAATCGAGATGGATGAGGGATAATACTCTGGACTCCAGTTCTGGAGGACGCTGGTTCAAGTCCTGGGCCGACCAGCCTAATTTTGATTTTCCGTGACTTCCATAAATCGCTTGAGGGAAATTCCGGGATGATTTCCCAATCGGAGCTTCAGCTCTGACTGCGATTACTTCTTGTTCGACGGGACATTAAGCGCTGATCTTTATCCTTTCCTTTGTCACTACAGAATGGCGCTAGATTCACCGTACATTTAGAGAGTGCGGTATATAATGATAAATCGATGCAGAGAATAATTATTATCTCTGTACGTTTTGACATTATGATAAGAAGGCGATAGCCGGCAACTGCGAATAAATAATGAAATTCAACACAGTAATTCAAGCTTCACCACTTACCTCCATTAACATACATAAAGTTTAAGTCTGTGTTCGTTATGTTAGAAATACACGTGTTAGATGTTTCTGATGGAATTCCGTTTCAGAAAATACAGTTTAATCTCAGATTTAATTTTCATTGCCTACCAACCTATATCCAGTGAGTAAAAAGCTTCTGACATATAGAAAATTCTGTAAGTTCATCAGGAAATTGCGTTTACATAAAGTTCGTGTACTGTCACGCAAAAATTTGTTACAGTATATAAAGCCAAAATGAAAACATAGTGCAGCTCTTTCTCAGCATTCTGATTCTACTTCCATGTTCGTATATCGAATAGTGTACGACTTGCTTGAATTGAAATTTAAGAGTAAGAACGTAGCAAGTCTCGTCTGCTCTTCTGTCCAAGAGTCAATCCTAAAATAAATTTGGTCCTCTACTCGGTGGTAGCGGATTCGACCCTTGGTGCTGGAAGAAAATTCCAGCACCAGTACTTGATCGCCTCTGGGAGGAGAGATGGGAGCGTAAAGTTCCCGAATTCCAGACTTTTCGACAATGTGCTTGTTTACTTTCGAAACCACTTTGCAGCGTCTCATGACATGTGCAACTGTTGGTGCTGACTCGTCCGTCGGATGGGGGCGTTAGGTTCGGTGGCCCCCTGTGTGCTATTCAAGAGGAGACGGCCTTCTGTGTGCTAGGACGCTTCTATCTTCATTTCGTTATTGTAAAACACAACTACAGCTCCGTCATGCACAAGGATTATGTTTTTCTAAACCTCAAACACCATATACATCACCCTCCAATTTTTACCCTCTCGTTGCCTAGTAGGCCTTGCTCAGTGATATTTTGTAAGTACAGACCGTAAAGGGCAAGTATCAGACAGCAGCCTTGCCTTTTCTGATTCAGTCCAGTTTGTACTGTCTCCTTGCACCACCACGCCTAAACTGTCTGGCACGGCTCTTGCTATATCAGTCTACGCAAATGAAATCTGCAACGAAAAGAAATCTGCCCCAGTTTAAGAAAGAGAGAAATATTATTTGCATGCCATGATTAAGGCTTATTCCGTTCACTACCAGACCGGAAAAAGGCACCAAGTCCGTATTTGCAGGGGGCGTCTGATTTATTAGGATACTGAGGAAAGATGGTGAGGATTGCAACAGTAATAACGAAAAGATTAGGAAATATAAAGCGAAACTGTATTCTGAAAGAATAATGAACCGGGTGCTGTTTAACCGTCCTATTTACTTACATTTGGACAATCACAAGGGTATGGAGAATGTTGAACTGTAGGTACTCACATACATGAGAACACATCGGAGAGAAAAGCGGGAACCGTGAAAACCACATTCTAGTCAACGAAATGGGTGGGGCGGAGGTAGATATCGACGAGCTTTGTCGTTGTATCGCTAAGTACTTGCAGTCACCAAACGAACGTAACAGCGATCGGAATCGAGCTACATCACTAAACTCTGTCCAGAGTGGTGAACAGTTAACCTTTATTGCAGTATGCCGGAGAATTCCTTCAGACAGTTGCGCTGGCCCTCGGCGTCGGCTCCAAGAAGTTCTCACAGAGTCGGTTTCAAGTGACGGTGGCCAATACATTTACATACCGACTAGCGCAGTATACCTACGTCCTCAAGAAAATAGCGCTGGTGTCAATATGCTGGCCGGAGAAGCCTGGTGAGCCATATAAACTGACCACTTCCTTTTTGTCCCAGATGTGCGCTACCCCGTCGCAGCCTGAACTGCAGGAACGGCGGGTTTTTCTGTATCTGTGCACGTCTCACGAAAAAGAGGACGCTTCTTGCAAACCTTAAACTCTATAACGGTTGCTGCCATCTTGAATAAATTATCAACTCCTTTCAAAATGACGGCAGCCGAAATCTGTTTACAGACTTAGGTTCCTCTGTATGTCGGCTTCTTTCGTCTCCAAAAATTCTTTAATGCTCCGATTTTCGAATGAAGTTTCAGGTATTTAGAAAGAAAAGTTATACTCTAAGAAAGAAAACCGACGCACAACGAAGTAATTATCCGGATGTGACGGAAATCGGTAGACGTGATGAACATGTACAGACAAACAAACGATTACAGTTATCTTGCTGAAATGTAAGCCCAGGATGAACTGCCATGAAGGGCAACAAAAGGCGGCGTAGAATATCGTTGATGTATCGCTGTATTGTAAAGGGTGGCGCTGACGACAACCAACGAGGTTCTGTCATGAAAAGAAATGGCACCTCAGACCATCACTCCTGGTTGTCATGCAGTACGGCGGGCGACAGTCAGCTATTTGGAACGTCTCCAGACTAGTATTCCTTGGTCACTGGGGCTCAGTTCGAAGCGAAACTCATCACTGAAGACAATTCTACTCCAGTCAATGGATTACAGGCCGAAGACGAGTCTGGAGAGGCCCCAGACAGCGGTAGGATATCAACCCCACTATCGGCCATGAGGTAAGAAATCACTGCTCTGTCACCTCGATCACGATCTCATGGGTTCAGTACTCTTTCCCCCTAGCAAAACAAATTATTTAAGCACACTCTCTCAGGCTCAATAGTAGTGTATGGTTTCAACTCCCTTTGTATTTTTAAGTAGACTGTATTTATCACTGGTTTTGGCCTTAATTGATGTATCCTGTGTTACTCGGTACTAAAGGCTGCTGTTGTATAATGTACCTCTGTTCTCCAAATATATACATTTGTTCATCTCCTGTTCTTAATTTCGACTTGTAACTTTCAGCCACTTCCTTTAGTGTCATAATTACTCAGCCCCCCCGCCCCCCCTTGCAAATACTGTAGATGAAAAGCCGGTTCTTTACGAGGTCGAGACTTATCAGGAGGTAAATTTAAATTCTAGCGGTATGTTAATGTTTCGAGCCCTGTAGACCAGGGCAAGCCTCTTAGAAACTGCCAACATGAGGTGGCCTCTAACAGTGGGAGGACGATACACGTTCACCGGTGTAGAGCTCGCACTGAAGAACCAAAGAAACTGGTACACCTGCCTATTATCGTGTAGGGCCCCCGCGAAGACGCAGAACTGACGCACCACGACGTGGCATGGACTGAAATAACGTCTGAAGTAGTGCTGGAGGGAACTGACACCATTAATCCTGCAGGGCTGTCCATAAATCGTAAGAGTACAATGGGTGGAAATCTCTTCTGAACAGCACGTTGCAAGACTTCCCGGATATGCTCAATAATGTTAATGCCTGGGGAGTTTGGTGGCCACCGGAAGTGTTTAAACTCAGAAAAGTGTTCCTGGAGCCACTCTGTAACAACTATGGACGTGTATGGTGTCGCACTGTCCTGCTGGAATTGTCCAAGTCGGTCAGAATGCACAATGGGCGTGAATGGATACAGGTGATTAGACAGGTTGCTCACGTACATGTCACATGTCAGAGTCGTATCTAGACGTGTCGGGGTTCTATATCACACCAACAGCACACGTCCCACACCATTACACAGCTTCCACCAGCGTTAACAGTCCCCTGCTGACATGCAGGCCCCATGGATTCATGAGATTGTCTCCATACCCGTACACGTCCATCCACTCGATACAAATTGAAACGAGACTCGTCCGACCAGGCAACATGTTTTCCGTCATCAACAGTCCAATGTCAGTGTTGACGGGCCCAGGCGAGGTGTAAAGCACTGTGTCGTGCACTCACCCAGGGTACACGAGCGGGACTTCAGCTCCGAAAGCCCATATCGATGGTGTTTCGTTGAATGGTTCGCACGCTGACACTTGTTGATGGCCTAACATCGAAATCTGCAGCAATTTCCGGAAGAGTTGCACTTCTGTCACATTGAACGATTATCTTCAGTCGTCGTTGGTCCCGTTCTTGCAGGATCAATTTCCGACTGCAGCGGTGTCGGAGATTTGATGTTTTACCGGTTTCGTGGTATTTACGGTACACTGGTGAAACGGTCGTACGGTAAAATCCTCACCTCATCGCTAGGTCGGAGATGCCGTGTCCCATTGCTAGTGCGCCGACTGTAACACCACGTTCAGACTCACTTCAATCTCGATAACCTGCCATTGTAGCAGCAGTAACCGACGTAACAACTTCGCCAGACACTTGTTGTCTTACATAGGCGTTGCCGACCGCAGCGCCGTAATCTGCCTGTTTACATTTCGCTGTATTTGAATACGCATGCCTATGCGTTTCTTTGGCGCTTCATTGTGTTAGTAGTAAACTACATCTACATCTACATCTACATGATTACTCTGCAATTCACATTTAAGTGCTTGGCAGAGGGTTCATCGAACCACAATCATACTATCTCTCTACCACTCCACTCCCGAACAGTGCGCGGGAAAAACGAACACCTAAACCTTTCTGTTCGAGCTCTGATTTCTCTTATTTTATTTTGATGATCATTCCTACCTATGTAGGTTGGGCTCAACAAAATATTTTCGCATTCGGAAGAGAAAGTTGGCGACTGAAATTTCGTAAATAGATCTCGCCACGACGAAAAACGTCTTTGCTTCAATGACTTCCATCCCAACTCGCGTATCATATCTGCCACACTCTCTCCCCTATTACGTGATAATACGAAACGAGGTGCCCAGTTTTGCACCCTTTCGATGTCCTCCGTCAGTCCCACCTGGTAAGGGTCCCACACCGCGCAGCAATATTCTAACAGAGGACGAACGAATGTAGTGTAAGCTGTCTCTTTAGTGGACCTGTTGCATCTCCTAAGTGTCCTGCCAATGAAACGCAACCGTTGGCTCGCCTTCCCCACAATATTATCTTGTGGTCTTTCCAACTGAAGTTGTTCGTAATTTTAACACCCAGGTACTTAGTTGAATTGACAACCTTGAGGATTGTACTATTTATCGAGTAATCGAATTCCAACGGATTTCTTTTAGAACTCATGTGGATCACCTCACACTTTTCGTTATTTAGCGTCAACTGCCACCTGCCACACCATATAGCAGTCTTTTCTAAATCGCTTTGCAACTGATACTGGTCTTCGGATGACCTTACTAGACGGTAAATTACAGCATCATCTGCGAACAACCTAAGAGAACTGCTCAGATTGTCACCCAGGTCATTTATATAGATCAGGAACAGCAGAGGTCCAAGGACGCTTCCCTGGGGAACACCTGATATCACTTCAGTTTTACTCGATGATGTGCCGTCTATTACTACGAACTGCGACCTTCCTGACAGGAAATCACGAATCCAGTCGCATAACTGAGACGATACCCCGTAGGCCCGCAGCTTGATTAGAAGTCGCTTGTGAGGAACGGTGTCAAAAGCTTTCCGGAAACCTGGAAATACGGAATCAACTTGAGATCCCCCGTCGATAGCGGCCATTACTTCGTACGAATAAAGAGCCAGCTTCGTTGCACAAGAACAATGTTTTCTGAAACCATGCTGATTACGTATCAATAGATACTATACTTTTATTAAAATAAAACATAACAGATTTATATATGAATAAATCATAACCTGTTTTGAATGTTCATTTCGTGTGTTACGTAGTGGTACTGTATTCAGTTTGTTATTAGAGAAGTAGAAGTATGCGTATCAGGAAAGCCGGCCGCGGTGGTCTAGCAGTTCTAGACGCGCAGTCCGGAACCGCGCGACTGCTACGGTCGCAGGTTCGAATCCTGCCTCGGGCATGGATGTGTGTGATGTCCTTAGGTTAGTTAGGTTTAAGTAGTTCTAAGTTCTAGGGGACTGATGACCACAGATGTTAAGTCCCATAGTGCTCAGAGCCATTTTCGTATCAGGAAACCATTGCTGCAGTATAACGTATTTTATAGGAAAGTAAAGAGTGACATCCAAAGGAGAAATTGTGAGGGGCCATTAAGAAATTTGTGAAATTCGGCGAGAGTGTTCCTACATCTTCTACAAACGTGGTTTCATAATCAGCTCCATTTAGCAAGACTGATGTGAGACAGGAAACACGGTATAAAAAATGTGCGAACAGGTATTACAAATCCTTTCACATTCTATGAAACAATGCTCCAAATGTCTGTACTGCATGTAATTCGGAAGATCGCTGTAGTTGCTGTTAATAACAAGGACAAGCAACATCTCAAACTTTCACATTTCTTACATACAAAGTGATTCAGGAGGAACGTCAGATTATTTTTGAGGTGATTCTACGTATGGAAATAAATCGAAAAAGTCTTACGAACATGTGTCGTATTTTCGATCGTTACACAACAGGAGTGGGTTGAAGACTACCCACATTCATGAATGATTATGAAGCCAAGTGTGAATATTACTTACCTACAAGCTGTCTAGGCGCTGCAGTGGACAGAATAATGACGGAACAGATGACTAATCCATCCTACAAGAGGTGTTCAAAAACTCCCCCACCCATCTCAATGCAGTTGTCGCTCGCATCACCGACGCTATTACCCACATTAAAGCCCTCCAAGATGATGTTCGATGTGCAGCACAACACACAGTCCAACGCGTTGGAGGGTGTGTTGTGCTGCACATCGAACATCATCTTGGAGGGCTTTAATGTGGGTAATAGCGTCGGTGATGCGATCGACGAGTTCTTCACGTTTATTCACCTTCGTAGCGTACACACCTCCCTTTAACCGCCCCATCAATAGAAGTCTAAAGGGGTTATGTCGGGTGATGTAGCAGGCCAGTTAACGGGTCTGCCAAGCACAATCCACCATTAAGGAAATGTGTTATTCAGATGTTGAGATATTTGTCTGGTGCAGTGAGTCGATGGTCCGTCATGTTGCAAGTACGTTTACCGTCGTTGCTCTAATGTCACGTCTTCCAAAAGTGCAGATAGGTCTTCTATCAGGAAATGTGAGGATGCTGCATCAATCATACCACATCAGACGTTCAGTGAAAACCTTTCTTGGAATCTTTTTTC
The DNA here is from genome assembly GCF_021461385.2 of Schistocerca piceifrons. Taxonomy (NCBI): domain Eukaryota; kingdom Metazoa; phylum Arthropoda; class Insecta; order Orthoptera; family Acrididae; genus Schistocerca; species Schistocerca piceifrons. The sequence goes on from NC_060141.1 coordinate 265,156,397, forward strand.
CCTTGCCCATTGTCCATGTATGAAAATTGCGGGTGTTCATGTTACCATTGCGTGTAAATGTAGCCTCATTTGTAAATAAAGTGTATTGCATCAGATCTCTGTGTACAGACAGTCATTCACAAAATAGTTGTCTGCTTACTGAGTCACCTGGATATGTTGAACAGGCAGCATGTGAAATGGCTGCACGCCCTCGGAATTTAACATAAGCCACACTCGTGTTTGTGGAATATCGAGCTGGCGGCTAATGCGTCTTACGCTGGTGGCTTGGACTCCGCTGCACCATTGCAATAATGTCTTCCCTTACCTCACTTGACTGGATGGCCTCACGTTCTGGTGTTACTTGTACACTGGGTAGTGTTCTGGATTCATATAAGGTGTGAAAAACCCTGAAAAATAGCCTGGCACAGGGAGTTCGTCGATTAGGGAAACGTCTCTGGTGTTCTGTAACAGCACAACAGGCACTGCCGTTACAGCACTCGTACACAAACAACATGTCTGCATATTCTGCATGGATGAACATATACAGCATGTTGATATTCATGGACACAATGGTCTTGTTCAATTAAACAACAACCAAGCACGACATGCACACAGCATCATGACTGCTCGCTGATGCCGGCCAGAGTGGCCGAGCGGTTCTAGGCGCTTCAGTCTGGAACCACGCGGCCGCTACGGTCGCGGGTTCGAATCCTACCTCGGGCATGGATGTGTGTGATGTCCTTAGGTTAGTTAGGTTTAATTAGTTCTAAGTTCTAGGCGACTGATGACCTCAGAAGTTAAGTCGCATAGTGCTCAGAGCCATTTGAACCATTTGCTCGCTGATCCAACCCACAATTGCAACTGAGTACACTTGCAGCTGTTGCCTCGGTGCGACATTACAGTGTTGCCATCTGTTGGAGAACCCACATACCTGTTGTGAGGTGTATCAGTCATATATCCCATCATTATTCTGTTCACCACAGCGTCTACACAACATTTCGAGGTAAGTAATATTCACACTTGCTTTCATTGTCACTCATGGAAGTGTATAGCCTTTAACCCACTCCACTTCTGTAATGATCGAAAATTGGACACACGTTCTGCGGGACTTTTTTCGTTTATTTTCACATGTAGGATCACCTCTAAAATTATGTGACGTTCTTCCTGAATCGCCCCGTGTATCATTATTCACATCGAAAAGAAGAGATAGATAGGTGGCAGCTTTCTTTAAAAAAAAATTATCACATAAATATGTTCATTAATCCAATGTGCATACACAGTTAGTAAATCAAGTTACATTTCTGACAGTGTCTGAAAAGAGCAAGCACTAATAACAACTGCTAATCACTGTGTTTCGAAGTGTTGCAAAAGGCTCTTTCCTCTTGGTACAGTGAGAGAGTCTTGTAATTGCAGGAACGTTGAAGCTTTTAGCTGGTTGATGAAAGGGAAGATTCAGTTACGGGAACGGCACTAATCATAAAGATTATTTCTGCTGAAAGTCAGTCCTGAACTGATAAAGCTCAAGAGAGAGCGGTTTGCTGGCCCATCACAGCAGGGGCGTGGGATGAGGATGGCCAGCATGCTATAAGGCTTGGCCAGCATGCCATAAGGCTTCATTATGTGAGAAGTGAGGGGAATGCTTTTTAGCAGAGATAAAAATACGAAAGACAGGAGAGAATATGAGTCAACAAAACATACGGCAGCCTTTAAGTCTAGCAAGACCAGGTGGAATGCTTGTTCAAATTTTAGTAAGGGGTTCTCTGGTTGGCTGTGAATAATAAGCTTGGTACTTGGAGAGAGTTCCCATTTGTGTGTGTGTGGATGTCCTCGCATTGACCGTAACTTAAAATCTGTTACAGAATGGGAGAAGTTTTCTGTCTTCTTCCCCACACCAAAGGAGAAATATACCTTATTGGCTAACCATCGCAAAATGTGTAATGGTAGGTAACTGTTAAGCTTGTTTATTAAATTATCATTGTTCGGATCTTGCAAGTTCTGCTGCTAGCAAAATTCTGACGCTGGCAGAACAAGCTAAGTTTCGTAGCGGAGAGTAAGAGAACACTTCTCCACAGAGCGTCATAGAAGATACTTGCAACAGGCCCTCACAGAGGGCTGCAAGGCGAGATGTCTCCGACTTTGAGCAGAAATCAGAGGCTGGGCTGACCTTTGAATTATCAGCCTCCACTGCAGCCATCTCTCTGCCCTCACACACCTTTAGAGTGGTAAGCATGCATCCACCAAGACGAGGCAAGCTTGATGTCATCCAATTTCACAGCCAGCTAGTTGCACCTACCAGGTGTTTAGACAAGAGTATTGGATTTCGTTTGTACTTTCCCAGAACCTTTCTTTAGCTCAATAACATTTTCTGCAAACATTGGCGTCATTCATGACACAGCTATGTGTCGTTGTTTCATGTGTCCACCCACCATTGCCAAGCCAATTTGCAATCCCTTATCCGATTATTATTTATTTGTAGTCTCGAGTCAGTGGGTAAAACATTTTTATGTCTTTTGGCAATAAAGCACATTGGTATAGTGACCACTTATTCCCTTTCGTAGGTCGATGGATCCTTTTATCAATATGTGTGTGTGCATGAGATGCGATACCCATATTTTACGCTTCATTGGGACACCTCTAGTAATTTTCATTTAATAAGCCGTTACCTGTTGCGCAACCTTGTTTCTTTTAAATTCACATGATCTTATTGGAAGCTTTCCATCTCTGGGGGTAGAATCTGAAGCATCTCAGAGGTACACTGAATAGCAACCAACACATCACAAAAGAAGTATTCTACTATTTCTGAAAAATTGAAAGAGCTGTATTTTTTAAGCTTTTTCTTTGAGTATAAAAGTGATACTGACAGTTACCCAGTACTTTCAGACTGACTAAACTTAGATACTCATTTATTGTAGCAAGGAGCACATGCAAGATATATAGAAAACTGCAAAAGGTAGTATCAGTTAAACATACAAACTGACATTTGTTATACAGTTGATATTGAAGAACTATAGAACATTGGCAGAAAACGACAGCGAACCGCCACTGTTGGAATTGTTGCAGTTTTATGATTTGAGCAGAACATTGATAATATACACCACACAAACAATGGGAATTTCTTAACGGCTATAGATGTGTTAGCTGAATTCGAACCTGTTATCCCAAATGATGTCAGTATCATCATAAAATTCCAAGCTGCTGGAACGAAGGTCTTAATTATGGCACTCTTTCCCAAACAGGAATTATATATGTTTTAACAAGTCGTATAGTGTTTAAAAAACTGAGGAGAGAACAACTTGGTCTTCAGTGCGAAACTTGAGTTTCTCCCATTGTATAAAATTTTCAGATAACTTAGGGGATTGCAGCTGAGTGAAGTTTTCGACAACCCCAGAGATTTCGACAGGTACGTTACCCGTTATTTTGAAGGCACAAAAGCGAAGAGAGATAACGTCACAAGTAAATTAAAATTTTGGTGTTGCGACCAAGAAGCATAATACGGCCTATGCTGAAGTTAACATACGCACAACAGAACTAGCTCCACAATACACCCAAAGATAACCGACGTCAGAAGTTATCGAAAGTGTGTATTAATTACAGCTATTTCCTTGATTAAACTATCGCAATAACTGGAAGTGCACGCCACAATCTCTCTGTCGTTACGTTCCATAGCATGACCTGTGCCAAGGCAATTTTCTACAGTGGCAGATGTATTCGACTGTTGGAAACGTGACTGGTGCTTGTGCTCTGTACACTAGACCTCCACAGTTGTAGTGATCTTGCCACGAGAGCAAGGGAGACGGTAAATACTCGCAATAAGCAAGCGAAGTTCTTTGTTTACAGGCCATAAAATGGCCTTTATAATACAACGGCTGTTCGGAAAGTAAGGTAGGATCGCTCGCAGAATGGAAACCACAGTGAAAATAAAAAAAATTTATTCGTAACAGTTAGTCACACCGTCCAGCTACCTCTCAAAATAGTCGCTGTTCCGACTTAGACATTTGTCGTAGTATTGTACAGCAGCCGTCTGTGCTTTCCGCCAATTTTCTACGCTGGTCTGCCTTTCGTTGTTTGTGCCAAAATGTTGTCTTCGTAGCCAGCGGTTCATGTGAGCAGAAATGAACACCGGGGGGAGCCAATTAAGGGCTGTATTATGGCTGATCAAACACTTCCTATCGAAAACGCTGAAGGGGCGTCTTCTTTGCTCCTGCAGAATGCGGCTGAGAATTGTCTTGAGAAAGAAACGTATGACATATATGTTATGTGGGCTACGTAACTTCAGGCGAAATCTCTTACCAGATTGTTGTTTTAGGCATTTCTACGTGATCACTTTGCACTCTGAACTGAAAAGAGAGGGATGAAACGATCGACAAGCACACTAAAGACACTGCCCAACACATCTGTACAAAGTTTCATAGGCTTTTCGCAGTGGTTTCCATTTCGCGCCAAGCCTGACCTTACTTTCTGATTACCCCTCGTATATGGTGGTCAGAATCATACTACCCTCCGTTTCTCCAGAGAATACGACATTTCCTGTTAGAATTTCTATCTGCGTAAGGCAAGAAGACCATAGACTTAGTTGCTACCTCGTTATTTTATCACTCATCCGATTTGTGGCTGGCCGATAACCCAGTCGCGTCTGATCTGTCTCCAAGCATAACTATTATGGCGAAGGCTGAGACTGCGTTGTGGGCTAACTTAGCTGACAAACTTTCCAGGGTCTGAGACGCCATGGACTCTGTGAACCAAGGTACGAGGTACCCCTTCAGGCTGACATGCATGGTGTCAACTATCAGCCTGAAGATGCAAATCAGTGTGAGTTGCTTTCCCATAAACGGCATCTCCCAACGTACCACCAACCTTCTTCCTGACCAACATATCAAAGACAGGTAAGCAACTATCCTTTTCCATCTCCATAGTGAAGCGCATATGCGGATGGATTGAATTCAGATGTTCTAAAAAGCTGTTTAAATTCTCAGTTTTGGGCCATACAGCAGAAGAATCGTATACATATTTAGAAAAAAATACGCAGGTTTCAATGCCGCCGAATCCAGACACATTCCTCGCAATCTTCGATAAACATACTGGCAATAATAGGTGACACTCTCATGGAATAGGATATGGGTCCCAGTTTTGAACCAAACCACTGCTTGATTTCTAAATAAACATCATCGAGAATGGTGACAGAATAAGAAGACACCCAAGCTCTGTCAACGGCCTTATCAAAGAGGATGGAGGGGCAGAGGTTCAGGACACTCTTTTGCCCTTCGGGTGGGATACTGTCGCAAAAAGGCGGAAGAACCAGCAACGATCGGAGGCATTGAAGATGCAGAAGGCAATGTAAACCACGTCATTAAAAACACATAAAGTGTATCCACAGGACATGTGGTCTGTAATTCAAAAGTGACATGATGATCTCTCCATTGGTAAAAGATTCTGGAATAGTCCTCCATTCGGATCTTCGGGAGGGGACTGCCAAGGGACAGTTGACCATGAGAAAAAGATTCTACGGGTCGCAGAATGGAATATACGGAGTTTGAACGCAGTAGGAAAGCTAGAAAATCTGAAACAGGAAATGCAAAGGCTTAAGTAAAATGGAAAAAAAGATAAGGATTTTAGGTCAGGTGAATATAAGGTAATCTCAATAGCAGAAAATGGTATAACGGGAGTAGCACCCATTACGAATAGTAAAGTAGGGCAGAGAGTGAGCTACTATGAACAGTTCAGTGATGGCGTTGAAAAAAGAGAGAAAGTGTATGAGCGTATGGAACGGGTACTCAATAAGTAAAGGAAGATGACAGACTATTAATCATGGAGGACTGGGACGTAATTGTAGGAGAAGGTTTAAGTAAGCTGTTTAGGTTTATATATTGGTAACGCCACGTAGCGCTCTGTATGAAAATCACTGGCTGTGCTGTGTGCAGTCTGTGGCTGGTTGGCATTGTTGGAATATTCGCTATTGTAGTGGTGGGTAGTTGGATGTGAACAGCGCGTAGCGTTGCGCAGTTGGAGGTGAGCCGCCAGTAGTGGTGGATGTGGGGAGAGAGATGGCGGAGTTTTGAGAATGGATGATCTGGACGTGTGTCCACCAGAGACAGTAAATTTGTAAGACTGGATGTCATGAACTGATATATACAGGGTGTTACAAAAAGGTACGGCCAAACTTTCAGGAAATATTCCTCACACACAAATAAAGAAAATATGTTATGTGGACATGTGTCCGGAAACGCTTAATTTCCATGTTAGAGCTCATTTAGTTTCGTCATTATGTACTGTACTTCCTCGATTCACCGCCAGTTGGCCCAATTGAAACAAGGTAATGTTCATCACGAACGTTGTTTTGCAGTCAGTGCAATGTTTACAAATGCGGAGTTGGAAGATGCCCATTTGATGTATGGATTAGCACGGGGCAATAGCCATGGCGCGGTACGTTTGTATCGAGACAGATTTCCAGCACGAAGGTGTCCCGACAGGAAGACGTTCGAAGCAATTGATCGGCGTCTTAGGGAGCACGGAACATTCTAGCCTATAACTCGCGACTGGGGAAGACCTAGAACGACAAGGACACCTGCAATGGACGAGGCAATTCTTTGTGCAGTTGACGATAACCCTAATGTCAGCGTCAGAGAAGTTGCTGCTGTACAAGGTAACGTTGACCACGTCACTGTATGGAGAGTGCTACGGGAGAACCAGTTGTTTCCGTACCATGTACAGCGTGTGCAGACACTATCAGCAGCTGATTGGCCTCCACGGGTACACTTCTGCGAATGGTTCATCCAACAATGTGTCAATCCTCATTTCAGTGCAAACGTCCTCTTTACGGATGAGGCTTCATTCCAACGTGATCAAATTGTAAATTTTCACAATCAGCATATGTGGGCTGACGAGAATCCACACGCAATTGTGCAATCACGTCATCAACACAGATTTTCTGTGAACGTTAGGGCAGGCATTGTTGGTGATGTCTTGATTGGGCCCCATGTTCTTCCACCTACGCTCAATGGAGCACGTTAGCACGATTTCATACGGGATACTCTACCTGTGCTGCTAGAACATGTGCCTTTACAAGTACGACACGACATGTGGTTCATGCACGATGGAGCTCCTGCACATTTCAATCGAAGTGTTCGTACGCTTCTCAACAACAGATTCGAAGACCGATGGATTGGTAGAGGCGGACAAATTTCATGGCCTCCACGCTCTCCTGACCTCAACCCTTTTGACTTCCATTTATGGGGGCATTTGAAAGCTCTTGTCTACGCAACCCAGGTACCAAATGTAGAGAGTCTTCGTGCTCGTATTGTGGACGGCTGTGATACAATACGCCATTCTCCAGGGCTGTATCAGCGCATCAGGGATTCCATGCGACGGAGGGTGGATGCATGTATCCTCGCTAACGGAGGACATTTTGCACATTTCCTGTAAGAAAGTGTTTGAAGTCACGCTGGGACGTTCTGTTGCTGTGTGTTTCCATTCCATGATTAATGTGATTTAAGAGAAGTAATAAAATGAGCCTTATCATGGAAAGTAAGCGTTTCCGGACACATGACCACATAACATATTTTCTTTCTTTGTGTGTGAGGAATGTTTCCTGAAAGTTTGGCCGTACCTTTTTGTAACACCCTGTATATTATGACTTTTGAACACTATTAAGGTAAATACATTGTTTGTTCTCTATCAAAATCTTTCATTTGGTAACTATGCCTATCAGTAGTTAGTGACTTCAGTAGTTAGAATATTTTATTTAGCTGGCAGTATTGGCGCTCGCTGTATTGCAGTAGTTCGAGTAAGGAAGATTTTTGTGAGGTAAGTGATTCATGAAAGGTAATGGTTATTGTTAGTCAGGGCCATTCTTTTGTAGGGATTATTGAAAGTCAGATTGCAGTGCGCTAAAAATATTGTGTGTCAGTTTAGTGATGATCAGAATAAGTAAAGAGAGAAATGTCTGAGTATGTTCAGTTTTGCTCAGCTCTTTGAAAATCAAATAACGTAAGGGGTTTATCAGCACAATCATTCACAAATTTTTCTAAGGGGAGGTCTCAAAGAAACTGAAGAAACGCTTACAGGAAAACGGGAACTAGAGGAAAGGAATGAGAGAGGAGAACGATTAACTGAATTCTGCGATAAAGTTCAGATATTGAATGCTCTGTTCAAGAATGACAAGAGGAGGCGGTATGCTTGGAAAAGACCCGAAGACACGGGAAGATTCCAGCCAGATTACACCATGGTCAGACAGAAATTTCGAAATCAGGTGTTGGATTGTAAGACGTACCCAGGAGCAGATACAAACTCAGATTATAGTTTGGTAATGATGACGAGAGCAGACTGAAGTTACAGGGAATCGTCCGGAAGAATGAATGTGGGAGGAAGCGGGATACTGAAGTACCGAGGAATCACGAGACGCGTTGTAGATACTGTGATAGGGAATATCACAGCAGAAAGTTCAGTTGAAGAGGAGTGGATATCTCTGAAAGGACAATCACAGATACTGGCCAGTCAGATATAAGTAAAAGGAAGATAACTCCGAAGACACTTTGGGTAACAGGAGAAATATTTCAATTTATCGATGAAAGGAAGACGTACAAAAGGCCCCATACAAAGTACAAGGCGCCATACAGTAAATAAGGAATATACAAACTCAAATGTATTTCATTCCCAAAATTCTACATCGACCAGACAGGCAGAAATTCTGAGATTATATGTAAAGAACAAATTGATGCTTTAAGACTTGGTAACTTAAACAAATCTACATTCGCAGCTCCTCTATGAAACTGGACCTTATCAAAATGAGGTGGCTTGTAGACCTCAACAATACAGATAGCCGTACCGTAGGTGCTGTCTCAGCGGAGTGGTGTCTGTGGAGACGCCAGACTAGCCCGTGGCATTGGTAACGGAAGACAGGCAGCAGCCTTTTCATTACCTGCAGGGGCAACAGTCTGGGTCACTGACTGATCTGACCTTATAACATTAGCCAGTAGGATTTTTGCTGCTCTGATACTGTGAACTGCAGAAGGAAAGCTAAACTACATCCGTTATCTTTTACCGAGGGTGTGCAGTAGGGCTTGACGATGATGGCACTCACTTGTCTAAAACATTCCGGAGGTAAATTAGCCCCGCCCTTCCCCCCCGCCCCCCCCCCCACCCTATTTGGATATCCGGGCAGCGACTACTGAAGAGGATACAGCCATGAGGAAAAATTAATAAAGTGTAGGAGCAGGAAAGACTTCTGGTCAGGTAGTTCCAGACTTATCAAAATTGAATGAAGGTAATGCCGGAGTAGGTGTGGTAATGAAAAAGAAAATGGGAAGCGATTAAGCTTATATGGACAGCTTAGTGAACGCACTATCGTTGCCAAGGTAGACATGAAGCCAACACCACCACCGTAGAAACAGACTTTAGGCCAATTAACTCCGCAGGTGATGAAGAGAGTGGAGTGAAAAAAATGTAAGATTAAACAAAGGAAATTTTTCATATAGTTAAAAGAGATGAAAATTTAATTGCAGTGGGGGACTGGAATTCGATAATAGGAAAAGAAAGAGAATGAAAAATAGTACGAGAAAGTGGACAGGGAGAAAGGAATGAAAGAGGAACTCCCTGGTAGAATTAATCATTGGTAACACTTGCTTTAGGAATCATGAAAGAAAATTGTATACGTGAAAGAGACGTGGGGACAGTAGAAGATTCAGATTTATAATGTAATGTTAAAACAGAGATTTCCAAACCTTACTTTCAACTGTAAGACGTTTCCAGGGACAGATGTTGACTCTGATCATAATTTTTTGGTTATGAACTGCAGATTAAAAGAACCTGCCAAAAGGCAAGTAATTAAGGAGATGAGACCCGTGTAAACTGAAGGACTCAGATGCTGAGTTTCAGAGGGAACTTTAGGCAATGTTGCACTGAACCAGGATAAAGCAGGAATACAATAGAAGCTGAATGGGAAGCTTTGAGAGATGGAAATAAGGAAGACAGCAAAGGATCACCAAGGTACCTCTTTACAAAAAATAAAAATATAAGAAAACAATAGTAGAAATCCCTAGGTAACACAAGAGATATTGAGTTTAACTGACGAAATGAACAAATATAAAAATGCAAAAAATGAAGCAACTGAAATGGAATAGAGATGTCTAAAATGTAAGATTGACAGAAAGCGCAAAATGACGTACCAGGAATGATTAAATGATTACAAGACAAATGCAAGACTGCAGACCCCATGCATAACTAGAGGAAATTGGATGCCTCCTATAGGAAAATTAAAGAGATCTTTGGAGAAAATAGAAACACTTATATAAGTGTCAAACTGAGATGGCGAATCGGTACTAACTAAAAAAGGGAAAGCTGAAAGGTGGAAAGAATATGTAGAGAATCTGTATGAGGGATACAAACTTAAGGACAATATTGTAAAAAGAAAAGTCAAAGTAGGTGAAGATGAGATGGGGGATATGATAGAGCGAAAGAAATTTGACAGAGTGCTTAAAAACCTGAATTGAAATAAGGCACCTGAACTACACGTCATTCCTTCAGAATGACCCTTGGGAAAGCCAGCAGTGACAAAATTACTCCATCTGTTGTTCAGTATATATGAGAAAGGCGAAAAATTCTCAGACTTCAGAAAAAATGTAATAATTTCAATTCTAAAGGTGGCAGGTACCGACAGTTGCGGATGCTACCGAACTACGAGTTTAATAAGTCATAGTTCCAAAATATTAACTCGAATTATTCACAGGAGAATGGAAAAACTGGCAGAAAGTGATCTCGGGATAGATCAGTTTGGGTTCATGAGAAATGTAGGAAGACGCGAGGCAATATTGACGCTATGACTTATCCTGGAAGGTAGGTCGAAGAAAGACAATCTTACGTTTATAACAGCTGTACTCTTAAAGAAAGCGTTTGGCAGTGTTGACTGGACTACGCTGTTGGAATTTTTGAAGATTACAGGGATAAAATAAAGGAAGCGAAAGACTATTTTTTACAACTTGTACTGAGACTGCGGTTATGAGAGTCGAAGGACATGAAAGAGCAAGGGTAGTTGAGGTGAGAGTGAGACAGGGTTGTAGACCGTGCCCGATGTTATTCAATCTGTACACTGAGAAGGCTGTGAGGGAAACCGAGGAGAAATTTGGAAAGGGGTTTATAGTTCAGGGGAAAGAAATAAAAACATTGGGATTTGTCGATGACGTTGTAATTCTGTCAGAGACAACATACGACGAACAGTTGAACAGAATGGATAGCATTGCGGCCAGAGACTGCAAGATGAACATTAAAAAAATTAAACATGTGTAATGGAATGTAGTTGATTTAAATCCGACGATGCCGAGAGAATTAGATTAGGAAATGAGACATTAATAGTTGTAGATGAGTTGTGTCACGTGGGCACCAAAGTAACTAATGACGGGCGAAATATAGAGTATGTAAAATGTACACTTGCAATAATAAGCAAAGCATTTCTGAAAAAGAGGACTGTGTCAACAACTAATATCAATTTAAGTATGAGTTTTTTCTGAAGGTATTTGTCTGGCATGTTGACTTGAATGAATATGAAACCTGTCCAATAAGCAGTTCACACGAGGAAGGAATACACGCTTTCGAAATGTGATGCTATAAAACAATGATGAAGATTAAATGCGTGGATCGAATAACAAATGTGGTAGGTTTACTGAATCGAGTTGATCAAGTTGGAGGCAAAAGAAATTTATGTCACAAGGATTTGGCAAGGCTGGAAAACAGTTAGAGGATGATTAGTTGTACCACGCGACTTCCTCTTTCATTCCTTTCTCCCTGTCCACTTTCTCGTACTATTTTGCCCTTTCTATTCCTGTTATTGAATTCCAAGCTGCAGTATTTCCGCAGAGATGAAGAGGCTTGCACAGGACAGACTAGCATGGAGTGTTGTATTGGACCAGTCTTCGGACCACAACAACAACATTTGCAGTCCACGTTGCTGAAGAAGTACAGTCAGCGAGAAAAACTGAGAACAACATGAAAATATTACACTTTGCTGACAAAGATGCCAATATGAATGATGTTGGAAGAGAAAGGAGTACACGCACACTCACCTACACACACACACACAGACATACATACACACACACACACACACACACACACACACACACACACAAACGGCTCCCCCATCCACATCATTAATAACTGGACAGACTTGGCTAACACTCCTTTCCTAAAATATTTCCAGAAATTACTATCCACAATCCAATAAAAATAAAGTATCTCCAGCTATCCCCAGATCGAGAAAAAGATTTTATCATATTGTAAATACCTACTGTAGTCAATAACTTTAAAGGCACTACACTTTAATAAATCTTGCGTTGCTGTCTGTGGATCACTGGGCGCCGGGTTCGATTCCTAGCCGGGTTGGGCATTTTTCTCTGCCAGGGGACTGGGTGTTTGTGTTGTCCTCATCATTTCATCATCATCATCATTCGTGGCAGTGACTAGATTGGACTATGTAAGAATTGGGACTTTGTACGGGCGCTGACGACCGCGCAGTTGAGCGTCCTACAAATCGAACATCGTCATCATCACTTTAATAAATTCCAGTGAACTGTTCAAATGGCACATGAGGTTTCTGTATATCTTTGTCTAGAACAATTTTGTACAGTTGTAATTCACTAAGTCCCATTTATTTCTCTGTGTTTATCGCCCTATATTTAATATACGAGACATCTTCAGTTTAATATGACACTAATGTACACCCTCTTTTCCTGAAATGCCATCTCTCTCTCTATCACTGCGATTCATCACCGTGTGGTTTCATAATCTCATGAATTGTTGCAGCTTTGTCAGACAAAGACACTACTGGACCGTGACTGTTTTGTGATAAAAACTGTTTTTGATATACAACAGCGACCAGCCACAAATCAGTCTTGGTCTGATTTAGTGCCAAGTACCGGTACCTAGCAGTTTCGAATTGATACAGTCATCAGACGGCTTGCTACTTTCATCATAACACATATAACAATACTGCGTTCATTTATAGGGGAATTGCCCTAGGATAAATAATAATTCGTTTCTACAAGTGTAATAATTAGGGTTTTGTTTTAGAGTTCAACTTAGTGTCTTTGAAAGTCATGTCTTTATAACCACTCTGTATTTGTCTTCATATGTTACAAGTGGGTCAAAACACGTGGTGCGCTGCGGTAATCTGTTTTGTGGACCAACGAAAGCGCGTAATGATGAAAACCGACGTATGTGTACTTGTGTATGTGTGTGCGAAAATACGAACGACATGAATATGATTCGTTGGAGGTAAACTGTAAAAACAAATATTCCTGGCGGACATTTCACATAAGTTGAACTCTAAAACAAAACCCTAATTATTACACTTGTAGAAACGAATTATTATTTATCCTAGGGCAATTCCCCTATAAATGAACGCAGTATTGTTATATGTGTTATGATGAAAGTAGCAAGCCGTCTGATGACTGTATCAATTCGAAACTGCTAGGCACTAAATCAGACCAAGACTGATTTGTGGCTGGTCGCTGTTGTATATCAAAAACAGTTTTTATCACAAAACAGTCACGGTCCAGTAGTGTCTTTGTCTGACAAAGCTGCAACAATTCATGAGATTATGAAACCACACGGTGATGAATCGCAGTCGTACTAATAATTATATTCGTTGAGGTATACTCGTTGTTTTGATAATCATTGCATACGTGAGCGCTGCCGCCGCTCTAGGAGAAGTGTAACAAACGCACTGGGTTCATAATCGGTGATTTTGCATTGTTTCTGGCACTACGTGCGCGCACGGTCGAGCTGCGCGCCGCGCCTCGCGCTGGTCAGGTCGACCGAGGGAGATAGAAATATCGATTGTGTCGTTCGTTGCCGCTGCCACCACTGCCGCATTACCATACGACCCCAGCGAGCGCGCGCGATATTCATGAGCGAGCGAGCTGCTCGCCGGCCGAATATCGCCGACAAATTGCCGGGAATGAATCGCATGATCCGAACCGGCGTGCGTATACAGACGGCCGTGGCGACACGGCCGGCTGCTCACTGCGCAAAAGCGCGGCTTATCAAGAATGAATACACGAGCGGTACGAAGAATCGCACCGCCGTGCCGGAACTGTTCCGTATCGCTTGCACTATACATGCGACTCGCTGTTGTAATACCATTGGGGCATCGGATGGCAACAAACTCCAGACTACCCTCTTTTTCATAATGCGACGTATGAGAGTTACGTGTTACATTTTGAATCAAACAGGATCCTCCATGTTCTGGACGTCGCTTTGTACAAATCCACAGTATATCTTTCAAGTCTGTTACCAGAGACGTATGCTGCACACTGGAAAAGTGGCTCATAGCAATAATACTATTATACAGGGTAGTCCAATGATCGTGACCGGGCCAAATATCTCACGAAATAAGCGTCAAACGAAAAAACTACAAAGAACGAAACTTGTCTAGCTTCAAGGGGGAAACCAGATGGCGCTATGGCTGGCCCGCTAGATGGCGCTGCCATAGCTCAAACGGATATAAACTGCGTTTTTTAAAATAGGAACCCCTATTTTTTATTACATATTCGTGTAGTATGTAAAGAAATATGAATGTTTTAGTTGGACCATTTCTTTCGCTTTGTGATAGATGGCGCTGTAATAGTCACAGACATATGGCTCACAATTTAGACGAACAGTTGGTAACAGGTAGGTTTTTTAAATTAAAATACAGAACGTAGGTACGTTTGAACATTTTATTTCGGTTGTTCCGATGTGATACATGTACCTTTGTGAACTTATCTTTTCTGAGAACGCATGCTGTTACAGCGTGATTACCTGTAAATACCACATTCATGCAATAAATGCTCAAAATGATGTCCGTCAACGTCAATGCATTTGGCAATACGTGTAACGACATTTCTCTCAACAGCGAGTAGTTTGCCTTCCGTAATGTACGCACATGCATTGACAATGCGCTGACGCATGTTGTCTGGCGTTGTCGGTGGATCACGATAGCAAATGTCCTTCAGCTTTCCCCACAGAAAGAAATCCGGGGACGTCAGGTCCGGTGAACGTGCGGGCCATGGTATGGTGCTTCGACGATCAATCCACCTGTCATGAAATATGCTATTCAATACCGCTTCAGCCGCACGCGAGCTATGTGCCGGACATCCATAATGTTGGAAGTACATCGCCATTCTGTCATGCAGTGAAACATATTGTAGTTAACATCGGTAGAACATTACGTAGGAAATGAGCATACATTGCACCATTTAGATTGCCATCGATAAAATGGGGGTCAATTATGCTTCTTTCCATAATGCCACACCATACATTAATCCGCCAAGGTCGCTGATGTTCCAACTGTCGCAGCCATCGTGGATTTTCCGTTGCACAATAGTGCATGTTATGTCGGTTTACGTTACCGCTATTAGTGAATGACGCTTCGTCGCTAAATAGAACGCGTGCAAAAAATCTGTCATCGTCCCGTAATTTCTCTTGTGCCCAATGGCAGAACTGTACACGACGTTCAAAGTCGTCGCCTTGCAATTCCTGGTGCATAGAAATATGGTACGGGTACAATCGATGTTGATGTAGCATTCTCAACACCGACGTTTTTGAGATTCCCAATTCTCGCGCAATTTGTCTGCTACTGATGTGCGGATTAGCTGCGACAGCAGCTAAAACACCTACTTGGGCATCATCATTTGTTGCATGTCGTGGTTGACGTTTCACATGTGGCTGAACACTTCCTGTTTCCTTAAATAACGTAACCATCCGGCGAACAGTCCGGACACTTGGATGATGTCGTCCAGGATACCGAGCAGCATACATAGCACACGCCCGTTGGTCATTTCGATCACAATAGCCATACATCAACACGATATCGACCTTTTCCGCATTTGGTAAACTGTCCATTTTAACACGGGTGTTGTATCACGAAGCAAATACCGTCCGCACTAGCGGAATGTTACGTGATACCATGTACTTATACGTTTGTGACTATTACAGCGCCATCTATCACAAAGCGAAAAAAGTGGTCCAACTGAAAGATTCATATTTCTTTACGTACTACACGAATATGTAATGAAAATGGGGGCTCCTATTTAAAAAAAAAAAAACGCAGTTGATATCCGTTTGACCTATGGCAGCGCCATCTAGCTGGGCAACCATAGCGCCATCTGGTTTCCCCCTTCAAGCTAGACAAGTTTCGTTCTTTGTAGTTTTTTTGTTTGATGCTTATTTCGTGAGATATTTGGCCCGGTCACTATCAATGTACTACCCTGTATATTTGGAAAAAAACGGCGCACCAGAAAGGAACTGATTATCCGAATGGAACGTAAATCTTTGATTATGATGTAAATGTACAGACAAATTGGTTGGTTTATGCAAGAGAAATAGCTTGACTGATCAAGTCACTAACGCGTTGTCCACCTCTGGCCCTTATTTAAGCAATCACTCAGCTTGGAATTGATTGACAAAGTTGTTGGAAGTCATCCGGACGGATATTTCTATTCAGTTGATGCGAGATGGTTGGAGTGCTATGCCCATAATCTTCCAAACGATCTCAATTGGGGAGAGATCCGGCGGCCT
Organism: Schistocerca piceifrons; assembly: GCF_021461385.2. NCBI lineage: Eukaryota > Metazoa > Arthropoda > Insecta > Orthoptera > Acrididae > Schistocerca > Schistocerca piceifrons. The sequence goes on from NC_060141.1 coordinate 265,172,921, forward strand.
GGAAAATTCCGTCCGCCATTAACTATAGAAGCAGTACCATAATTTTTACAGTACAGATATGCAATCTGTTGTTTCCAAATGGGGAAAAAAACTATGGATGAAGATGATAATTATACTCAAAAGCGATAGTTAGATCGTGCATATTGTAGCTGTAATCCTCTGTATATGGCATTCACTTTTGTTATAAAATAAAATTTAAAAAAAGGAGGCATTACTTTGTGACTGCCCTTCGCATGGTACCATGTACAAAGGGCGTTCAAAAAGTTCTGCACAGTCGTCTCTAATTTTTTTATTTTTTGCAGGAACAGAATGAAATTTTTTTTGAACATACTTGGAACATTTAGCTGTAAGCTGGTATATAAAAGTATTTGCTTTAATTTACAGGTGAGCCATAATGAAGTAGCTGTCAGGTTGCGACAACGGTTGGTGATGGAGTTCCGCTTCAAGACCGGCGATGACTCTGCCACATCGATTCACAGAAAGTTGCCCCCTGTTTATGTGAGGACACAGTGGATCGCTACAGCATCCAGCGACGGCTGCAGAGGTTTAAAGAAGGTGATTTCTCTCTATATTTGAATGCGGAAGCAGAACAAAAGTTAAAGAACGAGTCTTCAGAGAGAGCCTTCAGATATGCTACAAGAACCGAGAAATGTCATACGTTGGTGAATTTTGCGGAGAAAAGCAAAAAAAAAGAAGTTCAGATAGTACCAAAAGGAACTAACCGCGAAAATCGCTGCATTTCCTCAAATGGTTCAAGTAGCTCTGAGCACTATGGGACTTAACATATTAGGTCATCAGTCCCCTAGAACTTAGAACTACTTAAACCTAACTAACCTAAGGACATCACACACATCCATGCCCGAGGCAGGATTCGAACCTGCGACCATAGCAGTCCCGCGGTTCCGGACTGAAGCGGCTAGAACCGCACGGCCACCGCGGCCAGCGCATTTCCATAAACATTAAAGACGTTATAAAACGTGTCGGTCTTAAACTACTCCCGAAATGTAAGTGATGACTGACTTTTAAGATGCAGAATAAAAATAGATACAAAAATCTCGAAAGATACAAACACACAGTCACGTATGTAGATAATCAGAATATATTTAAGAAAATGGAGGTAGGATGGATTAAATTAAGCAAAAATTTCAGCGAACTGTGGATCATACAGACGTAGACGAATGCAGATGTTATTTAACAAAGATAAAAAGGCAAACAACGGAAGATTATGCATGAAGATAGAAAAATTTAAAAATAAAATCTCGTATGAGACAAGCCGATTATTAAAAGAGAAGGGGAAATAGGCACGCAAACTGTGACAGGATTACCACGAAATACGTTGAATTAAACTAAATTATCTGGTAAAGTCTTCGGGTGGATGTGAGAGGACCCAGTGGAAAGTTGGAAGAAAAACAGTTGTTAACAATTAGAGTATCAAGAGTTGTTGTTGTTGTTGTTGTGGTCTTCAATCCAGACACTGGTTTGATGCAGCTCTCCATGTTACTCAATCCTGCGCAAGCTTCTTCATCTCCGAGTAACTAATGCAACCAACATCCTTCTGAATCTACTTAGCGTATTCATCCCTTGGTCTCCCTCTACGATTTTTACCCTCCACGCTTCCCTCCAATACTAAATTGGTGATCCCCTGATGCCTAAGAACGTGTCCTACCAACCGATGAGCCCTTCTTGTAGTCCATTTGTGCCACAAATTCCTCCTTTTCTCCCCAATTCTGTTCAGTACCTCCTCATTAGTTACATGATCTACCCATCTAATCTTCAGCATTCTACTGCAGCACCACATTTCGAAAGCTTCTATTCTCGTCTTGTCTAAACTATCAATCGTCCTTGTTTCACTTCCGTACATGTCTACACTCCATACAAATACTTTCAGAAACGATTTCCTAACGCTTAAATCTATACTCGGTTTTAACAGATTTCTCTTCGTCAGAAACCCTTTCCTTGCCGTTGTCAGTCTCCATTTTATATCTTCTCTATTTCGACCATCATCAGTTATTTTACTCCCTAAATAGAAAACTCACTAATACTTTAAGTGTCTGATTTCCTAATCTAATTCCCTCAGCATCAACCGATTTAATTTGACTACATTCCATTACCCTCGTTTTGATTTGTTGCTGTTCATCTTATATCCTCCTTTCAAGACACTGTCCATTCCGTTCAACTGCTCTTCCAGGTCCTTTGCCGTCTCTGACAAAATTGCAATGTCATCGGCAAACCTCAAAGTTTTTATTTCATCTCCATGGATTTTAATTCCTACTCCATATTTTTCTTTTGTTTGCTTTACTGCTTGTTCAGCATACAGATTGAATAGCATTGAGGTTAGGCTAAAACCCTTCCCAACTACTGCTTCTCTTTCATGCCCCTGGACTCTTATAACTGCATTTTGGTATCTGTACAAATTGTAAATAGCCTTTCGCTCCCTGTATTTGGTCCCTGCCACCTTCAGAATTTGAAAGGGGGTATTCCAGTCAACATTGTCAAAAGCTTCCTCTAAGTCTACAATTGCTAAAAATGTAGGTTTGCATTTCCTTAATCTATTTTCTAAGATAAGTTGTAGGGCCAGTATTGCCTCGCGTGAGCAGACATTTCTACAGAATGAAAACTGATCTTCCCCGAGGTCGGCATATACCAGTTTTTCTATTCGTCTATAAAGAATTCGTGTTAGTATTTTGCAGCCGTGGCTTTTTAAAGTGATAGTTTGGTAATTTTCACACCTGTCAATGTCTGCTTTCTTTGGGACCGGAATTATTTCGTTCTTCTTGAAGACTGAGAGTATTTCACCGGTCTCATACATCTTGCTCACCAGATGGTAGAGTTTTGCCGTGGCTGGCTCTCCTAAGGCCATCAGTAGTTCTAGTGTAATGTTGTTTACCCCTGGGACCTTGTTTCGACTAAAGCATTTCAGTGCTCTATCAAATTCTTCACGCAGTATCATATCTCCCATTTCATCTTCATCTACGTCGTCTTCCAATTCCATAATATTGCCCTCAACTACATCGCCCTTTTATAGACTCTCTATGTAGTCCATCCACCTCTCTGATTTCCCTTCTTTGCTTTGAAATGGTTTTCCATATGAGCTCTTGATGTTCATACAAGGAGTTCTATTGTCCCCAAAGGTCTCTCTAACTTTCCTGTAGGAATCCTCTCTTACCCCTAGTGATATATGCCTCTACATTCTTACATTTGTCCTCTAGCCATCCCTGCTTAGCCATTTTAGAATCAATCTCATTTTTGAGACGTTTTTATTCCTTTTTGCTGCTTCATTTACAGCATTTTTATATTTTCTCCTTTCATAAATTAAATTCAATATTTCTTCTGTTACCCAAGGATTTCTACTAGCCCTCGTCTTTTTACCTACTTGATCCTCTGCTGCCCTCACTATTTCATCCCTCAAAGCTACCCATTCTTCTTCTACTGTATTTTTCCCCCCCATTCCTGTAAATTGTTCGCTTATGCTCTCCCTGAAACACTCTACAATCTCTGGTTCTCTCATTTTATCCAGGTCCTAGCTCCTTAAATTCCCACCTTTTTGCAATTTCTTCAGTTTTAATCCACGGTTCATAACCAATAGATTGTGGTCAGAGTCCACATTTGCCCCTGGAAATGTCTTACAATTTAAAACCTGGTTCCTAAATCTCTGACTTACCATCTGAAACCTTTTAGTATCTCCAGGGTTCTTCCATGTATACAACCTTTTTTCATGTTTCTTGTACCAAGTGTTAGCTATGATTAAGCTATACTCTGTGCAAAATTCTACCAGGCCGCTTCCTCTTTCATTTCTTACCCCCATTCCATATTCACCTACTACTTTTTCCTTCTCTTCCTTTTCCTACTATCGAATTCCAGTCGGCCGGCCGATGTGGCCGAGCGGTTATAGGCGCTTCAGTCCGGAACCGCGCGACTGCTACGGTCGCAGGTTCGAATCCTGCCTCAGGCGTGGATGTGTGTGATGTCCTTAGGTCAATTAGGTTTAAGTAGTTCTAAGTTCTAGGTGACTGATGACCTTAGATGTTAAGTCCCATAGTGCTCAGAGCCATTTGAACCATTTTAGAATTCTTGTCACCCATGACTATTAAATTTTCGTCTCCCTTCACTATCTGAATAATTTATTTTATCTCATCATACATTTCATCAATCTCTTCGTCATCTGCGGAGCTAGCTGACATATAAACTTGTAGTGCTGTGGTGGGCATGGGCTTCGTGCTTATCGTGGTTACAATAATGCGTTCATGATGCTGTTCGTATTAGCTCATCCGTGTTCCTATTTTTTTATTCATTATAAACCTACTCCTGCATTACCGTTATTTGATTTTTTATTCATAATCCTGTATTCACCTTATCAGAAGTCTTCTCCCTCCTGCCACTGAACTTCACTAATTCGCACTCTATCTAACTTTAACATATCCGTTCCCCTTTTTAAATTTTCTAACCTACCTGCCCGATTAATGGGTCTGACATTCCACGCTCCGATCCGTAGAACGCCAGTTTTCTTTCTCCTGATAACGATGTCCTCTTGAGTAGCCCCAGCCCGGAGATTCGAATGGGGAATAACAGTACGGAATAGCAACTCATAGTGGGTAGATACCACGTTTCGTGCATACTATGACGTCTACCACAGTAACTAACAACATAAATAAAATTATACAAGCATTGCGAGGTGTCTTCAAATGTTTGAAGCAAAGTTAACGACAATGATTGACGGTGGGGTATTATTTACAGAACATTCGCGATAGAAGTCATCTGAAACTGTGATATGTTGCAAACATTTTACTTTGCAAGGAAGTTGGCTATAATCTGTCAGCAATCTCTTCCTAATGTACAAAATATTCGCCAATCCCAAAGAAATAAATATTAGATTTTATTTTTGCAGTAATTTCTGAAAACCTAACATAAAGCTAATGTTCATGAAATATGACTTGTTAATATGGACGGTTCTAGGCGCTTGAGTCAGGAACCGCGGTGCTGCTACGGTCGCAGGTTCGAATCCTGCCTCGGGCATGTATGTGTGTGATGTCCTTAGGTTAGTTAGGTTTAAGTAGTTTCTAAGTCTAGGGGACTAATGACCTCAGGTGTTAAGTCCCATAGTGCTTAGAGCCATTTGAACCATTTGTTAACATGAAAACCATTCGGAAATGAACGGTTGTACAACGAGTAATGGAAAGATACATCCTGAGAATTACTGGGAAAGCGCACCGAGTGAGGTGGCGCAGTGGTTAGACACTGGACTCGCATTCGGGAGGACGACGGTTCAATCTCGCGTCCGGCCATCCTGATTTAGGTTTTCCGTGATTTCCCTAAATCGCTCCAGGCAAATGCCGGGATGGTTCCTTTCAAGGGGCACGGCCGACTTCCTTCCCCGTCCTTCTCTAATCCGATGAGACCGATGACCTCGCTGTCTGGTCTCCTTCCCCAAAAACAACCCCAACAACCCAATTACTGGGAGAGGCAGGAGTACGAAATAGGGTGGGTTGGACATGTAGCCAAACGGAAGGATGGCAGTTTCGGTAAAAGGTCGAGACGACGGATACAATATAGATAGTATTAAAAGTTGCAGGTGCAACAGTAGAAGAACATTATATATGGAGAAAACTTTTATTCAGCAGTGGATGACAAATGGCTAACAGTGATGAAAAAAATGCGCTGAAGAACTTCCTAATTCCGTCTTTGACCCCTGTGAATAATTTCATTTACATTGTGCCCGAGAACAATCTGTTCTGTGTTACTTAAGTCAACCTCTTTCCTGGCATGTATGATGATGTCCATTACAAAAAATGTTACTGTCATTTAATTTGAGGACTATATGGTGTTTCAGTACCTACTTATTATGGAATTAATGGGGGGAGCCCTTTGTCCCGCAGTAGAAGTCTAGTGGCTGATGATGACTTCATGTTAGAGGACTCTTTAATTGCGCTTTTGACTGAATTTAAAAACCGCAGGCCAGTTGTAGGGAAAGGCGGCCCGCAGTGCTGCCTGCGCGGCGTTTCCTTGTTCGATACCGCCACGCCGCCGCAACTGACGCCAGACAGTCACTGTGTCTGGCATAACGAGCTGCGTAGCTGGGGTCCCAGCACTCCTCTGACGACCAAGAGGAAAAACAATCCACTGTCTTATATCCTTGTCCCGATGTCCTGTTCAGTCGTGGCTGAAAATTCGACGCTGAAGGCTACCTCTGCAAGGAATCGAAGACTGTAAACATTTCTGAATGAAGTATATTAGAGATCTTCTAAATTCAAATACATTAAGATGTAGAGTCAAGACGAGTTCAAGTGCAGTTTATTCGAAGATTCTCTTTTGCAAGTTTTGTTTATTCTGTAAATTACAATTCGTTTTACAGATTATTTATTGGAGCGCTCATCGAACTCTGAGGGTATCTATTTCTGGTTCCACTGAATCCCAAATTGTACTAGTAAACAAATCGAGCTGTAGCAGCTGCAGCACAAGCTGTACTTAAAGAGAATTTGATGATTGCTAAGCTAAAATACAATTAGACGAGTGCTGCAAGAACTGTTCTTAATATGTTGTCTTGGGAACTAGTATGGCTGATGCATTTTTATGACGATTATCCAGGCTTCGCTAATCTTAATATTGTATTGTGCTGATTACATCTGGAGCAGATTATGCAAATACTGAGAAGGACGACGCCCTCATGGGTTTACCGTCAATCAGAAGACACTTAAAGTGTGAATAAGAAAGATTCCGCCTTTGCTGAACATGCTCTGAATGAATGTCATTCTTATTAAATGTGATTTTCTCCATAGAGGAACTAAAGGCAGAAATTAACATTACTTGTTATTCTGGCCATCAATAAAAATAAATCAAAGAAGCTTGATTTGTCCTTAAAGATTAAACATAGTTCTATTATGAACCCTTGCTAAAGTAGCACCAGTCAGTTTAATATTTTGTTGCCATAAGATAATATGCTTGTTGTAAATAGTATACGAGGTGCGACAGGAAAGTAACGAGACTGACGTGAAAAAAATGTTGCTTACTGTTTTAGTCACGTTTAGTGTTATGTCTTTCAAAGGAGTTCCCTTCTGATTGTATACACTTTTTCCAGCGCTTCAGCCATTGATGGTAACATTTCTGGAACTCGTCTTCTGTAATATCCTCCAAGACCCTCGTCACAGCGTTTTGGACATCTTGTGCTGTTTGAAAATGATGTTCCTTGACCGCCGTTTTGACTCTTGGAAATAGAAGAAAGTCGCAAGGAGCGGTATCTCGTGAATAAGGTGGCTGTGGTAGTACTGAAATTTGTTTTGAGGTTAAAAATTGTTGTACTGACAGAGCAGTGTGGGATGGCGCATTATCGGGAATCAGCAATGTTGGCACGGACATGAAGAACTCTTTTACGAACTCTTTCTAAAATTTCTTTGTAGTAGTATAGGTTAACTGTTTGTCCAGGAGGCACCCACTCTTTATGAACAATTCCCTTGTAATCAAAGAAGCACACCAGCATGCATTTCACTTTTGGATTTGACATGCGAGGTTTTTTTGGCCTGGGTGATCCCTTTGAGCACCATTGCGAACTTTGACGTTTCGTCTCTGGATCGTAATTAAAAAAAAAAAAAAAAACCAACTTTCATCACCAGTGATAACATGGCTCAACAATTCTGGATTGATTTCCGTTTGCTCTAACAGATCGGCTGAGACATTTTTCCATGTTTCTCGCTGTTGTGGTGTGAGATTTTTGGGAACCATTTTTGCACAAACCTTTCTCATACCAAGATCTTCAGTTATTATTAGACGAACCGTTTCTCGATTGATGTTCAGTTCTTCTACAATCATTTTCACGGATAATCTTCGATCAGGTCGTGCGAGTTCACGCACCCTGGCCAAGTTGACATCTGTCCGTGAGGTTGATAGTCGTCCACTGCGGTCTTCATCAAAAAAATGGTTCAAATGGCTCTGAACACTAGGGGACTTAACATCTGAGGTCATCAGTCCTCTAGAACTTAGAACTAATTAAACCTAACTAACCTAAGGACATCACACGCATCCAAGCCCGAGGCAGGATTCGAACCTGCGATCGTAGCGGTAGCGCTGTTCCGGACTGAAGCGCCTAGAACCGCTTGGCCACATCGGCCGGTATGTTTTTCGTATCGATATACAGTCGTAAAATGGTCGCATATCTCTGGTAAAACAATATTTGTGCATGTGTAAGTTGTCACAGATGTTGAGTCGATTATCTGTTTACTCTTCAGTTCACAGGGAACTATAAAATAAATATCATAGGGTACCATCAGTTCTGTGTTTTTCGTTTCTTAGTGTGTCTGTGTTCCTCCAAATACCGACTGAATATTCGACAACTGTTAAAAAAAAACGGTGTGTTACGAAGAAACATTTTTCGAAAGGTTCTCGTCCAGCAGAAGTATTTTCTGATCCCGCTGTTAAATAAGTCTCGTTGTGGACAACTCTAGGGCTTGACGTCTCAAACTGACGGCATGTAGTGAGTGCTAGGAACGTGCCGGTGGCCGCCACTGCCGGCCCGTCCCTTCACGACCAGTAGCAGCTGTAGCTGTAACCTGCCTATTCCCACCAGCCTTCACCCAGTCCACAGCATTCAAGTGGCATCTGGGATTAATTCACTTTCGTATTAATGACGGCGGGCTCGTTCCGTTGCAATGCGCTCAGAGTGGGATATGTTGTACTATTGTCGGTGGCAATAGCGTTTTCGAATGTAAAATTTCGACTGCACTTTGTGAAGTAAGCCGAGGAAGTGAAATAGTGGATCCATGCGTCATGAAAAATAAAAAAGAAGTATAAGAACTTCAGTATCGGTAATGATGCATATTCGTTTCAAGTTAAGCGTCATTAATATTAATATTATTTTAAAACAATAAACTGGTAACCAAGATCGCAGGAATTCTTTTTATTCCATGATTACCGGTTTTTCGGCGAAACTAAAGCCGCCATCATCGGGTCTTAGGACACATACAGGTTACAACATCAAGGCAAACAATGGTGATATTAATAGTTGCCTATAACACGCAGGCCTACCAAAATTGTCGTAAGTAACAAATAGCCGTCCAAGAGAGGTGACATAATAAATGTTAAGAGTCTCCATCATATACAAGCGCAAGCTAGGTACTATACATCTTCAACTTATATAGTCCTGTCTTCCTCAGTTGCGTGCAATATTACGGTATATTAATAATTTTTACTTGTGGACCGTCTGACAGCAACTGAATAAAACACAATTTTAGTGCCATACGCGTTTCGCCTTTATTTTCTGCAAGGCATCATCAGTGGCCTGGAATATGTACATATGTTAGCTATTTTATTTACATTTTTGTCATTGTGCCTATAGGTTATAAACAGTTCTGGTGGTTGGTTTTTCCTATTAAGTAGTAATGTTTTGAACTGTACTTACAGGTTGCGTGGACAATTTCGTACATATTACGCTCCTGTTGCATTTTTGGTGTTCTTCTTCTTCTAATGAACGCCAATTTGCGGTTTTCCCCCCATTCCACAACACTATGCACTGAACGCTTGTTTTAAAGCAATGTTTTGGTTTCTGTTACCGACTGTCAAATGTTTTTGCCAAAGATCGAATGTTATTGCCAAACTTATGAGTGTAACTATTGAAGTATCTGTGGTCTGTTCGTGTATGCGTTTGTGTGTGCGTTTGTGTATGTGTGTGTGTGTGTGTGTGTGTGTGTGTGTGTGTGTGTGTGTGAGTGTTTTATGGTGTGATATATATATATATATATATATATATAATTTTGTGTGTGTGTGTGTGTGTGTGTGTGTGTGTGTGTCTCCAGATGATGTGGGGAAGAGTTTTCTTTTTTTTTTGTTTTATGTCATCATTTCCTTTACTAAGTGTAGCAGGGAGCCTGTGCTGATGTGTGTTTGTTCATTTATCACATGTTTGTTTTCTGCTATGGCTTTCTGGATGTGGAAGTTTTCTTGCATTTGTATAAGATGTTTGTCATGGTTGCTTATTCTCATTATTTTCATTTCGTGTTCCATGTCTGTAGGATGATGGTTGTAGTGTTTTAAATGCTCTGCAAATGTGGAATGGTTTGTTTCATACTTCCAACATCTGATATGTTCTTTGTATCTTGTTTGAAAATAAAGAAGAAATGAAAGGCATAATAAAACAAACACAGCAGACACACAATAAGAACAACCAAACAGAAGCAGCTACTATGAAAAGGTTAAAACAAAAGTTAACAGACAATAACGTATTAATAACAAGAGCAGACAAGGGAAATGTAACAGTACTCATGGATAAAGAGCAATACATCACAAAAACCAAGGAATACACAAACACCAACGCCATACAAAAACTGAAGTCAGATCCAACTACACGGTTCCAGGCAAATGTGAAACGAACACTGAAAAACATTGAACACACACTCACAGACAAACAGAAATACTACTTAACACAGAAAAACCCACAAGCACCAACACTCCGCAGTCAGCCGAAAGTACATAAAGACGGAATGCCAATGAGAGCTGTTATCAACTTCAAGAAAGCCCCAACATACCGCATAGCCAAACACCTCCAAAAGTTAGTTACAAAACACTATAAAGTAGAAAACAACAGAACAGTGATAAACACAGGAAACCTAAAAGAAAACATACAGAACATACAGGTACCACACACAGCATCACTGATTTCATTCGATATAGAAAATATGTATACCTCCATCCCTATCACAGAAACAATAGAAATCATAGAACAAAATCTCTCATCCCACAGCAACCTCACCACAGACGCAATAAAGGAAATAACAGATATGCTCAGACTGACAACTGAACAAAACTACTTTCAGTTTGAGAAAGAATATTATCTACAAAGTGATGGACTGCCATGGGATCCCCAATATCAGGAACACTAGCAAACATTTTCATCAGTCACCTAGAAAATCAGATATTTGATAAGATAACCACAAATGAAAGTTTCAAAATCATATATTGGTACAGATACGTGGATGATATTATTTGTCTGGTAGATGAGCCAAGTGAAAAAATAGATGAACTCCATTCAGAAATAAACAAAGCTCATCAGAACATAAAATTCACACTTGAAAAAGAAAACGAAAATCATATAAATTTTCTTGACATTACAATTAAAAAAGAAAATGGTAAACATACATTCAACATCTTTAGAAAACCGGCAGCCACAGACACAATAATACGTTCCACATCCAACCACCTCCACAGCCAGAAACTTGCAGCACTAAGACACATGTTACATAGATTAAACAGAATCCCACTCAGCAACTCAGCAAGAGAAACTATGAACAAGAAATGAGTACAATCATACAAATAGCTAGGAACAACGGGTATGACACACATGTGGTATTACACAAGCTCAATCAAAAAATAAAAACACAAATAAAAAAACAAACACAACAGTTCCACAATACAAAAGAACTCACAAGCTGAAAACTTACAAACACACTCAACAAACACACACAATGACAACACCACACAGAAAAGAACCAGATGGTACACCATGACCTACACACATAAACTAACACACAGAGTTGCAAACGTCCTAAAGAGACAGGGCTTCAAAATAGCATATAAGCCTGGGCAAACCCTTCAATCACACCTAAGCCAGCCAGCTACCAAGAGAGACAAATTCCAACAATCAGGAATATATAAACTTGAATGTCAAAGTTGTGATGCAGTATACATAGGTATGACATGCAGGAATTTTCAAACAAGATACAAAGAACATATCAGATGTTGAAAGTATGAAACAAACCATTCCACATTTGCAGAGCATTTAAAACACTACAACCATCATCCTACAAACATGGAACAAGAAATGAAAATAATGAGAATAAGCAACCATGACAAACATCTTATACAAATGCAAGAAAACTTCCACATCCAGAAAGCCATAGCAGAAAACAAACATGTGATAAACGAACAAACACACATCAGCACAGGCTCCCTACTACACTTAGTAAAGGAAATGATAACATAAAACAAAAAAAAAAGAAAACTCTTCCCCACATCATCTGGAGACACACACACACACACACACACACACACACACACAAAATTATATATATATATATATATATATATATATATATATATATATATATATATATATATATCACACCATAAAACACTCACACACACACACACACACACACACACACACACATACACAAACGCACACACAAACACATACACGAACAGACCACAGATACTTCAATAGTTACACTCATAAGTTTGGCAATAACATTCGATCTTTGGCAAAAACATTTGACAGTCGGTAACAGAAACCAAAACATTGCTTTAAAACAAGCGTTCAGTGCATAGTGTTGTGGAATGGGGGGAAAACCGCAAATTGGCGTTCGTTAGAAGAAGAACAACACCAAAAATGCAACAGGAGCGTAATATGTACGAAATTGTCCACGCAACCTGTAAGTACAGTTCAAAACATTACTACTTAATAGGAAAACCCAACCACCAGAACTGTTTATAACCTATAGGCACAATGACAAAAATGTAAATAAAATAGCTAACATATGTACATATTCCAGGCCACTGATGATGCCTTGCAGAAAATAAAGGCGAAACGCGTATGGCACTAAAATTGTGTTTTATTCAGTTGCTGTCAGACGGTCCATAAGTAAAAATTATTAATATACCGTAATAGGTACTACACATACACACTACACGCGACAATTTTGTAAGGCCTGTGTGTTATAGGCAACTATTAATATCACCATTGTTTGCCACCACTTTTTATAGGAACTTTTTGTGTTCATACCTATAGTTAAAAATGATCAGGTGGTTACCTGTTGTAATGGTACTTGAAGTACGTAACCATTACGGCACCTCACCTCAACCTCTCGATACCAGCAATATTCTACTGTGTTTCTGTAAAATAGTTAACATATTTCTGTGATAACATTCAGATTTGATTTCATTAATGTAGAGGTACTTCGATACATCGATATGTATATATTGCAATGATATTATTCTTATGTGTATTCTTTCTTTTGTCACTATGATCATTGACGTACTTGTAACTCTGATTTTTGGGCGTGTAAGCGGTTATTAGAGAGTCAAGCTTTGGTCGTCATGTCAAAAAGACGCAAATTGTAGTCAGTTTATGGAATGTGAACTTTAACAGTGAGAAAGATGTTTTCAAGTAGGTTTTGTATTGTGAAGTGATGTTTTGGAACGAGTTGCGTGATATTGCAACAAAAGTAATAAAAAAGAAGTGTAACTTAAATTCGGAGTGCTGATTACTTTTTTACATCACCATTGTCCTAACTTGCAAAGGTTTAATCTTCAAGAATGGTTTGTGAAGCGCATCTATAAAACTTTTTAATATCGCAGAGCAACACCTAGGCCTCTTTGCATCCGAGCTTGGAATCATCACTATCTAGATTTTCGACGATTGAGCCATGAGTTCACAACGAGACCAGCGTGGGAAACACGAAAAGATGAGTGCCCAGTTTATCCATTATTTCAAGAAATGACTTTATTAACTGTGCTCTAATGACATCTGCCACATAATATAACTTTGTTGTTGCCCGAAAATGCAATATTTAGCAGCGTGAGCAACACTACAAACATAATTAATTTTTGACCTTTGTTATGGTAGGGTTGTTAGATTGTGAAATGTAGTATTCAAAACGTGAAACTTATGAAACTAGTCTCCACAGTTTGTCCGCCTAGCTACTAAGCGTGCCACATTCTTTCTGTTTGAAACAGAGAGGCTAACTAACCAGAAGTCAATGAGCATGCAGTTAATACGAATATTGTGTTCTGAATGTCACGCTGAGCACTCCATATCCCTCTGCATTCGTTTCAAAGCTTTAACTGTAGCTGCTTTACGACTGTTTCCGATATTCTCGTGGCACTATCCCTCTGCATTCCATTCCTCCCACACTTTATCTCTTCCCAGCGTTAGGCCCCAGGAGCAGCCATCGTGACGGTTTTATGGAAAAACTACACCACTTATTCCCGCATTTTCATTTTACTATTTTCAATCAATTCCTCCAGTTTTGGACTATTTGTACATGCTTTTGTTAAATATTTAAGCTGTAACTATTATATTCACTATTTATTAGCTACATTCTCTACATCAGACTTTTATGCTCTTTTCCGGACTGTTCTACATCATACATTTACTTTGTTTAACTCGCTGATACACTCATACATCAAATATTTCTGACTTGTCTGTGACATGTCATCGTCGAAAAAAACATATTTCTGGTCTTTTGACGATGGCATGTCACAGACAGGTCAGACATACTTTAACATTTCAACATGCCCTTGAGAGTGGCTACAGAGCCAAGATCATGATTGTGTAAAATAGATAAACAATTAACAGTCAAATTACTGAGATTTCTTTCAAAAAATTCTGTATGAATCTGCCCTCCACGAAGGAAAGATCATTAAATTTGTAAATATTCCTTAAGATCTAAACTGAAGAATAAATACAATAATTATGTATCTTGCAGCAGAAGGTGACAATTAAAACCAAAGAACAATTGCAAAAGAACTATTGTCCAAAAGAGGCGTGGTAGTGCAATTTCAATTTAGTTTGAGGAATGCCTTTCCCACCAAAATATGTTCAAAAATGGTTCAAATGGCTCTAAGCACTATGGGACTTAACATCTGAGGTCATCAGTCCCCTAGACTTACAACTACTTAAACCTAGCTAACCTAAGGACAACACACACATCCATGCCCGAGGCAGGATTCGAACCTGCGACCGTAGCGGTCGCACGGTTCCAGACTGAAGCGCCTAGAGCCGCTCGGCACACCGGCCAGCCCGAAATATGTACTGACATCAAGTCTTTCAGTGTCGTCATTTGGTTTGTACGATGCACTGTATTTTAGTGTAGTTAAGCTTTCCAGAGGTATACGCTCTATAATTTCAGCGAGACAGCCTATCGTTGATCAGTGGATACGAAGACGACGGTTCAAATCCTCGCCTTGCAATCCAGATTTAGTTTTCCACGTTCACCGGAAATCGCTTAAGGCGAATGTTGGAGTGTTTCTTTTGAAAAGATATAGTCGACGTCCTTTCTCAGTCCGAGCTTGCGCTGCTTTCTGATGTCTTCATCCTCAGCTGCCTCCGTAGCCGAGGTCACGCCAACACACTTTTCGCTGTCGGGCATATGCTGATGACCTCCTCCTCCTCATTCGCTCCGGCTCTGAGGTTCGGGAAGTCCTCGAATTGATTACCCGTTATGGGGCTGCCGCTGGCAGTGCCATGAATGTCGCCAAATCTTCTGCAATGCACATTGGACGAGGCCTCCAGGAGGGTGGAGTGGCACCCCTGCCGCTTGTGCGGACTTTCCGGTACCTGGGCATTATCTTTACCCCCACGGTCACACGCACAGCGACAACGAATTTCCGTCGCCTGTTACACGTCATCCGCAACGACGTCCGCCAGAACCTCTTGCGCCGCCAGGACACACTTCAACGGGTTGAGTTTCTTAATCTTTATGTGCCATCAAAATTGGTTCACATCTCGCAAGTTCTCCCTCTGCCAATTGCAATTGGGCGCAACCTTCAGGCGGCTTTTGGCTATTATCTCACGGCTGGTTCAATGTTTAAAGTCCGTTATGAGACACTTACCCTGCCCTCACGGTATGGTGGCGTCGGGCTCGTCAATGTCCGTGTGCGAACTGCAGCCTTGTACATGAGTACCATGAGAAAACAGTGGATGGGCCAGGGTACATCTCTAACACGCAGCTTGCTTGAGGTCCTCCTACCTGCTTCCACCTCACCACCGGTGTCTGTCGGCCGTATCGTGCCTTATTTGTCCCATATTTCGACCTTTTTCGTCGACTACAGTTACATACATACCAGTCTCCCAGATACACGACCACCTAGGACTAAGGATTTTTACAGCCTGTTACTGCGCTGTGTTCCCCGGAATGTGATGGAGACCAAACACCCCTCCATCCAGTGGCCCATAGTGTGGACTACCGTCTACCAGCCCTTCCTCCCTACGAACGTCCGGGCACTGTGGTATCACATAGTCAACAGGAAATTTGCCACGAAGCAGCGCCTGCACAACATTGGCCTGTCAGAATCCCCTCTTTGTCTCCTTTGCCAGCAACTGGACACTGATGAACACCGTCTGACATGCGCCTCATCGCAAGATATATGGCGCTTCGTGCAGCAAATCATTGCCTGCTATCTCCGGGTGCCACCAGACACAATCGAACCTCGAATGTTTCTATACCCGGAGGACCGACATTTTCCCGCCGTCAAATGTCATGCTATTACGTGGGTCAAAGGGTGGGCGGTCGCTTATCTCTTTCATGAGGGACCTAAATCCCGCCTCGACTTCTGGACCTATTTACGAGCAGCCCATGCAGCTCTCGAAAACACGCCACGTTACCGAACATTATTTGCTAACTATCTTCGAGCGGTCTTTGTTAGACCTCCACTGAGTTGGGGGGTGCCTGGCTCAGAGGGCACCCACCCCTCCTCCCCCGGCGGTGTCTGAGTTTCAACCGCCTACGATCTATTCTACTTCTGACCTCCGCGGATGGAAGAGCGCGTCGCAGATTGCGCGGATTTTATTTCTTTTTGCTTTTCCTTTTTCCTTTCTTTTTCTTTAACCAGAATTTATATTTCTTTTCTCTTTCGCCGATGTGTTCACATAATTTCATGATATTAGCGAATCTTACAAAAACACATGCAAATAAATAAAAATAAATAACAACGCCTTCCACTACTGTTGATTCCTGTGTCTCCCATTTCCCTAAGCACCACAGGCTCGGTGGTGGTGAGGAGGGCACTGTGGCCAGGCCTCGGGTTTCGACCCCTGCCCGCTTTGCCCCCCGAGCCCCCACCGGTCTCCTACATTAAAAAAAAATAAAAATAAAAAAAAATAAAAAAATAATAAAAGATGGGTAGAGCGTCGAGAAAAACTGAAAACAATTAACATAATAGAAAAGAAAAAAAAAGGTCGCTAACGCATGGGTGTGCCGTGGAACTCGACTCGCAGCTACGGTTGTTCGATTCCTGGTTGTGGATGAATTTTTCACTGCCGGTATGTGGTCGACAAGAGGAGGAGACGCAGTTGCGTAACGTTCCTGACCACCGGTCTTTGCACCGTGTCCTGGACTAAACGGCAGACTGTTCCGCAGTGTCTCATGAGGTGGGGGCATGTTACACTGCTCATGGCGATCCGTCCGTCGGATGAGGGCGTTAAGCTTGGCGGCCCCGTTGGCGTTCTTTGACAGGAGTAGGCTACGTCGGCACCGTGTTACACCCTCTCTCTTCTGTCATCACCATCATCATCATCATACGAATCGAGCTTAATACTTTATTATACACACATCGATTTCAGTCACTACACTCTACAAATACACATACGGCACAACTCTCACATATCTGCAAGGAAAGGCGTCAGTGTGTGTGGAGCAAGAACACGTTTTCCGACACGTGGGTGAACTCACCCCGAGAGATATTCCAGCTATACGACGTTTCCATTTTACTTCGTCTTTAAGGAACGTTAAACCCCAATATAATCTTCTTTCGAATTGGTGTGAAGGATGCAGGAGAATGCTATGACTAGGGGGTAAAAGATACACTAACGGCCATTAAAATTGCTACATCAAGAAGAAATGCAGATGACAAACGGGTATACATTGGACAAATATATTATACTAGAACTGACATGTGATTACATTTTCACGCAATTTGGGTGCATCAATCCTGAGCAATCAGTACCCAGTACAACCACCTCTGGCCGTAATAACGGCCTTGATACGCCTGGGCATTGAGTCAAACAGAGCTTCGATGGCGTGTACAGGTACAGCTGCCCATGCAGCTTCAACGCGATGCCACAGTTCATCAAGAGTAGTGACTGGCATATTGGGACGAGCCAGTTGATCGGCCACCATTGACCAGACGTTTTCATTTGGTGAGAGATCTGGAGAATGTGCTGCCCAGGGTTGCAGTCGAACATTTTCTGTATCCAGAAAGGCCCGTACAGAACCTGCAACATGCCGTCGTGCATTATCCCGCTGAAACGTAGGGTTTCGCAGGGATCGAATGAAGGGTAGAGCCACGGGTCGTAACACACCTGAAATGTAACGTCCACTGTTCACAGTGCGTCAATGCGAACAAGAGGTGACCGAGACGTGTAACCAATGGCTCCCCATAGCATCACGCCGGGTGATACGCCAGTATGGCTATGACGAATACACGCTTCCAATGTGCGTTCACAGTGATGTCGCCAAACACGGATGCGACCATCATGATGCTGTAAACATAACCTGGATTCATCCGAAAAAATGACGTTTTGCCATTCGTGCACCCAGGTTCGTCGTTGAGTACACCATCGCAGGCACTCCTGTCTGCGATGCAGCGTCAAGGGTAACCGCAGCCATGGTCTCCGAGCTGACAGGCCATGCTGCTGCAAACGTCGTCGAACTGTTCGTGCAGATGGTTGTTGTCTTGCAAACGTCCACATCTCTTGACTCAGGGATCGAGACGTGGCTGCACGATCCGTTACAGCCATGCGGATAAGATGCCTGTCATCTCGACTGCTAGTGATACGAGGCCGTTGGGATCCAGCAAGGCGTTCCGTATTACCCTCCTGAACCCACTGATTCTATATTCTACTAACAGTCATTCGATCTCGACCAACGCGAGCAACAATGTCGCGATACGATAAACCGCAATCGCGATAGGCTACAATCCGACCTTTATGAAAGTTGGAAACGTGGTGGTACGCATTTCTCCTCCTTACACGAGGCATCACAGCAAAGTTTCACTAGGCAACGCCGGTCAACTGCTGTTTGTGTATGAGAAATCGGTTGGAAACTTTCCTCATGGCAGCACGTTGTAGGTGTTGCCACCGGTGCCAACCTTGTTTGAATGCTCTGAAAAACTAATCATTTGCATATCACAGCATCTTCTTCCTGTCGGTTAACTTTCGCGTCTGTAGCATGTCATCTTCGTAGTGTATCAATTTTAATGGCCAGTAGTGTACAAATACATGTTTCATCGAAAGAATTAGACAAAATATTAAAAAATATAAAGATAAACTGTTATCCTACCTGGTTGTCTGGCATAAAGCTTATATTTCCTATTTCACTACAAATATTTTTCTTGTATTATTCATTTACCGATAGTCACATTTTCAATAAGTTCCATAGCTCCGTTACTTTTTCTTCTCAATCTCTCTCCCTCTCTGTCTCGGAATACACGCTATTTCTAACCTTTCCAACGTGACGCACACAGTGCAGACGACGTGCTCTGACCTGTCTGCTCTAGAGGAGTGCTCCACGTGGCGAGCCTGCTGTTCATTGCACAAGGTGCATCGGCAGCATACTGTATACTTTCATACAAGCGTCCGAGGAGCACCAAAGTCTGCCCTCCTAGTTGCGAGAGTGCCAGGTGTAGTTGGACGAAAGTGGTGTGTGATGGACTAAGGCGATTCCGAAAACGTTCTCGATGTATTCTCTGTGCAGCTCTACCTTTACGTGGCGTACCGTGATGCGAGAGTTTTGAAAGTGATGCGATTATCAAACTTATTTTTCATCCAAACGGTATGCTTCCTTATCAAAACTTTATGTTCTACGTGCGCTCTACGACCCTTAAAAACTTGCAATAAGAATTGTGAAACACCCTGTGTATATATTTGTCGACAATTTTTTCATCTTGTCCTTGTTATTTTCCCATGCAGTTATTTCACAGAATCGTGCCGCTAGAGCTTTCTTCTAGAGTTGCCACATTTCTTGCTTAACTGCCCCCCAATCTTTGCATAATCAAAATACACACATCAAAAAAATTTTTGCATCACCTCGGTTCGGAGAGTTCCGGAACCTGCACAGAAAATTGGAATAGAGATCAACATAAACATCGTTTCCGCCCTTTTCATTGCTCATTAAAACCGCTCATTTAATGCTGTACCATCATACAGCGAGGCCATCAGTGGTGTTGGTCCAGATTGCTGTACACACCGGTACCTCTAATACCCAGTAGCACGTCCCCTTGCATTGATGCATGCCTGTATTCGTTTTGGCATACTATCCATAACTTCATCAAGGCACTGTTGATCGAGATTGCCCACTCCTCAACGGCGATTCGGCGTAGATCCCTCAGAGTGATTGGTGAGTCGCGTCGTCCATAAACAGCCCTTTTCAAGCTACCCCAGGGATATTCGATAGGGTTCATGTCTGGAGAACATGCTGGCCACACTAGCCAAGCGATGTCGTTATACTGAAGAAAGTCATTCACAAGATGTGCGCTATGGGGGGCGAATTGTCCTCCATGAGAACGAATGCCTCGCCAATATGCTGCCGATATGGTTGCACTACCAGTCGGAGGATGGCATTCACGTATCATACAGCCGTTATGGCGCCTTACATGAACACCAGCAGCGTACGTCGGCCCAACCTAATGCCACCCCAAAACAGCTGGGAACCTCCATCTTGCTGCACCCGCTGGACAGTGTGTCTACGGCTTTCAGCCTGACCGGGTTGCCTCCAAACACATCTCCAACGATTGTCTGCTTGAAGGCATATGTGACACTCATTGGTGAAAATAACGTGATGCCAATTCTGAGGGGTCAATTCGGCACATTGTTGGGCCCATCTGCAGCATGCTGCAAGGTGTCGTGGTTCCAAAGATGTACCTCGCCATGGACGTCGGGAGTGAAGTTGTATATTATACAGCGTATGGCGCACAGTTCGAGTCGTAACACAACGTCCTGTAGCTGCACGAAAAGCAGTATTCAACATGGTGGCGTTGCTGTCAGTGTTCCTCCGAGTCGTAATCGATAGGTAGCGGTCATCCACTGCAGTAGTAGACCTTCGGTGGCCTGAGCGAGTCATGTGATCGATTGTTCCTGTCTCTCTGTATCTCCTCCATGTCCAGACAACATCGCTTTGGTTCACACCGAGACACCTGGACACTTCTCTTGCTGAAAGCCCTTCCTGGCACAAAGTAACAATAGGGATGCGGTATTGACCGTCTAGGCATGGTTGAACTACAGACAACAAGAGCTGTGTACCTCCTTCCCCAGTGGAATGACTGGAACTGATCGCTGTCGGACCCCCTCCGTCTAATCGGCGCTGCTCATGCATGGTTGTTTACATCTTTGGGCGGGTTTAGTGACATCTTTGAACAGTCAAAGGGTTCAAAAATGGTTCAAATGGCTCTGAGCACTATGGGACTCAACTGCTGAGGTCATAAGTCCCCTAGGACTTAGAACTACTTAAACCTAACTAACCTAAGGACAACACACACATCCATGCCCGAGGCAGGATTCGAACCTGCGACCGTAGCGGTCGCACGGTTCCAGACTGTAGCGCCAGAACCGCTCGGCCACCAGCGGCCGGCAGTCAAAGGGACTGTGTCTGTGATACAATATCCACAGTCGACGTCTATCTTCAGGAGTTCTGGGAAGCGGGGTGATGCAAAAACCTTTATTTGATGTGTGCATCATCTGATAAACTTAGATCCTTTATCAGTTTTATTGGTAAATTTTGATTTCACCTCAAAGCACATGAATAGAGAGGATAATTCTAGCATAAAGTACGACAGATAGGAAAAATACGTAGGGAAATACACATCGGAGTAACGGATACTGTATATAGGATAATTTTCTGTAAAATTAAAAGCAAGAAAGTCAATATTAAGAGTGCAAAAGGAATTCCACTGCTGAACGGAGAGGAGAGAGAGGATGGATTGAAAGAGGAGGTTGAGGTCCTCTACGAGGAGGAGCAACTAAAGTGTTGTAAGAAGAAATGGGTGCCTAGCTGGAAGACGTACGGGATCCAGCGCTAGAGTCGGAGCCTGATAGAGTTTTGGAAGACTTGTAATTAGGAAAGACAAAAGTGATGGGTTACATTCGTCGGGGCGTCAAAAATTATTGGGAGAAGTGGCTATCAGAATTTTCTTCAAGTGAGCGTGCAGGGTCCATGAAGCTGGAAACATACCGTCTGACATCCGGAAAATATTAACTGCACAATCCCGAAGATATCAAAGGCCGATAACTGCGAGAGCTGTCACTCTGTCAGCTTGACAGCTTAATGCATCAGAGTTACGTACAAGAATAATATGCTGAAGACTGGAAAAGAAAACTGAAAATCTGATAGATGTCAGATGCCTTTTTTAAAGGTAAACGCGCGAAAAAACGCTGTTCTTATGTTGCGTTTGATAACGGAGGCGGGACTTACGAAAAAAACCAAGACATGTTCATAGGATTTGTTGACCTCGAAAAACGTTTGACAAGATAAAATGCTGCAAGGTGTTTGAAATTATCAGAAAAATAGGTATACGCTAGCGGGAGAGACGAGTAATGTACAATATGTGCAAGAACCAAGAGGGAAAAATAAGAATGGACGACCAGGTGATAAGTGTTCAGATTAATATGGACAAAAGTCAATGATGCACTCCTCCTGTTCAACATGTGTACACACAGTCCTGTCACATTATTGTGACCACCGCCTTTGTTCATCGTCAAAGCGCAATAACCACCCACAGATGGTTCGATTGGCTCTAAGGACTATGGCACTTAAGATCTGAGGTCATCAGTCCCTTACACTTAGAACTACTTAAACCTAAGTAACTTAAGGACATCACACACATCCATGCCCGAGGCAGGATTCGAACCTGCGATAGTAGCAGTAGCGCAGTTCCGGACTGAAGCGCATAGAACCGCTCAGACACTGCGGCCGGCTCCACTCACAGGCGGCAGGTGGCAGCATTAGTTGTAAAGGGTATACAGGGTGGTCCACTGATCGTGACAGGGCCAAATATCTCACGAAATAAGCGTCAAACGCATATCATCTGCGTTTTTTTAAATACGAACCCCCATTTTGTATTACATATTCGTGTAGTACGTAAAGAAATATGAATGTTTAAGTTGGACCACTTTTTTCGCTTTGTGATAGATGGCGCTGTAATAGTGACAAACATATGGCTCACAATTTTAAACGAACATTTGGTAACAGGTAGGTTTTTTAAATTAAAATACAGAACGTAGGTACGTTTGAACATTTTATTTCGGTTGTTCCAATGTGATACATGTACCTTTGTGAGCTTATCATTTCTGAGAACGCATGCTGTTATAGCGTGATTACCTGTAAATACCAGATTAATGCAATAAATGCTCAAAATGATGTCCGTCAACCTCAATGCAGTTGGCAATACGTATAGCGACATTCCTCTCAACAGCGAGTAGTTCGCCCTCCGTAATGTTCGCACATGCATTGACAACGCGCTACGCATGTTGTCAGGCGTTGTCGGTGGATCACGATAGCAAATATCCTTCAGCTTTCCCCACAGAAAGAAATCCGGGGACGTCAGATCCGGTGAACGTGCGGGCCATGGTATGGTGCTTCGACGATCAATCCACCTGTCATGAAATATGCTATTCAATACCGCTTCAACCGCACTCGAGTTATGTGCCGGACATCCATCATGTTGGAAGTACATCGCCTTTCTGTCATGCAGTGAAACATCTTGTAGTAACATCGGTAGAACATTACGTAGGAAATCAGCAACATTGCTCCATTTAGATTGCCATCGATAAAATGGGGGCCAATTATCCATCCTCCCATAATGCCGCATCATACATTAACCCACCAACGTCGCTGACGTTCTACTTGTCGCAGCCATCGTGGATTTTCCGTTCCCCATAGTGCATATTATGCCGGTTTACGTTACCGCTGTTAGTGAATGGCGCTTCGTCGCTAAATAGAACGCGTGCAAAGAATCTGTCATCATCCCGTAATTTCCCTTGTGCCCAATGGCAGGACTGTACACGACGTTCAAAGTCTTCGCCATGCAATTCCTGGTGCATAGAAATATGGTCCCCCCCATGAACCATGGACCTTGCCGTTGGTGGGGAGGCTTGCGTGCCTCAGCGATACAGATGGCCGTACCGTAGATGCAACCACAACGGAGGGGTATCTGTTGAGAGGCCAGACAAACATGTGGTTCCTGAAGAGGGGCAGCAGCCTTTTCAGTAGTTGCAGGGGCAACAGTCTGGATTATGGACTGATCTGGCCTTGTAACATTAACCAAAACGGCCTTGCTGTGCTGATACTGCGAACGGCTGAAAGCAAGGGGAAACTACAGCCGTAATTTTTCCCGAGGACATGCAGCTTTACTGTATGATTAAATGATGATGGCGTCCTCTTGGGTAAAATATTCCGGAGGTAAAATAGTCCCCCATTCGGATCTCCGGGCGGGGACTACTCAAGAGGACGTCGTTATCAGGAGAAAGAAAACTGGCATTCTACGGATCGGAGCGTGGAATGTCAGATCCCTTAATCGGGCAGGTAGGTTAGAAAATTTATGGCAGTTATAAGAGTCGAGGGACATGAAAGGGAAGCAGTGGTTGGGAAAGGAGTGAGACAGGGTTGTAGCCTCTCCCCGATGTTATTCAATCTGTATATTGAGCAAGCAGTAAAAGAAACAAAAGAAAAATTCGGAGTAGGTACTAAAATCCATGGAGAAGAAATAAAAACTTTGAGGTTCGCCGATGACATTGTAATTCTGTCAGAGACAGCAAAGGACTTGGAAGAGCAGTTGGACGGAATGGACAGTGTCTTGAAAGGAGGATATAAGATGAATATCAACAAAAGCAAAACGAGGATAATGGAATGTAGTCTAATTAAATCGCGTGATGCTGAGGGTATTAGATTAGGAAATGAGACGCTTAAAGTAGTAAAGGAGTTTTGCTATTTAGGGAGTAAAATAACTGATGATGGTCGAAGTAGAGAGGATATAAAATGTAGACTGGCAATGGCAAGGAAATCGTTTCTGAAGAAGAGAAATTTGTTAACATCGAGCATAGATTTAAGTGTCAGGAAGTCGTTTCTGAAAGTATTTGTATGGAGTGTAGCCATGTATGGAAGTGAAACATGGACGATAACCAGTTTGGACAAGAAGAGAATAGAAGCTTTCGAAATGTGGTGCTACAGAAGAATGCTGAATATGAGGTGGGTAGATCACGTAACTAATGAGGAGGTATTGAATAGGATTGGGGAGAAGAGAAGTTTGTGGCACAACTTGACTAGAAGAAGGGATCGGTTGGTAGGACATGTTTTGAGGCATCAAGAGATCACAAATTTAGCATTGGAGGGCAGCGTGGAGGGTAAAAATCGTAGAGGGAGACCAAGAGATCAATACACTAAGCAAATTCAGAAGGATGTAGGTTGCAGTAGGTACTGGGAGATGAAGAAGCTTGCACAGGATAGAGTAGCATGGAGAGCTGCATTAAACCAGTCTCAGGACTGAAGACCACAACAACAACAACAGAAATATGGTACGGGTGCAATCGATGTTGATGTAGCATTCTCAACACCGACGTTTCTGAGATTCCCGATTCTCGCGCAATTTGTCTGCTACTGATGTGCGGATTAGCCGCGACAGCAGTTAAAACAGCTACTTGGGCATCATCATTTGTTGCAGGTCGTGGTTGACGTTTCGCATGTGGCTGAACACTTCCTGTTTCCTTAAATAACGTAACTATCCGGCGAACGGTCCGGACACTTGGATGATGTCGTCCAGGATACCGAGCAGCATACATACCACACGCGCGTTGGGCATTTTGATGACAATAGCCATACATCAACACGATATCGACCTTTTCCGCAATTGGTAAACAGTCCATTTTAACACGGGTAATGTATCACGAAGCAAATACCGTCCGCACTGGCGGAATGTTACTTGATACCACGTACTTATACGTTTGTGACTATTACAGCGCCATCTATCACAAAACGAAGAAAGTGGTCCAACTAAAACATTCATATTTCTTTACGTACTACACGAATATGTAATAAAAATGGCGGTTCCTATTTAAAGAAAACCGCAGTTGATATCTGTTTGACCTATGGCAGCGCCATCTAGCGGGCCAACCATAGCGCCATCTGGTTTTCCCCTTCAGGCTAGACGAGTTTCGTTCTTTGTAGTTTTTTTCGTTTGGTGCTTATATTGTGAGATATTTGGCCAGGTCACTATCAATGGACCACCATGTATAAAGCATGTCGGGGTGGGGGAGAGGGGTAGACTCGGAAAACAGTATAGTCGGTGTCATAAAGGGTTATGAAGAGGATTTATCTTAAGTCCAAAAGAGCATGATCATTCGCTTTCTGGATAAGGATAAAAGCTACTCCGAAACGGCCATGATTGAAAACGCGTGCCGTTGTGGCTAAAGTATACCGTGGATGGCAAAATGGTGTTATCCAAAGCCGGCGCCGAGGCAACTGTGGTGCACCGCGTGCCACAGGTGACAAAGGTCAAGGCACTGGAGTGTGCATGGCTCCAGATCCCTGTCGATACCTTTCAGAACCTCATCGACTCTCGTCCTGCACCTCTGGCAGAGGTCCGCGCTGCACAAGGCTTGTGACACGTGATCACATTAATGTAACTGGACAGTGTATAACAAGTAATGACGGGAATAAATGAAAGTTTAAGGAGTGGGGTGAAAATATTAGGATGAAAGGATATTAATGATAAGATATGCTGATAACATCGATAGTCTCGGTGGAGGTAAGGGAAAATTGCGTTAGCTATTCAATGAAATGAATAGTGTAACGATCACAAGGTATGGACGGAGAGGAAACTCAAGAAAGGTGATAGTAATGAGAGCCGAAGAAACTAGATTAGTGATAAACTTATCAAAATTGTGGACAACATCATAGACGAAGTGAAGTATCTTTCCTATCTTGGAAGAAAAGTAAACACACGACGGTCGAGGAAAGCACGATACAAGAAACAGACTAGCACAGACGAAGATATTACTTATTTCTTTAAAAATGGTCACTGGTATCAAACATAGGCGTTAATTTGAGGAGTAAATTTCTGAGAATTGTGGAAATTGTGGGATGGAAAAAAAAGTCGAAGCGTTTGAGATGTGGTGGAATAGAGGGATACTGAAAATGAAATAGACTGACAACAACTAAAAAAGTTGTCCGCAGAATTGTCAAGCAAAAGAATATGTGAAAGAGTCCTGCTAGAAGAAGGGACAGGACGGTAGATGTGTGACACCAGCAAATTACTTCGATAGAAACTGTGATATATTACTAAATTATTATCTTAGGACAGAATCATTCAGTGTACAATGAAGCGTCATCTCTTAAAACGAAATGAAACTGATCTCTCGTGTGGCTTGCGAGGGTCACTTGCTGCCTGATGGAGAGAAAGGCTCCCTCACGTTGATTATATTTCATTTCTAATGTGGGTTATTTTTAAACGCTCCCTGATTTTACTCTAGTTATCAATTACTGTCGCTTAAATAAAAAAATGCAGGTGTGCCCGTAAGACCACAGCAAGTGCGGATTCTTAAGTGTTTACTCACTGTGTAATTTTGACTTTGATAATACTTTGACAGCTGTGTACATTGTGCTTACTAATGAATGAAATGGTGCTGCCATGCTGAAAATTCAGTGTATCTGATCACAGAGAGGACACAGATTTGATCCCCTGTGCCGCTATTTCCTTGGTAGGAGGGCTGAAATGGACTCATGATCAGACCAGTAATGGAACTGAAATGCCGCTTGAACAACAGTTCTAAAATCAACACTAATGGCTCCCAGAGTAGTGTACTGTACAACTAATTCTCCAGTAATGTTACCCGTCGAGGGTTCAGGGAAAGTATTTTGCTGCGGCCGATTAGGATCACACACTCACCTGTACGTGGTCGTTGTTTCGTGAATGAATGAAACAGGTCAGGTCTGACAGTGTTTACTTCGATTACCCGAAAGTGAAACACATTTGGATCTGTATCTCTGCAAGCCACCTTACGGTGTGTGGCGGTGAGTACTCCGAATACCACTATCTCCTCCGTTCGCTCCTCAACGCTCTCCGCCCGTCCCTGCTGCATTCCTTTCAGGAATGGTACGTGAGAGAAATGACTGTTGATAGCTCCCATATGAGCTATAAATCCTCTGATGTTCTCGTTGTAGTCATTTCACGAGACTAATGAAGGAGGAATAAGTACGACGGGCGTTCAATAAGTAATATATTTTTGTTTATGGATGCAGTTTGGTTTTATTCAAGACACCACTCTTTGGCTACAAAACCCTATTTTTCAACGTAATCTCCGTTCAATGCGACGGCCTTAGCGCCACCATACGACGAGGGTCTGTCTGCCCGCATGGGACGACTCTACTGGTCAACGTTGGAGCCACCGTCTTGCTGCATTAATAACCACATCAACATCCACGTACTGCTTCCCACTGAGTTTTTCCTTCATTTTGCTGCCGGCCTGGGTGGCCGAGCGGTTCTAGGCGCTACAATCTGGAACCGCGCGACCGCTACGGTCGCAGGTTCGGATCCTGCCTCGGGCATGGATGTGTGTGATGTCCTTAGGTTAGTTAGGTTTAAGTAGTTCTAAGTTCTAGGGGACTGATAATCTCAGAAGTCCCATAGTGCTCAGAGCCATTTGAACCATTTTTTTTTCATTTTTCTAAATGGATGGAAGTCGGACGGTGCGGTATCCGGGTTGTCAGGTTGCTGAAGAAGTAGTTTTGTGAGCTCCTCCAGATGCACAGACCTATCTGAGGACTTGCTTTGTTAAGCAGAAGGAGTTTGTTTGCATTTTCGCGGCGACGTACACGCTGAAGTTGTTTCTTCAGTTTCCGGAGGATAGCTGTGTGCGGCCTTCCGGCATGCGGGAGCTCCGATAGATTTGTGCGAACTTGTGGCGATGATGACAGACACCTCGCCCAACGACTCACCGTGCTTTTGTTCACTGCCAGGTCTCTGTAGACATTCTGCTCTGGTTTTTTGATGGATACATATAGCGCTGCGACCTATTGCTACTTCATGAAACTGTAGAGGCTGAAGGGAGAGTATTTCGCGATGTTCCACAACCAATTCCGCCTTTTGTTTTTCTACCAAAGTTGGCCGAGAAAAAATGTGTTGCATTACTTATTGAACTGCCCTGGTATGATGCTGTTTTTTTTTTCTCTGGGTTATAGTTAGTCTCCATGTGTAGCAATGCTCCTCCCGTTTTCACCCACTTTGGATGAGCGATTACTGTTCGATGGAACAGGCAGTTGTACGCTCCGGCACGCCACTGCGTCACGGAGTTGGCGGGCATAATGTTGCGTGCGTCGGTCAGTGACGTGTGGAGGGGGCAGGCTGCCCCGCCGCCCACGGCCATCAGCTGTCGGTCGCCGGCGCCAGCTGCCGCTGCGACCTGCGCGACGCGTCGCGCGCCCCGGAAGCGTCGCCGAGTGCGTCACGGCGCCGCGGCGTGCGCTGCCTGCCCGCCGCTCTCTGGCCGCCTCCTAAATAGCGTTGACGCACCCGCGCGTGGGCGGCGCGTCGTCACACGCCACGCGCTTCGCGTAGGCTACGGCTCCGCGTTTTCGGAGCGCGCTTTATAGCGTGCAGGACGTGGGGCGGTAGCACGGCGAGCCGCGGGCAGCGTTCAGAATAGCGCTGACTGCGCGCCGGCTAGTGAGAAATTTCGTCAGCGCGGAATGTGGCCGCGTTGTGAAAGCGGCGCTGCGCGGCGCGGCTCGGCGGCTCGCCTGCGCGCGCTGGCAACGCTGCGCAGCTGATGTCATGCCGGCGCAGCTATGCCGCAGGAAGTGACGTCACGCGGCCTGCGCGCCTTCTGCGCCCGCCGTCGCACGCTGACTTAGGTCTCTCGCCGCCACAGCCGAGGAAACACTATCGATTCCTAGAGGCGGTACCGGCGACGGCGACCGGAGCGCGTTTTGTTTCCACGCACACACAGCTCTCGCCACCAACCGGTCGATTTCTCGAAGGTAAACGGAGTGCTGCGTCACGCGCCTCGACTTCGTGGTGCAACTCTGCCAAAACCCTCAGTTGCATTTCATTCTACGATGTCAGCCTTGTAGACACCCTCCAGTTTCGTGACGGATTCATTCATATTTGAAAAGAAGATCTACGAAATTATACCCTTTTTTTCGTGAAAACACCTATTCGCTCGTTGGTCGAGTTATTTTGTGTGACAAAATTCCTCGCAGTTTGAATCGCTAATAACTACCAGAATAACAATGCGTAAACAATGACTGAAGCCACAACGGACACGTCATTCTGTACGTGTTTATCGTGCAGTATTTATTTTACCTGCGACGTCATCGTACCAGTGTATGCGCATGAGCATGATTGTTACGAATCAGCTCTGGGTAAAGTTGTAAGTTGCTATAGCATGGAAACACGTTTAACTGGGGTACTGATTCCGGTATCGATGTGAAGAACTGCTAGAGCCCAAAGTGAGACACTAAAAATATTCTCCAGAATAAAAATGAAAATCGGTGTTAACTTGATAGTGAAACATGTCTCAAATGACTTTTATTCTTGCAACTGCGGAAAACGCAAGTCAGAGGAAAGCTCGCCGCGAAAGGAATTCAAAGAGCCTCAAAAGTCCAATGCTGCGCGAATGCGAGAGCTATGGCAACCTCGAAAAAGGAAATGAAGACAGCATAGAGCGAGTACGCAACTGTCCCACCGGGCGTGCAGCGACCGGCGACAGTCCATCCCACCGATTTATCTATCCTCTAAACATTGTATTAAAGTTATTGATAATTATATTACATATTATTACGAAACACTTGTTATGATTTTAATCGGACTTTTTCGCGAAAAATATGTGGTACAGGCCTGAACTGAGCAAACAGAATTTTTTCTTTATATTTTTTTTATTTTGTTGATTTATTTATTTGCAACAATTCCGAAATGTTCTGTCCAAGTCGAAGAGGACGATTCCTTACTGTTGGCAAGAGCATAGATTATTTCACATCTTGTGTCACCTGTCTAATGTACAAATTAAGTTCTTACAGTGGGTTGTAGCAGTTTATCCGGATATAATGATTTACTTAACTACCACTTAACACCCGGTTATTGAATCAGTCGAACTCCCATATATGAAACAGCCTCAAACTTCTGATTACAAATAACTTAATGTCTTAAATATTTGCAGTTTAGCATTTAAGCAAGAAAAAGTTTACAAACGGTTTGAAATTATGTTTAAAGTTGTTGGAAGTCGTTAATTGCTGCCATTACCAAATTGTGGACGAGTGCAATCTGAGAAATTTGCACGTTGTCTTCAGCAAAAGCACTTCAATATTTATGACGTCATCTCTCCTGAATTATGTGTCATATCATCATCATCATTTAAGACTGATTACGCCTTTCAGCGTTCAGTCTGGAGCATAGTCCCCCTTATAAAATTCCTCTATGATCCCCTATTCAGTGCTAACATTGGTGCCTCTTCCGATGTTAAGCCTATTACTTCAAAATCATTCTTAACCGAATCCATGTACCTTCTCCTTGGTCTATCCCGACTGCTCCTACCCTCTACTGCTGAACCCATGTGTCTCTTGGGTAACCTTGCTTCTCCCATGCGTGTAACATGACCCCACCATCCAAGCCTGTTCGCCCTGACTGCTACATCTATGGAGTTCAGTCCCAGTTTTTCTTTGATTTCCTCATTGTGGACACCCTCCCGCCATTGTTCCCATCTACTAGTACCTGCATTCATCCTAGCCACTTTCATATCCGTAACCTCAACCTTATTGATAAGGCAACCTGAATCCACCCAGATTTCGCTCCCATACAACAAAGTTGGTCGAAAGATTGAACGATGCACAGATAACTTAGTCTTGGTACTGACTTATGTGTCATACACTGACATAATTTTGCAGGTACATTCGGTGGTGGAATAGGATACTGTCTACAAAATAGGTTGCGAATAGAGTTAGTAGTAAAGAAATAATAAATTAAAACGTTATGCCAGACGCGAAAGTTCTACTGCATGAACAATGAAAGCGATTAAATGCACCATGCATTGAAATAAATCACGATTTGTGACTGAAGGCGGTTTGTTTTGTACACTCAGGTTCACTCAGGCCGGCATCCCACCACTATCAGGCGCTCGCTGGTCATCGGGGCTCAGTTTGAGGCAGGACTCATCACTACAGACAAGTCTGTTCCAGTCAGTATGATTCCAGGCCGAAGACGTGTCTGAAGACGCGCCAGACAGCGGTGTGATCCCAACCCCATTGCCGTCTGCCGTAAGGGCCGGCAGCCAGTAGTGATTGTCTGGGATGCCATTTCTTTTCATAGCAGGACCTCTTCGCTACAAATACACTTATAGTTCGGGTAACCACAGCTAAAGAACTTGTATATAAAGTGAAGGGCAATCAAATAATTTAGAATCAGAGATGGTAAAATAGTACATATTAAACTGAGTGAAAGTTCAAATCCGTAATAGCAGTTTATTGTGTTTATCTATGTATGACGAACGGCTTCATACCCTGGAGGGATATTTTCAGGCCATATTATTTCTTGTACCACGACTTCCAAGGTGCAAGTGCTCATAAAAACATAAAAAAACGTCACTTCTCGGCAAAACTATGGATGAAATGGCAGATGGGCTTCCGATCCGAACCGTGCATGATCAGTAAAACACCTCCAAAAGTCTGTCAAAAGACGAACCCGAACACCACATGAGAATCACGTTTGATAAGATAAAATAAAACTATTACTTCCTGTGCTTAGACTTGCAAAGTGCAAGTGCCCACAAGAAGTAGTAGTTTTGTTTCACCCTGTCAGACGTGGATTGTAACAAAAAGAAGGAAAATACGCAGCCATCCATTGAGATCACTGTTTGTTTCTCATTTTATTTTCGCCCATGACAGTTACACAAAAATCGTCCTCTGAAGAGTGCAAGAAGACGATCTTAGGCATGCGTTTCTTGGCTTAACTAATTATGCTAGAATAAAGTCATCCAATGTGCCAGTATAAAACTTTCCATTGCCTCAGTTCTTGCCAACCACAATGTGACACACATTACGACCCCACAACTTCAGCTTAGCGCTTCGCTACCGTGCTGTCCTTCCTGTCACAATTAGGCAAAACTAATAATGGAAAATATTCAATTCCCTTTCTCTTTTACCTTTTACGAATCTCCGAGTGCATCTGAGGCAGAATATGCAATCACCTCCCTCCTCCCCAGTTAAAGATAAAACGTAACTATTCTTGGGTTAAGCATTTATATATTGGGGTTTTTGTGTACTCATCCTTTCTCCAGATCTGTCGCAGCTGAAGTCTTAAGTTCTCAGTAACTGTAAAGAATTTCGACTTCGGAAAAATTAAAATTAAAAATCGTTTTACATTATGTTTTTAAATACATTTATTATACTTTCAAAACAAAATAAAAGTATTATTACAAAGGCAAACAATACTTACAACACAAAAGAAGCAGCTACATGCTCACTGCTCAAAAACTAAAACCAGACTGACTCCTATGCCAATATGGCTACCCCTATATATATGTTCTAAACAATCCCGAACAATCCTCAGCATTTTTTAGAATGAATATTTGATTAATTAGCAATTAAAATTTGTACACAAGCTGAAAATACATATATAAACGCATGTCTGCTCAGTACAGTAAGTACACTATGATATTTCATTCGAGGATAAACCTTCAAATAAGAAATTACAATAATACATTTATATTTTTTATTAATTACTAGAGACTCCCTTTGTGCGAATTATTCCCTTCATTTACAGAGCTTCTACACTTTGATCTGAAACAGATTAAACAATTATTTTTTCAGTTATAAGCTTTTCTAGGTGACTTAGATATTTTGTTTACATCGTGAATTAGACAGGGAAATGTTCGTTTTAAATAGGTCTTAATGGGCTGTTACGTTTCAGAGGGGAATATTTCATATTTAGTCAAAAGGTTTAGAGACTCAAATTGCAAACAAATCTCAGTTGCAGAGTAAATTGGCGGGCCTAGTAATCTGACAGCTATCATTAGAATCATAACAGAGTGACAGTGATAAATTTATTAAATTTATGTTGTCGGGAGATAGGAAGAACGTCTTGCACCCTGGTCATCATCGGAAGTTGACATCTAAAACGGCAATTTTAAGCATTCCCAAAAATGTGAAAGAAAACAATAGAATACATGCAAAATGTACATGTATATTGTCTTCTTGTATTTCTTAATATGGAATTTTTAATGTTAATGTAAGGGATAAAATGAACATTAACTATTATCTGCATTTAGCTTTATGTCGTGTTTTTCTAAGTGGCAGCGAGGAAGTTTATGTTCTCCAGAAACGCATTTCTGCTGGCAGAAAGCGCTACTTGCAGTTTGACGCCACTGCTTGTATGCTCTGTCTAAGACAACGTGCAGACATCTTCGCTAGTCGTAATACAATATGCCAAAACCTTTCTATCAACTGCAAACGTCTCGCACTAAAAGTCATCTGGTGTAGGTTAATTCCAAACAGAACATGTATATCGGACTTTACGGAGATATCTGAAACATTGAGCCTCCCCGAATTTAAGAGTGGCACAGCGCAAATAAACTTGCGCACGCCGACGACTACTGCTGCTCCATCTGTCCGCGCTAGACGCGAATGGACCGCGGGAAAATACAAGCAATCAGTCGTCGCTTCGAGCTCGTATTCTCTTATCTCGCCGTTACGATGTTTGCCCCGAACGTGTGGGCCAAATATTTTTACATTGCTTAAAGATTCTGTAACTGAACTTTTCCATTGGTTTTGCTTGGAGGAAAATATTAAAGGCCTGCCCATCTTGCTCCAACACTCTTCTGTCCTCCATAAAAATATATTGTAGACAGGCGGTCTCATTTCTTCCATGAGTTTATCGACATCTCATGCTTCTCTTGTCTGGATCCCGTAAAACATCGTGATAGCCATGTATACAGCAACAACGTAAGAGTGTTCCTTGTTTTTTATTGAATCTTCGTAAAAAAAGAACAATAAAACGAAGCCGACATTTTCCTCCTCTGCATCGCAGACAATATGCCATATACGTTTCTGTTTACTGTGCAATAGCAAATTTGGTTCGATTCCCAGCGGGGTCAGGGATTTTCTCTGCCTCGTGATGACTGGGTGTTGTATGATGTCCTTAGAAAGTAGTTCTAAGTTCTAGGGGACTGATGACCATAGATGTTAAGTCCCATAGCGCTCAGAGCCATTTGAACCATTCAACAGCAAATTTGGCTTCTGGAAATAGGGCTGCCAGCTAAACCAAATATTCTTAATATGATCATGGGAAGTTACCAGATTTTTCTTGTCTCAATTTCAGTTACCACCACGGTTCAATCTCGGACGACACCATGCTTCGTGAAAAACAAGACAATCCATTGTAATGACAGTAAACTGGGCTTTATCGGTGCGTGAGCGACAGATTATTGTGTACCTGTTTTTGACGACTTCCTTGCGTACTCATACCTAGCGGAATAAATTATTCTTCAATTGCAGAAAATCTTATGTTTGCTGTGATGTTGATCAGAAACGATGTCTAAAAATCGAGTGATAATCTGAAAGCTACTGCCCTGTAAGTTTACTGTGAATACTTCCTACAGTTTGCAGCTGATTACTGTCTCTTTGATGAAGAAAGGCTATCGTGAGCGCAAAACCTAGATAACCATTTAGACAGTTACGAGGAACGTTTCTCGTTGCTGTCTGACGATTGTACTGTAAGAAACGAACTACCAGTTAACTTCAAACAAATCTTCTCGTTACATACATTTCTGTGCCCTGACGTCTATTAGCGTAAAGATACGCTGTCCAATCACACTAATGGGACCACCCGTCAGTTGTCTCAATAACCAGCTTTTGCAGCACAGGATTGCAGGAAGAAAGTCAGTGAGGTTCCGGAAGGTACCGGCAGGGATATGAAGCCAGTGCCGTGACCAGCTCTGTTGAGGATCCAAGGCGCGAACAGCCCGATCGAGGTGGTCACACCGATTCTCGATAGGGTTTAAATCCCGGAAGTTTAATGGCCAAGGGAGTACGGTAAATTCATCCTGCTGCTCTTCGATCCACGCACGTGCACTGTGAGCTGTGACACGCTACATTGTCCTTCTGGTAGATGCTATCGTGGCGAGGAAGAGCTAACTGCATGTAGGGACGGACATAGCTGCCGAGGTTAGATTCATACTCGAGTTGATCCATTTTGCCTTCCAAAATGACGAGATCACCGACGGAATGCCGCGAAAACATTCCCCAGGCCACAAAGCTCTCTACTGGTTGCAGGGCGTTTGCTTTCAGACGTTTCGCGCCGTCTGTCCGATGGAGTATAAAAGGTGGTTCATCCGAAAAGGCCACCTTTCGGCAATCGGTGGACATCCAGTTGCGTTACTGGCGTGCAAATTCCGACCTTGTGAGTAACTGTGCATGAAGCTGGCGCCAGCTGCATATTCCCCTATGCACCAACGTTCGCTGAGTCGTCGCTGAGGAGACACTGTTGGTAGCCCCTTGGTTCATCTGGGCGGCCAATTGCTCAAAAATTTAACGTCTCTGCTCTCGTATACACCTCCGTAGTAGTCGTTCACACCTGTCATTTATGCTTCGTGATGCACCACAGTTGCCTCGGCGACGGTTTTGGACAGCATCATTTTTCCACGCACGGTATACTTCAACAACGGCGGCATGCGAATAGTTTACAAATTTAGTTGCGGAAACGCTTCCACGCTTGGCCCCAAAGCCAATGATCATGTCCTTCTGGACGTCATATAGACCGCTCCGTTACCGCATTACGAAAATGACTGCATTGTTCTTTTTTTTCCGTCCTCTCCCGAAACACTTCGTATACCCTCCACTGAATTCTGCCGTTTGTAAGTGGTTACTGAGCGTTAAGGGGGGTAGGACGTCAAACGGGCCGACTTGGAGCAGGAGAGACACCACAGGACATTTTATTTGCTGCTGTCTATACTTTTACAAATAAATTCGTAAAAATTTATCAGCATGACCGGGAAGGATTCAGAATTCACACTCATAGCAGTGGAAGTGCAAAAACATAACAAAATAAATTTTTTTAGATATGAAATTTCATCATTTTTCATTCATTGTTGGCTGCATTTGTTGCTATAGGTACATTTTTCTTCACAAGTAAGAGAGATTCTTTGATGAATTTTGCACAGCTTAGAAACCATACTTACAGGTGTATGAAACTCTAGAATTTTCCAAATCTATTAAAAACTGTGGTAAAAATTGAGATAATTAACTATAAAATTTGATTTTTTTCTAAACATAAAGTTTAAAACGTAACACCTCATTAATTTTTTTCATAAATTAAATAGATTCTAGAGTTTCAGACACCTGCAAGTATGGTTTGTATGCTGTCCAAAATTCATCGAACAGTCTCTCTTACTTATGAAGAAAAGTGTACCTATAGCAACAAATGCAGCCAACAGTAAGTGAAAAAATGATGAAATTTCACATGTAAAAAAATGATTTTGCTACGTTTTTGAACTTCCGCTGCTACGAGTGTGAATCCTGAATCCTTCCTGGTCATGCTGACAAAGTTTTATGAATTTACTTGTAAAAGTATAGACAGTGGAAATTAAAATGTCCTGTATTGCCTCTCTTGCTCCAAGTCGGCCCGTTTGACGTCCTACCCCCATTAACGTCGAACATGAGAGGTCGTCACATTAATGTTCCTGGACCCTGTACGTTCTTAAGGAAACATGAACAAAGTGAGAAGAAAGGTAGATAAAGACAGCCAGCAGGGGAATACCTGGACAACAAATCGTCATTTCATCATACGGAATTGATAGTCACATATTTCAATTACCTGTTGCGACACTTTCTATTGCAGTTCCGGTGTTAGCGGTTAATAACGCTCTTTACGTGTTTGTTTGTACTCATATTAACGAAATTAATAGTCACACGGTTTTATTGCCGATTGCTACACTTTCTGCAGCTACACTGTACACTGTCACATTATGTTCGTATCTGTACTCTTACAGCTTCATCATTTTCGCTTTTGGTGCTTTTAGTATTACGTATTTTTTGTTGCAGACGCTTTTGTGCTCGTTGAAAAAAGGATTGTACAAATGTAAACGGAGTAAGAAAAAACAAATTAATGTAAGAATTTTGCATCAACTGCTAGAATTGTCTGCGTGAACATTTTTATAGATTTCAGGACGGGACGGCATTGTAGGGGAGCAATGTCAGGTCGCAGGGCACTTGAGAGATGTTAATGGTCTATCACGGCCAGGGCAGACATTCAGCCTGAGGGCGTCCAAGGAGCAGTCCTCGTAACTCCCCTTAGTAGTATATTGAAGCTGGCCGCTTGCCCAACAAGTGGAAGGCGAACAGTGCTCGCGGGACACCGATATCCCCCTTCCCACGGGGTGCAGTTTTGGCCGGGCTGGAGTACGCCCCACGCCGGAGCGGCAGTAATAGCAGCACGCTAATGCGCAACCGGTGGCTGATAAATAAGTTGCTCGACAGCTCGTGTAAGGAGATAAAGGCCACAGCGAGGGCCGACGCGCCAACCGCGCTCCCTGTCCTTCACACACCGGGGCAACGTGTGCGTGTGGCCAGGAGGGCGCGCTTCCGCGGCTCTTGTCGCTTCCCGGCAAAACTTGCAGTCTCAGTAATACTTCTCAAAAATAGTAGAGTTGTCTTTTTTTCCCTTGATGCCGGGAAAGTTATTCCAGCAAACATCCTTGCATAGGCGTCAAAATACGAGGGGTGTTTAGTAAGTAATGCAACATCTTTTTCTGAAAGCAGGTTCGTTCTGTTCAGGATTCCAATACGTTATATTGTTCCCCACTCTTCAAAACCATATTTTTCATAATCGCCATTCAATGCGACGATCTTACGCCAATTCATTGGGAGAACCTTCACAACCACATGGTACCATCCCACTGGTCGACGTCGGGGCCAATGACTTGCTGCATCAGTAACCTCCTTATCATCCACGTACCGTTTCCAGTAGACTGTATCCTTCACTGGGCCAAACAGATGGAAGTCGGTGCGAGATATGGGCTGTAGGATGTAGCAGGAGAAACAGTTCAACGGAGTTTTGTGAGCTCCTCTCGTGTGCGTAGACATGTGTGAGGCCTTGCGTTGTCATCAAGAGCGAGAAGTTTGTTTGCATTTTTGTGGCGACGAACACATTGAAGTCGTTTCTTCACTTTCCTGAGGGTAAACGGTACATTTCCGTGTTGATTGTTGCACCATCAGCGAGGACATCAAACGGAATAATCCCTTCAGATGATAATGATGAGTTGGGTTGAGGGGGCGCTCGACATCACGGTCATCAGCGCCCTGACGAAAAGTCAACATGAAATCTCATGGGGGGGGGGGGGGGGGGGAAGGACGAAGGCTGTCCCCACATTCAGAGCAGTTTATAACATACTAAAGTCTGCCACCCTTCCCCACCAGTTTAGGGATGAGGCCTGATAGTTCACAAAATTTCGCCACTCTGTTAAAACTGGTATCGGTATCTGCGAGGACGGTGGGCAGATCTCCAGCGAGACCAAGGGCTGCCCTATTATCAGTATACAGGACACACGTAGCCACAATATGCTGAACTGAAAGCGGCACGCTACAGACTTCACAGAACGGTGGATCCTCCCCCCAGGGGAGGAAGCTATGTGTGAAAGGGCTATGCCCGATGCGCAGTCTGGTAAGCAAAACCTCCTTCCAGCGGCGAGGCTTACACGAAGTCGGCCAAGCTTTTGTGGTCGGTTTGAGTGACCGCAGTTTGTTGTGCGACACCTGCAACCGTTCAAACTCCCACTGACGCATGATGCATCTGTCAGAAAAGGAGATAATGGTGTGCAACGGGATGGAACACTGATGGACAGCACCATACCAACATGCTTCCTTGGCAGCTTTGTCAGCCATGTCGTTACCCTGTGTCCCAACGTGACCAGGTACCCAGCAAAAGATCACCTCCTTGCCACCCCTTCAGAGTCCCAGAAGACCGTCGCCAGGGATTTACCAGTTAAAAGTGTGCTTTGAACTTTTTCTTTGGAAGAGAGGTCGTGTGCTACTACTCTACGGATTACCGCCTTGTTTCGGTTCGAAGTAATCAATTCATGTTTCATCACCTGCGACGATTTTCGACAGAAAAAAAAAATGTCGCGATCAGTCTCGTGAAGAGCAAGCTATTCCAGACAGATGGTCTGGTTTTCTACAGTCTTTGTTAGGTCACGAGGAATCCAGAGGGCATACAGCTTTGAGTTCCCCAACTAGTGGACGAGTATGTCATCACTACCAACACAGACGCCCAGTTCAGTAGCGAGGTGTTTGATTGTGACCCTTCGATCTCCTAGAATGAGAGTGTCCGCACGTTCCAACATCGCAGGAGTCACACAGCTTTGTGCGGCCGGCCGTCAGCGGGAGATCGAACAGGTTTGCGCGGCCTAGTTGCGACGACGACAGATGCCTCGCCAAACGACTCACCGTTCTTTCGTTCACTGCCAGCCCTGTGAGTATCTGCGATGCTCTGGTTTCTCGCCAAAAGAAGCTCAATGACAGC
Source organism: Schistocerca piceifrons (assembly GCF_021461385.2). Classification (NCBI taxonomy): domain Eukaryota; kingdom Metazoa; phylum Arthropoda; class Insecta; order Orthoptera; family Acrididae; genus Schistocerca; species Schistocerca piceifrons. The sequence goes on from NC_060141.1 coordinate 265,213,166, forward strand.
TGTGTGCTTGGAACGAAACTCCGTTACAGACGTCGCCTTAAAGGCTACGTATAGCGCCGTCACCGATCGGCACTTAATGACACTGTATCGGCTGAAGAGGGAGTTTTTCACAATGTCCCAAAATTCCACATTTTTTCAGCCGAAACTGGCCGATAAGAAATATGTGTTGCATTACTTATTGAATGCTCCTCGCAGGTTAACTCATCATGTGGCCAAATATTCTACACGGAGAATGCATTTATAACGTATAATTCCCGGCAACACCAGGGTGCTCGAACTCTTCGCTATTGTGGGAGCCAAGACTGATTCACTGGTATCAGGTGGATGGCGGCTTTTGACAACTCTGGAGATGATGGGCCACGTTTTCCACAATCCTTCCAAATATGTTGCAGTCTGAACCTGGTACACTGGCGTCAGAGGGAATGATTTTGCCAAAATAGTAGATGTTCGTAAATAAACTGTGACAATTTCTAGCGGAAAGCAGCTTTTTGCTGAAGAGCGCTGTTAGCGGTAGAATGAAACTGTCTACATTAGGCTCTCGAGAATGACTGGAAAATAATTTCGTGGAATGGTTTGTAGTTCGAGAAGTCGAGAAATCGGCCCACAGCCTTCTGGGTGTGTTAACTATGAGGCTTAAGTCCTTTCGGCTTAGATGGTATTTTAACCATTGCTTGTAACGCAGAAGGAAGCTTCCTAATATTACTTCCATCAGGAAAGACCGTATACATACAAAAATTTAGTAATAAAATAATTGATCATTTAAACTGTAGGCTAACTTAACATAATGAGGTGCTGTGGGTCGGGCAGCTACCCCTCATTACAGATGTCAGACGCCAGAGGCTGGGAAGATTGGTGAAACAGCGCAGGCGGCGACCTGTGGAAGAACTATCAACAGACTTTAATGCTGGGCAGAGTACAAGTGCGTCTGAACACACAGTGCACCGGAGACACCTTACGATGGGCCTCCGCAGCCGACGACCCATGCATGTGCCAATGTTAACACCACGACATTAGCATCCAGGACTGAAATGGGCACGTGTTCATAGGCATTGGACGTTGACGCAGTGGCAGAGCGTTACACTGTCTGATGAATACCGACACCTTCGACATCATGCCAATGGGAGGACTCAAATCCGTCGTCTTCCAGGGGAACAGCTCCTTGACGCTTTTACTGCGGGGCAGAGACAAGCTGGCGGCAGCTCCATTATGTTTTGGGGAACATTCACGTGAGCATCCATGGATCCAGTGGAGCTCGTGCTAGGCACCATTGCGGCCAAGGTGTATCGTACACTGCTTGCAGACCACGTACACCCATTCATGATCATTGTGATCCCGACGGCAGTGGAATTTTTCAACAAGGTAATGCACCATCTCACAAGGCCAGGTGTGTGATGAAGTGGTTCGAGGAACACAGTGGCGAGTTCTAATTGATGTGTTGTCTCTCCCAACTCGCTGGATCTGTACCCGATCGAATACATCTGGGATGTGATTGAACATAGTGTCAGATCTAATCGCATCCCTCCATGTAATTTACGGGAATTGGGTGACGTGTGTGCAGATGTAGTGCCAACTCCTCCAGCAGCCTGCCAAGGCTTTACTGCTTCCTTGACATGATGCATCGCTGCTGCTATCTACGCCAAAGGTGGCCATACCGGATATTAGGTAGGTGTTTATAATGTTCTGGCTGGTTAGTGTATATATGCCTGTTAGTTCCGCAAGTGATGAAGAGATCTGAATGAATTTGTGACGACGTAGAAGGAATTATTCAGTCCGTTATGGGAGACAATGGTTTAACTACGAAAAGGGACCGAAATTCTATGGTACGAGAAGGAAGAAAAGGAAAAATGGTAGGAGATTTGGGCTAAGAAATGAAAAGGAAAAGCATGTTGTAAAACTTTTTCAGAAAGCGCAGTTTCATCAGTACAAACAACTGGTTTAAGAATAATGATGCTGTATGTTATCCGACTCTCGAATAGAGCATTGGGAAGTGAAACTGAAGGAATGTAATATACCTCGAACGGGTAGCTTTGAGAGATTAAACAGAGATACCAGCAGAGTACAGGTAGGTGGGAGAAGCAGCTATACACCAAGGATTCGTACAGAAAGACAGTACTAATGACAGAAAGGAAAGTGAAAAACTGGAAGTAATGTATACAAGGTAGATGAAGATGACTTGGGACAAAGGATACTGTGAGAAGAATTTGATGGAGGACTGAAAAACCTAAAGTCGAAACAAGGCAGTTTTTGGGATACATTTATTGGGATACTTGAGAGAACCATGACAAAAGCATTGTACCTGGTGCGCCAGATGTGTGAAGCAGCAGAATAGCCCTAGACTCTAAGAAGAATGTGATAATTCCAGTTACAATGAAGGCAGATGCTGTCTGGCGTGAATACTACACAGTCATCCATTACAAACGTCATGACTGCAAAATGCTGACACGAATTGTTGCAAGAAGAGCGGAAAACTAGTATACGCTGTTTGTGGGGTAGATTAGTTTGTGTTCAGGAGAGATGTGGAACACGCTAATCAACAGTGACCCTTCGATTCATCTTAGGATACTGACTAAAGATAGACAGACTTAAAACATTTGTAGATTTAGAGCACGATTTCGACAACATTGGTCGAATCAACTGAAAACTGTCCTGCATAGAGAGAGTATGAAACGCAGACGGGGTTAAAAAAACTAATATAAATCTAACTGTTGGAAAGTCTTTTCTGAAAGTATTTGTCTGTAGTGTAGGCTCATACGAAAGTGAAACTTGGACGATAGGCAGTAGAGAGAAGAATATAGTAGATGCTTTTGAAATGTGTTACCGCAGAAGAATGCTGAAGATTGTGTGAATATTTGAGGTAACTGCTGAAAAGGTATGCGGCATGTCAGGGTTTAATTTCTCGCGTGTCTATTCGTCGTTGTCACTGTGCAGGCTGCAAATTAAAATTCACCTACCCCAGAAAGGTGTCTGCTCAATGTCCCTTGACTCGGCAACGTAGATACTTACAAGATGATGCAAAAGCAGTGTTGATAAAAATGGTTCAAATGGCTCTGAGCACTATGAACTCCTGAGGCCATCAGACCCCTAGAATTTGGGACTACTTAAACCGAAGTAACCTAAGGACATCACACACATCCATGCCAGAGGCAGGATGTGTTGATGAAAAACACCGCCTAATATCTACAATTACTGAGGCCGTGCAGCTCTGGTTATGAAAGAAAGTTCTGTAGAAATACTGTCATCCAATTTTATTGGGCAGTAAGAAAATGGATTGGCATCTGGAAAATAACGTCCGAAATTTCTACACAATAATGTTTATTTTGTCCTTGGTAACCAAAGAAAAGGCAGTATTCAGTCCACATTTAAACTATTGGCTATTTCCTTCCAGTTCACGATTCATATACACATTTCACACACACAGCAGCCAGGAATCTGTCCAAACCCTACCCAAATTAAACACCGTTTTGACAGTCATTAATTTCACCACTAATATGAGTTATTACATTCGGTCCTTCTTGTGTATTTCAAAAACAGGAACTGCTCGTCAAAAATGCTCAGTATTTAAATATTGAAGCATACCACGTGGATACTATGGAGGCCAATATTTCACACGCGAATATCTGTCCAACAGATTTAGTCAAAACCTCTGAAATTTCGCCAAGCAGTCCTGAGCGACAACTGCTATCGACTTAGCTCACCAATAACTAAAACACTAAGTAGTTCTTCATCTTACACATTATTTTTACTGGCAATAGTAACATGACCGTCTGCGTTCAAAGCTAGCGAGCGACTCCCTTCTTCCAGTATAACTATCAGGTAACGAGCGGGAACCATCTCAGTTCTGATTGGCTGACCATACTGATGGCCAATCAGAATACTCGCTCATCACCACACACGCGCCAAAACTGGCCTGCACCAATCCTTATTCGCAGTCGCATTTGTGTCAATCTGACATGTAGATATTAAAGTAATGTTTAATAAACGAAAAGACAATAATTCTGGAAATATTGTTTAAATACAGATTTTACTCCAGCTGACTTTCTAACTGCTCTGTTAACAATAGCAATCACATCTAGACATACGTCATCAGCAAAGTGGGTAAATCCCCTCGGACCATTTTCCCACGACAGGCTTGTGTAACTCTTGCAGGTTACTTAAGACGGTGTATAACACAACATTGAAATTTGACGAATGTCCCACATACACACTCTCATTTACTCACAGGCTCACATAACACATAATAAAATAAATATTGATTTTATTAGTTCTTTCTGAAGTTATTCTAGATTTCATACTACGAAAATTGTAAGGTACACTCCTGGAAATGGAAAAAAGAACACATTGACACCGGTGTGTCAGACCCACCATACTTGCTCCGGACACTGCGAGAGGGCTGTACAAGCAATGATCACACGCACGGCACAGCGGACACACCAGGAACCGCGGTGTTGGCCGTCGAATGGCGCTAGCTGCGCAGCATTTGTGCACCGCCGCCGTCAGTGTCAGCCAGTTTGCCGTGGCATACGGAGCTCCATCGCAGTCTTTAACACTGGTAGCATGCCGCGACAGCGTGGACGTGAACCGTATGTGCAGTTGACGGACTTTGAGCGAGGGCGTATAGTGGGCATGCGGGAGGCCGGGTGGACGTACCGCCGAATTGCTCAACACGTGGGGCGTGAGGTCTCCACAGTACATCGATGTTGTCGCCAGTGGTCGGCGGAAGGTGCACGTGCCCGTCGACCTGGGACCGGACCGCAGCGACGCACGGATGCACGCCAAGACCGTAGGATCCTACGCAGTGCCGTAGGGGACCGCACCGCCGCTTCCCAGCAAATTAGGGACACTGTTGCTCCAGGGGTATCGGCGAGGACCATTCGCAACCGTCTCCATGAAGCTGGGCTACGGTCCCGCACACCGTTAGGCCGTCTTCCGCTCACGCCCCAACATCGTGCAGTCCGCCTCCAGTGGTGTCGCGACAGGCGTGAATGGAGGGACGAATGGAGACGTGTCGTCTTCAGGGATGAGAGTCGTTTCTGCCTTGGTGCCAATGATGGTCGTATGCGTGTTTGGAGCCGTGCAGGTGAGGGCCACAATCAGGACTGCATACGACCGAGGCACACAGGGCCAACACCCGGCATCATGGTGTGGGGAGCGATCTCCTACACTGGCCGTACACCACTGGTGATCGTCGAGGGGACACTGAATAGTGCACGGTACATCCAAACCGTCATCGCACCCATCGTTCTACCATTCCTAGACCGGCAAGGGAACTTGCTGTTCCAACAGGTCAATGCACGTCCGCATGTATCCCGTGCCACCCAACGTGCTCTAGAAGGTGTAAGTCAACTACCCTGGCCAGCAAGATCTCCGGATCTGTCCCCCATTGAGCATGTTTGGGACTGGATGAAGCGTCGTCTCACGCGGTCTGCACGTCCAGCACGAACGCTGGTCCAACTGAGGCGCCAGGTGGAAATGGCATGGCAAGCCGTTCCACAGGACTACATCCAGCATCTCTACGATCGTCTCCATGGGAGAATAGCAGCCTGCATTGCTGCGAAAGGTGGATATACACTGTACTAGTGCCGACATTGTGCATGCTCTGTTGCCTGTGTCTATGTGCCTGTGGTTCTGTCAGTATGATCATGTGATGTATCTGACCCCAGGAATGTGTCAATAAAGTTTCCCCTTCCTGGGACAATGAATTCACGGTGTTCTTATTTCAATTTCCAGGAGTGTATTTGAAATTTTTTAAATTAAATTTCAGTTAAATAATTCTATACCCTGATACTTCAGCTGAGTATTTCAATTGACAACCAAAAACAAGTCATAAATGTTCTCAGGTGAGTTTCCTTTCTTAAGTGTGGTTTTTCTAACTTTAAAATAAATTTTTCTATCTCCGAAATCATACCCGCAAGAAAGCTCAGATTTTCGCACCACCTTTCTATTAATAACAAAGTGCAGTATACCAATTTTGAAAGCGATTACACAAAAACTACTACCCTTTATTAACATTCTTATAGGTGGTGAATGACGCGTTGAATAAGAGACATTGAATAGCTCTCCCACGGCAGGCAGTGACAGATGCACGTGTGTCTCCCGGGTAGGCCGCTAGATGTCAGCCCCCGAAGTTACATACAGCAAGCTATCTTAAAACATACGTTCGCTCGGAACAACTTGCGACGATACAGCTAGTGAATCGAATCGTAGAGAAAATTGCTTCATTGCACTTTTTTACTAAAAGAAGAGTTCGATTGTTGCACAAATCCTGGGTTGTCAAGGTACGATCAGCTTGGTGATGTGATGTCGTTACATTGTAGACAGAGAGCAAGACTTGGCTACAGTAAACAAGCTCCTTGAGGATGCAGATTGCAATACTCATGTAAAGATAATGGTGCTTGATCGGGATAGCTTATCGCGGAGAGTTGCATCAAGCCAGTCCTCAAACTGAAGAGCACAACAACAAATGGTGTTAGATCTTCTAAAAGAGAATTTGTTCTCGAAGCTGCCATACTTAGCAGAAAACAGAGACATGGCCAGCAACAATAACTTTTGTCATGATAGACTTTGCCGTAGAAGTAAAGATAAAAATCTGGTACAGCAATTTTGTTCGTTATTTGACAACTTATAAGCTGTGCCACTGTTGTCGCCGTTGTAACCTGAATCAGAAACTCAGTGGTAGTGTCTCAATAGTTACATATAACAACGTTTGAGAATACGTCATGAACTCCGTTCTCTCGCATAGAAAAGTAGAGACATTGTTTTATCTCAATTTTTTATCAAAATTGTAAGCACTAACGTAACCGACATGCCAAAATTCTGTAAAAAATACAAAGGAAAAGTAAGAATCTCACTGAACCCAGCTATTCCGTGTTCTGACTAAGCGAATCAGGGGAACCGTAATTGTATATGTAGGACGAAAATACACCAGATTGCATAGTTAAATGAAGCAAGAAACATACTGCCGTCTCTTTGTTCATCAGTAATTTTTATTTGAATTCATTATTGGCTTCTAACACTAGCATTTACGCAATGTCAACGTATTTTCAGGAATATTTTGCGAGCAGCAGATAGAATTCCAAAATGTCATAAGTATGGAAGATTTCAAGATATGACAGTTCAGAGTGTGTATGTGGGACCTACGGAATATGGAGCAACGAACGTCTGCATTATTGCTAACATATCGACAGAGACAATGATACTACTTTTTCACAGAAAATCCAAATCACTGTAAAAGCTTAATTTGATATTTTATATGAACATCTGTCGATACGTTCGACCATGCGGAACCCGTACTTGTTCAATGAAAACTAAATTTATACGATGCCATGCCAGTCACAAAATACAGATACGATTGGTACATATAATTTCCTTCATAGTGACAGATTACGTTTGTAATGAAATAGACATGGCATGAAACAATACTCATTTTGTGACTGGTATTGATACTTCAAGGACTTTATTTCAGAAAAGAACAGTCTTGATCGCCAAATTAATTAATATCAGTGGCGCTTTCCATTTTATACAGCTTTGTGACGAATAGGCTACATTCCAGCTACTTTTACACAATCTGATGATACCCCAAAAGAGTGAAACTCGTCATTGATGTTAATTAATTTGGCAACCAAGACTGTTTTCTTCTGAAATAATTCGAAACTGGTTTCTGTAGCAGTCTGCCACAGTGGACTGGTGTACTTGTAAAAACTTTGTCTTGATAGTCTACATACCTGAGAAAGTTTGCCCATGTAAACTTAAGAGACTTTCGAATGTTCATTGCTGTGAATATGAGACCTAGCACATTAATACATGTTGTGTCTCGAAGATGATCAGTGAAAATTTCCCATCTGCCGCTGCTAAAGGGTGTTTTTTTTTGGTACAAATGCCTCATTTTTGAGACATAGTCTTCTTTTAGGTCAATTCACTTTTTCGACGTTTCTCCAACGTGTAAATTCCATCCTTACATTGCAATTCTTGCAGCTCTGTAAGTGCCCCTCCATTAATTTCATCATTGCACTCCCGTGTGTTACACAGCGCCAAAACCGATGAGTACAGTCAATATTCCAGGAATTCGTTCTTCAAATTCCTGAATTTTCTCAGGACAGAGAACTGAAGTACTCAAATTAAAATGATTTATTTTTCGTCCACCATTCCTTCCTTTACAGACTGAAGACTGTTTCTGCTTTCCTCGCGAAGACAGTTGGACGAACGCTATAGGTTAGTGTACCATCCGTCACGTCTTTCCTAAAGGTATTGCTTTGTGACTGGAAAAGGAATTAATTATTGGAGCACTTCCTGATACATAAGGACGAGAGAAGGCCGCGGCCGTGGCGTCTTAACAGAAGCACCTTTGGATTAAGGAAAAAAGGACAGCCTATGTCACTATAGTTCCATGGCGCTTCTACTTCTCTTGTGTACACTCTCTTGTGCACATGCGAGGTATGAATTAAAAATGGGAACTCTTCTGTTAGTAGCCACTACACTGTCAATCTTACGCACCTAATCTACATTTATACCTACATCTATATTCTACAGCCGGCCGGTTTGGTCGAGCGGTTCTAGGCGCTACAGTCTGGAAGCGCGTGACCGCTACGGTCGCAGGTTCGAATACTGCCTCGGGCACGGATGTGTGTGATGTCCTTAGGTTAGTTAGGTTTAGGTAGTTCTAAGTTCTAGGGGACTGATGACCTCAGAAGTTAAGTCCCATAGTGCTCAGAGCCATTTGAACCATTTGAATCTATATTATACAGAACACTGTGAAGTAAGTGGCAGAGGGTTCTTCCCAGCGCACCGCTGATTAGGATTTCCTTTTGTTCCGTTCTTATGTGGAATGCGGGGAGAGTGATGGTTTCAGTGCCTCTGTGCGTGCTGTACTAAGCCTAACCTTGTCTCCGCGGTCCCTGCAGGGATAGAGGACTGCGGATACCTAAACTACTCTCTTAATGAAGGCTCTAGAGATGTTTTGAGTAGGCTTTCTCGGAATGGTTGGCGTCTGTCTTGAAATGTCTACCTGTTTAGGTTCTTCAGTATTTCCGTGACGCTCTCCTATGATTAAACAATACTTTGACCGTGTATGTTCAATATTCCCTGATGGTCCTACTTTGCTTGGGTCCCATACACTTGAGTAATATTCTATGAGGGATCGTTAGACAGTAGACTATTTGCATTTTCCCGCTATCCTACCAATGAATCGAGCCTACGACTGAGCCTGTGTAATCATTCCGTTCGATTTCATATCCCCAAATATTGTTACATCGAGGTATTTGTGTGAGTTGACTGATTCCAACTGTTACTTTGTGGTATTGTGGTCGCGGGATACTACGTATTCTCGTTTCCTGAGCTGTGCGATTTTACGCTTCTAAATATTTTATCTTTGCACGACTTTAAAATTTTATCAAGATGTGACTGAACATTTGTGCAGTGTCTTTTCCTCACACAGTACTTTATTATAGATAACTGCATCATCTCCGAGAAGTATGAGGTTACTATTAACATTATGCGCCAGGTCATTAATATATAATACTAGCAAACCCACCAATTCTTCGCAACTGCTAAATATGTATGCGACTTGTATATATTTCCTAATACCCTTCTCACCCTCTCTTCGTCCACCTCCTCCTTCTCCTCTTTTCCTCCCTCTCTTTGTCCATCTTCTCCTCCAGCCCCGTCTTACCCTCCATCTCCTCCTCCCCCTCCCGCAATCTCTCTCCTTCTCACTCCCCTCTCCGTCCATCTCCTCTATCAATTTTCTTCCCCTTCCCATCTGTATCCATCTCCCCTCCCCCCTGCCCCCTCTCTGACCTTGAGCCTTGTTTATTGTTATTGTAAATGAAACCTCTACTGCGAAAAGAAGTCACTTAAAATGAATGGGTAGATCTGGTCGGATCATTAATATAATAGCTACAGGAGAGCTCTCCATTTGGGGGATCTGTGAGGGATAGCTTCAATGACAGTATCTCTCATAGTTCTAATCTGTGAACGGGTAGTACAGCAAAGTTTTGGATGATTCAGGTTCCTTTGTAGTAATCATAAGTCCATAAGCCATAGATACTACATTCATCTTTCCCCTTAAAACTGACTACGACGAAGAAAGCAAAACAAAACTCTGCTGTGTATACAATTTTTGTTTGGAATTGTATATAACAAGCAATAATACACACTGTCAAATTCCTAGAGTACATTTGTTCTGGACACGTATGTAAGTGATTAGCATTGTAAAATCAGCGTGAGATAAGCCTCTGCGAATCTGAAATACTGATACATTAATAATCGCGAGAATGTTGAATGCAAGCATTTAAATTACATGCACTGTGTTGTCGGTTTTTGGGATGGAGTACCATGCCTGTTGCACCTGGTCGGTCAGTACAGGACAGTTAATGCTGTTTGTGGATGATACTGGAGTTGTCGTCCGATGATATCCTAAATGTCTTCGACTGGAGTCTGATCTGGTGGCTGATTAGGCCAAGAAAACACGTCGGCACTCTGCACAGCATTTTGGGCTACAGCAGTGGTATTTGGGCGACCGTTATCCTGTTGGAAAACACCACCTGGAATACTGTTCATGAGTGGCCGCACAACAGGCCGTATCATCAGACTGACGTACAACTTTGCAGTCAGGGTGCGTGGGATAACCACGAGAACGCTATTGCTGTTATAAGAGATCACTCACCAGACGACAACTACAGGTGCAGGTCCAGTGTGTCCAGCACGCAGACAGGTTGGTTACAGGCCCTCAGCTGGTCTCCTTCCAACCACTGGCACCGAGACAGATCCAGCTGTCATCAGAAGATACAACAGACCTCCACTCTGCCCCCAATGAGCTCTCTCTTGTCACCACTGAAGTCGCTAATTGGGGTGCGGTGATTTGGGGTCAGAGGAATGCAACTACAGGACATCTGGCTCGGAGCTGTCCTTGAAGGAGACGATTGGTAACAGTTCGCTGTGTCACTGTGGTGACAACTGTTTCTCAGATTGCTGCTGCAGATGTAGTACGATGCACTAAAGCCATACACCGAGCACGCTGGTCTTCCCTCCCGATAGTACCATGTGACAGTCCGGAGCACGGTCTTCTTACGACCGTAGGTACTCGTGACCACCTCTGCCAGCAATGATGTACAGTGGCTACATTCATACCAAGTCTTTCTGCAATATCGTAGAATGAACATCCAGCTTCTCGTAGCCATAGTACACCAGCTCATTCGAACTCAGTGTTGATAATGACCACTTTGTCGCCTAAAAAGCAGTCTTGAATAACATCAACTCACCACGTCCAATCCCAAAGGTAACTAACTCTCCCGGCCGTTACAGCGTGTATTTAAAGTAAAACTGATGTGCATCTTTGTAGTGGCACTATTTGTGCCTTTCTTACGCGATTGGCGAGAAATTGTAGTAGACCTCGTCTTTCAGCTGTAGAAAAACTCCTACCAACTTTCGTTTAAGTCATACAGCTCCTTCTTGGAGTTGCAATTTTTTTTCGTCAGTGTATGTGAAAGAAACAATTTATCTAATACAGTAGAGTCTCGATTATCCGATCTTCGGTTATTCGACCCTTTTTCCGCGCGGGCTGTGCGCCAGCCGACGACAGGTCAGTGACTAACGTGTTGTTTGTTGATACTCAGTGCTAACTTAGATCTGTAGTTGAGTGGCCGTGTTGCACTTTGTTTATTGTAAAAATTTTGTGGTGATGGCTTCAAAACGGAAAAAGGTGATCGTTTCAATGGAAGAAAAACTTAAAGCTTTAAAAAGAGTAGACAATTGTGAAACTTTATTAAAAGTGGCGCAAGATTATAAGTCGCGAAAACAACAGTTGGAGACTGGAAAAGGAACCGCAGTGAAATTGAGAAGTGGTGTTCTCAGCAAGCAACCTCGGCTGTTTTGGAAGATCGGAAAACCATGAAATACTGTGACTATGAAAAGGTAAGTGAAGCTTTGTTCCTATGGTTTACTCAACACAGAGATAAAGTTGTACCCATGTCGGGACCTATTTTGCAGGAAAAAGCATTAAAGTTTCGTAACGAACTAAACGAAGGTGAACCTGATTTCACAGCTAGTATAGGCTGGCTCTATAGATGGAAGAAAAGGTACGGAATTCGGCAACTTAATGTCTGTGGTGAAAAGCTTTCAGCAAATTCTGAAGCTGTTCAATTGTTTAGGAATAAACTTCACAAGGTATTGGACATGGAAAACTTAACAGGCGACCAAATTTTTAACTGCTACGAGACTGGTCTCAATTACAAAATGTTACAGGAAAAATCATTAGCTTCAAAGGCCGAAAAGGCAGCGCCAGGCTACAAACATAGCAAAGAAAGACTGACAATTCCTGCATACAGTAACGCCACAGCAAATCTGAAAATGAAACTGTCTATGATAGGTAAGCCAAAAAAACCGAGAGCATTTAAAAATGTATCTAAAATGCTTTACTGGTGAAATATTACAACCAAAAAAAGTGCATGGATGAGCTCAGACATGTTTAAAGAATGGTTTTTTAACGAGTTCGTGCCACAAACTGAAAAGTTTTTGAAAGCCAACAACTTGCCCCGCAAAGCACTGTTGCTTCTAGACAATGCCACTTGTCATCCTAATGAAGATGAACTTCAAGGTCAAGATATAAAGGCCATGTTTTTGCCTCCAAATGTAACATCCTTATGTCAGCCTATGGACCAAGGGACCTTAGAGACACTGAACAGAAACTATGGCAGAAACTTGCTTTGCCGAGCGGTTCTAGGCGCCTCAGTCTGAAACCGCCCGGCCGCTACGGACGCAGGTTCGAATCCTGCCTCTGGCATGGATGTGTGTGATGTCCTTAGGTTAGTTAGGTTTAAGTACTTCTAAGTTCTAGGGGACTGATGACCTCAGATGTAAAGTACCATAGTGCTCAGAGCCATTTGAACCAAAGTTGCTGTCCTCTTTAATTAATGCTATGGTCAAGGGAGGAGACATGCTAGAGCAGTTGCGGCGTATTAATTTGAAAGACGTAGCTTATGACGTAGCCCAATCTTGGGAGAGTGTTGGAGCAAATACAATTGCAAAATCCTGGAAGATTTTGCTACAGGAAAATCAAGAAAATTCTTCAGATAATGAAAATCTACAGCAGCAGACCGAACCAGAAAATACTACCCTGCTTTCATTGTTACGACAAGTTCCGGGATGTGCTGATGCCACAGAAGATGAAATAAATGAATGGATTGTCCAAGATGAAGAATTTGAAGTGACAGATGAAAAAATATTCAACATGGTAAACGAAAAAGACGAAGAAGCGGATGTAGTGGAGGAAAGATTTCTCACAACGAAGGACACAAGGCCTTAGAAACTGCTTTAAATTATGTAGAGCAACTGGAGGAAACATTGTCTACCGAGGTTTTACTTCTTTTACTAACTTCTTCACACAGTAAATATCTGTTCAGGCTAATATGATTTGTATTGTATTAAATGTTTAACTCATTTTGCCTACTTTAGTTTAATTTTTGTGTTTTTTGTGTTATTTTCCGTGTTATCCGACCTTCCTGCTCATCCGACCTTGCCGCGGCCGGTTTAGGTAGGATAATCGAGACTCTACTGTAGTTGAAATGCCCTGATGAGTAAGTTAAAACTGACGGCGAGAAGGAAAACGAAACCGCACATTTTCACAGCAGCATTTCCTTTCTCACAGTCAATTTTAGCAGAAAATCTGACCATTTGTTCCACCAGCTGTGACATATTGTGATCAAAGACTAGAAAAAACACTTGACCATTTGTTGTTTAAAAAATATTTAGCCTTTATCTGTCTTAATGCTTGTAGAGTATTATATAACAATTTGAAATAAAACGGACAAAAAGTTTTCGAAATGTTTGCTGTGACGTTTCCTTTTTACGTGTTATATATATATATATATATATATATATATATATATGGGTATATATATATATATATATATATATATATATTTACCGTATATATTTAAAAATACTTACCCTCTGTCCATCCAAAGGTTTACAAGAGTATCACGCATAAACACGAAATAAATCGGTTAAGAACTTATAGAGATTTTTTACTAACAAAGTTTCCCTTTATGTATTACAACATATTTACGTATCCTGTGTATTAAAAAATATGTAGCCTATGTCCCTCAGAACATTTATTAGAGTATCGCGTAAAAATCTGAAGTAAATCAATCAGTAACTTTTGAGCTTTTTGCTAACAACGTTTTCCATGTAGGCACTATGTATCCATTTATACACCAAATATATTAAAGAAAGATGTAGCCTATGTCCACCCAAACGTGTATTAGAGTGTAATGTAAACACTTGAATTAAGTCGGCCAAGAGCTTTTTGAGATTTTTTTGCCAATCAACATTTCCTCTTTATGTACACTCCTGGAAATTGAAATAAGAACACCGTGAATTCATTGTCCCAGGAAGGGGAAACTTTATTGACACATTCCTGGGGTCAGATACATCACATGATCACACTGACAGAACCACAGGCACATAGACACAGGCAACAGAGCATGCACAATGTCGGCACTAGTACAGTGTATATCCACCTTTCGCAGCAATGCAGGCTGCTATTCTCCCATGGAGACGATCGTAGAGATGCTGGGTGTAGTCCTGTGGAACGGCTTGCCATGCCATTTCCACCTGGCGCCTCAGTTGGACCAGCGTTCGTGTTGGACGTGCAGACCGCGTGAGACGACGCTTCATCCAGTCCCAAACATGCTCAATGGGGGACAGATCCGGAGATCTTGCTGGCCAGGGTGGTTGACTTACACTTTCTAGAGCACGTTGGGTGGCACGGGATACATGCGGACGTGCATTGTCCTGTTGGAGCAGCAAGTTCCCTTGCCGGTCTAGGAATGGTAGAACGATGGGTTCGATGACGGTTTGGACGTACCGTGCACTATTCAGTGTCCCCTCACCGGCGGTGTACGGCCAGTGTAGGAGATCGCTCCCCACACCATGATGCCGGGTGTTGGCCCTGTGTGCCTCGGTCGTATGCAGTCCTGATTGTGGCGCTCACCTGCACGGCGCCAAACACGCATACGACCATCATTGGCACCAAGGCAGAAGCGACTCTCATCGCTGAAGACGACACGTCTCCATTCGTCCCTCCATTCACGCCTGTCGCGACACCACTGGAGGCGGGCTGCACGATGTTGGGGCGTGAGTGGAAGACGGCCTAACGGTGTGCGGGACCGTA
Source organism: Schistocerca piceifrons (assembly GCF_021461385.2). Classification (NCBI taxonomy): domain Eukaryota; kingdom Metazoa; phylum Arthropoda; class Insecta; order Orthoptera; family Acrididae; genus Schistocerca; species Schistocerca piceifrons. Next base: position 265,228,332 of record NC_060141.1, read on the forward strand.
GCCCAGCTTCATGGAGACGGTTGCGAATGGTCCTCGCCGATACCCCAGGAGCAACAGTGTCCCTAATTTGCTGGGAAGTGGCGATGCGGTCCCCTACGGCACTGCGTAGGATCCTACAGTCTTGGCGTGCATCCGTGCGTCGCTGTGGTCCGGTCCCAGGTCGACGGGCACGTGCACCTTCCGCCGACCACTGGTGACAACATCGATGTACTGTGGAGACCTCACGCCCCACGTGTTGAGCAATTCGGCGGTACGTCCACCCGGCCTCCCGCATGCCCACTATACGCCCTCGCTCAAAGTCCGTCAACTGCACATACGGTTCACGTCCACGCTGTCGCGGCATGCTACCAGTGTTAAAGACTGCGATGGAGCTCCGTATGCCACGGCAAACTGGCTGACACTGACGGCGGCGGTGCACAAATGCTGCGCAGCTAGCGTCATTCGACGGCCAACACCGCGGTTCCTGGTGTGTCCGCTGTGCCGTGCGTGTGATCATTGCTTGTACAGCCCTCTCGCAGTGTCCGGAGCAAGTATGGTGGGTCTGACACACCGGTGTCAATGTGTTCTTTTTTCCATTTCCAGGAGTGTATTTTATACATATTTATATATTATATATATTTAAAAATATACAGCCATTGTCAGTTCGGATTTTTATTAGAAAACCACTAAAAATTTCAAATAAATTGGTCAAGAGCTTTTCGAGATATTTGCTGTCAGCGTTTTCCTTTATACATTACAAATATACACCATATATATACCATAGATATTTAAAATATGTAGCCTATGTCCAACTCAAAGTTTATTGGAGGACAGTGTATAAATCGAAAAAATCGGACAAGAACTTTTCGAGATATTGACGAACAACCTATCCCCTTTATGTATTGTATATACTGTGTATGTATGTACGATCTATATTAAAATATGTATACTCTATATCTGTCCGAACGTTTATAAGAGTACTGTGTAAAGATCTGAAGTTCATCAGTCAAGAACTTTTTGAGCTTTTTGCTAACAATCTTTGGGTTTTATGTGTGATATCTACCTTTATGAAGCATATACAGGGTGTTACAAAAAGGTACGGCCAAACTTTCAGGAAACATTCCTCACACACAAATAAAGAAAAGATGTTATGTGGACGTGTGTCTGAAAACGCTTAATTTCCATGTTAGAGCTCATTTTAGTTTCGTCGTCCACCTACGCTCAATGGAGCACGTTATCATTATTTCATACGTGATACTCTACCTGTGCTGCTAGAACATGTGCCTTTACAAGTACGACACAACATGTGGTTTATGCACGATGGAGCTCCTGCACATTTCTGTCGAAGTGTTCGTACGCATCTCAACAACAGATTCGGCGACCGATGGATTGGTAGAGGTGGACCAATTCCATGGCCTCCACGCTCTCCTGACCTCAACCCTCTTGACTTTCATTTATGGGGGCGTTTGAAAGCTCTTGTCTACGCAACCCCGGTACCAAATGTAGAGACTATTCGTGTTCGTATTGTGGACGGCTGTGATACAATACGCCATTCTCCAGGGCTGCATCAGCGCATCAGGAATTCCATGCGACGGAGGGTGGATGCATGTATCCTCGCTAACGGAGGACATTTTGAACATTTCCTGTAACAAAGTGTTTGAAGTCACGCTGGTACGTTCTGTTGCTGTGTGTTTCCATTCCACGATTAATGTGATTTGAAGAGAAGTAATAAAATGAGCTCTAACATGGAAAATAAGTGTTTGCGGACACATGTCCACATAACATATTTTCTTTCTTTGTGTGTGAGAAGTGTTTCCTGAAAGTTTGGCCGTACCTTTTTGTAACACCCTGTATATTAACGAAATATGTATCCTATGTCCATCCAAAAGTATATTACAGTATAATGAAAAAGTTGAATTAAATCGGTCGAGAAACTTTTCGAAAGTTCTGATATGTATTTATATACCTTATCCATTGAAAAATATGTAGCCTATGTCTGTCGGAGCGCCTATTAGAGCATTGTGTAAAAATTTCAAGTAAATCGGTCAAGAACGTTTCCTCTTTATGTTTTAGATATATATTTATGTACCATAAGTATTAAGAAATACGTAGCCCATGTCTATCTGGACTTTTATTAGAGTATTGTATATGAAGAAAATCGGTCAAGAAATATTGGAGGATTTTACTAACATCGTTTCTCTTAAAATAGTGAATGTCCATCTGTACATCAATGAGAGTATTGTGTAAAAGCATGAAGTAACTCGGTCTTGAATTTTTTTAGACTTTTGGTAAGAACGTTTACTAGATATTGTTTAAAGATTTGAAGTAAATCGGTCAAGAACTTTTTGAGATTTTTTTTTTCCACTGTGTTTAAGTACAGCTTGTCCTTACATAGTAATGTTCTCGAGACCCTTCCATGGGGCAGACACAAAATTACTTCTATTTCTATCGTTGACTCTCCTCTCAAGATACGATACTGCGTATTTCCTACCAAGAAATCCTCAATCCAATCAGCAGTTTCGTTTGGTATCACATCTGACTGAAGTTTCCTGAGCACGCTTTTGATGTGATACTGTGTCAAATGAGTTCACTGATGAAAAAGCTAAAGTCAAGTGTGGAATCGAGATATAAAATTAATAGTAGCCAAAGCAGTGTGATCACTTTTCGTTACTTTTATTAATGTGGCTCTGTGTAGTCAGTTTACGATGACGACCATTGTAAACCTTCTTTGGCCATCTATTGCAGAGTGTCTGTCGTGTTTACGCATCTATATAGTCAGACTTGAGAAGGGGATCTAATAAATCCATTGCGCCACTAGCAGTCAGAATGAGACTGTGTACCTGATACTCTCTGCCATCACGTGGACCGAAAGACACTTCTGTTTCCCGTGTGGAGGTGTCGCGGTTGGTGCAGAATTGATAAACACTGGTACTAACGACTGGGAACTACTGATGAATAGACAGAGACGTCTTAGTAACAGGAAGTGCTAAATTTAAAGATGAAAGTACGCAATGTTTGTAATAGTTACTTACGTTCCAATAATTTTTTTAAGTGGAGAGAAAGTGCACTTGAAAACAAGGGAAATTCATTTGAACTATCCGATTCATATGAGCCCCCTTAAAAGCTTGATTTCGCTTCACTGGAGAAGCTTTCAATGACACAGATACGGTAATGTTTGTTCTGTGAAGGCAGCTGGTGACGTATGTAGATACTGTCTAGAACTGTACGACAACCCTTGAACCGCAGTTAGCAAACATGTGACCGTTAACTGAATGATGAGTAGACGTACTCCGTGCAGTGCTGTCGTGCTCTCGCCGGAACAAGCTTAGGCACGGGATTTTCTGAATAATTTCATTGGCGCAGACTGCTTTCGAGATTTTAATAACTCGTTAGCAGCGCAGAGTCGTCGGAACGTTTACTTCAGGCAGCCGTATCTCCGTGGCAGCGATACGACGCGGCCGGCACGTCGGAGCGTCGCGCCGACGGCCCTTTGCCCTGGGAGTGAGTCAGAGGCAGTCCGCTCGCCCGCCGCTCTTTCCTCATGAGTCAGGCCGCCTCGCTGGCAACAGCAGCTCCACACACCCTTCCCACAACTCGCAATACCAGCCAGCTACCATCTTCACTTCGTGAAAATCAGGACCAAAGCACAAATATAAAACAATGAAACACACTATTGACGCAATATTTACCTCTCAAACAGTCATGCGTTCTTGAAAACCGACTTGTGGAAGGAAAGGAACGAAGGAAGGTTGGAGTTTAACGTCCCGTTGACAACGAGGTATTAGAGATGGGGTACAAGCACGGATTAGGGAGAAATGGCGAAGGTGGTGAGGCGTGTTCTGCTCAAAGGAACCATGCGAGAATTTGTCTTAAGGAAATCAGGGAAATCGTGGACAGCCGGCCGGGGTGGCCAAGCGGTTCTAGGCGCTACAGTTTGGAACTGCGCGACCGCTACGGTCGCAGGTTCGAATCCTGCCTCTGTAATGTTATGTGTGCCTCACTGCTTGTTTCTTCTTTAACTAATTTGTGCCTGATTTTATTCTGAGAAGCTCAGTAATGTATGTAAATACCGAAAATGTAAATGTGATTCAAAAAGTACTTGACGTGAAGTGAAGCGCAGCTGGACAGCAAGAAACTTTTTACCGCGCAATCCCCGCAACGATAGTATTAGAGAATCTTTGAGTATGGACTGTAAAAAAAAAAAAGGCAATTGATTTTATTAAAAAAAAAGACGGTTAATCTGTATCTTGTGGAAAGAGGACGTGTTGCTATGCCGTTGCTCAGAACGTATTGTTACATTTAGTGATAAAACCGAGTGAAGTATTTGTAAGAGTTGCCCAACATTTATGTATACAAATTTTCTGAAAGTGAAGCATAGAAATATCTTGTTTTTGGAAAAGGAGGTGAACTTCATTGTCGTCGCCGTCTATTAATTGACAGCATTGTAAGTGTACAAAGTTCACTAAAATACAGGAAAAGAAATGCATTCTCTATAGTTTTCATTCAATAAGTAATAACCTCTCATAATTTCTTAATTACAGTAATTGGCTTATGTTCTTGTACAATAGTATGGTGCTGAACTCCACTGACCAATTTTGATGTAGCAGGACGTGTAGTTTGAAGGAAGTTCGTGTGTCAAGCAATCTCCTTCTCTCACGAAAAGCAGATTGCTGTTTGATCTTACTTACTTACAACAGTGGTCCCTTAGGTATGAAAAGCTACGAAAACTTGGGCTCAAAGCTATCCGCAATACGGCCAAGTAACTAACAGGGTCGTATTTTAAACCTTAAAGAACAATAACTTCCTCCAAATTGCAATACGTCAACAACTGGTGCAGAAGCTGATCATTCAAGGAGGAAGCAACCAAAATTCAGGTACCAGTTACGGAAAAAAAAATCTCAATTAAAAATCAATCTCTCTCTCCAAACACAGATATAAATATTCATAATATTATTAAAAAAAGCTCATTTTACACCTCGAGCATGGACGTGTGTGATGTCCTTAGGTTAGTTAGGTTTAAGTAGTTCTAAGTTCTAGGGGACTGATGACCTCAGAAGTTAAGTCTCATAGTGCTCAGAGCCATTTGAACCATTTGAAAACGTGGACAATCTAAATCTGGATTGTCGGACGGGGATCTGAACCATCGTTAAGCCGAATGCGTGTCCAGTGTGCCAACCACTGCGCCACCTCGCTCGGTAGACTTGTAGATAAAAGTCATTCCACAATTAGTTGTAAACTATTATTTATCGCTTTGAAAAATTTAGGGGCAACTATGAAAATAAAGTTTGAGGAAAGAAACAGTCACTGACTGCCACGTCAGAAGACTACGGTGAGGGCGGTGACGAGTGGAGTAGTTGTTGTTGGTGGTGGTGGTGGGGGGAGGGAGGGAGGGAGAGAGAGAGAGAGAGAGAGAGAGAGAGAGAGAGAGCAACAAAATTTAATAGCAAAAAGAGCAAAGTAGAAGCGGCATATGCGACTGTATCTTGAGGATGAGTTGCCGCGTTGTCATGGAGCAAAAGCACCTCTTTGGTCAGCTCCTCGCGAGGCTTCATCTCGACAGCTTTTCGCAACCTCATCAGGAGATTTAGGTAATGGTGGTACGCTGCTATGACGGTTCTGCTCTGGCAAGCAGAAGCTGTTGGCATCAAAATTCAGAAATAAAAAATTATAAAAAAAGACATTCAGCGTCACGTTGTCCGATGATGGTTACGTTTCCGCCGATTTTGGCGGTGATGAATCCATATTTTTCCACTGTTTGCTTTACTATTTCGTCTCGGGGTCATAGTGACACACCCAGCATTCGTCCATCGTGATTAGGTGGCTAAACAAGGCTTCTGCATTGGTCTGGCACAGCTGCAACATATCGTATATTACCCGTCTTTCCACATATCTTACACCTATTTCCCTGGAAATGCGAACATCTTCACCATTTTACGTTCTCCAACACTTTTTCTAGTCGACAAATCATATGAACGTGTCTTTATTTTTCTTAAACCTTGATTTCGAAACGTAACGTTTGAACTATCTGTCTTAAAGCCAAACCAATCGTCATGTAAGAGATCCTCAAGTTTTTTTTTTTTAAATTCTTCTGTATATTGCTCTTGTCATCAACTTTCATGTGATGTGTTACCCTGACTGTACGATAGTTTTCGCATTTATCTGACCTTGTTTGGATGATATTTTTCCGAAAGTCTGATGGTATATGTCCAGTGTCATAGATCCTACTAATCATTTTGAATAGCGGTTGGTATACCACTTCCCGCAATGATTTTAGATGTTGAGGAGATATAATTTATTACCTGTTCCTTCCGACTTATTTGATGTCAAGAGGAAAAAGACTGTTTGTAAGCCTTCGTAAGAGCCCTAATTTCTCGTGTCGTATCTTCGTGGTCTCTACACGCAATGTATGTTTGCGGCAGTAGAATCATTCGGCAGTCAGCTTCAAATGTCGCTTCTCAAAATGTTTGCAGTAGTTTTTCTCGAAAAGAATGTCGCCTTCTCATTCCCGAAGCATCCCCGTAACACTTACCTGTTGTTCTAATCTACCGGTAACAAATCTAGCGTCCCGCTTTTGAACTGTCTGGATGTCTTCCTTCAGTCCGACGTTGTACGGATCCCAAACACTCGAGCAGTACTCAGGAACAGGTCGCACCGGTGTCCTATATGCGGTCTCCTTCACAGGTGAACCATTCTCTCCTAAGTTCTCCCAATAAACCTAAGTAGACCATTCGCCTTCGCTACCACAGTTCTCACATGCTCGTTCCACCTCATATCGCTTTGCAACATTATGTCCAGATATTTGAACGACTTTACTGTATCAAGTAGGACACTAGTAATACTGTATCCGAACATTACAGGTTTGAGCTTCCTACTTATCCGCATTAACATACATTTTTCCACACTGGAAATTCTGTCTAAGTCGTTTTGTATCTTCCTACAGTCATTCATCTTCGACGTCTTACCGTGGACCACGGCTTCATCAGCAAACAACCGCAGATTGCTGCCCAACCCATCAGCCAAATTATTTATGTACATAGAGAACAACAGTGGTCCTATCACACTTCCCTGGGGCATTCCTGGCGATACCCGTGTCTCTGATCAACACTCGCCATCGAGGACAACATACTGCGTTATATTATTGAAGAAGTCTTCTGAGTCACTCACATACCTGTGAATTTATTCCATATGCTCGTACCTTCGTTAACAGCCTGCCATGGAGCACCGTGTCAAATGCTTTCCGGAAATCTAGAAATATGGAATCTGCCTCCTGCCCTTCATCCGTAGTTCAGTATATCATGTGAGAAAAGGGGAAACTGAATTTCGCACGAGCGATGCTTTCTAAAACCATGATGATTCGTGCAAATAAGCCTCTCAGTCTCAAGACAGTTTATTGTATTGAACCTGGGAATATGTTCAAGGATTCTGCAGCAAACAGAAGTTAGGAATATTGGTCTGTAAGTTTGCGGGTCTGTTGTTTTACCTTCCTTGTATACTGGAGTCACCTGCGCTTTTTCCCAGTCGCTTGGGCCTTTGCGCTGGACGAGAGATTCACGATAAATACAAGCTGGGTAAGGGGCCAATGCCCCAGAGTACTCTTTGTAAAATCGAACTGGGATTCCATCCCAGCATCCTGGATATAAAGTAAGGTAGATATTATGTCGAGCCTGGAAGCAGGTCTAGGAATTTTCGCCACGACCTACGCTGTTCATGTAGATTTTGTGATTCACCGACTACGAAAGCTAATGCTGCACTACAGCGTGATGCTGAATTACAAAGACAGCTACCAGACAGAAAAGAATTGCCGCAGAATCGTTCCCCTGAATTTCATACACATGTAGCTCGCATACTTAGTTTGTTCGCTCAGTATACAATTGTGAGCAGTTGTTTTTTCTCACGAAGCTTCGACTGAGGTTTTCCACATCAGGCTATTATCTGAACGTGTTACAAGATTTTCTGCTCTGTCAGTTGTTCCCAAAATACAGCGTCTTACTCAAGGAAAAGCAGAGAAATAGGGAAGAAAATAATATAAAACTATTCTGCACCGACATCATCTGTTTTCAAAGTGTTCATTGTGATCATTGATTAATTTTCTCATTTAGGGTGCAGTAACTTTTATGTCGTGTCAGGTTTTACCTAGAGTTGTTTCTTTCGAGTTATAGTTTATTCGTTATTATCTTTTTAATTTAACGCTGAACATGTCTGATCAGTATTTCTGACATATTTGTTTGGCTTTCCGTGTACCGAATTGCCCAAAAAACATGTACTTTCATGTACTTTTCTACTACAGTAAGCAAGCAGTAAAGGAAACCGAAGATAATTTGGTAAAAGAGAAGGAATAAAATTTTTCCAGTGACGAAATTCTGTCAGAGACACCAAAGGACTGTGATCAGTAGACCGAAATGGATACCGTCTTGAAAAGAGGTAAAATATGGGGAACTATTGTCGAATTGAATCAAGTGGTTTTAAATTTACCTTGTGAAATGAGGCATCAACAAATACTGATATTTGGCCGGCAAAATGACTGACTATGGCTGAAGTAGACAGGATATAAAAGGCAAGCTTGTAATAGCACGAAAAGCTTTACTGGAAAAAAAAAGAAATTAATTAATATCGAATGTAGTGTTAAGTATTACGCAGACTTTTCTGAAGGTATTTGTCAGGAGTGTAGCCATAGACAAAAGTGAAACATGGACGATAAACAGTTCGGACAAGTAGAGAAAGCCGGCCAGAGTGGCCGAGCGGTTCTAGGCGCTACAGTCTGGAACCGCCCGGCCGCTACGGTCGCAGGTTCGAATCCTGCCTCGGGCATGGATGTGTGTGATGTTGTGTGTGATGTCCCTAGGTTAGTTAGGTTCAAGTAGTTCTAAGTTCTATAGGACTGATGACCTCAGAAGTTAAGTCCCATAGTGCTCAGAGCCATTTGAGCCAAGAAGAGAAAAGGAGCTTTTGAAATGTGGAGCTATAGAAGAGTGCTGAAGATCGATAAACAGTTCGGATAAGAAGAGGAAAGGAGATTTTGAAATGAAGAGCTTCAGAAGAATGCTGAGGATTAGATGGTCATATGGGATAAACAAGGTGAACATGCTGAATCGAACTGAAGAGAAAACAGATTCATGGCACTTGACCAAAAGAAGGAATGGTTTGACAGGACACCTCCTGAGGCTCCAAGGAACCTTCAGTTTGGTAATGCAGGAAGACGTGTGTGTGTGGGGACGGGGGAGGGGGGGGGGGAATCCATATTCAGAGAACCACTCAATGATTCTTTGAAAAAAATAATTTATCAACTCTTCTGTTGCTTTCTCTCTAATGGGATTTATTACAACACTAGTATCGTCTGCAAAACGTACCTGTTTTGCTTTTTCGACGTAGATGGTCATTCACGTATATAAAGAATAGGAGTGTTCCCCAAAACGAACCCTGTAGGACACCTTTGTGATATTTCCCCAGTTACTAAAATTTTCTACTTTTCCGACATTGTCTGAATTATTCAGCATAACGTTTTGCATTTTGTTTGTTAAGTACGATTCAAACAGGATGTACGTAAAGCCATCAGTACCAAAAAACGTGAGTTTTTCAAAGAGACTATCACGATCTACATTTTCAAAGAGACTATCACGATCTACACAATCAGATGCCTTGGAAAGTTCACAAAAAATTCCATCTAGCGGTATAATATTATTAAATGCTTGTACTGTTTGATGAGTGAATGTATAAATAGCATTATCAGTAGAACAATATTTTTGGAATCCAAACTTCGTTATGCTAAGTAAATTATTTCTTCTTAAGTATGCGATTACTCTTCAATAAATCATGTGTTCAAATGTTTTGAAAAACATGTCAGTAACAAAACTGGACGATAACTGTTTAGTCTGTCTTGTGACCTTTCTTATGAAGTGGTTTAATAATTGCACATTTTATCCTGTCTGGAAAAATTCCCTGTGGCAAAGATACATTGCATACATTACTAACAACATTACTCATTAAGTTGGAAAAACATTTTAGAATTCTGTTTGAAATTCCATCATCTCCACATGAGGTTTTGTTTGTTAGAATTTTTATGATTTGATTAATTTCAGGGAAGATGTTGGTTCTACTTCTAGCTGCTTAAAGTTTTGTGGAATGACATTTTAAATATATTCTCTTGCTTCTTCTACTGAACCATTTAATCCTTTATTTGCCCTTATGTTTACAAAGTTGTTCTTAGAAGTGTTTGCTCTTTGTGAATTATCAATCACAACTTTGTCATTTAGTTTAACGATTAGTAGCTGGGAGGGGTGCATTAATCCGTAACAAATTAAATTGCAACTACTATCTTTAATATATAAAACCGCATCGCCAGTAGAATGAGCCTGGGCCCAGTGTTCACCGCACAGCACATTGCACGAGACACCCGTCGTTGCATGAAGTGACTGTTGGCGGTGAGGGCTCCCGCTGCGAGGACCTGCACTCCCGAGGGCGCCAAGTCTCGCTGCATGAACGACCGCACGTCGGTTTATTTAAGGCGAATGCCGCGGAGATTCGTCGGAATACCTTTTGCTGTTTTTCTTTAGCATTATTTCCCTGTGTAGTGGGGCGTTTGAAAAGTCCGTGCAATAATTAAAAACTACTTACGTGTTTGGCGTGAACCTTTTTTATTTTTCGACATAGTCTCCTTCTAGACTTATACACTTCGTCCAACGCTGTTCTAATTTGTTGATCCCTTCCGAATAATAGGAATTGTCCAAGTCTGCAAAATGGCTATTAGTTGCTGCAATCACCTCCTCGTTTGAAGAAAATCTTTGTCCCGCCAGACATTTCTTCAAATTGGGGAACAAATATTAGTCCGAGAGAGCCAAGTCTGGAGAATAGGGAGGATGGGAAACGAGCTGGAATCCTATTTCCATTAATTTTGCGACCACAGCTGCTGAGGTGTGTGCAGGTGCATTGTCGTGATGAGAAGGACTTTTTTTGCGGTCGAATCGCCGGCGTTTTTCTTACAGCTCGGTTTTCAGACGGTCCAATAACGATGAATAATATGCACCTGTAATAGTTTTACCCTTTTCCAGATAGTCGATGAGGATTATCCCTTGCGAATCCCAAAAGACAGTCGTCATAAGCTTTCCGGCCGAAGGAATGGTCTTCGCCTTTTTTGGTGCAGATTCTCCCTTAGTAACCCATTGTTTAGATTGTTGTTTGGTCTCAGGAGTATAGTAATGTATCGATACTTCATCCAAAGTGACGAAACGATGCTCAAAGTCCTGCAGATTCTTCCTGAACAGCTGCAAACCATCCTTGCAATACTTCACACGATTCCGTTCTTGGTCAGGCACGAGGAATCGTGGAACCCATCTTGCGGATAGCTTTCTCATGTCCAAATGTTTATGCAAAATATTATGTTCCCGTTCATTCGATATACCCACAGCACTAGCAATCTCACGCACCTTAACTCTTCTGTCATCAGTATTGGTTAAAAACAGTCTTGATGCAGTTTTAGTTTTTTTGTTTTTCAACGACGCGTTTCGCCTTATTTAGGCATCATTTGGTCATCTTTTCTAGATGGACGCGAGAGGCACCAAGATCTGCATAACGCGTTCCCGTTCACAGGAGCGAGTAACAGTAAGATGGGGGCTCAGGTAGTAAGCATAATGCGCCACAGCGCGTCGCTGAAAAATAAAAAAACTAAAATTGGAACCAATACTGTTTTTAACCAATACTGTTAAGCACTGATTTGCTGTTGTGCCACATATGGACTGGAAGAATTTCTTCTGTCATCCATGACCATATCGCCGGCCATAGTGGCCGTGCGGTTCTAGGCGCTACAGTCTGGAACCGAGCGACCGCTACGGTCACAGGTTCGACTCCTGCCTCGGGCATGGATGAGTGTGATGTCCTTAGGTTGATTGGGTTTAATTAGTTCTAACTTCTAGGCGACTGATGACCTCAGAAGTTAAGTCACATAGTGCTCAGAGCCAGCCATGACCATATCATGGATTTTATCAATAATTTCTGATGTCATAACCTCCACAGGGCGTCCAGAACGTTCAGCATCACTTGTGCCAATATTGCCACTCCTAAATTTTGAAACCACTTATAAACTGTTCTAATCGAAGGTGCAGAGTCACCGTAATGTTTATCAAGCTTCTCTTCAGTCTTCTGAGGCGTTTTGCCTTTCATAAAGTAATGTTTAACCACCACACGAAATTCTTTTTCGCCCATTTTTTGACAATGACTCGACTTCCTTGATTCACACGAATGCTAAACACAAAGAACTAAACCAATATGGCTGAAACTTGGTGTGCGTTCCTTCCAAAGGCTGGCCGGGGTGGCCGAGCGGTTCTAGGCGCTACAGTCTGAAACTGCGCGACCGCTACGGTCGCAGGCTCGAATCCTGCCTCGGGCATGGATGTGTGTGATGTCCTTAGGTTAGTTAGGTTTAAGTAGTTCTAAGTTCTAGGGGACTGATGACCTCAGAAGTTAAGTCCCATAGTGCTCAGAGCCATTTGAACCATTTATTCTTTCCAAAGGTGCTACTAACTAAACATCACCTCGATACGTGCCGGTGGTGTCATCTCCCGGACTTTGCACAGACTTTTCAAACGTCCCTCGTACTTCTCAGTGTGTACGGAATGACGAATAACCCACGCTTCGACCATCAGTCCGCCATTGCGTTTGCGATTTTCACCCGTGCGTGCGTGAGTGAGCGTCGCATGATTCGTGGCCGTCTGCTACGTGTGTAGCAGACGGGGCCCCAGTGGGTATTTGCTGCAGATGCGGCGTGAACGGCATCGCATCGCGGCGCGTCACGTCACGTCACGCTACGCCAGATCGCATCGCGGCGGGCCATACTGCAGTCGCGGCACGCGTACCCCAGCCATTGACGCGGCAGCAGCCGCCGCCAGCGGCGATCAGCTGGCCGTGCAGGGCGCTCCGTCACTCAGGGCACGCGGACTGCTTTTTAATTGCGGCCCGCGGCGCGTAGGCCGAGGTCGGGGACGTCAGCGTGGCAGCCGCGGCCGCGGCGCCGAATCCGCCAGACAAACCCGCAGCCGCCGCGTTCCCCACCTACCTGCCGGCGCTCGCTCACGTCTAGCTCTCTTGTTCACCGACATTCAACTTCTCGCTTTGTTTGAAATCCTTTTTACGCTTCTCTTTCGCATTGTTATACAGTCACAATGTTCTTTTTTCATACACTACTGGCCATTAAAATTGCTACAGCAAGAAGAAATGCAGATGATAAACGGGTATTCATTGGACAAATATATTATGCTAGAACTGACATGTGTTCACATTTCACACAATTTGGGTGCATAGATCCTGAGAAATCAGTACCCAGAACAACCACCTCTGGCCGTAATAACACCTAGGCATTGAGTCCAACAGAGCTTGGATGGCGTGTACAGGTACAGCTGCCCATGCAGCTTCAACACGATACCACAGTTCATCAAGAGTAGTGACTGGCGTATTGTGACGAGCCAGTTGCTCGGCCACCATTGACCAGACGCTTCAATTGGTGAGAGATCTGGAGAATGTGCTGGCCAGGGCAGTAGTTGAACATTTTCTGTATCCAGAAAAACCCGTACAGGACCTGCAACATGCGGTCGTGTATTATCCTACTGAAATGTAGGGTTTCGCAGGGATAGAATGAATGGTAGAGCCACGGGTCGTAACGCATCTGAAATGTAACGTCCACTGTTCAAAGTGCCGTCAGTGGCTCTCTGTCATTAGTCCCCTAGAACTTAGAACTAGTTAAACCTAACTAACCTAAGGACATCACAAACATCCATGCCCGAGGCAGGATTCGAACCTGCGACCGTAGCGGTCACGCGGTTCCAGACTGAAGCGCCTAGAACCGCTCGTTCACAGCGGCCGGCCACTGTGCTCTCCTGAGCGACCACTTCTGCTGGTACTGCTTGTCTAATCGAAACACAAAACCTCCATCTCCACATACATCACCATATCCGCATCTTCAATTCCAGATTATACAAGGATGTCCGAATATTTTTGATCACATTGTGTACATATGAAGAATGATGTGAATGCATAATGATTATTGCGACTGTCTAGCGTTAGCGGAACTTTTCAGATGGAGGTCACAGCACAGCATGCCCAAAGGACGTCCACGTACAGCTTGTCACCAGCTTTCGGACTTAGAGAAAGGAGCATCATATCGAAATGTTGCACAAACAGTTGGCTGTAATGTAGTGACTGCAGAACAAGAGGTGACAAAATGGACTTAGGAGAACAGTGTAGCGAGAAGAGTAGGCACAGATCCTTCCAGAAGAACTGCACCACGACACGATTGCAGGATTCTTCGACTGCGTTTGACGAACACACAGACGACAACATTTGAAATCCAAACAGAGGTTGTATGTAAACTGTCAACACGAACCGTCGGAAAGAGATTTCTGGAGGCTTCACTGAGATCTCGAGTTGCAGCGCCTTTAACCGCACGGCCACTTCGGCCGGCCGCCGTCAATGGGAACAAGAGGTGACGAGACGTGTAACCAATGGCTCCCCATACCATCACGCCGGGTGATACGCCAGTATGGCGATGACGAATACAGGCTTCCAATGTGCGTTCACAGCGATGTGATGGTACGCATTTCTCCTCCTTACACGAGACATCACAACAACGTTTCACCAGAAATCTGTTGGAAACGTTTCTCATGTCAGCACGTTGTAGGTGTCGCCACCGGCTCCAACCTTGTGTGAATGCTCTGAAAAGCTAATCATTTGCATATCACAGCATCTTCTTCCTGTCGGTTAACTTTCGCGTCTGTAGTACGTCATCTTCGTAGTGTAGCAATTTTAATGGCCAGTAGTGTATTATAATTTTGCGTTTTCTGCAAATAACTCAATAACTAGGTTCTGAGAGAGGCTTTCATAATGATCAGGTTTGAGGAATTTCGTGACAATGACTCACTCTAGTCGGGCGACGATCGCTGGATATTTCATCCCACGGTTTCCTGGCGAATGTCATCCCAAAACGGATACCGATCCCTGGATATGTGTCATGCCACGGCTTTTTTTGCCGAATTTCATCCCCAAACGTGCCTTTAGCATCTCATTCGCTAATTGCCAATCCGGGGTTGTTTGCCGCAGCCGACTTCACTTCTGGCCAGTAACACTGACAAGGGGAGTCCACAACGTTTGCAACGTGGATTTACTGCCAACTTCTTACACTCGTAGTACTCCATGAGGACAACAAAATGTGTAAGCAGTAGTGCGTACTTCTCAAGCGTTATTGAGAAAATCGCAAGATAAGTTCGGTCAGCCGGCACAGTAGCTCAGCGTGTTCGGTTAGAGGGGTAAGCTACGAACGGATCAACGAACACACTAAACGGCTGTCATCGGACGTCCGCAACGAACAAATCAACGAACAATGTAGAACAAAAAACAGATTTAAAAAAATGGTTAGCGTTCAAGCCCCGTAATCGATGGATCGCTGGATCGAGTCCCGTTTGTCAGTTTTTTTTTATTTTCATCTCAGTCATTTTCTTAACTATTTATATTACAATTGATATAATGGGAAAAATACGTATAATCGGATGAAGTTTTATTAAATTTACAATGTTATTTGGCAATCTACAAATTTTTATTATGACAAATAATATGATATTGATAACTATCGACTAGTAAACGACCAAACGCATAAAGTGAGACTGAAAATTTATGCTTGCCCGTGTCTTCAAAATTTTTCGTATTTAATCGAAAGAAATGAGAAATTGCTTCTCGTGAAGACGCTATTAAAATACACTCGATACTGCATGACCAATCATCAGCGCCGATATTTAAGGAAATACTTCGTTATGCATGGTTTGCTTCCAAATTATCGGCTGAAAGAAAGGTTTTTGAAAATGTTAACGAGGTTTGTTTTTCCACGGAAAATCTCAAAAGACCTTGCGTATGCGGAAACATAGCATTTATTCAATGCAGCTGGTGCCGTTTAACTTTATGTTTTCCATGTTTTTACGAAAAATACCATCCTGCAACTTGTATACGTAATGTCGAAAGTGACGATTAATTGTACATCTTTCGAAAGCTGTCTGTGCCGGTCAAAACTTGGAGGTAACAAGTCGTTTCGGGCTTCTTCCAGGTACAAGGGATTTCTCAAATCACGGACAAGCATACGTTTTCAGTATCACTTTATGCGTTTCGTCGTTTGCTAGTCGATAGTTATGAATATTATATTATTTATGATAATAAAAATTTTTAGACTGCCAAATAACATTGTAAATTTAATAAAGTTCATCCGATTACACGTATTTTTTCTATTCTATCAATTATAATATAAATAGTAAAGACTGTGTTGAAAATAAAAAAAATCCCTCACGAACGGGTCTCGATCCAGCGATTACGGGGCTTGAACGCTAACCACTTTTTTTAAAATTGTTCTCATTTTGTTCGATTTTGTTCGTTGCATATGTCCCATGACACCCGTTCAAGTTCAGTGTTGAGCCGTTGACTCAGTTTTTTATTACAGAGGGCATTTAAGCCTCTTACCGAACACACTGGGCTACCGTGCCGGCTCCACTCGGCTGCCGCCGCTTCAAGGTAAAAGTGGCCACGAACTGGTGTGTATATGACGACCGAAATTACCTTGCGATTTTGTCAATAACGCTTGAGAAGTACGCGCTACTGCTTACACATTTTGTTGTCCTAATGGAGTACTACGAGTGTACGAAGTATGCAGTAAGTCCGCGTTCCAACATCGTGGCCTCCCGTTGAGAAACACGTAAGACAGCGTGCAACATTCCTCACTCTGACATCCGCAAAAACTATGAAGCAGTAACGCCCTGTTCATTCCGGGTATACGGAAAGTTTAAGCAGAGTGTTTGTCATTCATAAATTGCCTTGTCTAAAAAGGAAAAACATTTACTATAAAGTGTCGAAATTCGACAGTCGCAGGTTCGTGGTCTATCGAGATTGTCGTTTACCGTTCCCACAGCTGTCATGCGAAAATGGAATCACTGTGTCCAGAAGCGTCAACACCACGCGACTAGCACCCGAGAGGACATACTGCACATCCGGTAATGACGGCTCGTACAGCCACATCACTCACCTTGCGTCAAGAAATGGACTTGTTTGCAGCGGTACAACTAATCCTCACGAACAGTGCAACGACATCTGGAAAATCACTAAATATAAGCACAGTGACCATTGTTCTGGCTTCCCTTGATGTGGGTAGTAGACAGAGGCATGCCCAATGACGATACTGGACCCCAGACAGGCACCACGTCGTCTTTCCAGACCACTGCCAATTCTTCACACAGCATCTAGATGAACGTATCCATGTGTGGAGGTTGTGAGAATGTTGCTCGATTGCATTCGTCATTGTCATATGCGCTCAGCACCTGGAAGATCGTCTCTGGTTCGCATAACTGGTAATATGGACAGCAACCGTTACATTTCAGAAGTGTTACAGGTAGCGGCTGCGTCCTATTTTCTACGTTTGTGTCTCTTTATCTTTCGCAAGGTAAAACAAGACTGCATGTTGCCCATACTGTCGTGACGTAGCTCAAAGTAGAGATTCTTCAATGGGTGATCAGCACGATCTCCAGATCTCTCACCCACTGAAAAAATCTGATCAGGAGTTGCCGAGAGACTGGTACACCACCATTCGCCTGCAACTGCGATTGATTTACTGTGTCATTGAGATGAAGCAGTATGAAACGGCGTACCATATTTGTCATTAGTGCTTATTTACCCCTGGGCAGCAGGTCAGGTTTTGCAGTGTGAACACATGGTCGCAAAACGATTAGTATACACTGACAAGTGTAGCCCACTTAGCGGTACTGTTGCGACCCTCAGAAAACATCAGGTCGTGAAGTTTGTGACGTGTTTGTGGGAAGTCTGTTCGACGCAGATGAAAACCAACCATCGTGTGTGCGTATTAAGGTACCACAAACAAAAATATCTGCACGTATACCTATTACACCTTATACATCGCAAAGTGAAACCGTGTACGTACTGCTGAACACACATGAAAGATGGAGACACCCCGTCTTCCACTAGGAATGACGGCTTAAGTTTTAGTTCACATTCCATAGGCAAAACCTATTACACACACTCTGCGTGTTCGTCTACGGTAGGTTGCCTCATTGTTAGTCCGCAGCTGGGAGTAGCCGCGCGGTCTCAGGTGTCTTGCCACGGTTCGCGCGGCTCCCCCCGTCGGAGGTTCGAATCCTCCCTCGGGCATGGGTGTGTGTATTCTCCTTAGCGTAAGTTATATTAAGTAGTGTGTAAACCTATAGTGTGTTTAAAATAACTTGCGACTTTTGACAGTTCGGTACGGAGCGAGTGGAGGGAAGCGTAGTTGCCAGCGTGTGCTAGGCGCGTCTCTAGCTCGCTTGACAGCGTGCCGCCATCTTTCTCAAACGCTTTTTAAAGAAGCCAGTCGGTAATAAATTCTCATTCTCGCACATCTCAAAGTTTAATTAGTCACCTTCATGACGAAAGGCCCATCATTTCCTTAATGGCCAAAATTATTGCGATGTTTCAGTAGTAGGTAACTACTGCTAAAAATTCTTAGTTTGCAGTGAAAAATATGTGTCACTATAAATTTGTGTTTGGTGCGTATTAGGTTACATATTGCCGCGTATTAAATGAAGGTAATATATTGAATCATTCTTTAAATCTGGAGCGATATCACTGTCTGTTTCCAATCTCGAGAAAATGGAATCTATGTAAAGCGCGCCGTCACGAAATTGTGCGTCAGTGAAAAAACTAGAATGAAATATTCACAAATTCCTCGTGTTTTATCAACGGTCCGAGATATCGAAACAAGATTTTGGTAAATGATAGCGCGCAAACACGAGAGTGTATCGCCATATGATTAATACGCGAAACTTTCATATCTACTCTGGTATTCAAGTAACTATAGATTTTTTCAGTGAAGTAATATAATTATTGAGGGCTATCGATAGCTGGTGAAGCGACAACTCTGTGGGTTTTGTAACAATGTAAATGAAGAAGTTACACGTTTATTTTTATACTTTGAATGGGCCATTTCATAAACTATTGACCTGAATCGCACTCAGTTATTAGTTTACTAATACACTGTTTCGCGATTCTGTGGCAATTTCAACTGCATTAGAATGTTAGAGAGATGAATTTTTCTGAGCTCTAGAGTGTTTCGACAAAAGAAGCAGATTTTAACATGACAACAACATAAGCTATGTGTTCTTCAAAACTCGTTACAGTCCTTCATGAATCAGTGTCTCATCAAATACATTCTTGGTATGGCTAACAACCCAAAATCGGTCCTGTCGTATAAAATTTTCAGTGGCTTCTTTTGTCAGCGTTCCAACCACAGTGAGCATAAAGTTCTTGCTCTTTTTTGTCACATTACTTTTCACCTAGGCTCATTTATTCTCAGTCGGATTTAAAGGAGCATAACATGGAGGAAGCGTGGTTAAACTATGCCCTTTACTGTTAGCCTGTTCGTCGACCTGGTAGCGTGAAGTTCTGGCTTGTACTGCAGTACAAATTCCATTAACTTTACTGTATACATGCTACTTTCAACTTTATCTCGTGGAACATTTCTTTGCGAAACATTCGCGTTCTTCCACTGCGTTGTTGGAGCTTTATGCATCGCAACAGAGTGGTATGGCGTTTCGTCCATTACTATTGTCGAATTGCGAGGAATGTTTTGCAGCAAAACGTTATCTTCCCAGCCGGTGAATGTGTTCTTGGAGGACACTTTTATTGCAAATCACGTATTCAAATGTACTGCACACACGACACACTTATTCACAATATCTGACGACTACAGAACACTTCAATGCCAGAAAATACGACTTTGCTACGGAGCTAACAAACATTGATGCATCTAATGCGTGACACCACGTGGTACTGTTTATTCATGGTGTGGCAACAGGGGCGCTTTACCAGCAGAACCGCAGGCAGCATGGTAGGGAAAGCCAGCTCGCCATTAGTGTTACCTGGACAACGGCGTCATGTCCCCCTCCGGTGAGCCAAACATAAAAAGTCGCAATTAATTTTAAACGTGCTATAGGGACCGATAAAGTCAGCAGTTTGGTCCCATAGGAACTTCCCACATATTTTTTCCATTGTTAGTCCGCAGCTGCTGACGTGACTTGTTGCACCTGGTGAACTTACAGGAGTGGCATTTGCTGTTTACTGCAAATAACCTCAATATGATTCAGCCTACCAGAGCGTAATTACTTCTGTCACGCCAACAGCCTGAGATACATTATGGTGTATTTGGCGGGACTCCCATATGGTACCAACACTCATAACCTTGGGGAACAAGTCACTGGGTGACGTTCTCAAACTATTCTGCGTAGTCGATGGGTTACATATCGAGAGATTGTGGACCTCCATATTGAGACGCGGTTCGTCATCAGTTAGTCCTTAGTATTATATGAGACCGACAGACCTATTTGAAATGGTGACGTGGGTTATTACTGGTAGACAAAGGTGAATCCTTGCGGCTGCAAGCTGTATGAGACAACTTTATTTTTGAAACTCCATACTGTAACGTAATGTAATGTAAGGTTCGTATACATAGAAGCCAACGTTTGCATATTAATTTATTGCAGCTAGTGTTACAAAGAAATGATAATAAGTTCAGTGTATTTTCTAATTCATTACTCTATTACTCTGCCAAACAGACGAGATGTTGTTGGTAGATTATCAGCTGGTTCAAGTTATTCAGTCAGTTATTGAGAACATAAGATTCTATGTAGGTCTCGATAATCCAAAAGTTAGGTAGAGAAATTAATGTAATGGCGTGTCTCAGGAATGTGTGCTGGCATCAACTGTATTTAATATGTACACAAATGACCAACCATTTCTCGAGCGCTGGCCAGTCAGAGACCAGAAAAAGCAACCATTCCTCTAAACTTGATCTTGCTAATGCTGCAGAGCGTAAAAATTTTGAGCTTCTTGCGGAACAGCTAACAGGGGCCTCGTCTGCCAAGTAACCGAATTAAAAACGAAATATAATACGTTGAGAACCAATCGTTTAAAAGCACACGTAGTTTTACTTAAGATTTGGACGGACGAGAAAAAAAAATCAGAATATATTGGGAGGGACAGCAGGTGAAACACAAAGACATGCCGTACTACCTAGATGTGCTCCTTGACAGGGGGTTTTGACCTACAAAAATCGCTGCATTGAAATTGCTCGGAAGGAAGCAACGAGGAAAAAATTTTGAAGTGACTTACTTGAAGTAATCGTAATGTCCTTAAAACAATTGCAGAGTACGCGTGCCGACAGCGTATTAGATCTGCCCATACAGGAAATGTGGATGTCATGAGTTCGATGAGTTCAAGTGTACATTGTATATACAGAGTCCAATTTGTGTGAATAAAAAGTCTGCCATGAGCAAACAACGACAGTGATGGGTGGATTGTTTGACAGAAATTATTCATTCTGCAGCAGATTCTAAGCTGGAATGAGCCTCAACTTGCAAATTCTGAAATCTGTTCCAGACATAGTCCAGTTACCGTAGTTAATTGTCATTTAGTAGTGGGATTTGTAGCTTCGTGAACAGTACCACTTTCCACCAAATTAAGCTATCTCAGAAGGTCATATCAGCAAAACAATGGCTGATAAAGGCGTTCAACGCGCGCCACCCGTGAAAAGAGAAGCTCTGCCGTCATTCGCACTGTCCACGGCAGGCCTAGTTGCAGCAGCAAATCGACACTTGGCAGGGAGAACTTAAAACAACTGCTGGTCTCAGTTACGTTACATAAGCATAGCTAAAACACGTCATCTGCTCATAGGATTTTAATCGATGCATTCGATTTGGAATTCGAACTGTTATCTAGTTTTACCTTCTTCCCAACCATTGCAAGCACAAGTAACTTACCACCACGTAATACACATTTATTTATTTACACATCTGCAGTGATTGCGTAAAGTAAACGATTTGACGTATTCGGAGCAGAGACGACACGTTCATGTATCGACGTGGCTGTGTCGTTGAGAGAGACTTGTTATGCAACTGACAGCGTCCCGACGTGGGAATAGGAACTAAAAAGCGTTTTACTTTCATGCTAAAATGGAACTGAAATTACAGAAATTTTATCAATTACAATAATAAAGATAATATATATTTAACTTAATGATTTTAGTAGTTTTTATTACCAATCTGTGGAGAAAGATGACCAGTAAGATAATCAAAAATACAGCATGATTTGGTGATGTACTGTACTTTCAATAAATCAAGGAAAACCGATGAGCCAGTACTATTAAAAAGGTTATAAGTCATGTGGCTGATACATCACGGCAAAAACAAAACATGAAAACACAATATCTCATCTTTGATATATTTATTTTCTATTTTCTTTTAGTATATTATCTACATAGAAGAACAGATAGAATGCTGCATATGATTCTGCATACAATATTTTGATATAATTTCAAATGTGCCAGTATATCTAACCTCTATAGTGTTAAAGGGAAAAGAAAAATCGACATAGACGTGAAAGGAAAAAATAATAATTTAAAAAATGTCTACGTACTACCATTTGACCATCTGGTGCACAGATATATGTTCACTCGGAATCCAGAAGTCACACGCTAAGTACGTAGTATTGGTAGATCACAAATTTTGTATTCTGTAGTTCTGGAGTTCACTACTATAAAAAAATAAACTACATAGCATTACACTACGGTACCTTGTGTCAGAACCAAGCTGGATTTCTGATTTATCTGGACAGTTAGCCCCCGGCGTGCTGAGCCACGACTCAGCACTCACAGCGGCCGCGCTTATGTAAACTGGAAATTTGTGGTAGAGTCTTATGGGACCAAGCTGCTGAGGTCATCGGTCCCTTCCACTACTTAACCTAACTTTAACTTACGCTACGGACAACAGACACACCAATGCCCGAGGAAGAACTCGAACCTACGACCCGGGGGGGGGGGGGGGGGGGGGGGAGGGAGCCGCACGGACCGTGACAAGGCGCCCTAAACCGCGCGGCTCCGCGCTGTTGTGCCACCCAAGGTGTAGAGATTAGGAGGTGGCTGTCAAGGACTCAGGATATGCTTCCTGGTCCTCCCCGAGGCTCATTTTCTCGTATGGCTCGTCTCGTTGTAAAGATGTACGACCTCTCCTTGGTTGTCTCTCAGTCATGGTTTAAATGGCTCTGAGCACTATGGGACTTAACTTCTGAGGTCATCAGTCCGCTAGAGCTTAGAACTAGTTAAACCTAACTAACCTAAGAACATCACACACATCCATGTCCGAGGCACAATTCAAACCTGCGACCGTAGCGGCCGCGCGGTTCCAGACTGTAGCGCCTAGAACCGCTCAACCACACCGGCCGGCCTCTCAGTCATCTAGACTTGCAGTTCATAACGAGATATGACCGTAAGCCTATGCTACAGTTCATCATTTCTTGTTATTTTATAGATTGTCGCATTACCAAAGGCAATACTGTCTTGGTCTGTAATATCTAGTCTAACGGCACATTTCTGGAGTACCGATTGTTCCACATTCAGAGTGTGTATGTCATACGCTGTCGTAGTTGTACTAAGTAGCTGGGATGTGGGCCATGTTCCGACAGGTAGTACATAGCTCCATTGGTTGGTAGGAAGTACGCCATTCTTGTTCTTTCTTTTATGTTAGGAAGGGAATGGTAGGTTCTCCTCCCTTTTCTTTCCTACCCCAGATTTTTTGCCATTCTCTATCAAGGCATGCTTTTATTTCCTTATTCGATATGGCTCTTGTGCCCAGTATCTCAATTACCCTATCATATTCGCGCTTTTTGAGCCAATATTGTTTACCTCTGTTTCTTACGACTAGGTCTAGAGGTTGTAAGATGAATATCGCCAGCAGCACCTCAGTCGGAGTTGTTCTACAGGGTGTTCGGGAATTCCCGTTACAAATTTCTAGGATTCGTAGAGAGGAGTGAGTAGGTACTGTTTAAGTTAGAACTCATGTCCGTGCTACATCCGTTTGAAAACATATTGGTAACGAGACCACTTTTTAAAGTAATTTATTAGGCGTGACCCAGTGCATCACATGTTTTACAGTTCCACTCATTAATAACCAACGAAACACGCGGAACTGCTTGTGTACTGGTGGACGAGTCCTCTTGAGCGTGGTGCAGCACGTCCTCTTCCAATTCGAGTGTGTGGCGTCTCCTTGGGGCACTGCCGCCACGCCTGCTGACGGTGAAGGTATCCCTTTCTCGAAGCTGTTGCGTTAATTTTGGCGAAAACGTTATGTTATGCTATGAAGTCGGACGTTATGGATAACGATCTTGATAAAGGTGACGAGCAGCTCTTCCACTACCGTGAACTTAGGTGTATAGAAGGATCATAACTGTGTATTCTGCTAACGTGTACTCACAGCCATATTGCTCTAACGCTCACAGACTCGTTAATGAGGCTTGAAGCAGGTCATAGAGGTAGACAAACGTCAAATGACGTCAGCCGATCCGACTTAAGTGCCCCACAACATGACAGCATGCCTATCTAGCAAACTTGTTTTCAGGGGCTGTAGCAAAATATTATCTACTCACTTCCGACTGCAAGTCCTAGAAGTTTATAATGGGTATTTCCGAACATCCTGCGTACCTCTGAGGCGCGTGAGTACTCTTCTCTGTACTCGCCGTAGAGCCTGTGCTGTCGTTATCTTCCTGGAGAGCAGAATGACAAGAACAGAATGTAACTACATTGATGTTCGGTGTACATATGAGCGTTTGCGATACTAATGACTGTGTGACTTAGCACTGTGCTAAGACGTCTTCGGGAGGACAGCGTTTCAGCTCCGTCCGGCTACACAAATTCAGTACTATTTCGATAGCGTTTAAAACAAATGCCAGTATAGTTTCTTCTATATCTAAATTTACACTCAGCAAGCTGCGTTGTAGTATTCGGCGGAGCGCACTTCATGTACCACTCTCACTTCCCTCTTTTCCTATTCCAACCACGAATGGCACATGACAAGAAAGACTCTTCGTATGCCTCTGTTAGAGCTCGAATGTCCCCAGTATAACTTTAGAGATATTTTCGCCAGTTACGTGTGTTTTGTCCGACTATCGGACAGTGAAGTGGCTCGTAATAATACAGTTAAGTAGAACACTCTGAACAGGTAGCACTTTATTAGTTACAACAAACTTTATCTTTGATCATCAAGCTCGTCTGTAGATTTGAAACTGCACACGTTCACTTGCGGTTCAGAACGCAGTAAATGAGCCACGATTACTAGATAGCGAACTGATACGAGTTCAGAATCGCCCTACCGTGGCTTCACTTCAGTCACTAGAAAATACAAATTCGGAGACACTTGTTGACACAGTTCTGATAGCGCAGTTCACACGAGTCGGATGTCTCTTCACTCGCCGACGGTGGACACGAGCTGTGTCACGGCGAGTACGCGGCACAACGACGTTATTCCGACAGCAACTTTCTGGATATGGGCGGGATCTGACCTCTAACAAAACTGCCCTCCCGGCCTCTGGCGACGCTGTTTCAGGGCAGAGGCGCGCAGGTGGCGCCTCGGAGCTGCTGGAGGCGTGGCTTCTTCCTAGCATCTCATTGGCGCCTCGTGACACTGCATTGTTGCACAGTACCTCTGTGGTGGTCGATACTTCTTGTGCTACTCTCGATACTCGGACGACACCGCAATGTGCACGAAGAAGCAAAATATGTTTTACTATGTACTATATACTATGAAAGTACTCTCACTGGAATTTAACGATAAACTACAAATTCACGCAATCTATCTTTGAATATCTGTCGTTATTGTTGTGTGATCAGCTACGTGGCGCTTTTTCGAGCTTGCTAAAACAATCGGTGACAAAACGCCGTGCTTTTCGTAGAATCTTTTCTGTTTCCTCTATCAATTTTATCTCTTAACGGTTCTAGACTGAGAAGCACTACTAAAGTATTGATCGAACGAGGTTTCTGTAAGTTACTTACTAACTGAGTTGATAACATTTCGCCGGCCATTGTGGCCGAGCGGTTCTGTGCGCTTCAGTCCGGAACCGCGCTGCTGCTACGATCGCAGGTTCGAATCTTGCCTCGGGGGTGGATGTGTGTGATGTCCTTAGGTTAGTTAGGTTTAAGTAGTTCTACGTCTAGGGGACTGATGACCTCAGATGTTAATTCCCATAGTGCTCAGAGCCATTTGAACCATTTTTGATTACATTTCCTTGAAGATTTTTCCAAGGGATGTCAGTCTGATATCTACTATTCGTACGATTAGTTATACATGATCATTTCACTTTAAATCGGATATTTCCTGGATGTGTCTACTTCCAGTTATTCTTGCGAAATTGTCTAATCAAAAAATAGCGAGTCTATGCTTAGAGTCTACCGCCAACCCCTATACCAAGTAGATCTTCCTATTCCGCTATGATTTTCTAGTATTCCGACTTCTCTGTATGCAACAGCACCATCGGGCGAACGACCTCATGGATCTTCTGACATTATCCATTAGATGATTACGTATATTGTGAATAGTAGTTAACCTCTAATACTCCCATTGGGTACGCCCGAAGATTTACAAGATTTCTCTCCTTTTTGAACGACTTAGCTGTGTTGTGTCTTGCGGGAAACCTTCAATCCAATCACAAAGTTGGTCTGATATTTCATAAGCAAATATTTTGTCCGTTAGGTGACAGTAAGAATCATTGTCAAATGCCTTCTGGAAGTCAAAGAACAGGGTATTGATTTGCCTGCCACTATCTACTGCTTTCTCATTCTCGTAGATGAGCAGAACACAGAGCGAGCTTAATTTCACAAAAACCTAGTTCGTGAACTCTTAGTTGATTTCTACAGAGATTTTCATTCTTTAGAAAGGCGCGATTATGAAACGTGTCCCAAAACCCTACAGCAGACTGTTGTCAGCGATATAGTCTAGGTCTATAGCTGTGCTATCTGCTCGAAGACACTACCCAAAATCTGGGAAGACCTCCTCATTTTGCAATCATTTAGGATCATTTTTCCTCCAGCGGCCTACGATATACTGCCACTAGAAGAATTTGTTTGTTCGTTTTGTTTTAGAGCGCAAAAACAACTAACCTCACACGCGCCCATGTCAGAATCGTAGAACACGAAGACCGAAAAGCTAGAAGAGTAACATGTGACGTGTATGGTTCGTCTGGGTATAAAGGCTCGCACACGTCATAATAGGTAGGTGCTTCGAGGTGGACAGCGGAACTGTGGCAATGCAAACAGATTAGTGACATTACGGAATACAGGGAGTAGTTCACTTCTTACTTTAGCAACAGGCAGCAAAAGGTCATTATTCACAGTGTTGATAACGGCTGTGATGTGGGATCTGAGTGGGGTACTGTCAAGTGGGGGGTGCCCCAGGTATCAGTGTTGGCGCCACTCCTGTTCCTTATTTACATAAATGATATGCCATCTAGTATTATGGATAACTCTAAAATATTTCTGTTTGCCGTTGACACTAGCTTGGTAGTAAAGGATGCTGTGTGCAACATTGGCTAGGTTTCAAATACTGCAGTACATGACCTAAGTTCATGGCTTGTAGAAAATAAACTAACGCTAAATCACAGTAAGACTCAGTTTTTACAGTTTCTAACACACAATACAACAAAACCTGACGTTCTAATTGTATGATTAGTGAAACTGAACAGTTGAAATTTCTAGGTGTTCAGATAGATAATAAGCTGTCGTGGAAAGCCCACGTTCAGGATCTTGTTCAAAGACTTCATACTGATATTTTTACTACTCGAACGGTATCAGGAGTGAGTGATCGTTCAACACGAAAATTAGTCTACTTTGCTTATTTTCATTCGCTTATGTCGTATAGTGTTATATTTTGTGGTTACTCTTCCCATTCTAAAAGGATATTTTTGGCTTAGAAACGGGCGGTTCGGGCAATAAGTGGTGTAAGTTCACAAACCTCTTGTCGACCCCTGTTCACGAGTCTGGATATTTTGACATTGACCTCTCAATATATACATTCCTTACTGTCATTTCTTGTTAACAATATTAGCTTATTCCCAAGAATAAGCAGCTTTCACTCGGCTAATACTCGGCAGAAATCAAACCTGCATCTGGATCGGACTTTCTTAACTCTTGTGCAAAAAGGTGTGCAGTATACTGCTGACTCATCCATTTTCAACAAGCTACCACTCGAATGCAAAGAGCTCAGCAATAATCCACGCGCTTTCAAAACGAAACTGAAGTGTTTCCTCATGGGTCGCTCCTTCTATTCTGTCGAAATGTTCCTTGAAAAATTAAGCTGATTCTTATTGTATTGTTGATTGCGTTCAATTACACTTATGGACTGACTTTTTCCGGTTTCATAAACATTTATTGTTATCTGTTATTACTTTTTTGTTGCAATTTCATGTACTGACATGCTCCAAGACCTTGGAGATTTGCTCCTCAGTTTGGTCCTACGGAACTTGACGTGTAAATAAATAAAATAAAATATACAATTTACTTCGCTGCGGCACTTAACTAAAGTTGTACAGCTACTCCTTGGATATGCTTGCGGACAGGTACAAGTAAGCAGTGGCTTGTCAAAGCGTGCGTTACTGAATACAATGTCAACGAGACTGTCTGCCCCGAGCTCCACACTGTCAATAACTGTCGTAAGCATTTGTCCCTGTGTGAAGACTATAGGCGACTCCATTTGTAGATTAAGTCTCGCAGGCTGATCATTACGAACTATAGCGACGAATAGCAATCCTGGAACTCGGTGCAAGATTTGTCGTACACCAACGCCGAATATGAACTCCCGTTGCAGCCTGTGGCCGCCGCTTATGACAACGCGGAAGTCCATCCCACTGGCAGTGGCGCGGAGATTGCTGAGTTGGGCCGCGCTTGTGACTGGCGGCGAACTTCGAAGCGCGGCCCATGTAGCCTGTCGTAAAATGCCTCAGCGCACCAGTTCCGGTTGCGTCCATTGGCGAGGACACAGCAGCAAGTATTCTCACATCCTGTTTGTACTATCGTCTAGGTGTCCGATAAGATTCCTCATCCCCCCATTGAGCGATTTTCTATCGCAAAAGTACTTGTATCAATATCTAATACTTTAATGTTTGTGTGACACTTGAAAGTAGGATCCATAGTCTGATCTTCCTCAGTGAAACTATTTCGGAGAACAGAATTTAGAATTTCGGCATTTCTATCGCGCTACGGTTCGGTGCTGGTCACTGGGTGACTGGATAGACGGCCTTGAAGATAATTTACTTCTAGATTCGTTGAGCGCTTCCCTCACTGCTATCCTAAAGCCCATTTAGGCTTCGTTTCTTTCGAAACGACATGGTTTCGTTTTTTCGACCATTCCCCACTCCAAACTTGTCCCCCGTCTCCAATGACTACGTCGTTGACGGAATGTCAAACTGTAAAGTTCCTCTCAATATTCATGCACCCGTCTGACTAGGTATCAGCAACATATATGTTTCTTGCCCTCAAATACATATCGTCTGCCGGTAGGAATTTTTTTTGTGACAGCAAAAATATCACACTGTAGTCGGGACAGAGATCTGATCCGTTTTTTCAAGGGCATAACAGGTAATTTCATGCATTAGTGGGTGCCAAGCTGCATTTAAAAAATGATGTAACAGTGAGCAACGTACGACCACGAGACCTGCCTCCAATGAAAGACATGGGGTTAGAAAAAAAAAATGGCTCTGAGCACTATGGGACTCAACTGCTGCGGTCATAAGTCCCCTAGAACTTAGAACTACTTAAACCTAACTAACCTAAGGACAGCACACAACACCCAGCCATCACGAGGCAGAGAAAATCCCTGATCCCGCCGGGAATCGAACCCGGGAACCCGGGCGTGGGAAGCGAGAACGCTACCGCACGACCACGAGATGCGGGCCATGGGGTTAGATTCAACTCGCATTAGAAGGAGATTTCATTATAGAAGAGCAACTATATAGGAAATATATGTACACCGTAATATGTCATACCTTGTGTAGTGCACTTATGATGGCAAGAAGGATAAAACACAAATGCATTATTGGAGTAAGCCGTAAGGAAGTCACTGGAGAGAAAGTGGTGATTTTATTTTGATGAGCATTGGGGCCTCACTAGCGATCCATTCAAATGTATAGAGAAACCATCAGGATGTAAATCAGAATGTACGGAATGGATACTGATATCTGTATGGAAAAAATTCCTCATTTTCTGTATTGCTTGCTAAATGTGTGACTAGGGCCTCCCGTCGGGCAGACCATCCGCTGGGTGCAATTCTTTCGATTTGACAATACTTCGGCGACTAGCGCGTTGATGGGGATGAAATGATGATGATTAAGACAACGCAACACGTAGTCCCTGAGTGGAGAAAATCTCCGACCCAGTCGGGAATCGAACCCGGACCCTTAGAATTGACACTCTATCGCGCTGACCACTTTTTTTAAAAATCTCATTTTCTTCGTTTTCGGTCGTTGCATCTGCTCGGGGCGGATGTCGCAAGACATCCGTTTCAGTTCGTCATTGATCCATTAACTCAGTTTTTTTTATTACAGTGGGCAGCTACCCGTCTGACCGAACACGCTGAGCTACCGTGCCGGCCGGGGGCGGACATTGCTTGCTAGTAGTGTAAATAAGGACGTGAATTACCTGGAAAACTGAAGAGGAATATATCTTCCAAATTCATCTGACAAACTCTATGTCATAATTATTACCAACATAGCTCAGTTTTTCATTTCACAGTGCTGTATTTCTAGGTTTTTAGAAGTTTTGAGCGAGAAATTCATGCTTGAACATAAATACAGATTCTTTCCAAGCCTGCAGGTTGTGCTGTTGTATTTGACCACAAACGGCACCTGTGCGATGTCGTCAATATGTTTTGTCAGTCGTGGTCAGAACACTGTTCTGTGTAGCTGTTAGCGCATTACGTCGGAGCTAAGTGAATTCAAATGTGGGTAAATTGTTGGTGCTCGTGGGATGGGGGCTTCCGCAACCAAGGGAGCCGAAGTGTTTGGTGGTTCAAGAGGCACCTCATCGAAGATTTACATCGCATACAGAGAAAGCTGAGAACCATCATCTGCTAAGTCACAACGCAGACGACACAGTGTGTTGAGTGATCGCACAGGCCAGTCATTGAACAGGGTTGTGACGAAAAATAAAAGGACGACAGCTGCAATAGTAACAGTAGAGCTGAATGTCGCACCGTGAACCCTGTCAGCACCAAAATAACACGAAGATAGCTCCATAAACAGCGAACTGCACGGCGAGCTAGAATTCGAAAACCACTCATCAGTGACGCAAATGCCTATAACAGGAAACATGATCCAGAATGAGATTTTCACTCTGCAGCGGAGTGTGCGCTGATATGAAACTTCCTGGCAGATTAAAACTGTGTGCCGCACGGAGACTCGAACTCAGGATCTTTGACTTCCGCGGCAAGTGCTCTACCAACTGAGCTGCCCAAGCACGAATCACGCCCCGTCCTCACAGCTTTACTTCCGCCAGTACCTCGTCTCCTACCTTCCAAACTTCACAGAAGCTCTCCTGCAAACCTTGCAGAACTAGCACTCCTGAAAGAAAGGATATTGCGGAGACATGGCATAGCCACAGAGTGGGGGATGTTTCCAGAATGAGATTTTCACTCTGCAGCGGAGTGTGCGCTGATATTAGCCGTAAAATCTGGACTGTGAAGCATTGGAAGATTGTCATTTGGTCCGATGACTCTTCTTGCACACTGTCTTCAACTTCAGGCGTAGTTTACGTCCCAAGAGTACAACATGGCGGGTGGTCGGTTATGTTTTGCGCACCCATTTCGTGGTATTCCATGGGCCCCTCGGTTATTCTGCAAGATCACATCACTGCCAAGGGTTACGTGACTATTCTGGCTGATCAGGTCCATTCCATGGTGCTACGTTTGTTTCCCACTGGTAACGGTGCGTTCTAAGACGACAGGGTCCCTGGTCACACAGCCCGCATTGTCCAGGATTGTTTTTCTGAGTATGAGCATGACTTGTCGTATCACTACAGTCAGCAGCTCGCAGTATACACTGAGGTGACAAAAATCATGGGATACCTCTTAATATCGAGTCGGACTTTCTTCTGCCCGGCCTAGTGCAGAAAATCAACGTGATTGAAAAAGTCGTTGAAAGTTCCCTGCAGAAATATTGAGCCATACTGCCTCTATATTCGTCTATAACTGCGAAAGTGTTGCCAGTGCAGGAGTTTATGCGTGGACGACCTCTCTATTACGTCCCATAAATGTTCGATGGGATTCTCGTCGGGCGATGTGGGCGGCCAAATCATTCGGTCGAATCGTCCGGAATGTTCTTCAAGCTAATCGCGAACAATTGTTCCCTGGTGACATTCCGCATTGTCATCCACAAAATTTCCATCTATTAACGCCAAATTTCGCAGCACTGTTCTAACGGATACGTTCATCCTTGTCCAACAATGATTTCTGCGGTTATTTCAAGCAGTGTTGCTTGTCTCTGAACACTGACAACTCTACGCAAACGCCGCCGCTCTCGGTGAAGGCCATCGGCCAGTTCGTTGTTCGTGGTGAGAGGTAATGCCTGAAGTTTGGTATTCTCAGCTTGCTCTTGACACTGTGGATCTCGGAATACTGAATTCCCTAACGATTAGAGAAATAGAATGTCCCATACGTCTAGCTCCAACTTCACAGTCTGTTAATTCCCGTCGTACGGCCATAATCACGCCGGAAACCTTTTCACATTATCACCTGACTACAAATCACAGATCGGCCAACGCACCGCCCTTTTATATCTTGTGTACGCGATATTACCGCCATCTGTATATGTGCCTATCGTTATCCAATGTCTTTTGTCACCTCACTATAACTGAGCCTTTGTGGTCCACTTTGGATAGAATAATGCGTGATCGCTATCCATCTTCATCATTGTTTCCTGTACGTACCCCTATTTTGCAGGTAAAATGGTATAAGAATTTAAGTTTGGTTGTGTCTGAGCTTGGTGTAGGTGCACAGCAGAAGATGGTCCCAGTGAGGATACAATAACCTCTGTACTACTTCTTCGTTATTTTATTCAGCTCAGTTGTACCGTGTAACTGGACAGAAGTGGCTGCTGACAGGCATGAGGATAAGCACAAACAAGTCTTTAATCAATCGACCCAACGTCATTCGAGTCCGCTTCTGGCCTCGTATAATGCCCTGGCGTTGTAGCTATGAAGCATAATAAACGCATCTCACTCTTATCGGGTCCACTATATTCTACATCTTCAGCAGCTTGTCTAACCATTTTCTAGCTTTATAGAAATTCGTATCTTTTCATATTGTCCCATAGGCAGTTGTGCCATAGTTCGGGGATTCTTGTTTGCAATAAACGCTGTGTATAATGAAGAAACTGAGACATGAGGACTAAAACATACACGCGTCCTTGTAAATTAGCGACTACCTGTGACCAGGTAGCATTTCACTATAAAAATTTAGTGGTGTGGAACTGTTGGTGAGGAGACCAGTGTGGTAGACCACATAAGTGGAAAATTTTTCTTTCTTCACAGGCGTTGGCGTTTTCCCTTTGCGATGTCTCAGTGTTACGACTTAAATGTAGGTGTTGCATGTTCGTGACGGTGATGAATGCCCTTAGGATGCGAGAAGGAGAAAGGCTGTGTCTCACTGAACAAAGATGTCACTTTGAGAGTTACTAATTGTAGATACAGACAAAAACCAATACAATATGTTCGCTATGATTGCTAATATCTGTGATACTCCCGCCATAAATTCGATGCTGACTATTGCTGGTTCAAATGTACTCGCTATTACAATCGTCCAGTTTACTACGTTATTATAAAACGTGTGAATTCGGTCTCTCAGTTGTGCGCTGCAATTTTTGACGTTAATCTGACGTATAACCACATATATTTTGCGATCTGTGTAGTTCAAACGCCCTGGCAGCCGCGTGTTAGCACGCCGATTCCGTAATTGGGAGCGGAGCACCGGGCCCGGATCGAATCCGTCCGGCGGATAAACGACAAGGCCCAGTGTACCAACGAGTCTGGATGTCGTTCTTAAGCGGTTTCCCACATCCGACTAGGTGAATACCGGGTTGGTACCCAAGTCTCGCCTCGGTTACATGATTCGCAACATTTATACCGGGTGTTGCAAAAAGGTATGGCCAAAATTTCAGGAAACATTCCTCACCCACAAATAAAGAAAAGATGTTATGTGGACATGTGTCCGGAAACGCTTAATTTCCATGTTACAGCTCATTTTAGTTTCGTCAGTATGTACTGTACTTCCTCGATTCACCGCCAGTTGGCCCAATTGAAGGAAGGTAATGTTGACTTCGGTGCTTGTCTTGACATGCGACTCATTGCTCTACAGTACTAGCATCAAGCACATCAGTACGTAGCATCAACAGGTTAGTGTTCATCACGAACGTGGTTTTGCAGTCAGTGCAATGTTTACAAATGCGGAGTTAGCAGATGCCCATTTGATGTATGGATTAGCACGGGGTAATAGCCGTGGAGCGGTACGTTGGTATCGAGACAGATTTCCAGAACGAAGGTGTCCCGACAGGAAGACGTTCGAAGCAATTGATCGGCGTCTTAGGGAGCACAGAACATTCCAGTCTATGAGTCGCGACTGGGGAAGACCTAGAACGACGAGGACACCTGCAATGGACGAGGCAATTCTTCGTGCAGTTGACGATAACCCTAATGTCAGCGTCAGAGAAGTTGCTGCTGTACAAGGTAACGTTGACCACGTCACTGTATGGAGAGTGCTACGGGAGAACCAGTTGTTTCCGTACCATGTACAGCGTGTGCAGACACTATCAGCAGCTGATTGGCCTCCACGGGTACACTTCTGCGAATGGTTCATCCAACAATGTGTCAATCCTCATTTCGGTGCAAACGTCCTCTTTACGGATGAGGCTTCATTCCAACGTGATCAAATTGTAAATTTTCACAACCAACATGTGTAGGCTGACGAGAATCCACACGCAATTGTGCAATCACGTCATCAACACAGATTTTCTGTGAACGTTAGGGCAGGCATTGTTGGTGATGTCTTGATTGGGCCCCATGTTCTTCCATCTACGCTCAATGGAGCACGTTAGCATGATTTCATACGGGATACTCTACCTGTGCTGCTGGAACATGTGCCTTTACAAGTACGACACAACATGTGGTTCATGCACGACGGGGCTCCTGCACATTTCAGTCGAAGTGTTCGTCCGCTTCACAACAATACAGGGTTATTACAAATGATTGAAGCGATTTCGCAGCTCTACAATAACTTTATTATTTGAGATATTTTCACAATGCATTGCACACACATACAAAAACTCAAAAAGTTTTTTTAGGCATTCACAAATGTTCGATATGTGCCCCTTTAGTGATTCGGCAGACATCAAGCCGATAATCAAGTTCCTCTCACACTCGGCGCAGCATGTCCCCATCAATGAGTTCGAAACGGTAAGGCTTCTGCTTTAGCCTTTTCCGTAAGATTTTCCAAACCGTCGGCTGTGGTACATTTAGCTCCCTGCTTGCTTTATTCGTCGACTTCCGCGGGCTACGCGTGAAACTTGCCCGCACGCGTTCAACCGTTTCTTCGCTCACTGCAGGCCGACCCGTTGATTTCCCCTTACAGAGGCATCCAGAAGCTTTAAACTGCGCATACCATCGCCGAATGGAGTTAGCAGTTGGTGGATCTTTGTTGAACTTCGCCCTGAAGTGTCGTTGCACTGTTATGACTGACTGATGTGAGTGCATTTCAAGCACGACATACACTTTCTCGTCTCCTGTCGCCATTTTGTCTCACTGCGCTCTCGAGCGCTCTGGCGGCAGAAATCTGAAGTGCGGCTTCAGCCGAACAAAACTTTATGAGTTTTTCTACGTATCTGTAGTGTGTCGTGACCATATGTCAATGAATGGAGCTACAGTGAATTTATGAAATCGCTTCAATCATTTGTAATAGCCCTGTAGATTCGGTGACCGATGGATTGGTAGATGAGGACCAATTCCATGGCCTCCACGCTCTCCTGACCTCAACCCTCTTGACTTTCATTTATGGGGGCATTTGAAAGTTCTGGTCTACGCAATCCTGGTACCAAATGTAGAGACTCTTTGTGCTCGTATTGTGGACGGCTGTGATACAATACGCCATTCTCCAGGGCTGCATCAGCGCATCAGGGATTCCATGCGACAGAGGGTGGATGCATGTATCCTCGCTAACGGAGGACATTTTGAACATTTCCTGTAACAAAGTGTTTGATGTCACGCTGGTACGTTCTGTTGCTGTGTGTTTCCATTCCATGATTAATGTGATTTGAAGAGCAGTAATAAAATGAGCTCTAACATGGAAAGTAAGCGTTTCCGGACACATGTCCACATATTTTCTTTCTTTGTGTGTGAGGAATGTTTCCTGAAAGTTTGGGCGTATCTTTTTGTAACACCCTGTAGAACCCTTTCACGAGAGATAACACGAGACGCAGACGGTTGTTGCTAAATCCAAAAAGTAACGTGTCGACTCCGTGAAGATACTGGATGAAGGCCAGAAAAAAAGAAAACTTCTGTAGCTCAACAGGAGCATCGGTCACTTTCCTGAGAGAGACCATGGCGCAGTGTCACGCAGCGCCAAATGGACGTGGCTTCCTTGGCAAAGGCTTTCCCATTGTGCAGGTCAGTGGCGCTGACGCAACGAGCGCCTCCCACGGCGCGGGCCCCAGGGACTCGGCGGCAGCGCTTCTGCCTTCTGCCCACCGTCTGGCCGGGCCTTTGACAGCAGGGGAAGTGCCCGCTGCGGGGCTCCCACACCAACTGCGTGCGTGAGGCAGTTCGCAGGAGGCCGCTGACGCAAGCGGTAGAGCCGGAACTTCCCACAAGAGGGAAGCGGCGCGCGCGGAGATGGCGGTCAGTTCCTCGTCTCGAGACTGCGCACCTGTGTCCTCTTCTGCAGCTTATGGAGAGAGAGGGGGCACGTAACACAGTCGACTGAGCCCTGTCTGCTCGACTGATACGTTATACCTGGTGGCTCTCTGATTTCCAAACAAGTGCAGATACACTATTGGCCATTAAAATTGCTACACCACGAAGATGACGCGCTACAGACGCGAAATTTAACCAGCAAGAAGAAAATGCTGTGAAATGCAAATTATTAGCTTTTCAGAGCATTCACACAAGGTTGGCGCCGGTGACGACACCTACAACGTGCTGACATGAGGAAAGTTTACAGCCGATTTCTCATACATAAACAGCAGTTATTCGGCGTTCCCTGGTGAAATGTTGTTGTGATGCCTCGTGTAAGGAGGAGAAATGCGTACCATCACGTTTCCGACTTTGATAAAGGTCGAATTGTAGCCTATCGCGATTGCTGTTTATCGTATCGCGACATTGCTGCTCGCGTTGGTCGAGTTCCAATAACTGTTAGCAGAATATAGAATCGGTGGGTTCAGGAGGGTAATACGGAACGCCGTGCCGGATCCCAACGGCCTCGTATCATTAGCAGTCTAGATGACAGACATCTTATGCGCATGGCTGTAATGAATCGCGCAGCCACGTCTCGATCCCTGAGTTAACAGATGGGGACGTTTGCAGGACAACAACCATGTGCGCGAACAGTTCGACGACGTTTGCAGCAGCATGGACTATCAGCTCGCAGACCATGGCTGCGGTTACCCTTGACGCTGCATCACAGACAGGAGATCCTGCGATGATGTACTCAACGACGAACCTGGGTGTACGAATGGCAAAACGTCATTTTTTCGGATGAATCCAGGTTCTGTTTATAGCATCATGATGGTCGCATCCGTGTCTGGCGACATCGCGGTGAACGCACATTGGAAGCGTGTATTCGTCATCGCCATACTGGCGTGTCACCCAGAATGATGGTATGGGGTGCCATTGGTTACACGTCTCGGTCACCTCTTCTTCGCATTGACGACACTTTGGACAGTGGACGTTACATTTCAGATGTGTTACGATCCGTGGCTGTACCCTTCATTCGATCCCTGCGAAACCCTACATTTCAGCAGGATAATGCACGACCGCATGTTGGAGGTCCTGTACGCGCCTTTCTGGATACAGAAAATGTTCGACTGCCGCTCTGGCCATCACATTCTCCAGATCTCTCACCAATTGAAAACGTCTGGTGAATGGTGGCCGAGCAACTGGGTCGTCACAATGCGCCATTCACTACTCTTAATGAACTGTGGTATCGTGGTGAAGTTGCATGGGCAGCTGTACCTGTACACGCCATCCAAGCTCTGTTTGACTCAATGCCCAGGCGTATGAAGGCCGTTATTACGGCCAGAGGTGGTTGTTCTGGGTACTGATTTCTCAGGATCTATGCTCCCAAATTGCGAGAAAATGTAATCACATGTCAGCTGTAGTATAATATATTTGTCCAATGAATACAAGTTTATCATCTGCGTTTTTTCTGGTGTAGCAATTTTAATGGCCAGTAGTGTATTAAATAACACAGAAGTTATAGATTCAGGAGGTTTTGTAAACTATTACACAGATCTCTGCAGTGCAACTCAGATCTCTGACCTGAAGAAAGTAGCAAGAAATCTGACAAACAGGAGGCAAATGATAAGGACACTTCAGGTAACACACACACTTTCCAGGTATACCCACGAGCGAAAATCACTCAAAAACGCATTCGGCCAATAGAAACAATAAGGGTAAATAGCTGAACGCATAGTAGACAGCATGCAACTGCTTTACTATACCAATGGCCTGTCACGACAATGGAACGGTCAGAAATAAGAAAAAAAAGATAAGAAAAAAATGTAATTTTTGTCACTGGAAGGTTTCACAAATATCAGTCATAAATAACAACTTATAAGGAGGAAGAACTTTGGAATAGGTTTTGGATCGCGAAAACTAATGCTAAGCTATGAGACTCAGAAAGACAGGATAGGACGAAATTTTAAAAACAGCTTGACCTTTCAAGTCTAATTCTCGTTTCACAACATAAGAGTACACTAAGATGCACACATCTAATTGATTTCGAAGTAAATGAGCACTAATGAATGAGCTAACGAAATACGAGATTGGGATATTTTTAATATGCGTAATGGGATTCCGGTTTACTACGATATCAGCTTACAAGATTCCCTTCGCCGTAACTGTTAACATCACATCACTGAATGGTGGATACGCTTCAAAACCCAAGTTTCCTCTCACTATGCTTAACTTTACTATCAAGAAACGCAGCACAGTTCAAAAATGGTTCAAATGGCTCTGAGCACTATGGGACTTAACATCTGAGGTCATCGACCCTTAGAACTACTTAAACCTAACTAACCTAAGGACATCACACACATCCATGCCCGAGGCAGGATTCGAACCTGCAACCGTAGCAGTCGCGCGGTTCCGGTCTGAAGCGCCTAGAGCCTCTCGGCCACCGCGGCCGGATAAATGCAGCACAGCGTCCGAAATATGTTGAGCCTACGCTCATCTTATTTCCTTGCATGTGAGTTCCCTGTACGCTCTTGTCTTGTATTTTTCATAAAGTTACCCTCCATAGCACTGTACTATTCTACGTTGTCCCATGATTCACGTGCTGGCCTACTTGTGTATGATGTGTTGGAGTTGATATTAAGAAGTGGGATATAAAATATTTCTGTTTCATGGATTTAGTGTGGAGCAGTAAAAAGTGACGGGCCGAAATTCAGCGGCGCTGCGCAAACTATAGTACTGGCCATGAAAATTGCTACACCAAGAAGAAATGCAAATGATAAACGGGTATTCATTGGACAAATATATTATACTACAACTGACATGTGATTACATTTTCACGCAATTTGTGTGCATAGATCCTGAGAAATCAGAACCGAGAACAACCACCTCTGACCGTAATAACGGCCTTGATACGCCTGGGCATTGAGTCAAACAGCTTGGATGGCGTGTACAGGTACAGCTGTCCATGCAGCTTCACCACGATACCACAGTTCATTAAGAGTAGTGACTGGTGCATTGTGACGAGCCAGTTGCTCGGCCACCATTCACCAGACGTTTTCAATTGGTGAGAGATCTGGAGAATGTGCTGGCCAGGGCAGCAGTCGAACATTTTCTGTATCCAGAAAGGCCCGTACAGGACCTGCAACATGCGGTCGTGCATTATCCTATTGAAATATAGGGTTTCGCAGGGATCGAATGAAGGGTAGAGCCACGGATCGTAACACATCTGAAATGTAACGTCCACTGTCCAAAATGCCGTCAATGCGAAGAAGAGGTGACCGAGACGTGTAACCAATGGCACCCCATACCATCATTCTGGGTGATACGCCAGTATGGCGATGACGAATACACGCTTCCGATGTGCGTTCACCGTGATGTCGCCAAACACGGATGCGAGCATCGTGATGCTGTAAACAGAACCTGGATTCATCCGAAAAAATGACGTTTTGCCATTCGTACACCCAGGTTCGTCGTTGAGTACATCATCACAGGCGCTCAGCGTCGAGGGTAACCGCAGCCATGGTCTGCGAGCTGATAGTCCATGCTGCTTCAAACGTCGTCGAACTGTTCGTGCAGATGGTTGTTGTCCTGCAAACATCCCCATCTGTTGACTCAGGGATCCGTTACAGCCATGCGGATAAGATGTCTGTCATCTCGACTGCTAATGATACGAGGCCATTGGGATCCTGCACAGCGTTCTGTATTACCCTCCTGAACCCACCGATTCCATATTCTGCTAACAGTCATTGGATCTCAACCAACGCGAGCAGCAATGTCGAGATACTATAAACCGCAATCGCGATAGGCTACAATTCGACCGTTATCAAAGTCTGAAACGTGATGGTACGCAATTCTCCTCCTTACACGAGGCATCATAACAACATTTCACCAGGGAACGCCGGTCAACTGCTGTTTATGTATGAGAAATCGGCTGGAAACTTTCCTCATGTCAGCACGTTGTAGGTGTCGCCACCGGCGCCAACCTTGTGTGAATGCTCTGAAAAGCAAATAATTTGCATATCACAGCATCTTCTTCCTGCCGGTTAAATTTCGCGCTTGTAGCACGTCATTCTCGTGGTGTAGCAATTTTAATGGCCTGTAGTGTAAGATGCTACAATGAATCGCGCTTTACTGAGCGCTATATAATGACTGCGGTGTTTATTTGCCTGTTATTACTGTTGACGAGGTGCACCAGAAACGTACTTTCTTGCGTTTACCAGTGAACTTCTTCTTCTTGTATATTTAGCTGTACAATACATTTACTTCTACCTTGTGTACTGTATTACATGAAATGTATTCGCAATTGCAGATATGGACTACCATCAGCTGTATAACAGAATCAAGACAGTGAAAATTCGTGCCGCAATTGGACTCGAACCCGGATTTTCCGCTTATCACGAGCGGTCGCTTACCATTTGGTTGCCCGAATACGACTCACGGTTACATCCAATCTTCCATATGTAATCAACTATGTGTCTATAAGCTGTAATCGTATATCCATTATGTACATTCCTGTACAGGGAAGACATTTTACTTTGTAGTGCTTGCCCGTCGTTGTCGAATAAATCAATATTGCAGTGCCTGTGTTATTCCGAATTATGATACAAAGTTTCTTCGGTCACGCATGCAAGTCCGAAGGGAGTTTACATCACAGTTTGGAATAACACAGGCACTACAATATGATATGTGTTTTATGTTTATACCGCCTTTTTTAAATTTCGTGATTAATTTTGTCTAGTGTGTATTTTACAGGTAGTTGGTGGTAGTAAGTTCTCTGCGCTATTATTGTTTCTGTTTATCATAAGATAAACAAATTTCCTAGCCGTTTCTATTTCGATTGTGAATTTTGTATATGGATAACCAACGTTTTCTCGCTACGGGAATGTACTTTCACCTAGAAAACAGATAGTGTCATATATATTACAATCAAACATATAATTCTGTCATGAGCGGCCACTACTCTCTCAAAGATCTTATATTGCCATATAATTTAAGAAAATCGTCTCTTGCAAACCATTTGCGAACATATTCGTCAGCATCCTGTAACTGAAAATTAAATAGGAAATTACCTTTTAATTTTCTTTGTAGTTTGAACAAATGTTGCAGTTTATTACAAAGTCAATGGCAAGGACATTAGAAGCAGGAAAGTAGTTAATATCCAAAATATAAGTGCAACAAAAAGACTGTTTTATAATAAATCATCCCTGCAATCACCTGAAATGATTTATGGTACCAATTGAACATCTAAATCAGGGATATGATTCCACTCGCGCATTTCAGCGTCCCTAAATGCATTACATGTTTCCACCTTTCGCCAAATGAGAGTACGTCATCTCAGTCAAGCGATACGATATAGCTATAAAACTCTCTCTGTCCACAACCCAACTGTTCGCAACTAATATATCACAGACGTATTTACATGGGAATAACGCGATCGAAGAAATATTGTTCTGTCCTTAATATGATAACTTCACGGCAGAAGTCTTTATATATGTTAAGAGAGGCAATGTTATAATCTGGAGGTTACTGAACTGAGTAGGACAAGACCTTTGGAAACATCCGGGTTTAAATCAAAATTTCATTAGCAGAATGACGACTTATGTCTTATCTCAACTCTTTTATTAGTAGCAACCGTTCCAAAAGTTACTAAGACTCAAGAAAAGAAGGTGTGTCCGTCTAAACGTGTATCTCCTTTCAACGGAGAGAACGCGGGACGGTTGGGTCCGCTCAGTTAGCCGCGCTCCCAGAGAGCAGCAGCGTCCTGGAAGGCCGTCGAGGCCGTGCGGGCTGCATGCCTCGCAGGCGCTTCAAGGAGAGCAACAAGTAGGAAGGAGGTAAACAAGGCACTCGGCTCACGGACAGCGCGGCGGCGGCGGCCGTCTGGCGCGACCTGCCCGTAATGAAGCAGCGGCGGCTGATGTTCGCGCAGCTTGCAGCGTTGTGTAGTTACGGAACTTATGTTGCCCTTACTGCGCGTTGAAAGAAGTCGACTAAGGGTAAGCAAAGAGTAACAAAAAACAGACCAGTGTCGAACTAGAGCTAGAACTACCATTACCCGGCGGGCATCAACAACTCAGTAAGCAGTAAACTGTCAGCCACCGCTGAAACAGTGCTCGTTTTGGATCTGTTTGGCGTAAACTTCGCA
This sequence comes from Schistocerca piceifrons, assembly GCF_021461385.2. NCBI lineage: Eukaryota > Metazoa > Arthropoda > Insecta > Orthoptera > Acrididae > Schistocerca > Schistocerca piceifrons. Next base: position 265,271,264 of record NC_060141.1, read on the forward strand.
CTGTTGTTCAAAAATTCTATTTGAATCCCGCTTTATTTACACGTAGCAATGCACAATAGCATTTGCAGTTAACTCTCTCATCATTTTCCGCAGACGTCATGACACTATTATGCAGCGGGCGGTGTATGACTTGCTACAGCCCTTAGAATGATATCCACAGTGCTAATTATTTACATCTACAACCGATGTTACTAGTCATAGTAAGAGGCCGGTAAGCAATTAGTTTCCTGGTGAGTGACGGACGATAGCGGCACACTGTTCGCGATCAATGACATGTGCAGCAATCTTCTGACATAATTCATAAACCCATATCTACTATTTTATGCAGGTGAACATTAATAAAACCGGCAAACTGCAGGGAGAGATTTGTGACTAGAAATGGAGGAAGAAAGTTCCTACAAACATGTGTCCGGAAATGAACGGTGTGCGTGGAACAATAACAAATTGTCACGGAACACAGTACAGAGCTGCATCGCATCCATGTCACAACAGATGTTCAAAGTGGCCTCCATGGTATTTCAGGTGACAGTGATAGCAGGTCATGCAGGTTGCTTGCACCATGTTGGCGGGCCACTTGACAGGAGCTTGCACTGGGGTTAGTCTCAATACCTTGTAGAATGTGGGACTCCAAACCTGGTGTACGAACAGTCCGTCGCCTCCCTGCACGTTCGTCTGTTTGAAAGGACCCATGATCACAAAAAAAAAAAAAATGTTCAAATGTGTGTGAAACCTTATGGGACTTAACTGCTAAGGTCATCAGTCCCTAAGCTTACGCACTACTTAACCTAAATTATCCTAAGGACAAACACACACACCCATGCCCGAGGGAGGACTCGAACCTCCGCCGGGACCAGCCGCATAGTCCATGACTGCAGCGCCTGAGGCCGCTCGGCTAATCCCGCGCGGCCCATGACCACATAAATGCCGAAAAGGAACTTGAAATGTTGTATGATATGTACTTGTTTTGCTACAGCCGTGCTCTCTCGACCGTTTCTGTTTGCTTGGCCGTTCACAAACACCATCTCGGTTTGCTCCCGACGAGAACACCGGACCATTCTGTTGCTTACAGTACGCTGCGTCAATCACAGAGGCTGCAACACACAAGAAACACACGGCACGTGGTCAGAGGTACTGTCATTCGTCAGCGCCATTTACAACAATGCATTTCAGGATCCATGTTCATAGGACCTTTTTTCCTCCATTTCTAGTCAAGAATGCGTCCCTGCAGTTTGTCGGTTTTATTAATGTTCGCCCTGTAGAACGAACACACGGTACACTATTTATGGTGAATCATACTTTGGATGAAAACATTTTAGCCACATTTTCGAACTTTGTAAGAGGAGATGAATGTTTACAGGAAGTAGGGCCACGGTATCCTTTCTACATGATAAACCTCAACCCAGATGATGATTACATTACACAAGGACATATTTGGGACATACTTAGGTTTCAGTTAACACCAGACTCATCATCAGCTGAGGAAAAAAGTAAACCTCTTCGAGGATATTCGTCGGTACACCACCGTGACACTCACTATCTGTAACGCTCTTGTAATAGTACGTTCACACAGCCGTGAATAGCTGTCGCTGCTGTGACGATCCATAATGACTATTGAACAAAAGTGCAACTATATTTAGAATCACTGCAAAAGGAGAGTGGATAATGAAATTCGTTGTTGGCACACATCCAAGGATTCATTGTTCGTTTGAATATACAGATCACAGTTAACACTGTTTCATGCCCTTCATTCTACAAGCTGGAGCCGGGAGATTCGGAGTTTATCGCACAAAATCAGACTATGAGATGGAGGACAAACGTACGCTTCGTCCTTTCCTCCAACTGGTCATTACATAATAGTGACTAAAGTTTCTCTCATCGTCTTGGTTCAAACCAGCTACTCCGGATTCGACGTTAATGTGACGTGGCAAGTTCGTGACCACTGCCAAGGAGGCAGCTGTAATCAACACATTGTCGGTTTTGATGACCGTTATTTACTGAAACAATGGTGAGCATTGTGCGAGTGAATGACTCTTCCCAGCGCTCACACCGTGAGAGGATACTAAACTGCAGAGAGAGATTGCTTCCTACTCCAAGGTAATTGCTTGGAACAATGGTGGTAGAAACTTCTATCGACAGTAATAAGACGAGTGGAGTTGGTGGACTGTGGGCCAGTGTCCTGGGTTATATTTCACACCTCATGTCATTGTTTCATACAGAATAATGTTAGAATAATGTTATCCGTTTTTATGGTGATCTGTAGGTAGTATTGGGATGTTATCCCTGCGGTTCATCTTTGGATTGTTATAAGGTCACTGAAAGCTTAACATCTATTACGAAGGATAATAGCCAGCGGTACGAGTAACAGACAATCTCTCCAATTAGGTGACAGACGTCATACATATTTGTCTCTGTTGTTAAAACCGATTTGAAACCCCAGTGTGGTTGTATCCGATCCATAGGGAAACATTTCAGTCTCTGATAATCATCTCGCTGGGGTTAGAAGTTCCTACTGACATTTTTCCATGTTTACGAATTAAATTTTAGTTTTTATACTCTGCCGTCTGCAGTACACAATATATTACTTTTTCTATTTACTAACACATATTTCGACACTCGCATCATCTTCCATGGCATCTTCATTCCAACCCGTCTACAAACGCCAGAAGTGCAGAAATTTTAAAACTAGATATTCTGTGCACCTCAGAGCTTTTGAAAAGTGGTGGTACATTTTCAGTTCTCAGATCGTCTAACAGAGAAAAACTACCACCCAAGTGAAATATCCGAGTGCACATCTGTTGCACCTGCAGATAAGATAAAATGTGGAACAGTAGGCGCAAGTTATCACAGTAATAATTCTGTATCATATAAATCCATTGATTACTTCATAGTAATGAGTAGAGACTTCATGACCACCCTGGATATCGGTTACACTACGTTCTACAGCACCACATCTACACAAATGTGTTTCGTTTAAGGCACAGTGTAAGAACTGCATCAATGTGCATGACGAAAGGAGATGTTTCTATCAGTATATCTCTCTCGGTGGCTGCAGTGAAGTCAGATCATAAATAAGGTGAGATTTTGATACTATAGATAGAGTGTGTAAAATCAAAGATCTGCTATAAACACTCTCCGCAACCCTTTTACACCCCATTTTGAAACTTTTATGCGCGAAACTTGTCATCAGAAATTATTAACACAGTTTATGATCAACAGAAGAAGGAATATTTAAGCACCTTGACTACTTCTGCTCGCGTTTGGTGTGGCTCTAAGCTAGCGATGGACCACCACCGCAGTTAATCAGATCTACATCGACACATAAGGATTTTCTAGGAGGAATGGTGAGTTTTTGGCGATATGAAAGGAACAATTATTTGAAGCAAAGCACTTTTTATGGACATATTCCCCAATTCTGAATGGTTTCCAAGATAGAACACACTTAAAATGCAATGCTATCTGCTTTCTGTATTACACTATACATTGTCAGGTTTACACACGTACGCATGTGCAACTGTTGATAAATATTACGACATGTGTTTTACGAAGTATCGGTTGAAAAATACGCATTTTTAACATATAAGCATTAAGTCGCCGTGTGCTGGTAACGGGACTAACAAGGGGAGGCCGCCAATTGTGAAATTCAGATTCGATTCATACTGCGCATCATAGAAGCTCATGGCCAGAGGTGTAACGTGGCAAAGCACCAAGATGCACTTCTCAGCCGTTGTCGAGAAAATCGACAGTTAAAAGAAACCGTTGCGGTGAAATACTCTCTACGATTAATAATTTTCTATAGCGTTATGGCGCAGCGGTAAGCGCTCGGGTTCGTAATCCGAAGGTCGCCGGATCGAATCTCGCGCCTTGCAATTTTTTTATTATTGGTTTTTTGTAATTCAAATATATATATATATATATATATATATATATATATATATATATATATAAAACTATTAATGAATTGCTTATGCATGTTGGTGAAGGCGGACCGCTCTCCAAGTGTAACGCCTCCATTTTTCCGTTTTTTTTAACAGGATATACCAAAGCTCTCCCGTCCGCACTGATTTTCGACGATGTTATATGTTGCGCTAGGGGGACCGCATCTACCTTCTTTCGAAGTTAGCAGGCAACTACGCTGTTATGCGGCTGCTCGTTTCGGCCCATTCAACATCTGTCCTTCAAGTGTAACGAGCGAGTAACGGAGTTTATATTTCATACCTGCCGCAGCAAATTTGTGTTCGTGGGGTCTCTATTCTAATTCGAACGTTTGACTTACGCTATACGTATTCGTTTCGGAATACCGTTTCTACGTCTTCCGTTAACTATACGTGGTTAACATTATGAAGACAATTAATAACATTTGTGAAATACAACTTTGTTTGCGGAAAACATAATGATTTTCGAAGTCGCCAGTTTTTCCACGACAAACGACTTTCAACAACTTATTATATGCATAATTGTTGCAACTGATTGCCGGGAATTTTATATATATATATATATATATATATATATATATATATATATATATATATATATATATTTGAATTACAAAAAACAAATACTAAAAAAAAAAGGTTGCATGGCGCGAGATTCGATTCGGCGACCTTTGGATTACGAACCCGAGCGCTTACCGCTGCGCCACGACGCTGTAGAAAGTTATTAATCGTAGAGAGTATTTCACCGCAACGGTTTCTTTTAACTGTCGATTTTCTCGACAACGGCTGAGAAGTGCATCTTGGTGCTTTGCCACATAACACCTCTGGCCATGAGCTTTTATTATGCGCAGTATGAATCGAATCTGAATTTCACAATTGGCGGCCTCCCCTTGTAAGCTGAATCGTTCCAGCAATGTGTCGCTGTTCCTGCACGGTGTGTTGAACCACGCGTTCAGAAGAGAAGTGGGAACCTGGAGCAGTAGCCATCGCATGCAGTGTGCTGAAAACTCCGTTAAACACTATTCAATCAGGAATTCGACGCGTCGGAAAGCGCTGACGGCATTCTTCGCCAGCAGCAGGAGCGCTACCATCACAGAAGCAGTAAACATGCCGCCATATCTGCATATTCATCGTTAGAGTAAGTGTGTGATGCTTTAGTCAGCTTGTGTACAAATACAGTTAACCGGTGTTACTATCTGATACACTCGCAATCCCTCGCACTACTTCACTCACAACACACCATGGACAACTGAGCGTTCAACGGTCTAGCTTAAGGGCAAACAGACAGCCAGAGCAAAGAGATTGAAGGCAACAACATAGGTTGGGCTAGCAGCCCAAAAAAAATGTGCATTAAATATGTTTTGCCTCGACCATTGGAAATAGGGAAAATGTCGGTATGAAGATTTTTGCTTCAAAAGAGCATTCCTTTCATGTCCCTAAATATGGACCATTACTCCTGGGACACCCAGTGTACACCGAAAGCCTCTAAACAACCCATGGCAGAGTGTACATCGTTATCGATTTCCTTTCGTATTTCATTCGCTTATTGAATGATGAAACGTTGACTGCCTGATATGCCTCTGTACATGAAGTAGTCTCTCTTATCTTATTCTCATGGTCCCTATGCGAGAGCTGCGACGATGGCAATGTAACGGTCGCACAGTCTTCGTCGGATACAGATACTGTACATCTAAACAACGGAGTTGGCTACCACTACGAGCAGATCGTTTTCCTTCCAACAACTCTCCTTTTAAGTTTTTCGATCATTTCTGTTACACTATCGAATGGACTGCACTGACATGTTACAATAATAGCAGCTCGCCTCTGCATTAGTTCAATGTCTGTCACCAAGCCTACTCAATAAGGACTCCAGACACTGGAGCAGTACTCTAGAGTTGGTCGCACTAGCTTCTCGTAAGCGATTTCCCTTACAGAGGCATCAGATTTTTCCAGAAACCTTGCAACAAATCAAAGAGTTTTACATAAATGACAGCTCTATCAAGTTGGCTGTCACACTCTCTTCTTCCTCCTTTGTAGTATCTACATTTCTGTTTTCAGAGTGTATCGTCTGCTATGTACACACTGTAATTCAAATGGTTTGTAAGGGGTACTTTTGTGCAATACTAGTGTGCTAACAATTTTTGTACTGCTCGTCTCGTGCCTATATTATCTTCCTTAACAGATGGAAACTGATACAGGAACTGCAGTGCTGTCATTGCATCCGACACTACTCGCGAGTCGGCACCGCCGCTCTGCCTGTATTTGCCACCAGTCTCGGGCGCCGCAAAGGACGTAACTGTCCGAGGCGTCTCTTGGCACTGGCGGAGAGGCGGCCGCGATCCACCCACTCTCCAGAATCCTAAACCCTTAGTTGACGAGACCGCCTGCTCAACTTGCTGTCTGCGACGCTTTTGGCAGTACCATCCCGAATGACAATAGAGTTTGATAAAAAGTAGAGCAGACGCTCTTGTTTGTGCTCGATTCAACAGCCAAATAAAATATTTCATAGCGATCGTGTCATAGTATAGCCATCAGCATAGCCATTGCACACAATCTAATATGTTGTTCCGAAGTGTCATCAACTTGACCACATATTTTAAGGGAAAAAGGATAATAGCCCCAGCAATCGATCCCGCGCGATAATTTGGGACACAATCTGACAGTATCCGGTTATGACCCTCTGAAAGCAAAACTTTTAAATTTCGCGCACCGGTTGTTTGACACTCGCTCCGCCTCAATGGGGCCGCCTAAGGCCCGAGCGCCAAGTACAGGGTGTATCAAGAAGAATCACCAGATCTGACACGTCTACATTTCTGAAACTAATAGACATATACAAGGAGCTTTGTTTTTTGATGAACAGGAAACTCAAAAAGTATTTTTCGTGCCTTTTCATATTATTATTTAAACAATTAGACGCACTACCACCATCCAGTGTCGTCGCCAGTATGGGGCCCAGAGTCCAACTGATCTAGTACACAGCACTACCAACAGAGGGTGCTGTCGTCCGTTCTGTAATGTAACCCAAGATGGCGATCTGGGGTGGGGGCGAAATGGTGGGAAACAGTGTGGTCACCATGGGATCAGGAGTCCAACTGGCCTAGTACACAGTACCACCACCAGAGGGCGCTGTCGTCCGTTCCGTGACGTAATCCAAGATGGCGGCCATGACGTCAGCTGATGATGCAAGTACCATTATCCAAGATGAGGGATTTTGGTGGGAAACAGTGTGTTCACCATGAGGTCTGTACATAGTACAGAGTACAGCCACCAGAGAGCAATGTCATCCGTTCCGTCACATAACCCAAGATGCTGGGGGGGGGGGGGGGGGGGGGGGGGATGGAATGGAAGGAAACAGTGTGGTCACCATGAGGTATGGACGTAGTACACAATGCTGTCACCAGAGGGCGCTGTCATCCGTTCCCTTCCAAGATGGTGGGTGAAATTGGCGGGAAAAGGACTCTGCCTGTGCTGGTAATAAGTCTTTATTTTGCAGGCAGTGTCTCCACCACGAGACCTTGAGTCCAACTGACCTTGTACACACTACTGGCACCAGAGAGCGCTCTCATCTGTGACATAGCCCAAGACGACTGTCTGGAGGGGAAAATGATTCAGACTGCGCTGGGCTACTGGGGAGAGTAAGGAAGGAGTGTACTTTATTTATTTTGGAACAGTTTATTTACGGACGGATTTTGAGGGATAGAATATTTATCACACTGACACAAAATACTCGCCCTTATGTGCTTGGGGTCACAATACACAGTCTGCAGACCAGCAAACTACTCGTAAACAATGCAATAGACACGCTTGCTAATTGTAAACTGCCGAAATAATGCATTCCACAAATTAAGAACTATAAAAGCTCCACTAACTTCATCCGATATAGAACTCACCCAGGCACCGATGCTGGTGCGATGACGTATAGCTGCGGTGGGGGTCCAACGTGGAGAGAGAGATGTTGCAATGCTCCCCAGAATAGTACAGGGTACGTTCCTGCTAGCATTTTTAATGGAACAGCCCGTCCATCACTGAATTCACCCGTCAAACTGCTGCTGCTGCTGCTGTCCGTGTGGGACGATCCTATTAAATATATAGGTATTGTTACTGCAGCTACTATAACACGCCACACACACTGGATGATTTTAAATAAAATACAGTCACAACATAACGAAACTGGTAGAGTTTGGTCGTGCTGTGGAGAGTTTCCAAACTACAGTCTGAAGGTATTCATGAGCTCTACATTTAAACTCATCTGTCATAGTCATGGAATAGCTGATGAGTCTACGTTCCATTTCGACTGATTCATCATATTGCAGTCATGTACACGATCACTGTTAGTGATGTCAGTCAATCATTATGTGGTAACCAGAAACATGCCAGTGGACAGATGGGATGGAAAAGACACCATCGATGTACGCTAATAATAAGCATCACAGTTGATAGTGTGAACAATTTTAGCAATTTTACAGTAATTTCAACATCGACCAGTTATGCAACAGCATGTTTCCCAAATTCAGCATCACAGCTGAACCACCCCTTCTCCACTTTGCGAGTATCATTGCGAATTTGGATAGATGACTGTGCACTACGTCCATTCATTGTTAATTCTCGAACACATACACCATCAAAGTATATTATACAGCGCTCTACATATTTCTAACACCTCGAGCATAGCTGAAGAGCAAACACCTTTGGCTAAAGAAACGTGGAACGGTATCCAGCGACTGCAATGATTCCACACAGCATTCAGAAAGTCGATGAAATTATTCTTGGTGAGGGCAGGGTGACTACAGATGATATGGGCTGCGTTACCACCCTGAGTAAAGCCTTGTCTCCCAACTCTTGCAGCGTTTCGATTTGGAGGTAGAGAAGTTTCTTGAAAAACTCTGATTGGAAAAGAAAGATGGACTTATTTTTTTAAACCCGAATGAAAATGGTAGTCAGTGGAAAGACATCACGGAAACTCACCAAAGAAGTAAAAGTTCAAAAATGTGCGATTGGCTGGTGAAGCCATGGCTATAGTATTCTGGGATCAGAGGGATGCTCAATAAATCCTGTCCATGATGTCGCCCAACAAAAGCTATGGCGGTGTTGTTTTTTTGCATGGCAATGCAGGGCCACACACCAGTTGTCACATCATTGAAGAGATTGTGAGAATTGGGTGAGAAGTCTTGCCTCACTTGCCATACATCCCTGACCTGGCACCTTCAGACCTTCATCTGCTCGGTACTAAAAGACGCTCACCGTGGGATTCACTTTGAAGATGACGAGTCCATGAAAAAGTTCGAGCGTCAATAGCTTCGGAAGCATAACTGTGCATTTTGCCACACTGGAATAAATGCCTTTTTTAAAACATGGAGCAAAATTGTGGAAATGTACGAAGATTAAATTGAAAAGTCATAAATTAATCATCAGTGTTATGGTTTTCAACCATTGTAGTCGCATTTTAAATCCTTGTCAAATGAAAGAGATAATAGAATGCAATAAAAAATTAGGAGGCATTACTTTTTGTCTGACCCCTATAGTAAGGATGAGCAATATTAGGAGACTAATTGTGATCATTTCGTCTGTTTATTGCACTGATGCCATTTTTATATCAATGATTAATGAAAACCATGATAGCTGTATTACTGCAAAATTTATTGTGTAACGACCGGTTCCGTCATTAGATCATTGCAAGGTTCCCGAGTTGTGCCAATGTCATTACTTAATGTCAGAGATAAAGTCTGGAAACAGTGATCACAAACATTCTGCCGACCACCTGGTGGAAGCATGGCGAACAGACACTGCACATTGTGTACATTTTATGATGTTCTACGAACGAAACGAGCCATGACCATATAAATTGTGTAGTAATACAGCTGTGGTGGTTTTCGTTAATCATCTGTATTAGCATCAATCGGCTACGGTGCTCAACAGGAGCAGGTAATTAATACAGTTTCAACCAACGAAGCGTTTCGGCAAGTATTAAAAAAGGACTTACATCAGCAAATTTCAGTAATTATCCTCTGTCGGAAAATGTACCCCCTGCATGTTCCGACACATGAAAGGAATATCTTTATATCATTATACGTGGTATCTGAAGTCAAAATTGTTTCTACCTGTATAGTTATTTATGTCAGAGGAGCAGCTGAAACCGTAGCTAGAAGATCGAAAATTAATTTAAGACTCACTTTTTATACAAGTTAAGAGATAATATTGATTTGCCCTCGTTGCTACAAAAATTTAATAAATCCATTCACTTAAGAAACAGTTCCTTTTAAAACTTACAAAACAATACTGGTGAAGTGCAAACCATGCGAACAGCGTTTTCGCTTATTACCTCGAATTCACATCGTAACGTAAGGTTCTCTTAGCCAAACAGCAAGAGGTCACATGATTCTGCTAGAGGATCAATGCTTCAATGAAATTCCTGCTTTTACCATCCGTTTAACAATGTTCGTAAGTGCTAGATATATTCAAATATATCCCGTTTAAATTTTGGAGAAGGAGTTTCAACAAGTTCGACTGTTCTCAGTGTGTATCGGTGAGCGACATAGTGAATTTGCGTACGTTTTCAAGCTGTGTTTTCCTTACTGATTTCGGCACTGACTGCTCGGAAAGTCGAGATATAGTCTACGTTGTTCCCAAATATTTGGGTGTGTAAAAGTGTTAATAGTCTCAGATATTTCATCATATGTATGAAATATCATTATCTGCCGGCCGGGATGGCCGAGCGGTTCTAGGCGCTACAGTCTGGAACCGCGCGACCGCTCCGGTCGCAGGTTCGAATCCCGACTCGGGCATGGGTATGTGTGATGTCCTTAGGTTAGCTAGGTTTAAGTAGTTCTAAGTTCAAGGGGACTGATGACCTCAGAAGTTAAGTCCCATAGTGCTCAGAGCCGTTTGAACCATTTTTTATCGTTATCTGTCAGTTTCTAGGTGAGTTACAAGGATATCTTTTCTGATCAGTTTGCAATTACTTACGCTGATGAGCCGAAACATTTTGACCATCTGTCATAGCATGTTGATCCCCCTTTGCAAAGGCATACAATAGCTATTCAGGGTGGCATGGATTCGACAAGTGTTTGGTAGGTTTCCGGAGGTATGTGGCACCAGATATCACACAGTTACTGTAAATTAAGATCTGATGGTTTGTCGATGCGGAGCTCGCGCCCGGTAGCGTCGCCATATGTCTCCTAACAAGTTCGGATCGGATGAATTTGCTGGCCAGGACATCAAAGTGAGTTTGTTTTATTATGCTCCTCAAACCACTGTAGCCCTGATTCTGGTCTTGTGACACGGACAGTCATACTGCTGATGATGCTATGGCCATCGAGGAAGACATTTAAGATGAAGGAATACAGGTAGTCACATAGAGCACAGTTGTCATATTTCTTTCAGTTACTGCCACAGATCCCATAGATGGCCAGGTGAATGTCCCCGCAGCATAATACTGCCACCACCAACCCGCGTCTTTGGCGTGGTGCGTGTTTCGAGCAGCCGTTTGCCTATATGACGGCGTACCTGGAGATGACCGTCGTCCCGGTGTAACAAGAAACGTGACTCATCCGATCAGGAGACACGTTTACATTGATCCACGGTCCCGGGCTCACTGCAACCGTGATTGACGACGTCATTGGGTCAGCGTGGTAACACGTACGGGTCATCTGCTGCGGAGTCCGGTGTTCAACAATGTACGCTCAACGGTGTGCCTGCACTAGCGTTATACTCTATCGTCAGATCCACCACGTTTCACCACCTATCCTACTTTCAGAGCGAACGGGCTTGCCTCCAGCTTCCACGACCTGTGATGAGGCGTGGTCGTTCAACACTTTGTCTCCTACTCGGGGTTTCAGCGTTCTTCGACCACTTTTGGTACTGCCGTTTCAGAGATGCTCGTACCCGGGCGCCGGATCATAACTGTCGGCTCTTCGTCAAAGTCGCTTATTTCGTTTGCGGGTTTATTGCCCGTACCGTCGCTGGAATGATTCCCTATTTTCGTGTCACGTGCCTGCAGCGCCACAGGGTGGTATTACATGGTCGTTTTATGGAACGGATCTACAGCACGTGTAAATTCACCATATTCAAACTAGAGACCCGCCCTTGACCTGCGTAATTAATTGATCTCGAATGTACGAGTGATGCCCAGCAAAAAAATGGATCTGCATGCCATTGTGAAACAAGGAAATGCTTTAGAAGCAAACCGAACTCCGGGACGGCCAGGTGCTTCTTCAGAGAAGGGACCACGCTGGGTGGCAGTCACATAACGGCTACGAGCCGGCAGGGTCTTCTCTCTGCTCTGAGGCGCCACCGGACGAATTCCGCAAAAGGGAGAACATAGTCTAGGTAAGAGAACCTATGCTCGCAGAGACGCCTAGCTCGCAACGAAAAAGGCGGTAAAGTAAGCCGTCCTTGACAGAAATCGTCGTACAGAACATAAGACAATTCATCTGACACTTCTCGCCTCCTACTTACCTCGCAAAGTTTCTTTCTCTGCTGATCTTCAACTTATGACGCCATGTTAGAAGGAAGGACGATGGTGCTACAGCTACCATATGCTGAGATTTAACTGCGTCGGCATGAGATCTAGGATGAGTCATAACGGTTCACAGCTTTAATATCGTAGAACGTCACTCTAAGATTTATTTTGTAAATCATGAAAAGTTTGCATCCAAATTCCTCAAAAGGTGTCAGCTACTATCTTCCATAATTCTCGTGTTCCCTTCAGCAGTCTATCCTTTACTAACTCATTTAACAAAGAGCACTCTGTACTTACGTGATTTATTTTCAGTTTTCCCCCGACCCCTGTTTATTTATTTACACGTCAAGTTCCGCAGGACCAAAGTAAGGAGCAAATCCCTAAGGTCATGGAACGTGTCAATACATGAAATTATAAAATAAAAGTAGTAACAGATAACAATAAAATGTTTATGAACCCAAAAAAGTAAAGCCATAAGTTTAAGTAAACGCAATCAACAATATAACATAGGAATCAACTTAATTTTTCGAGGAATTCCTCAACAGAATAGGAGTGACCCATGAGGAAACCCTTCAGTTTCGATTTAAAAGCACGTGGATTTGAATTCTTGTGATAGGTTATTGAAAATAGCCTCAGCAGAATACTGTACACCTTCCTGCACAAGACTTAAGGAAGTCTGAACCAAATACAGGTTGGATTTCTGCCGAGTATTAACAGAGTGAAAGTTGCTTATTCTTGGGGATAAGCTGATATTGTTAACAACAAACGACAGTAAAGAATGTATACACTGAAAGGCCAATGTCAAAATACGCAGAACAGAGTCGACAAGAGGTTCGCGAACTTAAACCACTTACTGCCCGAACCGCCCGTTTCTGAGCCAAAAATATTCTTTTAGAATGGAAAGAGTTACCCCAAAACATAATATCATACGACATAAGCGAATGAAAGTAAGCAAAGTAGACTAATTTTCGTGTTCAATAATCACTTACTTCAGATACCGTTCGAATAGTAAAAATGGCAGCATTAAGTCTTCGAACAAGATCCTGAACGTGGGCTTTCCACGACAGTTAACTATCTATCTGAACACCTAGATATTAGAAGTGTTCAGTTTTACTAATCATATGCCCATTCTGTGAAATTAAAACATCTAGTTTTGCTGAATTGTGTGTCAGAAACTGTAAAAACTGTGTCTTATTGTGATTTAGCGTTAGTTTGTTTTCTACAGACCATGAATTTAGATCATTAACTGCACTATTTGAAACCGAGCCAGTGTTGCACACAACATCCTTTACTACCAAGCTAGTTTCATCAGTAAACACAGATATTTTAGAGTTACCCGTAATACTAGATGACATACCATTTATATGAATAAGGAACAGGAATGGCCCCAACACTGATCCCTGGGATACCCCCCTTTTCACCATATTACACTCAGACCCCACATCATAGCCATCCTCAGCACTGTGAATAATGACTTATTGTTGCCTATTGTTAAAGTAAGAGGTGAACCAATTGTGAGGCACTCTCCGTATTCCGTAATGGTCCAACTTCTCGAGCAATAATTTGTGATCGATTCGGGTTCGCACAGGTTGTCTTATCGAGATGTTGCCACATGATGCCTTTATGAAATATTATTCAGAATGTAGGATGGCTATAATTTCGCACCTTTCAAGCACTCATCTACATACTTTGTCGTGATTTACAACTGCAATTAGGTATAATTTGGTAAGTTGTATATCGTATATATGAATATTTAAAGAAGACTGACATTGTCACGTACACCTTGTAAATAGTTGTTAACGCTTATTGCATGAAAGGTGACAGAGTGTCTTTATTATTAAAAAGGCGTAATGAATGATTGCCTATACTAGCAGAGGTTGGAACGCCAGAGGAAATGAAACGGCAGGCGTAACTCAAGCCCTGGGTGGAAAAGGCTGCAGAAGTGAGTTGGTCCTGCTTCACACAGGAAGTGCCAATACGGACGGTCTGGGCAACTGAGCGCGGAAGCACAATACAGCGGTGGCCGGCCAGTCTTGTAGTGGGGCCGGACGGATAACAGGACAATACTTCAGAAACTCTGGAAATCTTGGATACAGCAGAGAGGAACAAGGAAGCGTTATCTCGGAAATCGCAGGCTGGGTTATTTCCGAGGATTTTTACTCTGTGAAGTGTACCATTGTATGAGTATAGGTATTTCCTCACAAAATTACCGCGCTGGACGACAAAAGACTAACATTTGGTTGGCTGGCGTTCGGAAGAATCTGTAGAGAGGGAAAATATTTTGTGGTTTCGAGAATATGATTCGCCTTCTGAGTTACGAGGGAGAGAAGCCGAGCTTTGCTGGGAAGCCAGCAGTGGAGAGAAGAGGTCTCCCACTTTGAGCTCACGAGTTTGACGGTCGCTCAGTATCAGACGGACTTGCTGTCTTTACTCTCAGGAGATTTTGTAGTTAGAATGGTTAGGCACTGTACTGTTGCGAACTTATACGATTCTTGACTTCGCCTCCGGGTAGGGAGTCGTAATTAAGTATGCAGCATTCAGTGACTGAGAACACTTCTTCTGCCTATACTCACGTTGAGACGTTACCTGTACTCCATCCTTGTGGCTGGGAGTACGCGTTTCTCATTTGTAGAACACAGAGAGGAGATGACAGTGTTAGAGTATACCAGTCAGAGGACGGCCTTCTGCCGTCCTTGTGTTTGAAAGAGTTTATTTTGTGGCTGGAGTTCTTCCATCGTCGCAGACGTGTACGAGAACCGTCACTCCGATGCACCGGACGCAGTACATACGGAGATATTGTTAACTGTCAAATCTTCATTTTCGCATTCAGTTTTTCCGTTGCGCACATTCATTTTACACCCACCTGGAGTAGCCTCATGGAAGAATTAAACATTTTTGTCATAGGGTTCAGAATATCACAATTGTGAGTACATATATCAATTGGTTACTAATACAATTTCGTTCACTTAGAAACCACCTACAGTGGCATTCATTCCCGGGGCAGGCAGTTGTTATAATGTAGCTCTGCAGGCCTTAGTGGCCTGTGTCACTGAAGGTGAAATCTGGGTTCTTAGGTCGCATCATATTTCTTGTGTATGATCGGCGTTTCGACTCCTCTTCTGAAATCTACTTCAGGATCTTGTGGTGTCCACAGTTAACTGAACACTGTTAAAGACCAGTGTCGCAAGTGAGTTGTCTCTCACTTGTGCCGAAGAAATGGGATTATTGGGTAAAACTGCTGTGGCTGTCATTGGTGGGCCACAGTCACCGAAGCGTGAAATCGACTCTAGCGGTACATTAGGAGAACTGCAGCCATGACACTGACTTTCAAAAACTTACGTATTATGGGTAAGGAAATCAACATTTATGGAAGAAAAATCCCAGAAGTGACTGAGATTTCTAGGAAGGAATGTAACTTCACTATAGAGAACAGCTATAGGCTTCCGGCTTCGTGGCTTCCCGCCATGAAAGAAGTGAATAGGTATCCTTCTCTGTGGGGAATAATAGTTTTTATAAAAATTCCCCCACTGTTGTTCTGTCTGTTCCGCATCTATATAACGACGATGGCCCACTAGTATCTCTTCTTCAGCATAAGCCCAGGAAAAATCCCTTTCTGTCCAATGACGATAGCCCACCAACGGTACCCACAGGAATTTTACCCAATAATTCCACTTCTTCAGCAGAAGTGCGCTACAACACCCTTTTATGAGTACCATGACACTGGTCTTTGTCAGTGTTCAGTTAACCGTGGACAACGCAAGTTCGTGAAGTAGATCCCAGCAGACGTGTCGGAACGTCGACCATACAGAAGAAATACGAGGTGCGTGAGAAAAGTAATAAGAATGACAATAATGCAAGCAACGCTGTGTTGTTCTACTTGTATAACCCCTTGTGTTCACCCTTTCCAGACGCTCAATCCGAGTTTCAGGCCCGTACAGCCATTACGTGATTTTTGACAACGGCAACAGTGAAGTTGTGTTTTTCTTGTGTGTTCCGAAAGTGGAACAGCAACGTTATGTCATCATGTTTTGTGTTAAACTTAGGGAATCCGCGAGTGTGACCTTTTGAAAAGTTGAAACAGGCCTACGGGGAACATTCCTCAGCAGGACGCAAGTTTTTTGCTGGACAAAACCATTTTTGGAAGATCGCGAATACGTTGAACCTCGTCAGGGAGACCTTCAACATCAAAAACGTGTGCTTGCTCTTATGAGATCAAACAGCCATTTAACAAGCTGAACAGAAGAACAATCGAAGAAACATGCTGTTAGATCTTTTGAGAAGATTGGCAATGACGACGTATGGTTCAGTCGTGTGATCACAGGTGATGAATCCTGGAATTTTTTTAGCGCGATCCTGAGACAAAGTGGCAAAGTGAGGAGTAGCAAACTGAGACATCTCCTCGACCGAAAAAGCTCGAATGAGCAAATTAGAGATCGAAACAATGCTGATATGCTTTTTTGACAGTAGGTTAGCGTGCATAAAGAATTTGTTCCTCGAGGAAGAACTATCAGAGATGTCCTCGAATGCCTCAGGCATAGGGTGAAACGAGTGAAGCCGGACACTGCAGACAAGTGGATGCTCCATGTCACACGGCCACTTCCATCAGGGAATTGTTGATCTCAAAAGTACACTACTGCCCATTAAAATTGCTACACCACGAGAATGACGTGCTACAGACGCGAAATTTAACCGTCAGGAAGAAGATGTTGTGACATGCAAATGATTTTAGCTTTTCAGAGCATTCACACAAGGTTGGCTCCGGTGACGACACCTACAGCGTGCTGACACGAGGAAAGTTTCCAACCGATTTCTCATACACAAACAGCAGTTGACCGGCGTTGCCTGGTGAAACGTTGTTGTGATCCCTCGTGTAAGGAGGAGAAATGGGTACCATCACGTTTCCGACTTTGATAAAGGTCGGATTGTAGCCTATCGCGATTGCGGCTTATCGCGTCGCGATATTGCTGCTCGCGTTGGTCGAGATCCAATGACTGTTAGCAGAATATGGAATCGGTGGGTTCAGGATGGTAACAAGGAACGCTGTGCTGGATCCCAACGGCCTCGTATCACTAGCAGTCGAGATGACAGGCATCTTATCCGCAAGGCAGCAACGGATCGTGCAGCCACGTCTCGATCCCTGAGTCAACAGATGGGGACGTTTGCAAGACAACAATCATCTATACGAACAGTTCGACGACGTTTGCAGCAGCATGGACTATCGGCTCGGAGACCATGGCTGCGGTTACCCTTGACGCTGCATCACAGACAGGAGCGCCTGCGATGGTGTACTCTACGACGAACCTCGCTGCACGAATGGCAAAACGTCATTTTTTCAGATGAATCCAGTTTCTGTTTACAGCATCATAATGGTCGGATCCGTGTTTGGCGACATCGCGGTGAACGCACATTGGAAGCGTGTATTCATCATCGCCATACTGGCGTATCACCCGGCGTGATGGTATGGGGTGCCATTGATTACACTTCTCGGTCACCTCTTGTTCGCATTGACGGCACTTTGAACAGTGGACATTAAATTTCAGATGTGTTACCGCCCGTGGCTCTACCCTTCATTCGATCCCTGCGAAACCTTACATTTCAGCAGGATAATGCACGACCGCATGTTGCAGGTCGTGTACGGACCTATATGGATACAGAAAATGTTCGACTGCTGCCCTGGCCAGCACACTCTCCAGATCTCTCACCAATTGAAAACGTCTGTTCAATGGTGGCCGAGCAACTGGCTCGTCACAATACGCCAGTTACTACTCTTGATGAACTGTGGTATCGTGTTGAAGCTGCATGGACAGCTGTACCTGTACACGCCATCCAAGCTCTGTTTGGCTCAATGCCCAGACGTATGAAGGCCGCTATTACGGCCAGAGGTGGTTGTTCTGGGTACTGATTTCTCAGGATGTATGCACCCAAATTGCGTGATAATGTAATGATAATGTAATCACATGTCAGTTCTAGTATAATGTATTTGTCCAATGAATACCCGTTTATGATCTGCATTTATTCTTGGTGCAGCAATTTTAATGGCCAGTAGTGTTATTCCTGTTGTTCGACAGCCCCTCTATTCACCTGATGTGAGTGCTTTTCCCGAATTGAAAAATGTCTTAAAAAGACGATATTTTTGGGACTCTGGAGAACACTCGAAAGAGTGTGACCGATATGTTAGAGACATTACCAGGTGAAGCCTTTCAGCGTGCTACCGAGACAGGAATAGCGGCTCTGTCGGAGTATAGGTGACAAAGGAACTACTTTCAAGAGCACATTACTGTTGTTTGAGAAAAAGATAAAAAATCGGTCTCATTACTTTTCTTACACACCTCGTATGATGGAGCCTAACAATCCAGGAGATTTTACCTCCAGTTGTCGTAGCGTTTTGGCTCATCAGAGTATTTTGCTGGCACATTAAAACTGTGTGGTGGTCTGGAACTCTAAAATAAATCGTCACTCCTGCTAACTATCTCTTCTAGCTCAAGTCGGGCTGCGCATCCAGTAGGAAGCGCACTTTCGGTGCCTCGGTCGCCTCCGTGTGTCCGGTCAGATGTGAGGAGCCCCACGCGAGCCGCAGTGCAGCCGCCGCCCGGCCCCCGCTCACCCCTTCCCAGCCGCCGCCGCCGCCGGATTTGCATTTCCCATTACGCGGCGGACGCCCGGGAAACGCGCACTTGATGAAACAATTTGCGACGCACACATGTCCGGTTCCCCGCAAAACCAGCACCGCCACCGCGAGCGCTCATCCGCCAGCTTTTAATTGCGAATTGCTCCAGCACGAAAGACGTCACCACTCTCCGTTTGCTCCTCTGTCTGTCATCCCGAACTACCTATTTGCTCCGGAAAGGTTAATTATAATTCACTGTTCAGACGATATTATCGGTACAGTTGCTATTACTATTGGATAAGATCGTATAAATGTCCCATTCATACAATGCTTTGTTGACGTCATTGTCCTCCATAATAGTAAGAAGTTGAAATTTTTGTCTCGAAAAGAAATTACTTAGAATCTGAGAGAAACGTAAAAAAATTATTTATTTGTGGTGTCACCGCCAGACACCACACTTGCTAGGTGGTAGCCTTTAAATCGGCCTCGGTCCGGTAGTATACGTCGGACCCGCGTGTCGCCACTATCAGTGATTGCAGACCGAGCGCCGCCACACGGCAGGTCTAGAGAGACTTCCTAGCACTCGCCCCAGTTGTACAGCCGACTTTGTTAGCGATGGTTCACTGACAAAATACGCTCTCATTTGCCGACACGATAGTTAGCATAGCCTTCCAGCTACGTCATTTGCTACGACCTAGCAAGGCGCCATTACCAGTTACTATTGATACTGTAAAACATGTACCGTCAAGAGCGATGTTCACCAATTATGGATTAAATGTAAGTATTCCAGCAGCTACGTACGTTTTTTGTTAATCTCATTTCCTTGACCCGTTCCAGACCTCACGCCAGTCTGCGTGAGCTAAAACGCGTGCCTTTCGGCTTCCTCTATTCATACGGGTTGGCTCTCCTGCCAATCCACAACATATTTATTTGTACTTAGAACACTTACGAAAACAGTATCGGTCATGTCATTTTTATAAAGTAGGAAAAATTAGGCGAAGATAGGGCGGGAAGCCGACCATGGCTTAATTAGTGGAACCAACCCAGCATTGTCCGCCCCCGGTAGCTGAGTGGTGCCGGCATGGTAACTCAGCGTGTTCGGTCAGAGGGTTAGCTGCCCTCTGTAATAAAAAAAACTGAGTTAATGGGTCAACGACGAACTGAAACGGCTGTCTTGCGACGTCCACACCGAGCAGATGAAACGAACGAAAACGAACAAAATGAGATAAAAAAAAAGTGGTCAGCGGGACGGACTGTCAATCCTAAGGGCTCGGGTTCGATTCCCGGCTGGGTCGGAGATTTTTCTCCGCTCAGGGACTAGGTGTTATGTTGTCCTCATCATCATCATTTCATCCCCATCGACTCGCAAGTCGCGGAAGTGGCGTCAAATCGAAAGACTTGCACCAGGCGAGCGGTCTACCCGACGGGAGGCCCTCGTCACGCGCCATTATTATTACCATCCCAGAATTCACCTTAACAATGAGGGAAACCCAGGTCCCTGGATGCCCAGTCAGACAGGGTACGAATCGCGCTCCTCCCGATTGTGAGTACAGAGCATTAACATTGTCTTAGCCGCTTCTCTCGGTACATGATTACAAACCAAAAATGCTACCTTATCTACAGGGCTCTGAAAAGCTCGTAAAGGTGCTGCCGGGTAGGTTGCACCTTTTCCGAGTTATTTAACATTGAAGTTAGCCAATCAGGTCTTCGCGAGTGCAAATTCAAGAAACTGCAAGCGCTAAAATGCACTAATACTCAAACATATGTGATCTGTGAATTACCATATAGTCAGATGTGTCTTTTTTTCTGAGGAGATAAATTTAAGCTGCGTGAGCAAAAGCTACGTTTGTTCGGCTTGAAGAAACCAAACGAAGAACACATTTGGCGACACTGTCTTTGGCAGGCTGTTTGTATTTGCGATCGCAACTACCGGATTGGCTAACTTCGGTGCTAAATAGCTCGGAAATGGCACAACGGATCGAATTTTTTCTTATCACTTACTTCTCAGCACAGTCTTCTCTGCAACACCCTTACAAACATTTCAGACTGTTTCTGACCAGCCTGTACAAAGAGATTACAACATGCTGAAGTATAACCAGTGACGTAATTAGAAAAGGAATCTTTGTTATATTATCTCTCCTAAAAAAAATGTAAACACGAAAGCACATGGTATAACACTACTGGAAAGTGTAAACACATGACCACACGGGCGTCTGGCAACACTACCTCCGTCATAGTTAATCTTGCGACAGATTCCTTCTCTGAGGAGGTGTATCTCACTCCATCTGAAACAGATAAAACAGAAAACCAACAACGGAAACATTCTTTTGCAAACACAGCATGATGGTGCATCTGTTAACAGATTGCAAAGCAGTCCATAATAAAGGGCGGCCTATTGTTTCTGCAAGTTAATGTTTTAATTTACCTTGTAGAATTACTTCTCAATATGAAATGATTTTAACTCTGCTCTGAAAGCCGTTTCCTCCTCCAAACTTGTTGTGTATGTTGTGTACAACCACAATGTCTGTTATTCAAATCACGATGGATTTATGTTATAACTTTCGGTAAACTCTCTATCATCTGTGCTTCTACGACTCGTAGCTGTATATGTCATCGCTACAAATTCCTGCAGTGTAGTGCACATGATTTCCAACTCCTCCTGTTCTTTTCATACAGTTTCACACTTCTGCGTGCCGGTTATCGGCAGATCTAGAACCCAGCCCAAGTCCATTGATAATATCGGCACAAACCTATTTACTTCTACCCACAGGTTTACAATCAACTTACCTGTAACTATTTCTGCTTATTTTGTTGTATCTGTTTTCTCTTCATCCCTCCTTCCGACATAAGAAACCTATGACTGAAGTTTCATATATTCTGTTTTCATACTTAATTGGAGTAACTTTTTCCCTCCAACACCTAACCGTTTAAATAAAGAAACAACACTTTCAAATTGTTCACTAAAATTATATGGAAAAGAGCACAACCAAAGTTAATCAGGTACTGAACGATGAATGTTTCGGCTCCCGAATAGGTAAATGTACCAGAAGATCAATGCAGAAATTGCGCTGAGCAGTAATATCATTAACTGTCGTAGAATAAGATGCTTCCTTGTGAATCTCATGAAAGCATTCGATAACAAAGTGTGGAATATGATTGAGGTAACATAAAATTCGAGACGCAAAGAAAGGATTAAGAGAAGATTCATGACCATACAGCCACTCACAATTTATATGTATTAGAAAGAACTGTCAGTTTTGATACAAAATTTTAACCCATTTATTACAAAAGAGGAGTAATTTTTTATGAAAGTTATATATATATATATATATATATATATATATATATATATATATATATATATAAACTTTCATAAAACTTGTATGTATATATACTGCACTCTATGTATCCCAAATGTCTCCTGACAAACTCGTTATTTGGGGTCCATCCTCTGGGCAATTCCATTCTTATTTCGGCTCTCCTCCCTCGGATTCGCCGCCCAGCATTTGATCTAGGGTTGATAGTCTCCTACGCCTCACCCCCTCTTTTCCTTACATAATACTCACAAAATTTGCTGTACTCTCAGGATCTAGATTTTACTATGGCTGGCTGTGTGGAGACTCCTAATTCGTTTAGAACTGTGTCTGTCGGTCTATACACCTTAACGCTTGTTGATCGCAAAAAAGTGGTGACACAAAATGGCGTATGACACTCGGTTGATTTAGTGTCCGATCTGTTCTGTCTGTCTTTTTGGGACATCCAAATGTTATATGATTTATATATTCTGCCTTTCTACAAGTAGAGAGAGGTTTTCAAATAACCCCAGGCGATGTAAGTCTTTTTTAATAAAAAAAGGTCGTGATTCAATTTCATTCGCCCAATGGTTGTTTAAAATCTTACTGAGGCAGCGTGTTTCACATACCAGTGGGCTGTCGGGATCACAGGGTTTATTGCTCTATGATTTTTCCGTTGGTTCTTCTTCTCGATACCTCGACCCAGCACATCGTCCTTTTGGTCGTAATATGAAGTCTGTGTGCCGTACCGTGGGATGACTTGGCATTCCTGAAGCTGCGCTTTGTTTATCCAGTTGGTCAGCGAGTTCATTACTGCGAAGCCCGCTGTTGCTTTTGACCCAGATTAATGCGACTTATTTTTCCTGATTTTGTAACCTACTGACGTCCTGCAATTTCAAAAACGCACAGGGTTCTTGTGTCGGAATATAAAGTGGTTTTTCAAAATCATATCTCCTGCTCGGGAGGACGACGGTTCAATCCCGTCTCCGGCCATCCTGATTTAGGTTTTCCGTGATTTCTCTAAATCGCTTCAGGCAAATGCCGGGATGGTTCCTTTGAAAGGGCACGGCCGATTTCCTTCCCCATCCTTCCCTTACCCGAGCTTGCGCTCCGTCTCTAATGGCCTCGTTGTCGACGGGACGTTAAACACTAATCTCCTCCTCCTCCTGCTCGGGAGTTTGTTAAAATACTAAATTCGCCCTGAATGTAGTTTCCTGGGCTCTTAAGTGCTTCTAAAATGGCTACTAGCTCTGCTGTCACAATAGATGTTTCCACAGGTAATTCGTAACGTTCCCAAGCTTGTGTTGTCTGGTTTACGAATACACATCCGGTGCCTTTTACATCCTTGGTTCCATCTGGGTGTAGTACTTTGATGTATGTCATGCTGTGTAGTCTTGGTATGCTCTGAAAGGTTGTGTTAGGTATCATTCAGACGATTTACTTTTATTTGTCTTCGGGATATACAGTAAAGAGCCAAAGAAAGAAGTACAGCTTCCTAATATCGTATAGGGCCCCCCGCGAGCACTCAGAAGTGCCGCAACAAGGAGTGGCATGGAGTCGACTAATTTCTGAAATAGTGCTGGAGGGAACTGACACCATGAATCCTGCAGGATTAATCCGTAAGGGTACGAGAGGCTGGAGATCTCTTCTGAATAGTACGTTCAAGGCATCCCAGATATCCTCAATAATGTTCATGTCTGGGGAGTTTGGTGGCCTGCGGAAGTGCTTAAACCCAGAAGCGTGTTCCTGGAACCGTTCTGTAGCGTCGGAATGCACAATGGACATGAATGGATGCAGGTGATCAGACGTGATGCTTACGTACGTGTCACCTGACAGAATCGTTCAAATGGTTCAAAAGGCTTTGAGCACTAAGGGACTTAACATCATCAGTCCCCTAGAACTTAGAACTACTTAAACCTAACTAACCCAAGGACATCACTCACATCCATGCCCGAGGCAGGATTCGAGCCAGCGACCGTAGTGCTGGCGCGGTTCCAAACTGAAGCGCCTAGAACCGCTCGGCCACACCGGCCGGCTGTCAGAATCGTATCTAGTCGTATCAGGCGTCCCATTTCACTCCAACTGAGCACGCCCAACACCATTACAGAGCCTCCACCAGCTTGAAGTCCCCTGCTGACATGCAGGGCCCATGGATCCGTGAGGTTGTCTCCATACCCATACCCACACCCACACCCGTACACGTCAATTTTAAACGAGACTCGTATGACCAGGCAACATGTTCCCAGTCAACCACAGTCCAACGACTGTGTTGACAGGCCCAGGCGAGGCGTAAGGCTTTGTGTCGCGCAGTCAGCAAGGGCACACGAGTGGGCCTTCGGCTCTGAAAGCCCAAATCGATGATGTTTCGTTGAATGGTTCGCACCCTGACACTTGTTGATGGCCCAGTATTGAAATCTGCTGCAATTTGCGGAAAGGTTGCTCTTCTGTCACGATGAACGACCCTCTTCAGTCGTCGTTGGTCCCGTTCTCGCAGGATCTTTTTCCGGCCGCTCTGAGCAGTATGGGACTGAACATCGGAGGTCATCAGTCCCATAGGACTTAGAACTACTTAAACCTAACTAACCTAAGGACATCACACACATCCATGCCCGAGGCAGGATTCGAACCTGCTATCGTAGCAGCAGCGTGGTTCCGGACTGAAGCGCCTAGAACCGCTCGGCCACAGGGGCCGCCTAAACATTGTATAGCTTGTTACTGCGTCGTGTGAATCCTCAATTACTTCCATATTGTCTTCCACGTACTTCTTATATGGCTCCCAGCCAGCTCTCCATGCATTCCACATATAACGAGTTTCGTTATACCATTTCTGGCCGTGGAAGTTTATTAGCAGCAGTGGGTGAGCCGATCCTAGTGGGACTTGTAGTATAGGCCGTATCATGGTACGAGCCAATTCGACTGATTAGGTAGGTCAGCTGCTGCCTTTCCTTAACTAGGCGTAGCCACCATTCATCATTACGAAATTCTCTTCATCGATGATTTCCAGGAGCATATTCCTTTCTCTATCTGCCGGTCTACAAGCCCGTGCCGCGTGGCGTTCGATAATGTCTCGCGGAGTTACATTACAGCCGTCCTCTAGATGTACTATATTGAAAATCGTATACTTACTTATCGGTACGTTGAGAGCTCTGTATGCTGAAATAACTAACGTTGTTCTACTGGTAGAGGTTACTTCAATAGCCCACGCCTCAATTCTCGTGACCCTGTTATTTATTTCGCCCCGTTTTGCAATGTACCTCATTGCGGATAAGGATTGATTTACCACCTTAACTGTCCTCTATATCAACTCATCAGCTCGTACAAGTTGATAGGATGGTGAAATTTTCATATTTCATTAATGGCACACAATATAACGTCATTACTTTGCCCCCTACGGTTTAGTGGAACCGTTACATTGCTTCTAATAGACCTACCGTTCCACTACAAGATATCCAATGGTAGGTCACGAAATGCAACACATGTCACATGTTAATCAGTCAGACATATTTCAAGTAAGCAAACCCTTAGGCAGTGGCGTGGAACAGAAAATGATTATGCAGAATCCTACTCCGAGTAAAGACAGTCCTTACGTTGTAATCATCTAAGGAAAAACCAGCAAGATAGGAAATATCCATCCTACAGCCACTGGAAAGTTGTTTCACGAACATATGCCTGAAGTAAGTGCGCAGATTTTGAATATTACACCAGTGAGAAGAAATAGTCTAAAGAAGTGGGAACGGTCAAGGCAGCAAACAGAGTAGTTCAGTCTCGACATTGGTCGATCGTCAGCTAGAACCGTATAGCAAATCACCTACTCTATAACCGGGAAGTGATACTTGCAGTGCTTGTATATCTTAACACTGACGAGCTAATACATCCCAGTGCATATACATTTACGGTAAGCCATTTTCAGAGGAACCCTACGTGCTGCCTGTGTGCATATGCTATCACCGTTTATCTTTTCGAGACTTAGGAAGACAATGTCGCAGCAAACCCCGATGCGACATATCTGTTTGCCACAGATCATTAGACTATGAATCAGATGGAATCACTTATGATAGCTGTAACGATGCATACCATGTAACAGGCAAAGCGTGCCGTAAGTATATAGTAAGGCGACGACCCCATTAATTTGCTGCACGAAGTGACACTTCAATTAAAGAAGCGATAGACGTACTGGAAAATAGACCTCATACAGAAATCGTTACACCTCAACAGAACTGCGCACCCACATTGACGAACAGCTCGTATGTAGTTCTTAGTACAACCCAGGAAGGATTTCTTCCCCTCCCCAGGAAAATAAATCCACTGGTAACACACAGAACAGCCATTACGTCGGAAGCCAATAAGCGCACCTTCTCATTCACGCAGTCGGGAAATGCTGCATTACAGTGCGAAATTACCATGCGCGGGCAGTAAATACGCAGTAAGATACAAACCTACAGTATGCTACGTCACGACTCAGTGAACTATGATGCACTATGCGAACACTTGGACAACCACAGGGGCTACCCGGAGTGCAGTTAGAATCAACCATACCGTCGTCAGCGAACAATGTTCAAATGTGTGTGAATTCCTAAGGGACCAAACTGCTTAGGTCATCGGTCCCTAGACTTACACACTACTTAAACTAACGTATGCTAAGAACAACACACACACCCATGGCCGGGGGAGGACTCGAACCTCCCATCGGAGGAGCCACGCAGTCCGTGACATAACGCCTCAAACCGCGCGGCCAGCAAACAAGATGTGAGGGCTAAGAGATAGCAAACAACTTTCCCAAACACTGGTTAATCTTACAAGTCGAATAGAATCACGATCATGAAGGCCGTTTATACTCGTTTGCTTGTACTGTACAATACTTCCCATTACTCTCTTTTTAATCACAATGAGTGATTCTTCTTCAAAGAACGGTAGTTCAGATACGCACTGATTCAATTTATGTGCCAGATCATTACCGTCATATTTCAGTAGTTGTGAGGGCAAAGGTATGTTGAATTTTAAATCAAAAATATTTTCTTCAGCAAAACGTTCTCTCATGTCAGTCGTAACATGGTCCAGTGTTGGAATATAAACAGTCCTTTTCCAACATGTCATGGCATCATCATTATGCTCACAGTTTTCCCTGTGTCTTTGTCTGCCTGTCAGGCGTGGAACACTCATCTCCACGTCCACCTCTTCTGTCGAGCTAGGGTCTTGTAAGATTTTGCTGACTGGGTATGTTATGCTCATAATGTCACTCAGTGTAAGCAGAGTGATAATAAACTCGCAATTAGAGAGAGCTCGGAGAATATTGGCTTTGGCAGTTGATGTTCTATCCCTCCAACACTGTATTTCCTTAAGAACTTCTCAAACTGTTCCGAGATCAGCTGCGAATTGAATAACAACCCCGCAAGGAGGGGTGCGGTCCCCCCAAAAAATGGTTCAAATGGTTCTGAGCACTATGGGACTTAACATCTGTGGTCATCAGTCCCCTAGAACTTAGAACTACTTAAACCTAACTAACCTAAGGACATCACACACATCCATGCCCGAGGCAGGATTCGAACCTGCGACCGTAGCAGTCGCGCGGTTCCGGACTGAGCGCCTAGAACCGCTAGACCACCGCGGCCGGCAGGGGTCCCCCCCCCCCCCCTCCCCCCATATGTATCCACCACTGGTTGGTAGCGGCTGTGGCACTTTTTGAAGAGAAAAAGGATTTTGTTGCTGCAATGCGTGGTATTCCATTGTCGGCAAGACGTAATACAAGAAGAATCGAAATTTTTGGCTGCTGACAATAAAAATACCTTGCTCAAACTTCTGCAGAAGGTGCCTTTCTACGCCATAGCACTAGATGAATCATGCCACGTTGTTGATAAAGAACAAATGTCCGTTTTCGAACGATTTTTTTTTACATTGAAAGTAAAGAAGTTAGGGAAGAATTGCTAACTGTATTCCCGTTGAAAGGCAAGACTCCCGGAGAAGATTTATTCAAGACTTTTGATGACTTCATGAAAAAATCAAATATTAGTTATGATAATATGATGTCTCTTTCAACTGCAGGAGTTCCAGCGATGATCGGCAAAAAAAAAAAAAAGGACTAGTAAACACAATGAAAGATAAGAATGCTGGGCTGCTATCTTATCAGTGCATAATTCACCAGGCAGCCCTTTTTGAAAAACTTAGTGTGACTCTGAAAGAAGCAATGGACAGGTTGATCAACTTGATTAATTTTATGAAGCCTCATTCTGCTCTTCAGCGCAGACAGTTCAAAGTGTTTCTTTCTGAGTGTGATTTGACGCATTCTGAGTGACTGCAGTACAGCAATGTTCGTTGGCTAAGTGAACGGCAAGTGACTGGATGTTTTGGCAAATATAAGAAGTAGTAACATCCTTCTTAGAAAATCTGAACTCGTAAGAAGCAAGTCAATTTTTTTTCACTTTCCAGCAGTTTTTGAATATAGAAATAAATCTGAAATAGACCGTTCAGTATTCTCAAATTTTATGTTAGATTTTAAGAAGGAATTTGGAGCAAGATTCCAAGACTGTTCAGGGATAGAAAAGCTGTCGTAATTCTTAAAATCGCCTTTTGAAGTTTCTCCAGCTGTAGAATGGACGGATATGGCTGCAACGTTGTTCTGCCTTTCAAAGCTTTTACTCCAAGTGGAGATAACAGACACGCAGGAAGACATTTCTTTGCAAACGTATAAAACTGCATCCGCCTAAGAATTTTGGAGTAAACACTTCCCAGAAAAACATGGAAATTACAAAAAAAAAAAAGAAAAAAAATCAGCCATATATCTGGCTACCATGTTTGGCTCCACATATATTTGTGAAATTTCCTTTTAAAAAATGAATTTATTGAAGAAAAAGTGTCAGTCAAGATTAACGGCCGCCCATCTTGAAGACACTATCCGCATAACCTGCTTCCATATGAATCTAACTTGAAGAAACTAGCTCAAGACCGCAAATTAAATTCTCCCATTGATTTGTTAATATAAATATGCCTATCTATTGTATTTTATATTTTGTGAGATCGGCGTATCACAATCAAGGTGGAGGTGGGAAAGTGAAAACAAGTCACTCATCAGGTTTCAAAATTGACAAAGGTCACGTGCCGCTTGGTTTTGCGACTGCTTACACCCATTCAGAAAGTCTCCCAAAGCAAGGCAGCAGCGAAAATGTTGCAGCTGTGCCAGGCCTTTGATATTTTCACCCGCCTAATCACCATGGACGAATGCTGGGGGTATCACTATGACTACAAGATAAAGGATGAAGCAGTGCAGTAGAAACAAGGGTATATCTATCCCAATCCATAACTGTGTTCTCACACATGCCGTCGAATACAGAATTACCGAATTACGGATGGTTCTCACAAGCAATGTTATTCCTTAAATATTAAGGAGAAGAATCAATGCGTTCATCAGACGTAAGCCATTACCTGGAGTGTGAGAAGGGTGTGCTCGAGAAACGTGGTATTAGGACGAAATTGCTGTTTTACCCTACACATGAGCAAAGCTACTTAACATCAGACCAGGACTTCTTTGTGCAAGAGGAATGCTACCAGAGCAGTGGCGATGCTACTGTTAACAGCAATAAGACTGTTACATCTCCTTTGGATACTGGTTGTCGTGCTTATTCCCTCATAAGGAGTTGCTGCTTTTTCGTACATTTTCATGCAGCAGGGCGTGGATGGTAACTCAATGTATCAGCTATCGCAAACATTCGTGTCGTTTTTGCCGCGCTCAATTTCCTGTTGAGACATAGCAGCACCCATCAAAACCGCTACTGCTAACAGTAATAAGCATCACTGACACGGGAGTGTGATCGAGGGCACATACGTTTCTGACTTAAAAAGATGTATAAAAATCCATTAATTTCCTAGGAGACAGAACACCAGTCTCCTCATTCTAGTTGGTTTATAAGCAGCTCGAGCGGAATATATGAACTGACGACGCCTTCCTAGGTCACCAGAATAGTGTAGGGAACTAGTTTTATCATTTTAAAGTTTGTCATCTTATTGATTTGGGTAGGAAACTTGCAAGGTGGTTGAATGCCTAATGTTGGACGAATGTATCCTGCATTAGAGTGTTAAAAGCGCTATATTTCACATGGCTAATACTTCAAAAACAATATGGCTTTAGCAATAAAGCATTTTTAATTACAGAACTGTGTAGTCATAGGGGTGTCTGTTTATATTCTACTATCATTTCTATCGTCCTTTTACCTTTCTGGTACTGGCTCCAGACAGTGGAATAATACTTCAGAACTGATATCACAGTTGATTTACGTGAACTGTTTCAAACTCCAGCTGTCCGAAGCTCCATCATGCAAAAACCACACATTTCTTCTCAGCCATCTGTTATGTCACACCAACACTCTCATGTCTACTTTACACTAATCAGGTGTCCTACTCTCCTCGACATGCACACATCTGTAGAGATCATTTTCATTTGGATGGGAGCTGTGGGTAAGATTGGTGTGAAACAGTCTTCGCTGAACAGCAGTTATGGACGTGAAATGTGATGGGTGTAGGACCCTTATACTTCAGGTCAGTTGCATATTAAATTGGATACTGTGTTGCAGGGACTATTGGTCAAGGATAATGTGGGACTTTATCCTACGAATGCGAGACCCATCACACACAAGGAAAGATGGCCAGTAGTAATCGTAAATCCTGCATTACGATCGATGTGCTGTAAATAAATAGATAACCTAATTGCATCGGTATAGGACGCTGTCCAGCATACCTTGGTATACACTTCTGGAAATGGAAAAAAGAACACATTGACACCGGTGTGTCAGACCCACCATACTTGCTCCGGACACTGCGAGAGGGCTGTACAAGCAATGATCACACGCACGGCACAGCGGACACACCAGGAACCGCGGTGTTGGCCGTCGAATGGCGCTAGCTGCGCAGCATTTGTGCACCGCCGCCGTCAGTGTCAGCCAGTTTGCCGTGCCATACGGAGCTCCATCGCAGTCTTTAACACTGGTAGCATGCCGCGACAGCGTGGACGTGAACCGTATGTGCAGTTGACGGACTTTGAGCGAGGGCGTATAGTGGGCATGCGGGAGGCCGGGTGGACGTACCGCCGAATTGCTCAACACGTGGGGCGTGAGGTCTCCACAGTACATCGATGTTGTCGCCAGTGGTCGGCGGAAGGTGCACGTGCCCGTCGACCTGGCACCGGACCGCAGCGACGCACGGATGCACGCCAAGACCGTAGGATCTTACGCAGTGCCGTAGGGGACCGCACCGCCACTTCCCAGCAAATTAGGGACACTGTTGCTCCTGGGGTATCGGCGAGGACCATTCGCAACCGTCTCCATGAAGCTGGGCTACGGTCCCGCACACCGTTAGGCCGTCTTCCGGTCACGCCCCAACATCGTGCAGCCCGCCTCCAGTGGTGTCGCGACAGGCGTGAATGGAGGGACGAATCGAGACGTGTCGTCTTCAGCGATGAGAGTCACTTCTGCCTTGGTGCCAATGATGGTCGTATGCGTGTTTGGCGCCGTGCAGGTGAGCGCCACAATCAGGACTGCATACGACCGAGGCACACAGGGCCAACACCCGGCATCATGGTGTGGGGAGCGATCTCCTACACTGGCCGCACACCACTGGTGATCGTCGAGGGGACACTGAATAGTGCACGGTACATCCAAACCGTCATCGACCCCATCATTCTACCATTCCTAGACCGGCAAGGGAACTTGCTGTTCCAACAGGACAATGCACGTCCGCATGTATCCCGTGCCACCCAACGTGCTCTAGAAGGTGTAAGTCAACTACCCTGGCCAGCAAGATCTCCGGATCTGTCCCCCATTGAGCATGTTTGGGACTGGATGAAGCGTCGTCTCACGCGGTCTGCACGTCCAGCACGAACGCTGGTCCAACTGAGGCGCCAGGTGGAAATGGCATGGCAAGCCGTTCCACAGGACTACATCCAGCATCTCTACGATCGTCTCCATGGGAGAACAGCAGCCTGCATTGCTGCGAAAGGTGGATATACACTGTACTGATGCCGACATTGTGCATGCTCTGTTGCCTGTGTCTATGTGCCTGTGGTTCTGTTAGTGTGATCATGTGATGTATCTGACCCCAGGAATGTGTCAATAAAGTTTCCCCTTCCTGGGACAATGAATTCACGGTGTTCTTATTTCAATTTCCAGGAGTGTATATGACCAAATGGGGGTACTCCACAGTCATCTATCTCTATTCGCAATGTAATATATGATACTTGCAAGGTAATGGAGGGGTGATTTAGCGATGATATAGAAATTGAGAAGCATTCTGCTGTGTCATTGGTTGGCGTTGAAATTATGGGACAACTGGTGTACTTTGGTGTATATAACGTAATGGATGTACTGGACAGTCATTGATCTGCATTCGAAATCTAGTATATGGTACTTACAAAGAAGTGGAGGGGTGATTTAGTGATGATACAGAAATTGGGAAGCATTCTGATGTGTCATTGGCTGGCACTGTAATTGCAGAACAACTGGTAAAATTGCTAAAATTGATCGTGTTATCAACAGTAGTGCGTATTACAGTACATCATTCATATCAATGATGTCTTTCCCATCCCATCCGTCCACTGGCATGCTTTTGATAACCAAATAATCATTGACTGACACAACTTGGTTGAGACTGAAAGAGTCTTGGTGGATCACTGGATACTTGCTACTTGTCACTGTGGAACGTGGGATTGAATGAGAGGTCATCAGCTTCAGACAGTTGTTTGGAAGCACTCCTTAATGCAGCGTCGTCCTATTTCCATATGCTGTGATGCTCTCCACATGATCTTTTTTTACCAATAAGATTACAGTATCGGTTTGTATTTCTACTACTTCACACGTGTTGCAGATAGCACCTTCTGGTGGTGGTCAACACTGGAACAGTAATCATATACAAGGCTGCAAAATGAGGAAGCAATGCTCTTTGAAATGGAACACTGAGACATCTAATACCTTGTCACTGGTGAAGACGAGATTAACTGAATAGGTCATCGACTTCGTATAGCTGTTGGAAATGCTCTGCAATGCCCCAAACTCTTACAGTTTCCACAAGTTATGATGTCTTCCACATTTTCGTCAATGAGAAAAATCGCCTGTGTTTTTTATTTCTACCATTCTTTGCTGTCAGCGCTGCATCGTTTACACCGCGCGATGTTCAGATTTCTGTGAGAGCTAATGGATCAAAATATGTTAATGTGGTCGCACCTACGCAGACCTTGAAGTCAAGGTAGAAAGACGAAGTGTATAGTGCGATGTACAGAACTGTAGTCGTACAGTACTTGGATGTTTTCAGCCGAAAAAACAATGTATTAAACTGCTTATGGAGGAACAATACACGAACCCTATCTTTTGATTGATAGTCTGGTGGATATAGTCTTCCTCCAGTACAGTCGACAAAACTTTATGCAGATCTGTGCAAGCGAAGTCGACCAATGTCCAGCTGCTCCAATGGAGCAATACGTTTATATGTAATATGCTTAGTGTCAAAACGCAGACGGTATTTGTTTTTTTTTCGATATATCGTATGAGAGAGATGTGGTCAAATCTTATACGTGGTTCTATTGCAAGAAGTAATATAACTGGTTGAAGTCTGTATGCATATAGTTCCCTCAAAACTACACCGATTTTGCTTATAAAACTAACAGCAATCGACTGTATCTATTCGCATGGAATCACAACTGTCTTTATTATTATCGTCATGATTGCTTATTAAAAAATAGGTGTTACCGCAAATCCTATGTTATTTCATACTACATAACTTCTATTGATAAAGTAGACAGAACTTGAATTACAGGTGCCCTCTCTTTTGAGAGAATATGATCTTCCCCCGGTACCTAGAAATGATAGTGTTTTTCCTGACATATGAATAGATTGCATAAAACAGGCTGTTGTGATGAAATTTCTTACAAAACTAGAGCACAAGACTCTGCTGCTCTTGCAGATTGTCTGCTGTATGGTAGAAACTTTAGAGACAGGTCGGTAGAGGGGAGTTATGGAGGAAAAATGTCGAATATAAGCATGGTGACGGTATCTGGTTTCGATGTACAGGAAGAGAGAAAGGCGGTAAACTCTTCTAGGAAGTTCTATTAGAAGACAGGTTCTCACGATTTGTTTGATAAACGCCATTGTGATGTAGCATTGCATTGATAAAACTAGACCTGTCACAGTGTACAAAACAGCAACGTCCTCTTGAAGTACAGCTTGTTGTTGTCGAATGAAAAATGATTGTATTTTTCTGACATGTGAGCAAATGGCGTGAAAGACTGTATTCTGTAATGTTATTTCATGCCTCTGAAATATTTGTTTTACACACGTGCATGACAGTTTATTTACAGACACTGATCTGAATATGAAAGATGCTCTCAGGTTGTGTAATTTGTCCATAAAGCTGAAAGAAATTGATTAATATAGATGTTTTCTCCTTGGAGTTTAAAGTCTGTCCTTTTATTCACTCCGACGACGGTTCCGAAATAATGAGGACTTTCTGCAGTGATCAGTAGTTTTTGCAGCAAGATAGTTGAAGGTTGTGTCCTCGGAGTTGAAGGTTGTTTTCCCAATTTTACGCAGTGTGAACACATATAGGAGATGTGCTATAAGTTAATACGTCTCGCAGGTGTGTAGTACCAACTTCTGCAATCTGGTCATCTATAATCGGTTGCAATGCTATCGTGTTTTTCCACCTCATTAGATGTCGCAAAACAATAAGATGCGAATTTTATCCTGCAGTAGAACGATTTTGCCCATAAAACTAAAAGAAAATGTACTGCACTTATTTTCGTGAAAATAGGACATTTATTATCAACGCAACCGAGTTTTCCTTCTTAATAGATACGCGATTATGAGAGATCTGTTGATTTTAAATAAAGTGTCTTCCTCGGAGAATAGCTGGCACTGGGGGTGTACCTGCGCTGTGAGCTCGTTGACGCAGCTGCGCTCTGGCCAGGTGGAGGCATGGTGGGCAGCCTGGGGAGGTCTGGGGAGATGGTGCAGTGCCACTACATTTTAGATGAACAAACATGGTGCACTTGAGGTGGCACTCATTTATCTCGTATTGTTTAGTTGTCTTTACATCCTTTTTGTGTTGGTGAGGGTCTGATGCCTGGACTGTTGCCTTGAGGCAGGCTGCATGCCACTTGCCTGCCGGCGGTATGCTGCAGAGAAACCGTGTGATAGCAGCTGACCATTTGGAAAAACTGTTTCCACGGTAGGTGGAGGGAGGAAGGGGGATGGATGAGGGGAGGTAGAGGTGCCTATAATTTCGCTAGTTCCCTGCCGTATTTCGATGAGAATGCCCATTAAACTGCTGCGCCTCTCTGCTGTTGAAATCTCTTGGGATGAAGATTTCCCCCAGTATATATGTTGCATTATGACCCACTGTTTACAAGTGCTGTTTTGTTTTCACGACAATTTCGATTTGTTATTAGAATAGTGAAGAATTTTCCATCAGTTGTGGTAGCGTGTATTGGCTTCGATTACCAGGGTTACAGGGTGATTGTTGAGCAATCCATCAGGGGATGTCTGTAGAGAACTGTGACATCGCACAGTGATACACTATGTGATCAAAAGTATCCGCACACCTGGCTAAAAATGACTTACAAGTTCGTGGCGCCCTCCATCGGCAATTCTGTAATTCAGTATGGTGTTGGCCCACCCTTAGCCTTGATGACAGCTTCCACTCTCGCTGGCATCATTTCAATCAGGAGCTGGAAGGTTTCTTGGGGAATGGCAGCCATTCTTCACGGAGTGCTGCACTGAGGAGAGGTATCGATGTCGGTCGGTGAGGCCTGGCACGACGTCAGCGTTCCAAAACATCGCAAAGTGTTCTATAGGATTCAGGCCAGGACTCTGTGCAGGCCAGCCTATTACAGGGATGTTATTGTCGTGTAACCACTCTTCCACAGGTCGTGCATTATAAATAGGTGCTCAAACGTGTTGAAAGATGCAGTTTCCATGCCCGAATTGCTCTTCAACAGTGGGAAGCAAGGAGGTGCTTAAAACATCAATGTAGGCCTGAGCTGTGATGGTACTACAGAAAACAACAAGGGGTGCAAGCCCCCTACATGAAAAACACGACCACACCATAACATCACCAAATCCGAATTTTACTGGTGGCACTACACACGCTGACAGATGACGTTCACTGGGCATTCGCCATACCTACTCGCTGCCATTGGATCGCCACATTCTGTACCGTGATTCATCATTCCACACACCGTTTTGCCACTCTTCAATTATCGAGTGTTTACGCTCCTTACACCAAGCGAGGCGTCATTTGGCATTTACCGGCGTGATGTGTGGCTTATGAGCAACCGTTCGACCATGGAATCCAAGTTTTCTCACCTTCCGCCTAACTGTTATAGTACTTGCAGTGGATCCTGAAGCAGTTTGGAATTCTTGTGTGACGATCTGGATAGACGTCTGCCTGTTGCACTTTACGACTCTCTTAAACTGTCAGTCAACATATGAGGTCGGCCTGTACACTTTTGTGTTGTACGTATCCCATCACGTTTCCACTTCACTATCACATTAGAAACAGTGGACCTAGGGATGTTTAGGAGTGTGGAAATCTCATCTACACACGTATGACACAAGTGACACCCGATCACCTGACCATGTTCGAAGTCCTTGAATTCCGCAGAGCGTCCCATTCCACTCTCTCACGATGTCTAATGACTACTGAGGTCGGTGATATGGAGTACCTGGCAGTAGGTGACAGCACAATGCACCTAATAAGAAAACGTATATTTTTGGGTGTGTCTGGATACTTTTGATCACATAATGTGGACACAGTCCTCAGTTGTATCCCTACAGGTAATACAATTATTACACTCCTCTCTGTCCAATACCCCCATCTCATCAGTTGAAATATTTCCCACCAAAAAACAAAAGAAAAGGTAGTACCTTCCACTTCACCCTTTTTTCCCCACCAGCATGCAGCTGAAGGGTAGAGTTTGAATGCATCCGCTACTGGTTTCGAGTGGTATTATGAAATTTTTTTGAGGATGACAACACCAGTAGTACGGACTCTCAAGTTTTGAGCTGTATAGTGATTATAGACACTCCTCGTGTAGCGCTATACATATAGTTGTGTAATTAGGAGCAATTTTTATGATTAATTACGTAATTAGGTCCGTTCTTTACTTCATTTTCTGAACCAAAATAAATAAAGCACACTATCCTAAACCACTTATCCTGCAACTGGACAGTATCCATTCACATGGGCTTCACTTGGGCTCTCCGTTCAGAAGGATCAGGGTTTGAGTCCTGGAATGGGCACCGCCATTTTTAATGAATGAAGAAATTTCGGAAAGTTGGGTAGAGGGAGGAAGAGGGCGAGGAGATGGATGTGCTGACTGAGGAAAACACATTACATCATCTGGGGGTGGGGTAAATCAATTTAATTAACTTCAAATCAATCTGATATCAAAATAGCGCTGATGCTGCCCTTACCCCACTACTGCCAAAATGTTCTGATGACTATTTGGGAAGCTGTCAAGACGAAGGGTGGCGGGACACTGTCCAACGGTCCAGGATTGATCTACACAGCCTGTAGAATGCGTATAGACCTGCTCATCATAAGAGGTTACAATATGGTAAACGTTACTGATATCAAATCACACACGGTCCAGTACATTAATGTGACCACTGCCTATGTTCGACGTCAGCGTGCAATACCCACTCACAGATGGCAGGTGGCAGCACTAGCAATTGCGGGTGTATACAAGCATATTGGGGGTACACGGAAACCAGTGCAGTCGTTCTCATATGCAGGCATGGAGCGATTATCGGATGTCCAAAAGGCACGATCTTTGACTTTCGGACCAGGGTTGGAAACATTTCTGAAGGGGTTAAGTTTGTAAACTGTTCGTTTGTCACTGTGGTTAAAGCTTACTGTGGATGGTAAAATGGCGCTACCCAAAACCGGCGTCGAGGCAACTGTAGCGCACCACATGCCATAGTTGACAGGGGTGAACGACGGCTGCGCAACTGTATTTGGGCGAATAGACGTGCAACTGCTGAGCGACTGACCACCCAGATGAACCTCGGACCTTCCATCGTTGGAAGGATCCACGCCGGAGCAGGAAGCGTTAGGGTTCAAATGGTTCAAATGGCTCTGAGCACTATGGGACTTAACATCTGAGGTCATCAGTCCCCTAGAACTTAGAATTACTTAAACCTAACTAACCTAACGACATCACACACATCCATGTCCGAGGCAGGATTCGAACCTGCGACCGTAGCGAAGTGTTATGGTCTGGGGAATCTTTTCGTGACATTCCCTGGGTGATCACAGCATTCCGAAAGTCGCAGTTGATCAATTCAAGTATCTAACTATTCTTGGGGACCATGTCCATCCCTAGACGCTGTCTGTCTTTCCTCGGCAATATGAAATCTACCAGTAAGACAATGCAACGTGTCACACAACTCATATTGTACATGTGTGAGTCAAAGAGTACCAGGACAAGTTTACTATACTCCCCTAGCCATCAAACTCCCCGAATGTAAACCCAATCGAGAATCTGTGGGACGACCCCAATCGGGCTGTTCGTGCCATGGATGCGGAATCGAGAGATCTAGAGCAGCTGGCCACGGCACTGGCAACGGTACGGCTCCAAATTTATGACGGCGCCTTGCAGGACCTTATTGACTCTCTCTTCCTGCAGATCTCGCGCTGCAAAAGGTGGTTATCCCAGGCTTTTGACAGGTGACCAGATTATTGTGACAGGACCGTACGAGGGTTGGAACTTTAGTAGAACTACTTATTTACAGCTCGTGCAAAATAGATACGTGTTTCAAAGTTTTACTGACATTCAAAGTAGGCACCAGTATTATGTATAACCCGTTGCCAGCGATGTGGAAGTCGTAGAATACTCTTAGCAGCGCCAGTTGTGTTAACAGTTCGAGCGGCACGGTCTATTGCCTGACGAATTTGTAGCAGTTCTGAAGCGAATGGCGTGAAGTATTTCCTTCAGTTTAGAAATCGAGTTGAACTTACGAGGGCTTAAGTCAGGGAGTGCAGTAGTTGGTATAGCACTTAGCAACCCCATCAGTCAAACAAATCAGTAACAGGTTGCATTGTACGTGTTTCAGCATTGTTCTGAAAAATGATGGTCAGGTCCTCAAGAAAGTGTCACCACTTCTGTCTCTATGCTGTTCATCTTTGGAACACAACCTACGACCACCTTAGAGACAGAAGCGACGACACTTTCTGCAGGACTTGACTTACAAAATGGCTCTGAGCACTATGGGACTTAACTTCTGAGATCATCAGTCCCCTAGAACGTAGAACTACTTAAACCTAAGGACATCACATACATCCATGCCCGAGGCAGGATTCGAACCTGCGACCGCAGCGGTCGTGCGGTTTCAGACTGTAGCGCCTATAACAGCTCGGCCACACCGGCAAGCACCTGACGTACAGTTCAAGCTGCTACTGATTTGTTTGACTGATGGAGCTGCTAAGTGCTATACCACCTACTGCACTCCCCTGACTTAAGCCCTCGTAAGTTCAACTCGATTTCTAAACTGAAGGAAACACTTCACGGCATTCGCTTCAGAACTGCTACAAATTCGTCGGGCAATAGACCGCGCCGCTCGAACTGTCAACACAACTGGCACTGCTAAGAGTATCCTAGACTTCTTCCACATCGCTGGCAACGGGTTATACACAATGCTGCTGACTACTTTGAAGGTCAGTAAAACTTTGAAACACGTATCTATTTTTTACGAGCTGTAAATAAATAGTTGTCGCTATTAAAGTTCTAACCCTTGTACATGTAGAGGTGCTAGGTGCTGTAACGGTTATTTGTTCTAAAGAAAATAAGTACGATCCCCCCCACGTAGGTCTTATTTGTAGTGCAGCCCAGTGAACGATACTTGTCTCAAATGTTTTTGATTTTAAATAGGGAAGTATGGTAGCCGTAAAACAATGACTGTAGTATTCGTATCGTGAACCGGACTAATCCCTTTAGGAATGCAGAACGAAACATTATTAGTTAAATTTTGTAGTGAGAAATTGGTATATTATTTGTGAAACAGACAAAATTAGAAATATTACACACGTTACACCTAACATACGTTACTTTAAAGGCAGAGCCTCATGTGTATTTTTCACCTTACTGGATCTTATTTAAAAGTCCTTTTGTTGACAGAAATGTTAAAACAGTTTCTGCAATTCAAATACCTGAAATTAAATTTTAGCATTGCAATCCCCTTCACAGACTCAACTATCAGTCTGTTTCTCTGCTGTGTCCACTGTGCCTATATTAAGGAGAAAAATCTCTCAATGCAAGCGTTATGGGCCGCTCACTGCAAACAAGAAATGCACAGTTGTAATTAATTCACCAAATTGTTCTTCATTAGTACACGACGCAATATACTCGTACTTGAGCCATTTATCTGGCTGGTACATGTTGTCCATTACATGTGGCAAAGATTTGTTTCTTAATCTGAAAATTAATTTCGAAAACTAAAAAAGTGGATATTTTCAGAAATCGTAAAAATGTACTCGGAATCAGCATTAAACGTAAAAAATGTGGTCGTATCTTAACCCTAGTTCTGCGAGAATACCCGAGATCATTCTACACAGGACACAGTCACGCGTGTTGTTGCTTGGGCTGTGAAATTCTCTTGAGGTGGCAGCCAGAAGCCTTTTCTTCTTTCCTCAGATGAAGAAACCATTGCCGTGGCAGGCAACAGCAGAATGACTACAAGTTGATTCTACAGGTGGAACGTTTCGTGAACAGCCAAAAGGAAACTTCCACAACTAAGGTTAGTGCCAATTGATCTACCACTCGAAAAAAATTCTCACATTGAAGGTTGAATTTGTAGAGCAGGTCTAACACTACTATCAGGTTTTGGGGTTGTATCTTGATTGTTTTTTGATGGTAATCAAAATTTTATGACTGCCCCTGGTAGTTTGGGTCAGGCAAGATGCACAAACGCTGAGAGACTGGACTAAGCATCAGGAGCAGATTTGAAAACCTTGTGCAGCCGGCATAATTTGGCGAGTTCGTGGAATTCGTTTATTAAGCGAAGATGATTCATTCAACAAGTCTGAGACCGAATCCTTTGTTCATTCCTGGTCAATTTCGAACTAGTAAATCGTCTGGAGGAGCCCGATGTCGACGGTACTTTTGTAACTAAATTTCAGGTTAGTCGTTAGTAAACTGTTTTGACAGCATCATTTTGGGATGGTGGGACGTTAGCGTCCAATGTCCCATCGAGCGAGCAGGGGCGCCATTGGATTAGAGTGAGGAAGGAAAGTACACTACTGGCCATTAAAATTGCTACACCAAGAAGAAATGCAGATGGTAAACGGGTATTCATTGGACAAATATATTATACTAGAACTGACATGTGATTACATTTTCACGCAATTTGGGTGCATAGATCCTGAGAAATCATTACCCAGAACAACCACCTCTGGCCGTAATAACGGGCTTGATACGCCTAGGCATTGAGTCAAACGGAGTTAGGATGCCGTGTACAGGTAGAGCTGCTCATGCAGCTTCAACACGATACCACAGTTCATCAAGAGTAGTGACTGGCGTATTGTGACGACCCAGTTGCTCGGTCACCGTTGACCAGACGTTTTCCACTGGTGAGAGATCAGGGAAGCAGTCGATCATTTTCTATATCCAGAAAGGCCCGTACAGGACCTGCAACATGCGGTCGTGCATTATCCTGCTGAAATGTAGGATTTCGCAGGGATCAGATGAAGGGTAGAGCCACGGGTCGTAAAACATCTGAAATGTAACGTCCACTGTTTAAAGTGCCGTGAATGCGAACAAGAAGTGACCGACACGTGTAACCAATGGCACCCCATACCATCACGCCGGGTGATACGCCAGTATAGCGATGACGAATACACGCTTCCAATATGCGTTCACCGCGATGTCGCCAAACACGGATGCGACCATCATGATGCCGTAAACAGAACCTGCATTCATCCGAAAAAATGACGTTTTGCCATTCGGGCACCCAGGTTCATCGTTGAGTACACCATCGCAGGCACTCCTGCCTGTGATGCAGCGTCAAGGGTAACAGCAGCACGGTCTCCGAGCTGATAGTCCATGCTGCTGCTAACGTCCTCGAACTGTTCGTGCAGATGGTTGTTGTCTTGCAAACGTCCCCATCTGTTGACTCAGGGATCGAGACGTGGCTGCACGATCCGTTACAGCCATGCAGATAAGATGCCTGTCATCTGGACTGCTAGTGATACGAGGCCGTTGAGATCCAGGACGGCGTTCCGTATTACCCTCCTGAACCCACCGATTGCATGTTCTGCTAACAGTGATTGGATCTCGACCAACGCGAGG
Source organism: Schistocerca piceifrons (assembly GCF_021461385.2). Lineage (NCBI taxonomy): Eukaryota > Metazoa > Arthropoda > Insecta > Orthoptera > Acrididae > Schistocerca > Schistocerca piceifrons. Next base: position 265,313,871 of record NC_060141.1, read on the forward strand.
AGCAATGTGTCGATACGATGAACCGCAATCGCGATAGGCTACAATCCGACCTTTATCACAGTCGGAAACGTGGTGGTATGCATTTCTCCTCCTTACACGAGGCATCACAACAACGTCTCACCAGGCAACGCCGGTCAAATGCTGTTTGTGTATGAGAAATCGGTTGGAAACTTTCCTCATCTCAGCACGTTGTAGGTGTCGCCACCGGCGCCAACCTTGTGTGAATGCTCTGAAAAGCTAATCATTTGCATATGACAGCATCTTCTTCCTGTCGGTTAAATTTCACGTCTGTAGCACGTCATCTTCGTGGTGTAGCAATTGTAATGGCCAGTGGTGTAGTTTTGGGAGCGTATAAAAAATAGTCGCGGATTCGTGTGAAGTGATCTGAGAGACAAGAGAAACGTTGAAGTCAGTGGTTGTACAATAATTTGGACTTTGCACGAACGCTCAAAATGCGGAAGATGTACACTACGGTAGAATATCTACGGAATCGCCCTGCATTGTTGCGCGATTTGACTCTGCAGTTTAGGGTAGCATTTATGAAATTGAGGAGCCGAAGTAGGGAGGGTACACAAGGCAACGAGTGACAAATCGGAGTGTCCCGAAATATCGGCCAGTGGCCTACATCCGCCGGCGGCAGCGACGGGCGCGCGCGGCGGCGGCGGCAGCGGCAGGTGCTGGATCGATGCGCAGCGGGCCATCGATGGCGGCTGTGCGCGGCTCGGCGCGGGCTGGCGCGGCGCGCGCGGGTGCGGCCGGTCCATCGATCAGCCGCGGCGGCGGCGCGGGCCAGGCAGCAGGCAGGCTAGGCGAGGGCGTCCTCTGGCGCTGCCGCTGCCGCTGCCGGCGGCGGGTCGGCGACCGCGCGCGCCGGGTGCCTGACCCCGCACCCACGCGGTACCCGCCGCTTCCTCCTGCAGGTACCTCCGCCACCGCCACCGCCAACACTCGTCTGTCTCCTAGCTCCTGCGCGCTGCGTAGTACTAGACACACAGCTACATCTACATCTACATTTATACTCCATAAGCCATCCAACGGTGTGTGGTGGAGGGCACTTAACGTGCCACTGTAATTACCTCCCTTTCCTGTTCCATTCGCGTATGGTTCGCGGGAAGAACGACTGTCTGAAAGCCTCCGTGCGCTCTCTAATCCCTCTAATTTTACATTCGTGATCTCCTCGGGAAGTATAAGTAGGGGGAAGCAATATATTCGATACCTCATCCAGAAACGCACCCTCTCGAAACCTGGCGAGCAAGCTACACCGCGATGCAGAGCGCCTCTCTTACAGAGTCTGCCACTTGAGTTTGCTAAACATCTCCGTAACGCTATCACGGTTACCAAATAACCCTGTGACGAAACGCGCCGCTCTTCTTTGGATCTTCTCTATCTCCTCCGTCAACCCGATCTGGTACGGATCCCATACTGATGAGCAATACTCAAGTATAGGTCGAACGAGTGTTTTGTAAGCCACCTCCTTTGTTGATGGACTACATTTTGTAAGGACTCTCCCAATGAATCTCAACCTGGTACCCGCCTTACCAACAATTAATTTTATGTGATCATTCCACTTCAAATCGTTCCGCATGCATACTCCCAGATATTTTACAGAAGTAACTGCTACCAGTGTTTGTTCTGCTATCATATAATCATACAATAAAGGATCCTTCTTTCTATGTATTCGCAATACGTTACATTTGTCTATGTTAAGGGTCAGTTGTCACTCCCTGCACCAAGTGCCTATCCGCTGCAGATCTTACTGCATTTCGCCGCAATTTTCTAACGTTGCAACTTCTCTGTATACTACAGCATCATCCGCGAAAAGCCGCATGGAACTTCCGACACTATCTACTAGGTCATTTATATATATTGTGAAAAGCAATGGTTCCATAACACTCCCCAGTGGCACGCCAGAGTTTACTTTAACGTCTGTAGACGTCTCTCCATTGAGAACAACATGCTGTGTTCTGTTTGCTAGTGCGGAACTGTATCGAACGCCTTCTGGAAGTCAAGGAAAATGGCATCTACCTGGGAGCCTGTATCTAATATTTTGTGGTTTTCATGAACAAATAAAGCGAGTTGGGTCTCACACGATCGCTGTTTCTGGAATCCATGTTGATTCCTACAGAGTAGATTCTGGGTTTCCAGAAATGACGTGATACACGAGCAACAAACATGTTCTAAAATTCTACAACAGATCCATGTGAGAGATATAGGTCTATAGTTCTGCGCATCTGTTCGACGACCCTTCTTGAAGACTGGGACTACCTGTGCTCTTTCCCAATCATTTGGAACCTTCCGTTCGTCTAGAGACTTGCGGTACACAGCTGTTAGAAGGTGGGCAAGTTCTTTCGCGTAGTCTGTGTAGAATCGAACTGGTATCCCGTCAGGTCCAGTGGACTTTCCTCTGTTGAGGGATTTCAGTTGCTTTTCTATTCCTTTGACACTTATTTCGATGTCAGCAATTTTTTCATTCGTACGAGGATTTAGAGAAGAAACTGCAGTGCGGCCTTCCTCTGTGAAACAGCTTTGGAAAAAGGTGTTTAGTATTTCAGCTTTACGCGTGTCATCCTCTGTTTCAATGCCATTATCATCCCAGAGTGTCTGGATATGCTGTTTTGATTCACTTACTGATTTAACGTAAGACCAGAACTTCCTAGGATTTTCTGTCAAGTCGGTACATAGAATTTTACTTTCGAATTCACTGAACGCCTCACGCATAGCCCTCCTTACGCTAACTTTGACATCGTGGCTACCAGTCTGGTGCATCGTGGCGTCTCTTCCTCTGTTTCATTGCCTGCACGAGAATAAAATGTCCATTCAGTACTTCTGTTGAGCCGGGAAGGACACATCTAACGACAAAACATTTCCGTGTAGTGGACTTACCAGTAAGTCGACCTAGCACGCCTGCATACCTAATCGTTAACACGAATCCGAACATTGTGAATCCTTTCGTCCTAAAATGCTGAGGTTTTTTATCTTTTCCTTACTCTTGAGTACTGCATCTACATTACATTCGCAGTCTGAAAACCACTGTAAAATTTGTAGCACGAGGTACTTACCAATATCCCATGTACTAGTGCTTCTTCCCATTACATTCACTTGCGGACTGTGTGAAAAATGATTGCTTAAACAACTTTATTCATGCTCTGTTAGTCTAACCATTCTGGCCTCTGCGGAAAAGACACGCAGCGGCTGTAATGTGTAGGACGTCCCAGGAGAAATGGTCAGTATTCAGGGATATAACAGGAACGATCATTCGAAGCAAAAAGTCTAGTAAACATGGGCTGTAAAATGCATTACTTAGGAGCTATGGACACTTGTTCGCCTTCGACACTGTGAAAAATATCTGTACTACTGTAAGAAATTTCCTCTACACGTTTTTGGAAAAGGTGTTATGGATCAACCATACCTTAAGAACAATCGCTCATTAGAAGAGTTGTGTTCACAGAAATGAAGATGAACATGTACTTAGGTATACACTTTCGAGCCCATGTCTACTGGACATGTTTTTCTTGTTTTGATCCTTATCACCACCTCTCAGAATATAGAAAACAAAGAACTTGCAGCAATAAGATCCAGTTCACAGTGTCGCCGCGCGGGGTAGCCGTGCGGTCTGGGGCGCCTAGCCACAGTTCGCGCGGCTAACCCCATCGAAGGTTTGTCCCCCTCGGGCATGGGTGTGTGTGTTATCCTTAGCGTAAGTTAGTTTAGGTTAGGTTAAGTAGTGTGTAAGCCTAGGGACCGATGACCTGAGCAGTTTGGTCCCATAGGAACTTACCACAAATTTCCACAGTGTCGAAGATAAACATGTCCTCATAGATCTTAAGATTTGCATTTTAAACCTCATGTCTACTAGACATTTTTGCTTCGAATGATCGTTCCTGTCACATCCCTGAATACTGATCACTCCTCCTAGGACATGCCGTATTCCAAGACTCCTCGTTTAAAGCTCATTGTTGAAACTTATTAAACAGGCATTCGCAGGATAGATGGCGTCTATTTTTGCATGTAGCTAGTTCAATTTTTTCAATATCTGCGTGACTTTCTCCCAGGCTCAAGAAGACATATGACAATACATGCTACCCTTATCTATATACGTTCAGTATGCTTTGCCAGTCCTTTATTATATGGAGCCAACAGTACTGGGCAGTATCCTAGGTCGCACGAGTGTTTTATAAGCAATCTATTTGGTACATTGATTCCATTTTCCAACACGGTAGCCTACGAATGATCCGAAGCCTGTCTCTAACTTTACGTACGACTGAGCCAACGTGATCAATCCATTTCATGTCGTTACAAATTGTTTAAACGTGGTAATATGCACGAGATGACTGCTTCCGACTGTGTTTCATTGATCAAGCAGTCATAAGATTCTGCATTTCTTTCATTTTGTGTACCACTTGCAGACACAGATATATACATGAGTTGAGTGATTACAATTGTGTTTCATTGATTATTTAGTCGTAAGATTCTATGTTACTTTTCATTTTGTTCGCAATTTTACATTCCAGAATACTTAAGGCACGCTACCAATCCTTACACCATTTTGAAATCTTATCGACATCTGGTGAATATTTGTGTAGCTTCTTTTCAGAGAGTACTTAATTAGACATAACTGTAGCATCTGAGAAAAGTATGATTTACTCTTAGCATTGTTAGCAAGGATCTCAACACATTTTCGTGCAGTACGCTTGATGTGGATGGATGGATATGAAATTGTTGGTCGCTAAACAGCGTGATTAACAATGGCTTTTCAAGTAGTTACTATTGTTAAATGAAAAGCAAATGTCATATAACTACAGCCACAGCGGTTGCCATTCATTAATAGCATTAATAAAACAGTGTATGGCGTTAAGAAGGTTGTTTTATCGCTGAAGTAACGAGTCAGCCACCAAAAAACACATTGAAACCATTTTCTAGTTAAATTGGGCAGAGTCCTGACGCCACATGAATATCAACAATTTCTTTATTATTTTCTCATCAGCACAGAAAATTGAAGATAAGTCCCTCGACAGAGCAAAGACTTCCCTGCTCTCAACGTACAAAACACACGATGTTAAAACACGATCCACCGTATGACGTCACAAACACTGCATTCCGGTAGATGTTCGTCCCGCAAGAGACAAGCACATGAGATGCTAAGACGCTTGAGTTATTTCTGTTGCGCCCTCCCTATCAAGAAATCACCAATCTACACGCACATTCATTACGATATTCCACATGATCGTTCTTTCGTTAACAAGCTTTGTTGTGGTACTGAACTAACGCGTTTTGGAACTCAAGGAATAGGCATTCATCTAATTGCCTTGATTAATGGGTTTCAGAACGCTATGTGGGAAAAGCACAAGTTAACTTTTCCGTGACATACGTTTTGGAAATCCATTCTTGTTGGCATGGGGAAGGTTATTCTCGAGATACCTCATTAACAACATATCTGCGTTAGTGATACTGAATGGTAGTTTTTTTGCATTTCTTCTGCTACCCTTTTAGTAGAAGGGCGTGACCTTTGCGTTCTTCCAAATACTGGATACAATTTTTTTTGAGGAAGTTACGGTATATCGTGGTTCAAAGAGGGGTACCACTGCTGCAGATTTTGCTTAGAATCTGCCAGGGATTCGGAAGAACTACTAGGGTTTTTTTTTCAGCTTTATCGTCTTCAGCTGTTTCTCACACCACTGAATATCTATAGCACTACGGTGTACCACTACATTATCAGTGGTGTGGAGATTATATCGGGGTACTATACCTGGAACTGCTTTTGAAAAGGAACTTTTCTTAACGGAGTTATGTTGACAGAACTTACCTTCCATCAATAGGATTCGAAACTCCACACTATATGCCACAACAGCGATACCACGTTCACGAAGGCACCTCCATAGTACATATCGTCTAATAGAAGTTGTCTCATTTTTAGCCTGTTTCTTACTTTTTATTTTGACATTTGCTGTTGGAATCTGACATGCTAGACGCTCGGTGCCCATTGATATCACAGTAAGATTTTCAACGGAGAAGTAACTCATTTCGACAAACGAGCGGTGTTGAGAACGCAAGGCATAGCATCGCACAAGAAACTGCCACAGTATTCCCGTTAACTGGTAAAGAAATTACAAGTGAATGGCTAATTATCAGTCCAGAATCTACGAGAAGCCAGTGATCGTGGTATTGTGACGTAAGATGGAGCGGCACGCAACATTTCAGTTAAAAATGGTCACCGTCGCAGTCGATTCGCAGTTTGCCGTCATTTTCTGACCAAGACGTCTATGATCAGGTGAGAGTGACAGTGATTAATGACTAGCTCCGTTCCAGGTCCTTAGAGAGCTCTAATTAGCTTAGACTGTACGAAGAATCTATCGTAGTTTTCGGAGAGGCTTAGCCTTCCAGGCGGACCAATACAGAATTGTATGATAATGTCTGAATCAATAAAATAGTATGCGACTAATGTTCAAATTACAGTCATGATGTGAGGATCGCAATATGATATTATCAAATGACGTGAAGTATGTGAACGATACGTATAAGACTGCACTCAGAATTTTCCGAAATATATTAATTACACTTATTACGTGTTATTTAAATTTTATGCTGCACCATTCCCTTTAAAGTAGTCTTCTTAGCAACGAATACAACGATCCCAACACTTCTGTCACATTCGTAATACGCCCTGAAGGTTCGTCTTTGTTAGGGTGTCTGACATCTTCTGTGATTCCACTTGAATCTCCTCCAATGTACAAAGTATTGGCCCTCTCATCTAGGTTTTTATCTCGAGGAAGAGGAACAAGTCACACTTAGCTCTGAATGCCGAGTACAGTTGATCGGGGCAAACTGTCATCTTGTTTTCAGTCAAAGGTTCCTAAATAATGTTGGCCGCGAGTGGTCGTACGTTGATATAAAGTACCCAATAATCCATACAGGACATCTGCTGCGATATTGTTAAGTAACTATAATGGCTTTTGTCTGAAGTGAGCTCCATGCGTAGTTTTTTTCAGCATAGCAAGGAGCCGTAGGTAGTAAGACACTGAAACGGCAGTCGGAAGGAGAGGGGCTTGTGATCTAAATTTAGGTTTTCTGGTTCCCATAAAATACTTAAACTGAACGCCGCGATACTTCTATTAAAAGAGCTTAATTGAATTTCTTCTCTATCCTTGTGCACACCCATTTTGTCCTTCGTCTCTAACAGTCTCCCTGTAGACTGAAAGTACTACGTTTTTCCTTTTATAACTCTTTTGTGGAGGATGTTCTGCACCTGGATTTGTTGGAGTACGCAAACGGAACTTTATGAACCGGCGGCTGCTCCCCATCTTAACCAATTAGTTCTAGTAATCAGAATACGAGAAGGAAAGTATACAGATTCCTAAGCAGTATGAAAGGAATTCTAACACTGAATTAATACATCGATCAAGAGAATGATGCACTTTCTCTACTGATTTAAGAAAAGAGAAACTCTATTCTACACTCCTGGAAATGGAAAAAAGAACACATTGACACCGGTGTGTCAGACCCACCATACTTGCTCCGGACACTGCGAGAGGGCTGTACAAGCAATGATCACACGCACGGCACAGCGGACACACCAGGAACCGCGGTGTTGGCCGTCGAATGGCGCTAGCTGCGCAGCATTTGTGCACCGCCGCCGTCAGTGTCAGCCAGTTTGCCGTGCCATACGGAGCTCCATCGCAGTCTTTAACACTGGTAGCATGCCGCGACAGCGTGGACGTGAACCGTATGTGCAGTTGACGGACTTTGAGCGAGGGCGTATAGTGGGCATGCGGGAGGCCGGGTGGACGTACCGCCGAATTGCTCAACACGTGGGGCGTGAGGTCTCCACAGTACATCGATGTTGTCGCCAGTGGTCGGCGGAAGGTGCACGTGCCCGTCGACCTGGGACCGTATCGCAGCAACGCACGGATGCACGCCAAGACCGTAGGATCCTACGCAGTGCCGTAGGGGACCGCACCGCCACTTCCCAGCAAATTAGGGACACTGTTGCTCCTGGGGTAACGGCGAGGACCATTCGCAACCGTCTCCATGAAGCTGGGCTACGGTCCCGCACACCGTTAGGCCGTCTTCCGGTCACGCCCCAACATCGTGCAGCCCGCCTCGAGTGGTGTCGCGACAGGCGTGAATGGAGGGACGAATGGAGACGTGTCGTCTTCAGCGATGAGAGTCGCTTCTGCCTTGGTGCCAATGATGGTCGTATGCGTGTTTAGCGCCGTGCAGGTGAGCGCCACAATCAGGACTGCATACGACCGAGGCACACAGGGCCAACACCCGGCATCATGGTGTGGGGAGCGATCTCCTACACTGGCCGTACACCACTGGTGATCGTCGAGGGGACACTGAATAGTGCACGGTACATCCAAACCGTCATCGAACCCATCGTTCTACCATTCCTAGACCGGCAAGGGAACTTGCTGTTCCAACAGGACAATGCACGTCCGCATGTATCCCGTGCCAACCAACGTGCTCTAGAAGGTGTAAGTCAACTACCCTGGCCAACAAGATCTCCGGATCTGTCCCCCATTGAGCATGTTTGGGACTGGATGAAGCGTCGTCTCACGCGGTCTGCACGTCCAGCACGAACGCTGGTCCAACTGAGGCGCCAGGTGGAAATGGCATGGCAAGCCGTTCCACAGGACTACATCCAGCATCTCTACGATCGTCTCCATGGGAGAATAGCAGCCTGCATTGCTACGAAAGGTGGATATACACTGTACTAGTGCCGACATTGTGCATGCTCTGTTGCCTGTGTCTATGTGCCTGTGGTTCTGTCAGTGTGATCATGTGATGTATCTGACCCCAGGAATGTGTCAATAAAGTTTCCCCTTCCTGGGACAATGAATTCACGGTGTTCTTATTTCAATTTCCAGGAGTGTATGAATGTGGAGAAGATGGATCACCAGCGAATAGTACTCTTGATTATAATCGGAGAAAAATGAACGTAAAAGAAAAAAATAGTAATACAGTGATTGCACCACAAAATGGGGAAACAAATCCCGTCTGCGTGATGACATCTACCATACACGGTGATTCCATGAAATTTACGTGTATTGGTTCCTTGCAGCAGGCGCCCAGTGATCGAAGTCGTTTCCACAGATCTGTGAAAACTTTTGTCGCCTGTACCGGAGAAAGAGCAAATCGACTATCAGCCACAAAGAGAGTGTTCCTATGTTGTTGTCCGATAAACAGTTTGATGCATTGTTCATTGCTCTAACTCATCCAAACAGTGTATCACTACAGTTGTGTACACAACCATACCATGACTCTGACGTCTGTGTCAGGAGGGCGGGCCGTGGTGGCCGAGTGGTTCTAGGCGCGTCAGTCTGGAACCGCGCGACCGCTACGGTCGCAGGTTCGAATCCTGCCTCGGGCATGGATGTGTGTGATGTCCTTAGGTTAGTTAGGTTTAAGTAGTTCTAAGTTCTAGGGGACTGATGACCTCAGATGTTAAGTCCCGTAGTGCTCAGAGCCATTTGAACCCATTTTGTGTCAGGAGATAAACAGACGTTGGCACGTTTCGATCCACTGGCTCTCAGAAAAAGCAGGACATCGCATGGTGTAAACTGTACTGCTCCCACAACACACAGGATGGTTGAAATAATGGTATTTCTTATTGACAAAAATATAAAAGACATCGAAACATATGGAAACTGGAAGAGCCTGCAGTGTTGTAAAGTGTTTCCAAAAGGGCTGTCCATAGAAGATGACCTCTACATTTAATCTCATCTTCCACATTGTTGGGGTAGCAGATGTCTGTGTGTTCCATTTGGAAGAGACCAAATGAATTGTTTCCTCATCCTGCAGCTATGTAGGCGATCACTGTTTAGTTGATGACTATCCCCGCAAGGTGTCTGGCGTAAGGCGGAATTCCTCTCCAGTTTTCTTAGCAAGAACGAAAATAAGAATAATTGCAACATTCGCAAGATGATTATTTCACTATTTTACCCAATAAGGCGAGTTCTAGTTTGGTGCCGCTTTAGTGAGAGATTCGCCGTAATCTAATTAAGGCCTCACCAGAGAGTGGTACAAGGTGAGCATTGTGCCCGCATGTGGGCACCAGAATCTATGGGACGACGTATGGACAATATTTATCGATAATTATAGCCTCAGAGGAAGATGTGTGCACATGAGACTAACCAATTTAAATGCGCATATCGCCTGTAAACCGTAATCGTTGAACAGACGGCGACAGAGAAATTTCGGTATCAGTAGTATATATGGCAGAGAGAATTTCGCTGGGGCCGCTGATTGAGGGAGGACTAGAAGTATTCTGTTTGGACCCCATCTCGTTCGTACCGGACTAAGATGAAATAGCCCTTCATACCAGTATCTAGAATTTAAAACAGTGAAGCTAATGTACTGTTTTATACATTGTCGTATACAGCTGGGATGGGTTCTAAACTTTTAAACATTCCGCAGTATGCCCGCCGTGTTAGCACTGCGCGTTAGCGAGGCACACTACAAGTTACGAGAGCCATTTTTGTGTTGTTTCAAGAATCTTTTATCCCTAGTTTCAATGCCTTTGTGTTTTAGGAAAATTATGTGCGTGGATTTCTGTCTAACATTTCGTATTGCTGATCTTCTTAAAAGAATAGGCCGACAGTACTCGGATTCCCTCACACCATACTCGGTAGACTTTGCGCCTGAAAATACCATACATGTTATTAAAAGACAACCTTTCTAGAGACACGATCGTGAAACTACGAAATCTGCCAATGCAATGTGTTCTGGCTTTAATGGACCATTCAGGACCGACCAATTGCCGTGCCGTTCTCTGCCAGTGGCGTCAATGCGCGTGATGTGAAGGGGCTCTCCCGGCCGTTGGGATCATTCTTTTTTAGTCTCCAACCTCTTTCATGTTAGGTCAGTCTAGTACCTATAGCCCTACTTGATTGTCCTACATACACTTTTCCACACAAACTGCTGGAAATCTTATGAATTTCATTCGTTCCTGGAATCTGGTTTTTACTATTGAACAGAATGTGGGCAACAGTACTCCAGGTGTAGAAAGGTGGTTTATATTTCTTATATTTTAGTTTACTGACAAGTGCCTGTGAGGTGTTGCTCACATATAATATGAGGACCCATTTATTACTGGTAAGCTTTAGTGTCTCCCGAGGAAGATACAAAAGTATCATTGTCTTCTGTTCACTTTTACGCCTAACTATATTGTTCATCAGGGTAGAATTATAATCATTACTATACGTAGTTTCTTTAATTATTTTTGATCCATTTTGAAAATCTGATTTCGTTTGTGGTACAGGTAGCATGGAGTGAATTTTTGCTAATAACAGTCTTTGTACTGCTAGAAGTGCTCATTGTAGTTGTGTGGACTGTCTGTTCAGTATTAAATAGCCTGACAATGGCCTGCAAAACCGAAAGCCGTTTCACAACAAAATATAAGATAAATATGTTTGTGGGACATCAGTACTGTATATTTCAGTTTTTAAAAATAGTACTTGCAATAACGACGATATTTCCGGGCGCGAAGGAGCGACTGGTCCCCGGCACGAATCAGCCCGGCGGACTTGTGTCGAGGTACGGTGAGCCGACCAGTCTGTGGATGGTTTTTAGGCGGTTTTCCATCTGCCACGGCGAATGTGGGCTGGTTCCCCTTATTCCGCCTCAGCTACACTATGTCGGCGATTGCTGCGCAAACAAGTTCTCCACATACGCGTACACCACCATTACTCTACCACGCAAACATAGGGGTTACACTCGTCTGGTGTGAGACGTTCCCTGGGGGAATCCACCGGGGACCGAACCGCACAATAACCCTGGGTTCGGTGTGGGGCGGCGGTGAGGTGAAGTGGACTGCGGTAGTCGTCGTGGGTTGTGGAACACTGCGGCTGCAGCGGGGACGGAGCCTCTACGTCGTTTCTAGGCCCCCGGTTAACGTACTATACTACTACTACGATATTTCAGAAATAATCTAGTTTAATTTGCATATAAATGCTGCGTGGGTCAATACATGTTTCTGTACCAGACTGAAGGGTATGGTTGCACCCGTATGTCAGAAAATTTCAAAACAGTCAGAACGGAGGCAAAGTTCGTAGGCAATAAGGCGTGCATGCTTAGTAAGTGATACGGATAGCCACAAATGTTATGGAGAATGTCCCAGACGGTCGTCTGGATTATCCCAAGCTGGCGGGCCACCTGCCTGGTGCTGATACTGGGATCATATTCTGCAGTGTTCAACATCTATTCATCCCAGACTTGTGTACATACTTCGTGGAAACGCCTTTTGTAGTTATCCGTTCCTGTAAACGACCGTGTCTCACTCTAATGTCGAAACACTGTTGCTGATAGTTCATGGTGCGGCTGCTGTCGGCGGAGATACTTTCACGGTATAGTCGTCCTGCCGACCATGAAGGCCTGTTCCCGGTTTGTAAATCTGGCTATCGTCTCTCAGTGCTGTACCGCACCCCTCAAAACCAAAGCGAATCGGCAACTGCAGTGAAGCGAACGCCTCCTACCACCAAGGTGTCAGCGCACTGCCATCATGGGTAATATTAATGCCCTCTTGAGTGTTGAACTAAAACACTAGTACGATAGATATACCCTTTTCTCCTGGTGAGTTCTGATGTGTGGTTTCAGTCAAAGAAATCTACAGTGTTTACTAGCAGAACGCCTCATTATCTGATCAGGAATCGTTTCCTGTTGTTTGTTCCCATTTATTAACTTCATCCTATGTATTAAGTTCAGCCCTTGACTCCGAATGAAGTGTCAGTAGGACTCAGTGAAAGCAAGTACAAGATAGTAGCTGACCTCGAGGATATATTATTAGAGAACTTTAAGAGCTTTAGTCCTAGGGAATTATTCTCGATGTTAAAGATTACGAAAAACTGTATCAAATTTTTTCGAATCTGGAAGCGTGCAAGATATGAGGCATACACGGCACAAGGGAATGAAGCCCAGGTTTCATAATTTTAGACTTTTCCCACTTTTACGTAGTATTTATGAAGCTGCTTTCAGAGCACAAAGGATTCATGTCCAGATACTGTAAATAACTGCTGTAGGATTTGCAACACTCTTGAGCATGGAAGGAAGCAATCTTTTGTTCAGAGCACAACGGGAACTAGTAAATTGTCACAGTTTGTATGCTTTGTTTTGTTGGTTTGTGAGCTCTGATTGAAACGAAGTAATGACAATGAGCAATTCGTCTGCATCGGAATAGCAGCATTGTAGTTAAGGTAAGTTCATAATTACTTTGTACGTTTGATATGTGAGAATTAACTAACGACTTAATAACCACACGGGGCTGTACAGCTTAAATACATGATAACAATGATTGTATGTCATATTAACACATTTTTCTTTTAATGCAGAAGAGGACACAGGTGCTGATGAAGGTGGTGGTTCTGCAGCAGTTGAAAATAATATCTGCAATCAAGATAGAGCAGAGAGCAGGGGAAGAAGACGTCCCCGACAACCTGAGAAACGAAAGATGAATATTAGGCAATGACTGTCGAACTGTGGACAGGAGTATACTACAAGGAAGGGCGTAAACATTCCAGCTAAAAGCCTTCCTGCTAGCGTCGTCTGTTGCATGTTGCAATGCCGCGTCAACTTAACCTAAAAGAGAGAAAACGTATTTCATTCCTTCTGGAAACTTAGCGACTACAGCCAGCGAAATGTGTAACTTCGACATGCTGCTTGCTCGCGTGCTTTGGTGCAATGTTATGTTACTTGATTTTCGGCTCTACGGATGTTTCTTTATATCCAAGGTTCCTCTTATCAAGGCTTTGTTCCACGTACAAGGATTAATATCGGTCTTTCATTTAGTCATACGTGGATGTAGACCTCAGTTCACATTACTTGTCCACTTATTTATTATCTTTGGCTTTGAGATTGTATACGGTTGCTTTTTGTCCAGTTTTTGATATATGAGGCATTGTATAACCACGTGGACCGCTGGAAGATATATGTAACCTTGTTACTGAATTTCCGTACTTGTTTATTGAATAATAACTGGAAACTATTTGAAATTGTTTTTAATTATTTTTCATTTAGAAATCACAAATTATGAGTTTTGAAGTGCTGACTGAAGTTCTCCTTAATCTACTGCAAGTAAGTGTTGCAAGTACATTTCACTGAGAACGTTCTGCCTTCAGTGGAAGGTCAATAATGATAAACTATCATCGGCAGACAAAATACAGTAAGTGATCAAAAGTATCCGGCCACCCTCAACAACATACGTTTTTCATATTAGGTGCATTGTGCTGCCAGGTACTCCCACGACCTCAGTAGCCATTAAACATCCTGAGAGAGAAGAATGGGAACTCAAGAACTTCGATCATGGTCAGGTGATTGGGTGTCACTTGTGTCATACGTTTGTACGCGAGATTTCCACACTCCTAAACATCCATAGGTCCACTGTTTCAGATGTGATAGTGAAGCGGAAACGTGAAGGGACACGTACAGCACAAAAGTGTACAGGCCGACCTCGACTGTTGACTGACAGAGACCTCCGATAGTAGAAAAGGGTCGGAAAGTGTAACAGGCAGACGTCTACCCAGATCATCACACAAGAACTCCAAACTGCATCAGGATCCACTGCAAGTGCTATAACAGTCAGGCGGGAGGTGAGAAAACTTGGATTCCATGGTCAAGCGGCTGCTCGTAAGCCCCACATCACGGCGGTAAATGCCAAACGACGCCTCACTTGGTGTAAGGAGGGTAAACATTGTACGACTGAACAGTGGAGAAACGTAGTGTGGAGTGACGAATCACGGTACACAATGTGGCGATCCGACAGCAAGGTGTGGATATGGCGAATGCCCAGTGAACGTCATCTGCCAGCGTGTATAGTGCCTACAGTAAAATTCGGAGGCGGTGGTGTTACGGTGTGGTCGTGTTTATCATGGAGAGGTCTTGCACCCCTTGTTGTTTTGCGTGGCACTATCACAGCACTGGTCTATATTGATGTTTTAAGCACCTTCTTGCTTCCCACTGTTGAAGAGCAATTCGGGATGGCGATTGCATCTTTCAACACGATCGAGCACCTGTTTGTAATTCACGGCCTCTGGAGGAGTGGTTACACGAGAATAACACCCCTGTAATGGACTGGCCTGCACATAATCCTGACCTGAATCCTATAGAACACCTTTGCGATGTTTTGGAACGTCGACGTCGTGCCAGGCCTCACCGACCGACATCGATACCTCTCCTCAGTGCAGCACTCCGTGAAGAATGGGCTGCCATTCCCCAAGAAACCATCCACCACCTGACTGAACGTATGCCTGCGAGAGTGGAAGGTGTTATCAAGGCTAACGGTGGGACAACACCATATTGAATTCCAACTTTACCGATGGAGGGCGCCGTGATCTCGTAAGTCTTTTTGAGCCAGGTGTCCGGATACTTTTGATCACGTGGTGTATTTATTTCTTTGCATACGAACTACAAACAAACACAAAGTAGGTTTGAGCTGCTGAGAACTTTGAGACACATGTCTCCTTCCTGAATATTCTGGGAGTGGCATTTGTGACTTATGCTTGTGTTAGGCCACACAAAGTGCAGTCTACACCCGCGTTGTACGCGTTCTCTCTACAAGGGAGAACGCTTGTTACTTTTGGATCGAGTTATTGACCGTTTTTGTCCTACTTATGCTTTACTTAAACACATGCGCAGATCTCTTTATATTTTCTGTTGCTCCATGAAAGTCCTGCCTACAACCGAATATTGTCTTCAGTAGAGGTCAGATGGTGTTCATGGATCAAAATTTTGTTCAAGAAGGGGAATTCTTTTAGGGCATAAATACTGAAGTCATACCAATCATTTACTGAGCTTAGATATAAATATGAAGTTGGAGGCTTTCAAGTTATACTGCCGCAATTTCAATAGAAGAAATGGAGATTCTGCTGTTGTACGTTGAAATATAGAGGCTCACTAACTGCATTTATCATTCTGTCAGCAGATTATGAAATTGTGATATATCATATCTTTCTGGAAAAAAACTAGAACACCACGACAAACTACTACGTTACCTGCTTCGTCGGAAACTTCCTGTGGCATAGAAGCTTCTTTGTTGAATTTCATGGACAAAGGAGAGAAGACGACGGAAGAAGAACACCGTACCCCAGGGGATCGAGTCTACCCAGCTACTGATCAACATCTGTACTACAATCAACCTCTAACTGAAGGACCGGTGGGTTCCCTCTAAGCTGATGATCACACCCTCACTATCCAAGTAAATAACTTTATGACGGTTGAATAGAAGTTCTTTGAAACCCCTAGACATATTTTCTGCCTACCATATGGAGAATTACGTACTTAACACCAAATCCATACAGAAGGTACATTTGTTCTTTTTACCTTAACAAAATACGTGCCTCCCGAGCTCTGAAGATGACAAGGGTAGGAACCCACCTGTATTCCTGTAGCACAACAAAGTAACTGCACTGACGGAAAAAAAATCGCAGTAGCGAGAACGACTTGTGCGATATAAACGCATTTTCGTAGGCGTGTTTCTCCATCTGAAGAATGATGTCTATTCAGATTTCGCACTAATCGCGTAAGAGTGGTGCTAGTAGCACAACTATGAGGACGCAAATCATGTTTGCTGTACATACAAGCAGTAAAGGTCGTGAGCGTTAGTTACCTTTGAGATTGGCAGTGGTGAGCTGATGTCAGTCAAGAATTGCTTTAAGGGGACAATGACGCAATCGTCAACGCCTCACTGAGTTTGAACGAGGTTGCGTAATATGGCTACGAGAAGGTGGATGTTTCTTCTGTGATAGTGCAGAAAGACTTGTCAGGAGTGTAGCCACTACACATGACTGCTGGCGGCGGCGATCACGAAAGCGTACGGTCACAAGAACACTGGGCTCTGGACGAGCGCGTGAAACTACCAGGGGGAAGACCATCGTCTTTGGCGTATGGCTCTGGCGCATCGTAGTGTATCTACAGCAGCAATTTGAGCAGCAGTATATTGCAGCGTAACCTAGCGTGCTGGCCTCACTTCCCCTTACTCAGCACTCTCCAGGCTTCGCTCGGCGCTCGGTTTGTGTGCGTCCTTGCGTCAGTCTGTTGGTAGACTGCTGCTGTCAGCAAGGCTATCTCTGCTTGCCTACTTCACAACGCCTCGGTCGCCGGTGTGCATCTGTTTTGCCATTCTCCACTGCATGAAGCAACGCTTACTACATGTGGCCGCAACAGTTGGAAGGAGGACAGTTGAGGGCCTGCAACCAACGTGTCTGCGTGCTAGACACATTGGACACTAACTTATGGTCTGGGATGCGATTTCGTATGATATCAGGAGCACTAGAGTGGTTATCTCACGCACGTTGGCTGCAAATTTGTACGTTAATCTGCTGATTCGACCTGTTTTGCTGACATTCATCAACAGCATTCCAACAGGATAACGCTCGCGAACATACCGCTGTTGTAACCCAACACGCTCTACAGAATTTCGACATGTTGCGCTGGCCTGCTCGATCACCAGACCTGTTTCCAGTCGAGCACATGTGGGATATCATTGGACGAAAACTCCAAAGTCATCCACGAACAGCACTACTTGACCCTGTACTAATCGACCAAGTGCAGCTGTCATGCAACTGCATCTCACAAACTGCCATCCGGCATCTGTACAGCACTATGCATGCAACTCTGCTCGTTTGCAGTCAACATATTGGCGGTTACACCGGTTATTAATGTACCAGCATTTTACATTTGTAGTACCTTATCTCACGTTGACGTTAACCTGAGATCTTGCAATACTAATAACTTAAATATGTTATCTAGACAAATTTATTCTCGATATTTCATTGTTCTCCATTAATTATTTTTTGGTGTTGCGATTTTTTCCGTCAGTGTAGTTGTTTATTAAGGACTTGCTTAAATTTACAAGCAGTACTGCACAAACTTAAAGTAAAAAATACATGCTGAACCAAAATCATTAAACTTTGTACAAAACATGTTCCTCGTGTAGCACCGAATAGGAAGGTACAAAAAGTATTGGAAGGTTGACCTGAATTTTAGTAACACTGTGATCATTAACTAAATCGGACGTTTGGATATGTTCGTCGTCACCATTCATCTCGCATTCGTTGCGCAATTATATTCTTCCGTCTGATATTCAGTATACCATCGTAACATTAGACGACTCCTTTTCCAGTAAAGAAGAAGAAACACAAAAGCATCTGACCGTAAACGTTCACGGCCGTGCAACCAATACCAGTCACTCTATTTAGTCAACACAATTCTGATGTGACAAAATATGGGATTTTTTCATGGTCGACACGTCATAGCCAGCTTTATCACCGATAGGTGCACAGCACTATAGAGTACATCAATACGTTGGAAATCATGTTAGGATTTCTGGCTGACACAACTA
Organism: Schistocerca piceifrons; assembly: GCF_021461385.2. Lineage (NCBI taxonomy): Eukaryota > Metazoa > Arthropoda > Insecta > Orthoptera > Acrididae > Schistocerca > Schistocerca piceifrons. Next base: position 265,332,202 of record NC_060141.1, read on the forward strand.
GCAGAGTCTTTCTAGTGTACTGTCTCCAGCGAGAGGAATCTTCTGTTGTTATTGATTTCTGTAAGTACGCAGAAATGTGTTTAGATAGAAACAGAACTCTTCATTGAAGTTAAACTTTCTCAATAAGCATTTGAACCAGCAGAATAGCACATGAACAATAATTTTCCTTGGCAATAAAAATTGCAACAAAGGTAACGCAGTTGCCTAAATGGTACAATTAAAGGTATGCGTATATATTTTCTTTCTCGTAGCTGTCACTGTATAAGATGGAAATGTGTTCATATCTACATCTGCATCTACATGGATACTCTGCAAATCACTTTTAAGTACCTGGCAGAGGGTTCATTGAACCACCTTCACGATTCTCTATTATTCCCATCTCGTATAGCGCGCGGAAAGAATGAACACCTATATCTTCCGTACGAGCTCTGATTTCCCTTATTTTATCGTGGTGATCGTTCCTCCTTATGTAGGTCGGTGCCAACAAAATATTTCCGCATTCGGAGGAGAAAGCTGGTGATTGGAATTTCGTGAGAAGATTCCGTCGCAACGAAAAACGCCTTTTTTTTAATGATGTGCAGTCCAAATCCTGTATCATTTCTGTGATACTCTCTCCCATATTTCGCGATAATACAAAACGTGCTACCTTTCTTTGAACTTTTTCGATGTACTCCGTCAGTCCTATCGGGTAAGGATCCCACACCGCGCAGCACTATTCTAAAAGAGGACGGATAAGCGTAGTGTAGGCAGTCTCCTTAGTAGGTCTGTTACATTTTCTAAGTGTCCTGCCAATAAAACGCAGTCTTTGGTTAGCCTTCCCCACATTTTCTACGTGTTCCTTCCAATTTAAGTTGTTCGTAATTGTAATACTTAGGTATTTGTATTCACATAAATGGTAGCCAAGAAGCCACAGCTGTGTTTTGCAATCACATTATTCCGAAAACCAAATGACAAATGGACGAATGACGTCGTAGTAAGTAAAACAGTGTGTGCTGGTCCTGGAGTATACATAACAGCATTACGGTGAGTCGCTAATTGAGCTCAACTGGCCTCTAATTTACGTCTATGCAAATGAAATCCTTCATATGTCTGCAATGTCTTTTTCCTCTTATAAGGTTCCATTTTAACTACATCGATTAATCGTCACATTCGCTGTTAGCCGTCAACGCCTATTACAGTAGACTGCATACAAACAGTCATCATTCATGCTGGGTATTTCTGTTCCTCGTGTCTTTATTGCACTCTGGAGGCTCCGTACGAGCACTTGAATGGTAAGAGAAATGCAAATCAGATTGGAATGCGAACTCGGCGATAACGGAATGAGAATTTAATTAGCCACGTGCGCTTTACTCACAAGCATACACCGACGTATTTAACTAAACTCTGTCCAGAAGTCATTTATAAACTACGATCTGGTGAATTGAAAAATTCGAATGTATACCGGCAGGTCGAAACACTGCTGGCTTAACTGCAACCCACTGTACCCTAATATTCCTCTAATGCGAAATATAGCGAAAATTATCGAATCACATGAGCCACGGACTCTACAATCCGCGGTAGGGGTCACGCACAGGCGGGCTGTGAGCTGTGACATCACAGTTAACTCGCTCGCTTCGCTCACATTACAGCTTATAAATAGGCTCACTGAGCTCATATGTTTAACTCATATGCAAGTAGAAAAAAAAATGGTTCAAATGGCTCTGAGCACTATGGGACTTAACTTCTAAGGTCATCAGTCCCCTAGAACTACTTAAACCTAACTAACCTAAGGACACCACTCACATCCATGCCCGAGGCAGGATTCGAACCTGCGACAGTAGCGGTCGCGCGGTTCCAGACTGTAGCGCCTAGAACCGCTAGGCCACCCCGGCCGGCTGCAAGTAGAAATGTAATCGTGATTTTCCATGTTCTAGTGTGTTAATAGCCTGTTTCGGAGTCTCGGAGGTCACTTCTTATTCTTTTCTTTTTCTTCTGGCAAAAGAGGCTCACACATTCTCAGATCACTTAGACCTGCTGTGATGTAATTTCAAACAACTGTATTAACAGGTTATCTTTTTCTATTCTGGAAAGTTTTGTTACAACTTTTTCATTTTCTTCAGTTTTTGTCTTCATTCACCCTCGGTTCGCTTATTGCTGCTGCATTTTTTCCCCTTGTTGACAGCTTTCATTCTGATAAAAGTGCGTGTCCTTACGAAAGACACTGTAGTAAAGTCGTCCATTCCTGAATAATTCTCATTTATGAAGTACTTTCACCTTGCAAAGACTTTTTGGTTAAGGTCAATGATATTGCCGTGGAGCTGTTGAAATTCTCTCTCCATTTTCAAAGGGACTTCTGTAAAACTTCCAGTCTGTTTCATTAAAGATTCTCTTGGAATTATTTGAAGCCATTTCTTTCCTGAAACGTTTACATGATCAGTTAGTTTACGGTACAGATGTGCTAATTCGGGATGTTTGCAATTAACTCTTAAGCAGCATATCTTGCAATCATCTTCCTTAAAATCTTAAACAGAAAACCCTTCGTATTCCGTGCAAATCTCAAAAATTTCTCCCACCATTTAAACAATGTCGTCAACTTCCTTGTAGTCGCATTCGCTTTTCTGTACAAAATAAGTATCTTGCTTCTCAAAAGATGACGGTTCTGCGGTCGAATCTTTAGTTTCCTACAGTGTATAAATACTTAGGAGGCAAAAGGTGTTCATAGAATCTCCCGAGTGCTTTTGCTCTGGAGAAGTGGCTCTCAAGTATATCTTGATAGCGTCTTGAAAACATGACGTAGCTTTCCAGTGTTAACTCCCTAAGCAAAGCGCGTATACTGATTATAGACACCAAAAAATATTTCAGAAAATGGAGCGAATCATTAGTAGGTTTATTTTCTCTTAATTTTTTGGGTTTACTCCTTTATGTTTTTTCATTGTGGTACAATACAAATTCTCTGGTCAAACTTTCTTGTACTTTTTTCTCTCATAATTCGTATTACCCTCATCATCAGAATTAGATCTTGTAGTTCTTCTAACCTTTTATCGTGCTCTGGTAAATAATTTCCATATGGAGTTCCCGTGTTTAGAACATCAAATCCCTTGCTTATGACCTTTACAGCATCACTAACATAACTGAACTCAGGAAGGTTGTGACAAACGGCTTGCCCTACAGTGAGAGAAAACTTCAGCTGCTGTTCTCACGTTTTGACTCTCCATACAAGCAACAAGGAATTGGTTCATGGTTGCTTTATGGGAGTATTATCAATCTACATGGGTGTTTTGAAGTTCAACTAACTTAATGAATGCTTGTTTTGTGAGCAAACTAACACATTTTAATCGATAATCTTTGTGAAGTACACGATACGATCATTTTTTTACTTTCATTTCTTCATATTTTTCAAATTTTCTTAATAACTTTGACTGAGCTTTCAAAACACTACGGCTTCAATCAACAAAACCTTATGGAATGCTAAATTTTCTGAGTCTTCTTTTAATAGGGACTTCAATATGTAGAGTATGTTTCAATACGTCCTTGACAAATGATAACGCTTTACAAAATAGCCAAAGTCACAGCCTTTGCAGCATTTCCAGCACACCGTCCTTTCATAACCACTAGTTGTTTCCATAATTTCTGTTAGTGTTAGCACGATTTGTCGGATTCACAGCAGTGTTTGTTTTCACGGTTAACGTGTTGTCTAGTAGTAATGTCTTCATTTACCTGTAAAATATCTTCTACTTATTTACGGTAGATCTGTTTTTTGTGCCTGAATATTTCTCTCATTAGTACACTCTGTATCAGCACTGGAGGATAGTAGATTTAGAGCTGGAAGAGCGTTAGTCTGAAGTTTGCTTTTCGAAAGAGTATTCAAGAGTTCTCTTTTCAAATCCCTTCCACGATCAGAGTAAGTAAAAGTGCTGAGCAGACACCAACACTTTCAGTTGAAAACGAATCTGCACTTTTACAAGCATTTATCCTCTTTCTCTTCGTCGCTTTGTTTTTAGGAAATATGTGAAACTTAATTCCTAACTTACTTACATTTATGCTGTGGTTAGTGCAACTGACGATCGCGCAGCCTACCATTATTTTTTACTTAAAAAATTGTTCTAAAAATCCCTCAAGACTCTAATTACAGCTAACACTACTGAAACGCCAGTCACAATTGAAACAATAAGTTATAGCACACAATACGTTGTACCAATTGCGGGCTATTGTGGGATGGCAGGGTTCACTCGGACGTCAGCGGCACAGCTTGCCATTGCGCATATACTTCGTGATCTCTACTGTGTGTTCTCACTCCCTACTCCCGCCTTGGACTACCACTGTCCACTACCTCTACAACGACCTCAGAACCTCCCCCACGTCCCGTCAAAGCTGACAAACCCTGTCTCGCAGAACTACTACATTTACCCCATCCTCCAAAACTCGCTCCCACCACCACACAGTATCCAGAACCTAAACAGACCTAGTCATGAACCTTTCCTCCAGAAGCCTTAGCCACACATTTTGCCCCACTCCAAAATGCAATCATGCTGGACTTATTAAAGATCTTCTCTCCTTCTCCCAGTCCCTACAGTGGAAACACTTTTTCGCCACCAACCTTACCAATCAGACTCAACCAAAGACCAATGTTGAACCCTGCCTAACACTTCACTCTTCCATCTAACCGTGATCCACCCCCACTCTCCCCAAATCATCCCCTGTTAACTTTCCAGAATTTATTAACCTATAACCTTACCTCACCATCATTCCACAAGTCCCCCAACATGCAAACTAATCTTACACCCGGAGAAAGAACCACAGTCCACCATCTAAAATCTGATCCTGACCTTATAATCCTCCCTTAATCCTACCTGCAGACAAAAAGTCCATCACTGTTGTTTTGAAGCACAAGGATTACCTAGCAGAAGTACTCCGTCAGCTGTGAGATACATCCACCAACAAACCTTGCGACAGTGACCCCATTCCAGAAATCCAGCAGGATCTCCAGTCACTCCTCAAATCCCTAGGCCCATGCCAGAACCTGTCCCCAAAGTCCATTTCTCTGCTCACCCCTACTACTCCCTGCACTCTTACCTTGTACATGCTTCCTAAAGTCCATAAACCTAACCACTCAGGACAACCCATTATAGCCAGTTACTCTGCCCCCACTGAGAGAATCTCTGCTTTCATAGTTCAACACCTTTAACCTATTACCCAGAACCTACCCTCCTATATAAAAGATAACAACCATTTCCTCCACTGACTCTCCACAGTTCCTGTCCCTTTACTGAATGATGTCCTGCTCGTCACTATTGATGCCACCTCCCTTTACACTAACATCTGTAATGTGCACGGCCTTACCACTATTGAGCATTACCTTTTCCAACACCTGACAGATTCCAAACCAACAATCTCCTTCTTAATCGCCATGACCAGCTATATCCTCACCCATAATCACTTCTCCTTTGAAGGCAACATATACGAAAAAATCTGGGGTATGGCTATGAGCCCCACATGGCAACATCCTTTGCCAACCTATTCATGGGACATCTAGAGTAATCTTTCCTGAACACCAGAATCCTAAACCTCTCACCTGATTCAGTTTCATTGATGACATCTTTGTGATCTGGATTGAAGGTAAGGACACCCTATCCACATTCCTCCAGAACTTCAACAACGTCTCTCCCATTTGCTTCACCTGATCTGACTCAACCCAACAAGCTGCCATCCTAGATGTTGACCTCCACTTCAAAGATGGCCACATCAGTACATCCGTCCTTATCAAACCTACTAACTACCGGCAGTACCTCCACTTCGAAAGCTACCACCCATTCCATACCAAGAAGTCCCTTCCACACAGACTAGCCATCTGTGGTAGTCGCATCTGTAGTGACGAGCGGTCCCTCTCGTAATATACCGAGGGTCTCACTGAAGCCTTCACAGACCGCAATTATCCTCCCAACCTTGTATGAATAAAATCTCCCATACCTTATCTTCCCACTCTCCCACCACCTCCCAAAGTCCCATTGTCCAACCACAGAGGAGAATTTCCCTTGTAACTCAGTAGCATCAAGGACTGGAGCTACTGAATTACATTCTCCACCAGGATTTCGACTACCTCTCGTCATGCTCTGAAATGAGAAATATCCTGTCCACTATCCTTCCCACCCCTCCCACAGTGGTATTCTGCCGCCCAGAGAACCTACACCATACACTCATCCATCTCAACACAGCTTTTGCTCCTAATCCCTTACCTCATGGTTCATACTCCTGGAATAGACCTAGATGTAAGACCTCTCCCATACATCCTCCCACCACCACCTACTCGAGTCTGCTCACAAAAATCACATATCCCATCAAAGGCAGGGCTACCTATGAAACCAATCATGTGATCTACAAGCTAAGCTGGAACCACTGTTTTGCAGTCTATGTGGGCAATGCAACCAACAAGCTATCTGTCTGCATGAATGGCCACAAACTGTGGCCAAGAAACAAACAGACCAACTTGGGCAGAGCACGATGCCAAACATGACATCCTTCATTTCAATGACTGATTCACAGCCTCTGTCACGTGGATCCTTCCCACCAACACCAGCTTTTCTGAATTGCACTGGTGGAAGCTTTCCCTGCAATATATCCTATGTTCCCATAACCCTCCCGTCCTCAACATTTGTTAGTCATTGTCTTCACCCATCTAGCCCCTTCCTTTTTCCCACTCCAGCACTATACAGCCTTCATTGGATTATCGCAGCCAGTCTTTTTACTACCCTCCTTTGCCTCTACACCTGCTCGCTACCTCTCCCATGCCCACTGTCTCCACACTGCACACAGCTACCCTATCTATACTCTCTCCAACTCGTCCCTGCGTGCTCCCCAGCAGCACTTCATTGTCTGCCACGCACACCCTACTACTCCTCCGCCCCCCCCCCCCCCCCAGCCTCCTCCTTACCCACACCCAGTCGCCACTCCCATCATGCACTGGTGCTGCTGCTTGCAGTGTGGCTTCAGTTGTCTGAGACTGCAGTCATGTGTGTGTGAGTGTGCGTGTCGTCTATTTTTGACAGGCCTTACTCGCCGAAAGCTTTATTTGTGACTGTCTTTTTGTTGCGCCTCTGCATCATCACTATATGTGATGAAGAGCACTGGGTGCAGCCAACTGCAGGTGATGGCTCACGTCGATACCAATGATGTGTGTTACTTTGGATCTGAAGAGATTTTCTCTGGTTTTGAGCAGCTAACAGAAGTGGTAAAGGCTACCAGTCTTGCTTTCGAATTGAAAGCAGAGCTGGCCATTTGCAGCATAGTCGACAGGACCGATTGTGGACCTCTGGTAAAGAGCCGAGTGGAGGGTCTGAATCAGAAGCTCAGACGGTTCTACGACCGTGTAGGCTGCAGATTCCACGACTTGCGACAAAGGGTGGGTGGATTTCGGGTTCTGCTGAATAGGTCAGGAGTCCACTATATGCAGGAGGCGGCTACACGGTTGTATATTGTCGTAGGTATGTTGGGAAAGTACCAGAGCTCCAAGCATTAATAGAAAGCACTGTTGCTCAAACAGTTATAGGCACTGAAAGCTGACTAAAACCAGAGATAAGCTCAGCAGAAATTTTTGCGAAGAACCTAACGGTGTTCCGAAAGGATGGCTAAACACTGTTGGCGGTGGCGTGTTCGTTGGTGTTGGAAGTAGTTTATCTCGTCGCGAAACTGAAATAGATAGATGCTGTGATTTAGTATGGGCAGAAGTCACTGTTGACAATTGGAGTAAAGTAATAAATTGGATTATTTTACCGACCTCCCAATTCAGATGATACAATTGCTGAAAGGTTAGAAGAAAACTTGAGCTTGATTTCAAAAATGTATCCGACTGATACGATTATAGTTGGTGGTGACTTTAATCTACCCTCGATATGTTGGCAAAAATACACGTTTAATTCCGGAGGTACGCATAAAACATCATCCGAAATTGTGCTAAACGCATTCTCTGAAATTTATTTCGAGCAGTTAGTTCAGGAGCCCACGCGACTAGTAAACGGTTGGTTAAACACACCTGACCTGTTAGCAACAAATAATCCTGAGTCAATAACGAGCATCAAAACGGATACAGGGATTAGTGAACAAACGGTTGTCGTAGCGATACTAAATTTTGTAACCTCCAGATCCTTCAAAATTTATTTCGAGCAGTTAGTTCAGGAGCCCACGCGACTAGTAAACGGTTGGTTAAACACACCTGACCTGTTAGCAACAAATAATCCTGAGTCAATAACGAGCATCAAAACGGATACAGGGATTAGTGAACAAACGGTTGTCGTAGCGATACTAAATTTTGTAACCCCCAGATCCTTCAAAATAAACGAAAAATATACCTATTCAAAAAAGCAGATTAGAGCTCACTTGACGCCTTCCTGAGAGACAATCTGCACTCCTTCCAAATTGACAATATTAGTGTAGACCAGATGTGGCTTAAATTCAAAGAAATAGTATCGGCAGCAATTGAGACATTTATACCAAATAAACTAATAAATGACGGAGCTGATCCTCTTTGGTTCACTAAATGCGTCAGAACACTTGCAGAAACAATGAAACAAACATGCCCATTTAAACAGACGCAAAATCACCTACATTTTGATCTTTTACAGAAGCTCGAAATTCAGGGCGGACTTCAATTCGAAATGCATATAGTAATTTCCACAATGAAACTTTGCCTCGAAACCTAGCAGGAAATCCAAAGACATTCTGATCGTATGTGAAGTATGCTAGCAGCAAGACACAATCAATGCCTTCTCTGCGCGGTAGCAAAGGAGATACTATCGAAGACAGTGCTGCCAAAGCAGAATTGCTAAACACAGCATTCCTTCACAAAAGAAGACGAAGCAAGTATTCCAGAATTTGAATCAAGAACAGCTGCCAACATCAGTAACGAAGAAGTAAATATCCTCGGAGTAGTGAAGCAAATTAAATCACTTAATAAAAACAAGTCTTCTGGTCCAGACTACATAGCAATTAGTATGCGGATGTAATAGCTCCATACTTAACATACAACCGTTCGCTCGACGGAAGATCCGTACCCAGAGACTGGAAAGGTGCACAGGTCACATCAATATTTAAGAAAGATAATAGGAGTTATCCACTAAATTACAGACCCATATCATTAACGTCGATATGCAGCAGGATTTTGGAACATATATTGTGTTTGAACAATATGAATTACCTAGCAGAAAACGTTCTATTGAGACACAGTCAACACGGATTTAGAAAACATTGTTCTTGTGAAACACAACTAGCTCTTTATTCGCGCGAAGTGTTGAGTGCTATTGACAAGGGATTTCAGATCGATTCCATATTTCTGGATTTTCAGAAGGCTTTTGACACTGTACCACACAAGCGGCTTATAGTGAAATCAAATGCTTATGGAATATCGTCTCAGTTATGTGACTGGATTTGTGATTTCCTGTCAGAGAGGTCACAGTTGGTAGTAACTGACGGAAAGTCATCGAGTAAAACAGAAGTGATTTCTGGCGTTGCCCGAGGTAGTGTTAGAAGCCCTTTGATGTTCCGTATCTATACAAACGATTCGGGAGACAATCTGAGGAGCCGTCTTAGGTTGTTTGCAGATGACGCTGTCGTTTATCGGCCAATAAAGTCATCAGAAGAGCAAAACAAATAGCAAAACGATTTAGAAAAGATATCTGTATGATGCGAAAATTGGCAATTGGATCTCATAACGAAAAGTGTGAGGTCATCCACATGAATGCTACAAGGAATCCGTTAAACTTCGGTTGCACGTTAAATCAGTCAAATCTAAAGGCCGTAAATTCGGCTAGATACCTAGGAATTACAATTACGAACAACTTAAACTGGAGGGAATACATGGAAAATGTTGTGGGGAGAGCTAACCAGAGACTGCGTTTTATTGGCAGGACACTTAGAAAACGTAACAGATCTACTAAGGAGACTGTCTACGCTAAGCTTATCCGTCCTCTTGTAGAATACTACTGCGCTGTGTTCAAAGAAGGGCAGCACATTTTGTATTATCGCGAAATAGGGGAGAGAGTGTCACTGAAATGATACAGGATTTGGCGTTTTTCGTTGCGGCGGGAACTTCTCACAAAATTCCAGTCACCAACTTTCTCCTCCGAATGCGAAAATATTTTGTTGACACCGACCTATATAGGGAGAAAAGATTACCATGATAAAATGAGGAAAGTCAGAGATCCTACGGAAGGAAATGGGTGTTCGTTCTTTCCGCGTGCTGTACAAGACTGAAATAGTAGTGAATTGTGAAGGTGGTTCGATGGACGCTCTGGCAGGCACTTAAATGTGATTTGCAGGGTATCCATGTAGATGTAGATGTAGGTGTAGCAACCTTCCTTTTCATTATATTGTTACATTCCATCCTGGATTTTCCATTGTTTTATTTCTACCGTGTAATCATTTATACAGGAGTCCCTAGTAACTTTCCTTTTCATTATATTGTTACATTCCATCCTGGATTTTCCATTGTTTGATTTCTACCGTGTAATCATTTATACAGGGGTTGTACTCTGCTTTCATAATAAATAAGTATTGGTGAATCTGAAGTATCGCAACTAACCGTAAATTCACTATTATATGCCGTTGATTTGGTACTCAGTAGTTTCAAACTTAACGTTTATCAGACAATTCCATTAGTATGACAACAACTTTTAGCTGTGAGAAAATTGAAGCCTGAATGGAAAATTAAGTATACTCGTATTTAGCCTACCTTTCATGCTTTTGGGTAACTGTCTTTCATCTTCATTGTCGCAGTATAGTAAGTATACTCGTATTTAGCCTATCTTTCATGCTTTTGGGTGACTGTCATCTTCATTGTCCTTTACATTAGTCCCAGTTAATGTTCACGCGAAAGTCTCCTACTAGATAAATGTTTACGGAGATACTAAGCAATTCAAGGATTGAGAGATGAATCGTCGAAATGTCTCCTTGGCTCAACAGGGAGGCTGCTGCCGCTACAACTGTGGGTCGGCTGGCTCTTCGTATCGTAGATGCTCGGCGATTCACGTCAGTGCTATCTTGTCAATAAAAAACTTAATTTAAAAGATACAAAATACCTCTGACGCGCCGTCCCATCGTAGAACTCTCACTGTCGAAAGTCTTTAAATTATTGTATAAAGGGTACGGGACATGAGTTTGGTACGATTGAAGGATGGACACTGTTTTAGACAGATGACAATGGACGGCTAAGCACTGATGCACTTCAGTAGCATGGCGTCCGCTGTATTTCTAAATTCTCACAGTTCAGGTAAAGCGCACCTTGATTCTCGACAAGAGCTAGTTCTGCAACAGATATTCCATCCAAATACCCTAAATAAAAAAGATTATTACACAGCCACTTTTCATAACACAGTCCGTAACACTGACGAAATACACGGTCCCTCTCAAATGAGAACAGAGACCGCCTTCCGCGCCCACGCCGCACCCAGTTGGCCCGGAGCAGCTGTCTCGCCCTCTGACGCATCAACGGCGGCTGTCACTAGTAGGGACCTGTCCTGCCCTCGTGTCTTTACTGTTTGTAGTCCTCTCCCTTGCCGAGAGCACGCAGGGAGTCACCGAGACAGTGATGCCAGTCGCTCAGGCAGCCACGCCGGTTGTCCTGCAGCCGTTCGCGCCGGGGAGCAGTGATGACAGGCATGTCATCAGACTACCGCATCTCGTCAGCGCTACTGACGACGAGAAGACACCAGACCTGAGAGGGGAACCGATCTGACACCACAGAAAGCTAAAACCGAATATGAAGATAAGGAGGAGCAGCCCAACATGCTTGTACTCCACCACACCGACGGATATGGGCAATCCCCGGTGATGTCGTAAAGCTGATAACTGTTTAGTACACGGCCTCGGTTAGTTCACAGTAGACTCACGTTTTCGTAATGAAACTGATAATAGTTATCTCTACGGCATATTCTTAGTACTGACCTATTGTTTTCCTCCTGAGTTCTTGACAGATCTGTCTTGAATATTGTTGCTTGCAATCTTCTCCTCTCGCGATTCCTCTTCATCGTTGGTAATATCAAGTCGAATTTCTTCTCGAAATGACGTCTCCCACTACAACAACGCTTTAATGATAATTTTTGAAAGCTCCTGCGTTCTACCTGTTCCTTTGTACTCAAACTGCTCCTTACAATTCACTAATGCAATTCTCTCATCTACATACAATATTCTTCTGATTTTCACCACCAACATAACTGCGTCTCCTTTCGCGAAATTTGCACATTTTCGTCGATTGATGATACTTCCTCGCCTTTCAGTCATTACGTGACCCTGTCAATGCAGGGACTAATTCCTTTCACTTGTTAGTTCCTTGTTAATGATATTCACACATACAGCTTTTTCTACTGAACAAAACATTTTCTCACATATGAATGGTATACCATTAAGGTTACAAAAACATTGCAACATATTTACAGAAAAGTTAAGTTTCATTTACACTTGAATACAAAATAAAGAATAGAATTACGTATGCATAAATATTTACAGTCTCAATTACACGTATAGTCAAACATTGATATTGCATTATGTTGCGTAGTGACAGAGAAAATACTCGTTATAAACCGATGGATTGGACAGCGTAGTCCAGTTACCTGGCAAGCTCAGTTGCCAGATCTCAACTCCTTAGATTTCTACCTAAGGGGGCATCTCAAAAAGTAGTGTATGCAGAGCCTATTCCAAACATGCAGACAATGGAAGGATGCATTTACGAGGCATATGATGCCATTCAGTTGCAGGATGGCACTGTAGGCGCGCCAATCAGAGATCTTCTGTATTGTGGAGCTGTACAGGACCTTTAGGCGCTAATACAACATAATTAGCAAGTTAAAATTTTTGGATTGCTATTTTCAGCTCCGTGTCTTCTCGTGAGCCTTGACCGACGCCTTGCGCCGGTGACTCCTGTTGTTGGCTCGGCTCGTTTGGTCGCAAAGGTCAGTAGGATACTGCCAAGCTGCTGTCTGTAAAGTGTAGCCATAGCATGAGGGTATGCCCCTTAATATTTCATCATCCTCGATTCCACTCCAGGAGATGACAGTGGCCCGCGATGGCTCATCGAGATATACTGTGTTGTCAGAGGTCATTTAGCCAGCTGATCCTGGCCCCATCAAACAGATGGGCCCTTGGTACGCTGAAGTTCCTGCAGCTGTGATTAGGAACAGAGACACCGGATGGCCCTCTCACCCAGCAGTGACCATGATGTTAATGCGATAAACACCGTGAACGTACTGGTCTTGGAAGACACTCAGTCTCTCCATCAGTGATGTGGTAGACAGCGGCCAACGTAAAGTCCAGGGCTTGCAGCGTGGTATTTATGGATACAGGCAGGAGGTAATGACGTGAAGCTCTGTTTATTATGACGGAATTTGAGCCTTTCTTTACTAATGGTCAGCAGTCTTTGTTCTACTGTGCGTACTTAAGTATTTGTTACAGGCTTGTAACTGTACCCCTTCCCTCCCCCTCGGTTGACATTTTGCTGAATATGTAACTTGTGCTTGGTGACTTGTACCAATGTGGCAAAGTGTACTCATGTACATGATTGACTTGTAGTGTTGATTGTTTCTTTCTGCTGCATAGCTGTGTCACCACCTTTGCCTGGTGACATTTGTTTCAGGGCTACCGTGAACTTCAGAAAACTTTAAATTTCTTCCTTCTTTCTGCTCTGTGGCGTAACACTCCCCATTCTTCAAGAAATTCGTCCCAAATTTACTTTTTCTATCTGTTACTAAACTAGTCTGTGTATGTTTTGTATTCACAGTTTAATATTACTATGAGTTCAGCCTCTTGATTGCTTCTTGAGCTGAACCATAAGGCTTCTAATCTTAGTTTTTGTTAACTATCCAACTTAGTTGACTCTTTGGTCTGTCTCTTACTACTAATACACTTTACAGTTTCTATTCCTATCACTAGTATGCACCATTTATACAGGTACTTGATGGAAAGTTGGTTCGTTTAAATGGGACATTTTGCGTTTTAAGCAGAAGTAGATTGCACAAAGGAGAACTAGAATCAACATAACATTTGTTTCAGGCACCCTAATTGTTATTATGGTTTGTTTACATTTCTCGTGACATTGTTTCACATGAGGTTGCAATAATAGAGAATTGTTGTGAAGGTGGTTCAATGAACTCTCTGCCAGGCATTTAAGTGTGATTTTTAGAGTATCCATATAGATGTAGCTGTAGATGTTAGCGTCTGGTCAGCTGAAATTATTCCCTTTTCTGAGATTATCGATTCATATAAAGAATGTAATGCCAGTAATTCAGGGCAGTGTCAAGGAAAGTTAGTCTCTGTACAGGTAATGTGCGTAATGATTCTTCCAGTCAGTACAACGTTGGTCGAGAAGGTAATCACTGTTGTTCCGGTGACTGTAGCTGGAAGATGAAACCATGTTCCAGCTACGTCACACTTGGTTCCGTTGACTAGTAATCCTCTATTTCGCAATTCTAATTTCGTCGTCCCTGTTGATTTTCCGTTTCTGTGACAGTTGACAATCACTGTTTTTGGTGAAAATTTGAAGTAAATTCAGTGGTCTCCAATTCTCTAGAAATATGGCTGTAGGGCTAGTACTTCCCTTTTACTCTGTACTGCTTCCATTTTCCCAAGAAAAAGCTGCAATTTACATGCCTCTTTGTTACTCTGAACTACCCTTACTGGCCAAAAGATAACAACAGTCTCTCTGATACTTTTATTTGGATTTGCACGACATGTTGTAATCAAGCGGGAAAGTCCCTCTGTGCTTGTAACCTAGCAGAAATTGCTATGGATTAGCAGTTTCGCACTCAGTTGGCCATGGGTGACGTGATGAACAGATTCATGCTACGTTTCAGTTTGGATCCTTGCATCCTCCAAACTGCCTGCTATTGTTTGCAATAACTTCGCTACTGCCATCCTGTCACCAAGTCCACCTCCTTTAAATCAGTATTCAGGTGCTCCTTGTGTACTGCTCCAATTCTGTCGTTAACTCGATAATATTCAGTATTCCTTGTTCCATGAATGTTAGTTGTGTCTTGTGCAAGCCCATCGTTTCTGTTATACATTCTGCCGTCTGCTGTAAGATTGTTATCGTGTCGTTCAATCTTGCTATATCCAAGTTGTGTGCTGTTCCAAAGGCCCTTTTTAATAGCTTCCCCCCTTCGCCTAATTATCCTCTTTTCTTCCGTGTTGGTGCTCACGGAAATGCTTCCGTCAGCTGCTGCTACTGAATCCTTAATTTTTCATAGCAAACTCTAACTCTCGATAACCGTTTTCCATGTCTGGTAATACTCCTCCTTTCGTCTCCTCTTTGTACAACTCTATGAACATGTTCTGTCGTCTTCTGGCTTCGTCCCTCACCTCCCAGATCTTGAATGTCAACTAATGTCCACTCGTGATCTGTGAGCAGCATATCTGTTTGTCTTGAGAACAAAATTCCGTTGTTAAGAAGCTGGTTCCAGATCGTACCTCCTCTGCAAAAGCGTAGTAATATTACACTTACGATAATCATTCTCGACATCATTGGTACACCTGAATTGTTGTGAGTGAAATGAACAGCAGTTACATTTGTATTCTTACTTGTCACAAATATTTGCTTGCTCATTCCCAAACATGTCGCGTTTTTCCAAGGGTGTAGTTACACATGAACCTAGCAGCACAGCTTGAGTTGCTGTGAGTGAAACAAGCTGCCAACTGTTGCCCCTCTGTTGCCTCGTCGAAGTAAGCTGCAACAGTGCGGGAGGCTCTGGTCGCAAATACGACAGTGCAAAACTGGTCGGTCGGGAGTGCTACGTTGCCTTCTGTACCTACAGAAAGGTCGGATACGTCACGTTCGGAAAGTGAATGGAACCATTATTTTTGGCCTCTAGACTTCCATTATGAACAACACAAACTTGCCAACAATGTGGTGCGCGAAGAAGGCGGGCAAGGGAGCACCTGGAGTGGAACCTGTAAAAAAGGTGTTGGGTTCTCTTCCTAGATGAGTCAGAAAGTGTCTGACATCTGATGATCGTCGAAGAAGGCTGTGCAGGTGGCCAGGTACCAATGCAAGTCTCACGCATGCAGACCCCCGGGTCCAGAAATGAGGTGGATAATAGTTTGGTCTGATATGACGTACGGATATGGTGAATCTCTCATCGCCACCGAGGGTAATTCAAGGGCTGTACTTTGTGGGGACAGTATCTTTCAACCTACCGTCCAGCCCTTTAGGGATGCGTTCATCACTGAAGATATAGCATACTGGCACACTGCACACTGCCCACCCTGTGAACACCTTAGTACATGAAGGAGAAATCAACTAAATGAAGTGGCACACCGTACCTATTGACATGAACTCGACTGAGCATGCTTGGGACCAAATGAAACTTGCAGTGCTTCGACGAAGGATGACACCTCACGCACTCAGTGAGCTCAAGAAGGCAGCCGTCGAAAAGTGGGACAGGCGCGAGCCGAACAGCCGCCATTTTGCGGACAGCATACCACGAAGTAGAGTAATTATGTAAGTTGCATACACTTGATTCACACATTCCTTTTCCTCCTTTCATAAAACGTCCCCAACCGGCGGACGATCACTGTCAATTGTGACACATGCCGTCACTTCATGAGGCACTGCGGTGAGGTTTGGAATTTCATTCAGGACAGTGGCGCAATGACTGATTATCAGGAAATTCACGCCATCGCATTTCCTCCCCTTGCAGGCCAAGTAACGTCAGTGAAAATTTCGCCACCACCACCAGGATTCGAACTGGCTTACCGCCGAATGGAGCACCACCGCACAAACGTGCATTAGCGACCTCAGCGGCGGAGACAGATACCAGTGAGGCCTATGATCTAGTGGGTATGAGAAAATGTTGTACAGTATGTAATGAATTGTCGTGTTGCTGAAGCCGTAAGTAGACGAGCATCTCCACTTCGTTAAGTCTGTAGTAATAGATGCTGAGAATGGTGGTTGCGTTGCACTAAAAAAAAAAAAAAAAAAAAAAAAAAAAAAAAAAAAAAAAAAAAAAAAAACGGTAACCTGTGATACATTTTTCCTGTCCGGCAACACTTTGACTTTGATGATGACAACCAATCTGAAGTTATGTGGTGAGACCATGTACCTTCATTCCACAGACTGTCATTTTGTTTTTGATGTCGTATACAGAAACCATGTCTTGTTACCTGTTACAGTTCGATTCCTAACCTCACCACACTTTTCACACTGTCCTGCCAAAAACAATAACGCACTCCTAATTCGCTGCTTTGCATGGGGTGCAGCTAACATACAATTTGTGATAGTTCAGTATATCTAACACCAATCTATGCAACAGTAACAGAGAAGTATGAGGAAAAAGCTCACAGTGGGAGATAATGGCGTATCATTCATTCTTCTTTATTTTCTGTCCCACAGCATGGAGTAATTCATCTGTTCCCGGAGGCAGATGGCCAATGCGCTTCTCACCTTGCACACTGTTGTCGCCTACTTTGAAGTAGCGCTAGAGCCTTGAACCATTCACCGTCGTAAAAGTGACAATGAGTGACATGAGCAGTTTCCTTCCGTTCAGAAACGAAATGACTAAGTACACTTCACCGTGGGAGTGTCTATTTTATGTAACATTATGGCAGTTTACTATCAAGTAACATTGTTGAAGTTGTTTGTAGTAAAGATGTGCACACATTGTTGAGGGCACGCTGTGTTGATGTGCATGTCGTATGCAAACCGGCTACGACACAAATAGCAAATGCAGTTGACTTTCTGGATATCCTTTGCATCCACCTATGGCTGTACTTCCAGAAATGCATTAACAGCTCTGTAATTTTAGTTGCTTCGGTTACTTTTACATCAACATAGTAATGGTGCCACAATCATTCCCAATGATGTTAGCAGAAAATACGAGAACCTATATTTATTAGCGACATTATATATTCTGTCTTACCCATTACTGTAGCCGTAGTTGTTATCTCATGGTAATGCATAGTTCTAAGCTCTGAGACAGCTGCTGCGAATCCAGTTCATGGATGAAATGTTCGTTACCAACACTGGATCGACAATACACAAATGCAGCACAACGGAATAACCGAAGGAAGGAGTAAGATTAAGGTTTAACATCCATTAGACAAGGATACCACCAGGAGTACAAGATCGGAGAAGACAATAGGACAAGAAAACAGACCAATACTTTTGAAAGGAACATTCCTTGTGCTCGCCGTAGTCGCGTTTAGAGACATCACATAAAACGATAATCTTGACGGTCGCACAGGAATTTGAATCCTGCTTGCACCCAGCGTGAGACTTAGGCAGCCCTCCATCTCGCGCATTTGTCGGTTACATAACATTAGTGCTAGTTATCCCTTCGACTCAAATGAGGCACTTTGGTGACGAAAAGAGAGGGACAAATCCGCATCATTTCAGTATTATCCACGAGCACCTGTCACAGTAGATCGTAAATGTTGGGTCTGAACTGATGACAAGATCCATATTCTGTATGGTGTAAGAAAGTCATTGCATCAGTGTCTGGAGTGATGGTCTACAGCGTTGCTCCACTTCGTGATCGGAGAGCCCATCAAGTATGATCAATATTTGTCACTGACAATGGCCCACGAATCGCTGGATGAGAAACAGTTGACTAAAGACAGGTGTGGCAGAACGTGTGGTCGTCGGACGTTCCTGTACGGAATGGGGAGAGTCTTCTCCATTTCGATGTTTTCGTGTTTTGAAAAGCAAGCAGAGAAGCTCTGGCGAAACTGCTTAAAGGGTTTGTCGTGTTCCACTTGAAACTTGTTATGACCTTATTTCCAGTGACACAACCACAAAAACTTTGTAATCTTCTGAAAACTCTTTTGAGGAGTTACTTAAAGAGGATTCATTTTCCGAAAATCAGATACAGTTGATTATCCCAATGCACTGTCAATTTTTCGAACAGCCTGTGACGTTACCTTTTCTTTCTTTCTTTCTTTTTTTAATAGAATCGCCTCACTCCTCTCATACACTACCTTGTCAGTCCACCTTATTTTCAATACTCTTCTGTAGCATCACATCTCAATTTCTTCTACTCTCTTCTGTTCCGGTTTTCCCATAGTCCGTGTTTCACCGCCGTACAGTGCTGTGCTCCAAACCTACATTCTCAGAAATTTCTTCCTCAAATTAAGGCCCATGTTTGATACCAGTAGCATGTTCGTGGCCAGGAATGCCCTTTTTTCCACTGATAGTCTGCTTTTTATGTCCGCCTTGCTCCGTCCGTTGTTCGCTGCCTAGGTAGCAGAATTCCTTAACTTAACCTACTTCGTGATCACCAATTGTGACGTTAAGTTTCTCGCTGTTCTCATTTGTGATGCTTCCCTTTACGTTAGTCTTTTCTGGATTTACTCGCAATCAGTGTTCGGTACTCATTAGACTGTTCATTCCATTCAGCAGAGCCTGTAATTTTTCTTCACTTTCACTGGGCTTAGCCGTGTCATCAGCGAATGGTATCATCGATATCATTTTACCTAGAATTTTAATCTCGTCGTTGCTTCTTCGATGTATAGGTTGAACAGCAGGAGCGAATGACTACATACCTGTCTTACACCCTTTTTAATCTCAGCACTTCATTCTTGGTTTTTCAATCTTATTGTTCCCTCTTGGTTCTTGTACATGCTGTAAATCACTCGCCTACCCCTTCTGTACGTTATTGTTGTCAGCAACTTGGATGCAAGAGCTGTTAATTGATTGTGTGATAATGCTTGTACATGTCGGCTCTTGCAAACTTTGTAATTTTGTATGGATGATGATCCTCCGAAAGACTGATAGTATATCCCCGATCCTATTCGTTCTATACAAAAAAAAATGAGTACTATCTTTGTTGACACTCCCCCCCCGTGATTTTAGGAATTCCAATGAAATATTTTAAGTCCCTTCTGCTTTATTTGATCTCAAGTGTCCAAAAGCCCTTTTAAATTCTGATTTTAAAACTGGATATCCTGTGTCTTCCATACCTACTCATGTTTCTTCTCTATCATTTCATCAAACAAGTTGTCCCCTTCATAGAGCCCTTCAGTGTATCTTCCTACCAAACCGCTCTCTCCTCTGCATTTAACATTGGAATATCCATTACACTCTTAGTGTTACCGCCCTTGCTTTTAATTTCACCAAGCGTGTTTCGACTATTCTATAGGCTAACCTAATCCTTCCGACAATAATTTTTTTTTATTTCTTCGCATTTTTCCTGTAGCCATTTCGCCTCAGCTTCTCGGAAGTTCCTATTTGTTTCACTCGTAAGCAACTTGTACTGGTACCCGTGGTCTAGGGGTAGCGTCTTTCATTCATAATCAAAAACGTCCTCGGTCTCGGGTTCGATCCCCACCACTGCCTAAATTTTGATAAATAATCAGCATTGGCGGCCGAAGACTTCCGGCATAAGAAGTCAGCCTCATTCTGCCAAAGGCCTTGTCAAAGAGGGCGGAGGAGCGGATAGAGGTTCAGGGCACTCTCTTGTCCTAGGGGTGGGAAATTTCCCCCAAAGGCGGAAGAATCAGCAATGACCAACGACATGAGGATGCAGATGGCAATGGAAACCACTGCATTAAAGACACGTAACGTGTATCCACAGGACATGTGGCCTGTAATTGAAGAAGTGTCATGATGATCTCTCCATTGGCAAAAGATTCCGGAATAGTCCGCCATTCGGATCTCCGGGAGGGGACTGCCAAGGGGGAGGTTACCATGAGAAAAAGATTGAATAATCAACGAAAGGATAACGTTCTACGAGTCGGGGCGTGGAATGTCAGAAGCTTGAACGTGGTAGGGAAACTAGAAAATCTGAAAAGGGAAATGCAAAGGCTCAATATAGATATAGTAGGGGTCAGTGAAGTGAAGTGGAAGGAAGACAAGGATTTCTGGTCAGATGAGTATCGGATAATATCAACAGCAGCAGAAAATGGTATAACAGGTGTAGGATTCGTTATGAATAGGAAGGTAGGGCAGAGGGTGTGTTACTGTGAAAGTTCAGTGACCGGGTTGTTCTAATCAGAATCGACAGCAGACCAACACCGACAACGATAGTTCAGGTATACATGCCGACGTCGCAATCTGAAGATGAATAGATAGAGAAAGAGTATGAGGATATTGAAAGGGTAATGCAGTATGTAAAGAGGGACGAAAATCTAATAGTCATGGGCGACTGGAATGCAGTTGTAGGGGAAGGAGTAGAAGAAAAAGTTACAGGAAAATATGGACTTGGGACTAGGAATGAAAGAGGAGAAAGACTAATTGAGTCCTGTAACAAGTTTCAGCTAGTAATAGCGAATACCCTGTTCAAGAATCACAAGAGGAGGAGGTATACTTGGAAAAGGCCGGGAGATACGGGAAGATTTCAATTAGATTACATCATGGTCAGACAGAGATTGCGAAATCAGATACTGGATTGTAAGGCGTACCCAGGGGCAGATATAGACTCAGATCACAATATAGTAGTGATGAAGAGTAGGCTGAAGTTCAAGACATTAGTCAGGAAGAATCAATACGCAAAGAAGTGGGATACGGAAGTACTAAGGAATGACAAGATACGTTTGAAGTTCTCTAACGCTGTAGATACAGAAATATGGAATAGCGCAGTAGGCAGTACAGTTGAAGAGGAATGGACATCTCTAACGAGGGCCATCACAGAAGTTGGGAATAAAACATAGGTACAAAGAAGGTAGCTGCGAAGAAACCATGGGTTGTTGTTGTTGTTGTGGTCTTCAGTCCTGAGACTGGTTTGATGCAGCTCTCCATGCTACTCTATCCTGTGCAAGCTTCTTCATCTCCCAGTACCTACTGCAACCTACATCCTTCTGAATCTGCTTAGTGTATTCATCTCTTGGTCTCCCTCTACGATTTTTACCCTCCACACTGCCCTCCAATGCTAAATTTGTGATCCCTTGATGCCTCAAAACATGTCCCACCAACCGATCCCTTCTTCTAGTCAAGTTGTGCCACAAACTTCTCTTCTCCCCAATCCTATTCAATACCTCCTCATTAGTTACGTGATCTACCCACCTTATCTTCAGCATTCTTCTGTAGCACCACATTTCGAAAGCTTCTGTTCTCTTCTTGTCCATGTTCCACTTCCATACATGGCTACACTCCATACAAATACTTTAAGAAACGACTTCCTGACATTTAAATCTACACTCGATGTTAACAAATTTCTCTTCTTCAGAAACGATTTCCTTGCCATTGCCAGTCTATGTTTTATATCCTCTCTACTTCGACCATCATCAGTTATTTTACTCCCTAAATAGCAAAACTCCTTTACTACTTTAAGTGTCTCATTTCCTAACCTAATTCCCTCAGCATCACCCGATTTAATTTGACTAAATTCGATTATCCTCGTTTGGCTTTTGTTGATGTTCATCTTATATCCTCCTTTCAAGACACTGTCCATTCCGTTCAACTGCTCTTCCAAGTCTTTAGCTGTCTCTGACAGAATTACAATGTCATCGGCGAACCTCAAAGTTTTTACTTCTTCTCCATGAATTTTAATGCCTACTCCGAATTTTTCTTTTGTTTCCTTTACTGCTTGCTCAATATACAGACTGAATAACATCGGGGAGAAGCTACAACCCTGTCTCACTCCTTTCCCAACCACTGCTTCCATTTCATGCCCCTCGACTCTTACAACTGCCATCTGGTTTCTGTACAAATTGTAAATAGCCTTTCGCTCCCTGTATTTTACCCCTGCCACCGTCAGAATGTGAAAGAGAGTATTCCAGTTAACATTGTCAAAAGCTTTCTCTAAGTCTACAAATGCTAGAAACGTAGGTTTGCCTTTTCTTAATCTTTCTTCTAAGATAAGTCCTAAGGTTAGTATTGCCTCATGTGTTCCAACATTTCTACGGAATCTAAACTGATCTTCCCCGAGGTCCGCTTCTACCAGTTTTTCCATTCGTCTGTAAAGAATTCGCGTTAGTATTTTGCAGCTGTGACTTATTAAACTGATAGTTCGGTAATTTTCACATCTGTCAACACCTGCTTTCTTTGGGATTGGAACTATTATATTCTTCTTGAAGTCTGAGGGTATTTCGCCTGTCTCATACATCTTGCTCACCAGATGGTAGAGTTTTGTCATGACTGGCTCTCCCAAGGCCATCAGTAGGAATGGAATGTTGTCTACTCCCGGGACCTTGTTTCGACTCAGGTCTTTCAGTGCTCTGTCAAACTCTTCATGCAGTATCTTATCTCTCATTTCGTCTTCATCTACATCCTCTTCCATTTCCATAATATTGTCCTCAAGTACTTCGCCCTTGTGTAAACTCTCTATATACTCCTTCCACCTTTCTGCCTTCCCTTCTTTGCTAAGAACTGGGTTGCCATCTGAGCTCTTGATATTCATACAAGTGGTTATCTTTTCTCCAAAGGTCTCTTTAATTTTCCTGTAGGCAGTATCTATCTTACCCCTAGTGAGACAAGCCTCTACATCCTTACATTTGTCCTCCAGCCATCCCTGCTTAGCCATTTTGCACTTCCTGTCGATTTCATTTTTGAGACGTTTGTATTCCTTTTTGCCTGCTTCATTTACTGCATTTTTATATTTTCTCCTTTCATCAATTAAATTCAATATTTCTTCTGCTACCCAAGGATTTCTATTAGCCCTCGTCTTTTTACCTACTTGATCCTCCGCTGCCTTCACTACTTCATCCCTTCACAACCATGGGTAACAGAAGAAATACTTCAGTTGATTGATGAAAGGAGGAAGTACAAACATGTTCCGGGAAAATCAGGAATACAGAAATACAAGTCGCTGAGGAATGAAATAAATAGGAAGTGCAGGGAAGCTAAGACGAAATGGCTGCAGGAAAAATGTGAACACATCGAAAAAGATACGATTGTCGGAAGGACAGACTCAGCATACAGGATAGTCAAAACAACCTTTGGTGACATTAAAAACAACGGTGGTAACATTAAGAGTGCAACGGGAATTCCACTGTTAAATACAAAGGAGAGAGCAGATAGGTGGAAAGAATACATTGAAAGCCTCTATGAAGGTGAATATTTGTCTGATGTGATAGAAGAAGAAACAAGAGTCGATTTAGAAGAGATAGGGGATCCAGTATTAGAATCGGAATTTAAAAGAGCTTTGGAGGACTTACGGTCAAATAAGGCAGAAGGAATAG
Source organism: Schistocerca piceifrons (assembly GCF_021461385.2). Lineage (NCBI taxonomy): Eukaryota > Metazoa > Arthropoda > Insecta > Orthoptera > Acrididae > Schistocerca > Schistocerca piceifrons. The sequence continues at coordinate 265,356,268 of NC_060141.1, forward strand.
ATAACATTCCATCAGAATTTCTAAAATCATTGGGGGAAGTGGCAACAAAACGACTATTCACGTTGGTGTGTAGAATATATGTCTGGCGATATACCATCTGACTTCCGGAAAAGCATCATCCACACAATTCCGAAGACGGCAAGAGCTGACAAGTGCGAGAATTATCGCACAATCAGCTTAACAGCTCATGCATCGAAGCTGCTTACAAGAATAATATGCGGAAGAACGGAAAAGAAAATTGAGAATGCGCTAGGTGACGATCAGTTTGGCTTTAGGAAAAGTAAAGGGACGAGAGAGGCAATTCTGACGTTACGGCTAATTATGGAAGCAAGGCTAAAGAAAAACCAAGACACTTTCATAGGATATGTCGACCTGGAAAAAGCGTTCGACAATATAAAATGGTGCAAGGTGTTCGAGATTCTGAAAAAAGTAGGGGTAAGCTATAGGGAGAGACGGGTCATATACAATATGTACAACAACCAAGAGGGAATAATAAGAGTGGACGATCAAGAACGAAGTGCTCGTATTAAGAAGGGTGTAAGACAAGGCTGTAGCCTTTCGCCTCTACTCTTCAATCTGTACATCGAGGAAGCAATGATGGAAATAAAAGAAAGGTTCAGGAGTGGAATTAAAATACAAGGTGAAAGGATATCAATGATACGATTCTCTGATGACATTGCTATCCTGAGTGAAAGTGAAGAAGAATTAAATGATCTGCTGAACGGAATGAACAGTCTAATGAGTACACAGTATGGTTTGAGAGTAAATCGGAGAAAGACGAAGATAATGAGAAGTAGTAGAAATGAGAAGAGCGAGAAACTTAACATCGGGATTGATGGTCACGAAGTCAATGAAGTTAAGGAATTCTGCTACCTAGGCAGTAAAATCACCAATGACGGACGGAGCAAGGAGGACATCAAAAGCAGACTCGCTATGGCAAAAAAGGCATTTCTGGCCAAGAGAAGTCTACTAATATCAAATACCGGCCTTAATTTGAGGAAGAAATTTCTGAGGATGTACGTCTGGAGTACAGCATTGTATGGTAGTGAAACATGGACTGTGGGAAAACCGGAACAGAAGAAAATCGAAGCATTTGAGATGTGGTGCTATAGACGAATGTTGAAAATTAGGTGGACTGATAAGGTAAGGAATGTGGAGGTTCTACGCAGAATCGGAGAGGAAAGGAATTTGTGGAAAACACTGATAAGGAGAAGGGAGAGGATGAAGGACATCTGCTAAGACATGAGGGAATGACTTCCATGGTACTAGAGGGAGCTGTAGAGGGCAAAAACTGTAGAGGAAGACAGAGATTGGAATACGTCAAGCAAATAATTGAGGACATAGATTGCAAGTGCTACTCTGAGATGAAGAGGTTAGCACAGGAAAGGAATTCGTGGCGGGCCGCATCAAACCAGTCAGTAGACTGATGACCAAAAAAAAAAAAAAAAAAAATGCAACTTGTATCTCTGTATTCCTGAATTTCCCTGAATATTTTTGTGTTCTCTTCTTTCGTCGGTCAGTTGAAGTGTTTGTTCTGTTACTGTTACCCAATGTTTCTTCGTGGTTACTTTCCTTGTTTCTATAGCTTTTTTTCAACTTATGTGAGTACCCTTTTTTAGAAATGTTTATTCCTTTATTCCTCTTCAACTGAACTACCTCCTGCGCTATTCCTTATTGCTGTAACTATAGCCCTAGAGAACTTCAAGTGTACTTCGTCGTATCGCAGTATATCTGCCTCCCACTTATTTGCATTCTGGTTCTTCCTGACTATCCTCTCAAACTTCAGCCTACTCTTCATCATTACTAAATTGTCATCTGAGTTTATGTATACCCTCGCGTACGCTTTAAATTCCAATATTGATTTCGGAATCTCTGCCTCACTGTGATGTAATTTAACTCTCCGTATGTCCCGGCCTTTTCCAAGTATACATCCGTCTCTTGTGATTCTTGAACAGAGCGCCGGCCGCGGTGATCTAGCGGTTCTAGGCGCTCAGTCCGGAACCGCGCGACTGCTACGGTCGCAGGTTCGAATCCTGCCTCGGGCATGGATGTGTGTGATGTCCTTAGGTTAGTTAGGTTTAAGTAGTTCTAAGTTCTAGGGGACTGATGACCACAGATGTTAAGCCCCATAGTGCTCAGAGCCATTTGAACCATTTGAACAGAGTATTCGCTATTATTAGGTGAAATTTATTAAAAAAACTCAGTTAGTCTTTCTCTCCTCTTTCGTTCCTCTTACCAATGCCATATTCTCCCTTACTCCGTTCTTCTACTCCTTCTCCTACAAGCGCATCCAGTCCCGACCATATTCTCCCATAACCCTTTCTTCTACTCTTCTCCTACAAGCGCATGCAATCCTCCACGACTATTAGATTTTCATACCCTTTGCGTACTGAATTAGATGTCAATATCCTCATGACTTTCTCTATGTCTTCATCTTCGGCTTGCGACGTCGGCATGTATACCTCAACTATCGCCGCTGTTGGTTTGTTGCCGATTCTGGTGAGAACAATCCTATTACTGAACTGTTCGCAATAACTCACTCTCTTCCGTACCTTTCTATTGATAACGAGTCATACTCCTGTTACACCATTTTCTCTTGCTGTTTATACTCACCTGACCAGAAATCCACGTCTTTCATCCATTTCACTTCACTGACCACCCCTATATCTGGGTTGAGTTATAGCATTTTCCTTTTCAGATTTTTAGCCTCTCTAACAAGTTTAGACTTCGGACATTTCACGCCCTGTCTTGTCGCACGCTATCCTTTCGTTTGTTATTCAGTCTTTTTCTCATGGTCCTTGGCAGTCCCCTGTCGGAGATCCGATAGGGGGTCTAGTCCGGAATCGTAGAAGGCTGAAACTCAGTTACCACTAGAGGGGGGATAGGTGTGCCATCAGCTCCCGGTACTCTCTAACTATGTGGGGGTTAAGAGAGACCCCTCGAAGCTAGTTGGCAAATACACTGCTGGCCACCGTAAATGCAACACCCTGAAGGAAGCATCCGAATCAAGTGAAATTTACATCATGGGTTTGCTGCGATGAGATATGCAACTGATTAGAATTTCAGCGCAGACGCACATCACACGCGCCTGTGGCGCCACCTCATAGCGCCATTTAAGGCTTGGCGATTTCGACGAGTGTACGTTCGGCACGTTTTCCTTGTGGTTGTTTCACAAGACGATCAGTTATGCCTCGTAGACAACAGCGAACATCGTTTGATCAAGTATCCGAGTTCGACAGAGAAAGGATAGTGGCTTACCGAGATTGTGGATTATCATACAGAGAAATCGCTAGTCGTGTTGGACGAAACCAAACAACTGTAATGCGGATATGTGACCGTTGGATGCAGGAAGGTACGACGGACCGACGTGGTCGATCGCATTCACCTCGGTGCACCACTGCACGTGCTGATAGGCAAATTGTGTGCATGGCAGTGACGGATCGCTCAGTGACATCCCGAACCATAGCACAGCACATTGTGTCTGTAACGCATCATCCAGTGTCTGCGCGTACCATTCGACGCCGTTTACAGCAGAGTGGTCTGTCCGCAAGACGTCCATTGCTTCGTCTACCATTGACGCAGAACCACAGACGTCTCCGTCGCCAATGGTGTGATGACAGACGGATGTGGACGGCAGAATGGAGTGACGTAGTCTTTACTGACGAGGCACGCTTCTGTCTGCAGCACCACGATGGTCGGATTCGAGTGTGGAGACACCGTGGAGAGAGGATGCTGGACAGCTGCATTATGCACCGCCACACTGGTCTTGCACCGGATATTATGGTATGGGGCGGTATTGGATATTACTCTCGCACGCCTCTAGTACGCATTGCCGGTACTTTAAATAGCCGGCGCTACATATCCGAGGTGCTGAAGCCAGTTGTCCTTCCTTACCTTCAGGGCTCGGCCACAGCCATATTTCAACAGGATAATGCGCGACCACACGTGACACGCATTGTCCAAAGGTTCTTCGTCAATAACCAGATTGAAGTGCTTCCCTGGCCGGCTCGCTCTCCGGATCTTTCGCCGATAGAAAACATGTGGTCCATGGTTGCTCAACGAGTGACCCAGATTACATCCCCAGCTGCCACACCAGATGATCTTTGGCAACGTGTGGAAGCTGCTTGGGCTGCTGTACCCCAGGAACACATCCAACGTCTCTTTGACTCAATGCCGAGACGTGTGGCAGCGGTGATCTCCAACAATGGCGGCTACTCTGTCTACTGATTCTGGCAGGAACCACATGTCACAGACGTCTGTAAACGTAATCATTTGATACTTGGTCAACATGTTATCTACAAAATAAATTTTGTTGGGCTACCTCTTGTCTTTCTTGGTTTTGCATTTACGGTGGCCAGCAGTGTAAAAGTCGGTAAATTGGCGTGTGTTTGAGCGCTGCATCTGCTGCTTGTAAATAGTTCCAGAAGTGGGATCTTGCTCTCTCATGGAAAAGGTAACTGACCGCCCATCTCTTTACCCACGGAAGGGTACGATATTTGGCAGCGGGAAAGTACGCGTCCTCCGAGTAAAGAAACATTGACGGTTCGTACAAGTTCGTGGCTTGCATTTGGACGTTGATGAATCTGCGACCACTATCCTGTGGTGGGGAGAGAGAGACCAGGGGGTGGGAGTAAGAATCTCGTGACAGACTTTAAACATGGAGACAACCGTGAGATAATGGCCAAAGGCTGTCTGAAGGTTGCATCCAGTCGCCACTGGCGGAGGTAGTACTTCAGCGACGTGGAATAATCTAGACGCCACGTAATGATTAAGGAATACAACGCATTGAAGAGTGGTCCTGGCGAGGCAGGAGGTTCTGGAAGACGTCAACGGGTGACGCTGTGCTGTGACGGTGGGAGTGAAGGTAACGCCCAAGTAGCTCAAAGTCCACACTTTGGGCAGGGGTACACTTCACCGTCATGGAGGCCTCGTCCAGCGTGAATCATAGAAGATTTGGCCAAGTTCGTGGCACTGCTTGTGGCAGCTCCATAAACCGTGATCAGTTTGAGGACTGCTCGAACCTTGGAGCTGGAGCAAACGTGAAGTAGTAGGTCATCAGTAGATATCTGGCAAGGAAAGGTATATTTACGAAGAGTGAGTCTGGAGAACTCGGTCGACAGTCCCCCAGTGAGGGGCTCCAGAGCGATAGCATACAGGAGAGTAGAGAGGGGGCGCCCTTGATGAACTGAGCAGTGGATGGGTACTGGTTGTACCAAATGTCCTCTGACTTGGATTCAGGCCCTTGCACAGCTGTAAAAGATCCAGAGGACGCCAGTGGAAGCAGGATGCCCATGTGGGCCGCCACCGAAAAGAGGAAATGGCGCGCACATTATCAAAATGGTTCAAATGGCTCTGAGCACTATGGGACTCAACTGCTGAGGTCATTAGTCCCCTAGAACTTAGAACTAGTTAAACCTAACTAACCTAAGGACATCACAAACATCCATGCCCGAGGCAGGATTTGAACCTGCGACCGTAGCGGTCTTACGGTTCCAGACTGCAGCACCTTTAACCGCACGGCCACTTCGGCCGGCACGCACATTATCGAAGGCGCTATCGAAATCTATGGCGACTACCACTGCATAGAGGCTGCTCGTTGCCACCATCGCAATTAAGTCGCAGCATTCGCCTCTGGCAGTCTGTATATTGACCTGTCCCCCAGGTGTCGTTTGCTCCAGGAAGAGAACGCGACAGTGTATCGTTCAGAGAGACATTGCCAGTAATCGGGTGAATATCTTGCAATCTGTGTTGATTAGGGTGAGCGATCGATACCGTGTGACCGTCGAACTGCGCGGTGGTTTGTGGATCGCAATTAAGATACTCCAGCAAATGTAGGTTGCACTCCCGGGCCAGATGTCATCACTTCCTGGAACATAGTCGCCCACCACGGCGCCATGATCCCCACAAAGTCTCAAAATAATCGATGCCAAGCGATGTGTTGACTGCGCCTTTATGGATTGTGTTACCCGGTGTGACCACCACTGTCAAAATATCCACCTTCAAGTGGATGACGGAGTACAAGATGGCATTATCCGAACTGGCATTGTCATCCTCTTTCCTGTAAGTAAGTCGGTAGTGTTCGACAAACGCATTAATGAATGGTCACCCGTGGGTCTCGTGGCATGACCGGAGTCCCAATGAAAGTATGATAGCGGAACCGCGCCGACGACGCAGGGCCCTATAGCGGATCCTGCCCTTCGACCGCTTCTTCGTCCCATGCCGTGGAGATGGGCCGCTGTGTTGTTCATGGATTAATGGTTCGTGATGTGGAATAGGCAGAGCTAAGTTCATTATGTAGTTTGGGGTCATCGTGGAGCTATTGGGGGACAGACGCAGGCACACTGGCAGATGTCACATAGTTCTCTTCAGTGATGGCGGTTTTGTAGGCGTCGTTTAGATCGACGGTGACCTTGCATTCGGCCTGCTAGCTCTCCTCTTGGCTGGAGATGGTTTGGTGCCTTCTTTTGTGACGCTTCAGCGAACGGTGTTTCCTCACACAGCCTTCTGTGTCCGACGATAGCAGGAAGTCGCGTCCCTCTGGCAAGAAGGCTGCTGTACGGATGATAAGCAAGTCGATTCCATCTTATCGCCGAATCATTGTCCAGCGATCGGCAGCGTCGGCACCATTGGAGCTCAGTGGTGGCGTCCAGGCGTAATTGCAAAGTAGCAGGAGAGACCAGCGGCGTAGGTAAAACTGGGGTGTCCCACCAGTAGCTGTTGTAGGCATTTGGGTCTCAGGTGGCCTTCTTTGCCGCACCCGGAACGTTGGCTATGGCAGGAACTGAGTCCATTTATCCGCGGTATGGGTATCGACTGTAGTATGTGGTTGGAATGCTGCGACAACTTCCTCTGCTGGAGACGATATTGCAGTGCTAGAATTACAACGCATTGTTCCTTCAGACATATTGGCATGTCTGAAGAACGCGCACTGAGGCGAGTACAGCCATTATGAAGTAAATGAAATTATTCGCAGTTGCAAATATAGACAACCATCTATTGTATAATTCGACAACGAAAATGTGTGGCGGACCAGGACTCGAATCTCGGTTTCCCACTTAACGCGACCGGTCGCCTTACCGTTAGACTATCCGAGCTCAAACAACGGCCACACCAAAACTTGGTTGACATATGGTTGATATCATGAGGAAGTTTAGGTGCGGCCACGGAGGGTGACCAACCACTCGCGATAAGCGGGAAATCTGGGTTAGAGTCCCCGTCTGGCAGAAATTTTCATTGCCGTCACTCCATTATACATGGTTTTCCATATTCGCAACTGTGAATACATTTCATGTCCTGTCCTGTAAGTCTGGCAAAATCGTAAGCATGCCTAAGCAAACATAGTCGACAGTCACCACTGCGACATTGCCACCGGCGTGATAGAAGCGGAGCCCCAGTTTCGTCTCGTATAGGATGCGTTCGCATGCCACGTCGTTGGCGTCTCTAACATCTCTCAGCAAATGGTCCACTTCAAGCGCCTTGGATCGGGCATGCTCGTTGCAAAAAGTAAATCGGAGTGGAGATTTAGTGTAACGATTCGTCATGTAACATGGACGCCAAACTGGCACGTAAGTAACGACCGTTAGAATGTAAATAAGGCGAGCTCTTGCTCCGCGCGCGGACACGCAACAGCACTTCCGCCCCCTTGCGCTGCCAAATGCAGACCAATAACAATAATTGCACTTAATTTAAAATACTATTGTTTCTTCTGCATCTGAAACTATCTGACAAAAATTCGTAGCATCCTTACTCCAGGAGATACTACGAGCACCCGATTAACAAGATGTATAAAATGATATGACATAATTAAATAGCCGGCCGTTGTGGCTGAGTGGTTCTAGGCGCTTCAGTCTCGAACTACGCGACCGATACGGTCGCAGGTTCGAATCCTGCTTCGGACATGGATGTGTGTGATGTCCTTAGGTTAGTTAGGTTTAGCTAGTTCGAAGTTCTAGGGGACTGATGACCTCAGAAGTTAAATCCCATAGTGCTCAGAGGCATTTGATCCATTTTTTAAATAGAGAAGTAGTACCCAAAAGTTACTGAAATTTGAATTTTGCCAACAAATAGTTACGAGTACACTGATATACTCTCCTTATATGAATGTGACAAGTAGCTGTGAGCTGAGTTGTACAGTTGCCTGTTGACGAACATAATTCCATTAGTACACCAGTGTCAGCGTCCTTGTTTTAAACTTGGAAAAATCACTTCAGAAGTCAGCCAAATTTCGTAGGAATCTTTTGGATATAACAGTTTACGTCATATTTACGGTAACGACTGGTATAAGCGTTTCAAAAACGAACGAACATTGATGATGACGACCGTTCCGGTTAGCCGCCAGTTGTCATCACTCTCTGTTAGGAAAGTGAAGGATTTGGTTCTGCAGTATCGTAGACAGATCAAAACCACTGAAAAACATTGGGGTTAGTTATGGTACATTTGAACGTATTCCGTCAGAAGAGGTTTATAAAAAATGATTGCGGAGAAATTAATGACACGACTGCTTCAAGGCGCTCGTAAATCGACATAGGGTGAAAGATCTGAAGGGAGCGTACTACGGTCCAAATAATCTTTCAAAAGCTGTTATTGGTGATGGAAGTTGGGTTAACGGCTATGAAATTAACACCAATTGTCGCAATAAACAGTCTTTCTTTACTCGACCAAAAAGACTCGACAAAAGAAGAGTGATATCAAGTCATTTTTTATTCTTTTATATTATGTTGGTGCATGAGTTCGTTGCGTTTTGTTTTGCATGTTTGTATTTGGGTTGCTATATGTTTATTTGTTTATTTGTCATTTTTTATTTGTCGTTCACTGTTGCTGTTTGAGTTAACATATTGTCATTTGAAGATAGTGAGTGGAGGTGTAGACGCAAGAAAATGAAGTGCCAAGTGGGGAAATAGGAACATTTCCGACATGTTCTTTTGTTTGAGTTCAGTAGAGGGGTAACAGCAGCAGAGGTTGTCAGAAACATTTGCGCAAATGTCATGAAATGTGATCATTCTACCACGCGCGACGTTTGCAAGCAGTGGTGAAGGTTAAAAAAATCAGGTGTATGGATACTGCATGCTCTAAATCCGAAATTACAAAAACCGGCGGGTGGCCATATATGCACCTCTGCTAGCTAGTCATCGATTGGATCGTGAGCAACACCGACCATTCCTACCCCGTGTCGTTACTAGTGACGAGAAACGTGTCTTTTGTTAATATAGAGAAAAGAAAGGAACGATTGAGACCAAACAAAGCACCACCTCCTCGTACAAAGACCTTCGTGCATCCACAAAAGATAATGTTATGCACCTTGTGGAACAACTTCGATGTGGTGTCCAATGAATTACTTGCCCGAGGTGTAACAATCACTGCTGACATTTATTGTCAAGAGCTGAGACGTCTTGGAGACTCAATGCAATAAGTGCGTGAACGATGAAAAACACTATACAGGAGTTGGGTTGGGAAATCATTCCTCTCTCACCCTATTCACCTAACTTTGCGCTCTCAGGTTTTCACATTTTCCACTGTCTATCGCACAACATTCAAGGGACTTCCATTCCACAAGAAAATGCACTCCAAACATGACTCTACGAGTTCTTCGCCTTAAATGGTTCAAATGGCTCTGAGCACTATGGGACTTAACATCTGTGGTCATCAGTCACCTAGAACTTAGAACTACTTAAACCTAACGAACCTAAGGACATCACACACATCTATGCCCGACGCAGGATTCGAACCTGCGACCGTAGCGGTCACGCGGTTCCAGACTGAAGCGCCTAGAACCGCACGGCCACTCCGGCCGGCTTCTTCGCCTTAAAACCAGGCGATCTGTACAGTCGCGAAATCGGAAAATTACCCCAGGATGGCAGACTGTTGTAAATAGTGAAGAAGATTATATTATTCATGACCGAAGTCTCCTTTAAGTGTATGTGCTGTGTTTATTAAACTTAGGAGAAAACGCTACGAACTTATGGACCAACCCAACATATTGACGCCAGATTGTTCATAAAGAGTTCGTAATTCTTGATCAGACGGTCAGTTAAAAGTGCTGTCGCAATATTCTAAGCCTTCTGAGAGAAGAGACGAGGAGAGACGTCCACAGAACGACGAAGAGAACGCAGGATCGCATCGAGTCCATAGACAGTTGTTTACAGTTGCTCATCACACTTAGTTCCGCGTGACTTCTTCCTCCGAACAAGATGAAAATCAAGATGAACATTGGATACAATCAAGAAAACTGAACGGAACGGTAGAGGATACTAAACACGTTAGCAAAGAAAGACTTTGAGGATCCATCTCAAAAGCGACAGAAACGTTGCAATCGATGCACTCGGTCCCAAGGTGACTACTTTGAAGGTGTCGGTGCATAATAAATCGAAGTAAGACGAACTAATTTTAATTAGTATATTTCTGGAACTTTTGGATTCCACCTCGTACACGGCACCTTTCTGCGGTCGTACGACGTTCGATGCCGAGGATGTCACTGGCCACTGCGGTAGTTGCCGCTCGGCTTCGCGTTTGCAGCTTCCTCGGGTTACGGTGTCCGACCCGGCGGCAGGACAGGTGTGTGAGGAGCGCGTCGCGGTTTTGTATCGGCGTGGGCCGCGGCAGAAGGCGGCGAGCGCGCAAACATATTTTTCGCCCTATATAGCGGGCCGGCGGTCGATAGCCGCGCCGTGCTGCGCCGCTCAGCGCCGTGGCCCGGACGCAGCGCGGCACAGCGCAGCGCAGCGCAGAGGCCCGCCGTAACACGGCCTCGCTGTCCCCGAGCCGTACCGAGGGACTACGGCCTTCACTGCCCAGTTGGCTGCTTCACATGGAGGAGGATCAAGTGGCAGTACATACGCTAGAAATTCTTCTATAATTCTACTACTAATTTGCAGCTTTATGCAAAATCTCCGTCTCTCCACGAAAACAGTGAACAGTATATCATAACTACCTACATTGTTATGTTCGTTATGAGTACCGTGTCTTTCAGTGAGGTGTCTGATGTCTCTGACATAAAATCCTAAATGCAGCATAGGGCCTAGAACGTAGGTATTTTAACTTCCAACACGTAGTGCGACAGTAGATCAAATGCTTTTCTTAAAGCAATAAATACCACACTAGCCCGAGAGCCATTGTCCAATGTAGGAAATTGGTCGGATGGGTCTGAAAGAATTTTGATTTGGATGGGAATATAAGCTCAACGAACAAAATGTAAGTTGCCCTTTTAAAAGAGCGGACTGCGCGTTTTGAAGCACTGCAAACTGGGTAGAACTGGTTCAAGGCCGTCACGCGACCCTCCACCAGTGACGTAAAACGTGGGCCATTCGGTTGTATGGAATCAGCGACAAACACGGAACGACGTAGAGACGCAACAGAATGGCAGGAAGGAGCTGTCGCGTTTACTCGTGCCCTGGCCACACCGTGAATGAAGTTACCCACTTTATTATGTAAAGTGACGGTGGAGGGGTGGGAAAGGAAGGGAAAGGGAAGGAACAGATGATATCACCTGCGTCAGGACTTTATGCGGTATCAGCGGCAACGAGAGAAAATATGTGCTGGACTGGGATTCGAACATGGAGCCTCCTGCTTACTAGGGAATTGCTTTAACCACTGCGCCACCCGGACACGGAGTTAGTTGCAAATGCGCGGACTATCTCGGCACGCTGCTCGCTCGGCTCACACATTCTCACCTTTTTTTGCACCACCAGTTATCCACAATCTCGTCGACGTCCTTCGTGCTCGCTAGTTTCAGATTCCCGCTGGAGATCTATGGTAAATTTGCATAATCACTGATGCTTGTGGATTCATAGGCCATTGAGGTATCTCAGCTATATGATATCAAGCATTCACGCAGGTTTCCCGATTTGTTGGTGTACCATCGCAGACTGTCCAACGTGTCTACAAAAAAATTATAAAATCCGACAGGAATTACTCGTGTCAGAGACTTCAAAAACGAAAGGAAGGAAGATTAAAGTTTAACATCCCGTCGGCAACGACATTATCAGAGACGGAGCACAAGCTGAGATTAAGAAAGGATGAGGGAAGAGATCGGCCGTGACTTTTTAAAGGAATCATCCGGATTTTTCCTTAATCAATTTAGGGAAATCGTGGAAAAGCTACAATTGAGCGTTCAGACTTGAATCTGAACAGTTGTCCCCTCGAATGCAAGGCCAGTGTGATAACCACTGCGTCACCTCGCTTGGTCGGAATGTACAGATCCATCTGAACCAATTTCTGAGCGAAGAAATTGCGAAAATGCAGCGGAGTCGGGTCCTTCGCAAAAGAACAATACTGAAGACGCACGCGGAACTGCACGTATTAAATAGACCAGACAACACAGAAACTGGACAGTACCTGAGTAGAGGCATGTAGTGCAGTACAACGAATCACAAGTTTGTCTGTTTTGAAACTATGTAAGGTGCCGAGAACGCACATTGAAATGTTCAACGCGCAATATGTGGAGGGCGTACTTGAGACTAGATATTTTGGGGGTGTTCTCCGTGCCTGAGTGGAGGTCACTCATTCAGGTTATAGTGTAAATGGACCAAGACTTTTTTTCAACATTTCGGATGACCTAAAGATGCCCTTTCTTCTGCATCTTCATGATAGTATGCTTTGGGTATTGCTGTCTTCCGAGGTCACAGCAGCAGTTTTTACAGAGGTGCATGTAATGGTTGGTTCAAATGGCTCCGAGCACTATGGGACTTAACTTCTGAGCTCATCAGTCGCCTAGAACTTAGAACTACTTAAACTTAACTAACCTAAGGACATCACACACATCCATGCCCGAGGCAGGATTCGAACCTGCGACCGTAGCGGTCGCGCGGTCCCAGACTGTAGCGCCTAGAACCGCTCGGCCACACCGGCCGGCCAGGTGCATGTACACGTCCTTGGTTTGACGAACATTCAGGAACCTTACTGCACATTTCCTGGCCTGCTGAAACAGTCAGTTTCAATCCTATGGAAAATGTTTGGAACTATTTGGAACGGCAGATGAAACGCAGCAGTCAGCCTGTACGCAATTCGGTATATCTTCGGGATGTAATCATCAATCAGTGGCTTCAGCTCAAGCGTACGTGGAGGAATCCGCAGAGTCTCTTCTTCACCGCATTGAGGACATTATCATGGATATAGATCATACACCGTATTGGCGAGATGCCTCATCAGAGTGAATTATTTTTTGACCGGTGTGCTTGATTTAACACAAGAAGATATCAGTAGCATTTTTTTTTTTTAATTTTGTACATGGCTGGAGCAGCAACAGTAGGATGAAATTTTCTTACAGATATAATAAACAGCCAATCAGTTGCAAAATCGAAGATTTATTTAAATCCCTTGGCCATAGATTCGACGTTTTTAAAAACGTCTTTTCATAAGGAAATAGTGACAACCTCTTTCAGCGAAGTATCCATGTATGTAGAAACAGGTTTTGAGACCTGGGCAGGTAAATGTTTTAAAATTTTGTACGTGGCTGGAGCAGCATAAAACCATGGGCAAGGGATTTAAACAGACCTTCCATTTTGCAACTGATTGGTTGTTTATTGATTTCTTCAAGAATATATAATTAGTGTTGGACAATGTGGGTAGTCAAAAGGCGCTGCAGTCGAAATAAGGTAGCTACAGCACTGATGCATACAAACGTGCAATAACCAATGAGTTTAATGTACCTGTGTGGAAAGATTCGGTGCCGTCCTACTTGCGATCTGCGACGACGTCTTCCTCGAGGAAAAGCGACGGACGGCAGTAGTAGTGCTGGAGTTGGCGGCGGCTGTGGACTTGTCGTTTGCTGGAGATTAGCTTTACTTGCCGCTGCAGACCAAGGGCGCCGGCAGTGCCAGAGCCCGGATATTGCCAGTGGGCGGCGCCTAACCACTTGTTGACGCTGGCCGCACCTCGCCGGCGATCAGTCAGCCACAGTGCCGCCGCACCTCACCCCACGGAGGTCCCCTACCCAGCTGCAGCAGGCCCACAGCCCGCAGGCGATGCCCTCTTCCTGCTGCAACAAGGGAATGAGCACCTGAGCGGGACACTCACTTTGGATAAACAGATAAATCGACCCTAGTGGAACGTCCTTTAACATATGTCCTATCATCCTGTCCCTTCCTCTTATCAATTTTTCTCCACATGTTCCTCTCCTCGCCGATTCTTTAGAGAACATCCTCATTCCTTATCAGTCAACCAAATTTTCAGTTTCTCAGCAAAATCTTCCTCAGATTAAGGCGTTCTATGCAGCTCGTAACCTATCTATAAATTTGGGCACTCTTTGTGTTTTCGACACAGCTGATTTACCATGCTGGAGACGAAACGTTAGAGAATAGTGGTATGCTTCGACCACGGCCTGCCAGCCGGGAAGCTTGAGCAGAAATGAACATTGTGACCATGAAAGGCTATACTGCCTATACTTTCTTATTTCTCTCGTTTCTGAATCATTTGCGGTTTTGTCGTAAAACTGTCTTATATTCCCATTATGAACGATATACACTTAAGCGCCAAAGAAACTGATCTAGGCATGCGTATTCCAATAATTTAATAGGCTGAATATGGCGCTGCGGTTGGCAACGCCTGTATAAAACAAGTGTCTGGCGCAGTTTTTAGATCGGTTACTGCAGCTACAATGGCACGTTATCAAGATTTAAGTGAGTTTGAACGTGGTGTTATAGTCGGCGCACGAGCGATGGTACACAGCACCTCCGAGGTAGCGATGAAGTGGGGATTTTCCCGTATGACCATTTCACGCGTGTACCTTGAATATCAGGAATGCTTTAAAAAATCAAATCCACAACATCGCTGCGGCCGGAAAAAGATCCTGCAAGAACGGGACCAGCGACGACTGAATGGAATCGTGACAGAAGTGCAACCTTTCCGCAAACTGCTGCAGATTTCAATTGCTGTTCCATCAACAAGTGTCAGCTTGCGAACCATTCAACGGAACATCATCGATATGGGCTTTTGGAGCCGAGGGCCTACTCCTGTAACCTATCCAAATTTCACTTTGTTTTCTTTACTGCTTGCTCAGTGTATGAGCTGAATAATGCCATGGATGGGCTACAGTGCTATCTGGAAAAGAGAAATTTGTTAACATCTAATATAAACTGAAGTGTTAGGAAGTCTTTTTCTGAAAGTATTTGTCTAGATTGTAGCCTTGTACAGAAATGAGAAATGGAGCGATAAATAGCTCAGGCAGAAGAGAGTGGAAGCTTTTCGAAATGTGATACCAAAGAAGAATGGTGTAGAGTCGATGGTTAGATGGGATAGTTATTCAGGACGTACTGAATCAGACTTGGAAGAAAATAAATTTATGGGATAACTTGACTGAAACAGCGACCGGTTGATAAGGACACACCTTCAGGTATCAAGGAATCGTCAGTTTGGTAATGAAGGGAACTGTGTATGGTTAAAATTGTCGGGGGAGACTAAAGCTTACCGCGGGACTGCTACGGTCGCAGATTCGAATCCTGCCTCGGGCATGGATGTGTGTGATGTCCTTAGGTTAGTTAGGTTTAAGTAGTTCTAAGTTCTAGGGGACTGATGACCTAAGATGTTAAGTCCCATAGTGCTCAGAGCCATTTGAACCATTTGAACCATTTGACTAAAGCTTGACTATAGTAAGCAGGTTCAAGTGGATGCAGGTTACAGTATGCGGAGATGACGAGGCTTGTACAGGACGAATGAGCACGGAGAGATGTACCATATGTTTTAAGCCTCAAGACCATAACAGCATCTGTTGTGACGTTTACAACTATTTCTTTGTGTTGTTAATTGGTAACAAGAACGACCGTCGGAACACAATAACGTCAATCGCTGAGCCAACTTTAATAAAGTCATACAGCTTTCACTATAGCCAACATAGACGTCACGAGAGAAATTAGCAACTGTATTGTTATTTAAAACAATTTAATATGTCGTTTCCAACGGCCTCGTCGCCGTGGTAACACCGTTTCCCGTCAGATCACCCAAGTTAAACCCTCTCGGGCTTGTGTGGGTGACCGTCTGGACCTACGGAGCGCTGTTGGCAAGCTGGTGCACTCTTCCCATGTGAGGCCAATTGGGGAGAGACTTAACTGAGAAGTAGCAGTTCCGGTTACAAAAACTAAAAACGGCCGGAAGAAGGGTGTGTTGATTGCATGCCCCTCCATATTTGAATCCAGTGAGGATGATACGGCGCTCGGTCGGCAGCTTTGGGTCTAACCAGCCTGTTCGGACAGAGTTAATATACAGTTAATTTTTGAGTCCCAGATGTACATTTTTTTTAATACGGCATGTCTCGATCTCCCTGGATAATCTTCAGATCCATACACTGAGGTGACAAAAGTCATGGGGTGGCGATATGCACATATACAGATGGCGGTAGTATCGGGTACACAAGGTATAAAAGAGCAGTGCATTTGTGAAGCTTTCATTTGTACTCAGGTGATTCACGTGAAAAGGTTTCCGATTTGATTATGGCTGCACGATGGGAATTAACAGACTTTGATCGCGGAATGGTAGTTGGAGCTAGACGCTTGGGGCATTCCATTTCGTAAATCGTTAGGGAATTTAATATGTCGAGAGCCACATTGTCAATAGTGTGGCGGGAATACCAAATTTCAGCGAGTACATCTCATCAAGAGGAACACAGTGGCCGATGGCCTTCACTTAACGACCGGAGCAGCAGCATTTGTGTAGAGTTGTCAGTGCTAACAGACGAGCAATACTGAATGAAATAACAGCAGAAGTCATTGTGGGACGAACGACGAACGTATCCGTAGTAGAGTGCGTTAATGTGCTATGCCAGCATATGACCGGCGCAGGTGCCTGCCTCTGCTAACAGCATGACATCGCCTGCAGCGCCTCTCCTGGGCTCGTGACTGGAAAATCGTGGCCTGGTCAAATGAGTACCGATTTCAGTTGGTCAGAGCTGATGCTAAGATTCGAGTGTGAGACAGACCCCATGAAGCCATTGACCCAAGTTGTCAACAAGGCACTGTGCAAGCTGCTGGATGCTCCATAATGGTGTGGGCTGTGTTTACATGGAATCGACTGGATCCTCTGGTGCAACTGAACCGAGTATTGAGGGACAATGGTTATGCTCGGCTACTTGGGGACCATTTGCAGCCGTTTGTGGACTTCATGTTCCCAAACACCGATGGAATTTTTACGGATCACAATGCACCATGTCATCGGGCCACAATTGCTCGCGACTGGTTTGAAGAACATTCTGGACAATTCGAACGAATAATGTGGCCACCCAACTCGCCCGACATGGGACATTTCTGGAACGATATTAGAGACATCTATAGACGGAGCACGGCTCAATATTTCTACAGGGGACTTCCAACGACTTTTCCATTCTACGTCGAGTTTCTGCACTACGCCGGCAAAAGGAGGTCCGGCGCGATATTAGGGAGGTACCCCGTGACTTTTGTCATCTCAGTGTGAATATCGGATCTGCAGTTCCGATACAGACGCGATGGGTTGCTGACGCGACTACACAGATCTGAAGATGAACGAGTGAGATCGAAACTAGTCATACTATATAAAAAAGTTATAGCATTCTCTTGTTTTATTGTTCTGTTTGTCAAAGAGCTAACGATTCAGCACGTGAACTGTGGTGTCACCGCCAGACACCACACTTGCTAGGTGGTAGCCTTTTAAATCGGCCGCGGTCCGCTAGTATACGACGGACCCGCGTGTCGCCACTGTCAGTGATTGCAGACCGAGCGCCGCCACACGGCAGGTCTAGAGAGACTTACTAGCACTCGTCCCAGTTGTACAGCCGACTTTGCTAGGAAAGGTTCACTGAGAATTACGCTCTCATTTGCCGAGACGATAGTTAGCATAGCCTTCAGCTAAGTCAATTGCTACGACCTAGCAAGGCGCCATTTATCCTTTGCTATGTATCTAATGAAGCATGTACAGTAACAAGACCAATGTTCACCAATTGTGGATTAAAGTTAAGTATTCCAGCAGCTACGTACTTTTCTTTATAGCATTCATTACGTATCCTGTTTCAGACCTCACGCCAGGCTGCGTGAGTTTAAGCGCGTGCCTTTCGGTTACCCGTCACTGTGGATTGGCTGACTTGCCAGTCCACAACATGAACACACGCGAAATTCGTTCGCCAGTGTCTGTGGTGTCGGTCATCAAGACGTAGCGCGGAGCGCCTGCCGGGACGATCAGAAGCGGCACCGCACAGCACTGTACTGTACACACGGCGCCGTGCCTCGCGTCGCGGGCTGTTAGCAGCGCCGCGGCTGCCGCCTTATTAGCCCGCTAATTTATGGGGGCCGGCGGCCGCGCGCCGCACAATGAAACGCCGTACTACTGCTGCTACTACTACTACTACTACTACCTAGCTACCTTCCCCCACCAGTGCGACCCAGTCTGGCCTCATTGAGGAGAGGAGCGGAGTGGCACGTGATCCGGATGCTAAAGCAGCCGCGCCGCTCAGCTTCCGCAAACATTGCGACGCACCGCGCCCGCTTAAAGCTGCTCTCCTGCCGAGGCCCGCAGCGGAGACAAATGCAACGTTACCGCCACCTAGCTGAATGGAGTACCACGCCATGACAATCATTTCCAAATAACATGGGAAACTGGTCGAGTGTCAAGTAAGGAAGGGGAGGAAGATTAGTGTTCGACGTCCCGTTTAAATTTTCTTTTTTTTTAGACGGAGAAAAAACCCATACTGAAGAAGGAAAAGGGAGGAAATAAGCCAGGTCTTCTTCAAAGGAATCATCCTAGCATTTGCTGGAAAAATGTTTCTTTGTTTTTTTTTGGATCACGTTGGATTTATTTGTGTAATGAAGGTTTCAGCGACTTATCCCGTCATCAGCTTATTGACTTAGCTGTCGTACTACACTACTGGCCATTAAAATTGCTACACCACGAAGATGACGTGCTACAGACGCGAAATTTAACCGACAGGAAGAAGATGCTGTGACATGCAAATGACTAGCTTTTCAGAGCATTCACACAAGGTTGGCGCCAGTGGCGACACCTACAATGTGCCGACATGAGGAAAGTTTCCAACCGATTTCTCATACACAAACAGCAGTTGAACGGCGTTGCCTGGTGAAACGTTGTTGTGATGCCTCGTGTAAGGAGGAGAAATGCGTACCATCACGTTTCCGACTTTGATGAAGGTTGGATTGAAACCTATCGCGATTGCGGTTTATCGTATCGCGACATTGCTGCTCGCGTTGGTCGAGACCCAATGACTGTTAGAAGAATATGGAATCGGTGGGTTCAGGAAGGTAATACGGAACACCGAGCTGGATCCCAACGGCCTCGTATCACCAGCAGTCGAGATGACAGGCATCATATCCGCATGGCTGTAACGGATCGTGCAGCCACGTCTCGATCCCTGAGTCAACAGATAGGGACGTTTGCAAGACAACAACCATCTGCACGAACAGTTCAACGACTTTTTCAGCAGGATGGACTATCAGCTCGTAGACCATGGCTGCGGTTACCCTTGACGCTGCATCACAGACAGGAGTGCCTGCGATGGTGTACTCAACAACGAACCTGGGTGCCCGAATGGCAAAACGTCATTTTTTTCGGATGAATCCAGGTTATGTTTACAGCATCATGATGGTCGCATCCGTGTTTGGCGACATCTCGGTGAACGTACATTGGAAGCGTGTATTCGCCATCGGCATACTGGCGTATCACCCGGGGTGATGGTATGGGATGCCACTGGTTACACGTCTCGGCCTCCTCTTGTTTGCATTGACGGTACTTTGAACAGTGCACGTTACATTTCAGATGTGTTACGACCCGTGGCTCTAACCTTCATTCGATCCCTGCGAAACCCTACATTTCAGCAAGATAATGCACGACCGCGTGTTGCAGGTCCTGTACGGGCCTTTCTGGATACAGAAAACGTTCGACTGCTGCCCTGGCCAGTACATTCTCCAGATCTCTCACCAATTGAAAACGTCTGGTCAATGGTGACCGAGCAGCTGGCTCGTCACAATACGCCAGTCACTACTCTTGATGAACTGTGGTATCGTGTTGAAGCTGCATGTGTAGTTGTACCTGTACACGCCATCCAAGCTCTGTTTGACTTAATGCTCAGGCGTATCAAGGCCGTTATTACGGCCAAAGGTGGTTGTTCTGGGTACCGATTTTTCAGGATCTATGCACCCAAAGTGCTTGAAAATGTAATCACATGTCAGTTCTAGTATAATATATTTGTCCAATGAATACCCGTTTATCATCTGCATTTCTTCTTGGTGTAGCAATTTTAATGGCCAGTAGTGTACGAGGGCTATTCGGAAAGTAAGATCCGATCTGCCGCGCAATGGAAACCGCTGTGAAAACCAAAAATGTTTTATCTGCAACAGCTGCTTCTCTACGTAGTCGCCGCTCCGACTTAGACATATGTCGCAGCGCTGTACCAACGTACCATAACCTGGTCATAGAAGGCAGCCGCCTGTGCCTTCCGACACTGATCTGCGGCTTGCTGTCTGTATCAAAATGTTGTGTACGTAAACAGCGAATCGTGTGAGCGGAGATGTCACTCAGGGGGAGCCAATGACGGGCGGTATTGTGGGTAATGAAATACTTTCCATAGAAAACGGTACAATAGCATCTTCATTGCCCTGCACAGTGGGCCTGAGAATTGTAACGAAGAAGGAAACACGTGACAGTTATGGTACGTGGGCTGCGCGACATCAGGCGAAATCTCTCACTAGGCCTTCGCTCTTGTCGGGAGACACCATTTTCTAGGCTCCTTTACGTGATCATTGTGCGCTCAGACCTCAAAACAGCGACTTGGCGCGACTGACGGACATACAAGAGACACTGCCCAATACATCTGTGCAGAGCTTCATCGGAATTCTTCGTTGGAGTTTCACAGTAGTTTCCATTTCGTTCCACACCGGAACTTACTTTCCGAATAGCCCTCGTGATAGGCCATGTGATACTTTCGAGTGTAGCTGGCCGAATTATGCCATACAGAGGTCGCGAAGTCACCGCACTTCGATAAGCTATCAGGAATTACGTCGATGTCTGTGATGGAGGAACGTTAGTAATGGCTTGTAGATGTAACAGCTGATTTCTGTGTAGCCTCTCAGCATTGAGCGCGCGATTCAATTGCACGACTAACTTCACAGTCGCTATCCCTTTTAAAGTTACTGTTGCGTAATTTCATCTCGACGGCTTCTTTGGTGACAGAAGAAGATTTTCGTTTCATCAAACATAATGGTACGCTTGTCTGCTTTGTGTTGTTTGCTTTGTCAAAATCGCGGTTCTTAATGTGTGTGGGTGCTCTGTGCAGTATTCTGAAACTGTGTAACGACTGTGTCAGAACTCTCCATTACAATGAAAACAATATAGCCAACTTCCCGCTATTCTTTGCATTGTGTAAAATTGGAAATAAATAAGCTGTCAGACATCGACAGTAACAATCTGAGGGAGAGCAAGGGAGCGCGATTCTAAGCATTGTTGCGAGACTAGTAACAATCTGAGGCGACACGTGGGAGCGCGATTCTGAGTACTGTCGGTCGAGAGCTCGGAGACAGCAGACGTTGTCCAACAATGTAGACGCAAGCTCTGACGTCACTGCCCCTGTACACTTCTACCAAACGGAAGAGTATCTAAAAATGAAATGTGTACAGGAAGAGCAAGTGGTCATCAACGCGAAAGTAAAAGATAGATTAAATTCTTTAGAGCGAAACATTCTTACCGCTGAAAAAATACAAGCTTCTACTGGAGAGCAAACAGATTGCGAAACTACGCAACAATCGGATTGCGTCAAAGGTCAGATACCCGTCGACCGTACAGGCGACATTCGTAATGTTAGTAAAGAAATACATGCAAGGGCCTGGCTTGATCAATTCTATTATTCTTTTAGCCCCGAATGGCCGATTGTAAGGAAGTTGGAATTCATGTGGTCTTATTTGGAAAATGAGCGGGCTTCTAGAATGTGTTCAATTGCGCAACTATGCCGGTCATTGGCAGAATTTCTGCACGCCTTTTTGACGGCATACTGGTCTCCCACAGCGCAGTCGTTCTTAAAAACCAGCATATTAAACCAGAACCCGTTCGAAAGATCGGAATTTATCACCCCAGCGTTATACTTTGAGGACGTGAAGCGTAGAAACCAGTATTTAGACAGTCGTTCAGTCCAGCAGAACTTATCAGTATATGCATAACAAAACTGCCCATTTACATAAAACATGTTATAGTAGCTAGTAGACGTAAAAACGATATTGACAGGTCTTTTGCAAGAACTGGAAGATGATGACGAAAATCACATCAATAGGCAGGGCTCTAATAATAACGAAAGTGTAAATAATAGGCAAATGCAAGCTTCTGTGAACCAGTGCGGTAATAATGGCCACTCAAATGACCATTATAATTACGAAAATCCTGCATACCAACATGACGATTCGCAACAATTTGCACAGAACCCACAGTTTGCGCAGACCAATCAGCCTATGCAAGGTTTTAACATTAGTCCTAGCAACTGCAACAATTACGACCACAAAACCATCAGCAAACACATTATGATCGAGGTAGTGTACCCAATCAACAATTCAATGACAACTTGGTAATTTCCAAAGAAACAGACGCAATGGAAATTTCCAGAATGGACACTTCAGTGGTAAGAAAAATTTTAGGATCAAGGGTAGTAGAAGAAACAATTATTATAACAGTGACAGTTTCAAGGGAAACAGTGGTCCCCAGAACATGCATTATAACAATGCAGATCAATATAGTTTTGAAAATTGTGGTAACCATCCACCAGATAGCTACAACGATCAATGTTATTTGCCAGCTAATAGTCATGGCAACGCAAATCAAGGTTGGGCAGTTTCTACTCAGAGTCACAATTATAATAATTCTGCTCTCAATTTTCACAGCAGACAACTGCAAACGTCAGCTCCAGATTGGCAAACCAATAATGATATAAAGCAGCAAAATCAGCGTGAATTTGTTGAAATAAGGTCATCAGATCCACGAAACAATTCCCATGAAATAGCACTGTGACTAGCACAGCCAGTATCAAAAGCCCATAATAGTAGAAACGACAATGATACTATAATACTAAATTTGGTTCACTAATACACGATACCATAATAAGCTTTCGAGGGACAGCGAAGCGAGAGTGAAGCATTTCATTTGTTTCCTTATAGCTTGACACAGCTGGCCACAAGGTAGGTCAAGGGCAAAAACATTGGCTGGAGTTCGTCGCCCAGCTTCGGACGCTGTTACCAGTTCACCTGTTTTTGTGGGTACCTCCAGCCGACAGGTCGTAAAGCACGTCACAGCCCTCGCTGAAGTTTTCCTTTTAAGAGAGAAGCATATTTACTACCTTGTGAAAGGAAGTGGTCGCCTTTGCCTCCACGGAAAATAATTCCTCTGTCCTTCCACTTTTAAATAATAAAGGACACCCATTGTTCTACCATTAGCTTTAAAAAAGAATCCAGCGCTTACTAAGTGATGAAATTATTGTTTTTCCACAGATTACGACGAGATATGTTACGTAAAGAAACTTCTACTTGCTAAAGCACAATATTAGTTTTCAGAACACTCCAGAAGCTGATGCATACTAACACTTATCAAGTGTATGAGCTTCCAGTAGGAACAGATGGGGAAAGCCCAATTAACATAACAAGATGACACCACTCCCACAAAAGGATTAGTGTTACGTAATACAAGAGGATTCAAAGGAATTCCTCCACATTGATGTAACTAAATGAAGGTAAGATGCGTTGAGGGTACATTGTAGACGCTTTCAGTACTAAACAATTTGTAAGGAAGTCTGTGGAAGACACTTCTATTATTATACTATTAATAAATTGTTATTGTTACAATTACTCTAGGTTAAGCAAACTTTTCTAAGGAGTCTCACAGAAATAAAACTCAGGGCATAGCTAAAAAAAAACGTCGAAAACGCTAACAATGCAAATTATGGAGAAAGGTAAAACTAAAACCACGGGACAAGGTAACGTTCAGGTTTGTCTCATAGCCACTACAGAAAGAAGACACTAACGAAATTCTTCCTTTAGAAACCAAAATGATGACAAACGTTATAGCACCCATTGTAACGTAAACCATGAATGTGAAAAAATGATGTAATAATAATTTTCCAAGTAACATGAGCTGATAATTTCCAAGAGAAGAAAGAATTTTAAATAACAATTATACTACTGTTAGTATAAGGAATAATCAATTTTTTTCAGATGAAAAGACAAGAGAGAACATATATTGAACAGTATTCAATGGTGAATACAACAATGAAAAAGGTAACTGTACCAGTCCTCTTTACTACAATCTGTATCCTGTGGAAAGATGGATCCAGTTTAGATGTAGTATAGATTCCTATGTGTTTTGTGGTAGTTAGGGTGATGGTAGGATAGTACTTCCATTCCCCAACAGAAGTGCACTTCTGATCATACAAATCTGCTAGAACAGTACATTATTATTCAATATGGGATTATTAAGACTTTAAGGTTACTTAAGTAAAACACTTATATATGTCATTGTATATACATCATTGTTAAGATTTTTAATCAATATGCACCTGTTACGCAATATAATATATTTTGTATTATTTTGTGTATGACGCTGCACTATACAAACCATTCGTTATGCAATATAGTATTTTTTTGTCATTTATGTATGACGCTGCAATATACGTAGTATTTCTTAGGTAATATAATTTTTTTTGTCATTTTGTGTATGCCACTGTACAATGCAACACACTTTGTTTGATGTTTATATTATAAGCAAACACTGCCTGTGCAGAATCACTTAATACTTTATTTATATTTTATATGTTTAACTTAATAAGCTTCATGAGCAGATGTCTTAATTAGTGACTAAACAGTTTTTATAATGCCACACATATGTACAATAATTTTAGATTCATGTTAATATATCTGCGTCGCATATGAAACAATTTACAAACTTGCGTTCATATAAGCTGCATGTGCAGTTACTTACTTAACTGTTTTCACTTATGTTTACAGGAATACGTAAAAAACTTTTAAGTTGTTATGATAAGTAGTTTATGTCTGTAGAGTACCAAGTAACTTGAAACTGCCAGGACATAAACAAATTACAAAATGCACATGCACTCGTGATGTCTACAACAATGATGTCACTTCCAATGATGGCAGCAACCAAGGAGATCTGTCATAATGAAGGATGTCTGCAATAAATACCTGTTCTTAAGTGGCAATCAGCAATCAATGCTGAGCTTTGCCTTCGAGAACCACAATAACACAGTGCTGTCTCAGTGAAAGTATGCTGACAATACAAGCCAATATGTCACCAAAAACGCAGTTTCTCCAAGTAAAGGTGTCAGTGAGACAGACACTGTACACACCGCTGCATCATTCTACTACACTCTACGTTGAGATTTTAGTGATATAGACACTGAACACACCTCCACACACAGTTTACGACATAGCTTGTCCTCTCATATTTCTACAAGTGTGCAAAGTGCAAAACAATACAAAACTCTCTGAGGCAGTGAACATTCTCTTTTTACAAATCAATAATGCTCTACATGTTTTGATTATTATTTTTTTTAAACTTTACACGGTGAAATTTTTCGTGTATTAAAATGTGCCTAATTACTTATTTTAAAAGGCTCCCAAAACTGTCTCAATATAATTGAACCAATAATGAACAATCCTTCTAACATTAGTAGAGCTTCTATATCTTTATGTATTTTGTTTTCAACATTTTTAGTAATCAAGAAATGCTTTGCTATGTTCTTTGTAAAGATAGTATTTTCTGTCTAACGTATATGTTTATATATACATATGTTTCAGAATTAAGAATTTTTAGCCTCTTTTGTCCTATTTGTACATAAGTCTCGTTCAAATTCTTAAAGAAGCGACAGGGAGACTATGTAAGGAGTGCGTCAGAACTTTCCATTAAATTGAAAAAATATAGCCAACGTAACGCTATTCTTTGCATTGTGTAAAATTGGAAATAAATAAGCACTCAGATGTCGATAGTAAGAATCTGAGGGCGAGACAGGGGAGAGCGATTCTAAGTACTGTCATTCGAGAGCTCGGAGACAGAAGATGTGTCACGCTGCCCTCACGTCGATGACGGCAGTTCTCACCACACTCAAGGCCTGACTTCATTTATATAGCCAGGAGAGATTTAGGAGACTTAACTACGCTTGAAGGTGGAATTCAAGGTAAAATTGCAAGCACGGCGCAAAAGCAATGGCAGGGTTAGGCTCGTGATTGTTAGTTTGAGATTGCAATAATCCCATGTTTTGCTTATCAGTTAAAGAAGTCTCCGTATCCTCCGAATAATAATACTTATTCTCTATATCTAATTAATAAATATGCTGTGGTTATTAAATGTTAATGTAACTTTGGAATTGAAATAATTTGTTAATCTGCCACTTACTGTAAGTGTAGGCTGCCTGACTAAACAAACAAACGTGATATAGATGTAGATGCGGAAGACACGGGAGACCTAAATATGAATGGCAGAGCGTTGATTTAAAATATGTTACGTAAAACTTTCCACAATCCATTTACAATGTAAGCTTATTAACATACATATTCTTAAAAACAACTAATGTTGCTCTTACGACAAGAGCTGATGATTTAATCGTTTATATTCTCTAGGAATTTTACGTGACGGGTATCATTTTTCCACCTGTGCAGTATTTGCCCTACTTTGAGCCCAAAATCACGCCTCCTTCACCTGCATCCGCAGTAACAATAGTCGAATTTTTCGTTTCCTCATTAAGTGAGTAACTGTATCTCTGTTGAATGCATTTGATAGGCAAATGGGTTGGCCGGGGGATTATAAATTATAGCTCGGTTATGTCACAGGACAAAGGGAAACCTTATTATTAGATAAGCAACATGGTACAGTAAATGACACAAAATGAATCTATAGAAAGAGTTCACAATACACTAGTGAGAAGTACACACAGCAAAAAATGTTTTGCGTCACCCCAGTTCCCAGAACTTCTGAAGATAGACGTTGACTGTGGATATTGTATCACAGACACAGTCCCTTTGACTGTTCAGAGATGTCACTAAAACCGCCCAAAGATGTAAACAACCATGCATGAGCAGCGCCTATTAGACGGAGGGTGTCACACAGCCGATCAGTGCGTCATTCCACCAGGAAGGAGGTACACGGCTTGTGTTGTCTGTAGTTCAGCCATGCCTAGAACTTGTGGATAGTATGCCACGACGAATATAGGCATGCATCAATGCAAGAGGACGTGCTACTGGGTATTAGAGGTACCTGTATGTACAGCAGTCTGGACCACCACCTATGAAGGTCTCGCTGTGTGGTGGCACAACACGGAAAGTGTGGTTTTCACGAGCAATAAAAGGGTGGAAATGATGTTTATGTTGATCTCTGTTCCAATTTTCTGTACAGGTTCCGGAACTCTTAGAACCGAGCTGTTGAAAAACTGTTTTTGATGTGTGTAGCTGGCTTATTCACGTCCCCTTAA
This sequence comes from Schistocerca piceifrons, assembly GCF_021461385.2. NCBI lineage: Eukaryota > Metazoa > Arthropoda > Insecta > Orthoptera > Acrididae > Schistocerca > Schistocerca piceifrons. The sequence goes on from NC_060141.1 coordinate 265,383,683, forward strand.
CTTGTTTTCGATATGTTTATTGTCTGTGATTCGTGGAAGCAGTAGGAAATGACAACAAATTCCTCCATTTGTTGTTTATAAGACTACTTCCTGCTGATGTACAGATTAGCCATATCTTCATGTGAGTCATACCTACGAGACATAAAAACTTCCTGCTTTGTACTGCTATGTTTTCTGTCACAGTAATCGCCGTTAATGATATTGAACCTTTTCGTACCGCTACATTTGCCAGTCGATACTGTGCTGGGTGTCTATATAGGAGATGGTTTCCACTGGCTGCCTTTAAAGCTTTGCATTTATTCACCGGATTAGTCCTAGAAACTGTTAAAAACATAAAAGGTTGATATGTTTATATTCTTCCTTTCTTGATCCTAGTTCCTCTTTTATCATTCCACTTTAAGGAAATTATCAGTTACTGAATATTACAAGCAGTTACACTCCATTCGTGTTGACCAATCAGCAACCAGCAACAATGTTTTTTCATCAAACATTGAACGAAGGGGGCTTATTCTATCCTTTCAAAGTCCTCTTAGATGCAGAATTTGCCGGGAAGAGTCTCCATGTGGGGTCTGCAGCTGGTAGCGTCCGTTTAACATTTGTGTCTGTGATCAAATGCGTTGTCTGATTCCATAACTTCACAGCAACCTTGGGATTAAAGCCTGGTACTCGCCGCTAGTCGGCGAATCGCACAAACTTTGTTCCGTAGTTGAGTTTTTTCCTTATATATATATATATATATATATATATATATATATATATATATATATATATATATATATGTGTGTGTGTGTGTGTGTGTGTGTGTGTGTAGACAGGTTTTGGTTCTAATGACTGTCAGTCAATATTTAGGTGAATGAACCAACAGAAAAAAACTTTTGGTATCCAAAGATATGTGCTATTACTGCTGCCATGAATGGCTTCACGTGAGCAAATTCAGACGGAACCACTTATAATAGAATGACTCTGTTTATGATCGTTTGATCGTTACTACTACAACTTGCAACTTTTGTATCTAGGTGCAACATGATGTTCCAGGATATCTGATGATGGCAATGTCCGAAACACATAACCCTGGACTAGAAAAATCAGCTTACATCCAGTCAGTGACATTTTCCTAGGTGACCTATTCAGCATGTTGCAGACTACCCATAATATAGTAAAATTATCGCTGATCACGAAGTATAAATGTTAAGTGTAAGAAGTTATTTCCAGTCAGACGCAAATGAAGGCATATACCACAAAGCAATGCAGCCCACAAGTTAAGGGGGGCGAGATGGTCAGGCAGGAGATACGGCCAAGCGACCTATTCTCAGCAATATTCGGATAGACGTCGTTGCATTTCCATATGCTTGATCAGACGACTGCAGGCATTGTTTCGTGTTGTGGTAAAGTGGTATTTGTGCACTTAAACAGAAATGTTATTGTGCTATTACGAAATTTAATACTTTGCGTACACACGCAATTTTATAAACTTGAGAAGTAGCTGATTTCCTTGAACTAATAAAGCATAGTAGTCATTCAGTTGTATTAAACTCTGAATATCTATGAGAACGTTAACTAGGTACTGTTTCACAAGCTCTCAGGCATCTGAGTGAGAAAGCCACTAACCTCACTTGCAGATGGCCTGTACCGTTTTAAGCGCATTAGTCCTCTGATTGCCAACATAATATACATGAAAGAACTCGAATTGTGAAAAATCTGCCAAAGAAAAGGCGAGACATGCAGTAGAAGCAATCAGAAATAATTCATCTCTAAACGGCGCCTCTCAAAATTACGACATTTCTAGGAGGACGTCTGAAAGAAAATGTAAAGAAACATCCCCACAACACATAGATCTGACCCAGAATAGATCTTGGTGGAAGGTAATGAAAAGGTTACAGATTTCGGGTTCTCTGTGAGTAAGCCAGATTTTCGGAAGCTTGTCTATAATTTCGTTGAAATCTTCCATATAGACAACGAATTTAATAAAGAAAACGAAAGTGCAGTGCTGACTGGTTTAGGTCCTTTTGAAGAAGACAGCCCGGTTTCTTTGTCCGGAATGGTGAGGATGTATCTGTCGAACGATGCAAAATTTGTGGCTGCTCTGCTAGCTTCTCCAGAACATATGCCGCTTATTAAAAATGAAGCTGAAAAGTAAGCAGAAAATACAGAGAAGAAAATTTTAGGAAAACGGAATGCTGAAAAGGCAAGATGCTCACCTTCTTTAAGTTCAGAAGAGAATGAAAAGAAGAAAAAGAAAAAAAAAGAAAAGCATGAAAGGAGATTTTGGGAAAAAGGCTTAAATACACAGACGATCACCTTCGCGAAGATAAGACGAAGATGATAAGGATACAGTGGTTTAGCATCAAAAGGAAAGTGTGTGTGTTTGGGTTGGGGTGTGGGGGGCAGGGGATGTTCGGTATGAAAAGGAAAATGGGGATTGAGGGCGAGGGTGGGAGTTGGGAACCCATGGCGTCATCGATGTAGTAATTGGGAGCAGTGTCCTTTATTGTGCTTCAAAGCCCGTTACAGACCTGCTGCCGCTCGCGTGTCACAGAGATTTGTTGGAACAGAATGTAATGCACGCTCGTCCCTATGGTTGGCAACAGGTGCTCAGTAGACCTATGACAAAGTGGACTCGTGGGCCAGACAGTTATCGTCGTGCGATGAAACTTTCATCAAACTACTGTGTCCTATTAAATACATGAGAGTAATATGTTCATCATGATGGGCGCTGCATTCATGAATTTATTAAATGAAGGCGGCATTTTTTCTCTTGAGTTATATTTACTTAGATCTCTTCATAGTTCCATAAGCAGATTGGAATTTTTAAGCGAACAACGAATGATTAGCCATACAGAAACACAGTGGTGATTACATATCTGAACGGCAATATACTCACCTAGAACAAGATGACGTAATGTATGAATTGATCTGTACGTGATGAGTGATATGGATAAAGTGGAAAATATTTGCCTAGCGCTGTTTCCGTATCAGACAGGTAGTAGAACTCACCCGACAATTTGCTGTCCCCGGGCCATAGGGACTTCTTCACTAGACATGTGTTTCTTCGCCTAATACATTAATTTCCAGGAAGAGGGACTGAGGGAAAGCTGCAGAACAATAATAACCAGTAAAAACACAAGACAGTATCGTTGTGTAATAGAAGGAGATAAGTGTTCCCTGCACACATTGTGGACCGAGTATTTACGTCTGTGACACGGAAGCAATAACAAGTACTCGGTTTGGTCTGTGTCTTCTGTACCTTGTACCGAGGAGAAGTTTCATTAACAGTATGCTGTGGTTGCAATTATCTGGGGTCTGCTGCGATGGGGCCATTCTGTCCGTTGCTACAGTGCGAGCTAGCCATATTTTGAGCGCCTCATGTCTGATACAGAAGATCTACCCGCAACGAGAAGAGCTGAAATGTCGAATTTTGCATTCCGTGGAATTTTATTTGTCGAATGATTAACAGACGAAATTTCGTAATAAATCCGGATACTGTTCACTTCGTACATTGTTATCAGCTTACTACATGCACGCAATTTACTGCCAAAGCGAACTATTCTTCTACATTCGACGTTGACAACTACCTGCTATGCATATTTGTTGAATGATTTTGCAAGTACTTGAATATACCTGTCAGCCGTTTGACCATAATACTCTGGATCGTAAATAGTGCCATATTGGTCTCTTGTACGTGTAGTATGTGAAGCATCCGTAACCCTAGTACCTCTGATTGCGTATGTCATATTGTAACCTCCCCACAAAATAATGTGAATGGACATGTCGCCAAGTGTAAACTCCCCGCAAAATTTCGAAAGACAATATTTAAATTTAATGAGAATAGAACCTAGTGTAACCTCCCAGCAAAAATAAATTTAATGACAATAAATGAGAACTAGCAATCTGAGCCATGTGTAAGCTCCCCACAAAAATGAAAGTCAATTCAATAAAAAATGAAATCTCAGTGACAATGAAAACGCAAATAGACCGAAATGTCGATCTTAGGCCCTGAACATCAACAAGAGAGAAACGAGGATAATGGAATGTAGTCAAATTAAATCGGGTGATGCTGAGGGGATTAGATTAGGAAATGAGACACTTAAAGTAGTAAAAGAGTTTTGCTATTTAGGGAGTAAAATAACTGATGATGGTCGAAGTAGAGAGGATATAAAATGTAGACTGGCAATGGCAAGGAAATCGTTTCTGAAGAAGAGAAATTTGTTAACATCGAGTATAGATTTAAGTGTCAGGAAGTCGTTTCTGAAAGTATTTGTATGGAGTGTAGCCATGTATGGAAGTGAAACATGGACGATAACCAGTTTGGACAAGAAGAGAATAGAAGCTTTCGAAATGTGGTGCTACAGAAGAATGCTGAAGATAAGGTGGGTAGATCACGTAACTAATGAGGAGGTATTGAATAGGATTGGGGAGAAGAGAAGTTTGTGGCACAACTTGACTAGAAGAAGGGATCGGTTGGTAGGACATGATTTGAGGCATCAAGGGATCACAAATTTAGCATTGGAGGGCAGCGTGGAGGGTAAAAATCGTAGAGGGAGACCAAGAGATCAATACACTAAGCAGATTCAGAAGGATGTAGGTTGCAGTAGGTACTGGGAGATGAAGAAGCTTGCACAGGATAGAGTAGCATGGAGAGCTGCATCAAACCAGTCTCAGGACTGAAGACCACAACAACAACAGGCCCTGTTCTTACCTCAGTAAAATTGCATCTGCTCTTATTTTTCGCCACAGCTTGGAGGAAATGCATCGCAAAAATTCTTTGAACGTAAGTAAATTTTTTCTTTAAGGAAATGCATGGGAAATTTTCTTTCAGTAAAATGTTTGTTTTGTTAAAATGCTTGGTTTGAAAACAAAATTATTATTGGGGCGATTCTTGAACAAATTAATTACACTTAAGATGCATTACAGTATCAGATGAGCGCAATGCTGCTTCATTACCTTGTTTAAAAAATATACCTCGTCCTGAATCTTGACCAGAGGCCCATGTCGACGCCCGCCGACTCCTCACACATAACTGCGACTGTCTCTCGCGCGCTACTACATGCTCTCGCGACTCGCTACGTACAACTGAACTCTCGCGCAACTCGACCGCAACTGCACTGCCGACTCCCTACATGCAACTGAACTCTCGCGCGGTCAAGCGCAGACTAGCAACGATAAATAACTCTCTGGTCAGAGATTCTGTCATGCCTCGCCATCGCTGTACCAAATACATACGCGTTTCAATATGTATAAACAAAAATGAACAACTAGCGTCACTGAAGCGGTAGGTCATCCCCAGGTTAAAATAAGTTATAATACACCGCCTGACAAATAAAGTGAAGAACCTGCGAAGACATGCTTGGATGTTCAAGCAACGTCGCACACGTACACACAATGAGCGAGTATGTAAATGATTAGAACTACAATTCTCTGTGGCGGGTAGAACGTCCATCAGAGTGCATTAGTGTTGTTCATATTCAGTGTTGCTACCAGCACTGATAAAACTGATAAGGGGTGTGAACATGTAAATGTTGAGTGACCGATGTGAAGGGCTCAAAGACGCTGCGTACTTGTGTGAGACAGTTTTATCAGCACCTGATGGAGTTTCAAAGGGGCCTTAGGGGAGGTCTCCACTTGGATGGGTGGTCAAATCGTGCAGTATTCAGATCTGTGGGACATTCAGATGTGACAGCGGCCCGATATTTGACTGTATGTGAATATGAGGGCATTCATACTCCTCGTCAAGGCACCGGTCGACCACGTCTGTCCACCACGGGGAACGATCGCCATATTGTCCACCAAGCACATCGTAACCGTCTAGCATCATGGAAGTCATTCCCTGATGTTTTAATAGATGTCCTACATCCTGTCCCTTCTTCTTGTCAGTGTTTTCCACATATCCCATTCCTCTCCAATTCTGCATTCCTTACCTTATCAGTCCATCTAATTTTCAGCATTCTTCTGTAACACCACATCTTAAATGCCTCGATTCTCTTGTTTTCTGGTTCGCCTTCAGTCCATGTTTCATTATAATTCAACACTGTGCTCCGAACTTACATCCTCAGAAACTTTTTCCTCAAATTAAGATCTATATTTGATACGAGTAGACTTCTCTCGGCCTGGAACGCCTTTTTTCCGCATGTCCTTGCTCTGTCCGTCATTGGTAATTTTGCTGCCTGGGTAGAAGAAATCCTTAACTTCTTCTTTACCATCGACCTGAAGTTAAGTTTCTCGCTGTTCTCATTTCTGCTACTTCTAATGCCTTTCGTCTTTGTGCCATTAATTCTCAGTCCATTTTCTGTACTCATTAGACTGTTCATTCCATTCAGTAGATCATGTAATTCTTCTACATTTTCACTGAGAATAGCAACATCATCATCGAATGGCATCATTGATGGCCTTTCGCCTTGGATTTTAAATCCACTTCTTTTATTTCGGTCACTGCTTCTTCGATGTGTAGTTTGAACTAGAGGTCTGCATTATCTCCGATTTTTACCGGCTTGTCCCGCTCCACCCTCTGGGTCTTGGGAGTACGCGGCCGAGCGTCCTCTTCCGCCGGCTGTGGGCAACCGATCACCGGCGCTCGGCCGAGTGCGCCAAACGCTCGGCCGGTCGCCAGTAACCGGCGGACTCTGTGCCAGCGAGCGGCGCTTCGTAACACTCCTTGAGATCAGAGGCCACAGCTTCACATTAACCACTCACTTATTTCTTTTACAAATGTCTTTCGTTGTTTACTACCAGTTCTATTACCTAAACAATACACTTGTATATGTTACATTTGATGTTTGTTAATATGTTGCAGACTACTGGAGTTTCGCCTTTGAGGTTATCATGTATTCCAGTAATTGTAACGTTAAAAACTGTAATGTCTTTATTTAGTAGTTTGTTCCGTTCGGTAGACAAACGGGAACACAGTGGATTATGTGTAGCCTCCAAACTCGGCCACGTATATGTTGTACTAACATTGAATGAAGGATCGGGAAGGAATGACGGAGTTAAAAGTAATACTCACGAAATTTTGTTGCACAAACGTTAATTTCTGAACAAATTATGACCTGTAAATAACGTTACAAGCGAATCATGACTATACAATTCGTTTTTCGTCATTGGTGCGCCCTGATACACAGGCGTCATTTGTGTTCCTGGAGCTATTACTACAGCTGGCAGTTTGAACTTCTTCCTGTGAAGTCAATGAAAGTGGAACCATACATTTATAGAGTTTGAGGAATGTTTCCTTCCTTGTGATTACGTTGTATGTTGTGAATACTTACGTAATTGTGATGAATCAATAAGAGATCATCCACCTTGTCTGATACCAGGCACGATCTTTTGCTGGACAGCAGGTGACCGGCCTGGCTACAATTTCTCTCGCTGGCAGCACTGGTGGCAGGAATACAGAGAACTCTTCTGGCTACTACCGACAGCCTTGGAAATAACCCCGCGTGCGTTTTCCACCACTGCAAAATTTGTCCATCGGCACAGCTACAGTCGGATTTGGAGAGCGAAAGGTGCCTGTCGAGTTCATTGATAGTAACTGTGTGTCCATCTTCGTCGTCCGCACCCGAACTTCAGTCCATCCTGGACATTTTCATGGGAAGAACTTGGTCACTGTTTGCTTGAACGGACTCTAAACATGAATGAAAACATCCGTAAGATATTCCTGTCACCTTCCAATATGTATACACCGTAGTTAGAATTACTGGTTACTAAACGACTATATTTACGGTGACATTATATATATATATATATATATATATATATATATCTCGGGGCGGTTAGTAGACCCGCAACCGAGCGCCTCCCCAGGTGGCGGATAGGGGAATGCCTCCTAGATATAGGTGGTACCGAGGAAATGAAATACTCGGGGCGGACCAAAACTACTAGTAGCGTCTGTTCCCACAGTGGGCGGCTACAAAAGGCGTCTGCTCCACATGTCAGTGGCGGCCTCAACCAACCTCCTGATCTGGAAAGTCAGGTTGTACTCGGCAGCATGCCATACATCCAACTACTAAACATCATGATGGTACAACGAGAAAAATCTCATTACCCCGGGCCCCAGTCAATAGACTGGGATTGTCGTGAGCATCGGATTCCGGGGGCTCACGGACATCATGAGAAGAATCGGAGCTTCTCAAACTCCCTCAAGACCAAACGCAAACACTACATCGGCACACTCAACGTGAACACACTGATGAAGACAGGAAAGATGAAACAACTGACAGACACTCTCGAAAAATTTCAAATCAAAATATGTGCACTGCAAGAAACACGATTCACAGACGAAGACCATTTCAACACGGAGAATTTCAGAATATACAAAGGAAAACCATCGAGACAACTGAAAAACCTAAGGCTTTTTGGCACAGGATTTGCAGTACACAGGTCCATCACGGACAGCATAATCGACTTTTCGTCACCAAACGAAAGAATCAGCACCATCACAGTGAAATCAGCCAATAAATCCTACACAATAATCAACGCACATGCACCAACTAATGACTACAACAGGAAAAACCCTGACGAAATTGATGACTTCTGGACGACAATGGAAGAAACTATCAGAAAAATTCCTGCACATAGAGTCAAAATAATACTGGGAGACTTCAACGCCAAACTCGGAAAAGAAAAGATATACAGACATATCACAGGAAAACATACTCCACACAAGGACACCAACAAAAACGGAAAACATCTCATAGACTTTTGCAAAAGCCACGACCTCGCCATTATGTCAACAAAATTCAAGAAACCAACACGAAAACTTACCACATGGAAATTCCCCAGCGGAAAGCAAGAACTACAAATCGACCACGTAATAGTGCAGAAAGACTCACAAAAAGAAATTTTGAACATAGACACCCGTAAAGGCTACTTCGACTCAGACCACCACCTACTACAGATCAGGATTCGTCTTTTGCCCAAGAAAAAGCTCCAGAAGAACAAAATTGTTAGACCAGATCCAGAATACGTTACTTTAAACCAGACACAAATATTACACAAAATTAAAATGGAGAAAACGACAGACTGGACACAACTTTCACGAAGAATCCAAGAGGCCATGAAACTAGCACAAGCACCACGAACACGGAAACACCGTTGGTGGAACCACACATGTGACCAAGCTATTGACCAACGAATCAGTGCATGGAAAAAATTTAGTTGCCATAAATCCCAAGAGAATTGGATGAACTTCTTGAAAACACAGAAGCAATCAAGCAAAATCATTCGCAATGAAAAACGACAGTATGACAAACGGCGACTGACAGAGATCGAATCGGACTTCATGAAGAACAATACAAGAAACTTCTACAGAACGTTCAGAGAAAATATGACTGGATATCAACCACCCAACTTGTGCTTCAGAAGACCGGATGGAACCCTAGAAACCAATACTAAAAACAATTGTGACATTCTGGCAAAGTACTTTGAAAAACTGCTCAACACGGACCCCCCCATGGAAGAAATGATGACAGAAACGAGCACATACAATCCAGATAGTGGACCTCCAACTCTAGAAGAAGTTAAAGAAATAATAAAGTCACTCAAGAATCGTAGAGCACCAGGAGAAGATGGCATCATCGCGGAAATCTGGAAGTTACAAGACCCAGAACTCACCAAAGACATCCACAGGATCTTGGAAGACATCTGGAAGACCATGAAAATTCCTGACGACTGGAAAACTGCCCTGATACACCCACTACACAAAAAAGGTGACAAGACTAACCCGAACAACTACAGAGGAATATCCCTACTACCGGTCACATACAAGATCCTCTCTAAAGCTTTACTGAACAGACTAGAATACCAAACCGACCACTTGATTGGGGAATACCAAGCAGGCTTCCGTAAAGGGCGGTCTTGTGCGGAACAAATTTGGAACCTGAAAATGATTTTACAACACAAACAGAACCTGATTATTACCTTTGTTGACTTCAAAAAGGCGTACGACTCTATCGACCGGAAAACTCTCTTCAAAATTCTAGCAGAATACAAAGTAGACAACAAAACACGGGCTATCATAGAGCAAACTTTAACCAACACAACCTCCAAAGTAAAGTTCTGTGGGGAACTATCAGAGCCCTTCGAAATTCGCACAGGTGTCCGACAAGGCGATGGCCTCTCACCTCTCCTTTTCAATCTGGTGTTAGATAAGGTCATAAAAGAATGGGAAACATCACAACGGGGGATAACCTTAGGAAACCTACAGATTAAATGCCTGGCTTTTGCAGACGATTTGGCAATTGTCACGAAAGGTATAAAGGAAACAAAAGACGCTATTGAAAAACTGCACGAAATCGCTTCCAAAACTGGACTACAGATCTCTTACGAAAAGACACAGTTTATGAGCACAAAGAAACTCTCATCTCTGAACACAAAGTATGGCACGATTTACAAAACAGCAAACTTCAAATACCTCGGTGAAACACTACAAATGAGTGGACATAACAGAGACTCAAATGAAGAAAGAAAGACTAAACTGGACAAGGCATACAAAGTAGTGTGGAATCATTACAACAAGAAGTCTATCTCACAAAAAGCCAAATTACGCCATTACGACACGGTGGTGCTCCCCGAGGCACTATATGCAGCAGAGACCACACTAATCCGAGGGCATACACGTATCAGACAATTAGAAAAAGTAGAACGGAAAATACTTAGGAAAATATTTGGCGCAACTAACAACAATGGAATATGGATCAAGAAACCTACAGAGGAACTGTACAAACATACGGAGACAATCACAGAAAAGATTAGAAAACGCAGACTACAATTCTATGGACACCTATACAGAATGCCATCACACAGGCTGACCAAACAGATCTTTGACTGGGTAACCACTAGAAACAACAAATGGGTGGCAGAGGTAGAAAACGACCTGAACCAGCTCAACATAACAGCAGACACAATAAACGACAGAATAAAGTTCAGAAACATCATTAAGAAAAGTAAACTACATGAGATACAATGCGACAAACGAACAGGCATAAAATGGACCGAAGAACGAAAGCAAGATCACAGCCAGAAGATGAAAGAAATATGGGCAACCAAAAAGGCAATCAAGATGAAGCCGAAGACACGAAGCCGACAAGAAGCATGGACAGAGGACCGGAAACAGAAACACAGCGAGCGAATGAGGGAAGTTTGGGCAGCAAGGAAGGCAGCAAAAGGAACTGGCCATGTAGTTTAGTCCAAATGCGCTCTTTAAGGGCAAAACACCAATAATAATAATAATATATATATATATATATATATATATATATATATCGCACAAATTACATCAAAACGCATTGTGGAATGTTTAAGCTGCGAAACCTTTCCCAAATGTCACATTGTAGACGTAATAAATGTTGATCTAACGAAAGATGGCAGATTAAACAAACAAACATTCGTTTACTAATTGGTTTCAGTCAATGAACCTTACCATTTACGGGCAGTTCCGACTACAGTCGTACTCGCATACGCGGCTTGCTTTTCGTCTGCTGTGAGTTTCTTCAAATGACGCCGTAATGGCCATAGAACCGTGGCAACGTAATGGATAGCCTCAATTTTGCACTTCTCTGTGATGAAGTATGCTGCTCTCCTTTTTATTTTCGCCATGAGCTGAAAAGGAAACCCAATATACATAACTGCACTCTGATAATTCAACAGTTGTATAAAGGATCGTAACCTATAGAAAGTGTTCTTACCTCGTTGTCACTGTCTATTGGTTCAAAATGATGTAACAGACTCTTGTACCACGGCAGCACACGTCCAAGCGTTGTTACCTTTGCAGTTTCCAAATCCAAACTCGCTTCTTTAAAGGGGGTTAGAAAAGCGACAACGTCTCGTACGCATCCTTCTTGGAAGGTTTCTAAGAGTGTCGATTGCCCCCGGGATTCTAGCAGATCTCGAATATTGTCGATTTGACTTATGACGGAATTGAGCATTAACAGTATACTGTTCCACCGAGTTACAGCTTCTTGCTTCACAGCGTGCCGCAGACGCCCCGAGTGACCCGATCTCTTCAAATAGCCTACTATAGCTCTTGCTGATAGTAGACACGACAGGATTTCAGGGGCTTCGTCTTCTAAAAACGTCTCTTGAAATGTGTGACGAAGCGCAGTCATCAAGCAGTGATCAAAGCAAGGCAAACGGTCGTAAGATTCAAGTGCCTTCTTCATATTAGTACCTTGGTCGGTGATAAAGTAACATTTCGTAAGATCATTCTTGTTAATTCCTAACTCAAGCATCCACTCTTCGATTTCGTGCCGTATTTTCTCTCCTGTCTTAGGTACGTCCGGAAACTCGGCTGTTATCAAACTAAGCGTTTCTAGCTGCCACTCATCATTCACGTAATGCGACGTCACAGTCAAAAAATTTCTCTTCTTGTAGTTATCAGACCACAGATCAGCGTCTAAAGCGCACATTATGTTCTTTAAGGCACGTATTAGCTTGGGCACCATTGTCACCCGTATTTTGTCTGCCTTTTCTTTAATATGCCGCGATACAGTGGTAGGGTGCGGAAGAACATCTTCTATACTGACTTTGCCGTAAGTGGCGCCAACATTGATGAGCTCCTGCGAATAATTCTTGAAGCCAATCTTACTACAAGTATTTAACGGTAGCAAATCTATTCCACTCATATCGACCAACCTATCAACAACTTTCTTTATGCTACTTGGTACTGCAAGTGGTCGGTGGACTTCTGCCCCGCATTTACTTTTGCAGTGCCGAATCATACCTGTTGTGCTTGACTGGTATGAAAGTATGGTATCACATGTGGTACATTGCACGAAACCAGCAGAAGCCTGCGTGATAGGATCCACTACAAGTCCAAACGATTTCCAAGCTTCACCTTTCGCCTCCTCTTCCGACATGTCTTTCTTCTTCAGGACTAATGAGCCGCTCCTAATTCTCTCCATAATACTTCTCTTCGTTTCATGAATGGAACGTTCACGACCCATACTTGGTTTATCCATAACGCTGTCTGCGCTGCTCAAAGCCAGGTCGTCAACTGCGTTTACACACGGTTTCTAATGCGATTAGGCACTGTAGAGCGCGCGCCGGTTGTACTGTCACCGGCCGAGATTGTGAGTACGCTCGAGCGTCCGGCAGTGCTCGACAGTCCAACCGATAACCGAGAGGTGGAGGACAACCGGTCACGTGGCGCATTAGACGACCACAGCCGTATCGCAGCGTGGGTCTTTCCCAGCCGTCGAGCAGCGACACGAAATGGGAAATGCTCGAGCGGTTGTTTTCATCGAAATGCAGAGCTCTAGTTTGAACAATAGGGGTGAAAGACTACATCACTGTCTTACACCCTTTTTAATCCTAGAACTTCGTTTTTGGTCTTCCACTCATATTCCCTCTTGGCTCTTGCACATGTTGTGTATTACCCATCTTCCCTATAGCTTTGCCTTATTTTCCTCAGAATTTCGAACATCTTGCACCATTTGACACTGTCTATGTCGGCAAATCCTATGAACGTGTCTAGATTTTTCTTTAGTCTTGCTTTCATTATTAACCGGAACGCCAGAATTGCCTGTCTGGTGTCTTTACCTTTCCTAAAGCGAAAATATCGGCATCTAACACATCGTCAATTATCTTTTCCATTCTTCTGTACATTAGTCACTTTAAAAACTTGGATACATGAGCTGTTAAGCTGATTGCACGATAATTCTCGCTCTTGTCAGTTCTTTCAATCTTCGGAATTGTGTGGACGATATTTTTCCGAAAGTCAGACGGTATATCGCCAGACTCATACATTCTACCCACCAACGTGAACAGTCGTTTCGTTGTCGCTTTCTCAATGATTTTAGAAATTCTGATGGAATGTTGTCTATCGCTTCTGCCTTATTTGATCTTATGTCTTCCAAAGCTCTTTTAAATTCTGATTCAAATGCTGGATCTCCTATTTCTCGCTGTTTTTTCTTCTATCACATCAGACAAATCTTGCCTCTCAGAGAGGCCTTCAATGTATTCTTTCCGCCTATCTGCTACTTCCTCGGCATTTAACAGTGGAATTGCCGTTGGACTCTAATGTTGCCATCCTTGCCTTTAATTGCACAGTAGGTTGTTTTAACTTTCCTGTATGCTGAGTCAGTCAGTCCAACAGTCATTTCTTTTTCGTTTTCTTGACATTTCTTATGCACCCATTTCGTCTTAGCTTCCCTGCACTTCCTATTTATTTCATTCCTCAGTGACTTATATTTCTGTATTCTTGAATTTCCCTGTACTTCGTTCTTTCATCCGTCAACTGAAGTATTTCTTCTGTTGTCCGTGGTTTCCTTGCAGTTACCTTCTTTGTAACTATGTTTTTCTTCGCAACTTCTGTAATTGCCCTTTCTAGAGATTAACATTCCTCTTCAACTGTACTGCCTACTGAGCTATTCCTTATTGCAGTATCTATATCCTTAGAGAACTTCAAGAGTATTTCGTCATTCCTTAGTTCTTCCATGCCCTTCCTTGCGTATTGCTTCTTCCTGACTAATCTCTTAAACTTCGGTCAACTCTTCATCACTACTACATTGTGGTTTGAGTCTGTAACTGCTCCTGGGTACACCTTACAATCTAGTGTCGATTTCGGAGTCTCTGACAATGATGTAATATAACTGAAGTCTTCCCAGATCACCTGGCCTTTTCCAGGTATACCTCCTCGTCTTGTGATTCTTGAACAGAGTATTCGCTGTTACCAGGTGACATTTCTTACAGAACTCAATTACTCTTTCTCCTCCATGATTCCTTGTCCCAAACCCACATTCTGCTGTAACTTTTTGTTCTACTCCTTTCCTTACAACTGCATTCCGGTCCCTCATTACTATTACATTTTAATCCCCCTTTACGTACATAGTGTATTATTCTTTCAATATCCTCATATATACTCTCTCTGTCTCTTCATTTCCAATTTGCGACATCGGCATTTGTACCTGAACCATCGTTGTCGGTGTTGGTTTGCTGTTGATTGTGCCAAGAACAACCCTATAGCTGAACTGTTCACAGGAACACACTCTCTGCCTTACCTTGCTATTCGTAAGGAATCCTACTCCCGTTATACTATTTTTTGCTGCTATTGAAATTACTCTCGTCTGATCTGACCAGAATCCTTGTCTTCTTTCCGTTTCACCTCACTGACACCTTCTATCTCTAGATTAAGGCTTAGCATTTCCCTTTTCAGAGTTTCTAGCTTCACTCCCACTTTTCAACAGTACAGTGCTCTTCGGCGCATGGCACTAGTACGTATGAACAGTCTGCGTGATGTTGACGTACTGTAGTGGCCAGCAAATTCCCAAATCTGACCCTGATAGAATATGTGTGGAACTATTTCTGATGTCAACTTCGCCCACTGCTAGTACCCGTGTTGACAAGGAGTAGTTAGTTACCTGAGAAGAAGATGCAGTAGCCTTATGACACCCATCTCGATCGAATCAGTGCATGCAACCAGTGAAACGTCCCCTTAGAAAAATTTATAAATGACAGTGCTGGAAAACCTCTACGTTATTTGATTTTCAAACAGCTGAGCAAAACTGAACGTACTCAGACATTTCTCTCTTTACTTATTCTGATCATCACTAAACTGAAAAACAATATTTTTATCGGAACGCAATCTGACTTTCAATAATCCCTACAAAAGAATGGCTCTGACTAACAATAACCTATACCTATCATGAATCACTTACCTCACAAAAAACTTCGTTACTCAAACTACTGCAATACAGCGAGCGCCAATACTGCCAGGTAAATAAAAGATTCTAACTACTGAAGGCACTAAATACTGATAGGCATATAGTTAGCAAATGAAAGATTTTGATAGAGAACAAACAGAGTATTTACCTTAACAGTGTTCAAAAGTCATTATATATATATATATATATATATATATATATATATATATATATATATATATATGGCAAATTTTCTTTTTCTGATGGACACACGTCCAGATCGTCCGCTCATATTAACATCTCAAAACTCTGGCTTCTCTCTCCCCACATTCACCACTGCTGGCGGCTCACCTCCAACTGCCCAACGCTACGCGCTGTTCACATCCAACTGCCCAACACTACAATAACGCATATTCCAAAAATGCAAACCAGCTGCAGACTGCAGACAGCACAGTCAGTGATTTTCATACAGAGCGCTACGTGGCGTTACCAACATCAAAACCTAAACAGCCTATTTACACTAGGTAAAAGAGAATGGACGTGTTTCAGATACAACAGTACAAGAGTCCAGAACGGCAATATGTTTCATTGCAAATTTTTGACAGTCAAACAGTTAACGTGGCTATTCGCATAGTTGAAAATGCCCTAAGATCAAAATATGGAGTAGTGGAGCTGACGTGGAATCATACAGAAATTCTTGGCAGCCTTGGACCTAAGTATCCTGCGTATATTCTCTCGAGATAAAGCGTGTTTACCCTGAGCAGCTCCCTACTGTGCTGCGCAGCGGGTTTTCTCCCGAGCGCGGGGTGTGTGCGCGCCTGCAGCCCGCCAGCCGCTAGACGGCGTCTAGAAAGCCCGCGGCGCGGCGCGGCGTCGCGCTGTTGCGCGGCTGTTGCATCACGGAGAAAGCGCCGTCCCCCGCCGTCCCGTGCCACGCTGCACCTCCGCCGCGCGCTCCTCTCCCGGACCGTTTACTTTTGCGGTGTCTCGTGCACTCACGGAAATGGGAAGTGTTACACCATCAACTCCTTCACCGAATGCTACCAAACTGATACTCAAGTATTTCTTTGCCTCAGAGATACGTTTATTACACTACTGGCCATTAAAATTGCTACACCACGAAGATGACGTGCTACAGACACGAAATTTAATCGACAGGAAGAAGATGCTGTGATATGCAAATGATTAGTTTTTCAGAGCATTCACACAAGGTTGCCGCCGGTGGTGACACCTACAACGTGCTGACATGAAGAAAGTTTCCAACCGATTTCTCATACACGAACAGCAGTCGACCGGCGTTGCCTGGTGAAACGTTGTTAAGGAGGAGAAATGCGTACCAACACGTTTCCCACTTTGATAAAGGTCGGGTTGTAACATATCGCGATTGTGGTTTATCGTATCGCGACGTTACTGCTCGTGTTGGTCGAGATCCAATGACTATTAGAAGAATATGGAATCGGTGGGTTCAGGAGGGTAATACGGAATGCCGTGCTGGATCCCAACGGCCTCGAATCACTAGCAGTCGAGATGACAGGCATCTTATCCGCATGGCTGTAACGGATCGTGCAGCCACGTCTCGATCCCTGAGTCAACAGATGGGGACGTTTGCAAGACAACAACCGTCTGCACGAACAGTTCGACGACGTTTGCAGCAGCATGGACTATCAGCTCGGAGACCACGGCTGCGGTTACCCTTGACGCTCCATCACAGACAGGAGCGCCCGCGATGGTGTACTCAACGACGAACCTGGGTGCACGAATGGTAAAACGTCATTTTTTCGGATGAATCTAGGTTCTTTTTACAGCATCATGATGGTCGCATCCGTGTTTGGCGACATCTCGGTGAACGCACATTGGAAACGTGTATTCGTCATCGCCATACTAGCGCATCACCCGGCGTGATGGTATGGGGTGCCATTGGTTACACGTCTCGGTCACCTCTTGTTCGCATTGACGGCACTTTGAACAGTGGACGTTACATTTAAGATGTGTTACGACCCGTGGCTCTACCCTTCATTCGATCCCTACATTTCAGGAGGATAATGCACGACCGCATGTTGCAAGTCCTGTACGGGACTTTCTGGATACAGAAAATGTTCGACTGCTGCCCTGGCCAGCACATTCTCCAGATCTCTCACCAACTGAAAACGTCTGGTCAATGGTGGCCGAGCAACTGGCGCGTCACAATATGCCAGTCACTACTCTTGATGAACTGTGGTATCGTGTTAAAGTTGCATGGGCAGCTGTACCTGTTACACGCCATCCAAGCTCTGTTTGACTCAATGCCCAGGTGTATCAAGGCCGTTATTACGGCCAGAGGTGGTTGTTCTGAGTACTGATTTCTGAGGATCTATGCACCCAAATTGCGTGAAAATGTAATCACATGTCAATTCTAGTATAATATATTTGTCCAATGAATACCCGTTTATCATCTGCATTTCTTCTTGGTGTAGCAATTTTAATGGCCAGTAGTGTATAATTTCGTCCTTAAGTACTCTTATTTTCAGTACAGAAAATATGCAGTTCATACACTATCTGATCACAAGTATCCGGACACATATTAACGGATTTTGCATGTGGAGTGTGCCCACCCTTCGCCTTTATGACGGCCTATAATCCTTTTAGTACACTTTGAGCGGGCTGTCTGAATGTCTGTGGAGGAATGGCAACCTATTCTTACTCAAGAGCCGAGACCGGAGAAGGTAGTGTTGCTGGACGCTGAGGTCTGGAGCGAAGTCGACGCTCGAAATCCTCTCAAAGAAGTACCATAGTGTTCTGGTCTAGATTCTGGGTGGGCCACTCCGTTTAAGGAGCGTTTCTGTCCACAAATCGTTGCCTCACACATGCATCGTTATGCTGACACAAACACACAGCGCCGCGATCCTCTTCTATACACCGTATACGATGCTGTAAATTCTGTTCGTATTGTTTCTCATTTAGCGTCATCTTAAGCGCCATAGAGGAGCACACCACGAAAAACGCCCGTATACCCTAGCACAATCTCTTACCTACATCACTGTTGACACTACACGTGATGACAGGCGAGTTCTCCAGATATTCTCCAAATCCAAACCCTTCCATCGGATTACCACAGGGTACAGCGCGATCTGTCACTCCAGCTGACTCAGTCATCCACTGTCAAGTGTCTCCGGTCTTTTCACCTCAAGCGTCGCTTGACACTGTCTGCAGAAGTGCGTGCCTTATGACGGGCAGCTCGACAGTTGTTCCTCGTTCCGTTTGACTCCTCAACATTGTCACTGTGTGAGATAGCACTTTGTAACTCACTAGTGAATCATTCCTCTGACTTCACATGATTTTTTACCACTATCCTCCGCAAGCTTGACGAACCCTCTCCATCAGTACGTGAAGTCTATCTGGTATTGGTTTAGCTGTAGTTGTTCCTTTGCGTTTCTACTACAATCTGGACAGTTTTACGAGGGTCCGGATGCATTTGTTACTTAGGTGAAGTCTAACGTCTAGACCACGTTAGAAGTCACTGTGCTCTCAAAAAAATGATTCAAATGGCTCTGACCACTATGGGCCTTAACATCTGAGGTCATCAGTCCCCTAGAACTTAGAACTACTTAAACCTAACTAACCTAAGGATATCACACATATCCATGCCCGAGGCAGGATTCGAACCTGCGACCGTAGCGGTCACGCGGTTCCAGACTGAAGCGCCTAGAACCGCTCGTTCACAGCGGCCGACCACTGTGCTCTCCTGAGCGACCACTTCTGCTGGTACTGCTTGTCTAATCGAAACACAAAACCTCCATCTCCACATACATCACCATATCCGCATCTTCAATTCCAGATTATACAAGGATGTCCGAATAATTTTGATCACATTGTGTACATATGAAGAATGATGTGAATGCATAATGATTATTGCCACTGTCTAGCGTTAGCGGAACTTTTCAGATGGAGGTCACAGCACAGCATGCCCAAAGGACGTCCACGTACAGCTTGTCACCAGCTTTCGGACTTAGAGAAAGGAGCAACATATCGAAATGTTGCACAAACAGTTGGCTGTAATGTAGTGACTGCAGAACAAGAGGTGACGAAATGGACTTAGGAGAACAGTGTAGCGAGAAGAGTAGGCACAGGTCCTTCCAGAAGAACTGCATCACGACACGATTGCAGGATTCTTCGACTGCGTTTGACGAACACACAGACGACAACATTTGAAATCCAAACAGAGGTTGTATGTAAACTGTCAGCACGAACCGTCGGAAAGAGATTTCTGGAGGCTCCACTGAGATCTCGGGTTGTAGAAGGGATACCATACCATAGACAACAGACACTTGTGTGGTGTAGAGCCAGAGTCAAATCTGATATTTAGTGGCATCCTGTGCGAGAGAGCGATGATTCTCACTTTGGTTTGTGCCTGTCAGATCGACACCAACGTGCCTGTAGGCGATCTGTTGAAAGGTCACAGGGAACAGCTATGCTCGAGATGCAGCCCTCTCCAATTTCTGAAATCATGGTCTAGGGAGCTATTGGATACGACGAAAGGACTGTTTTGGTAACTGTTGAAGGGAGGCTGAATGCTTGTCAGTATTTGGTGAGAACGGTAAAGCCTGCTGTGATACCCTTCGTAATCAGGGTACCAAATGTCATACTCCAGCGGGATAATGCAAGCTCCTACACGGCAATTCACTTCACAAATGGTTTGAAGAATGCACAGATCTTTGACTGGACCGTCTGGTAATCTAATTTGTCACCCACAGGGGAAGTCTGGGATGTGACAGGAAGACGTTTACCTTCACGCCTGCCTTAAGCAATAAGTCTTCAGGAACTGACACAACATGTGTTTTAGGCATGGAGAGAAATCTGTCAAGATGACATTCGGTGTCTGTTCGATTGAAGGAATCACACGGCATACTGATGTGACGGTGAGCACCAGATCCGAATCGAATAAAAGTTTGTCATTAAATATCCGTTGTATGATGAACATCTCTGCAAAGTTTGAAAAATACTGGACTTAGGTCACATGTGACACTTTACATTTCCGCCAGTTTACTTATTTATATGTACGCTTTTATTTCGCCTGGCAAAGATTAGGGTCTCCAGGCCGTCTCTTACAACTAACCAGACTTCCTCAATGAGTAAACATTACAATTTATATGGCAGGAGGGGACTTCAAGAAGTATATTAAACGTTCTATGACAGGCCATATAACTTTAAAACTGAATCCTGCGATGCACTTCATCGTGACGTAAATACATGACAATGTTTTTCAATACAGTAGCGAAGTTTCTATAAACAATGGTCTGAACTTTTTAGCAATCGTTCAGCTCCTCGACGATAGAAATCCGCTGAATGGTCACGGAGACATTCGAGAACCGGTGTGCGAAGGTCGTCATCACTGGAAATCTCTTTTCCCCCAGATGTTAGGTGTTGTGCTCCCTGCCGCCGTTAGATAAGCAGCTGCAGCAGCAAGTCGTATACCCCTAGCTTACTTATTTGTTACATAGTATAATTCTTAATTTCTTTGCGTGTTTTTGGGTACTTGCATTGTTTAATTCATAAATTTCGGGCATATTATAGTATTTGAGAGTTGTAGCATCGTGCTTTAGTGTTTACTTCGTAGATTCTTACTTAAATTGCGCGTGAGTTTCGTATAGGAGGTGTAATTTTGAGTTTTAGTTACTGTAATCGTAAATTCAGGCAGATTGTAGCGCAGTCGTTAGGCATTTGTACAGGTTAGTTAATACATTCTTTGCGTGTTTCCCTTACGTTATCTAGGCACTAACTCGTGTTTCAGTAGCTGTTGTTCAACATCGATTAGAATGGACAGGGACTGTGATTGCTGTGTTCGAATGAGGGCTGAGTTGGCATCCCTTCGCTCACAACTGCAAGCGGCGCTGACTTCGCTCGCGCAGCTTGAGGCTGTTGCCAATGGGCACCACTGTGGGGAACCGCACTTGGGTATCACGGGGATGTCAACCTCGTCCCGTCTGTCCCCAAATCGGTCTGCCGCTGTGGTTGCCCCGGTTGCTGCCCGCAGTGGGGCTGAGCCCTCGCCTGTGGTTGATTGGGAGGTCGTTCCAAGGCGTGGCAGGCAGCGAAAGACGTCCCCGGAGGCTGATCAGAAAGCCTCCCCGGTGCGTCTGACAAACAGGTTTCAGGCACTGTCTCTGGCTGAGCCAGATGCTGCTGCCTGCCCTGTTTCAGAGGATGATTCTCAGTCTTCTAGGTCCGGACAATCACAGGGTGGGCTTATTGGTAGTTGGGAGCTCCAATAATGGGGCCCCTTAGGGATATGGCGGCTAAGGAGGGGAAGAAATCCAGTGTGCACTCCGTGTGCATTCCGGGTGGAGTGATTCCTGATGTGGAAAGGGTCCTTCCGGATGCGATGAAGAGCACAGGGTGCAGCCAGCTGCAGGTGGTGGCACATGTCGGCACTAATGACGTATGTCGCTTTGGATCTGAGGAAATTCTCTTTGGATTCCAGCGGCTATCTGATTTGGTGAAGGCTGCCGGTCTTGCTTACGACATGAAGGCAGAGCTCACCATCTGCAGCATCGTTGATAGAACCGACTGCGAACCTTTGGAGCAGAGCCGGGTGGAGGGTCTGAATCAGAGGCTCAGACGGTTTTGCGACCGTGTTGGCTGCAGATTCCTTGACTTGCGCCATAGGGTGGTGGGGTTTCGGGTTCCGCTGAATAGGTCAGGAGTTCACTACACTCAGCTGGCGGCTACACGGGTAGCGGAGGCTGTGTGGCGTGGACTGGGCGGTTTTTTAGGTTAGAAGGCCTCGGGAAAGTACGGGGTGGGCTGCAATCTCAAAGGGTGCATGGCAAATACAGGACGTGCTTGAATCAAGGAACAGTCGGAATTGTAGTTGTAAATTGTAGTTGTGCTGGGAAAGTCCCTGAGCTTCAAGCGCTAATAGAAAGCACAGAAGCTGAAATCGTTATAGGTACAGAAAGCTGGCTAAAGCCTGAAATAAGTTCTGCAGAAATTTTTAGGAAGTCTCAGACGGTGTTCAGGAAAGATAGATTAGGCAGAATTGGTGGTGGAGTGTTTGTGTCTGTCAGTAGTGGTTTATCTTGTAGTGAAGTCGAAGTAGATACTCCGTGCGAATTGGTATGGGCGGAGGTTATACTTAACAGCCGAACTAAGTTAATAATTTGCTCCTTCTACCGACCCCCAGACTCCGATGATATAGTTGCGGAACAGTTTAGAGAAAATTTGAGTCTCGTAACAAATAAATACCCCACTCATACGATTATAGTTGGTGGGGACTTCAACCTTCCCTCGATATGTTGGCAAAAATACTTGTTCAAAACCGGTGGTAGGCAGAAAACATCTTCCGAGATTGTCCTAAATGCTTTCTCCGAAAATTATTTCGAGCAGTTAGTCCACGAACCCACGCGAATTGACCTCTTAGCCACCAACAATCCAGAGCTGATAGAGGGCATAATGAGTGATACAGGGATTAGTGATCACAAGGTCGTTGTAGCTAGGCTCAATACCGTTTCTTCCAAATCCACCAGAAACAAACGCAAAACAATTTTATTTAAAAAAGCGGATAAAGTGTCACTAGAAGCCTTCCTAAGAGACAATCCCCATTCCTTCCGAACTGACTATGCAAATGTAGACGAGATGTGGCTCAAATTCAAAGATATAGTAGCAACAGCAATTGAGAGATTCATACCTCATAAATTGGTAAGAGATGGAACTGATCCCCTATGGTACACAAAACAGGTCCGAACGCTGTTGCAGAGGCAACGGAAAAAGCATGCGAAGTTCAGGAGAACGCGAAATCCCGAAGATTGGCTAAAATTTACAGACGCGCGAAATTTGGCACGGACTTCAATGCGAGATGCCTTTAATAGGTTCCACAACGAAACATTGTCTCGAAATTTGGTAGAAAATCCGAAGAAATTCTGGTTGTATGTAAAGTACAGAAGCGGCAAGGCGCAGTCAATACCTTCGCTGTGCAGTGCCGATGGTACTGTTACCGACGACTGTGCCGCTAAAGCGGATTTATTGAGCGCAGTTTTCCGAAATTCCTTCACCAGGGAAGATGAATGGAATATTCCAGAATTTGAAACACGAACAGCTGCTAGCATGAGTTTCTTAGAAGTAGACCTGATACGGGCGAGTCTTCAGGTCCAGATTGTATACCGATTAGGTTCCTTTCAGATTACGCTGATACAATAGCTCCCTACTTAGTACTCATATACAACCGCTCGCTCACCGATAGATCTGTACCTTCAGATTGGAAAATTGCGCAGGTCGCACCAGTGTTTAAGAAGGGTAGTAGGAGTAATCCATCTAACTACAGACCTATATCATTGACGTCGGTTTGCAGTAGGGTTTTGGAGCATATACTGTATTCAAGCATTATGAATCACCTCGAAGGGAACGATCTATTGATACGTAATCAGCATGGTTTCAGAAAACATCGTTCTTGTGCAACGCAGCTAGCTCTTTATTCGCACGAAGTAATGACCGTTATCGAAAGGGATCTCAAGTTGATTCCGTATTTCTAGATTTCCGGAAAGCTTTTGTCACCGTTCCTCACAAGCGACTTCTAATCAAGCTGCGGGCCTATGGGGTATCGTCTCAGTTGTGCGACTGGATTCGTGATTTCCTGTCAGGAAGGTCGCAGTTCGTAGTAATAGACGGCAAATCATCGAGTAAAACGGAAGTGATATCAGGTGTTTCCCAGGGAAGCGTCCTGGGACCTCTGCTGTTCCTGATCTATATAAATGACCTGGGTGTCAATCTGAGCAGTTCTCTTAGGTTGTTCGCAGATGATGTTGTAATTTACCGTCTAGTAAGGTCATCCGAAGACCAGTATCAGTTGCAAAGCGATTTAGAAAAGATTGCTGTATGGTGTGGCAGGTGGCAGTTGACGCTAAATAACGAAAAGTGTGAGGTGATCCACATGAGTTCCAAAAGCAATCCGTTGGAATTCGATTACTCGATAAATAGTACAATTCTCAAGGCTGTCAATTCAACTAAGTACCTGGGTGTTAAAATTACGAACAACTTCAGTTGGAAAGACCACATAGATAATATTGTGGGGAAGGCGAGCCAAAGGTTGCGTTTCATTGGCAGGACACTTGGAAGATGCAACAAGTCCACTAAAGAGACAGCTTACACTACACTCGTTCGTCCTCTGTTAGAATATTGCTGCGCGGTGTGGGATCCTTACCAGGTGGGATTGACGGAGGAAAAAGGGCAGCTCGTTTTGTATTATCACGTAGTAGGGGAGAGAGTGTGGCAGATATGATACGCGAATTGGGATGGAAGTCATTAAAGCAAAGACGTTTTTCGTCGCGGCGAGATCTACTTACGAAATTTCAGTCACCAACCTTCTCTTCCGAATGCGAAAATATTTTGTTGAGCCCAACCTACATAGGTAGGAATGATCATCAAAATAAAATAAGAGAAATCAGAGCTCGATCAGAAAGGTTTAGGTGTTCGTTTTTCCCGCGCGCTATTCGGGAGTGGAATGGTAGAGAGATAGTATGATTGTGGTTCGACGAACCCTCTGCCAAGCACTTAAATGTGAATTGCAGAGTAGTCATGTAGATGTAGATGTTCTCTTAGCTTGCCGGAAAGATGAAAATCGCCTGGTGCAAGACCTGAACTTCCCGAAGTGAATCGCCTACACCTGTGCGGCCCTGGTCAAATTGTTGGCACCATCTCACTATTGCGGAACTCTTCACTACATATGGTCCATATACCATATACCATCAGAATTTCACACTGAAACTGTGTGCAGTTTAGGCATTTTCTCCCAAAATAATCGTATTGTCCCGCATAATTCAACTTTGGTGTACGTTTCCAGCTGGCGTGCCATTTCAATTGCACATTGAGATACGCCTGTCAGCCGTACCTTGGCAGAGCTGTCTCTGCAAGAAACTCGGAACATGAAGTCTCTTTTGACAATGCGCTGCTATTGCACGCTTTTTAAGCAGCGGTCTTAGCGTGGAATGAAATGGGTAACTTGCTTTCTGAAGTCTTTACGTACATGAGCAACATATAATTACAAAATAATAACAACAATATGAATAGTTATGAATAGTGAAGTTGGAGTCACGTTAGTTTTATTAACATTAGTCCATTTCCTCATTATGTTCTTGACGAATGTGCATAGTCACATCTATCAAAAACATTCGGCAACGGCACAGAACGAATCAGTGTGGAGAAGAAGTTGACCGGTCAGAGGAAAAGCGAAAGATGACAAGGTAAGATTAGCAGGTGAGATGAAAGAAGAAAATAGAAATAGAAAGGGATGAGGAACGCACAGAGGGGGAAGCTTTGCACTGATAAAAGATAAACTTTTGATCTCCACTTGAATGTAGAGGTTTTGGAGAAGACAAAGGTAACACTGCAGCCATCCGCCGGGTGTATCTACACCATCTCAGTGTTCGAGCATCAGTCCCAACTGCGATTAGTTCCCTGCATATCCATCTCCATTCTTACATATTCATTCCTCAGTCGATCCAAGTACGTCGCTCTCATGCTTCGCCGTAATCTGTACGTTACGACAGCCTCAGTTTCTCTCCTTTGTCTCTCGTTAAGTGTCCATAGATATGTCAGAATGCTTTCAACCACAAGACGTAACACTACCTTTTTTGTTCGTCTTGATATGCGCCGATTCCAAAGGATACCATTTAATCATTTAATAACCACTATCACTCGACTTATCCTGTGGGATATGTCCGCATCACACTGTCAAGTCTTATTTATTAGTGGACGCTGATACTTGAGCATTTCCACATTTCTTACCCTGCCAAACTCAAAATCCAAATCCTCACATTGCCTACTTCAAACAACAAGATAGTCTGTTTGGTCCATATTGACTGTTAGTCTCCATTGTTTACAAGTATCCATTAACTTTCTCATATGATACGTGGTATCATTCATAGCCAGAGTTATAAGTAAGTGATCATCGAAAAATAGTAATTAATATGAACTTTGATGCTGTGCAGCCACACCCAAATTTCTGCACTGTGTATTCTAGTAACCAAGAACAACTTCTAAATACAATTTAAATAAGGCCGATGACGCAGAACACCCTTGTATTAATCCATGACATGTTTTAAAACTTTCTGATATCTTACAGCCAACCTAAACCAACTGCCTCGCATTGTTGGTACACCCATTTCACCAACTCCATTAATGCACTATTCACTCCAACCTTTTTCAATGTTGCCCACAGTAACCTTCTTGGCATAGAATCATAGGCCTTTTTCTAAATCAACAAACAATAAATTTATTGCGATTATTTTCTGACACATATAGCGTACACGAAGGATGTTAGCACCACAACTTTTCCCAGCAGTGAGACCCGACTGTTTCTACGATGCAACAACCTGCAGAACCTTTCCAGTCCGTCCTGTACCACACTACTTAACAACCTACTCACCGAGGCCATTGAAATTATTCCTCTGTAATTAGTCAGATCTTTCCTGCTCCCTTTCTTATATGTGGCGGTGATGTATGACATCTTCCATTCAGATGACGCTTCTTCTCCTTGGGCACTCAGTTAAATATAGTTAGAAGTGCCTCTACTACTTTAGATACTCCGTACTTCAGTAATTCCATTATTATACCCTCAGGACTGTCTGCGTTTCTGTTTTTGACTTTGAGCGGCCTGATAAACTTAATTGTCATCCATCTCTTCCACAGGATAAATCATCATTTCTCTCTGTTCTTCTCGACACTCTTCCCTATCTTCTGTAAGGAGATTTTTAAAATGCTTCTTAGACTCAGGAATGGCAATCATTCTAGCTTCTCTTCTAATTTCAGCAGGAGCTCTCTCTTGACCCATAAATAGCCAAGCTTCTGATACTCCATTGTATCCAACTAAATGTTCTACGTCGGCACATTTCTTCTTTCACGACTCCTCTTTAGCTCGGATAAGCATCCTTTTCACTTCACTGTTAATTGGCTTATAGTGATCCCTATCTTCCTGCCTTTTAGAGCTTCTTTTCTTCAGTTCTTTCTGTTAACGCCTGAGTCATTCACTCAGCGCCCCTCCCTCTTCTTTCTTCTCTTCCAGTATACGTATTTTAAATCCCCATGTAGTGTCGTAGCAGTTTCGTCCTCATCCAGTCTGAATTTCTGCTCAACTCGTCTCCGGTAAAGATCTCATATACTCCAGCGCTACAGAAGCCCTACCTTTAGGGGTGGCATTTCGATACTGAGTCCTTCTTTCTATTCCCTCTCTACATCTTTGGATCTTAGCGGGATTACGACTCTTCCCAATGTCATATGAGATCTATTCCGCATTCTGGAACTCGAAACAAACTCTCGTTCTGAACTACCGATCTTATATCTTGCTTGACAGTTGCTAAATCTATGGAATCTTACATTCCCAGTGGGTTGAATTCATGTAAAGAGGACACCTGTGACTAAGAAACCGATGAAGTCAACAGAGCGCGCGAAACTAACTCCGCCTGTCCGGTCGCATTAACCTGGCTATACGAAGCACTGATGTGATCAAATAACTGAATGTTGTACATGCGTCTTGCGCCGACTTTTCTCGCTAGCTCGAGTCGTCTGTACATTGCACTACTTGCTTTGTGAAGAATTACATTATATTAGTGAAAACTTGTTAGGACTGAACACCAGACTAAGTTTTCTTTACTTTGAGGTGGAAATATCTTTCTAAATTTTTCGATTGCATGTAGGCAGAATAGAGATTTCCTGCAAACTGAAAAGGTTTGTTCTTCCCCATTTAGGTACTCATCCATAATTTTGTCAAGGTCTTTTATTGTATTTTGAAACAGTAATTGATTTCCACTGAGAAGTATCAGAGGAACTGTTTTACAAAAATATTTGCTGATCAACTTTGAATGAGGTATGAGAATGGCCACTGACTTCTCAATGTCGTTAACATCTGTTTCTGAGGTAGCAGAAGAACCACTTTATTTCTCTGTCTGAGAAATTCAGCTGTTTCGTTTCAATAATTAATTTATTGAAATTAACCGCATCGAAAGCCTTGCTAAATTCAAGCAGTGTTTAAATGATCGCTTTACGCCTGTCCAAAGCATGTTTGATGTCGTCAGTCACTTTGATTAAAACTGTTGCTGTAGTGTGGTGATCCCGGAACCCTGATTCATATTTATCGTGGATATTATAACTTTTGAGGTATTCTGTAAGCTGTTCATGTACAATTTCCTCCAAGACTTTAGTTACTGCGGGTTATATGCTGACTGACCTAAAGTAGCCTGGTGATTATAGTTTATAATTCTTGGGCATTGGCTGAATTAAGATTTGATTCCATTGAATAGGACATACAATACTAACAAGAGATAAACTGAAGATGTCTGTGAGAATCAGAATAATAGTTTCACCGATCATATCTTTGAGCGTAGGTGTGCTCTGTGAGGAAACAGGTGGTTTTATTTGCCGCTGTCACAGTGGGGGAACGCACGACCTATCTGGTTCGCTTGACTATTTGTAATACCATAAGGATCGGTCATGCACCGACACTTTGATTCCCATACGTTTAATTCTGAATTAATCCTCTAACCCTTTGTAGTAGGTAGACAAAAGGTATAAAAAAGTGAAATAACTGGATAAATCACGACTGATTCATGATGTTGAAAGAATGTAGTTTATAGTTAATAAATGTTTGTGCAAACAACATTCACATATATGTCAGCCTCACTTGAATTAGGGTTTGAAAATGAAAAGAAAAACAAATTACACTATAATTAGCATCTGTACGCAGTGCGAGCAGGCCATCGGATATACAGATACGTGCGAGTGAAGTTCTTTAACTGCACATTAATTCACGAAATTCAACAACAAACACTCAGAGTTCGAAAGTGTAGTTTCCTCTCTATCGATCCTGACGTAAGCTAAAGTTAATTTCCCTGAGTAACCACTGCAAAAAAAAAAAAAAGAAAAAAAAAACAAAGAAAAAAATGCAATAATTTTATCACACGTATTTGCAGCAACTGCAGCAACACTTCATAGCTGCCTCAAATTCCGCAAACCAATTTGAAGTTCGTGTAGTCGCTCAAAATCAGTCTGCAAAAACACTGACAAATAATCAAAGTTCAGTGGAAAGATAATGTTTGGAACATGCGCTGACGAAAAAGGAGGTCACTGAAGTGTTATCTATCTCTTGTGGCTGTCTTGACGACCAGCTACAAGACACCAACAAAGCCGCTGACTACAGGCAAAATAACCTACCGTTCGCCCTTAAATATTACATTGCATGCCACCGAATCCAAATTATACACTTAAATAATAATTACACTTCATATTTAAACCTAATTAGACATACGTACAATGTGCTATTATGTTCATCTTAGTTGTCATCGAGCCGCCTCCATATTTTCACTCGAGAGCACGTGCTCCAACCATAGTGAGCCGGCTTCTCGTAATGTCACAATTCCATCAATACTTACTTCCTCAGAAGAGATTCTCGTGATTGTCTTCCATACTGTGCGCTCATAAAGATGTAGTAAGAAAAACGCGTCCGTCGAAGAGGTGCTACCCTGTGGCTCACAGTGAATCACAGTTTGAGAATTTATTACTGTTGAAAAGAAGTCGATTAATTAATCTGCAGAGGCTTCGGAAACGGTAACAAATTTCGTTTATCCTACGTCAAAGCTGCGCAGTTTTTCCCACAGTGAATTAGGATTCAGCATGCTGCGTATAACAGGGCCGGCATGCCTGATTTTGACGCTGTACACGTTTCGCCAGATTCTCGGTTCATGAGTCTCAAGTAAAGGGAAATATAACATTTACAAAGTTCTTTAGGTTCCCAGTCGAGACCTTTCATGCCTTCAGAAGTGAACTTAACTACAGTAGCTCGCCAACACAGTGTCACTACTGAACAATTTTTTGGATTATTCCATTGGAAAAGGAAAGAAGATTAGAATATAATGTTCTGTCGATACTGAGACGTTACAGAGGAATATTAGAGACAAGCTCGGACTGGAACTGGACGACAGAGGAAGTCGACTATGTCTTAATAGTTTCAAAGAGCGTTAGGAAAACCACGGGAAACTTAAACGTGTATGGCAGTTATCCTCCTAAATGGGAATCCAGTGTCTTAACCACTACGCTACATCGCCCGATACTCGAATAGATCCATTGACGGGCGCCTGTTTTCCTCTGTCATGGCAACACTAACTAAATGACGTACCTTCCTGGTAGATTAAAACTATGAGATGAACTGGGCCCCAGAATCCGGAATTTTGCGTTTCCGGAGCAATGTTTTAGCTCAGTCGTTGACAGCATTATTCGTGAAGAGCAAGTTTCCAGGTCCGAGTCTCCGTGCAGCACACAGCATTAACCTGTCAAATGCAGAACACCGCGCACTCCACTGCAAAGTGAAAGGTTCGTTCTAATTATTGTGTATTACAGCTACTTGTAGAATTTGCTGTCACATAGACTTACAAGCACACAGAAACAAAGAGAATTGTAAGGTATTGTACCTCATGAAACATGAAAATATAATAATCTTTAACGACACAATTTTGTGAATTACATACAGTGTCCGTCAAGACCAACGAATAAATACTCATATGTAGCAATGAGTAACAATTTGAAATGGAGCAATCTCACACGACTGCTCGGTAGTGAAAGAAATGTTAAGTAATAGTAGAATAGCGGGAAACAGAGGTTTTCCTACGGAGAAGATTGTTTACAAAATTTTATGGCATATAATGGAATATTACTTACGTTTGTGAATCAGTATCAGGTTGGGCTAGCAACAGACACTGAGAGCGTTTACAGGGTGTTTCAGTGTCTTTGCGATAAATGTCTAGGGTGACAGATCACGCCATGGTGAAAAACTTTTGTTTGGAACAAAATGCTCGCTGACGCTAGGTGACGTTTAGTATTCGCGGGCCTTGGAACGACGAGATTTCATCGAACTAGCAGAATCTACTAACTGCATACCCCAATAAACTGATAGAGCGATATTCAACAACGACACCATGAGAATGAGTGTCTCCAAGCGGAGCAGATGGAAGGATAACAGGCAACACTCACAGCATACGAATTCCGCAGAGCGCCTACCCCCTGCCGCTTCTCAGGGGCATAACCAATCATAAAAGATGCCTAGCGTCGCTGGGGAATGTCAGCGAGCATTTGCTCTAATAAAAGTTGTTCCTCATGACTTGACCTATCACTCCTAGACATCTGCCGCGAAGACTTCGAAACAACATGTATAGAAGGGAGTGGGAAATATTAACAATAGTTGTGTCAGGTGTGAGGCAGAGTTTGAGATAAATATCGCAAAATTTTAACTGATACAAGAGGGAAAACGTCTAACATCCTACGAAGAGCTGTTTGCAAAATCCATGGATCTATCTTCAGAAATGAATATGTGACTATTCCTATATCGTGCATACAGAGACTGCAATGATAAAATTAGACCAATTACAGCTGGCATGGTGAAATACCTGCCTTTATACTAATCTGTACTTTCCAATAATTTCCAGAGTGCAAAATATAGATGTTGATTCATAAACTCATGCGGTGACGAATGAATGACGTTCTGAAGTAGTTAAGCGTTTGCACTCGTGAGGAGAGAGATTCAAATTGATGTTCAGCCACACTGATTTATCTTTTCCATCTTTTTTTTTAAGTAGCTCAAGGTGAATAGCTTGGTCATCCATTTGAAACGGCTACCGTTGATTTCCTTTCGCTTTGTCGTCCAGTACGAGATTGCAGTCATTGCGTGTTAATCTCGTCGTCGTCCTTACTATTGTCGCACCTGAGATTTGTCTGTGAAGATGTAGGTCCAGTCGCAGACACTAAATTTGTAGGAGCACGTGAATGTACAGCTGAAAAAATTTGGAAATTTGTCGTAAGGACTATGGGACCAAACCGCTAAGGTCATCGGTCCCTAGGCTTACACATTACTTAATCTAGCCTAAACTAACTAACGTTAAGGACAACACACACACCCATGCCCGAGAGAGGACTCTAACCTCCGATGGGGGGAGCCGCGCGAACCGTGGCAAGGCGCCTGAGACCGCACACCTACCCCACACGGCGAATGTACAGCTGGACAGCTGACAGTTGACTACTGTGCGCTGTGATGGGAATCATATTACTGCCTCTATAAGAGGGATTTTGAAAAAAAAAAAGAAACAAATCCAACTGTGAAAGTATTTTAATTCAGTTCGAATGGGCTTTCCAGATTCCTTTCATAGTGTGCTTCCACAGTGTGCATTGAAGAAAACGCGGTAGATGGACTAAAAGTTCTAGTGGTGACCTTATCGAGATAAATAAGGTTTCACGTTACAGTTTTCAAATTGCTTTGTTCCTTTATCGAAACCTTTCAAGTGGATGAGGAATGCGGATAGATAGCTTAGTTTAGTTACTGACTGAATGAAGTACCTATGTCGTGAAATATATGTTTCCGAAATCGTTCCGATCTAAGGAACTGATAATGGAGCAATACGATAACGACTAGCACTTATAAATTCGAAATGTATATTCCACTCATTTCAACGAATACAGCTTGTTTCATCTCCAGCATGGATTAACGCTCTAACAAGATAGTGCAACTGCAGTAACTTTAATTCAGTACATTGATTAAGTAACATGAATATTGCCAGTGCCTTTACAACGATATTTAACGAAACGCTGTGTATTGTCTGGTACAACAGCAGTAATTATTAAAATGAAAGAAATAGTGAGTGAATACAGTGAAATTAAAACTGGAAATACTAAAAAAAATAATGAACTACTGTTCATCATAAAAACTGGTCTCATCTGGCTGATAATGTCGTTCTTTAGCAGAGAAATAATGGGAGGCGGTACTTGACGGAAGAATTCACTGACTGGCGTAAAACTGAACATGAAGTAGGATCAGGCCTAGCAGTTTTCATCAACAAAAAGCTAACATATCAAATGATATATAAATTAGAAAATGAACGCTCAAACAATCAGGCAGAGTGCCTTGCCATTTTAAAGGCTCTCGAAAAGCTGGACACGTTAGATAGCTTATAAAGAACTGCAGTTATACAGACCGATTGTACAACAATTTTACTTTCTTTGAGAAAACCAAACCATCACAACAGCCTAACTGAGGGAACAAGAAATGAGAATGTTGCAAAATACGATCTGTGATTAAAGCTCACACTGGCATACATGGAAATGAACTTGCAGACCATCTACCAAAAAGGCATCCTTATAAAAAGAGGAAAGTTAGTTATATCAAACGTCCTAACACTTTCGTGTAACAAATGTCATTCACAACAATTTTAACGAGACACGGAGAACTGAAAGCTTACTGTCATCGAATAATAATAACAAACGACGCCACGTACGTCAGGAGGAAACCAAAACGTTGATCACAGTTTACCGGAATGTCGAAACTTGGACGGGCAGAGAAACGTTCTACTGAAAAGTGTAATAATCAAAGGCATAAACTGGCCAACGAGCAAGAATAATCTGGTATAGGTCAAAGACTTCTATTAATTCTGTAATTCTGTAGAATTGACATGTGTATAAGTTTCAGTCACCAACTGCAAAACAAATTTTGTGCCGCTTTGAGGACAATAACAACAGTAAGAGAAATCATACGATATTTAAGACATCTTTTTTATGAGTACAGCAATGGTCGTACTCTCTACGTAATGGAGTATGTTGATAATAATAATAATAATAATAAATACAGTTTGTTGTCATGGTTCTATCAGCCGTTACCTTATACGTTGTAGGCCCTATCAGAGTTCCTCTGGACCCAATACTCAAGGTTTTCATAAAACATTCTCATACAGCAATCATTTTATAATTTTTTGAAGACTTGAGACGAGGGAAAAACGCAGAAGAAAATGTTACCGAAGACTTTTAAGTAGCTGGTTCACTATTTAAAGATGTTCTAGGAACGTGATTTCCTTCAAACAAACTTAGGTGAAAGAGGTAAAATTATTTTTTGGTTTATGGAAGTAAAAGGTTTCTTTAAATTTTCAAATGTTGTTATATTTTCCCTCATTAAGACGGTATACCAGAATCGTTGCTTAAGTCCCGTCTGTGAGTTTCATATCGAGGGGCGCGTGAAAACTGGACACGACTAAGTTAAGACAAAGAATGACATTATACGTAAATTTACAAATTCTTCAAGAAAATACAAGCAAAGAACCAGTTCCTGAAGTTCTTCATTCGTATAACCGAAAGGTGGCGTATGTCCTCAATATCCCTAACACAGCGTTATTTATTGTGAAATAATATTGTGAATGGTTGATGAGCTCAGCAGTACTGTTTACGTGCAACACACAAAGAAAAAGTATTTTTGCGAAGCTTATAAATGCGGAAAATTGGAGCAGTAACAAGCAGAATGGAAAGTATGTGCATCGAATAATATATTGTAAATATACAACTCGCGCACTAGTTAAACAAAGTTATTATTTGGCACAGGGCAGGTGCAGCACCCAAATTACAGTAGATGTTTTAACGATGTACTAATGGAAAATTTAAATTGTATTGTGCATACTTGCGTATACGCGTATTGGTGTAAAGAAAAATTCATAAAAGAGTGGCTTCTTAAAGTAATAAACTACCCATTTTTTAGTCCTATAGTATATAGTGATGGCGTGATCACAGTTGGAACTCGCTTTAAAGATATCGCTCGGCAGCTAACCCTTTTGGTAGTCAACTCTCGGACAAGTAACGTTTTGACTTAGAAAATTTTGTGCTTTTTGGTTTCAAAATTCAAGACCAAGTGCACCTTGTCTCAAACACGATGCCATTCAAAGAAACTGATACGCTATGTGCACAATGTAAGAAACTTTTAGAACCTACATTAGGTTGTGCAGCTGGATTCGAGGCCGACGTGTCCAGGAAGCAATGATCAGCGCCAAAGTTTCGTAAAGCACCGTCCAATGCCCTTGGGCATGGGCGGTCAAGTTAGGAGGTAAATGAACAGATCGCAGACTATGGGAGTAATATGCTCTTAATCAAATAGCCAGTGGGTAACACCATGGTGGCAGTTAAGGAGCAAAATGAATCATTACAATTCGTGAACGAGAGAAATTACTGGCAAAATTGTTAGAGGGCCATTATTTTACTAAAGTAGATTCCGTGACATCTTTTTTCAGTTACTTGTAGATGATCAGACAAAACACTTTATAGTGATTAATACGTCATTCGCCACATTTAGTTATAACAAACTGGCACCCGAATACTTCAGAAATACCTTCAGCAATTCATCCACCGTACCACCAATTGTGTTAATTATTTAGATGAATTGATAGTTACCTCAGCCACACAGAAACAGCACCTAAAAAATCTACAGCTGTTGTTTCTGCCGTTTGGACGTCGCAAAGAAGTCCTTAAATAAAAACTGAATATCTGATGATGAAGGTCTGACTTCGGAGTCCGAGTGCACAATGACTATGTAAATAAGTACGAACAGACAACAGACGGATTTTACTACTAAGATTTCTACTTTTTTCACACAACTTTTTGAGCTGAAACTAAGGCTTAC
Source organism: Schistocerca piceifrons (assembly GCF_021461385.2). Classification (NCBI taxonomy): domain Eukaryota; kingdom Metazoa; phylum Arthropoda; class Insecta; order Orthoptera; family Acrididae; genus Schistocerca; species Schistocerca piceifrons. The sequence goes on from NC_060141.1 coordinate 265,419,746, forward strand.
CTACATAGAAGTTTCAAGGGTCTCTGCGAGAAAGCTTGTGGATCTGACAGACGTGTAAGGCACGAAAAGTCTAACTATTTAGCTCCTCTATTAATCATTATTTTGTAATTTCTGCCTTGTTATGAGAACCTGCTTTTTAACAAGGCACACACAAGTGCCTTCCCCGTGAATTCTTGGAGCAAATAGCCATGGAATCAATATCTAGGAATGTTCTCTCCTAAATATCTGGTGAATCCCGATCTTCTGGAGCTGAAGACACTTGTCACATGTTCAGCTCGCCTCATCTCGTTTACAACTGTTCCAGTGTGATCAGACCTCTAGGCACCAGCCACTGTGGGTGTCAGCTTTCATTTTCGACAACTGACTGTCTTCACCAGCGCATCGCGACGCTCAGTGGCTGGAAGCACAATGCCTAAAAGCCGTACAACTTTCCATCTCGTCCCGTTTCTGGGCGTTACTTGCCGGCACCACAAAGAAGGAAATCTCAGTCAATTTCCTGACGAATGTTAGTAATATGTACACAAAATTTCCTTCAGGGACCCCACATGGAATAATTAATGTAGCTTGCAATGGTTTCATTCCCTGTTTCTTTGTACATACAAATTAATAATGGAATTGCTTATTTTAATGTGTGTTTCTGTGTTATCCGCATGTCCTTCATGTAATTTGTCCCCATCTTTATAAATGTGACTATTGTTGACTTACATTGAGCAGTCTGGTGGCCGGTAATCATTAAAACGGCTGTTAGATCAAGAAGGTGGTGCTAAGAGTGGGACCAGCAAAGCAAACCATTGCAACATCGTAAGCCAACAACTTTAACAACTGAGCATCTTTTTGTTAGACATTTGCTGTAATCATAACGATACCCCACCGCGAAGAAATCTATCCGTCACCATCGGTTCCTGACGGCAATCGCAGGCAACGAAACTGTGTTTTCCGTGTTCTGCGTACACCTGTAAAGCCAAGAGTCGTTGTTATGAAAAGGGTACTAAAGTACAACGCAGTTCTGTAACAGAGTAGTTGTATACCCATGGAAACGTCTGTCAGTCGCTGCTACCACTTTCGTTACCCGCGTATAGAGGAACAACACACGCTATAGGTGCTAAAATGCTATGTCTGGAATTCTGATATAATAATACGCCTATTAAGACTAATTTTTTGTAACGTTAATTTGTTTCGACTTCCTTTATCCTTGGTTCAAATGGCTCTGAGCACTATGGGACTTAACATCTGAGGTCATTAGTCCCCTAGAACTTAGAACTACTTAAACCTAACTAACCTAAGGACATCACACACATACATGCCCGAGGCAGGATTCGAACCTGCGACAGTAGCGGTCGCGCGGTGCCAGACTGAAGCGCCTAGAACCGCTCGGCCACAACGGTCGGCTAATTTATCCTTAAAGTGTTCAATTAATTCATTGAGCTTGGTACCAGGCTGGTTATTACAAGTCAGAAACTAAGATACAGTACAGTCTGCCTACAGCCCTTAAAGAGAGGCGATAGAAATGTCATCCGGAAACACGGAGTTCAAGCAGTTCATCATGACCGCTCTCTCTGTCTCTCACCTAGTTTTTATTCCATCGTACGAAGAACACTATTTCCATGACTTGGAAAATTTATTTTAACTCTGTGGCTCGTAGCCCTTAATGTCTCCACAGTCAACTGTTAGTCACAGGGAAGGGAAGTCGTTTGCGCCATCGGCCTCTAGTTCATGGAGGCTTCTTTCTGTGTGAGATCGTATTTTAGGTCTTTGTTCGCCTTATGTTCTTTGGTGAAAACTGGAGACCAGCCTAAAATTTGACTAAAGGATCGTGGAAACAGCCTACAAATCACTTTCTATCGCGCCACTATACCAGATCAACGGTCGTAAATCCACCGCACGGATTCTGTTCGGTTCTGGACTACTTCCCTGTTCGCAAGTTAGCGTGATTTAGCTGTTTGAGCAGGTTCAATGAACCATCAACGTCGGTAAATAAATGTATTGAAATATTGTAAACAAATCTTAACATTCTAACAACTGGAAAATACTATTTACTGGCTGTTCAATGGCGCATGACCACCCCCCCCCCCCCAACCTCCAGGGCGATCTACTTGATCTCGATAGACTCATAGTACACTGAATTGGTCTGCAGCGGGACGAGGCAGTAAAGAAATACTATCCCCTGGGGGCGCCGTGTGGGCAGAGGCGGCAGCTGGGCGGCGAGCGTAGCCACGGTAAGATGCGGACAATCACGATGGGAAGATCCCAGACCCCTCTGGTAGCAGAGTATGGAGGTGTAGGCAGTGGCAGACACTGACTGGGATACGATTTCGCAGCAGCAAAGACTACTCAGGCTTCTTTATTCTTCCAAAACTCTAACTTAACGTAAAGGTGTCGTCCAAATGTTCCTTTTCATGACATACCGTCGTTGGTTCGTCTGTTGTTCATTTTCCAGCCAATGGAGTGCGTCGTTACGAACTCGTAGCCGGCACTAAGCCTCCCAGTACCACTTTGTGAATGTATTAAACAAACTCCAATAGAAATACAGACATCGGAATTCCCATATTTGGCTGACACATGCTTCTAGTCTTGGAAAAGGTCTTTCTGTCACAAACGGACTCCCAAAGACTCGCGGCTTTGGTGCAATTGTTGGACCCTGCCGATCCCTTTTTCCAGACATGTACTTTTCCCATGCCGAGGCAGATAGGGTAGGACTTAGAAGAAATATGCCAAGCTATCTGTCGACAAATAGCTAATAGGATGTTTCCAGGAGACCTTTCCTAGTAGCGACAGCATGTCTTCCTTTCCCACAAATTACAACCGTCGACCGAACAGTACTCAGTGCCTACACCAGTATATGGAGTTATGTAAAATGCAAATGGTGTCACCTGCATATCATGTCTCTTCACTCGTATATTTTGTCACCATTTAAAAATATTTCTGTCAAGGAGCACAGAATTGCTACATCTTTTCGCTTAGGAGCAAATGAATTCTTCTTGATTGCTGAGAAAATTTCGTGCTGAAAATAATGGAATGGTTTAAAAATTTTTACCCTTTAATCTCCCTTTCTGTCTCGTGATCTCTCTCTCTCTAACGCTGCCCCTACTCCATTCCTCTCTTCTTCCCTTTTATGCTGTGCACACACACACACACACACACACACACACACACACACACACACACACACAAACACCGATACAAAAGCGCGCACGTACCCACATACTGAAGACCTGAGAACACGAAGGTGACACTTTCAAGGCGTTAGCAGGCTCGCACCTCACAATACGGTAAGCGTCTGTCACGACAGTAACAGTGTTCTCCTTTGCGGAGCACACCGTCTAAGACGATCGCTAGCTAAGAATGAAACATATCGTCCGCTACTCCGGATGTAACAGACAATGCACGTAGCGACAGAAATCTGCGCATAATGACAATGAAATGAAATGAAATGAATTGTCGTGTGGCGAGGAGCTCCCGTCGGGTAGTCCGGTCACCTGGTGCAAGTTTTTTTAGTTGACGCCACTTCGGCGACTTGCGTTTGGATGGGGATGATATGATGATGAAAACAACACAACACCCAGTCCCTGAGTGGAGGAAATATCCGACCCAGCCGCGAATCGAACCGGGGGGCCCTTGCACAGCATTCTTCTGCGCTGACCACTCAGCTATCGAGGTGGACATAATGATAATGTCATACACGAAGGGACTACTGTGCAAATCATTGTTTTTGTCCTACTAAACATTTTAACTCATTCGTATTATTAACCTTGAAAGGAAAGAAAATGTGGCTTCACATGTTATGGAATATGTAAAGCGTAGACTAGTTTCGCGAGTGGGCTACTGACAGCAGATAGGCTATTTGCCGTCAAGTGTATCACTGTTTTCTTAACGACATGGTAACAAGAATGTAAACTGATGTCTCCATGGGAAACTGTATTTTGTACCGCCATTCAAGACGCATGTGTGAATGCCACAGCTGTACTCTGCATCCCACCTTACGGTGTTTGGCGCTATGTACTTTGTGTACCATTGTCATTTCTCACTTTTCCTGTTTCTCTCACGAATGGTTCGGTGGATGAACGATTGTTGGTAAGTCTTCATGTGAACTCGAGTTTCTGTAATTTTACCTTCATGGTCTTTTCACGGGATATGCATGGTGGTCGTAATTAAACGTTCGCTACTTGAGCCAGTGTAGACTGAAAACTATTTATCGTATGGCTGCCCAACGTTATAGGAATGATGCACTGTCTCTGCGTTACACAATTTGCATTGTTAGAAGTGTTCGTATCAACACTTGACGTTAGGTGTCGGTACTGGTACGGCGACAAGTCTAAAACACAAGCAACAGTGTGCATTACAGTTGCAGACAGTCAACGTGGGCCTGTACAGGGAGGGCAGGGCTTCACTTGCAAAACCATTTTATGAAAACCACGGCAATAGTGCTGCTTCGTGAGTATCGACGCATAAAAGGAATAGCGAGAGGTTCTCTTTCCACACCAGGGTATAGAAAACGATTCGGAAGTCAGAATTAACTGGCTATTTGGGAATTGCTCCTGAAAAAGGGCGACGATCAATTGTGCCACAAATTGTTGAAGTTACAGTTGTCGTGGCAGAGAAACTGGACGCAATGTGTGATCTTAAAGTAGTGCGCTATCTGTATCACGACAGCTGAACATTTCATGGCCCACCGTTACAAATGTTCTGCGTACAGTTGCTTCGGGCAGCAGTAGAGCAATCTCCAGAGCGGTTCCAAGCTGTCGTAGATGTAGAGAACGTTTGTAACTCGCAACTTATACATGGTAGGGCATTAACAAATGTTACCCTCTCATGTGGAAATTAAAATGTGTTGCTTGAAATGACTTCTTCGTTATTTCTCTTCCGCATGACCTTACAAATGTTTCCACAAAGTTTCGTTGTCCTATGATAACTTATTTTTGATGGGGGCCCTCTCAAGTAGCAAAAGTTTAATCGTAACAATCCTGGTTGACTCTTTTAGGGGCGCACGCTCTCGGTACTTTAACACTAAACCACACTGTGATGAAGAACGCCTCTCTTGCAGCGTCAGCCACTGCAGTCGGCTGATCGTCTCTGTGACGCTTTCGCCCTTATTCAATAATCTTTTTATTAATCTACGTTGCATGTATATTCTGGTTTAACACACCTTTTGGGTACCGCGATTGTCATGTCCATTTCACAACCTAAGTATCTTAAGTCAAGTGCGTTACTACCGGCAAAATACAATCGGTAAACATCAAATACTTAGATGAGTTGTTCGCTGTGACTGGATGTTGTATCTGTGAACAAATAGCTACAAATATATTGTTGATACGAGTCTGCGAACGCTACTCAGGCACAGAGATTATGCTATAGCAAGAGGAAGATTCGAGATATCAAGATCACAGTTCATGAAACAAAATCATCCGTGTAACGGACTTACAACACACGCCATTTCTTAGAAAATAAATAGGTCTGGCATTCTTTGGTGATAATGTTACTTCTCCGTACTTCCGCTTGCACCTTAGATTTCTTTTCTGAAGGTTTTTTTTAATGCATTTCGTAGCATCATTTAGCACATCTCGAAGAATTTGTTCCCAAACTCCGTGCTACGTGTATTACATGTATAAATTCTACGCATAGGTTTATGTTTACGAAGACCTGTTCGATTCATACATTTAATACACATACCAAAAAAATTTTTGCTTCGCCACGGTTCCCGGAACTCCTGAAGAGAGACGTTGACTGCAGATATTGTATCACAGACACAGTCTCTTTGACTGTTCAGAGATGTCACTAAACCCGCCCAAAGATGTAAACAGCCATGCATGAGCAGCGCCTATTACACGGAGGGGGTCCGAAAGCCGATCAGGTCCAGTCATTGCACCAGGAAGGAAATACACAGCTTGTGTTGTCCGTACTTCAACCATGCGTAGAAGGTGAATACCGCGGTTCGATCGCGTCCGCATTTTTACTTTATGCCAGGAAGGGATCTCAACAAGGGAAGTGTTAGACGTCTCGGAGTGAACCAAAGCGATGTTGTTCGGACATGGAGGAGATACAGAGAGACAGGAACTGTCGATGACATGCTCAGCCCGCCCAAGGACTACGTCTGCAGTGGTTGACCGCTACATAAGGATTATGGCCCGGAGAAACGCTAACAGCAACGCCATCTTGTTGAATAATGCTTTTCTTGCAGCCACAGGACGTCGTGTTACGACTCAAACTGTGCACAATAGACTGCATGATGCCCAACTTCACTCCTGACGTACATGGCGAAGTCCATCTTTGAAACCATGGCACCATGCAGCGTGGTACAGATGTGCCCAACGACATGCCGAATGGACCACTCAGGACTGGCATCACGTTCTCTTCACCGATGAGTGACTCGTATACCTTCAACCAGACAATCGTCGGAGAAGTGTTTGGAGGCAACCCGGTCAGGCTGAACGCCTTAGACACATTGTCCAGCGAGTGCAGCAAGGCGCAATATCCCTGCTGGTTTAGGGCAGCATTATGTGGGGCTGACGTACGCCGGCTGTTAGTCGTGGAAGGCGCCGTAACGGCTTACTGTACGTGAATGCTATCCTCCGACCGACAGTGCAACCATATCGGCAGCATATTCGCGAGTCATTCGTCTTCATGGACGACAATTCGGGCCCCCATCGTGCACATCTTGTGAATGACTTCCTTCAGGATAACGACATCGCTTTACTAGAGTGGCCAGCATGTTCTCCAGACATGAACCCTATCGAATTTGCCTGGGATAGACTGAAAAGTGCTGTTTATCTGTTTATGGACGACGTGACCCACCAACCATTCTGAGGGATCTGCGCCGAATCGCCGTTGAGGAGTGGGACAACCTGGACCAACAGTGCCTTGATGAACATTTGGATGATATGCCACGACGAATACAGGCATTCCTCAATGCAAGATGACGTGCTACTGGGTATTAGAGGTACCGGTGTGTACAGCAATCTGGACCACCACCTCTGAAGGTCTCGCTGTATGGTGGTACAACATGCAATGTGTGGTTTTCATGAGCAATAAAAAGGGCTGACGATGTTTATGTTTATCTCTATTCCAAGTTTCTGTACAGGTACCGGAACTCTCGGAAACGAGGTGATGCAAAACTTTTTTTGATTTGTGTAGATGAGGTCTATAACTGACTGAAAAAGTAAAGAAAACTAATAATGATAGGCAGCTGGTATTACTTGTTTAATATACATAATACCGTTATGATGAATAATATGAAAAGATTTTACGTGTTATTCTGTGAAAAATGGAGACAACAGACACTTTTTGGAATTGCGAAAATACTCAGGAAAGCATCGACCCAGTCTTCAGCCTTTTCTTTTTAAAGTACTGAATGTAAGAGGAAGTTTTGCGAAATGTGTTCATTTCTTGAGTTTTACATTTCATACCCAGACTACCTGAAAAGCCAGCATTGTGCGGGAATTCAATTTGCCAATTTTCTGTTAGAAACGCAAACAAAAAAAATGATCTGTGTTTGTAGTGATATATCGAAAAATTTCATTTCCATGTAGTCTTGGAAACATCTTTCAAATTATGAAGCAGTCGTACAAAGAAATATGCATAATGTATAAATGTGTAAGTACGGCATCCAGATTAAGAAACATGAGCCGCGCGGGTAACCGCGCGGTCTGAGGAGTCTTGTCACGATCCGCGCCGCTTACCCCGTCGGAGGTTCGAGTCCTCCCTCGGGCATGGGTGTGCCTGTTGTCCTTAGCGTAAGCTCGTTTAAGTTATCTTAAGTAGTGCTTAAGCTTAGGGACCGATGACCACAGCAGTTTGGTTCCATTAGACCTTACCACAAATTTCCAAAAAAATAAACATGATTTCGGACAGTTTCTGTACGCTGGGCGCAGTTGCTTCGCATGTCGACAACGCAATTTTGTAAACGTCTGTGTGGCAACGCCTCTTCACAGCTCAAAAGCGCTTCGAGATATCAGGGATTTTCTTAATGTGATTCGACTGTAGTAATGTCCCATCAGTAAAGAATCAATATATTAACGCTTCATGCATGATGTGGCAATTTTCCACCAATCTCAGTGTTTGTGACATCATATATCTTTAACTATGTGTCGTAAAACGACGTATTTCAGTTGGTGCATTCAGCGGCATATGTGGATACTGTCTGCGAAATATGTTGCAAGTAGTGGTAGTAGCAAAGGAGTAATAAATTTCAACCTCGAGAATAATGCGGAAGTTTTTCACCCATCTCAGTGTTAACGACGTCGTATCCCCTGATACATATGCCATACAACGATACAATTTTGTAGGTACATTCAGCGGCATGTGTGTATACTGTCTGCAAAATTTGAGAATAGATTTAGTTGACAAGAATTAACAAATTTAAACGTCATGCACAATGCATCAGTTTCTCACGGATCTCAGTGTCCATGATGTCATATTTCCTGAACTATGTCTGGTACCATCATATACGTCTGCAGGTGCGTTTAGCGACATATGTTTATACTGTCTGTGAAAGCTATAGCGTACGCAGTTAGTATGATACAAGTTTAGCCAGCCCGGTTAGCCGTGCGGTCTAACGCACTGCTTTCCCAGCGGGAAGGCATACCGGTCCCCGGCACGAATCCGCCCGCCGGATTAGTGTCGAGGTCCGGTGTGCCGACTAGTCGATGGATGGCTTTAGAGGCGGTTTTCCATCTGCCTCGGCGAATGCGGACTGGTTCCCTTTAGTCCGCCTCAGTTACACTATGTCGGCGATTGCTGCGCTAACACTGTCTCCACGTACGCGTACACTGTAATTACTCTACCACGCAAACAGTGGGGTTACACTCGTCTGGAATGAGGCGTTCCCCGTTCCCGAGGGGGGGGGTCTCTAGGTTTGGTTTGGGGCGGCGGTAGGATGAGTGGACTGCTGTAGCTTGTTGTCGGGTTGTGCACCACTGGGGGCTACATATATGAAGATGGTATCTGTTCTTTCGGACCATTTTCATATAGTTAAAGGCTAACCGACCATTGACCTTCTTCTGTGCAGATGCACACGCATAGCCCGAACTCTAACGGGACTCGGTAAGATTGTCTGCCACGAGTAACGAGTGTAATGGGCAGGGGCACTACGAATGTAGTGTGTGGACATTTAGTTGGGAATGTTGGTCTCACGGGGAGCGTGAAAGGGATAAATTCGTGCAGTCGCACTATCCTCTGTGCCGTCGGCGACTCAGATGGATAGAGCGTTTCCCATATAAGCAGGAGATCCGGGGTTCGAGTCTCGGTCGGGGCACACATTTTCAACTGTCCCCGTTGATGTATACCACCGCCTGTCGGCAGCTTAGGATCTTGATTTAATTATCATTTCACCGAGGGCTACGGCGGAGACGAAGCCTCTCCGTCGTTTCTAGGTCCCCAATTCAATACAATACAATAGAATGACACAAGTTTAGAATTTTATTCATCTTCAGCAACTGGAGTTGTATTTATCGAAATAATCAGCAACCAGTTTCATATAGGAAGTTTATTTTCTAAAAATAAAATTTCTTTTATACAAATAGTTACTGATTATTACGATAAATATCACAGAAGTAATACCTGTAAAATTCATGCATGATACGGCAGTTTTTTTACGCATCTCATTGTTTCTGACGTCGTATTTCGTGAAATATTTTAGGTGGATCGTTCGTAGCCCCACAGTGATTGTTGCCTGACAGTAAACGTATACGCACCAAGTTTCGGTAAAATCGCACCTATGGTTTAGGAGGCGATGTGGAAAACACACACACACACACACACACACACACACACACACACACGCACGCACGCAGTCATCTATTTTGATTATGTGTATGGATTACCATAATAGTTAATAACAATATTAATGGCTCATGGTTGATGCACAAGTAAATGGCAATATTTTTCAAGATATTCCTTACTGAGCCTCCACTTCCCACTTGCTTATTTAGATGTCATGTTAAGTACGAATATCTGGACGCGCATAGCAGTTCGCGTGATGCGATTATTAGTGAATGGTTTAATCGCACTTGGCTTACTCGGTTTGCACCTAACGAGATTTATTTATTCAATATCAGAAGCAGTGTGATTTATTACAGGTCATCTTGTTGCAGACAATTATAATCAAGGCAGGCATGCACTGCAGAGCACAATTACGTTCCCGTTGTTGCACAGGTAAGCCATGTCATTCTTGCGGCCAGGTTCAGACACTGTTTAGTGTGTTTAGCTAACAATGATCATTTATTCTCTTCGTACAGATTCAGATTACGGTCAGCTACCGTATATATCTGTCCTATATGTCTAGGGCAAACGTACTATTCTATCCACAGTAAAGTGTTAAAAAAATATTGTGTTGTTCTATTCTCACAGCGGTGGGTAGGTACACTTGTACGTATGTAAACGTTGGTTTGATTAACATAAACACCGATGGTATGGAACTGAAAGAGTGCATAAATGTTCTGTATTATGAGTTCTAATTTACTACACATAACGTTTCTACAGTGATACAGCAATCAAACTAAATCTACAGGTCAGATCTGTAGGCTAGGCTACATCCAAATCTGCATCTACATTTACATGGTTACTCTGCAATGCACACTTAAGTGCCTGACAAAGGGTTCATCGAACCATTTTCATACTACTACTCTACCATTCCACTCTCGAATGGCTCGTGGGAAAAAGGAACATCTAAGTCTTTCCTTTCGAGCTCTGATTCCTCTTATTTTATTAAGACGATCATTTCTCCCTACGTAGGTGGGTGTCAACAAAATATTTTCGCATTCGGAAGAGAAAGTCGGTGATTGAAATTTCGTAAACAGACCTTGCCGCAAAGAAAACCCCCTTTGTTTCAGTGACTGTCACCCCAACTCGCGTATCATATCAGTGACACTCTCACCCCTATTGTGCGATAACACGAAACGAGCTGCCCTTCTTTGCACTTTTTCGATGTCCTCCGTCAATCCTACTTCGCAAGGATCACACACCGCGCAGCAATATTCCAGCAGCGCACGGACAAGTGTAGAGTAGGCTGTCTCTTTAGTGGGTTTGTGGCATCTTCTAAGTGTTCTGCCAACAAACAGCAGTCTTTGTTTCGCCTTCCCTACAATATTATCTATGTAGTCTTACGTATTTAAGTTGCTCGTAATTGTAATTCCTAGGTATTTAGTCGAATTGACAGCCCTTGGATTTGTATGATTTATCGTATACCCAAAATTTATCGGAGTTCTTTTAGTACCCATGTGGATGACATCGCACTTTTCTTTGTTTAGTGCTAATTGCCACTTTTTGCACCATACAGAAATTCTCTCTAGATCATTTTGTAATTGGAATTGATCATCTCATGATTTTACTATACGGCAAATCACTGCGTCATCTGCAATCAATCTAAGGGAGCAATTCTGCAAGGTTCGCAGGAGAGCTTCTGTAAAGTTTGGAAGGTAGGAGGCGGGGTACTGGTAGAAGTAAAGCTGTGAGGACGGGGCGTGAGTCGTGCTTGGGTAGCTCAGTTGGTAGAGCGCTTGCCCGCGAAAGGCAAAGGCCCCGAGTTCGAGTCTCGGTCCGGCACACAGTTTTAATTTGCCAGGAAGTTTCAATCTAAGGGGGCTGCTCAGATTATCACCTAGATCACTTATATAAATCAGGAACAGCAGAGGGCCTATGACACTACCTTGCAGAAAGTCATAAATTGCATAAAGCGTACCCAAATACGCAAATTCAGAAGTTTAGCATAGTCTCACCTAATGGTTTGATATAGGCAGCTAAAAGCATGAAAGTTACAAACCACATTGCCCATCGTACCACCGAAGGCAAATCTTCCAGCAGGCGAGGCGTGGTTATCCGCAGGAAGTGCAGAAATTCATCGCCTGTGAGGTGTTCTGAAAAAATGACTGGCCCCACGAGGCGGTCTTCTATAATTCCCGCCCACACATATAGGCTACACTGATGCTGATAATCCGCTGCCAACATACCGCGGGCACTCGTCATAGTCCGCAGGTGGGTGTTGTGGAGTCTGACCATACTACTGCTAAGGCACCCTCGTCTGCGAATAGGATGAATGACAGAAAGGAAATCCCAACACCGTAGTGTCCTGTGCGACAAGCCAGCGACAGAACCGTAGCTGTGGAGGAAAGTTGGCAGGTAATAACACCTGGACGCGTTTTAAGTGATACCGGTAGCGGCAATTGTCGTGGAGAAGGTTCCACGTGATTGCTACTGGTACTGGGATCAGTATTCTCCTTCAATTCGCTGTCCCTCCGGTGGGATTCATTTCTCGCCCTACGTCCGTATGAGCTTTTTTTGCTCCTTGTCCTCCCACCGATCGTTTCCTGTAGTTCGTCCACAAATAGCTAAACCAACCTTTGTACCACATCGATTCTCAATCCTTGGATGCATTCTGTGATTCTGACAGTGTGCCCGTTCTAATTCCTTTGAAAGAACTCGAAAACATCACTTTCGTGTCTAGTTTCGTGTTTTGATGCCTTGCGCACTACAGTACAGGGTGATTCAAAAAGAATACCACAACTTTAGGAATTTAAAACTCTGCAACGACAAAAGGCAGAGCTAAGCACTATCTGTCGGCGAACTAAGGGAGCTATAAAGTTTCATTTAGTTGTACATTTGTTCGCCATTTCAGCCAATAAAGTTTCTGCTCCCTTTTTCTTCGAAGGTGCTACTGTAACTGGACTACAGTATCTGGAGATGTTAGAGAATTGGCTGTTCCCTCAGCTCGAACAAGAAGCACAACAATTCATATTTCAGCAGGATGGAGCGCCACCACATTGGCACTTTTCTGTCCGTAACTACCTGAACGTCAACTACCCGAGGCGATGGATCGGCCGCCAGGCAGCCCGTGACAGAGCACGTCATCACTGGCCTCCAAGAAGCCCAGATCTTACCCCCTGCGATTTTTTCTTATGGGGGTATGTTAAGGATATGGTGTTTCGGCCACCTCTCCCAGCCACCATTGATGATTTGAAACGAGAAATAACAGCAGCTATCCAAACTGTTACGCCTGATATGCTACAGAGAGTGTGGAACGAGTTGGAGTATCGGGTTGATATTGCTCGTGTGTCTGGAGGGGGCCATATTGAACATCTCTGAACTTGTTTTTGAGTGAAAAAAACCTTTTTAAATACTCTTTGTAATGATGTATAACAGAAGGTTATATTATGTTTCTTTCATTAAATACACATTTTTAAAGTGTTATGAAATAACTAGAAAGCTGAATAGCAGAAGATACAGAAACATTCCAATATGACCGCTGCGGTCGCAGGTTCGAATCCCGCCTCGGGCATGGATGTGTGTGATGTCCTTAGATTAGTTAGGTTTAAGTAGTTCTAAGTTCTAGGGGACTGAGTACCTCAGAAGTTAAGTCCCAAAGTGCTCAGAGCCATTTGAACCATTTTTTGAACCAATCCAACATGCCTGCTCAACGACTTATTGAGAATTCCGTGGACAAAGTGGCTTCTCCGATGCGCAGTGCAGTACAGCGGTCAGGACGAGGGGAGTCTATTGGAGTGTTGCGCCGCCCCGTACGGTGGAGTCGGCAGCCTCCAGTAGCCGACGTTGGCGCGGAGCGTGGCTGGTGGTGGAGTCGCAGGTGCCGGCCGCCGGTGAAAGTGTGCTGCAGAGACTTTCCAGGCGCAGCGCGGAGAAAGCAGGACACGCCGGCCCGGCTTCTTGCCGGTTGCCGGCTGCTGGTTGCTGGCTGCTGCTGCCCGCCGAGGCGGCAGGAAACGGGGTGCGCGGACTGCGGGCGGCGCCTTTGTCTTCCGTGTGGTCGCGACTGCTCCGCAGGAGAGCTTGTGGGAGCCGCACGTTCAGTCTGTAGTGACCAACAGCTTCATCTTACGTGTAGTTACAGAGCGAGGTGTGACAGTGAAAAGACACTCAAATCCTGTTCAAGAGGACGCCGGCTTAAAACCTCGTCTAGCCAACCACATCCACACAAACTAAAGAACACGGCCGCAGGCCTTTTTCATCCTTCCCCACTTTGAGCTTGTGTTATGCCTCCAAAGTCCTCATCACTGATGGGAGTTTAAAATATAGCCTTCCTTTTACGACCAGCACTATTGTAACCGACTGCATTGAGATCGAGTGCAACGAAATAACATTTCTTGACTGCAAAAATCAGACAGTCCTTTACTCAAAACTCTTGCATTGTAACAGTTCTTTTTTTGTGCCGGTCTTGCTCAGGCGCTCGGTTCCGTGATTGGTTCAAATGGCTCTGAGCACTATGCGACTTAACTTCTGAGGTCATCAGTCGCCTAGAACTTAGAACTAATTAAACCTAACTAACCTAAGGACATCACACACATCCATGCCCGAGGCAGGATTCGAACCTGCGACTGTAGCGGTCGCGCGGTTCCAGACTGTAGTGCCTAGAACCGCTCGGCCACCCCGGCCGGCGTTCCGTGATTATTAACGGGTGTGGCATGATAAGTTTAAGGGGTGGTCGGATATCCTTTCTGTCGCCCACGGTCGGAATATGTGTACCCCAATTGTGTGCGTCTAATTTTACTCTCGTGGAAATGAACTAAAACTTGTGGCCGAGCGGTTCTAGACACTACAGTCCGGAGCCGCGCGACCGCTACGGTCGCAGGTTCGAATCCTGCCGAGGGTATGGATGTGTGTGATGTCCTTAGCTTAGTTAGGTTTAAGTAGTTCCAAGTTCTAGGGGGCTAATGACCTCAGGAGTTAAGTCCCATAGTGCTCAGAGCCATTTGAACCATTATTAAAGAGCCGCTACCAGGACGAAGACGTGCGCCGACTCCTGATCCAATCCGCCAGACGAATTAACGACGGTGGTTAACGACGACGGTTTGCGTGCCGGCCAGCATGAATGTGATCCCTCTAGGTTAATAATGGCCTGGTACCCAAGTTAAGCCTCACTTACATGATGCGAAAAATTTCGCTCACTTTTAGACGAACGACACTACACGTAGACAGTTGGTGTAGGAAATAATCTGTCCCAGGAGATAACAGGGTGGCGGCTAGACGAGCACTCAGCCTCCTCTTAAACTAATCATGCCGCATCCCTTAAAAACCATACGAGCCTTTGGCGATGCGCACTTGAAAATGGTTCTAGAGCTGAAAATGCTGTCAAATGCAGTCAAATGGTGAAAATGTTCACATTCAGAAACTTTTGGATGACTGTGATCCCGAATAAAGAAAAGAATATAAACAGGAGCTTAGTTAGGTTCGCTCACATACAGATTGTCAGAGATCGTTGGTTAGTTGGTTGGTTTGTGGGGTTTGAAGGGACCAGACTACAAACACCATCAGTCCCTATTGTCAGAGACCGAACACCGTATCTCAGTAGCAGAAAGCCGAGGCAAGAGGTAGGCAATTGTATGAATTTGTGGTTTCCACATATTCATATCATTTGACAGACCTAGCTGGGCAATGAATCCACCTTCTTCAGTGGGGATGCGCAAAGACGTCTGACGTCCTGCCGAAATCTCGGAGTATCGAGCATGGAAGAAATGGACAGGAGCCGCGGGTAGGTGGCGCTCGATGGGAGTGTGGATCGGCGGTGAGGCGAGCCGAGACAGTCCGTGCAGTTACAAAAATGCTGTGTTCCAGTTGGCGCAGTGGTTACCGCACCTGCCTAGTAAGCAGGAGAGCACGGGTTCGAATTCCAGTCCGGTACACATTTTTACTCGTCGCCGCAGATTCTGTGTGATATCCCAATGGAGCTGACAGCAACGATCCCTCCTTTTTCCTTTCCTTTTTCCCCTCTCCACCTTCAATTTACATATAAGATAGGCAGTGGTCTCGTTTAAGGAAGTAGTCCAACGACCGACCAAAAGGATTTAAAGGGAGCCCCGGACGCCTACGTGTGGGCGGCCTCCTCCAGCCGAGTCTAGTGTGGCGTCTCGTCTACTCTCTCCTCTCGCAGCTACTCTGTGTAGATGATTGCTATTTATGCATGTAAAAAGCAGTGCTTCGTCTTTGTCTTATGAGTTTCCGGCACAGTGTCATGAAGCGATCTAACGGATAGTTCGTCATCAGTAGAATATTATAAATCGGGATCCATTTCAGGTTCAATTGAGAATGATGTATGTACCGTGGGGACGAGAAACTGTCCAACTTCCTTTGATAGCAGTTACTTACTGTACCACGGTTGGAGCCGACTAGCGCTAGATAACACGCAACAGTGCTACTCAGTGTTCGAATTAGCTACCTCCTCCACTTTGGTTAATGGTGACCAGATATAGCTTTAACAGAGAAGATACAAAAACACAAGTTTTTTTACGTTAGAAGAAATAGGCAAATTAATGGGTTTTAATAAATAATAAGGAATGTTATGACATTATACGATATAAATTACAATCGAGCTAGACTGCTGAGAGAAACTATTGTCAGTTAGACTACCAACCATTGTCGGGTCTGTTATACTGACTCGCGGCCGGACGGTTGCTTCGCCCTCTGCCTATGGCGTCACGATGATGATGATGATGATGATGGTGTTTGGTTTGTGGGGCGCTCAACTGCGCGCTTATCAGCACCCGTACAAATTCCGAACCCTTTCTCAGCCCAATCTCGCCACTTTCATGATGATGACGAAATGATGAGGACAACACAAACACCCAGTCATCACGAGGCAGGTGAAAATTCCTGACCCCGCCGGGAATCGAACCCGGGACCCCGTGATGGCGTCACGAGACAGCAGCACTGGAAGGTTCTGTAGTGAGGGTACCTTCCTGGCTACTAATGGAAAATTCCAAAACAGGACCCGATACTTCAGCTCAAAGTAACGCCTCAGAAGTCATAATGAAGCGTAGTGGAACCCGTTCCCATTCTCTCACCACAGACGTGATTATCCGCCTTAATAAATGTGGATATCACATTCGTATACGAAACTTTTATGATTATTTGTTGATGCCATAGCGATTTCTCCACGTAATTGTGGTCCTTTAGCAAAGGGAGAGAGTGTGAACCAATCGAAGCGAGAGAGGTGCCATGGCATTTAAAAACTGGGTTTAGATTCGAGAGAACGTGATTCTGATTCCAGTAGGATAACCCTGATATAATTTTCCCCCCTGTTCCCTTCTTCACACCAAACTGGTAACAGGAAGACTGCGCCCGGCGCCTCACTACATCCTTGTCCTGGCTCTAACGATCACGTCCTGATAAAATGTATAACCAAGAAAACTTCGACGAAAGGCCCATAACACAGTCCAACGACTATATACGACTTGAAATGCTACACAGAGCTTTCGAATTTGCAGAATGGATCCTAAAAATCACGTCCGGATAAAATGCGTCGCCGGTTGCCATTGAAGAAATGGTACAAGTTCAACTATACGATAGATTTTGAGGAGTTGAAAACGGCCTCCGGGTGATACAGACTGAAGGTAGCTGTTAGAAGAATTACCGCATGTTGAAAGATTCTTGGTCAGGTAAAATCGATAGCGATAAAAAGGGATGCTTTCATGAAAGTGAAAACAAATATCAACAATCAGTGACATATTTACTTGTCTTCTTACATCCATATTTAAACTGGATGAAGGTGGGACACAGTTGGTATAATTTTTATTAAAAATGAAATTCCTCCAGCTGTACTCAATATTTTTTATTTACTTCGCTACTAGTTTCGACATTGCGTCAACGCCATCTTCAGGCCCGTACATACTGATGAAATCAATTCTGTGTGGCTCAGTCTACAAGTCCGCGGTGAGATCAACACGTGCTCCACATGGATGCGGGCATCAGCGTCTAGATGTAGTATAACAAAGACGGAAGGAACAAAGGGAACGAACAGAAAAGACCCGAAAATGCAGTATAGTGATATGAATACAACATCCCTGTCACAGAAATGAAAATATATACTGATACGAGGGCCCAAAAGTAAGGTCGCCTATAACTATATAGACCTGTTTATTTTTACAATGGTTTACATTAGTTAACAGCTTGAACATTTACTATTTTTTGACATAATCACCATTTCTGTCGATGCTGCATTTTTGTAGACGCTTTGGCAGTTTTTGTATGCCCATGTTGTTCAGAAAGTTATGAACTGGCATGATTGTTGCTTGGTCTCAGTTGTCACCATTGACAACTGAGTCCAGAAAGTTGTCCTGTTGGGCTGCAAGGCGGTGAAGAAATGCGCTGGAAGCATCAACTTGTTGCCGCATGTGGTCCTCAGTCAGCACGCGTGGCACCCACCTTTCGGTAGTTCAATGTTTCCGTTAAAATACTGTGAGCGGTGCTTCGGGAAACCTCAGGAACCATCGTGCAGAAGTCATCCATGGTGATCTGCTGATCTTCACGGATGCTTTGCTCAACCTTCAACACTGTCTCCTCAGAAATTGACGGTCTCCCGCTCCTTTGTTCGTCGCGATTTAGGTCCGACCAGCTGCAAACTCTCTCCACCACTTACGAACATTTTTGACATCCATGCACGACTCACCATACACTTCCCTCAACTGGCGATGGATTTCAATTGGCGCAGTGCCCTTTGTGTTCAAAAACCGAATAACTGCGCGCAATTCGCACTTGGCAGTAACTTCCAACGGGAGCTCCATTCTCAACGGCTGCCAAGCCAAGACAGCACCTCAGCGCAACGTGCGCGTGTTGACACACAGCGCGTAAAGCACTCTTCATAACATTGTGACCAACTGCCACACAAACAGAGTTCTGTACTTATAAAAAAAAATAGGAAACCTTACTTTTGGAATTACCCTCGTATTATAATATGGTAAAATTATTGTAGCTCTAGGTCTAACTATAATGTATACACAATCATTAGCACTAGGCAGTGTATCCGTTTCGTGGAGTATACCGGTCATTATACAGCAGTACCGTGTTCAAATTAACCGAAACAAAACAGAACACGTAATATTATAACAATATGCATAATAAGCACTCACTGTAAGTGCTACATCGTATAGTGCTCGAAGTCCATGAACCACAGTTTCTCTGACTGTGAAATGTACATCACATTTTTTGTAATGTTTGTTTTACATTTGACTTGCCTATATACCACGTTTTTCATGTTCTGGAAATGTCTTTTTACGATGCGACACTGTATAATGTGACCGTGGTAGAGGTTCACTGAAATGTACAGCTTAAGGTCTGTTGTATATATTCTCTGTTATACAAAAATGTATCATACACCATTTATCTGTCCCTATTGTGCTTACAGTTTCGGTCTATACTTTACCGATCCGAAGATGGAAACTTAGTTTGCTGAAATCTGTAATCAAAGTAAGTGCTGCAA
This sequence comes from Schistocerca piceifrons, assembly GCF_021461385.2. Lineage (NCBI taxonomy): Eukaryota > Metazoa > Arthropoda > Insecta > Orthoptera > Acrididae > Schistocerca > Schistocerca piceifrons. The sequence continues at coordinate 265,438,941 of NC_060141.1, forward strand.
AATAGGGATCTTGGCTGTCCGTTGTCTTCTACTTCTAATTCCACTTGAAACATACTTGTGACTCTGAAACTACCGTTGATCTGAAGACGTTCTGTAACAGAATGAAAATGAATATGAAAGTCGATTGCAGTAAAAGACATTTCATCTTCAATACGCTCCGTTGCGCTCAGTATCTAAGATATGCAGCCCTTTCCTGACTAAACTAGTGACCTGTTTTGCACATTTTACATAAATATCATATGTGTTAATTTTCACTACTGGCCATTAAAATTGCTACGCCACGAAGCTAACGTGCTACAGACGCGAAATTTAACCGACAGGCAGAAGATGCTGTGATATGCAAATGATTAGCTTTTCAGAGCATTCACACAAGGCTGGCGCCGGTGGCGACACCTACAACGTGCTGACATGAGGAATGTTTCCAACCGATTTCTCATAAACAAACAGCAGTTGACCGGCGTTGCCTGGTAAAACGTTGTTGTGATGCCTCGTGTAAGGAGGTGAAATGCGTACCATAACGTTTCCGACTTTGATAAAGGTCAGATTGTAGCCTGTCGGGATTGCGGTTTATCGTATCGCGACATTGCTGATCGCATTGGTCGAGATCCAATGACTGTTAGCAGAATATGGAATCGGTGGGTTCAGCCGCGCTGGATCCCAACGGCCTCGTATCACTAGCAGTCGAGATGACAGGCATCTTATCCGCATGGCTGTAACGGATCGAGCAGCCACGTCTCTATCCCTGAGTCAACAGATGGGGACGTTTGCAAGACAGCAACCATCTGCACGAACAGTTCGACAACGTTTGCAGCAGCATGGTCTATCAGCTCGGAGACCATGGCTGCGGTTACCCTTGACTCTGCACCACAGACAGGAACGCCTGCGATGGTGTACTCAACGACGAACTTGGGTGCACGAATGGCAAAACGTCAATTTTTCGGATGAATCCAGGTTCTGTTTAGAGCATCATGATGGTCGCATCCGTGTTTGGCGACATCGTGGTGAACGCACATTGGGAGCGTGTATTGGGTCATCGCCATACTGGCGTATCACTCGGCGTGATGGTATGGGGTGCTGTTGGTTACACGTCTCGGTCACCTCTTGTTCGCATTGACGGCACTTTGAACAGTGGACGTCACCTTTCAGATGTGTTACGACCCGTGACTCTACCCTTCATACGCAGGCCGAAGTGGCCGTGCGGTTAAAGGCGCTGCAGTCTGGAACCGCAAGACCGCTACGGTCGCAGGTTCGAATCCTGCCTCGGGCATGGATGTTTGTGATGTCCTTAGGTTAGTTAGGTTTAACTAGTTCTAAGATCTAAGGGACTAATGACCTCAGCAGTTGAGTCCCATAGTGCTCAGAGCCATTTTACCCTTCATACGATCCTTGCGAAACTCTAAATTTCAGCAGGATAATGCACGACGTCAATTTTTCGGATGAATCCAGGTTCTGTTTAGCGCATCATGATGGTCGCATCCGTGTTTGGCGACATCGTGGTGAACGCACATTGGGAGCGTGTATTGGGTCATCGCCATACTGGCGTATCACTCGGCGTGATGGTATGGGGTGCTGTTGGTTACACGTCTCGGTCACCTCTTGTTCGCATTGACGGCACTTTGAACAGTGGACGTCACCTTTCAGATGTGTTACGACCCGTGACTCTACCCTTCATACGCCGGCCGAAGTGGCCGTGCGGTTAAAGGCGCTGCAGTCTGGAACCGCAAGACCGCTACGGTCGCAGGTTCGAATCCTGCCTCGGGCATGGATGTTTGTGATGTCCTTAGGTTAGTTAGGTTTAACTAGTTCTAAGATCTAAGGGACTAATGACCTCAGCAGTTGAGTCCCATAGTGCTCAGAGCCATTTTACCCTTCATACGATCCTTGCGAAACTCTAAATTTCAGCAGGATAATGCACGACGTCAATTTTTCGGATGAATCCAGGTTCTGTTTAGCGCATCATGATGGTCGCATCCGTGTTTGGCGACATCGTGGTGAACGCACATTGGGAGCGTGTATTGGGTCATCGCCATACTGGCGTATCACTCGGCGTGATGGTATGGGGTGCTGTTGGTTACACGTCTCGGTCACCTCTTGTTCGCATTGACGGCACTTTGAACAGTGGACGTCACCTTTCAGATGTGTTACGACCCGTGACTCTACCCTTCATACGCCGGCCGAAGTGGCCGTGCGGTTAAAGGCGCTGCAGTCTGGAACCGCAAGACCGCTACGGTCGCAGGTTCGAATCCTGCCTCGGGCATGGATGTTTGTGATGTCCTTAGGTTAGTTAGGTTTAACTAGTTCTAAGATCTAAGGGACTAATGACCTCAGCAGTTGAGTCCCATAGTGCTCAGAGCCATTTTACCCTTCATACGATCCTTGCGAAACTCTAAATTTCAGCAGGATAATGCACGACGTCAATTTTTCGGATGAATCCAGGTTCTGTTTAGAGCATCATGATGGTCGCATCCGTGTTTGGCGACATCGTGGTGAACGCACATTGGGAACGTGTATTGGGTCATCGCCATACTGGCGTATCACTCGGCGTGATGGTATGGGGTGCTGTTGGTTACACGTCTCGGTCACCTCTTGTTCGCATTGACGGCACTTTGAACAGTGGACGTCACCTTTCAGATGTGTTACGACCCGTGACTCTACCCTTCATACGCCGGCCGAAGTGGCCGTGCGGTTAAAGACGCTGCAGTCTGGAACCGCAAGACCGCTACGGTCGCAGGTTCGAATCCTGCCTCGGGCATGGATGTTTGTGATGTCCTTAGGTTAGTTAGGTTTAACTAGTTCTAAGATCTAAGGGACTAATGACCTCAGCAGTTGAGTCCCATAGTGCTCAGAGCCATTTTACCCTTCATACGATCCTTGCGAAACTCTAAATTTCAGCAGGATAATGCACGACCGCATGTTGTAGGTCCTGTACGGGCCTTTCTGGATGCAGAAAATGTTCGACTGCTGCCCTGGCCAGCACATTTTCCAGATCTCTCATCAACTGAAAACGTCTGGTCAATGGTGGCCGAGCAACTGGTGAACGCACATTGGGAGCGTGTATTGGGTCACAATACGCCAGTCACTACTCTTGATGAACTGTGGTATCGTGTTGAAGCTGCATGGGCAGCTGTACCTGTACACGTCATCCAAGCTCCGTTTGACTCAATGCCCAGGCGTATCAATGCCGTTATTACGGCCAGACGTGGTTGTTCTGGGTACTGATTTCTCAGGACCTATGCACCCAACTTGCGTGAAAATGTAATCACATGTGAGTTCTAGCATAATATATTTGTCCAATGGATACCCGTTTATCATCTGCATTTCTTCTTGGTGTAGCAATTTTAATGGCCAGTAGTGTATGTATGTACATTCCACATCTTATCGTAAATCACTGGCCCGGTAACAACCAAACTTGGTATACCCATCATTTACTGTCTGGAAATCATCACTCTTGGCGTAAAAACCACCTACCTTTCAAAAGGTTGGGGATGGTGGCGGAAAAGTAATGTAGCCCACGACGCGCGAATAGCCGCATGTAACTCATCCATTATTTGAGAATGAGAGCACATAGTGACTTTGAACAAACTTTACACATAATTTCAAACATTCGCGGAACTGTTTCTCGCTATCAACCTCCACAAAATGAGAAAAGAAAAAAAAAATGAGAAAAAATGCTTACTGCAACACTACTGTTCATGCAGTAAGCCCGCCGCATGAAGCACAACGCTTTAATTTATTACTTCTTTACTACTAACTCTCTTCGCAACACTTTTCGTACACTGTATCCACATATTCCGCTGAATGCCTCTGCAAAAATCTATCTCTGTACGACACATATTCAAGAGATATGACATCAGATACTCGTTCGGCGTGTAGCGTGAAAGTTGATTTTTGATCTAATTGGTTGCCGAGATATTTTTCTTGGACTTGTGTCCATATACGAGTATTCTGATACATGCGTCATGTTGCATTTAGGCTCTAAATCAGATATATTTTTGTTTTGCAAATAAAAGATAGCCGATATCACGTTTCATGTAACTGTTATAATTGGTTTCTGCCTATTTAAGCCAATGTCTGATCTGAAACGAAAATATAGGACTGTTGCTACCTTCAGCGTCAGCTGATGTCCAATGTCGGTAGCAACATTTCTGTATTTTATACGATATTACAGTGCCTGCATTATTCCTAATTACGATGCAAGCGTCCTTTGGACACATATGCATATCCGAAGGAAGAGGAACTGCGACACTACAGCCGTTATGAAACACATTACATGTAATCGCGAATGTGGACACCGTCAGCTGTATAACAGAATCAAGACAGTGAAAATTCCTGCCGCACCAGGACTCCAATCCGGATTTCCCGCTTATCACGAGCGGTCGCTTTACCATTTGGCTACCCGAGCACGACTCAAGGCCACACCCAAACTTCCATATGTAATCAAGTCTGTGTCTAGAATCTGTACTCGTACGTCCATTAAATACATTCCTGTACAGGTGAGAGATTTTACTTGAAATCTGCTTGCCCGGTGTCAGCGGATAAATACGAAATTGCATTGTCTGTGTTATTCCGAATTACGCTCCAAAGTTCCTTCGGACATGAATGCATGTCCGAAGCAATAGGCAGCCCGGCGAGTACATCCGTCGTGAAATACGTGAAATGTATTATTAGCAGCTGCGAATATGGACTACCATCAGCTGTATAGTGGAATGATTGTATAAGATTCGGCTGGCTGGTGATTTAAAACTTAGACATTCTTTCACTAATGTTGCAGGCGCTGTATCTCGTAGAATTATACCTTCCACAGCTTTAACAATGATAACTGCGATAGCCCTGGTATGGAACAAATTTCCAAGACGTCAATGCTTCATAGACAAAGTATTGTTATTATGTGTCTTTGTATCTTATCTACACTGATCAGCCACAACATTATGACCACCGACCTACTATCGATACAAATCCGTCCGGGAGATAGCAGCATTAATTGACGAAGAATGACTGCTAGTCAGAAACAGGCAAGGTTCATGTTGTATCACTGAGCATGCTGTCCGCGTGTAGAATGGCGAAGGCGCGTGATCTATCTGAATTCGATCGAGGACAGATTGTGATGGCCCGGAGGCTCGGCACCACCATTTCGGAAACTGCACAACTTGGCTGTGTTCGAGGAGTACTGTGGTGAGCGTCTTCAACATGTGGTGAAACCAAGATGAAACCACTTCCAGACTGGCTGGGCGCTCACCCCTCAATACATATTCGTACGTCGTAAGCTGGGCAGACCGGTAAAACAGGACAGGCGGTGATGTGTGGCGGAAGATCAGACTTTAATGCTGGGCAGAGTACAAATGTGTCTGAACACACAGTGCAGCAGACATCCCACGAACGTCCAGATGCTAACACCGCGACATCGGCACTACGACTGAAATGCGCACGAGACCATCGGCACAGTGGCGCAGTGGCAGAGCGCTGCATGGTCCGATGGATCCCGATATATTTTTCATCATGCCAAAGGCAGAGCTCGAATGCGTCAGGGCAATAGCGCTTGACACCTGTGCGGACCAGAGACAAACTGGGGTGGCTCCATTATGCTCTGGGGAACATTAACGTGGGCATCTGTGGGTCAAGTGGAGCTCGTGCAAGGCACCATGACGGCCAAGGATATCGTACGCTGGTTGCAGACCACATACATCCCTTCATGGCGACCACGTTTCACGACGCCAGTGGCAGTTTTCAACAAGATAGTGCGCCATGTTACGAGGCCAGGAATGTGATGGTGTGGTTCGAGGAACACAGTGGCGATTCCAGTTGATGTGGTGCCCCCCCCCCCCCCCCATTTTGACAGATCTGAACCCCATCGAAAACTTCTGGGGTGTGACTGAACGTGGCGCCAGAGCTCATCGCCCTCTCCCCAGAATTTACGGGAATTAGGTTACTCGTGTGTGCAAGTGTGGTGCAAACTTTCTCTAGCGACCTACCAAGGCCTCATAGCTTCCATGCCACGGCGCGTCGCCGCCTTTATCTATGCCGAAGGTGGACATGCCGGTTGTTAGGTAGGGGGTCATAATGTTCTGCCTGATCAGTGTTTTTTTTTTTTCATGTATACCGCCACAGCGTAGTTTGGTAATTTGCCGATAGTCAGCACTAGTCGCAAACATGGCGAATTCAGGTGCGGAACATGCTGGGATGGGTATGGCAAGAACTCGATTACCATATTGACGTCTGCCGGGTCGCTCACGGTCCGCATATCGAATGTTTGTAAAAAATCTTTCAGAGTTTCTCTTTGAGCCGTGGCGGCTCGGGTTTGATCTATTGAACGTACCGCGTATAATATTATCGCTGTATCGCGGAGGAAAGGGAGAAGTGGTGCCCCGTCGTGGGGGAAGTCGGCGAGGCACCTGTGACAGTCGGCTAGTTGGATTTTGCAGGGCGAGGAGAAACATTGAGATAGGCAGTAGTGCGCGGAGCGTGAAGCCGTGTCTGCCGACGCCGTGTGTGGTGGCAACAGGAAAGTTTGCCACGTTACCTGATTGTGTTTGGGCGTTTGCGGCGGACTTGATGGGTAGAGGCGCCGATGCTGTCGGGAACATGCTGCTTCCTTGTTTATGGCGGATTTACCGTTTGCTTCTAGTGACTACATTCTCGTCTCTATGGCTCTGTGACTGATGTGATGCCATTGCGAGCACAGTTGGTTTCGATATAAGCAGCATTTTGTTCTCAGTGTCCATCGTTCTGGCGATTACTGAGTGTGCTTGCCGTTGTGACGTATTTATTGAGCAGTGTGCTTTGGACGCTTGACCTTACTATTAGGAGTCCATTGCGTAAGGCCGCGTTTATCCTGTGAGGACTTGTGTTCTGCATTTAAAAACTTAGTTGTTGTCAGTCACTGAATTGCTCAAATGTATTCTTACTTCTCTGCTTAAGTGTTATTGTTTTACGCCCCTCTGAATGGAAAATGATAAAGGACCTTACTATTACTGACCTTCTAGTGTGCCACTGACTTGGTTGTGTTTTTCAGCCACGTAATTTGTGCGTTTATTGTAACGAACCGATGTCTGTTTCTGATTAATGTTCTCCTGTGACATTGAGTGTTAATCTTGTAACGAACACTGTTTTAGATATTTTAATCAGTGTGTTGCAGGACATATCCTATTTGTGCCTCGCAAGTGGAGAGCGGAGGCGGTTTATTGGCCATGATGATGTGTTAGTAGATCCATTTCACGAGTCCAGGCCGGTCACCCGGAGATTTAGAAGTTACATGTTGTTAATACGCCTTATTTTAAGCGTAGTGCGCTCATGGAGGAAGTTTATGTGGTTTTGCGCAGATTGCGCGGTGTGTTTAGATGACTCTGAATTCACTGTGTTAAGTGGTGTCCTCTGAGGTGCTGGAAGTAGTGGATAGACAGCTGTTTTGGACACGTTGTAAATGCAAATAATTTATGTCCTTATTACGTTGGTGAGTTGCTTGCCCTTAGTGTCACAGGTGGTGCTAATTTCATTAATTTCGCCACCGGTCCTCGCAGAGGCTGCGGGAGGAACCGACCCACTGTGGCGCCCGCCCACCGTAGCGGGCGTTGTTTACTACCCCGACGCCTTCCTGTACTTGGAGGCGGGAACGTGTTGACTGGTTTCTTACAGCTTGCAGCCTAGAAAACCGTGCCTTTGGTGTACACGTGGAAGACTTATGTTTTGCTTCCAGTACCTCGGAATGGCTCTATGTGGGTAATGAGAAAGACTTAATGTTGTTGGTGGCTCAGCCGTGTGGGATTAGCCACGGTAGCTCAGCGTGTTCGGTCAGAGGTTTAGCTGCCGTCTGTAACAAAAAACCTGAGTTAATGGATCATCGACGAACTGAAACGGATGTCTTGCGATGTCCGCCCCGAGCAGATGCAACGAACGAATACGAACAAAATGAGATTAAAAAAAAAAAGCGGTCTAGGGCGCTACAGTCATGGACTGTGCGGCTGATCCCGGCGGAGGTTCGAGTCCTCCCTCGGGCATGGGTGTGTGTGTTTGTCGTTAGAATAATTTAGGTTAAGTAGTGTGTAAGCTTAGGGACTTATGACCTTAGCAGTTCAGCCCCATAAGATTTCACACACATTTGAACATTTTTTTGTTGGTGGCTCAGACCCAAAGTGATTCATTTGCTAAACAGAAGGTGTATATGCATTTCTTTCCCATAATTCTGTAAACATGTTTAGGTGGTTGTGTTTTTTTTAAGTCAATTGAATTGTTGTTCAGAGGTTACTATGTATGCCCATTAACTTATGCAGACATTTAATAGCAAGGATGTGTATTAAATTCTGGTTTCAAGTTGTGTTGATTATGTCGGGAAATTGCTTTGAACTGACATTTAATTAATTAGTAAACAACTGAATGCTATTTGTGAGTTGAAGTTTGTTGTGTTGCTAAACATATTAACGATTATTTTTAGTAGTTCACTTGTGCAGTTAGGCGATTTACAAAGCCTATTGTGTTGTTTCCTTTTAAAAGTATTATGAATGTTATTAATAAAGAAGTGTGTTGTAAAAAAATAAACAGTGAATAAAGTGCCTCAAATCCCTTTGGTCCACATCTTCCGTCATTCACCCTTGGGTGGTATTAACAAACCGTGAGAGCCCATTTCACCCTTCAAAATGCAATATGTATGACATCTGTACAATTTTTAGATCTTGTACAATAAATAATTGAAAGTGTTCTCAGACTTTATATACACCCTGTGTATGAAGAGTCTTGTCATTGCACAGGACGGAGAGCTTCCTGTAAGCAATCTTCGGAGTTAAGATCACGACAACCTTCTATGAAGCAACAGTGGCAGTTAAAACTTCGCTTAACATTTCCATCGGATAATTACCAAAATTATTACTGTAATAGTGTGCTCTAGAAGACGTGGAAGAGAAAACACTGCTCCGATATAATTACATCTAGAATACAGCATACACTGTGATGTGAAGGAAAACTAATGGAAAGTTATCGAGTTACCGTCTCTATTTCAGGACTTCCTAGAAATGAATAATGGGGCAACGTATACGTTTTCTCTACCTCTTTTATAATAAAACGCCTGTGTCTTCAGAATTTCCGTTGACAGTTTTGTAGCCAAAATTAGCACAAGCATGACTTTCGAACCGTCAAAGCATCTACGTAAAGTGAGTCGGAGAAGAAGAACTATAAGATGATCTCAGAGCACTAGCTACTGCCATGTCTCATTCTGTAAGCTTCCAAGATGCTACTGCAGACGAGTGTTAAATGACTGTGCGCAACGGGAAATAATAAACGCTAAAATGAAGATTTGGCCCTGTCTGACTACCAACTGAAGCAGATCTTAGGATCTCTTAATGTTCTTTAACACATAAATTCCAACCTAAACAGAAATGAATGATTAAGGGAACTAATCATACTAAATTATAAACATTGTTGCTGCTTATACATTTGTTGCATATTAAAAACAATCTTTATTAGAAATGTTTATATTTCCTAACTAAAATTACTGAGCCATTGAACAACTCTGCCCTTTTATTATGACTGCGCGATCTAATATAAATAACGGGGAATGGCTGACATCATCTATGTATCAAACACAAGAAGATACTACTTTTAAAGATGATCTGCAATGGAGTGCAACGTCAGTGGAAATAAATCCTACGTGATCGCAGCTGTTTAGCCTTATAGCCCCTAATAAGGCAAAGCAATTAGCAATATCACCGTATGTACTGCGTCCGGTGCATCGGAGTGACGGTTCTCGTACACGTCTGCGTCTGTGGAAGAACTCCACCCACAAAATAAACTCTTTCAAACGCTAGGACGGCAGAAGGCGATCCTCTAACTAGTAAACTCTAATACTCTCTTCTCCTATCTGTGTTCTACAGGCGAGAAACGCGAATTCGCAGCCGCAAGGACGGAGTTCAGATGTCTCAACGTAAGTATAGGCAGAAGAAGTGCTCTCAAGCACTGAACGCTGCGTACTCAACGACGACTTCCAACCCGGAGGCGAAGTCCAGAATCGTATAAGTTCACAACAGTACAGTGCCTAGCCGTTCTAACTATACAATCTCATGAGAGCAAAGACAGCAAGTCCGTCTGTACCAACAAGAAGCTGATATTGAGCGACCGTCACATACGGGAGCTAAAAACGGAAGACCACGTCTCTCCAGCGCTGGCTTCCCAGGAAGGTTTGGCTCCCCACCATCGTAATTCCGAAAACGAACCATATTCCAGAAACCACGGAATATTCTCCCTCTCTACAGATTCTTCCGAACGCCGACCAACCATATTTTAGTCTTTTGTCGTCCAGCGTGGAAAGTTTGCGAGGAAAAACCTAAACTCGTACAATGGTACGCTTCTGAGTAAAAAATCATTGGAAATAACCCAGCCTGCGTGGTTTCCTCTTACCTGCGTCCAAAATTTCCGTAGTTTCCGAAGTATAGTCCTTCCGGTTCGGCTACAGAACTGGCCGGTCGCGACTCTATTGTGTTCCAGCGCTTGGGTGCTACGACGTCCGTCTCCTGCTTCCCGTGTTTAAGCAGGACCAACACACCTGTGTGGGCCTTCCACCCAGAGCTTGAGTTCCGTCTGCCGTTTTATTTCCACTGTCGTTCAAACCACTACTAGTATGATAATAAAGACACTCCGTCACCTTTCATGCAACAAGCGTTCACAATTATTTACAAAGCGTACGTGACAATGTCAGTCTCCTTTAAATATTCATATATACGATGTACTACTATCAAATAATATTTAATGTGGTTGTAGATCGCGGCAAAGTATGTGGATGAGTGCTTGTAAGGTGCGAAATTATATGCGCCTTACACGCTAAGAAGTCACTGCAAGGACAAAATGTAAAGGACAGAACAGAGTAGGTGAAGAATGTACTGAGAAAGGAAACAGAAGGATCCGGAGGATGAGACGATGAAGAGAAGTGTGATAAGAAGGAGAGCAGGTGCAACACGTTCCCGCGAAACTGCCCCGCAACTGCAGGCGTGCAGGGATGTCGGGTTGTTGTAGGAGGGAGATGCTGCTGCAGCCATTCACAGCTGTGAGTCACGGAAACGCGACGAGGAAACAGTTTTAAGCAGTAAGCCGGGCAAACTGTTAAGCGGCGCAGACGACGCAAGAAACAATTTGAGCGCCAAGTTGGCCGGCGCGGCGCATCTTAATCGGGGCGTCGCACCGACCAGTCTAGACAATGCAGCGAGCGCGGCGAGGCGACACGGCGGCAATTAGCGGCTGCGGCTGCGGCAGCGGCAGCGGCGCGCCGTTTACACGTTAACAAATTAGGCCTAACGAGTTAAGCTAATCGCAAGGCGGTCTGGCGTGGCGCGGCCGGGCGGGTGGGGCGCTGCGGTGGCTCTGTGGCTGACGGACGGATAAGGCTGGCCCGAGGGGGAGGGGAGGGGAGCGGGGGCGTCCAGTCTACAGTCGCAGGAAAAGACTCTCCACCACACACGCTCAGGCAAATGGAAGCTAGTCTTACACCGTGAAGAGCTTGACTGAACGCTTCCTAACTAATACCGCAGCACACGTGGCTTGTGGGATTTCTTGAGTCAAATTACATCCTTAAGGCACGTGCACACTATACAAACGACGATAGAGACTGGATTTGGCCGAACGTTGGTCACCAATGCATTGGTGTCTGGTTCCTCGTCTTCACCAAATGAATGACTTGGGACCAAGGGTTCGGCATGTGAATCGCAGATGGCTCTGACAACTTGCCGTCATTGCTCCCGTTTTGTTAGTGTTATAAAGTAGAGTTTTAATTACAATTTCACCGGCCGATGTTATGAGGTAAGAAGAGGATTTAGCAGTCGTGCATCTGCAGCATTTATTTTACTGCAAGAAGCAGATTGTCAGAAAAATAAAAAGAAGAAACAATAGTGCTGGACGACTTATCTTTTAAAAAGTGGGTAGCTGTGTGGTGGGAAATAATTAATGTCTACCTTAAAGATGAATTGGAATATGGGCTACTTCATTTTTTTTTACTAACGAAAGCTACAGATTTCGAATTGTTATTGAATTGTGTAGGCCCTAAAACTTCAAAAGATGACCCCTCTTTTAGGAGAGACGTACATCCAACTTCTCTTTTTCGTTCAAGACGAAAAGATGTCAATAAAGACTACATTTTCTTTTTCACATCGTGCATATCACTTTCTAATAGCTGAGCTCCAAATGTTTAATCTTTTCAGTTTGTTTTTATAATCGCAAAAAGTGGCTCTGAGCACTATTCGACTTAACTTCCGAGGTCATCAGTCGCCTATACCTTAGAACTAATTAAACCTAACTAACCTAAGGAGATCACGCACATCCATGCCCGAGGCAGGATTCGAACCTGTGACCGTAGCGGTCGCTCGGTTCCAGACTGTAGCGCCTAGAACCGCACGGCCACTCCGGCCGGCTTTATAATCGCAGTTCGTAGGGACACATAAAGATTCCCGTTCAAGGCAAAACTCTGTAAGTTGTTATGCTCTCTCCACGTTCCACTCCATACTCGAATATTTTTAAGCTCAATAAATACACACCCTTAACGAGAGCAGGGATTCGTTGCACCGCGAACAGCGGTTGTTAAAATTAAGTTTCTCTAGAGAGTTACGAGTCGTACTCAACATCTTTTATTTGCTGATTTCGCTCTTTAATCTGACAGCAAACTACTGTACTTTAACTGTAAATTCTAGACTAGATGATGATGCCTTTCTTAAATTAAAGAGCAAAACATTTCAATAAAACATACCAAGTGCGACGTGTAGATATAGTGAGCAACTTAAATACACAGCCGTTCCAGAGGCATTGTAAATCGCCACTAAACCAACGAACGTTCGTCCCGGCCTCCACACTTGGAGAGGGTTCCGGGAGCCAACCAACCGCCAACGCTCTGATATTTTGCCAATCGCTTCGTTTGCTCTGATTTGCCATCCGTGCACCACACTAAAGCAAATCTCTGCCAACGATGTGGTTCGCTGTCGATCGTTGCCTTTTGTTGGCCTAGTGTCTACGCTCCTTTGTACGGGCTTATTTTCAATACAGAAAACAGCCATTCCTTCATGCAAAAACTGCTGTGGGTATGCTTCTGACGCAGGTACGGATCCAGGGCCCGGTTCTGGAAATGAGGAGCACATTTTGCTATTGCTCTCCCCCCCCCCTCCCCCCCCCTCCCCCACTCCTGCCAAACATAACTTTTCATCATTCCAGTTTTCAACGTGACGCAGAGCCCTACGTTTTTTAATAACAGTAACATTAAAATGTATATGAGGGGCGTTCAGTTGCAAAGTTCCTACTTTCAGTTGCAATTAAGACTTTAACTATAGATTTATTCATACTTAACAAGACAAAAAAAAATCGCTAAAGAAACGTCACACTGACATTTCTATTTGACAAACGCTTTCACTAGTATGCGGTCTAGTGTGAACAAAGTGATCAGCTGTGGATCAACAAACCACACTAATCAGAATTAATCGCTTTATCTGACTTCATAAATTTGAATCTGTGGTACGGCCCAAAAACTATGCTACTATCAAAGATATAGATCTACTATTCCATAAAGAAAAATATGGTTCCAAAGAACGGGTTGCTGAGATGCATATATGGGAGCTCTACGCCGTAGCACGAATACATCACCCTTCTGCAAGTCAGGGCGGCACACCACGATGCACCCGGCGACTGGAGTCATGGACCGCGGCAATCTGTTATTAATGGTGCGCGCCCGACAAAAAAAAAAAAAAAAAAAAAAATCCAAGTACACAGTCTCGTTCGGCTGATTCGGAACGCAGATACTTTCCTATGAGCCTCTGAAACCAAGGTGAATTCCAGTGTGCAGGTGGACCCATTTTCTGGTCTGCCAAACCAGCTTGACTCTGTGACATGACTGTGGGTGATGGAATATGTCAAACATTTAGACGGCCGACTCAAAGGCAAGAAGCGGTACCTCTGATCGTTCAGATGGTGACTGGCACAGGCTCTAAGTGGCACACTAGCAAAGGACACAAGTTTCACCATTTAGGTAAAGACCTGCCATTCTTTACTAGCAAAGCGCCAGTACAAGAGTGTACTTTTCTCTTTCCCTCAGCTTTCCTCGCCACCTCGGTAGCATAGCACATTTACATGCTTAGACTACTCCCACTTTAGCACAAGCCAATCACGAGCTGGAGTGCGGCATTCCAAGCTGGAAGACCGCCCCTTGCTCTGCATACACAGATTTGACGAACCAGCGATTTTAAAAATTAATTGGGCGAAAAGGAAAAAAGATTCAGCTTTGCAGCCTTTTTCCCACGCTTTTACGCCGTGTCTTTGCTAAAAGCATGACCTGGATGGAACCATAGCCCTCCATAAAAAGATCGTTATCTCCCGTGTTACGTCCATTTCGTACTTTACAAAGAACGGCCATAAACTCGCTAAAAGCCCCGTACCTTCACAGATATGTTTTGTAGCAGAATCTGGACACCTGGGTGCCACTGACCTGTCCCACGGAAATCCGCAGAAGCTCACAGTCGTCTCATCAGCTTCCTGTCTAACAGGGGCCCATCCTCTGCTTTACTGCCGGTCATCAAGGCTCTGCCCATAGCAGCAGCGACTCCTCGGCGCTAGTCAGCCTACCTGGACGCGGCCGCCGACCGACTGGCACCATCCATAGTGTTTGAGGAACTGGCCAGTCTGCAAACGTTGTCACCCAGGTTCCGCAGAAAAAAACGCTCTCTTCAGCCGCCATACGCCTTTGCTGCAGTTGTTGAAATCGGCACCCTCTTCCTTTGAACGCAGGTAAAGCCTACCACTATTCGTCCACTAGTGCACGCAAGCAGGAAGCATAACACCGTATCAGAAGTGAGAGTACCCTGCACTCTCACACAACCTCCCCATTCCTCTCAAATTTATTCTTGGGGAGTGTCACAGTTTAGAATAGTGTGACATGGAGCAGAATAAACTGTGACACTTTAGTTGGGCCATTATCAAAGAAATAAACATGAATCAATTTTTGTTCACCATAAATCCCAGCACAATGTTATACCATGTCTTTACCACATTCAACCAGGTGACACATACACTCTCTGCTGCATGCCTACAAAATTAAAGTGAGATTTAAAAATGTGATGGGTGTGCCATTGGGTCATATTCCTGCAGACCCAGACTTAAATGACAATTACTAACCGGTTACAGGGTCATACAGACATTTATCTACTCACTCATTCTGAAATTTTGGCCAGAGAAGGTTATTTCCCTAACCTGAATATAATATTGTTGTCTTGAGGATTCACAGCCCCCTGGAAAATTACTGCATCTGTTCAATTATACACATGGCTGCATTCATTCCTTGACAGAACATCGATCACAAACGTTCTCACATTCAGCCAATATAAAAGAATCATACTGTTCATGTGGCATGTGTCATCTGTTCAGCTTATTTCTTTAACATGTGCCAGTCTGTACTTTTAGTACAAAGATTTACATGTCAACACAACAAAACAAAATATAAGAGACATAAAGTTGAGGATTCACCGACGATAAAAAATACGAGGGGCGTTGTATAAGTAATGCAACACATTTTTTACGGCCAGTTTCGATTGAAAAAATGTATTGTGGGACATTGTGGACCCTTCCCACTTCAGCCACAAATGTTTCATCAAGTTCCGGTAGGTGGCGGCGCTATATGTAGCCTTGAAAATGGCGTCTGTACCGAAAGTGAGTCCCAAGCAGAGATCTATCATTGAGTTTATATTGATGGAAAACCAGAGCATCGCAAATGTTCGTAGGCACTTGCAGAATGTCTACGGAGACCAGGCGGTGAAAAAAAGCGCGGCGAGTCGTTGAGCAAGGCGTCTGTCATCATCGCAACAATGTCGCTCAATCCAGCCCGATCTCCCGTGTGCCGCCTGGCCACGCACAACTGTGACTCCTACAGTGTTGAACGTGCGGGCTCTCTCACTCGATCGTGATCGAAGGGTCACAATCAAACACCTCGCTGAACAAATGGTCGTCTCTATTGGTAATGCTGACTCACTGCATACCAGTGGCGGTATTCAAGGCCATGTGCCCACCGGGTTCCTCGACGCCGACCATAAAGAGCAACGAAGATTGATCTCTGCGCAATTGCTTGCGCGTTGCAAGGATGATCTTGACAGTTTTTTGTCAAACATCGCCACAGGCGATGAAATATGGGTTCATTGCTTTGAAACGGAAACAAAACGGGAGTCCATGGAGTGACGCCACACTTCTCCTTCGAAGAAAAAGTTCAAAGCTGCACCCTCAGCCAGTAA
Organism: Schistocerca piceifrons; assembly: GCF_021461385.2. Lineage (NCBI taxonomy): Eukaryota > Metazoa > Arthropoda > Insecta > Orthoptera > Acrididae > Schistocerca > Schistocerca piceifrons. The sequence continues at coordinate 265,455,167 of NC_060141.1, forward strand.
AGACATGGCGACGGTCTCCTGGGACTCTAATGGGGTTATTCAGTTTTATGCCGTTCCTCATGTGCAACGATGAACTCTGAAGTGTATTGTGATACCCTCAGGAAATTGAAGTAACTTCAGTCTGTTCGTCGCCACAAACACGGAAAAGATCTTCTCCTTTCCCACGACAACGCAAAGTCCTGCACAAGACTGCACACCTGCGGGGAGTCCACAAAACTTCATTGGACTGTACTTCCTCATCCACCCTACAGCCCGGATCTCACAGCTCGCGACTTCCATCTGTTTGGTGCAATGAAGGGTGCACTCCGCAGTAAGTACGTGGATGATGCGAAGGTTACTGATGCTGGAAGACGGTGGCTCCGACGCCGTCCAGTACAGTGGTATCACGCGGGTATACAGACCACCTCCCCCCCCCCCCCCCCCCCCCCAGTAAAGTGCCGTAAGGCCGTCGCATTGAACGGCGATTATATTGAAAAGTAGGACTGTGTAACCAAAAGAATGGGGAATTATACGGTGTATTGTAATCCTGAATAAAACCAATCTGCTTTCAAAGAAAAAAAAAAAAGCATATATTCTCCAGGCTTTCTCGGCGAGGCGATGTCATGTTGAACAAACGGGTTTCTACCGGTTATTCGCGTCTTTCTTGCACGATATCTTAACTGCGTCACTCGCAGTCTTCTTCAGATGCTGTCTGATACTGGTTCCAGCGTGGATCGAGTCCGGGATTTGTGCCTATGTTGTGCTAGGCGCTCCGTCTGCGGTCCGCTCCGTGTTAGGTGCTCTTTCCATGGTGTGCGCCGACCAATAGCAGCGACTGTAGTGTTTTCTTTTAGCCGTGGCTGTTCTGAAAGCTGTGCGTGTACTTTATGGTTAGTATCAGTTGTTAGTCTTGCTGTAAGTAGGTTGTTTAGGTTTTTGTGTTGGTAACACCATATAGCGCTCTATATGAAAATCACTGACTGTGCTGTGTGAAGTCTGTGGCTGGTTTGCATTGTTGGAATATTTGCTATTGTAGTGTTGGGCAGATGGATGTGAACAGCGCGTAGCGTTGCGCAGTTGGAGGTGAGCCGCCAGCGGTAGTGGATGTGGGGAGAGAGACTGCAGAATTTTGAGAGCGGACGAGTAAATTTGTAATACTGTATATCATGAACTGATATATATATATATATATATATATATATATATATATATGTATATATATATGTATATATATGATGACTTTTGAATATTATTATGGTAAATACATTGTTTGTTCTCTATCAAAATCTTTCATTTGCTAACTATGCCTATCAGTAGTTAGTGCCTTCAGTAGTTAGAATCTTTTATTTAGCTGGCGCAGTATTGCTGCTCGCTGTATTGCAGTAGTTCGAGTAACGAAGACTTTTGTGAGGTAAGTGATTCATGAAAGGTAGAGGTTATTCTTAGTCACGGCCATTCTTTTGTGGGGGTTATTGAAAGTCAGATTGCGTTGCGCTAAAAATATTGTGTGTCTGTTTAGTGTTGATCAGAATAAGTAAAGAGGCCGCGCGGGATTAGCCGAGCGGTCTGGGGCGCTGCAGTCGTGGACTGTGAGACTGGTCCCGGAGGAGATTCGAGTCCACCCTCGGGCATGGGTATGTGTGTTTGGCCTTAGGATAATTTAGGTTAAGTAGTGTGTAAGTTTAGGGACTGGTGACCTTAGCAGTTAAGTCCCATAAGATTTCACACACATTTGAACATTTGAATAAGTAAAGAGAGAAATGTCTGAGTGCGTTCAGTTCTGCTCAGCTGTTTGAAAATCAAATGACGTAAGAGGTTTATCAGCACTGTAATTCATAAATTTTTCTAAGGGGACGTTGCATTGCTGTATGAAGTTTTGAATGATGTGAAAGTAGTATCAGACATTTTATCTTCCGATTGTCGTCAGGTTCGAATCCTGCCTCGGGAATGGATGTGTTTAGGTTAGTTAGGTTTAAGTAGTTCTAGGTCGAGGGGACTGATGACCTCAGATTGTAAGTCCCATAGTGCTAAGAGCAATTTGAACCATTTTTGATTGTCGTCATTTAAGCCCTCCTGGGACCGAGGACGTCCTAGTCGTCCGGCCGACGTATGCCATACCACATTCACATGGTATGTGGTAGGCGTCCGATTTCTGTACACTAGGACCGTTGACATCAGGTGCAAAAAACACCAAAGTCACACTAGACTGACACAGGCAACCAAGTAGCGACTGCCGAGCATTGTTTAGAATTCGGTCATTCCATGAATTATAATGATTCCAAGATTCTAACACAAACGACATATTGGGACAGCGTCATCAAAGTATCCATCGAGATTACTGACACTGAGAATCTGATTAACCGTGACACCGGTTTTCAGCTGAGTTCTGCCTGGAACCTTGAACTCGATCTTCTGAAGACGTAGCAGAGGCAGCATCAAGACCCCAGGAGACACACGTATGAAGATGGAGTTCGATAAAACAGCGCAGTTTATGTAACAAAGGCTGCACCTGAAATGGTACCTCAGACCACAGATCCAATACCTGAGGACGTTCTATCGAGTCTGGAGCGGCAATTTGAACACCATCGGCCTGAAAATAACAATGCAGCCGCTCCTGGCGGGCATGGACCTCGGTCGAAACCTGACACGGCTCGTCACGGTAGCAGAACGCCCTGCACCACAGGAGGGCATAAATGGCGACAGTCGGACATAAAACGTCTAGCACGACTTTGACGTCATTCAGAACTTCATACAGCAAGATTGACAATGGATGATAACCAAAAAGTACGAGTACAGCTTTCAGAACAGCCGCAGCTAGAAGAAAACACTGTAGTCGCTGCTGTTGGTCGGCGCATACCAGGGACAGAGCGCCTGACGCGCCGCGGACCGCAGACGGAGTGCCTAGCACATCATAGGCACAAATCCCGGACTCGTTGCACACTGGTTGATTCAAATTGTTCAAATGGCTCTGAGCACTATGGGACTTAACTTCTGAGGTCATCAGCCCCTAGAACTTAGAACTACTTAAACCTAACTAACCTAAGGACATCACACACATCCATGCCCGAGGCAGGATTCGAACCTTCGCCGTAGCGGTCGCGCTGTTCCAGACTGAAGCGCCAAGAACCGCTCGGCCAGCCCGGCCGGTGTTGCACACTGGAATCAGTATCAGACAGCACCTGAAGAAGACTGCGAGTCAAATAATTAAAATATCGTGCAATGAAGATGCGAATAGAAACCTGACTGTTATCACTGACCAAAAAAAAAAAAAATGTTACTTATGGAACGCCACTCGTACATAGACATTCCTGTTGAGATGGATTGTTTGCAAATTAAGCATCCTATTTTGTTCGTGTTTTATTACAGTGATCCAATATTTTGTGTGTGTTGTAATATCTGCTCAGTCTCCTCAAGGAAAAATCTAGGCTTGCGAGAACCCACTACAGTGCCGACGCCAATGTCTTTAACGTTTTTTTCGTCCAGCACTACAATATCCATCCACATGAGTGATGACAATTTCCAAACTGAATTAAACATAAACAAATAAGCACCATCAAGCAATGGCTACAATCCTGCGTTGGTGGAATCCATAATGCATAGAAGCAACAGTTATTCTCTCTTCTTTACTCTGTGCTTGACACACCACCTCAAGATCTTAATAACTGTTGCACAGTTTCATATTTAGGAAAAGCGTTTCTCATTGTGGGCAGAGATTAAATTCAGAAACCCTGAAAGATCATTTTATGCGCAAAACACTATAGGAAAATTTTTCCCCAATTGCAAAGACAGCGTCTTTGGAGAAGAGTGCAGTATACAAAATCACTTTTAATTGTGGCAAATTATGTATAGGACAGTCTCACGGGGGAATTTTCACCAACTTGAAAAAATACCATAGAATATCAACTGAAATTTTTGTCTGTTAATTAATACCACAGAATTTAGAGACTTAGAAAATGAGATATATTGAATAGTCCGCCGCGAAACACCATCAAATCCAGGAACTTTACAGAACTTATGGCCACGGGCTCGGACGAACATGACTGCCCATTCTTGCCCCTCTGTCACGTCCTTACATTTAACCAAGTTTAAGTACGATGTCTATTTGAAACATAAGTGTCCATTGATCTCTATTGCCTTATGTTAACGTAGACGCAGTGCATGCGCGGTTGAGCACGTGACTCTATCGCTGCTCCTTCTGTAAAGACTTAACGATCTTCTGTGCGTGCGCATTGGGGTGACTAATTTTTTGTCCAGTGAACTTATCTTACCTGCTTTAAATATTGCACATATTAAGAACAATATTATCTCAATGCAATTTTGTCATATGATGACATGATGGAGACCATGGCTGTTGTTTGAAGACAAATGTTGATGATGTTAGGACAGCAACCAGCCACAAATTTACTTTTAGTTCCTTTATTCAAAGGGTACCGTTACCGGTTTCGAATCGTTGTGATTCATCCTCAGACCGTTTACACGCTTTCTTTATGACATGTGGTGTGTTTTTTACAGATTAATTGTCCTAAAATATAAATAATACATAATTATAAACACGCCACACACAGATGGTTGCATTACAGATTTTCGTTGCATGTAACTTACGTGAAAAATCAGTTTGGAGTGTTTGTTTTCGTAACATTCATCCAACAGATATAAATGCGTTCCCACTGTATTCTTATTGTTGCACACGTAAATTTTTCTCACTAAACACTTTAGATTTGTCACTGAGAAGATTTCTACTACGCGCCACGTATTTGATACATACAAAGAGCTTACAAACGTATGGGTATCACAGGTGCTACGATATATCGTAACATTTGACGATGATGTCCTATGTTTGGAAAAGATCATATGTCCATTTACGTAACTGTAATGCCTTTTACACTAGTACAGAGACATTGAATTTTTGAGTTGATATTGTTAAATTAATTATAAAGGTTCTTTATTTATAAAGGTATTTTTTATAAAGGTTTTTTAATATATATATATATATATATATATATATATATATATATATATATATACTACCGTCTAATATGCGCTGTACAATGCAGCCACAGTAACAGTATATGTTCAAAATTGTTTCCTTGTGTCTCAACGCACGCGTGTACGCGCCATAGCATGTTCTGTCTCACACGTTCACATCGGCCAGATTGCATGTGAACAGTGTAAAAGGCAGTATGACTACACTGCTCCAGGATCTCCAAGTCTGGAATGGATTCTGCATACTCGATGTTTTAGAGATGATGCCGTAACCAGAAATCGTACGGGTTGGGATCCGGTGAACGAGTAGGCCACGCAACTGTACTCTCTCGTCCGATCCATCGACCAGGAAGACTGATCCCAAAATATGGTCGCCAATTATCCCGGCTCACACCTTCCGGCTTCACCGATGCTGATGATTCGCTGTCACCACACCATGGGGCTTCTTCTTATTATCCCACGGATGACTGTTATAAAAGTTAAAGATACTACTCCGCGTAAAAATGACCTCATCTGTGAATAGGATGGATGAGACAAATCCCGGAATCGTGGTTACCTGGTGAAGAAACCAGTGACAAAATTGCTCCCGATGTGGAAAGTTCGTCGCTAGTATGTCCTGCACACGCTGTAAGTGGTAAGGGCAGTAACAATAGTCATAAAGAACGTGCAACAGGCTCATCTGGCTTACCATGTACTGGCGGGCCAACTGCCTGGTACTGACACGGCGGTCGTCTTCCACAGTGTTAATCACATTTTCCTCCAAGTCTGGTGTCCGAACATTTCGAGTACGTCTATCATGATTTCCGCTTCCTTAAACGACCCTGTCTCAGAAAAAGGCGAAACACTGAAATCTGTGCCGGCTGGAGTGGCCGAGTGGTTCTAGGCCCTCCAGTCTGAAACCGCGCAGGTTCGAATCCTGCCTCGGGCATGGATGTGTGTGATGTCCTTAGGTCAGTTAGGTTTAAGTAGTTCTAAGTTCTAGAGGACTAATGACCTCAGAAGTTAAGTCCTATAGTGCTCAGAGCCATTTGAACCATTTTAACTGAAACCTGTGATGTTGTCGGCGGGGATAGGTCTCCTGATACAACCTTGCTGCCCACCGCCCATTGCCATTTGCCTTTCCATATGTAAACACCGTGTCGGCAAGCACTCGATTCGAATACAGAACCATTGTGTATAACGTTGTACCACATCAACCACAAGCTGAGTCAGCAATAGAAGTGAATCGGACACATTAGCAATCACTATGGCAGACGAGGCACTAGGGCCTGACATATGAGGAACAGTACCGAGTTTGTGACACATGCACGGAGTGACACTTGTACGGAGAGAGAACGTGTTGACATTTGCACGTATCCCATGACACTGTAGGTAGTGTACAGGGTGTTCCAGAAGTAGGATACAGCGACCTGTCCGCAACTACGTGCGACGTATTCTGGAGAAAGCAAAACCCCACGTTGTCCATAAACAGCCCTTTTCAATCCATCCCAGGCGTGTTCTATAGGGTTCATGTCTGGAGAAGATGCTGGCCACTCTAGTCGAGTGATGTCGTTATCCTGAAGGCAGTCATTCACAGGATGTGCACAATGGAGGCGCGAACTGTCGTCCATGAAGACATATGCCTCGCCAATATGCTGCCGACATGGTTTCGCTATCGGTCGGAGGATGGCATTCAGGTATCGTACAGCCTTTACGGCGCCTTCCATGACCAGCAGCGGCGTATGTCGGACCCACATAATGCCATCCCAAAACAGCAGGGAACCTCCACCTTGCTGCACTCGCTGGACAGTATGTCTAAGACGTTCAACCTGATTGGGTTGCCTCCAAACACCTCTCTGACGATTGTCTGGTTGAAGGCATGTGCGACACTCATCGGTGAAGAGCAGCGTATTGCGCACAGTTTGAGTCATCACACGACGTCCTGTGGCTGCACGAAAAGCATTATTCAACATGGTGGCGTTGCTGTCAGGGTTCCTCCGAGACATACACAATCCGTAGGTAGCGGTCATCCATTGCAGCAGTAGCCTCTTGGCAGCCTGAGCGAGGCATGTCATCGACAGTTCCTGGCTCCCTGTATTTCCTCCATGTCCGAACAACATCGCTTTGGTTCACTCCGAGACGCCTGGACGCTTCTCTTGTTGAGAGCCCTTTCTGGCACAAAGTAACAGTATGGACGCGACCGAACCGCGGTATTGACCGTCTAGACATAGTTTAACTACAGACAACACGAGCCGTGTACCTCCTTCCTGGAGTAATGATTGGAACTGATCGGCTGTCGGTCCCCCTCCGTCTAATAGGCCCTCCTGATGCATGGTTGTTTACATCTTTGGGCGGGTTCAGTTATATCTCTGAACAGTCAAAGGGACTGTGTCTGTGATACAATACCCACAGTCAGCGTCTATCTTCAGGAGTTCTGGGAACCGGGATGATGCAAAACTCTTTTTGATGTGTGTATTAAAAGAGATGTTGAATTTCATTGTCAGTTCTTATTATGTTGAAATTCATTGTCAGTTCTCATCAATACAACAGCCTTAAAAATAAGTTTTCCATGAAATGCGTTAATGAGCCACCATGCATCGATACATAATGCTCACTGCTATGATGTGAGCGCGAGTCAGGTCGCACGAGCACTTCTGCTGATCTGCTAGAATTCTTAGTGTGCCTGTACCTGCGAAAAGCCGGTACCCCCGGCTCCGTGCAAATGTCACTTCGTGCAAGTGTTCCAACCCCAAAGTACCACCCTCAAGAACGAAACCATGAACAATGGATAGTGTAGCTGTGGCTGCAAGGTACAGAGCGTATTAGACCGCAGTCTCTCTAACAATAAATGATTGAATAAATGGTCTCTCCTCATGAAACATGGACCTTGCCGTTGGTGGGGAGGCTTGCGTGCATCAGCGATATAGATGCAACCACGACGGAGGGGTATCTGTTGAGAGGCCAGACGAACGTGTGGTTCCTGAAAAGGGGCAGCAGCCTTTTCAGTAGTTGCAGGGGCAACAGTCTGGATGATTGACTTTTCTGGCCTTGTAACATTAACCAAAACGGCCTTGCTGTGCTGGTTCTGCGAACGGCTGGAAACGGAAACTGCAGCCGTAATTTTTCCCGAGGGCACGCAGCTTTACTGTATGTTTAAACGGTGATGGCGTCCTCTTAGGTAAAATGTTACGGAGGTAAAATAGTCTCCTATTCGGATCTCCGGGCAAAGACTACTCAGGAGGACGTCGTTATCAGGAGAAACTAAACTGGCGTTCGATGGATCTGAGAGCGGAACGTCAGATCCATTAATCTGGTAGGTAGGTTAGAAAATTTAAAAAGGGAAACGGATAGATTAAAGTTAGATATAGTGGGAATTAGTGAAGTTCGTTGTCAGGAGGAACAAAACTTCTGGTCAGGAAAATACGGGGTTATAAATACAAAATCAGATAGGGGTAATGCAGGAGTAGGTTTAATAATGAATAAAACAGTATGAACACGGGTAAGCTACTACAAACAGCATAGTGAGGGCATTATTGTATCCAAGATAGACACGAAGCCCACGCCTACCACAGTAGTACAAGTTTATATCCCAACTAGCTCCGCAGATGACGACGAGATTGAAGAAATGTATGATGAGATAAAAGATATTATTCAGATAGTGAAAGGAGACGAAGATTTCATAGTCATGGGGGACCGTAATTCGACAGTAGGAAAAGGTTGAGAAGGAAAAGCAGCAGGTGAATATGGAATGCGGTAAGGAATGAAAGAGGAAGCCGCCTGGTAGAATTTTGCGCAGAGCATAACTTAATCATACCTAACACTTGGTTTAAGAAACATGAAAGAAGGTTGTTTACATGGAAGAAGCCTGAAGATACTGGAAGGTTTCAGATAGATTATATAATGGTAAGACAGCGATTTAGGAACCAGGTTTTAAATTGTAAGACATTTCCAGGGGCAGATGTGGACTCTGACCACAATCTATTCGTTATGAACTGTAGATTAAAACTGAAGAAACTGCAAAAAGGTGGGAATTTAAGGAGATGGGACCTGGATAAACTGAAAGAACCAGAGGTTGTACAGAGTTTCAGGGAGAGCATAAGGGAAAAATTGACAGGGATGGTGGAAAGAAATACAGTAGAAGAAGAATGGGTAGCTCTGAGGGATGAAATAGTGAAGGCAGCAGAGGATCAAGTAGGTAAAAAGACGAGGGCTAGTAGAAATCGTAGGGTAACAGAAGAAATATTGAATTTAATTGATGAAAGGAGAAAATATAAAAGTGCAGTACATGAAGCAGGCAAAAAGGAATACAAACGTTTCACAAATGAGATCGACACGAAGTGAAAAATGGCTAAGCAGGGATGGCTAGAGGACAAATGTAAGAATGTAGAGGCATATATCACTAGCGATAAGATGGATACTGCCTACAGGAAAACTGAATAGACCTTTGGAGAAAAGAGAACCACTTGTATGAATATCAAGAGCTCAGATGGAAAATCACTTCTAAGCAATGAAGGGAAGGCAGTAAGGTGGAAGAAGTATATAGAGGGTCTATGCAAAGCAGATGTACTTGAGGGCAATATTGTGGAAATGGAAGCGGATGTAGATGAAGATACAATGGGTGATATGATACTGCGTGAAGAGTTTGACAGAGCACTGAAAGACCTAATTCGAAACAAGGCCCCGGGAGTGGACGTCATTCCATTAGAACTACTGATAGCATTGGGAGAGCCAGCCATGACAAAACTCTACCAACTGGTGAGCAAGATGTGTGAGACAGGCGAAATATCCTCAGACTTCAAGAAGAATATAATAAAGAAAGCAGGTGTTTATAGGTATGAAAATTACCGAACTATCAGCTTAATAAGTCACGGCGACAAATTACTAACACGAATTCTTTACATACGAATGGAAAAACTGGTAGAAGTCGACCTGGGGGAAGATCAGTTTGCATACCATAGCAATGATGGAACACGTGAGACAATACTGACCCTACGACTTATATTAGAAGATTGATTAAGGAAAGGCAAACCTACGTTTCTAGCATCTGTAGACTTAGAGAAAGCCTTTGACAATGTTGACTGGAATACTTCCTTTCAAATTCTGAGAGTGGCAGGGGTCAAATACAGGGAGCGAAATACTATTTACAGTTTGTGGAGGAACGAGATGGCAGTTATAAGACTCTAGGGCATGAAACGGAAGCAGTGGTTGGGAAGGGAGTGAGACAGGGTTGAAGCCTACCCCAGATGTTATTCAATTTGTATACTGAGCAAGCAGTACAGGAAACTAAAGAAAAATTTGGAGCACGAATTAAAATCCATGGAGAAGAAACAAAAATTTGGAGGTAATTGTAATTCTGTCAGAGACAGCAAAGGACCTGGAAGAACCGTTGAACGGAATGGACAGCATCTTGAAAGGAGAATATAAGGTGAATATCAACGAAATCAAAACAAGGATAATGGAATGTAGTCGAATTAAATCAGGTGATGCTGAAGGAATTAGATTAGGAAATGACACTTAAAGTAGTAGATGAGTTTCGCTATTTAGGGAGCAAAATAACTGATGATGGTCGAAATAGAGAGGATATAAAATGTAGACCGCCAATGGGAAGGAAAGCGTTTCTGCAGAAATTTGTTGACATCAAGTATACATTTAAGTGTCAGGAAGACTTTTCTAAAAGTATTTGTACGAAGTGTAGCCATGTATGGAAGTGAAAGTTGCACGATGTATATTTAGACGAGAAGAGAATAGACGCTATCGAAATGTGGTGATACAGAAGAATGATGAATATCAGATGGGTAGATCAAGTAACTAATGAGGAGGTGCTGAATAGAATTGGCGAGCAGAGAAATTTGTGGCCAAGTTGTCAAGAAGAATGAATCGGTTAATAGGAAATGTTCTGAGGAATCAAGGGATCACCAGTTTAGTACTGGAGGGCAACATGGAGGATAAAAATACTAGAGGGAGACCAAGAGTTGAATAAACTAAGCAGATTCAGAAGGACGTGTGTTGCATTACGTACTTGGAGATGAAGAAGCTTGCTCAGGATATAGTAGCATGGAGAGCTCTATCAGACCAGTCTCTGGACTGAAGGCAACAACAACTACAACAGCATGGAAACCATGCATTTCAGGACATAAGTTCATTTGAGCTTTTTTGTTCCGTATCCTCTCATCGATTAATCCCTAGTGTTTGTACATGGTGGAAAAAATCACCCCGTATAGCTCAACTTACACTATGTAATCAAAAGTATCTGGACACCCCCATAAAGATACGTTTTCCATATTAGGTGTATTGTGCTGCCACCTACTGCCAGGTACTCCATATCAGCGACCTCAGTGGTCATTAGACATCGAGAGAGAGCAGAATCAGGCGCTCCGCGGAACTCACAGACTTCGATCGTGGTCGGGTGATAGGATGTCACTTGTGTTATAGGTTTGTACGTGAGATTTCCACACTCTTAAACATTCCTAGGTTCACTGTTTCCGATGTGATAGTGAAGTGGGAACGTGAAGAGACACGTACAGCACAAAAGCATACAGGCCGACCTCGTCTGTTGACAGACAGCGACCGCCGACAGTTGAAGAGGTCGTAATGTGTAATAGACATACATCTACCCATACCATCAAACAAGAATTCCAAACTGCATCAGGATCCACTGCAAGTACTATGACAGGCGGGAGGTGAGAAAACTTGAATTTCATGGTCGAGCGGCTGCTCATAAGCCACACATCATGCCGGTAAATGCCAAACGACGCCTCACTCAATGTAAGGAGCGTAAATATTGGACGATTGAACAGTGGAAAAACGTTGTGTGGAGTGACAAATCATTGTACACAATGTAGCGATCCAATTGGGGGGGGGGCGGGGGGGGGGGGGGGGTGGTACGGCGAATGCCCGGTGAACATCTGTCAGCGTGTGTAGTGCCAATAGTAAAATTCGGGGACGGTGGTGCTACGATGTGATCGTGTTTTTCATGGAGCGGGCTTGCACCCCTTGTTGTTTGCCATGGACTATCATTGCACAGGCCTACTTTGATGTTTTAAGAAGAGCAATTCGGAGATGGTGATTGCATCTTTCAACACGTTCGAGCACCTGTTCATAATACACGGCCTGTGGCGGAGTAGTTATACGACAATAACATCTCTGTAATGGACTGGCCTGCACAAAGTCCTCACCTGAATCCTATAGAACACCTTTGGGATGTTTTGGAACGCCGACATTGTGCCAGGACTCACCGACAGACATCGATACCTCTCTTGAGTGCAGCATTCTGTGAAGAATGGGCAGCCATTCCCCAAGAAACCTCTCAGCACCTGATTAAACGTATGCCTGAGAGAGTGGAAGCTGTCATCAAGGCTAAGGGTGGGCAAACACCATATTGAATTCCAGCACTATCGGTGGAGGGCGGAACGAACTTGTAAGGCATTTACAGCCAGGTGTCCGGATACTTTTGATCACATAGTGTACTTTTCTTCTCAGGTCCAGTGTCATAATTTGTTATGTAGTTCCTCGTAATTTAAGGTTTCATATATTTTATCCTAAATTCGTCTTGGGTAAATAGTTTTAAATCGCATTTTTACTGGCAAAATTCTTCTCGTTTTAGGCCAAAACCATTCATTTACAATCGTCATCTTTTGAAACCAACTGAGATACTCTTTGTTCCTGACGATGGCGGAACAGCCTAAGACGGATTTGAAAAATAATAAATGTTGTAGAACATTACATCAGTCCGGTGCGTTTTTACATTCATAATGTACAATAATAATAACAATAATTTGTTTAGAGCAGAGAAATACATATTGTTAAAAGCACTCGTCCGAAAATACTCACATCTAAACGTGTCACGCAATTGATTTAAGAAGTTTAGTAGCAACAAGCTCTCACGACTTTGACAATGTCATAACCTGCAGGATGTTAAAACGAAGTGTGCTTTATCTGTTATCACTACTACACTAGACTGTACGAGAGTGAACAGAGGTCTGCGCTCTATGGTTAGGTGCGCTTGTAAGTCAGGAAATTGTTGTTACTTTCAGTCGTTTCCTCCTACATTTGAGAGGTTTCCCGTGATTTTGCGGTTCTACCTATTGACTCTCGATGGTATCGGGTTTGTTTCCGGTACCAGGCAGAGTGAACACATGTATGTGCGGCTTTAACTGCCTGGACTGTTTTCTGCAACCCGTCCGACCGCAAGTCCATCCACGTTATGGCTAGAATACTAAAGGGTGAAAAATGTTACATTGCTATTAAACTATCGTAAATTTTACTACTCCGTATTTTATTCAAAGGAAGTCATAATTTATAGTTTGCGCACTAGTAATTACAATTATAGCGCCTCTAGTTGTATGTCACATACAAAATAAGTACAGAAGGACCTGTATTACATACTATACTGACAATACCAGTTTGGCGGTAATCGCGAGTTGGTACCAAATGCTATCGTAAATTTTAAGAGGGTATAACAATCTAAGTTTAAAAGTATCTCAGACATGCCACAAGATAGTGTTCTGTGGTAAACATAGATTCTAGCTCTAGTACCCTTGCCATTTTGGAGACCTGGTTTGCCTACTACTTTGTTCTCCGAGACTTAGCTGAGAAATCTGGAAGTTGGCAAATGTAAAAATATAAACGTCTTTAGTAAAATCTCTTTTTTGGTGGTGGTGGGGGGGTGGTATGGTACACATACATAAAAGACAGTCTCCCCCCACCCTTGCAGCGCCTGGTCTAACGTTACTGAAACTTAAACGTGAAGTTCGCAACACAGCACGTGCACCTTATCGCACTTTTCGAACTTTGAGAGAGGGCGAATCGTTGGATGAGGGACATGGTGACATAATACCGAAATGTAGTACAGGTAGTTGGATGTTGTCCAGTGATTTCAGAATGGGTGGAAATGAGGTTGTATTAGGAGAAGTGTGGCAAGAAGAGCAGGCACAGGGTTCTAGACAAAATGCACCACGAGAAGATCGTAGGATTGTTCGACTGGCTCTGACAAACAGATGGGTGACGGAATCCGGGCAAAGGTTACAGACAGTGCGTCACTCCCAACAGTCAGAAAGATTTTACTGATAGCTTAGCAAACATCTCGAGTTGCCATGCGTCATTCACCATCGACACTGCACCACAGACAACACAGACTTGAATGGTTGCAAGTAGCCCATTTTAATTAGTGACATGTCCTGACAAACAAGAATGATAAGCAAGCCACTTTGCTATGCAGTTAACTACGAGAAACTTGACAAAAGGAATCATTACGTAAATTGTAGGTTAAAGCTAGAGCTAACAGCGCATATATATCAGTCATTTGATCATCTTGTTTCTCATCAGCACCGATCGACTAAGTATTATCAGGAGGGGGCGATTAGGGACTGATTGCCGAGTTAAACACTGAGTGCCGAAATTTCAATTACTGTATGAATAACTCACATACCGGACAAGGAAAATGGAAACAATAAGACGACTTCCATTGGAAAAAGTAAGTCATACCATTAACACCCACAAGAGCAGATACCCACAGTCCAGATATGGAAAGGAAGACAGATGAGAGAATCGGTTGCACTTCTTAATAATGTCACGAAGTTTGGAGAAACGACCAATGGCTCACTAATGGGGTGTGGAAGCACACAAGACAAAATATACTGCATAAACTTAAGTTTTTTTAATTTATAGGACTTCTGGAAGTGCCTTTACAGCTGTCTCAGTGGTGGAATGTTAATTATGAAGGTACAAATGTAAAGACAGCTTAACAGCCAGTCCTCGAGAGAGACAATCTCCCACCCAGCCGGGAATCAAATTCGGGCCCGTTCGGTTAACAACCTTAAGCGCTAGCGAGGTGGACTAAACAAGAGTTACAAAAACCTTTACTCGTCTCATAGAACATCCAACCGAATCAGTGACCACGACGTTCAGTACACAAAGAAAATGGAAAGAAATCAGACAATTAAATCGGTGATTTACATAAAAATAATGAACAAAGACTTCCGCTCTTTTTTAAGCAACGAAGGAGACGCTACGAAGACATTTCTTGGTATTATAGCACAGCCAAACCTACTCCACGTCATGCTGTACATCAGGACAGTGGTATGAAATCAGGTAATTAAATTGATATTTTATAGGAACGCAAGAAGCAAACATTTCCGCGACATTTTTAAACAGTGAAAGAAGGCACTATGAGAACATTTACGGGTATTGTTGCTTGCCTTACGTGATCTGCAGCTACGTGGTTAAGCACACAAAGCGAGTTTAATTAAGTCAGACAGTGAAATCGGTAATACGTAGGAAACACTTCTGCAATGTTTTAAACAATGGTAGAAGAATTGTGAGAACATTTATTCTTCTTATAACTAAACTGACCTACGGCCGAGTGGTGCAGTACAGAAAGGAAGTGGCGTGAAATAAGACACTTCAGTTAGAAATTTACAGAAAAATGATAGGTAAAGCATTCCTGTTGTGCATGAAGAAAATTAAAATTCCGTTAAAACAATTAGATAGTACTATGAAATGTATACACTTGACCAAAGTAGTATCTATAGTTTCTCTCCTTCCCTTGTCAGAGACTTGCGTGTTCAAACACACAGATCGTCTGAAAAGTTGGCGGGACTATTAAAGGTCGCTAGGAGATGAATTCAACTAAATAGAAGAAGAAGAATGGGGACCACGTCTTCAAGTCCACCAAATTCTGGTCATTTCTGCAACTGTGAAGATCTCCAACACAGTTCTGAAATCTGTTGGCATGATAGTGGCCGATGTTTTTCTCAATATGGAGCCAGCGTCAACTCGGACATCGAGTGGCGTTCTGTGTTGTTCAGCGACGACTACGCTTCTGCTCGTTGTGATGAGATCGATGTCAGCGTGTCAGTGGGCGACTTGTTGAAAGGTCACAGAAAGTAGGCAGTTTATAAACAAGTGCCTCAGTCGCACTGTACTTTCAAAATCTCGTGATGCCTGAAATATTCATTTATGATCATTTGTCACATGTCTTAAAATATTCAGTTTAATACTAATATCTACTTTCTGTATGATTTTGACCCGAAGCTTTGAGACAACTCGTTGAATCTTCAAAGAGAACTGGATGGGAGTGGCATCCTTCATTACTTCCCCTAACACCTTCAGAGTAACCATGGCAGCGGGTTCCGCCTTCAGCGCTCACAACTTACTGGAAAGCCTCACGTCAAGATTAAACGCAGTAATAACTGCAAAACGAAGTACTATACGCTATAATTTACGTGACTGGTGCATTCCGGTGGGTAGCATATTGGACTCGCATTTCGGGAGGACGATGGTTCAAATCCGCGTTCGGCCATCCTGATTTAGGTTTCCGTGATTTCCCTAAATCTCTTAAGGTAAATGACGGGATGGTTCCTTTGAAAGGGCACGGCCGACTTCCTTCCCCATCCTTCTCTAATCCGATGGTACCGATGACCTCGCTGTTTGCTCCCCTCTCCCAAATCAACCAACCAACTAACCAGCTGGTGCATTAGGAACTGGAAATTCAGAGCTTTTTGGATACCAGAGGAATCTCTAGTCTAATGTTACAGAAATGTCTCGTAAAGAAATAAGCTTTTCAACTAGAGATAATGGGCGAAGAAGGCTTTAATGAACTGTATAGCTGAATCTTTCGTCCGTACAATTTTGTAACCAACGTTTTTGTCGGAAGTGTCTTAGAGCTGGAATAGCGTTATATCTGACATCCTGCATCTAATAGTTAAATTCTTCCTGCCCTGTGTTATTTTTTGTACTACCGTCTAACCACATAATGCCTCACTATGGCGAACTGTTTGAAGACATCAAAGATGAGGCACAGAATGTTTGTGCTAACGAGAGTAGAACAACAGAACTTACAGGAAGGAAACGTATAAATAACATTTGTGAGTGGAACGACAATAAACCCAAGGTACTGAGGGATAACGGGTGCTCCTACGTATCGAGGAGTTCCTGTGAAATTGTCACCTGATTGGTTGAGCGGAAAAACGTAACTGCTATATGCAATGAAAGGAAGTTTCTCATAATTCGCGTAGCCCAAAAGGGGATGTGATAAATTGCAGTTCTAATATAGTAAACAACTGCTCGAACTGGAATGTTTTAAACATAATTTACGTATGATTTACATTCTACGTACCGAAAGCCTAAATATTGCATATTTTGTGCGAGATGTTTATAATATTAGGAATGAAATGTCATTCTTTTCTAGGGAATAATTTGCCACAGTCACTTGTTACTCGGAGATTTATCGGTGAATGACGAGGTGCAGCTCACTTATAGATTTTACGCACTTAATTATAATAAGCAGGCAAATTTTTGGCTGTATGGAACATTGATATGGCTGATGTGAAGAGACGAACAACACATGAAGGTGTGTCTCGTCGCTATTGTTCACTATTATATCATTTCCATTAAAGGTATGCGTCAACAGACACTGCAAGATGGTACCAGAGGATTTCAGGGATCTTGGCACACTACACCGAATGTTGCATAGAAGCTCATTCAACAGACATAGACATAACTATGTCTATCTACAAATTTCATCAGGCGACCGTAATAGAGTAAGATGAAGAGAATGTCATAACATAGTGCAACCGTGGGTTTGTCAAAGAACTGCAAAAAAGCTGAGAGTTACCTTGGAAAGAAACCTGTCGCCTTTTAAGATTTCAGTTTTTCCTAAATTGTATGATAAACTTTTACCAGTGAAAAGTGCCAAGAAGGAAGACATAGTGGGTCGGTATATGGCAACTGAAAAACGGGATGTTTATCAACAACTACCATGTGGACAGCGGATTTGCACGTCTGCCAGACGAAACCCACTGACTGATGACTACAGATGTAAAGCTGAATGCACGCATTTAGTGTTAATTGCAACAGTGTTGGTGTCAAATTTTTCAGTATCTTCTGTTGTTATTTGTACGGATGTGATTTACAGTAAAAATTATATTCCGACATTTGTCTGTATTTTCTGAAGCTTTCAGTTTTTTCAATGAGTAACACACAAAATCTAGTGTGTTTTATCAGCACAATATTGTAACTGGGCAGACACAATAACGTTATTTTTCAAAGATAACATAAGCAATTGCCGAATAGCTACTAAAAATATGCAGGACGGAGTTTTATCTTAAATACAGGGTGTCTAAGGAGGAATGATCAATATTAAAGGACATGACAGAAACGATCATTCGAAGCAAAAAAGTCTAGTAAATATGTGCTTTAAAATTCGTACCTAAAGAACTATGAGCACTTCTTCATATTCAGTACTGTAAAACAAATCTCTTTTACTGCAAGCTTTTTGCTTTCCATATTTTTAGAGGTTGTATTATGGACCAATAGAAGAAAAAATGTTCAGCAAACATGGTCTTTCGCTACAGTGAAAAACATCTCTTCTTTTAAACAGGTGCTCATAGCTCCTAAGGCATGCATATTAGAGCCCATGTTTGTCGACAATTTTTCTCGTTTTGCTTCATACTACATCCTTCCAAAATACGAAAAGCAAAGAGACTACAACAGAATAAATTTGTTTCCCAGTGTCGGTGATCAAGAAGTACTCATAGCCCTTAAGGTTTGCATTTTTGAGCCCACGTTTACTAGACTTTTTTACTTCGAACGATCGTTCCTCTCGTATGCCTGAATGTTGACCATTCCTCCTGAGACACATAGTATGCTGCCTGCATCAAGAATGCCTAGAAAGCTAAGCAAAAAAAAAAAAAAAAAAGTTTTCTTTTTTGTTATGTAAAATTTGCTTTTTGTTAGTTACAACGTTTATGGGGTGAGCGATTCATTTGGTAACTGTAATCTTTACATCTGCCGACATAATGGTTGAACAGTTTAATTTATTTCTGTTAAGTATATACTTTTCTTAAAGTTAGTTAGAGGCTTGTAAGGACTGATGTAAAATTGACTCAAAAAGGGCTAGAAATGGACTAAAACCCGACACAGCGTACTTTTCGTTTCTCAATGAAAGTGAGGAAGAATCACAACTAATGTTGAATGGAATGAGCAGTCTAATGAGTACAAAATATGGTGAGAATACCCCGAAGAAAACGAAATAATAATGTTAACCGAATTCTGTAGGGATGTTTTTTCCTGTTTTGTGTTAAAAAATTTTCTTGTTTACTCATTTTATATTTATTTATTGCTCTTCTTCTTGCTTTTTACATTGCATTACCACAAAATTGTCAAAAATGTCACTTACTGTGCGTTTGTACTTCATTCTAGATGTGTAACTTCTTTTCCAATGTCGTTTACAAACATCGTAACTTCTTTGGCGACAATAATCAGTAAATACAGTAAATATTTGATGATGACCTTGTAAGCCGAAAACCGGTTAACAGAATAAATTAATATAGCAGGACAAAGGCAAACTAACAGTCTGCATTTATTAAATCGAAATAAGATCAACGATAAGCTTATAAAAATTGGGACGGAGTTACCTTGGAGGCAAAGTAGCACATGACACACGTAGCTATAAGGCCATGAAAAGCAGACACAAGCAAGGAGGGTATTCTCACCAATAAAAGTCTGCTACTATGAAACATAGGCCTTAACCGGAGGGCGAAATTTCTGAGGATGTACGTTTGTACTATGGTAGTGAATCATATTCTGTGAGAAAACCGGAAAAGAAGAGAACCGATGCATTTTAGAAGTGGTGCTACATAGGATGTTGAAAGGCGAACTGATAAATGAATGGGTTCTCCGCAGAATCGACGAAGAAAGAACTGTATGGAAAACACTGACGAGAAGAAGTGACAGGATAATAGAACAGATGTTTAGACACCAGGGATTTATTTTCATGGTACTTCAGGGTGCTGTAGAGAGAAAAAGCTGTAGGGGAAACCAGGTTGGAATGCATTCAACACATATTTAAGGACGTAGGATGTAAGTGCTACTCTCAGACGAAGAGATTCGTAGCAGGGAGGATTCGTGGCGGGCCGCATCGAACCAGTCAGAAGACTGATTACATGAAAAAAAAATTTTTTCAAAGTATTTTTGTGGTGATTGGCCGCCCGGCTAGCCGTGCGATCTAATGCACTGTTTCCCGAGTGGGAAGGCGTGCCGGTCCAAGGCACGAATCCGCCCGGCGGATTAGTGTCGCGGTCCGGTATGCCGGCCAACCTGTGGATGGTTTTTAAGCCGGTTTTCCATCTGCCTCGGCGAATGCGGGCTGGTTCCCCTTTTTCCGCCTCAGTTGCACTATGTCGGCGATTGCTGCGCAGACACTGTCTCCACGTATGCGTACACCATAATTCCTCTACCACGCAAACATTGCGGTTACACTCGTCTGGAATGAGATGTTCCGCACAATAACCCTGGGTTTGGTGTGAGGCGGCGGTGGGGTGAGTGGACTGCTGTAGGCTGTTTTGGGGTTGTGGACCTCTGAGGGCTACGGCGGGGAAGAAGCCTCTCCGTCGTTTCTAGATCCCCACTTCAATACATACACACATACATACGAAAATTGTGGTGATTACTTGCTTCTTAGAAATATTTTGTTTTGAGTAGCTTAACAGCCAACAGCACTTGCATTAGCAGCGCTTCTACCTTAACCGGTAATTTACGTCTGCAGCTTAGAAGAATGCGCACGCTAGGAATGCGGCGAAGTGGCGGATCGTACCGTGACGTAGTGTTGACCGAATAGCAAGTGCTGTACCAAAACCACTTTCATGAGTGCAGTTACGTCAAAATTGTAATTGTGGCTGACTTGATGAGGTTCGAGCAAGGTAAATATACAGGGTGATTCCCTGATGGTGTTGCAAACTTTCAGGGTTGGAGGGTAGATGCATGTATCGCAGGTAAGGAACCCTGACCCGGCAAGGAGCGAGTCGAAAGTTCTGTACAGGTAGTGTTATTGCTAAGATTTTAGGGGAGGCCACTTTCAGAGATGGTACTATGGATCAAAACAAGAGAAAAGTCAAGCAAACAGGCGTCTAAAATGATTATCTCAAGAGCTATGAGCACTTGTTCATCTTCGATACTGTGACACGTCTGTTCTACTGTCTCTGATTTCCATAGTTTTGGAAGAGATAGAATGGACCGAAACAAGAAAAAAGTGTACAGTCCTCAAGGGCTCTAAAGTGCATACGTTAAGAGCCACGAGCACTTGTTCATCTTCGTTGCGATGAAGCACATTTCTTCTACTGCACAGTAGTGCCCATCGGGTTTAAGCTATGTATTTTATAGCCCACGTTTACTATATATTTCTTTCTGGTTTTAGTCCATGCTAGCATCTCTGAAAACTGCCTGCCCTACAGTCTTAGCAACAGCAGTATCGACATATACGTATTTCACTGTCACAGGCATCAGAGCGAATTTCCCTTATAACTTTAGACCCGGTCATTTCCGCACCAGGCTCCTTTATCTCAAATTGATACATTTAGCCTTGTTCATCATGCCTGAAAATTTGCAACATCATCACCGAATCAGCCTGTATTTTAAGGCTCACCGCTTCATGGCACTGATGATTCCAAACCATATTGATCAAATTCTGCATTTGTGTGTACATTCAGTAGCTACTCACTATGGCTGCTGTATTAATAGTTTATCAATAACGGTACTGCACATACAACTAATTAAATGTGTTTTTTATAGCGATACACCTTCTATTTTATTGAGTTACAACATCGCCAATGGTAGGTTTCTTGTTCGTTCCTTCGTTACAATGTGGAGGTGATGGCTTTCATTTGATTTTGCACTTGCCACCAGTACTGCAAATAAAACTTAAAAGACCATCGACGACTAATAGTGAAGGACTGTTTCCCACTCCCCATCTCACCCCTCACAGCCATTCTTGTCAGCTGCCTACTGTACATTAGTTAAAGTATGTAGATTGACGACTTATTTTATAAACGTCGTAATTGTAAACTGACTTCTGTTTTAAAGGCTATAATATTAAATTCGTTTAGCAAAAAGGCTATGAAAATCCATTCAGAGACAACCAAATGATGACAGTGATGCAAGATGTACAAGTTGCAAGATTTGATTCAGTCGAAAAGTTGCTTTACGCTAGCAGTGTCTTGCATCATAAATTTTAGTTCCTTTTTATAAGCAGTGGGTGGTAATAAGTCAGTTAATAGAAAGCTTATCGTAGTTAATAAATTTTTCAGTGGCATCCCGGCTCTGTAAGTAGGACTTGACTTGCCACAAGCCACGTGGTATTGAAGCCAAACTCATGATAACTTTCATTCTCTTATATTATACAGGGTGATTCAAAAGGAATACCACAACTTTAGGAATTTAAAACTCTGCAACGACAAAAGGCAGAGCTAAGCACTATCTGTCGCCGAATTAAGGGAGCTATAAAGTTTCATTTAGTTGTACATTTGTTCGCCATTTCAGCCAATAAAGTTTTTGGTCCCTTTTTCTTCGAAGGTGCTACTGTAACTGGACTACAGTATCTGGAGATGTTAGAGAATTGGCTGTTCCCTCAGCTCGAACAAGAAGCACAACAATTCATATTTCAGCAGGATGGAGCGCCACCACGTTGGCACTTATCTGTCCGTAACTACCTGAACGTCAACTACCCGAGGCGATGGATCGGCCGCCAGGCAGCCCGTGACAAAGCGCTTCATCACTGGCCTCCAAGAAGCCCTGATCTTACCCCCTGCGTTTTTTTCTTATGGGGGTATGTTAAGGATATGGTGTTTCGGCCACCTCTCCCAGCCACCATTGATGATTTGAAACGAGAAATAACAGCAGCTATCCAAACTGTTACGCCTGATATGCTACAGAGAGTGTGGAACGAGTTGGAGTATCGGGTTGATATTGCTCGTGTGTCTGGAGCGGGCCATATTGAACATCTCTGAACTTGTTTTGAGTGAAAAAAAACTTTTTTAAATACTCTTTGTAATGATGTATAACAGAAGGTTATATTATGTTTCTTTCATTAAATACACATTTTTAAAGTTGTGGTATTCTTTTTGAATCACCCTGTACTTTACTGGGACGAACGACTGTCAGTGAAGCTGCTGAGCTAAGTTTCACGCTGATAGAATTTTTTTTTGGTATTATGTAGCTTCCTAAACCACGGTTCTCTGTAACAATCATCCAGTCACTTACACTGCCTGACAAAGATGTGAAGCACCCAGAAGTAGAGCAAGGAACGAAATGAAAAATCACAGGTCGGGAAGGTATGTGTTGTTATTTCAGTGATTACAAAAGTGAATGAAAGTTCTAAAGAAGTGAGTAGTATAAGACCACCTATCAGTAAGGCGTTGCGTCCCCTCCAGCCTGGATGCATGCACGGATTCAGTTCCCAGGGCTGCCATAAAGCCATTGAATCCTCTCATGAGGGAAGCTAGCCCACAACTGTTGTAGCTGTAAACAAAGAAATTCGCCAAACGGCCGTGCAAATTGATAAGTTATTTTATTACTTTTCACCACGAGTTTCGACAATTTAATGTGGCATCCTCAGGCCCCATATCCATCTCTTATCAATATTGGCATACTGGGGCCATCTGTTTCTGGGTGTCGTGAATTCTCAAGTCTTCGTCTGTTTCTGGATGTCGTGATTTCTCAAGTGCTTCCTTCGAAGACCTGAGAATTCACGACACCCAGAAACAAATGGCCCCAAAATGCCAATATCGCTAATTTTGAGAGGTGCATATGGGGGCTGAGGATGGCATACTGCGTTGCCGAAACTGGTAGCAAAAATAAAATAACTTCTCAATTTTCACGGCTGCTTGGTGAGTTTGATTGTTAAATATTTGACCTGGCGCTGGTCCATGACCACAATGGATCAACAGAGGCTGTTGTAAGTGGTCATTGATGTCCTGGGTATTGTCACTGGGACAGAGATGACGTCCCATCTGGTCCTACATATGTACTATCGGGGACAGATCTGGAGATGTTGGTGGCAACGGAAGTACCTCAACAGCACCAAGACTGTTCACGGAGTATCGAGCCATATGTGGACGACCATTGTCCCGCTGAAGAATGGCACCACTATACTGTCCCATGAGAGGTAACAAATGATGACACGGGACATTCGTCACGAAACATTGTGTTGTCAGAGATCCCTCAATTAACATCAGCCGTAACCAGAAGTCAAACCAGATGTCTCCCCACACCATAACGCCAGGAGTAAAACCGCTGTGCCTATCCAAAACGCTGGATGTAAGGGACGTCTCCCCAGGTCGCTGCGACACTCGCAGACGATGGTCATTCGGGGTAGTGAGAACCGCAGTTCATCGCTGAACACAATACGACACCATTCATCAGCAGTACTTGTTTCCCCATCAGCACTACAAATGTAGCTTTGTGCGGTATGGTATTGAAGGCAGCCTACGGATGAGACGGTAATTCCCTAGTCCCGCTGTCGCTAGTCTCTGACCAGTGGTGCTGGATGATACAGAATGATGCAGGGACTGCGTTCCTTTTTGTTTGATGGTAGGTGCACACGTAAAGGGCTTACGCTTAGTGGCCTCTCTTACGGTGGTCAGACGCTGTCGATTGGAATCTTGACGATAAGTACGCATACCCTCCTGTTCCCAATAAGTCCAACATCAGTATACCCCGCAAATACGGACACTGCACGATTAGACCACCCGTTAGACGGAGACCCAGAATGAGGCCCGGTTCAACTCAGTCAAGTGCTGAGTAGGAGTACCCGGCATCTCTGGGTCGTTCATAGGGATAACTCATCGCCTGACCCTGTTCAAGCCCCTTATATACTCCACCACGCCTGGTAACAACATTAAAAATGAACACTAATCCATTCTGATGGCCATTCTACTTGTCACAGAAAATTGTAACTCTCGTCATTTACATACTTACCGATGGTGTGTGTGTGACGTGTACAAAGCTACATTGACATCCGACCGCGTCTTCTGGGTGCTTTATTCTTTTGTCAGGCAGTGTTCCTCTGTCGTAGTACATTAATGCTTGCTCTCTGAGTTATCTCCTACCTTTTAAGATGTCTTTTTTTTCAAATACTGGCGTATGGTAAAGATTTATTTGTGTGCGCGCTTTTTTTTACATAAGAAGTTTTTGTAAATACTTGATCTGTTTAATTCTGGTACTATTTTTTAACCCTTTTACTCATTTTAACCACATTCGTCTCATCAGACGTCCGTACGGACACTAAGTACCTCGCTGTTGCGCTCCCAAACAGTTCCGTCAGCATTACTTATAATACGCGATGGCACGACTTGATTTTAACCGGCGCAGTTACCTTCTGCTGATAGGTAACAGCTATTTACTGATGAACCTTGACCTCATGCACTGCTGCAGCAGCCCAACCGCACTCACACGAGTGTCCTAATTACATACAATGAATAATTACAGATTTTATATTTTAAAAGAGAAAGGAAATAAGTGAATTATTCGAAAATAAATACTGTGATCCAGTCTGACAAATCACAATCAAAAACACGTTGAGCTAGATACTCTGCCACATGTCGATTTTGCAGAACCCCGACCTCATTGCAGTTTGGACAACAGACAAAACTGTTGCCACATTCGCTCCTTTGGTGCAAAGAAAACTGTGGATTCCTTAACGGCTGACGGCTTAAAGGCCGATGCGGCCCGCACAGGGGCACGCCCGCTTGCTTCAGTTGCCTCGTAGCTGTCACGGCCGTGATACTGAACCCATAGGTCCTCGCACGCTGAAGGCCGCGGCCGTACAAATGCGGTGGCATCGATTAGCTACTTGTCAGACCATTACCAGCAGTGATCACACAAGGCCAAGAACGCAAACTGCATTCGTTGTAATCCCATAAGCGCTGTTTACTCCGCTAAGTGCTCAGCTTCAGTGGCAAACAAGTCGCGTTTATCGCGCGTCACAATATTTGCTGGCGAGGTGCTGGACGGCTGCGCTTTAGAGCGTAATCAACCAGTTAGCGCGCACCCGCCTTTCTCTCGAGTCCTTTCACCGCTGCCTACCCCACGCTCAATCCTCTTAACTTCTCTGCTCGCGGTCTCCCACACCCCCTAACACTGAAGAACAGGGGAGCAAATAAGTTCCACTGCTGTCGGACACGACGCAGACATCAACCAGTACATGAATTAACATCGTACTAGCACATGTCGATAGAAGAGGAGGGAGAAGGATCGTGACACTACAAACTCCCTCTTTCTTCTTCTTCTTTTCCTCTAAGTGTTGGTCATTTGCTCGTCGTGTCCTCCTGTTCAGTGCCGTTGTTGTCTGTGATTGGTTTCCATTTGATCTCTCCACTTAGTGGTATTTCCCCTCACATTATTATTATTATTGTTATTATTATTGCCCTTATATTACTATTCACTGCTGCCCGATAGCTATGGGCTCAGCGCGGCAAATTACTAACTGCAGGATTTTGAGTTCGGTACCCGGTCAGGTAGAACATTTCTCTCCGCTCGGGGACTGGATGTTGTAATATATAGACAAAGAAAAGAAGAAGAATTTATGAACGTTTTAGTTTCTCAGGTTGTTTTCATGCTGTCTTATTTTCCGAACTGTAGCTGAGAAACTTGGAAATTGATATTTGAAATATAAAGAACAGAGCAAGTAGTATAGATACTGTACCTCTATTTATTTCTATACTAATTTCTCTGTTCTTTAAACTTTTCAGTCCTAGTTCTTGTCTGTTGTTTTCATTTTCTACAAAAATCAGTTTCCAACTCTCTCTGCTAAATTTTGGAAACTAAGAAAAGCATGAAAACAGTCTGAGAAACGAAAACGTTCTCTTCTCATTTACTTCGTATGGTTCCGATTTACTGCTACTCTTCGGTGTTACAGGGACTGTCATTCGGCTACGTGTCCTATAGCGATTTACACAGTGTCCTACAAGTAAATACGCAGCTGATACCTTCCCCCAACTTGTCACTTTAGCATGTAAAATCTGAAAGTGCTATACCGCATTTAGCACATAAACATTCTGTAGAAAAATGTTGACCAAAACACGTCGTAGTCTGCTGGGACTAAAGCGCCACACACCTGTCCATTTAATCCAACCCCTGGGCAGTCTGTTGCTATCCAGATTTCTCTAATATTATCTGGTATTATCTCTACGAATGACAGACTGAAATCGTAGATAAGCACGCTTCAATCACACATGAAATAAATACATTAAACGAGACATATAAACAGATGAAATATCCACATACATTGTTTAGCAACAGCTGCTGTGACAATAAATGATGCTGAGTTACTGTTTGCTATTGAAGATGGTTATGTGAGTAGGCAGTGCAACCTTGTTACGAAAATCTCTGTTGAGCCATCATGGACAGGGGACATCAGCTAGTTAAGTAATTCTCAATATCAATGAAATTCGCGAACAACCGTGTAACTAAGATGTTATTTTATTTTGACTACCAGTTTCGATATTCCACTATGCCATCTTCAGGTCCCATATGCATCTCTCAAAATAAACGATACTATCATACAATGCCATATATTCAAAAATGGTTCAAAAGGCTGTGAGCACTATGGGACTTAACATCTGTGGTCATCAGTCCCCTAGAACTTAGAACTACTTAAACCTAAGTAACCTAAGGACGTCACACACATCCATGCCCGAGGCAGGATTCGAACCTGCGACCGTAGCAGTCGCGCGGTTCCGGACTGAGCGCCTGAACCGCTAGACCACCGCGGCCGGCAATGCCATATATTCCTGGATGTCGTGAATTCAAACCGTTTCATAAGTGCTTCATTCGAAGACTTGATAGGAACTATTGTTTGCTTCATTCGAAGACTTCATAGGAACTATTGTTTGCTTCATTCGAAGACTTTGTAGCAACTATTGTTTGCTATCAAGTCTTCTAATGGAACATTTTTGAAACGGTTTGAATTCACGACATCCGAGGATATATGGCACTGTATGACAATATAGTTTATTTTGAGAGATGCATATTGAGCCCGTAGCTATCATAATGGAATGCCGAAAGTGGTAGTCAGAATAAAATAAAATAAAATAAAATCTCAGTTACATGGCTATTGGCGAATTGAATTGATATTGACAATTTCTTACGAAAACGTCTTACAGAAAACTAGTAAATTTGATGCTTATCGGCTTATTATTGATAGCAATTTGGATCTGTTGCAATTCACTATGTTCATGGTGAGAAGCTTTAATTATTAAGCACAGCAATCAACAAAGAAATAAGATCCCTGACTGGAATAAAGTTAATGTTGGCACTGAAGATGGGCGCCGATGACCACGCTATTTAGCGCCCGAAAACCTCAAACCACACACACACAGCACTGAAGAATGAGTGATGACTTGGCTTGCAATGACGCTGCTGTAAACAATTTCGACTTCAAGTCGTCGTTAACTAATTGTAATGTCTATATTGTTTCTTTAATCATGTGTGTTCACAGCATCAATTGAACAAAATTGTTCGGTCTTTATCCCGAGGGTCTTCAAAAGATCTTTAGTTAAATTAAAACCGTTAGATCAACACACTTTGTTATGTGACAAGTACTTAAAGTTCTAACACTGAAACTGCTATTAACAGCACAAACTTAACTTCAATTTGAGGCGTTCGTGAAACAGATTTGTTGAAAGGTAAATTGAAAACTGACTTGATCCTACGTAACACGCTTTACTAATATTAGTCTATAAGCGTTTATCTGTACTGATGCTCCGCAGTGAATGAAATGTCGGTTGACAGTCTATAGTGCGATTGCAGAGATGTGCGTTCGGCAGCTTCCTACCTGAGACGACTGCTGTAAGATCTCTGGTGCCGACGCTCTGTTGTCTCGCTGATCACCGATCCGTCAGAATATACCATAAATAAAACCTCACTGATCCAAAATCAGAACACGGCAAGGTCAATCGAGATAATTTAATACCAAGAACACAAAATTGCAGAAACAACAGTGGTCGGCCGGCCGAAAATCAACCCCGACGCGCAGTTCACCCGTTTGTTTTCACTTCAGCGAAATTAAATCGTTCAGGAGCTCGAAATTCCTACAGGTTCCAATACAGTTTTGAGCATACCAAACCGGACTATAGGCAGCTCACTGCTCCAAAGGAATACAGTCCGTTTCACTCGTAGTATTCAGCTTAACTCGTAGTTGCAACGCAACATAGCTCACCGTCGCTCCTCACCTGTCTCCTCTTAACATTATTCATAGATATTAATTTTCCTAACCGGCCGAAGCTCCTAAAATATCAGCGAAATTTTATATGTATAAGGAATTAACATTACACAATAAATATCAATATTGATTCTACGCAGCACGTTACATTCCACCTGTACACACAAAATAATTACAATCCAAAATAAGAAACGTTAACAGAAAAAATAGAAAGAAAAACACACGAAAAATACATACAGGCTTCGTTAAATTTTTACAGAACTCTGGCGATGTACAACACAATAGCACCTCAAATGGTCCCGTTACCAAACGGCAAGGAATTCTAGAAGGTCACGTTATTTACAAGAGGATACTTTCCAGGTCCTCGCCTGAGGGCCCGCCATAGCGCACGCGCTCGTGCCCTCACCGCCTGCAGACAACCTTACAGCCAGCTAGAGGAGTCCATTCATAGCCTGGTAATTCCTGCTGTGAACAACAAATCAAATACAATTTGTAAGTCCACAGGCAGAATCGTCAAACCACGCGAAGTGGAATAAAGGAAGATAGAAACGGAAAGAACTTCCACTAGAGAAAAATGTTAATATAAAACAGAAATGCTAACTCCCCCTACCGGAAGCGGAAACGACCAAAAGAATCAATAATCTCCCCATTTACACGCTCACATGAACGTAGTCTGCAGGCCTGGGTTCACAGTCGTAGGGCCAAGTGAAATACTGATGACGATGAACCCACATTTCGATTTTTCTGTCATATAAAATGTGACGTTGGCAACTTACCGAGAATTTGTTGCTATTATAATTTTAGATCAATTGCCAGACACAGGAATTATTCAAATTTTCGGGCGATTGTCTTTAAAATAATGGCGAATAGCAGATGGATAGAAAGAGGGACAGGAGGAGATAGACGGTGGGTGGTGAAGGAGAGGGACAGAGAGAGGGCAGAGAAAGAGATGGACAGAGAGGAAGGGGAAGTAGAAGATGAGATAATGGAATTGGAATAAATACATGCCTGGGTAACGCCGGGTACTCAGCTAATTTTTCAATAAGTTTCACGTTAAAATGGTTGATATGCTGAAATCGGTCGTTGAATAAACAGGACTTTATCTCCCTTAGCGTCGTCTGGTGAAAATCTTGTCATTCCATAAATACGATCGACTATAGCACCAACTAGAGTGCAAAAGTTAACGTGTTGGTTTTAATACTCATGCTATGTTATGTATCGCATGGAGAATATTTTTGGTAATTGTTCTGATTTACTACTCATCCTTGAATGACTGACTTTGAAAAGTATCTGGTGTATACTATTCGATTATGTCTATAGCCGTTAGATGACACCAATCAATTTGTTTCATGCACTACATATTACTATCTCCTTTCTCCTTCGCCCTCCGTTTTCTTCGACTCCCACTGACTCGTTCTATCCTTCCTCCAATTCAATTATCTCTGTCTGCACCTGATATATGGAAATGGGTATCTTATAACGCGTAACAGGCCTTGTATAAGGATGGATAATATAGACTACTTTCTATAAGCAAAAGCATACCAACAATAGTAGTTTCCAGTAGCTACGGCATCCGTTTTACCAAGGGGAAGTATATTTGTGTACAGTATTTCCGCAGATAGCAATGAAGAAATTTCATGACGTCATAACTACATGGTCAATTGTGAGTCACTATGTAATTACGGAAAATAATTATGGATGACATTCTTAACTTATCTGGTTTCTGTGACAAAAATCTGGTTTCTGTGACAATTTATCGATGGTTGTTGAAATAAAAATTTGTTCTGAGTATGGAACACCGAGCTTTGAATGATATACATATTTTATATTACCACTAGCAATCTACTCCTTGAAATACTAACCTGGTGCATCGGTTAACCATCGTTTTGAAAACAGTGACTCAGCAGACTGTCGGGACGATCGTTTCTGTAGCGGAACTGCAACATTTCGGCACAACACAGAAAAATGGTAAAACATTTAGGAAAAACAATTACTGCAAATGAAAAAGGAAATAATTTTGCGATATCAGCACCAGTCATTTAAATATATGCACAAAACGTCAGTGACAGAGAAGAAATGTGATACGAAGTTGAACATAACTCAGACAGGAAAAGATGAAAAGGAGAGCAAATACCAAAATAAATCCATAATACTCAGGACAAGGGGATGTACTGGGAGGAAGGGAGGTTAGAACTGCTCGTCATGCCGCATCGACGTTGTTGGGGACGCATCACCAGCTCAGTTACAAAGGCGAACGTGCGGGAGGGAACTGCTGTGCGTGCTGTGTGTGTTTAAAGAACAACACCGCGTCTGCCTGAAGTGGTTCAGGAAAGCCACGGAAAGCACCAGTCCCAGTGTCTTTACTGTTGTGCCGCGTCGCTAGGCGCTTCTGCTGGAGCTAGACTCAGAGCTGCAGTGGAATTTATTGAGTCATACACGTTTAGATTTCCACAAAGTCAAGTTATGTATATTATTTTACAAGTCCTGTCTAATACTGCGTTCATGTACTGTTTCGTCCATTGTGCAGCTCCGAACCATCGTATCATTCTGTTAAAGTGATGTAATGACACCACACGACGAGGAAGGCGTGAAGGAATCGCCAGTTCCGTAATGGACGGAAGTGCTATGAGCCGACTGCCATCCCACCTTACACGATATCTGAGTATTTAGGTAGGGCGCTGGCGCTTGCAATTTGATTTCAGTCGTTGTCGACGATGCTGCCCACTGTCACCAACACGGGCAGAAGGCAGGCAGCGTGCGTCCGGACCCACGTAGGATCCAAAGAAGAGCGGCGCGTTTCGTCACAGGGTTATTTGGTAAGCGTGATAGCGTTACGGTGATGTTTGGCAAACTCAAGTGGCAGATTATGCAAGAGAGGCGCTCTGCATCGCGGTGTAGCTTGCTGTCCAGGTTTCGAGAGGTTGCGTTTCTGGATGAGGTATCGAATATATTGCTTCCACCTACTTATACTTCCCGAGGAGATCACGAATGTAAAATTAGAGAGATTCGAGCGCGCACGGTGGCTTTCCGGCAATCGTTTTTCCCGCGAACCATACGCGACTGGAACAGGAAAGGGAGGTAATGACAGTGGCACGTAAAGTGCCCTCCGCCACACACCGTTACGTGGCTTGCGGAGTATAAATGTAGATGTAGATGTAGAGGTAGAAGCTGAGCAGTCCGTGGCGTTCGGGCAAGACCCCTGCCTACATTTATTACATTTTGTTATAACGCTTTAACATGGAGTAGACAGATTCATGTCGCTGATAAGTTACTATCATTAGATCCACCATCCCAATAAGCGACAGATGGTCTCAGAGCATGAGGACGATGGGGTGAGTAGAATCCGTGTCATGATGGAACCCGTAAAGACAGCAGCGATTCACCTCCAAGGCTAAGAAGCGTCGTATCTTTCATTATATAGATATACTGTTTAAACACTGATATCTGCCAGGCAGTTAATTGTGAATTGCAGAGTAGTGATACAGACGTAAAGGTGTATATTCTGTGCTGTTGAAGTTATCCACAGCGACAACGTTTTTATAACAATTTCATTTAACATTGATATCATTGGTGGACAGACTCAACCAACGCGCCCTGAGCGGGCAGACGCCAAACACTTTAGATAGCTCACAAGGTATCTACGATATTTCCGATGAGAAAACACGTGAGACCGTGTGTGAAGTGCGAGTTCGTGAGAAAAGGGAACAATTTGTTAAAAGTTGCCTCGGAAAACGCATATGTGCGATCTCGTGCTAATCTTACGATCGTGTGAAGTTTTTTGTATGACTTTTTAAAGTGCTCGAGAAATGATTAGTATCCGGAAACTTTGTTGTGAACATTAATGTTAGACTGGCTCTAGAAATCGTTTTTCTGATTTTGTGACTTGTGAATCAAAGAAAATCAGGCGGCATCCTATTATTTTGCAATACTCAGTTTTATAACGTTGAGACTTTCCGAGCTCCCATTACGTTATGAACTGTTTATATTTTATTGCGTGCACGTTAGAGTGTGAGGCCGGTGGAGAAGAAAGCAATCGGATCAAAGACAATGAGTCATCTTTTTAAGAACGAAGCAAACTGCCTCCAGTTATGCCAGATGAAGTGGGCGCGGATGTTACATTCAGAATCTCCCGTGTATCTTGCGCCTGCAAATTGTTTTTGGTGGGAAGTGTAGCCGACGAGGTTTATATTTCGCATCTCTTATATTTGAGTGTTATACTTGCCACAACCTTTCACTCATACTACAAGTGCCATATCGTAATGTACATCACCACATACGGAATGCTGTATCGTTTCTACAAATGCTTTGCTAGAATTTGGTTTGAATATTGTGAACTATTGGACGAAAGTGTTTTTTATTGAAGTGTACTGTATTCGCTGACAAGTAGAAAGTATTATTGGTCGAAGAGTTTATGAATTCATGAACATGAATCATTATCAAGGTATTTATGACTTGAGAAATTTCAGGAACATTGCGAAACTCATCTGAAGTCTTTGTGTATAAATGTTTTTACCAACAATACAACGCCAGTACTTAAAAGCTTCATTTGCAGCACTAATTCACAAATGAATAAGTAAGTTAAAAAAGCCTACCTACTTGTTTAGTAATGAACTATCAGAAATTAGTTCCGGCCGTGTACCTACGGTTAATGGGTACCAAATGGAAAGTACAATCGGTTATTTTTAATGGAGGATTTTCGAGTTTATGTTATTCTATTCGGAACTCGCAATGCAACCTACGTAGTTAACAGTTTCAGGCACGGTCTGTTACAGTCTGGACAGTGAGTCGTTGCAACCTATGCAGTGTCGCAAGGTGAGTGACTGATATTAACTGTGTCATGCTCTGGTGGGACAATAACCAACATACAAATGCACCACGCACGCTTTATTTCACAATGTGACATGTACGGGTATAGGCAACGCGGTCAGATATCATAATAAAAACGCTACTAATATACCGATATTGTACAAGAGAAACACACAGCGTGGGGGAAGGGCTAAAATTGTAGAGTGAGAACAATGTTCGTCCACAGTAAGTATTCTAAAATGGAAGTAGGGTGGACTATTTATGATAATATGAAAAAATTTAAAAAAGAACTGTACAGAACAGATTAACTTGGAGATCTGCATCAAATGCACTGACAAGAAGAGCGACGGGGCATGTGTTAAGAGATCAGGGTATAATTTCTGTGGTATTAGATGGAGCAAGAGAGGGCAGACATTGTAGAAGAAGGCAGCGATTAGAATATACGAGGGGCGTTCAGAAAGTAAGCTCCGATCGGTCGCGAAATGGAAACGACTATGAAAATCCGATAAAGCTTTGCACAGATGTGTTGGGTAGTGTCTCTAGTATAACCCCAGTTAGCATCACGTCGCTCTTCTCATTTCTGAGCTCGCAGTGAGTGCGTAAAGATGTCTAGAAAATAGTGTCTGCCGCCAAGTACGAGGGCCTGGTGAGAAATTTCGCCTGAAGCTATGCAGCTAACATTACATAACTGTCGTGCTGTTTCTTCTTCAAGACAATTCTCAGCCGCATTCTGCAGGGGCAATGAAGAAGCTCCTGCATCGTTTTCAAATGGAAATGTGAGATTACCCACAATACAGTCCGCAATTGCCTCCCCCTGAGTTTCATCTCTGGTCACATGAACCGCTGTCTTTGAAGACAACATTTTGACACAGACAACGAGGTGTAGGCCAGCGTGGAGAATTGGCGGAAAGCACTGGCGGCTGCCTTCTATGATGAGGCTATTGAAAAGTTGGTACAACGCTATGACAAAAGTCTAAGTCAGAACGGTGACTACGTAGAGAAGTAGCTGAAAGGTGTAGCTAATTGTTACAAGTAAAACATTTCTGATGTTCACTGTGGTTTCAATTTGGCAATCAATCGGAGCTTACATTCTGAACAGGCCTCGTATTCAGGACGATGGATGTACTCGTAACTGATAATCTGAGATAAGAATATGGGAGAGGAGAGGAAATCGTGGCGGGCCACATGAAACTGTTCAGAAAACGCTTGACCTGAAAACAAGGTTTAATAATGATTTACCTTTTGCATTTGTTTCACTAAATCCTACAATGTCTATTCGCAATTCTCTTAGGCCCTGCATTGTTTGAAATTTTTCCAGTTTTTTCAAATTTCGTTTTTTTCAGTGTTTAATATTACGTATTTGTTTTACTTTGAAGCTCCAAAGAAACTGGTGTAGGCACGCGTATTCAAATACAGAGATATGTAAACAGCCAGAATACCGCGCTGCGGTCGACAACGCCTATATAAGACAACAAGTGTCTGGCGCAGCTGTTACATCGTTTACTGCTGCTACAATGGCAGATTATCAAGATTTAAGTGAGTTTGAACGTGGTGTTATAGTCGGCAAACGAGCGATGGGACACAACATTCCGAGGTAGCGATGAAGTGGGGATTTTCTCGTACGGCCATTTCACGAGGGTACCATGAATATCAGGAATCCGGTAAAACATCAAATCTCCGACACCGCTGAGGCCGGAAAAAGATCCTGCAAATACGGGATCAGTGACAACTGAAGAGAATCGTTCAACATGACAGAAGTCCAACACTTTAAATTGTTGCAGATTTCAGTGTTGTGCCATCAACAAGTGTCAGCGTGCGAACCATTCAAATAAAAATTATCAATATGAGCTTTCGGAGCAGAAGGACCTACTCGTGTACCCTTGATGACACAGCACGAAACAAAGTTTTACCCTTCGCCTGGGTTCGTCAACACCGACATTGGACTGTTGATGACTGGAAAAATGTTGCCTGATCGGACGAGTCTCTTTGCAAATTGTATCGAGCGTATGGATGTGTACGGGTATGGAGACGAGCTCATGAATCCATGGACCCTGCATTGCATGTCAGTAGGGGACTGTTCATGCTGGCGGAGGCACTGTAATGGTGTGCAGTTGGAATGATATGGGACCCGTGATACGTCTAGCTGCTGGACAATGTGACACCCCACATGTCCAAAATTGCTACAGAGTGGCTCCAGGAACATCCTTCTTAGTTTAAACACTTCCACAGGCCACCAAAGTACCCAGACATGAACATTATTGAGCATAACTGGGATGTTTGAAGAGATCTCCATCCCCTCGTTCTCTTACAGATTTGTAGAGAGCCCTGCAGGATTCATGGTATCAATTGCCTCCAGCACTACTTCAGACATTAGTCGAGTCCATTACACGTCGTGTTACGAGATTTGTGCGTGCTCACAGTACTCCTACACAATATAAGGTAGATGTAGCAGTTTCTTTGGCTCTTCAGAGTAAATATTGCGTCATACAGTTATTGCTTGATGATGCGTTTGCAAGCTGACATCCGGCTAACAATAATACAGGGTGTCCGAAAAGTCTTTCCCTGATTACATGAATTGATAACTCAGGCTAGAAGTAAGATACAAATATGAAACTTGTGTCGAATTGTTTACAACTAATCAAAGTTTTTTTTCTGTTTTAGGTTCGCAGTACGTAAGTAATGAATGAGATGCAGTGCCCAAGAAGCCATGTTAACCAATCAGGAGAAGGCACAGTGTGTCCTGTGGTACCATGAGACACGATCACCAACCACAGTGCAGAGAAATTTCCAGACAACATTTGGAAGGAATTCACCTGATGTCAAGAGCATTAAAGCCTGGTATGAAAAGTTCAAGAACACAGGATCGGTTGCTGACCTTCCGAGGTCTGGTCGACCAAGAACCTCAGCAGACTGGCTGGAAGCTGTAAGGCAGTCTTTTCTGCGAAGTCCGAAGAAATCGGTGCGCAGGGCCTCACGTGAATTACAGATGCCAAAAACTCTCTCCATGACATTTTACACAAACGTTTATTGTTTCGTGCATAAAAAGTGCAAATCGTTCAGGCCTTGTTGCCCAATGACAGTACACGTCGATATGACTTTGCGGTCGAAATGCTATCACGTATTGAGGACGATGATGGTTACCTGAGACGAATTGCCTTTTCCGACGAAGCGACCTTTTTTGTCAGTGGAATAGTGAATCGCCATAACGTGCGCATTTGGGGTTCACAACCCCCTGGCGAGGTCATGGAGTGCACCAGGGGTAGTCCAAAGGTGAATGTTTGGTGCGCGCTATTGCACGATCGAATTATCGGGCCATTCTTCTTCGCTGAGGCTACCATCACATCTGCAGTGTATTTGGACATGTTGCAACTGCATGCTGTTCCTCAGCTGCTTCAGTATCACCCCGATGTCTTGTTTCATCAAGACGGTGCACCGCCTCATTGGGGTTTGGACGTCCGTGCCTATCTCGACATGACGTTTCCTGGGCGATGGATTGGTCGTGATGGGCCAACGGTTTGGCCTCCACGCTCTCCTGACATAACCCCATTAGACTTCTTTTTATGGGGTTATGTCAAGGACGAGGTCTACCGAACACGTGTTCCAGATCTCGAAACCCTGCGGCAACGGATAACCACAGTCGTTGAATCGATCCCTCCAGTGACGTTGGCTAATGTGTGGGCGGAAATTGCATATCGTCTAGCTGTGCTACGTGCTACCAAGGGTGCTCATGTGGAAGTTTTCTGATGTGTGAAAAAAACTTTGCTAGTTTGTAAACAATTAGACACCAGTTTCATATTTGTATCTTACTTCAAGCCTGAGTTATCAATTTATGTAATCAGGGAAAGACTTTTGGGACACCCTCTATTAAATGGTGTCGGGACGTTCACAGTCCCCACGCGTTTAGATTGTGAGGAGATGAGACGTTAGAGGTGTAGGATGAAGAATCCTGACAGAAGCGGACTGCGCCGCCCGATGTGTCGGCAGCAGGCGAGCTACCCGGAAGCAGGAAGAGGCCGGCCGGCCGCCTTCCGCGTGCCTGCCTGGCTTCCTCCGCAGCCAGCGTCCGTGTCCTCGTCCGCTCGCCGCTGTCCTCTCTGGCTCCTCAGCGGCACCAGCTCACACACTGTGCAGAAATGTGCCTACATTTATAGTGCAAATATATATTTCGAGTGGCGATTAACGTACTGCATCCGTTACTAGTGTATAAGTGCTTTCTTGTGCTACCGTACTACAGTACCTACCGCCCTGTGACTCCTTCCCCCACCCCTGTCTCCTTCTTTCCTATGCATTCGCTCTCTCTCTCTCTCTCTCTCTCTCTCTCTCTCTCTCACACACACACACACACACACACACACACACACACACACACACAAACACACACATTTGTGGTTAGGTTTATTGAGTCATACTGTACACGGCATGCTGCAGATATAAAAGTACCACACATACAGATAAATCACAATATAAACACTTTTAACAGTTATTTAGATCTTACAGAATTCGCCCACTCGTAATAAATACAGCAAAAAATCCTGACAAGATACCAACTGTAGAGAAAATAAAATATAAGAAAGGAAATCAACAGAGATTGTGGAGCATATACCTGGAGATTAAAGTGCTAATGTATCAACGCATTCTCACCCAGCAACACGAAGAGGGCAGCGTGTCCACTTTTCAACCATCAGAATAATCTACAGGGATCTGACTTTCATTCACGAAACACCACAATACCCTTACACTAATAACGCATCGAAACTCCTTCAGTAACGACTCCATACGGTTTGTGAGATGATATTGTTACCCTGTTTTTGTATCATACATCAGTCAAGAAATATTGCAGTACTAATTAGTCTATGGCATGTATTATGGGGCCGCGCGGGATTAGCCGAGCGGCCTAAGGCGCTGCAGTCATGGATTGTGCGGTTGGTCCCGGCGGAGGTTCGAGTCCTCCCTCGGGCATGGGTGTGTGTGTCTGTCCTTAGGATAATTTAGGTTAAGTAGTGTGTAAGCTTAAGGACTGATGACCACAGCAGTTCAGTCCCATAAGATTTCACACACATTTGAACATTTTTTTTGTATCATGGGAAGACTTACACGAGTACTGGCGTACGTCATTTGCATATTGCAACAGCAATGCGGAAAAGATTCAGTATTAGCAGTAAACACGATATACTGTATTAAGCTGAGAACTCCCAATTGCAGGAGTCTTGCAACACTGTACATTAACCCACCACGTTATTTCTCTTTCTCAAGTTTGCCCAATGGGTGTGAAGCGGATGCGAGCAATGAGGGATCTAGAATCCCAAAAGCGTGAAGCTTATGCATTATTACACAGATTAGTACATCGTCATACGGACTTGATACATCGAAGAAGACTGCGGTGAGGAAGCTGCGCCATATGAACGCGGTCAAGACGCCGCTCGCCAGTGTAGCGTGGTTCTCTTCATTTGCAGAAGCCATTTAGGGTGCTCCGCAGTATGTACTAGTTTTACAGTTACCATTTCAATTGTGTTTTAACAATATTTTCCAGATTTTTGCTTAAGGAAGAACTTAAGTGCAATCAAGAAGATTCAGGGTGACCGGCTGTTTAAATTGTTTCGGTAAGATCACAGTAATTTGTGTAACCCATTTCGCAGGCCATATAACACCGGGAATTATGCCCACGTTGTAATGTCTCGGAAGGCAAATGAGCTATCATCGGGTAACCATTGTTTGTCAATCCCAGAGACTGTGTTAGAACTTCGGTGCGTGAAAAGTGATTCTCAATTGTGAGATCAAACGAAATTGCTTGAGACGTAACTTATGGGCTGTAGATGCTTGCAGCAAAGTTTCCTGTCCTGCCTGTAACTGTACTTCTCATGTTTGGATCATTTTTTCTGATTTTAAACATCTTAACTCATCCCCATACGCCCGGTGAAGGAGAAAATGTGAGGGCGCGAGATCACGTGAATAAGACGTGAGAGGAATTACTTTCCAACCCGACTCCTGCATAGCGTTATTTGTCTGTCTAACAGAATATGGGCGGCCGTTCTCGTGGAGTAGCAACACTTCACGCAGTCTTCCTGGTTGTTGTTCTTGGACTGCGACTGCAAGACGTCTCAGCTGTGGACATCATTAAAACAAAGGCGTTTTTCGTTGCGGCGGAACCTTCTCACGAAATTTCACTCAGCAATTTTCTCCTCCGAATGTGAAGATATTTTGCTAACGCCGATCAACATAGAGAGAGAAACGATCATCATAATAAAATTAGGGAACTCAGAGCTCGCAGGGAAAGATGTAGGTGTTCATTTTTTCCGTATGCTGTACGAGACCGAAATAATGGAGGATTATTGTGAAGGTGGTTCGATGAACCGTCTACCAGGCACTTACATGTGATTTGTAGAGTATCCATGTAGAAGTAGATATAGATAGGATTGACATGGTCAGCCAAAACGGTGACATAATCATTGGCTGAGCTGTAACCTTGCAGAGTAAATATGGGCCAAATGGAAAAACTACGACATGGCTGCCCAAAGAATCTCCACCTCCCCTACCGCCCCCCCCCCCCTATCCCCCCGCCCCGTCTGCACCACCTACCGGTGTTTCGCACTTGGGACGTAAACTCGGCCAGATGTTGGAAACAGTGTGAAACAAGACTCATCTAACCAAAATACTTTTTTCTTGCTTCAGAGCCCAGGTTCTACTGCTTCAGCACCACGTTTCCCTATTATGGACATTTGCATCACTGGTGAGTGGTTTTGGAATTCCACCTCTCATTGCATTGCTCAGCTTATGGAGATCCCTTCGAACGGGTCATGAAGGCCCACAGGTACCC
The DNA here is from genome assembly GCF_021461385.2 of Schistocerca piceifrons. Lineage (NCBI taxonomy): Eukaryota > Metazoa > Arthropoda > Insecta > Orthoptera > Acrididae > Schistocerca > Schistocerca piceifrons. The sequence continues at coordinate 265,495,720 of NC_060141.1, forward strand.
ACCGGCCTCCGTGTCGTTTTCAGCCCGAAGGCGAGTTGCGCGGAGTGGCCGCGCGGTTTAAGGCGTTATGTCACGGACTGCGCGGCCCCTCCCGTCGGAGGTTCGAGTCCTCCCTCGGGCATGTGTGTGTGTGTTGTTCTTAGCTTAAGTTAGTTTAAGTAGTGTGTAAGTCTAGGGACGGATGACCTAAGCAGTTTGGTCCCTGAGGAATTCACACACATTTGAACATTTTTGAACCAGAAGGCGTCACTGGACGCAGATATGAAGGGGCATGTGGTTAGCAAACCGCTGTCCCGGCCGTATGTCAGTTTACGAGACTGAAGATCTCTACTTCTTAGTCAGGTAGCTCCTCAGTTTGCCTCACAAGGACTCAGTGCACCCCGCTTGCCAACAGCGCTCGGCAGACCGGATGGTCACCCATCGAATTGCTGGCCCAGGGCGACAGCCCTTAACTTCGGTGATCTGACGGGAACCGGTTATCACTACAGCAAGGCCGTTGGCAGTTTTTCATGAAAGGAAGATAACGATATACCTAGCTGGCAGTTATTCAATATTTAAAAAGTAAAAAACGGAACGTGGTGTGAGTTTAATGCTTTACGTTTTGTCATCTGAAATCCAATAAATAAATGTTACTTTCGTGTAGAATGTACTTCACTTTAATAAACAGCTCACGAGTTTTTAAGAAAGGGAAATACGTCGGATTAAGGATCTTTGTCGGGTAACCCTGTAAGCCTGAGTTGTCTTATAGTTTTCCACCCCGTTTTAGCGAGTTCTGCGTTAGTACCTGAATCCTGCCTCACATACACGCTATACCACCTCATTATTTAAAACAGAGTTTCCCCACAATTTTGGAACTCATAATACGGAATGTCTCCCTTTCTTGCCTTCATCCACTTCTGTTATGAGACAATGTGAGACTGTGCGGTCAACGAGAGTATCCACGAACCTAAGTTGATATTGGATCTAAAAGACGAGTGGTTTTCAAGGTGTTGACTCAACACTCAGTATGAGTCGCAGAGGTTAAACAGGAAGAAAGATATGTTTGTCATCCACTTGGTGCAGTTAACGTTGAGAATTGCAATAGTTGCACAAAATTTGGAAAAACCACAAGAAAGGCATCCTTGAAATAAAAGCAGATGCTAGCCAAGCTTGCAGGTTGTGCTGTTGTATTTGTCCGTAAATGGCACCTGTGCAGTGCCGTCAATACGTTGCAAGTGTCGGTCGTGGGCAGAACAATGTTCAGTGCACTGTTGACTGCGTTATATCGGAGATAAGTGAATTGGAATGTGGACAAATTGTTGGTGCTCGCATAGTGGGTACTTCCATAACAAAGGGAGCTGAAGTGTTTGGTATTCCAGGAGGCACCGTATCGAAGATTTATACCACATACAGGGAAAGCGGAAAAACATCATACGCAAGTCACAACGCTCACGAAGTATGTGTTGAGCGATTGTGACAAACGGTCAATTAGAGACTATTGTGACGCAAAAGGTGAAGACGACAGCTGCAAAAGTAACAGGAGAACTGAACATCGCTCTCGAGAACCCTACAGCAGGAACAACACGGACGGAGCTCCTTAGGCTGGGGATTGCAAAGCGAGCTGGAATTCCAAAACCACACATCAGTGATGCAAATGCCCATACCATAAAACCTGGACTATATTTGTTACATCTATCGCGTCGAACAATTTCTCAGGTAGATAACGGGAGTTAGAAATTCTCTGACAGAGACAGAACGCGCCTTCCTATAACGGACAAATGGCTCTGAGCACTATGGGACATAACAGCTGTGGTCATCACTCCCCTAGAACTTAGAACTACTTAAACCTAACTAACCTAAGGACATCACACACATCCATGCCCGAGGCAGGATTCGAACCTGCGACCGTAGCAGTCGCGCGGTTCCGGACTGCGCGCCTAGAACCGCGAGACCACCGCGGCCGGCCTATAAAGGACACAGATGACACCGACAAACATAACCGTGACATCATTTGTGCTTTCAGTAACTTTTTGAGACCATTTATGTTCAGGTTACATAGTCGTACTAAATGACTACCGGGGAACGTTAACGGGGACCGAAATGAATTTCAGGAGCTGGACATTCTCACGTGAAAGAGCCTACGGCTACACATCGTAATGTCAGTTGATATGATCGTCGGTCTTAAATAAAGGATTACAGATTGTACGCCGAAACTCGCTAAACAGTGGGAATCCGGGTTTAAGGCCCAGCCAGGAACTGATTTTCGTTAGGCACGACATATTCAATGATATGTAGTTCAGCATTTTCTGCGTGTAGTACATAGGTATTATTTTATGTTTGTGAATTTCATTACATTCCTTTCCATCGATTCCATCCACTGAAACTGAGTGAATATAATTTAAATAGCGTATTCTTTAGCCGTTAAGGAAGATGGCACACATTCTTTTACATGAAGCAATCAGAAAATGCCTCCTGCTTAATTTCGGTATTTGCTCTAAAAAATTTAATCTTTTTGTTTCATCTCTACGTTGCTAAGTATGTTAGCCCACAAGTACTGATCTCGTGAATATGGGTAGTCAGTGCACTCTAATCTCTATTCTGTAGCTGGAAACTTAAGTTTATCGTTTTGTAGTAAATGACGTTGGATTATCACTCGAGCATCCTTATGTACGATTTGTTTCTTTCCTTTGATTACCCCTAGTTGTTGTCGCTGTTACGTAATGCTTAATCCACCTGAAAATTTGCAAGCCATCAACCTCAGTTTCTTAATTTCTTGTTTTACATACCGTTACTGCTTCTTTTCATTTGGCCACGTATTTACTTCGATGCTGTTTCTTTTCCATTGGTTTGTAACTTCTCGACCTCCCAAGTACTTCATTTATTATCATTATGACATAATTTATCTGGTCATCAGTCTTTGAACAACCATTGTTACTCGTTAGAAATACGTCAGGCGTGTAGTTAATGGTATATAGCGGCTTCTTCTGCTGATGCACTGAGCACTTAACATCTGAGGTCATCAGTCCCACAGAGCTTAGAACTACTTAAACCTAACTAACCTAAGGCCATAACACACATCCATGCCCGAGGCAGGATTCGAGCCTGCGATTGTAGCGGTCGCGCGGTTCCAGACTTAAGCGCCTAGAATCGCTTGGCCACAACGGCCGGCTGCGAGTTGATAGAGGTACAGCATCGAGACGCTGCATTACCTGCAGGTGCTCTGACATGACCACACCGGTTAATACTCTTAAATTTCTTCCAATCATGATGCAGTTCTTTCCTCTGTGGACAGGAGCATTCCTAAGCTTATACCAAAAAGATCATAACCGTGCTATTACCACAGCGCAAGGCTGTGAGGTAAAATGTTTTCAAAACTCTCTGTTCTTTTTCACCTCGTTTAACACTAATACTAGGGAAAACAGCTCCGCCGGATGACAAAATCTCTACGGGAATTCCCGGTCGCCAAAACACACCCAAGTCTGTGGCACTCGGGAGGAGTCCTCCAGATCAACACACTCCCATCTGAGTGCTGCACCATAACCTGTTACAATAAACCTTATGTAATGCACTACCCAGCAATGACAGCGTTGTACAATGAGGTTAAGAAATGACATGCTTAGTTCAAAGTGGCTCCTGGATAGCCACCTATATCAATCAATTTCAATGGCCTGTATCTATCCACATACCGCAAGGTACGTTAAGGTTTATGCCAGAGTGTACTCAACTATGTTTTCCAACCGTCTCTGCCATTCGCAAATGGCGCAAATGACCTCTGATTTCGCTGTGTTCGGGTCGTGATGATTTAGCATGACGTATCTGGGAGGAAGTAACATATTGCTCGTCTCTTTCCGGAACGTAGTCTCTTAGAATTTCAACATTAAACCTCTCCGTGATTCACAACGACACACCGGTAGCGTCTGCCACCAGAGTTTTTCCAGTATCTCCGTAATGCTCTCGCACCGACTAAGCAATCCGGTGGCGAAACGTGCCGCTCTTAGTTGGATATTCCCTAACTCTCCTGTTATCCAACCCGGAATGGGTTCCACACTGATGATCAATACTGAAGAATCGGTATTCCAATTGTTTTGTGTGCCACTTCTTTTGTGAATGAATTAAATTTCGTAAAGATTATCAGAATGTATCTCAACCTAGCATCTGCTTTCGCTACAGTTAGTGCAATTAGATTTATGTGATCATTAAACCTTACGTTAATCTTAGTTGCACTTAGATACTTTGCAGTATCTGCACCTGTGGTCTAGGGGCGACGTAATTAAATAAATAAATAATAAATAAAAACAAATTATAGACCTGTGGAGCTTATCGCCTTAGGGAGAGTTTTTGGGAATAGATAAGAGCAACGCCTGAAGGGGGATAATTCATTTCTTTGTGGTATAAGTAAAGTGACGGTGCCAAGTAGGGGTAGATTTTATTTTCGTTTCTGTTTTATTTTTAGAGATTAAACGTAGTTACATAAGGAGTTAGGTCCACGACCTCCCACAAAAGAGGGGGGCAAAGTGTCTTTTATTACTACTCAAAACGTTCTCGGTCCCGGTTTCGAATCGCGCCACCGCTTAAATTTTGAATAAAAATCATCAGCAATGGCGGACGAAGACTTTCGCGATGAGAAGACACCCTCACTCTGCAACGGCCTTGTCAAACAGGGCGGACGAGTAGACAGAAGCTCAGGGCAGTCTCTTGCCCTTGGGATGGCAAACTGTCCGCAAAGGAGGAAAAATCAGCATTGATCAACTCCATGAAGATGTAGAAGGCAATGTAAGCCACTGAAATAAAGACACGTTTGGTGTATTCAAAGGACATGTGTCCTGTAATTGAGAAAGTGTCGTAATGATCCCTCCACTGGCAAAAAATTCCGGAATAAATCCCAATTCGGATCTCCGGGAGGGGACTGCCAAGAGGAAGGCGACCAAGAGAAAAATACAGAATAACCAAAGAAAGGATAACGTTCTGTGAGTCGAAGCGTGGAATGTCAAAAGTTTGAAAGTGGCAGGGAAACTACAAAATCTAAAAAGAGAAATGCTAAATCTCAGACTAGATATAGTGGGGGTCACTGAAGTGAAATGGAAAAAGGACAAGGATTTCTGGTCAGATGAGTATAGGGTTACGTCAGTAAGAGCAGAAAATAGTATAGCTGGAATAGGATCCGTTATTAATAGGAAGGGAAGACATAGTGAGTTACTGTTAACAGTTTAGATATAGGGTTGTTCTCGTCAGAATCGACAGCAAGCAAACACCAACAACTACATTTCAGGTATACATGCCGACATCGCAAGCCGAAGATGAAGAGATGGAGAAAGTATATGAGAATATTGAAACTCTAATTCAGCATGCAAAAGGAGGTGAAATCTAATTGTCATGTGGGACTGGATTGCGGTTGTAGCAGAATGAGTAGAACAAAGTGCTACGGGAGACTATGGGCTTGGTAGTAGGAATGAGAGAGGAGTAAGACTAACTGAACTTTGTAATAAATTTCAGCAAGTAATAGCGAATACCCAGTTCAAGAATCACAACAAGAGGAGGTAATCTGGAAAAGCCTGGGACATACGGGAAGATTTCAATTAGAGTACATTATGGTCAGGCAGAGATTCGGAAATCAGATACTGGATTGTAAGGCGTACCCAGGAGCAGATACAGACTCAGAAGAATCACAACAGGAGGAGGTATATCTGGAAAAGCCTGGGACATACGGGAAGATTTCAGCTGGATTACATTACGGTCAGGCAGAGATTCGGAAATCAGATACTGGATTGTAAGGCGTACCCAGGAGCAGATATGGACTCAGATCACAATCTAGTAGTGATGAAGAGTAGGCTGAGGTTAAAGATATTAGTCAGAAAGACTCAATACGCAAGGAAGTGGGATACGAGAGTACTAACGAATGAAGAGATACGCTAGAAGTTTTCTGAGACCATAGATACTGCGATAAGGAGTAGCTCAGAAAGCGGTTCAGTTAAAAGGAATTGACGTCTCTAAAAAGGACAATCACAGAAGTTGGAAGGAAATCATAGAGACAAAGAAGGTAACTGCGAAGAAACAATGGGTAACACAAGAAATAACTGAGTGAGGTTGCGCAGTGACTAACACACTAGTCTCTCATTCGGGAGGTCGACGGTTCAAACACTCGTCCAGCCTTCCTTATTTAGGTTTTCGTGATTTCCCTAAATCACTTCAGATAAATGCCGGGATGGTTCCTGTGAAATGGCACGGGTGACTTCCTTCCGCATCCATCCCTGATTCGATGGGAGCGATAATCTCGCTGTTTGATCCCCTTCCCCGAATCAACCAACCAACCGACCACAAGAAATACCTCAAATTGTTCGTTGAAAGTGAAACGGTACAGTACTTTCCGTTCCATAAGCAGCAGGTTTCGCTGCTCGCTCGCACCGGGAAATACAAACAGAGGCGGCTCCGCCGCCAACTTTATTGCTCGACGCTGCAACAGAACCCATGTGACCGGGTGGAAAGAAATGTGTCAGGCTTCATAATACGTATTTATATGTGTCGTGTATTATGCATTTATTGTACGTGAATGTAAATTTGCACATGAACTTTCCTAATCCTCCTCACACCTTTCCATAAAGCGTGGCCAAATCTTAGTTGGGAAGTAGTTCTGTAGTATAGTAGTGCCAACCGTACTCCCGGGTGAGGGATCAGAGAGACAGCACAGGCAGGTCAAAGTCAGAGATGTTCCAGTGTCACAAGATCTGGGATGGAGAGGTTGGTCACGGCCAAGTGGTTCGACCATCCCCTCCACCGGGGCCCAGGAAGACCTCCGGGTGCCCGCCATATTCTGGAGAGTTACAGAAGACGGGTAAGTGAGCAGACGTGCCCTCGGTGCGTCTGTCTCAATGTTCCCGCGTGGAAGAGAGGTATTTGAATATTTGCACTAATTCTTTCATTTCCAGCTTCTGATTGTGTAAGGAAATGAATGTTCTCGTTTGATTTCGGAAATTTGACCCCCCCCCCCCCCCCCCCCTGTGTTAATGTATCTGGTCTCCAGTTTGCCCGTTATCCTCCTCACATAGTGGATGTCCCATGTAAAATATTGGGAGACTTTGGTGGTATACATTTGGCCAACGCCATTCCGTCTTGCCCGTAGAAATGTGCGTGCCGATTAGTATATAATATACCCAAGCTGTAAGTTGTAAAATTGTAATATCTGTAAACTGGAACAATTGCTGCAATCGCTGTAAAGTCGAGTGATAATGTTTAAAATAAATAGGTAATAAATTGTCATCAATCTTTAACATACCCTACAAATCACATAGGAGTCAAGTTCAAGAAATTCATTTAAAATAAAAGATATAGAATGCAGGGACCCACACATCAGCGTGTGAGCCCTCCAGCCCCTTGCCTAGTATCGTACAGAAAGGGCACGCTCTCTAGGTAGCGCTCTCAAGCTACCCTCCCCAGTTATCCATTGCGCAATTTTCATTCAGGGCTTGACGACATCTACTTTCATCTGGCGTCCCTAGGCAAGGAGGTTTGACGGTAATCTTTCAAAAGAAGTAAGTACAAAAATGTTCAGGCAACTTGAGGAATATAGAAGTCAAGCCACTTAGGAATGAAATAAAGAGGAAGTGCAGGGAAGTTAAGGTGAAATGGCCGCAGAAAAATGTGGAAAAAATCGAAAAAGAACTGATTCTTGGAAGGACTGACTCAGCAGATAGAAAAATCAAAACAACCGTCTGTGAAATTAAAAGCATGGGCAGGGGGGGGGGAGGGGGGGGGGGTGTTTAACGTTAAGAATGCAACCTTAATTCCACAACTAAATGCAGAAGTGCAGACTGCAGAAGAGAGGGCGGATAGATTGAAAGAATACATTGAAGAACTCTGTGTGGGGGAAGACTTGTCTGATTACGTTATAGAGGAAGAAACAGGAGTTGATTCAGAAGAAATGGGGGAACCATCATTAGAGTCAGATTTAAGAAAGCTTTGGAAGTCTTACGACCGGATAAGACAGAAGGGATGGATAACATTCCATCAGAATTTCTAAAATCATTGGGGGAAGTGGCAACAATACTACTATTCACGTTGTCCTATAGAATTTATGAGTTTGGTAATATACTAGTACTATGAGACTTTCGGAAGAACATCAACCACACAATTTCGAAGACTGCAAAAGACAAGTGCGAGAATTATAGCACAATCAGCTTAACAGCTCATGCATCCAAGTTTCTGACAAGAATAACATACAGCGGAATGGAAAAGAAAATTAAGGGATGTGTTACATGACTAACAAATTTGGCTTTAGGAAAGGTAAAGGGACCAGAGAGGCATTTTTGACGTTGCGGTTGATAATGGGAGTAAAACTGAAGACACGTTCATAGGATTTGTCGACATGGAAAAAGCGTTCGACAATGTAAAATGGTGCAAGATAACCGAAATTCTGAGAAAAATAGTGGTAAGCTATAAGGAAAGTCAAGTGATATACATTAAGTGAAAGAACCAAGAGGGAAGAACAAGACTGAAAGGCCAAGAACGAAGTGCTCCATCTAAAAAGTGTTTAAGGCAGGGGTATAGTCTTTCACCCCTGCTGTTCAATCTCTACATAGAAGAAGCAATGACGGAAATGAAAGAAAGTTTCAAGAATCGGATTAAAATTCAAGGTGAAAGGATATTGCTAATAAGATTCGCTTATGACATTATCTAGCCTCTGTGAAAATGCAGAATAATTACAGGATCCGCTGAACTGAGTGAACAGTCCAATGAGTATAGAACATGGACTGAGAGTAAATCGAAGAAAGAGGAAGGTAATGGGAAGTACCAAAAATAAGAACTGCGAGAAACTGAGCGTCAGGACTAGTGAAGTAGTTGTAGGTAAGGAATTGTACTACCTAGGCAGCAAAATAACCCATCACGATTGGAGCAAGCAGGACATCAAAAGCACTGGAAAAAGGTTCATTCCTGTCTAAGAGAAGTTTACGGGTATCAAACATAGGCCTTAATTTGAAAAAGAAATTTCTGAGAAAGTACGTTTGGAGCACAAAATTGTATATTAGTGAAACGTGGACTGTAGGAAAACCATAAAACAGGAGAACAGAAGCATTGGGGATGTGATTTCACATAATAACGTTGGAAATTGAGTGGACTGATAAGGTAAGGAATGACAAGGTTCTACGCAGAATCGGATATGAAAGGGATGTATGGAAAACACTGACAAGAAGAAGGGATAGGATAATAGCACATATGTTAAGACATCAGGGAATAGCTCCCAGGGACTAGAGGGAGCTGTAGAGGGTAAAAACTGTAGTGGAAAGCAGAGACTGGAATAAATTCAGCAAATAATTGAGGACGTAAGTTGCAAGTGCTACATGTGCTACTCTGAGACGAAGAGATTGGCACAGGAGAGGATTTAGTGGCGGGCCACATCAGTCCAGTCAGAAGAAAAAAAATCGAACAATACTGGAAATCGCCTATTTCTGCGCACTACGCTACGTTCGGCGTCAACTACCAGTCCCTGCACCAACCGTCGACACCCTGCAGGTCTTCCTATCTTTCACTACAGTCTTCTGGCGTTTCAACATTTCTACAGACTACAGCATCGTCTTGCAACAACCTTATGAAGCTTCCGACATTATCCGCTAGATTATTTATATACAGGGTGATACTGTGGTGAAGTATAAGATTTCAGGGCTCATAGAAAAGGGTAAATGTAGCAATATCAGTTCAGGCACACTAGTCCGAAAACGACCAAAATCTATTCAAGGTACTTCTTAGCTTCGCCCAGAGCTCAAATTAAGGGCTCCAGCTTCCGAACCCTGATGTGACATACAGAATTCCAACTGAACAGGCCTACTCCCCAATACCCTCAGAAAGTTCTCCCTGTCGCTGGGCTAGTAACGGCGCAAGTAGCTTGATGCCAGAGAGGCAGGAAATCCAAAGTCTATTGTACAGTAACAATGAATTCCATTTACCTCCAAAAGTTTCACCAGATGCTACATTTACAGTAGTTGTTCGAAATTTCGCCTCCCCCCCTCCCACTCCCCCTGCGTCAATGCATGCGTGGCATCAGAGCACAAAGTTCCGTCATACCCGTTCTAATATTCCCACTGTCGTTTGAACAGTGTCGCAGGCAGCGAGAATTCTTCCCAGGAGATTCTCTTCGTGTCGACAGGTGTCTCGCACACAAGATTTTTCACATGCCCTCACAAGAAGAAATCAAGTGGGGTGAGATCAGATGAAAGTGCTGGCCACCAAACAGGTCCTCCTCTACCTATTCACTTGTCAGGGAACGTCTGATCCAGGTCTTCACAAACGCTTATCATGTTGGAATCTCAACCGTTGACATATAACAAGTGGAATATGTTACAGGAACCTGGATTGTATGTCTCTGATAAACACTATGTACATTACTTTAAACATAGCTGTGCTACAGCAACGGTTCCACGTAAATAAGACTAAGAGCAGCCGACCAGTTGCAAAGGATAAAGTAATCTTTACCTAGGTTTCAATAGATATAAATCTATCTTCTTCAGAAGACGGCAGTATTATAACAACATGAAGTGATATGTTTAGGCAAACATCTGCAGATGTTTGCCTAAACGATAAGGACATATCACTTCTTCAGCTTCTTCAGAAGACGGCAGTATTATAACAACATGAAGTGATATGTTTAGGCAAACATCTGCAGATGTTTGCCTAAACGATAAGGACATATCACTTCATGTTGTTATAATACTGCCGTCTTCTGAAGAAGATAGATTTATATCTATTGAAACCTAGGTAAAGATTACTTTATCCTTTGCAACTGGTCGGCTGGTCTTAGTCTGATTTACTAAGTACATTGGTACGCGTATTCCACTGTCAGACGTATCGCAATGAGTTTCACTTATAACTTTCGATTCGGTCGTTTCCGGATCAGGGTTCCTTACCTCAAAGTTATGCATTTACGTTTCTCCGTCATCCCCAACAGTTTGAATCATCATCACGGAAACAACCTGTGTATTGTAAACAGTAATGGCCTTATAAGACGCCCTTCATGTCCTCCAGAAACTAGCTTTCCATCTGTCGATTTCGCCCCGTGAAGAAAAAAGCGTTTAAATGTGCCTGCTACGAAGTCCTAAATGCAGTCAGGAATCTGTTACGACACCCAGTAAGTTCGTATTTTGTTCACACAGTGACAGTACGTGATAGTGTCGAATGCCAACCTGAAGTCAAGAACAAGACACTAATCTGGTCTGGTCGCCGGTGTCTACGTTGCTCTCAATCTCACAGACGAACAGAGCGAGCTGAGTTTCACACGATCTCTCTTTGCAGAATACACGTCGATGTTGTTAAGGAACAGTTTGCCGTTATCGATTTAGGTTTACAATTAGATGCACCTGTCGAGCGATCCGTTTGCAATAAACGAATGGCCTGTGCTTTTTTCCAGTCACCAGGTACACCTCATAGCACCTGTTAACCTACGATAAACTACTGCTAGAGGGGAAGCGATAACCCGGTTTAGTGCCTATCATCACAGAAACATCTCTGATATTGGCTGTCTCTCTGAAGGAATATTGGATTACTTGTAAATGCAGAGAGTGCTTTGACTGACGCAAGAATGGCAGCGGCTTGCCACAACAGTAAGCGTTGTTACAACAGAACATAAGAGCATAGTCAGCCTACAGGCTGTCGTCCCGCTCATCGGCGCTGCGAGGAGTGCTGCCTAGGCCGGCCCCTGGGAAATACCGCGCAAGTGACGCGGGCCGCGCCGAGGCTGCTGGCTAATGGTGACGCCGCGCACACACAGTAGTCACACAGCAGCTACAAATGGAACGCGCCACCTGTAACAGGGGGCCACCGAGGAACGGCAGGACATGCCGTTGCTTTCTACAATGCGAGCATTAATAAGCAATGCGCGGCGTGTAATCTTGTGACGTGAGCAGTGCCAGCTACAGGCTACAACGATAATTATTGTAATCTGGAAGGTTTCCTGCAAAACACAACACAGATATGGTCTTTTTTAATTACACAGTTCGATTTCAGATCACATGAACAGTAACACTGCGAAGTCATCATCATATAACATGTTTGAAAAGAAAGAAAGAAGGGGGCTAGTAACATACTAGCAAGTAAAATTACAAATCTAATTAATTTCTATACGCAGCTTTACCTACTCTGATTGGCTGCTGCTACTGCATACCGCACTAATTCATACTGACGTTAAGCTATTAACCCTTGTGTATTACAATGCAATACGAAACGGAGTGTGAGCGGAAGACGTAAAAAGTGTGTGTGTGTGTGTGTGTGTGTGTGTGAGAGAGAGAGAGAGAGAGAGAGAGAGAGAGAGAGAGACTTGATGTACATAAGGGAGGCATACACCAGAAGCAGAACAAGTGACTCCCGATTGTAGATGCGATCATGAATAGCGAAGAAGTAGCTGGTGGTCACATGTGTGCACTAAACAGCGTGGAAAGTCGCTGTGCGCTGAACTAAGGACTACAAACGTAGTTTAGCTGCAAATGCGAAACAAAGTTGGCAGAGCACTTCTTAGCGGAAGTGTTATTTCATAGATACGTGACTGATTTTTATTAATTCTTCCTCTGTTCCATAACATTTAACTATTTGGGTCAGTTGTTTAAAACTACTGAATGTGATGTGTAGTGTTTAGCTGTTCAATTTGTTTTTAAATTGAAGTGTTTTCAACTGAGGAACGTATTTTTCTTGTTTGACATACATTTTGACGGACCGATAAATAGATTCAGTGAAGGAGGTGTTACCGGAATAGCGGCATGTCATCGTTCCGCAGTTCGTCGACTTATTCAGCAGTTTCGAGAGACAGGCTCAGCGTTACATCCCGAACGAAATGGAAGAACACCTAACCCAAACGAACAAAGGTAGTTATATATTACTGACTTACTTAGATATTTGTGAATTACAATTTATTTACTTTCCACGGCGAAAATTGACCTTTGAACGGAGCTTCTGTTAATGGCATGCACTCGTCTTCAGGCCACGAGTGGCCTACTGGGACCATCCGACCGCTGTGTCATCCTCGGTGGAGGATGTGGATAGGAGGGGCGTGGGGTCAGCACACCGCTCTCCTGGTCGTAAGATGGTATTCTTGACCGAAGCCGCTACTATTCGGTCGAGTAGCTCCTCAATTGGCATCACGAGGCTTAGTGCACCCCGACAAATGGCAACAGCGCATGGCGGCCTGGATGGTCACCCATCCAAGCGCCGACCACGCCCGACAGCGCTTAACTTCGGTGATCTCACGGGAACCGGTGTATCCACTGCAGCAAGACCGTTGCCCTCTGTTAATGGCATAGTTAGAATTAATAGTTCTAGCCAACTAATAATCTTCAGAGGACGAAGTATTGTTATTGTCAGTAGTAAAAAGAAGTGTGTGTCAGTTAACACTCATAATGAACAAAGTAAAGGGAGTTTATTTTTAAACTGATGCTAGTTTTTCACAGCGGATATGGTTATGTATACGTCGTACATGGAAGGATCTACGAGACAGGTAAACAGTAAATAATATAAGAGATCAAATTTTTCGATTTATTTCTTATTGAGTATGTCACTGTAAAGACCTCTATTAAAGAAGGCAGGTTCATCTTAATTTTCATGTTTCCCTTTAGCAACACTCTTTTCAAAACTGTGATATGCCAGAGTCGCTTCCCAATTTAAATTTCTGGGTTTGATATCGCTCTGTTGTTTCCTTAACTTTTTATATGCAGTTCCTTGCATAGTACATCTCCAGGCCTCAAAATTTACATATTAGAAAGCAAAACTGTAGGACGAAAGTAACTTTCGCATGATGTGTCACTGCCAAGTAACACAGATCGATGTAACTTGGACTATGAATACAATGAAGAGCCAAAGAAACTGGTACACCTGCCTGATACCGTCTAGGGCCCCCGCGAGCACGAAGAAGTTCCGCAGCACGACACGTCATAGACTCGACTAATGTCCGAAGTTGTGCTGGAGGGAACTCTTGCCATGAATCCTGCAAGGCTGTCCATAAATCCGTAAGATTACGACAGGGTGGTGGAGGCAAGCCATCCCAGATATGCTCAATAATGTTCATGTCTGGGGAGTTTGGTGTCCAGCGGATGTGTTTAAACTGAGAGGAGTGTTCCTGGAGCCACTCTGTAGCAATTCTGGACGTGTGGGGTGTCGCATTGTCTTGCTGGAATTGCCCAAGTCCGTCGGAATGCACAATGTATATGAATGGATGCAGGTGCGCAGACAGGATGCTTACGTACGTGTCACCTGTCAGAGTCGTATCTAGACGTATCAAGGGTCCCATATCGCTCCAACGGCACACGCCCCACACCATTACAGAGCCTCCACCAGCTTGAACAGTTCGCTGCTGACATGCAGGGTACATGGATTCATGAGGCTGTCTCCATACCCGTACATGTCCATCCGCTCGATACAATTCGAAACGAGACTCGTCCGAACAGGCAACATGTTTCGAGTCATAAACAGTCCAATATCGGTATTGACGGGTCCAGGCGAGGCGTACAACTATGTGCCGTGAAGTCATCAAGGGCACACGAGTGGGTCTTCGGCTCCGAAAGACCATATCGTTGATGTTTCGTTGAACGGTTCGCACGCTGGCACTTGTTCTTAGCCCACCATTAAAATCTGCAGAAATTTGCGCAAGGGTTGCACTTCTGTCACGCTGAACGATTCTCTTCAGTCGTCGTTGGTCCCGTTCTTGCAGAATCTTTTTTCGGCCGCACCATGTCGGAGATCTGATGTTTCACCGGATTCCTGATATTCACGGCACATTCGTGAAATGGTCGTACAGGAAAATCCCCACTTCATCGCTTTACCTCGGAGATCTCCCATCGTTCGTGCGCCGACTATAACATGACGTTCAAACTATTCTAAATCTTCATAACCTGCCATTGTAGCATCAGTAACATATCTAACAACTGCGCCACACACTTGTCTTATACAGGCGTTGCCGACCGCAGCGCCGTATTCTGCCTGTTTACGTATCTCTGTATTTGAATATGCATGCCTATGCCAGTGTAGAAAGAACTACTGTGGTATTGTACAGAAATGTAAGTGAAAGAAATACGCAAGGAGACGAACAGAAATGAAACTTTTATTCAAAGTCAATAAATGTAACAATTACACTGAAGTCACCGTGATTAATAATGGTCCCTTGGACGTTACAATAGGCGGGACATAGTGATTAACAGGGTGTTAAGACCATGGACAGCTGTTCATTTCTGCAGTGTGCCACGAGACTGGTAAGGAGTTCTTGTGATAGGCCGTTCTATTCCTTCACCAGCGCGGTTGTCAACTCCTGAATGGTCATGGGTACATGTGGAAGTGCTGCGATAAACACCTCCAGCGCATCTCACTCGTGCTGGATGGAATGGTGGACGCTGATGGATGCGGTTGCGCATTGTCAATCAAAAAATGAAGCTAGCGCCGAACGCTCCCCCGAAAAGACGCAAGTGGAGAGGGAATGCATTTCACAATTACGTTGATTAGTGAGTATACCGTGTTCAGATGTGGAGGTCAATACCCTCCATGCATCATTATGTCTCCCCATACTATAGCACCTGGATTACCAACACGATCATGTTCAGAAAGGCAACTGAGTGCATTACGTGTTCCCACCTCTTATCATATGAGAGTGCTTTCAGCATTGTTTAATATGAGCGTTTTGGTGGTTCAGGTGCCATGGCGCGGTGAGGAATGATGTTGCTCGGGTGTGCTGACCAAATCTTTGAACACGCTACACTCAACGGCCTCTCCTTCCCCATGTGCGCCTTTTTAGGCGTGGATTTGACTCTGGCTTCATTTTCTTGGATGACAGTGCGCAACCGCATCGAACGGCACGGGTGGAGGAGCTCCTGGAAGGAGAGGATATTCGCCGAATGGACTGCCCGCCCCGTTCCTTGGCTTAACGGGGCTAGATCTCTTTGAAAGCATGAAAAATAGGTGATTTCCGTGATTTTTTCAAGTAATAATCTCCTATGTTGTTGTTGTGGTCTTCAGTCCGAAGACAGGTTTGATGCAGCTCTGCATGCTACTCTATCCTGTGCAAGCTTCTTCATCTCCCAGTACCTACTGCAGCCTACATCTTTCTGGATCTGTTTGGTGTATTCATCTCTTGGTCTCCCTCTACGATTTTTACCCTCCACGGTGCCCTCCAATACTAAATTGGTGATCCCTTGATGCCTCAGAATATGCCCTACCGAGCGATCCCTTCTTCTGGTCTACTTGTGCCACAAACTCCTCTTCTCCCCACTTCTATTCAATACCTCCTCATTAGTTATGTGATCTACCCATCTAATCTTCAACATTCTTTTGTAGCACCACATTTTGAAAGCTTCTATTCTATTCTTGTCTATACGATTTATCGTCCTCGTTTCACTTCCATACATGGCTACACGCCAAACAAATACTTTCACAAACGACTTCCTGACACTTAAATCTATACTCGATGTTAACAAATTTCTCTTCTTCAGAAATGCTTTCCTTGCCATTTCCAGTCTACATTTTATATCCTCTCTGCTTCGACCATCATCAGTTATTTTGCTCCCTAAATAGCAAAACTCATTTACTACTTTAATTATCTCATTTCCTAATCTAATTCCCGGAGCATAACCCGATTTAATTCGACTACATTCCATTATCCTCGTTTTGCTTTTGTTCATGTTCATCTTATATCCTCCTTTCAAGATACTGTCCATCCCATTCAGCTGCTCTTCCAGGTCCTTTGCTGTCTCTGACAGAATTACAATGTTTTTATTTCTTCTCCAAGGATTTTAATTCCTACTCAGAATTTTTCTTTTGTTTACTTTACCGCTTGCGCAATATTCAGATTGAATAACAATGGAGAGAGGCTACAACCCTGTCTCACTCCCTTCCCAACCAATGCTTACCTTTCACGCCCCTCGACTCTTATATCTGCCATCCCTGTATTTTACCCCTGCCACCTTTAGAATTTGAAAGAGAATATTACAATCAGTATTGTCAAAAGCTTTCTCTAAGTCTAGAAATGCTAGAAACGTTTATTTGCCTCTCCTTAATCTATTTTCTAAGATAAGTCATAGGGTCAGCATTGCCTCACGTGTTCCAACATTTCTACGGAATCCAAAATTTTGTACAAGTCATTTTCAATAATTTTCTAGCAGCATACATAGAATAATTGAAAAATATTAAAGTCTAATAAAATACTGACTTGTTTAAATAAATGTCAAATTTTCACCGAAAACATCGAGACGAAAGCGTGCAGCGAAAATAGAATTTTGAAGATATCGGTAACCGGCTTCGTATGGTGATACAGAATTCAATTTAAATGCCAGCATCAAATTCCGATCACAATCATATGCACCCTTATAAGTTATGTTTCACACAAATTTTTAAAAATACGGTTTCGAGAAAATCGTGTTTAAAGTATTGGGTTACAGTTTTGTGTAGTTACATTGTACATACCTCTAGTCAGCAACCACCCCTGCACTATACAGCAATCCTTCCAGATCCAAAAGGAGGTCCTCCTCCACCTTCTTCGTGGCTACGGTGGTCCTGCAAGCCTTCACGGCAGATTCCATCATAATTTACCCTGTTCGCTCGATACCATTTTCTTCCCCTTTTGTGCAAAAGTTGTCACAGGCTGGTCCGATCTCAAGATCGAGCACGTTCATAGTTTCCATAACGTCTGTGAGGCCGTCGGTAAAATTACATGCTGCCGTAATGGCCACGGTAACTATGTAGTTTCCGCTGTGAATGGTTTTCGGAGACTCTTGTCACAGATCATCTTGTAACTCGATAACGGAGTTTCTGGCGAACTTGAGTTGAGAAAACAATTTTAAGCAAAATATCGAGTTTTTAATTTACAAAGAGTAAATTCCCACTGAGTACGTGTGGGATGCGTTGGGGAGGCGTCTTGATTCATGAGTCACAACTGGAATCGGTGAACTCTTAATAATATCCGTGTGTAACAATTTGTAGGGATTTGGAAACTGAGTGCAACATATTTGCTGTTGCTTTGATATTCTGAATTTCAGTTCCTATCTCGACCGTGATAGTCTGGACATTAACAATGGTACCACGAACAGCCTTTACATATGATGTGGATTTCTTTGAATTTTGTGAGATTGTTTTCGGTAGCTACCTTCCTACCAGCGTTCCTTCGGTTTTGTACAAGTCGTAGTTTAATCAGATCCTGATTATTCTTTACAACTCGATGATTTTTCCACAAGGAAATTAGTTCTATTGATGCATAACTGAAAACAATATCCCTGTTCTTTCTTCATTTCTTTGGCAGTAGTGAAACATACTTGAAATTTTGAGGAGGAGGACACGTTAGTATCTGGAAAAGGTGGTCAAAAGATACGTGGGATTACTCCGCCTACCGCTGCCTGTCTTTTTCTTTCGTTTCTGCGTAGAAATTAAAGAAGTGCCGCGAAAACTGTGCTCTTGGGTCGTTAACGCACGGCATGATCGTTGTGTGCTGAGATAGCGGCGGCCTTGCAGCGCACTATCTCGTAAGATAGCCTTCCCGATACGGTTATCTCAGAGTCCTTTTAACTCACGCCAACCGAGGTTGCACTGTGACATGTTTAATACTTCTCTTTGAGACACCTACACGACTGCTAGGTTTCAGTGTATGAGAACAGAGCTCATAGCTGGAGTTCATGGCGATCCGCGAAAAGCAAGCAAAATTCACCACTGTTATCCTTCTGCACCTTCCACTTGCACGTTATGGGCTAAATATCTCTCAGAAAGTGTCAAACTTTTTTTATTTTGTTTAACATAGTGACAGTTACATCATCACTAGAGAAGCAACACTAGCTTAATTGAATAACAGTTGAGCAAAGGTCGTGGCGTTATTGATGCAACAACGGAAGCAGTACACGTAATGTCGTTTAGGGGAAATATGAAAAATGTCAAATTGCATAAACAATCTAGTATTTCAGACAGAACACAAAAAATGACAACGCGCAATGCATTCGTAACTATGTGGCAGCAAAATCCTATCGAAGGAGCTCAAACAATATCATAACAAATTTTAGTCATAAATTAACGGCCAGCCTGAATAAAATAAGTAGAACAATAATGGCTCGCGGTGAGGTGTGACTGCAACAAGAAGATTAAAATTTGTCGCAATACAAAAGATTTCTAACTCGTAGTTCGCAACAATTTTCGGAGTACAGACATAAATATTATCTCCTCTCATATTTTATTCCCTTTCGCATTTTTATCGGTACGTTAGACTACAGAAACTGATCATCAAAGCGATTACCGGTATGTAAGAGGTCTAGAGACTACAGTGTGTGTCTTTGCAAGTTGAAGCGTATGACTAAGAGATATCTAATTCAAACAGTGGCGTGCGACGAAGTGAAGCGTACTAAAGCAATCCCAAATTTAAGTGTTTATCATGGGAATGTATACAGATTGTAGATTGCTGAGCAAGGCGACATTGATTTTCTACGCACGTTGTTTTAGCATTCACTTCAATGCGCACAATTCCGCAGAACTTTCCCTGAACTTTTTTTTAAATACCAAGTAAATTTTATCTGTACATCGAAGAAGCAATGACGGATATGAAACAAAGGTTTAAGAGTGGGATTAAAATTCGAGGTGGAAGGATAGCAATGATGAGATCCGCTCTTGACATTGGCAGCCTTATTGTATGTGAAGAAGAAAAAAATGGCTCTGAGCACTATGGGACTTAACAGCTATGGTCATCAGTCCCCTAGAACTTAGAACTACTTAAACCTAACTAACCTAAGGACATCACACAACACCCAGTCATCACGAGGCAGAGAAAAAGTGAAGAAGAACTACGGGACCTGTTAAATGGGATGAACAGCCTAGTGAGCACAGGATATGGTCTGAGAGTAGACCATAGAAAGACGAAAGTAGTGAGTAGTAGCAGAAGAGTGATTATCGATAAACTTTTCAAAATTGGTGTCCACGAAGCAGACAAAGTTAAGGAATTCTGCTACTTTTGAAGAAATCGGTACATGACGGAAGAAACAAAGACAAAAAAAAACAGACTAGCACAGACAAAGAGGTATTTCCTGACCCAAAAAAGTATACTAGTATCGAACATAGGCGTTAATTTGAGGAAGAAGCTTCTAAGAACGAGCACAGCATTGTATGGTAGTGAACGAGACAGTGAGAAAATCAAAAATGAAGGCAATCGAAGCACTTGAGGTGTGATGTTATAGAAGGATGTTAAAAATTGGGAGGACCGATAAAATAAGGAATGAGGTGGTCCTCTGCAGAACTGACGAAGAAAGGAGCATACACAAAACACTGAAGAGAAGAAGGGACAGGACGATAAGACGTGTGTTAAGACTTCAACGAGTAACTTCCATGGTCCTAGAAGAAGCTGTAGAGAGTGAAAACAAATTGACGAGTACTACTCTTAAATGAAGAATTCGTGGCGGAGAGCATCAAGCAACTCTTACTGAAGGTTAGAAGCACTGGTTACACAAATAAACTTTATTATTTTTTGCCGCAATATGTACTACCATTAATATCGTGACTATTATTACACATTTCGAACTACAGCGTCTTAAGATCAACAGTGATGACTGAAAAATCAGGTCAAACATTTTGCTCTTATCATTAGGTCCTTTTTTTTACCTTGATTACATATTTGTTTGGCTTGTATAACATTCTTTCGGTTTGGTTGTGTAGCTGTCTCATGTCCTGCAAGATAATGTATTTAGGAGTGAACTGACAAAAATCATTTCAACTGATCAACTGCGCTAGCATTTTTGTAGATCTTTACCGTTTTTCGTTATTATCTTCATGTACAGTTTACATAAGTGTCGGAGATACATAAAAACGACGAATGTCATGGGCACCACGATTTAATTTACCATATGCTTTAGATTTTAGTCATTTTCCCTTATACCTTGCTTATGACATAATCAAGTAAAATTCAGTCTGTTTTGTGTTCTTATTTATTGAATGTTACAATACAGGGTCCTTTTGATTTCGACAATTGTGGCCAACACTTCCTTCAAATCTGAATGGATTTGGTTTCCTTCAGCTGGTTGTGACAAATCTTCTCCCGCATTTTCCGGCCATCTGCACAGACATATCCCAATTCCCGTTAAATCATACTCCTTTACCTCTAATACAGAGCCGTCATTCCTAAGCCATTTCGTCTTGCTTAACTATTTCAATATGCTGATGATACTACTTTCCTGCTGTCCGCCCCACCCTCCATTGAACGCAATCCTTCCAATTACACCTAAAAAAAAAAAAAAAAACGATGATTTCACCTCATGGCGAAACCAGTGATATTGTTGCTCCGTCAGTCTTGCAAAATCCCAGGCAATAATTTTACGAAAAACAACCTGAGCTTTCTGACGCTGGCAGTCCACAACTGTCCACTCCACCTAATTAAAACACTGAAATAATTGTACTGACACTAACAAAAATTAACTTAGAAGCCCTTCCTATTAGCTAACCATGCGAAAGAATAAGCACAGTAAACTAAAATTATTACCACGGTGAAACAGATAATACACTACTGGCCATTAAAATTGCTACACCACGAAGATGACGTGCTACAGACGCGAAATTTAACCGACGGGAAGAAGATGATGTGATGTAGAAATGATTAGCTTTTCAGAGCGTTCACACGAGGTTCGCGCCGGTGGCGACACTTACAACGTACTGACATGAGGAAAGTTTGTAACCGATTTCCCACACACAAACAGCAGCTGACCGGCGTAGTCTGGTGAAACGTTGTTGTGATGCCTGGTGTAAGGAGGAGAAATGCGTACCATCACGTTTCCGACTTTGATAAAACTCAGATTGTAGCCTATCGCGATTGCGGTTTATCGTATCGCGACGTTGCTGCTCGCGTTGGTAGAGATCCAATGATTGTTAGCAGAATATGGAAGGGTTGGGTTCAGGAGGGTAATACGGAACGCCCTGCTGAACCCCAACGGCCTCGTATCACTAGCAGTCGAAATGACAAGCATCTTACCAGCATGGCTGTAATGGATCGTGCAGCCACGTCTCGATCCCTGAGTCAACAGATGGGGACGTTTGCAAGACAACAACCATCTGCAAGAACAGTTCGACGACGTTTGCAGCAGAATGGACTATCAGCTCGGAGACCATGGCTGCACTTACCCTTGACGCTGCATCAAGACAGGAGCGCTTGCGATGGTGTACTCAACGACGAACCTGGGTGCACGAATGGCAAAACGTCATTTTTTCGGATGAATCCAGGTTCTGTTTACAGCATCATGATGGTCGCATCCGTGTTTGGCGACATCGCGGTAAACGCACATTGGAAGTGTATATTCGTCATCGCCATACTGGCGTTATCACCCGGCGTGATGGTATGGGGTGCCATTGATTACACTTCTCGGTCACCTCTTGTTCGCATTGATGGCACTTTGAACAGTGGACGTTACATTTCAGATGTGTTACGACCCGTGGCTCTATCCTTCATTCGATCCCTGCGAAACCCTACATTTCGGCAGGATAATGCACGACCGCATGTTGCATGTCCTGTACGGGCCTTTCTGGATACAGAAAATGTTCGATTGCTGCCCTGGGCAGCACATTCGCCAGATCTCTCACCAATTGAAAACGTCTGGTCAATGGTGGCCTAGCAACTGGCTCGTCACAATACGCCAGCCACTACTCTTGATGAACTATGGTATCGTGTTGAAGCTGCATGGGCAGCTGTACCTGTACACGTCATCCAAGCTCTGTTTGACTCAATGCCCAGGCGTATCAAGGCCGTTATTACGGCCAGAGGTGGTTGTTCTGGGTACTGATTTCTCAGGATCTATGCACCCAAATGGCGTGAAAATGTAAGCACATGTCAGTTCTAGTATAATATATTTGTCCAATGAATACCCGTTTAACATCTGCATTTCTTCTTGGTGTAGCAATTTTAATGGCCAGTAGTGTAAATCCCTCGACGATCATGTATACGTACCACAAAACCCTCATCCGTCTCATCCTCAACTACGTACATCTTGCATTCATCTCTGCTCTACCAAGTCTTACGACGGCCACCAAACAGTGAACTTTATACAGTTTGCATTTTGGAGCACACGGGCGCTCAACGACGCGGTTATCAGCGCCCTTGCACACATTAAAGGAAACGAATGTGGATAAAATTATGAAAATACTTGTCACGGAGTGAGGAGGAACCCTATAAAATTACACTCATGCATTCACTCAGACCTCTCTTACTTTGACATTTCCATGTCGGTTTACCCTGCTCAATGCGTATTCCGTACAGGCTGGTGAAGTTCCTACTCCTCGTCAAACACGTGGAAAATTACACACATACTGTGTCTCTCGGAACGTGGACTCCCAACGCTCCACTTTATCCCCCATCATTGAGAACCACGTCATGTTATTCCGCCTCTATCGTTTTATCTCTCCATCCTCACATTACCACACGCTTCACTTCTTTTTCCAGGATATTTGAACGCCTTCCTCTTCCAGACTATGGAATATTCTCATGTGTACCTGTGCGATTAATTACACTTTACCATATGTCTTCTTTTCCTTGAAAAACTACAAACCTACTCGACTTCTGCTACCAAAATTCCGTTTCGTGATCATCCCTGAAACCCATCCGGTATCCTTTTTAGTATCACTTCTTCTCCAGTTCCATCTGCATCCATATGTTTCAACTAGAAAATATTACAGAGTCTACAGCACCAACATTCTTACAGTTTCAAGACCACGCTCATGATCTTTCTTATTCTTGTGGCCGTATCTTTTGTATTGTTTAATTGCATTAATAAAAGGCTGAAACATGGCCGCTGACTATCCCTCCCTTCCGGCCCTTACTGGAAGGAATGTAAATATCAAATAAATAATAATAGAGACACCGTCAAAGTGTAAGTGGTGCAAAACGCGGCGCCTTTAGCGCTTGGAACAGAGCAATATGGCTTTAAGGAGTAATCAACACTGCACACGGTACATCTACATGCTCAGGGAACGATGTCCAACCAGGTGTTTTACTGTAATAATGAAATTATTCTACATCTACATCATATTCTGCAAGCCACCTAAAGGCGTATGGTGGAGGGTACTTTTTGTACCACTAACTGAGCCCTCTAACACTGTTCCACCCGTGAATAGCGCATGCGAAGATTGATTGTCGGTAAGCCTCTGTATTGGCTCTAATTTCTCGAATTTTCTCCTCATGATCATTACACGATACGTGTGTAGGGGAAGTAATATGTCGTTCGACTCTTTCCGGGAAGTCGCTCTCTCGAAATTTCAACAGTAAATAGTGACGCACAACCCCTCTCTTGTAATGTAGCTGAATGGGGTTTATTGAGCATCTCCGAACGCTCTCGTGCCGACTAAACGATCTCTTGACGGAACGTTCCGCTCGTCGTTCAATTTTCTCTCTTTCTATCAGTCCTGTATAGCAGGGATTCCAGATAGATGAACAATACTCAAGAATGGATTGAACAAGCGCCTTATAAGCGACGTCCTACGTGAATGAGTTACATTTTCTTAAAGTTCTTCCCGTGAATCTGAGTCTGGCATCGGCTTTTCCCACAGTTTGTTTTATATGGTAATTCTATTTAACATCGCTCCGGATAGTTATTCCTAGATATTTTACGGCAGATACTGTTTCCAGCGGTTTGTCATCAATATTGCACCTATATAGAAGTGGAATTCTTTTCCTATATATTCGGTAGAGATATTGAGATGGTCTATGGCTTTTCGACGTGGCTCTATTTTGGTTAATAGCGAAATGAAAGACGAAGTTGATCAGAACATTATTTTATAGGCAGGAGAGTGCATATCTCAGATCACCAAAGTTAAGCGCTGTCGGGCTGGGCTAGCACGTGGAAGGGTGGTCATCCGGTCTGCCGAGCACTGTTGGCAAGCGGGGTGCACTCGGCCCTTGGGAGGCAAACTGAGGAGCTACTTGATTGAGAAGTGGCGGCTCCGGTCTTGTAAACTGCCATACGGCCGGGAGAGCGGTGTGCTGACCACATGGCCCTCCATATCCTCATCCAGTGACGCTTGTGGCTGAGGATGACACGGCGGCCGGTAGGTCCCTTTGGGCCTTCATGGCCTGTCCGGGGGGGGGGGGTGTTTAGTTTCAGTTTAGAGTGCATGTCAGACTATGCCAGCAGTGCTGTTGTTCACAAAGCTGGTGAACTGATATTCGCGTTTCAGCCACACTGAACATGTATGAGAAGCGGGCCAGATCGGTTCACTGAGCAGTGACATCGTTGCTTCTGCGGATCACACTCCATTTGCCGCCACCAGCAGCCACAATGGCGGGTAAAAGTATGGCGATGTCCTGAGGAGAGGACCTAAACCGGTTCATAACGAGTAAAAATCTGGAAACGGGATTGACCGTTTTTATTTGATTTTTAACTCAGGAAGGCGCGCGAGATGGTTGGTGACTAACATACAAATTCCTTGCAAATGTGTCACTCTCTCTACTCCGGAACGGAAATCTTCGGTTTTTTTAAACAATAATGGCACGTGGTGAGTAATGGATTCTATATAATAAATGTGGTATCTCTGGATAACGCTTTTTACGTCAGGGAAGTAAAAAAAGCAGTGTAATGGCGACTGCCAGTGTTGTGCTGAAATTCATCTTTAAAATTACGGGGCAGTGAATGCTGAGGAGTTTCCAAATTTAACTGGCTGAATTCATCAAGAAACACGCTAACTGCAGAAAATATTTAATTCAGGAAATGACAAGGAAATGAAAATGTAAAAAACTATACATGTCACAGTGTGAAGTAATCTCCTCCCTTCACGCCCACACAAATGTCGTGTTTTAAATTTTTTCGCCATTCAGGAAAGATTTCTGCTCAGAAATCAGTTTTAGGAATTTTTTCAGTCCAGAATGTAGAATTAACGAATATGGTACTGATATACCGGTTGTTGTGATCTTCAGTTGCAGCTTTCTACGCTATTCAGTGCGAGTCTCACCATCTGTGAATAACTACTGCAACTTACATCCATTTGAATCTGCCTACTGTTTTTAAATCTTGATCTCCCTATATAAATTGTTATCCACCACACTTCCTTCCACTATCAAACTGGAGATTCCTAAACGCCTGAGCGTATGTCCTGTCAACAGAGCCCTTCTTTTAGTCAAGTTGTGCAGTAATGCTCTTTTCTCCCCATTTCATTCAGTACCTCTTCATTAGTTTCGCTACCTATCCATCTAATCTTCAGCATTTTTCTGTAGCACCACATTTCAAAAAGTTCTATGCTCTTCTTGTCTGAGCAGTTTATCGTCCAAGTTTTAGTATCTGTAGAAGGCTACATTCCAGACAAGTAACTTTAGAAATACTTTCTAGTACGTAAAGTTATTTTTGATGCTGGCAAGTTCCTCTTTATCAATTTTATACCTCTCTGCTTTGCCTGCAATCAGTCAAATTGTTGCTCAAATAGTAAAACTCACCTATTATATTTAGTGTCTCATTTCATAATCTAACTAGCTGAGTACCTGACGCTGACTGGGTAAATATTTGTTCTCATCTTCTTTTAGCCCATCTCCTACTTCCCCCTCTCGCTATTCATCCCCTCCTTTAACTCTTCCACCCGCTCTCTCTGTCCAACTCCTCCAACCCCCACACTCTGCCCATCCCCTCCCGTCTCTCTTCCTCCCCTTCCTCTCTGTCAATCTGCTGCCCCACCCTCTGACCATCTGCTCCTTCCCCTCTGTCCACATCTTCCTCCCCTTTAAACTCATCTCCTCCTCCGTCTCCTCTGCCCATCTCCTCCTCTTCCCTTTCTCTATTCATTCCCACTCCCTCTGTCTGTCCATCTACTCCTCCACATTTCTCTCTTCAAGTTATCATGCTCACTCCAATAAGAGCCTTGCGTTACTTACCATCACAGTATTTCTTTCCAGAATGTAAATAACATGTGCACGAAATTTGGTTGAAATCATTCCAGGGGTTTGGTATGAGATTTTGCCCAAAGATTTTACGGCGTACGAAACACATCATATGTATTTCACATATATTGAACATATTTTACACGTGTTTGTACACGTATTGCACCTGCCTCTATAGCGAATTTCGCCCTTAGTTTCATTTTCACACAGCTCAATGTCGTATCTCCTGAACAATGTGGTCACAATGATATAATTTTGTAGGTACATCCAGTGGGGTATGTGGCTACTGTCCGCAAAATGTGTTGTGAATAGAGTTGGAAGTGACGAAGTAATAAATTAAAACGTCATACATGATGTCACTGTTTTTTTTTACGCATTTCAGCGTTTATGACGTCTTATCTACTGACCTAAAATGATACATTTTTCTAGTTTCATTCAGTGGTGTATGTGGATACCGTCTGCGAAATGTGTTGTGAATAGAGTTAGTAGAAAAAAGTAACAAATTGAACGTCGCATTTTTTCGCGCATCTCAGTATGTGACGTCATTTTTCCTGAACTATGTGTCGTACAGTGATATATTTTTGTGCAAACATTCAGCGTCAGATGTGGATACTGTATGCGAAAAGTGTTGCGAATTAAGTCAGTAACAATGAAGTAATAAATTTAAAAGCGTAGCAGTTTTTCACGCATCCCAGTGTTTACGATGTCGTTTCTCCTGATCAATTTTTCTGTACATTCAGTGGTATACATGAATATTGTTTGCAATAGGTGTCACGAATACAATTACTAATTAAGAAGTAATAAACTAAAACATGTTTCATGCGGCAGTTTTACTGCATGAATAACGAAAATATAGTAAGCGATAACCTTTTTCCCTTTCTTTATTTTGTAGGGTTCGTCAGCGGGAATAAGTTTGATAAAGGTTTGAAGTTAGGTGTAATGTTTGTTGCAAGTCTCTAAGTGCCCTCATTCTCAAATACTCGATGAGTTAAATATGAGTATTCGCACGTCGTGAGCTACTCTGATTTTTCACCACTACCCCTACTCCTTTGATAGGTAGGGGGCTCTTCTCCCATAGGGCTGATTTTCAGACAGTAAGGGATGTGTATACCAGGTTTGGTTGAAATCGGCGCAGAGGTTTGAGGGGGGGGGGGGGGGGGAGGGGGGAGGGGTGCACACGCATACTCGTATATACACACACACTTAGGTAACATACGAGATGTGTACATCCTTTTTTATAATTTGTATGGCTTCCCTCTGTATCGCCTGATCTAATTTGACTGCGTTTTATTGACCTCCTTATAACCTCTTCTCAAGATACTACTTTTAACTGAAGTCCTTTGCTGCCACTGACGGAATCACAAAGTTATCGGCAAACCTCGAAGTTTTTATTTCTTCTCCCTGATCTGCAATTTCCGTTCTAAATTCCTATTATAGTTCCTTTGTTTCTCAAAGTACTGAATGAACTACATTAGTGATAGACTACAGTCCTCTGTCCGTCCTTTCTCAAGTGCTGACTTCTTTTAACGTCCTTAGATTTTTGTAAATGCAGCCTGGTTTCTGTACAAGTTGTCAATAACCTTCCGTTCCCTATGTTTTATCCCAGCTACCTCGAGAATTCCCAAGAGAATATTCCAGTCGGTATTGACAAAAGCTTTCTCTACGCCTACAAATGTTATAAACGTTAGTTTTCCCTCCTTCAACCTATCTTCTGTAGTCGTAGAGTCAGTGTTGCCGCACCTGTATCCTGCATTTCTCTGGAACCCAAACGTATCTTCCCCGAGTCTTTCCATGCTTCTGTAATTTATATAATTTTCGTGCAACTTTAATTAATTAAAGTACTGGTTCCGTAAATTTCAGACCTGTCATAAGTTCGTTTTTTTATTAAGAAATATTTCTTTATTCTTAATGTATGCTACTATTTCGTCTGTTTCATATTTTTGGATAACACATGATATAGTTTTTTCCCAAAGGTCTCAATAATTCTGAGGGATGTCGTGCACTTCAGAAGACTTGTCCCGACTTAGCTCTTTTCAGTGCCCTGTCAAATTCTTCTCTCGTATTATATCTCTCATCTCGTCTTAACTATTTTCTGTTCCCTTCCCTTAATATTGTCTTTAACTTACTGGTTTACGGTTGTAAAACGGGTATAGTATCATTAATGCTCGCTTCTATTAATTGGGTTTTCTTGGTGTCGCAATAACTAATACAGCATTTCGGTTACAGCTACCACGTAGCGTGTGGTCTGCTATATTATCTCTAATGATATGAGCAGAAAACTGTGACTAACAGCGAAGGGGAACGAGTATTAGAAAAATTCGCAAACGAAGAAAAAACTGTGATGTTGTGTCTACTCTTCTCAAAAGCGAAATTACTGAAAGTAAGCTACTCAAGTAAATTTATTAAATGGCAAAAAATAGTTTGTTTTAGCAAATACTTCAGATAGACTTTCAAAAGCGCACAGTTAATTAACATTAAGACGTTCAGGTTTTTCCAATTCTAGTGTCGTCGTCAGTATCACTCTAGAGTAACTCTGGCATTTCACACGATTCCGCTATCGGATAGAGAACCTCCGTGTTTTTCTCAATTTCTTTTTTGCCTCAAGTAGTTTTCAATGTCCCGATAGGTTTTAACTGTCTTCAGTACAATTCCTGTTCCTTGGTAAAAAGTGTGTACCAAAAAATGGTTCAAATGGCTCTGAGCACTATGGGACTTAACAGCTGAGGTCATCAGTCCCCTAGAACTCAGAACTACTTAAACCTAACTAACCTAAGGACATCACACACATCCATGCCCGAGGCAGGATTCGAACCTGCGACCGTAGCCGTTCCAGACTGAAGCGCCTAGAACCGCTCGGCCACCACCGGCCGGCTAGTGTGTACCAGTTTTGCATAATTAGCTTATCAAGGAATGAATTATTCCGTGGGAATGGACTTCCTGTTGTGTACAGTATGTGAATTTATACCAGATGTTGGTTTTCAGCATTTTTTTTTTTTTCAGTTCGTACGCAGCAAGCAGAGTGAGCTGAATAGCACGTGTCTTTTTTGCCAAAATATATTACTGGTATCAAGGCTGTTCAATTCATCACTGCAACTTTCAAGATCGTCTGGCAAGTCAGAAAGTTTGTTACTCTTCTGTTTTGCTTGGAGGTGAAACTTATATCAATGCAAGTCCTTTCACAACTGCAGCTTTAAAGGTTGAGGCTGATTGTAAATACTCTCGTCTTCAGCCAGCCATATTCATTGTCCAGTCCAGCTATCTTTTATTCTGCATAGGAATACTTCTGGTCTGTTGCTGATGTTCACGTAGAGTAAAATATTCAAGAGAATGGGCGTTTTTTGGTGTGTCGACTCATCTTTTGCGTAAGTTGGAGCTAGTCTTAGTCCGTCAGCTTTCTGGCCCGCCGATTTGGTCACTCAGTGTGACGTTGGGATATTTGTTGCTGCCACTGTTCCAGGCTGGTGCTCAACGTGCAGTGCGTGCAGCAAGACGCAGTGCGTGGGCTGACGGACGCTCGCAGAGTCAGAGGGCTGCAGCGACGCCACCGCCGCCGCCGCCGCCAGCCAACTGCCAACCATTGTTCGCCGGCAAAAAAGTCGCCTGCGAGCGCTGGCGGCCGCTGTTGCAACTATTTACGGGACTTCCCCCTCGGTGTTTGTCGCCATGGCAACCGCAGTAAAGTTGCCTCTCGCGCTATTGAATTTCGCGGCAACGAGCCCTGGTGGCGGCGTTGCTAGGCGACGCATGATTTTTTCCCCCCCCCGCTCCGAGTTTCGATCCCGCCGTCACCCCTCCACCGCCCCCACCGCCGCCTCCGCCCCCGCCCCCGCGCAGCCGCCCCCACCGCCACTCGCGCCCTCCCTCGCCCGCTGCCGCTCGCTGGAGCCCGCAAAAATAACTTCAACAGGGCTCAGCCAGGGCGCCTGACTCGGACGCTACGAAAATCGCGATATTTTCCGACGAGCTGTCACAAATTCCCGGCGGCGGATTCATGTCCCGCGCGCACCCCGCGCATAGCTAATTGTCACCTCCGCAGGGGACCAAACAAATGCCCGTTACCAGTCTTCTTCATTTTAACGCGCATAAAGGCGCCTTTCATTTCCTCAAAGCCACAGTTTCAGCGTTTCGAGCGTAGGTCAGTGACAGCAGGAACTATTTTCTATTGCAGTTGATAATTAGTCGCAGCCAACAATACCACACGACATTTACATTCAAGAATAAATTTATTTTGCGGAAATGCTTCTCAGTAAATTTATTCTGGCGAGTTCATTAACTGGGTGTAGGCATGTATCACAACGATTTAATAATTCACATTGTCTCATTAATCGTCCACTTTTCAAGTAACTTCATTATATGATTACACAAAGTTTCTTTTACAAAATGCGAACTACGCGATTGTATGATACACATAAAAATTCTTTCCAGTTGTCATTAAATCCTGTTTTTCCGTTCTGTTTATCCTGATCAATTTTCTCCTATGAAGGTTCTCGTTACAAGAGTGGACCTACCACAAAGTTCAACTACCACTTTATGTTACAAACTTAAATGCCTTTTGCCGTGATGTCGCTAGACCATATTAAAGAGGTGTAACTTCTTGATTGGAAAAATGAAGGAATGTTAGGATTTAACACTCCATCGAACACAATGTCTTTAGGGACGAAGCACCAGCTCGGATAGGGCAAGGGTTGGTCACGTCCTTTCTGCCAGTTGACTTGACATATAGAACCGATGGGAAATCTCAAATGTCTTTCGCTGACCAGAATGCTGTGCGTCCCCAATTTGACTCCAGTGCCTTAACTACTGTGCTATCCGACTCGATACGTCATCAGAAGAAGGTAGATCAAAATCCTGATGGTGTAACAGGTTTATTGTGCGATCAGTTGGCAACAGTTGGTGATGACATAAGAGCAGGCGGATCTCCATCGTCACCTGATTTCGCGCATTTTGGAAATGTTTGATTACCCACAATACAGCCCGTAATTGTCTCCCTCTGAGTTTCATCTCTGCACACATGAACCTCTGGTTATGGAGACAACATTTTGGCACAGACAATGAGCTGTAGGCCAGCGTAGAGAATTGGCGGAAAGCACTGGTGGCTGCCTCCTATAACGAGGGTATTGGAAAGTTGGTACAACGCTACGACAAACGTCTAAGTCGGATTGGTGACTATGGAGATAAGTAGCTGGAAGTTAGCTAACTGTTGCAAATAAAACATTTTTAATTTTCACTGTGGTTTCCATTTCGCGACCTGTCGTTCCTTACTTTCCGATTAGCCCTCGTATGTCGGTGTGTTGCGAAACCCTCAGAAAACTGAAAGCACAAGTTCGAAGAGTTCGCCCACACACGGAGTGCCCTCTCTTTCAATATAACAATGCCAGATCACACACGAGCGCTGCGACATCTGCAACAAACCGACGCTGGAGGTTCACTCTCATAGATCGTCCTCCATACGGTCTCCATTTGGCTCCATCCAATTTTCGTCTGTTTCCACAACTTAAGATCTCTCCCGAGCACCTCATTCGATAGTGGTTGAAGCCGTGCAGCCAGAGGTAAGGTTGTGGCTCCGTGAACGAAGGCAAACATTCTACATTGACAGTAGTAACTAACTGGTCTCTCGTTATGAGAAATGAGTTCGTCACCAGAGTGACTATGTTAAGAAACAAAAATGTAGACATGATGAATAAAGATGTAGAGTGTTAATAAAGTTTCGTTTATTTAAAAAGCTTCAACAGGTTTCACATAAAGAATCCGGATGCATTGCTTTTCAGCACGCTCTCATAAGTTCTGTACCTTCAGTGATTCCAAAGATTACTATCTAGAGAAATGGCGCAGTGGTTAACGCACTGGACTCGCACGTGGGAGGAACTTAGCGGTATCCTGTTGGGAAAGACCCCCTGGAATGCTGCTCATGAATGGCAGCACAACAGGTCGAGCAACCATACTGACGTACAAATAGGCAGTCAAAGTGCGTGGGATAACCAGAGAGTGATCCAGCTGGCACACGAAATCGCACACCAGACCACATCTCCAAGCGTAGGTTGGTTGCAGGTCCTCAAGTGGCTTCCTCCTAACCAACACACGGCCATCACTGGCTCCGAGGCAGAACCAGCTTTCATCAGAAAACACAGTAGGTCACCACCTTGCCCTCCAATGATCTCTTGCTTGCCACCGCTGAAGTCGCAGTTGATGGCGGTTTTATGTCAGTGAAATGCACGCTACAGGGCATGTGGCTCGGAGCTGTCCTTGAAGGAACCGATTTGTAACGGTTCGTCGTGCCTCTGTGGTGCCAACTGCAGCTAAAATTGCTGCTTCCGATGCGCTACGATGCGCCAGAACCATATCATGATCTTCTCTAAGACTAGATTAAATAATACAGGTGAAATGGCGTCCCCTGGTCTCATTGCAGTGTCATGCCTCTTGTAGTGCCACGTAACCACCCGGAGCCTGGTCTTCTTTCGAGCGTACATTCCCGTGGAAACCGCTGCCAGCAATCATGTATAGTGGCTGCATTCCTCCCAAGCCTTTCTGCAGTATCGCAGAAAGAACATCCAGCTACCCGTAGCTCTATTACAACACTTACTTCAAAGTCAGTGAGGTGTTGTTAATGTCGTCTTTGTCGCTTTAAAGGCATTCTTGATTAACATCGACCAACCAGGTCTAGTCGCAAGGGTAACTAACCCCCCCCTCCCCCCCCCCCCCCCCGACCGTTCCAGCAAGTATTTAAAGCAAACCTGATGTGCGTCCTCATAGCGCCACTCTTACGCGACTGGTGCAAAGTTTTAATAGACATCTTTCAAATGTAGAAACACGCCTGCCAACTTTCGCTCATGTCACACAACTCCTTCTCGGTCTCAGTGTCCGAGTATATCAGGACATTATCTCTTTATAATCTCTGACGCAACATTACCTGGTATATAACACACGGTCGGCCCCAAAACAGGACGACTCTCCAAGACCCTTATGAAAAATGGTTTAACTTCAATAATAAGCTGCCGAAATATTTCCTTCCGGTTCCCAATCGGAACGCTAGATTCCTAATGTTCTCGCTGTATAAAAACAAATTAAAATGAAAAATCTATAAAACCAAACACATGGTAATGGAATAGTTCATGGACGTTACTGCAGGTGGCATCGATTACCTTTAGTGGAATGTTGCAGTCAAACAGATGAGGAATCCACGAGTGTGGGTTAAATAATTCAATGATGCAGGCTTAAGAAGACAACGGTTGCCTCTTTAGGTGCAGCAACTTTCGTCGTAGTTATGGGAAAAATTGTGTATTTGCTGGTGGCAGCTGTTGAAAAATCGATAACCAGCTGAATACGCCCACAGTGTAACCACGCAATGCTATGTCGAGTGCGTCGTCTTTCCTTTCCGAGAGCGTTCACTCGTCGGCCAGACAGCGCGGCCTTGCTCCGCGAGTAACTGTCGACAAGGTTCTCTCCACCCGACTGATTTCTGCATCACCGCTTTTCGAAGAACCGTACCCGCGCCTTTATCTGCACCCGGTCTTGTGTGCAGCGATGGAGTTACCGGTTCGCATCTGCCGCCAGGGGCAGTCGGTCTGTTCGCATTCATTAGAACTGGCGGACTGGCGGATCTCGGTCAACCGCAGGTTTTGCTCTCCTTCCTGGTCTGACAACCATGTTTGTCAAGAAGCATCTGCCAAATAAGAAATAAACATATTTAGCGCAACATAAATGTCCACGTAGTATTTATATATTTCAGAAATGCTTATGATAGCACACACTGTCAGACAATTCGACACATAATGAAGGCATCTGAAATACGATCAAAACTTATCAGTTAAAATCTTTAAAGATAGAACTTTTTGCCTTACAAAGATTCTGGTAAGAGAAACTGAACCTTTTAAGATGAACTGTACACTGCAATGAGACCAGGGGACGTCATTTCACCTGTAATATTTAATCTCGTCTTAGAGAATTTGTTAAAACTGATCCACAGGAGATCCAACTACAGATTTGAACATTATCAGAATGGTCTACGCCGATGACGTAGCTTTACCAAGTAGTTGCAAACCATAATTAATCAAAAGGAAGTAAAATATGCAAATTACAATCAAAATGGCTTAGAAAACAGAGTTTCGTGTTAATGAAGAAAAGCCAGAATATCTGGTCAGGAGTAAGAAAATATGAAGTGGTGCAGATTTGACTTTAGACGCATTGCTTTCAAAACACTTGGCTGCTTCAAGTATTTAGGGAGGATTTTCAGTGAAGACAACATAATGAATACAAAAACAAATCCCCGTCTAGCATCAGATAACACAACGGCTTTTAGTTGTAGCAGTATCTTAAGGTAACAGTCAGTACTACCTTCAAAATTCGCCTATAGCTCATCATTAATATAATACGGATGTTAAGATTAAATCTGCAGAAGGAAGATGAACACTAACTGTGAATATACGAAAGGAATATATCAGAAACTATTAAGACCTATACTATACGAAAATAATAGGGAATGGAGGATAAATGAAAATGAAAAACTGCGAGAGCTGTTCAAAGAGCGCAACGTCCGTGAAATGCTTAAGTAGAGACGGTTAAGGTTGGCTGATCACATAGCAAGAATCTCAGAGAATAGACTGTCTACAACACCAGTCTTTGAACAATAGTCAGAACGGGAGGATAAAGAAGACCCAGAATTATGTCGTGATTCGACATCCAGGATGACACAGAACGTCAACTTCGAATAGATAATCAACACAAACCAAAAGAAAGAAGTGGGAAAGGGCCGTAGAGCAAGTGTATGGTCGATAAGGCGGTTGCCACACGAGAATAAAGGTTACACAAAATAGAACAATTGCTTCGTTGATCAACGAAAACATTATGACCACATTTGGAACTCAATACAGCAGCGATTCTACGTAGCATGGATTCTACAAGTCGTCCGGAGGTATTGAAGCAAACCAAGCGCTGTATCATGTGTGAGATACAGAGGCGAGCGAGTGCGCCGGGAATTACCCCGGTTCACTGCTAGTAGCGCCACGTCACCTTAACGCGTCTGCATGTAGCGCACAAGTATTCCACCACAATTTAATATGAAATGGAAAATCAAAATTTATGTTTAAAACTTTGTTAAACTATAGTTTATTGTAATAATGTTCCAAATACCAAGTCTTGATGTTCTAAACTTAATGGTTTACGGAAAAATGCCGTTTTAAGAGAAAAATCAGAGGCGCTAAATAATGACGCTAGGAAGCCAGAATTTGGTCAGATGGTGCAGTTAGAAGTTATAAATAAGTGATTCTGGTTTCCAAAACCATAAAACAAAAATTAACGCCATAATCCACGTTATTCGGAAAAATCAGAGGCGCTAAATAATGGACTTAGAAACATGAAAATTTGTTTTATGCTTCAGCACACCCCAAAAGTAATAACAGAGAGTCCACGTTAATCTACCTCTTATAGTTTTTGAGTAATTAAATAAAAACTGATTTTGTAATTAAAATGTACCTAAGTGTTGTAGATTAAGTACTTGAAATTTTAATGACAGAGGATTTTAGTTAAACCAGATGATCAAATATATCAAATAATATACACTCCTGGAAATGGAAAAAAGAACACATTGACACCGGTGTGTCAGACCCACCATACTTGCTCCGGACACTGCGAGAGGGCTGTACAAGCAATGATCACACTCACGGCACAGCGGACACACCAGGAACCGCGGTGTTGGCCGTCAAATGGCGCTAGCTGCGCAGCATTTGTGCACCGCCGCCGTCAGTGTCAGCCAGTTTGCCGTGGCATACGGAGCTCCATCGCAGTCTTTAACACTGGTAGCATGCCGCGACAGTGTGGACGTGAACCGTATGTGCAGTTGACGGACTTTGAGCGAGGGCGTATAGTGGGCATGCGGGAGGCCGGGTGGACGTACCGCCGAATTGCTCAACACGTGGGGCGTGAGGTCTCCACAGTACATCGATGTTGTCGCCAGTGGTCGGCGGAAGGTGCACGTGCCCGTCGACCTGGGACCGGACCGCAGCGACGCACGGATGCACGCCAAGACCATAGGATCCTACGCAGTGCCGTAGGGGACCGCACCGCCACTTCCCAGCAAATTAGGGACACTGTTGCTCCTGGGGTATCGGCGAGGACCATTCGCAACCGTCTCCATGAAGCTGGGCTACGGTCCCGCACACCGTTAGGCCGTCTTCCGCTCACGCCCCAACATCGTGCAGTGGTGTCGCGACAGGCGTGAATGGAGGGACGAATGGAGACATGTCGTCTTCAGCGATGAGAGTCGCTTCTGCCTTGGTGCCAATGATGGTCGTATGCGTGTTTGGCGCCGTGCAGGTGAGCGCCACAATCAGGACCGCATACGACCGAGGCACACAGGGCCAACACCCGGCATCATGGTGTGGGGAGCGATCTCCTACACTGGCCGTACACCACTGGTGATCGTCGAGGGGACACTGAATAGTGCACGGTACATCCAAACCGTCATCGAACCCATCGTTCTACCATTCCTAGACCGGCAAGGGAACTTGCTGTTCCAACAGGACAATGCACGTCCGCATGTATCCCGTGCCACCCAACGTGCTCTAGAAGGTGTAAGTCAACTACCCTGGCCAGCAAGATCTCCGGATCTGTCCCCCATTGAGCATGTTTGGGACTGGATGAAGCGTCGTCTCATGCGGTCTGCACGTCCAGCACGAACGCTGGTCCAACTGAGGCGCCAGGTGGAAATGGCATGGCAAGCCGTTCCACAGGACTACATCCAGCATCTCTACGATCGTCTCCATGGGAGAATAGCAGCCTGCATTGCTGCGAAAGGTGGATATACACTGTACTAGTGCCGACATTGTGCATGCTCTGTTGCCTGTGTCTATGTGCCTGTGGTTCTGTCAGTGTGATCATGTGATGTATCTGACCCCAGGAATGTGTCAATAAAGTTTCCCCTTCCTGGGACAATGAATTCACGGTGTTCTTATTTCAATTTCCAGGAGTGTAGTTACACCAAGTTTAAGACTTGTAACACAAATAACAACTGATACAAGTCTTAGCAAATGTATGGTTCAGAGGTAACAATCTACCGTTAGTTCCACTAAATAAATTCTATTAAGCAAAGTTTTCATTCTAGCAAGCTGAAACATTCTACGTGCTTTCAAACTGCTTATCTGCATACCAGAAAAAATTAAGAAGTTTCTGAAGTTATTGGTAACTATATTATTAAAGATTATGTGCCCGAGATAGCGGTCGTTTGTAGACTGCCGCCGTATGCAAATAGAGACAACAGACGTTTTCTCGGCAGTCCGCACCGGCACCTTATAAATACAGCCCCTGAAGCAGTGGAAAGGTTCACTTCGCTCTCAGACACTGTGAGGTCCACGCCAGTTAAACGTCTGGTCGCGCTCTGCCTCGGATGACTTCAGAGCCGAGCTGTGACAAGCGCGTATTTGGCAGTGAAAACGGATGGTGAACTCACGAGGACTGTACACCGCCCTGGATTGTTTAGAATCCTGTAAAATAACTGTTAGTTTGCCGTCCGTGTGAAATTCAATTCTGTGTGGCAAGTGGTGAATTTATTTCCACTCTTATTGCGAGCGTCAATTTTTGAACATTTATTGCGAACTTTCAATTGAGTGATGTTAGGGCGAAAAACAATCTGGTAGGAAGTTACCGTAGAGGTCGCCTCCGAACTGCTAAAGGTGCTGTTTGATTAGAAAGACTTGTTGTCAATTGAACATAACGCAGCTTTAAGTGTTGTTTGTGAGAAACTTTAATTAAATTAAATCTTGATTGGAACTTTAAACTTTTATTGAAGTCATAGTCCTGATCCCGCAAAGAAATGGGAAACAGACACTTTTCTTTCAGTGGGCTGGACCGGAATGTGGCCGTGCAGACTGGAAACTAAGGTCAGTATGTTTCCCTTCGCTTTCTGGCTGACCACCAAATTAGTTGCCAGGCTCACGTGATTAAAGACGGCATCAAAACTTTAAACCTAGTGAAGTAGCTTACTCGCTGCCCCACGGTATGTGGCACCAGCTGTCTTCGCAAAGATCACACAGTTCCCTTAAATTACGGGCCAGTGGTTTGTTGGCGCAAAACCAGCACCCGTTAGCTTCCCAGATGTGTTCCACCGGGTTCAGATCAGGCGAATTTCCTCCACAGATACCAATGTGGGTTCACTAGTATACTCATCAAACCACTGTAGCGCATTCCTGATTTTGTGGCACAGTTATTCTGCTGGAAGATACCATCGTCGAGGGGGAAGACGTTAATCATGAACTGACGCAGGTGGTCCACAGTAATGTTCACCAAGTCCATCACAAAATGGTTCAAATGGCTCTGAGCACTATGGGATTTAACTTCTGAGGCCATCAGTCCCTTAGAACTTAGAACTACTTAATCCTAAGGGCATCACAAACATCCATGCCCGAGGCAGGATTCGAACCTGCGACCGTAGCGGTCGCGCGGTTCCAGACTGTAGCGCCTAGAACCGCTCGGCCACCCCGGCCGGCCAAGTCCATAAGTCCATCACATAGCCTACTGCTGTCAAGGTGACTTCGATTACGTTCCCTCGGGTGATGGCCAATGCGAATATGATGATCGACCTGGTGTAACAAGAAGCGTTATTCATCCGATCAGGCGACACGTTTAACATTTATCCAAGGTACAGTTTCTACGATCTCATGTTAAATGGAATCGTATCTGATGATGCTGTTGAGTGAACAAAGAAACACGTAGGGTTCGTCTACTGCTGACCCCAATGTTCAACAATGTGCGCGGAACGGTGTGTTCCGGAACGCTTGTGCCTGTATCAGCAATGTACTCCGTCATAACATCTGCTACAGATCGCTACTGACCCTGTTTTACAGAGCGGGCAAGCCGCCGACCACTCCGTCCTGTGATGAGAGGAGGACGCTCAACCCTTGTCGCCTAATTCCATAGATGCTCACGTCAACACCTTCGCTGTTTCCCAGATACTAGTCCCGAGGCGCCGGGTCGTAACTATCTGTCTTTTCTCAAAGTTGCTTATATCAGTGCATTTCCTTATTTGTGCCTTTCAGTGGCACCGGCGGTGACGCGGGGACCGCTGGAGCAAACAGGCGGTTGATGTGGTCATCAAGACGGAATCACGAAGTGAACGGCTAGCCTGAAAAAAGTCGAGAGAGTAGCAAAATTCGTTGTAAGCGTGTGCAAAACGGTCCAGGGAGTGACCCGAGTAGAAAACGTAAACGCGGGCAAGATCAAAAACTCTCCTGTCAAGGTTGCCTGCCGTAGCGTTCAAAGAATAGCTAGGAACTGATGGACATGAGCCTTTACTGGACCGACTTGATGTGCCCGAGGCGACGGAGCCCGCCGGGGAGCGAGTTGCGACAATGCTGCGAATCCTAACATGTCCGACTTTTCCTCCAAATCGATACTTAGGTTGGCTGGGAAATCATTTAATAATCCTCTATAAAAGGTCCTGTGCTTTTTCGATGGTGGATAAAGGCAAAAGACGATCAAAATACACTTTCACTTCACAATGGCAAAATTTTTTCAAGTGTTGTAAATCTTTGTATTTCTCAGCAGATATTTCAAGTTCACCCGCAAAAAATCAGAATCCCTTAATTTAAATAGCTACATGCCTAATACTAAAAAAATTCCTATTTCAATAAATAAAAATATCTTTCAAATCGTATTGCTGTAAAAGAATTACTATACCTTCATATTTAGCAGAGGGTAGGCTGAACTCGCCTTCTTTCAGGCTGGAATCTTGCCCTTTCTTTCCACGAAGAAGTAATGAAACTTGCTCATATGCTCGATTGTAGCTTCCTCTATACCGAACCAGTGCTGCATGGTGTCGTGTGACTTCCAATTCTCTTATTGGCCTCGACTGGAAAGGGAGTTTCTTCTTGTACATTGTATTATCCAGATGCTCTGTCCAGCATTTGATTATCTCTGGTTGCTCCTCAACATCAGTGATGACAAAAGACGTAGGATGTGTGGGTGATTTCTGAAAAACCTGACTCCAGTCCTTTGGAATTTGACATTCCTGAGTTTGGTCTACCATACCAATATTTTTATTACATTCGAGGTACAAATGACCTCTTACGGGGAATGTCATCTTTACATAGTCCAATCGTTTTTCTGTATGGACCAGATGGTGAAGGAATCTGAACACAGTGGCATTCTTGTTTTGCCCTCCGCAAGAGTCACAGAAGATCTGCAGACGTCTGACTTTTGGATTTAGAAAATTGTGCACAAAATGATGAAGGAACGATGAAACTTCGTCTGCTCCTTTTCGGCCTGTGCTCTCTGG
Organism: Schistocerca piceifrons; assembly: GCF_021461385.2. Classification (NCBI taxonomy): domain Eukaryota; kingdom Metazoa; phylum Arthropoda; class Insecta; order Orthoptera; family Acrididae; genus Schistocerca; species Schistocerca piceifrons. Next base: position 265,536,777 of record NC_060141.1, read on the forward strand.
ATACATGTAAAAATAGCTGTCCCCTGTTGCCAAAACATGAACATTGAATATAAATACAGAAAACTGTCTTTTATAATAAACGTCATTTGTCTTTATATTTGGACAAGGAAAGTTTTTGCTATAGTCCATCGTAATTGCAACCTTTGATGGATTTTTTTGACATTCCATCTTTGCTTTTTTTTCCTGTCATAGAACTTTTTGTTTTCTGAGATGCAATTCATGGGCTATTTCATTGGATTGAAGTTCGGAATGAAGCCTTACTTTATTTTCAGCAGATGATGTTAAGGTCATTTCCTTCTCCAAATTTTTCTTCTTGGCTATATACCAACGCAGGAGCCACAAGCATCAGATCGTGGATATCCAAAACTTATATTGAAATCTATATTGAATATAGTGCAGTATGTTTCATTCGACACGTTCTGATCCTGAAACTTCTCCTTGAACATACGAAACATTTTTTAATGTTGAAAGACTCTGGTAGGTAAATTTTTTCTGACTTAGTCAAACTGTAGTGGCTGTTGCGACATTTAAATGATTTAATGTGCCCTCTTCTTATTGCACGTGTTTGATCTTTCAAAGCCTGTGGGCGGGATTTGTGTTTCCCTCGGCCATCTCGTAGAGGTTGGTTTCCAGATTTAAGTTTCTTCAGTAAATGATCTACCTTGCCCTTCTTTATTCCATGCAACGACATAAATGCTTGCTTGCACACATGTACTTCTTGGACACTTCCGTTAATGGTAATACAAACACTAAATTTATATGATGCATCACAAAACTTTGCTTCCTGCTCTTCTCTTCTAGGACGCCTGTGCTGTACAGAGGCTACTGTGATTAAACCACTTAAATAGAGGTTTATTTCATCATGATTTTGAAAGTGGTTCACGTTATTAATAATATTCGTTTTATTTTCGTCACTGACAATATCAAAACAATTGTTTTTGCACTTATATGGTTCTCCTGTTTCGTGTGACTGCAATCTTGAACGTTTCTTCCTTTTCTTTGTCAGCTTCTTTGACGACATTCTATAGTTTTCTTCACAAGTAGATGAGTGAGTCACTGTCTTCTTTATTCATTTTACACTGACAGAATACAATGCTAGATCTAACTTCCTTCACAGCAATGGTCAACTTATACACAACAATGACTGTGACAACAATGATAAAACAACGATAACATTAGTGAAAACTGACCTGCGCGGGCTGGGAATCATTAAGTCATAAAATTTTATCGTTGGATTCTCTGGACTTGTCAGGATATTTCCCTGTTTTGCGTGGACTTACGTTTTTCGCCTTCACATGCTTACAAGATATCAGAATATCTCTTGACTCATCAGGTTTTTGACTAGTTCTGTAAAACCAGCTAAAACTACACTGGCTGGTCAAATTATGAAAAAAAACAGAAATTTTGGAAAATTGGACTTACCAGGTTTTTCCCCTGGACTCTTCAGTTACGACTGCCAGTCTTAGTTCACGTAGATTGATAGACATTAAATTTTCAGTACCAGAAAGAATAGCCGATACCGTAATGAAAGAATAGCCGATACCGTAATTTCACTTATTGTGAATGATGAAATTTATAGATGTGGAGGTCTTTACGATGTCATCTCTACTGGCAACACTGTATATAACTCTGGGCAATTAGTCAAACTGAGATTGGATGATGGATACGGGCACGCCGTTCCAAGGTGCTTCTAGTTTACGAGAGAATTCATCAGCTGTAGTGACTGGTGAATGCATCGTGCCAGTCACTCGGCAGCTCATGACCAGATATTATTCAGTGGGTGAGAAATCTGGAGAAGTTGCTGCCCAGAACAGCACTCGAGCACCGTCTTTATCGAGGAGGCTTTATCTTGTTGAAAGATATCACGCAGATCTAAGATACGGGACATCCACTGGTCAAAAAGTCAGAAATGTGGCGGCTACTGTCCAGATTACTGGTTTTGTGAACTAGACGTGAACGTGTTGAGTAACCAATGGTGACCCACATCATTACGCTACTTAGGGGCCGTATGACGTAGACGAGTGCAGTCGGGCAACGTTCGTTCCTCCACATACGCAGCGTCCCCCGTATGCTGTAAGCAGAATCGAGACTTGTCTGAAATGACCATGTGGTGTCACTCCTGTGTCCAGCGTTCTGGTTGGGCGCCTCCTTTCAGCACGACTCACTCTGTTGCCGCGTCAAAGGAAACCGCTACGTGTGTCGTCGTGCTGATAAGCTATAGTGCTTCCAGACGTCATCGAACTGTCCGTTTGGATACTTGTCTTGCTGTAAAAATGTCCGTTTCCTGACAAGGGTCTTATCGTCGCCGTAGGATCCTGCACAGCAGAATGAACATTTCGGTGTTCTTGGGCGTCAATCCTGTGGGTCTGCCTCGATCTTGCAAGGCGTTGAGAATGGCCCTCGTGTACCAATCGAGTCCATAGTCACGTGACACGCAAAGTAACATTCAAATGTGATTTCTGAATGAGAAACCCATTGTATTCTCTTGTATTATATACTGAATTGGTGTCGTTTCCCTGAAACAGTGATCATCTGCCTATCCAAGAAAGTAGTACGCAAAGTTGACTTTTGTTGCATGCCGCCTTCTGGTGACGCAGTTTTATTGACCAGCAGTGTATTACAATGGCGCATTACATTTTGTCGCTCTCTGTCAAACAACCATGTTGTTTACTGTACGATGCGATAGTGAGCTGTGACCGTACGAACCAATTCCTCTTCGGTCTCCACTGACGTTTGGTACTCCAACGACTTCATATAACTTCATGAGAAAAGTTCAGCGTGGACACATCGTAGATGACTGTGCGTTTCTTTTTTTTTTCTAAGGTAGCGCTGCCAACGTTGATGCAGAAACATAAGCAGTTTACGAGCACGTGCTTCATACGCTTGCTTACTGGTGACTTTCAACAGCCTGAAACATTAATTTCTAACCTTTGATCCCTTACCTCAAAATACTCAGTTTAGGATACTCTACGTTTTGTATAATTTTGACATTAAAGTTTTGTGTAACTTGTATATAAAAGAACTGGTTGTCAGCGATGGGTGATCGATGACGTTGATTGTGGACGGTACTGATGTAGTCAATGAAGTCGTAGGCGTGGAGATAGTAGTGAAAAGCAGAAATACTTCCAGTGACTCGACTTTTGGTGCAGGAGCTGGCAGCTGTCCCTCAACATGCTCGCAACAAATGTAAAACAAATAGACAGAAATACGCATTTATACACACACCTTTCACGTAGAATTATTGCATCAACGCCGACCAATTGTTGGAAACAGTTGCAACTGTCAAATGTCTGTGTACAGAGCGATATGAAATGAAACGTCCGCATCAAAGTAACTGTGGTAAAGACCGATGACTCATTCCAAGAATGGAGAAAGTGATGAAATTCTTTCGTGAAGAAAATAATTCACAGAACTGTTATTAGATCTATTCTTGGGTATTGCTTAGTAGTCTGAGACGCTTATCAGAAAGGACCAACACCCGAGCTAGAGGAGATGTTCATATCATCAGGGGCTCGTTTAATCAGCGCGAGAGCGACGCTGAGGTTCAAGCCCCCCACTTAGTAGGCTCTGCTAGAGTGTGCCTTACTATTACTGTACATTTAAAGAAGCTTCAAGAAACCTGTTGCTTCTTTCCAACATACGACTCACTAAAAGACCCATGTGGGTGCAATGAGAGAGCTTCATATTCAAAGCATTACCAGCAGTCGTTCTTCTCATACAGCAACTGCGAACGGAGCAAATGAGCCCATGTAGAGATTGGATTGCGAATGGTACACACCGTAAAGCGGGTTGCGAAATGTAAATGTAGATATATAAAATGAGGAGTATCGCAGCAGAGTTACAATTCCTAACGAGTTAGAGGAGCGTGTCGTCAGCTTTTGCGTGTTTGTCGGTAACGCTGCCAAAGACGTAAAATTGTGACCACGATCATGTTAAAAGTCATCTGCTTAAATTCATTTTAGTTTAATGTTAAATTGTCTGTTAGTTGCTAAACTTTAGGCCTCCTATTTTGAATGGTTCGCATATCAGACTTTAAAGCTGATAGCTTGCATAGCTCTAACTGTTGGTGACAGAATTCAAATGGGAGAATGCATAGAGAAATTCTAAGAAATTAATGGTCTGGTTGAAACTTATTGTTATCACAAAATCTGACTATGAACTTCGATGAAAAACTGATTACTCTGAAAATAAAGTTGGTCTCTGTGAAATATAACTAAAGAAAGAATGTGTTTTCTACACTATTTGGCTTACCTGGGTGGCATTGGATAACTCAGTGCAACTAACCGCTCTCGTAGCTACAGCTCGACTCGTTAACAGAGCAGCAAAGTCTTACTACTGAGATACGAAAAGATGCAATGCGTTCTCTAAGAATATTGCTCTCATTCTTGGCTCATAATTTTTGATAATGATGTTAAATAGACTTCTAATTAACTGACTCGTGGGATGTTAACAATTACTGCGTTAAATGAGCTCAATAGCAACCTCATATCATTTGTATTAATAACATTTAATAAAACTTCAGTAATAGTGAAGCTTTCTCTGAAATCAAGTAAGTCTAATCTAAGACTTACAAAAATTAAACGTCACATGAATAATCTTTCCTTAAACATAAATCCAAAATCTAATTCGTAAATCTATTTCTCTCACAGCTACAAATGCTAACAAAAAAATAAAATGCGAAAAGATCATGATCTGGATGTCTGACGAACCAAGAATGCTACATTATCAAAACGCTGCCGAAAATAAAATAAACTTGATCATTACCTGTAATCCATTTTTCATAAAGAGTATAATCGCGCCAATGTAATAAAAAAATCTATTCCCTTTCTCTCCACAATGAATCTTCCATTAACCCATAATATAACTTCGCTTACTGCTACTAAGCAAAGCTCGAATGTTCACATCTAACACGAAAACTCAACTGTCTCTGTCTGTCTCCTCTCCTCGCGCTCAACAGATAAATCTAGCGCTCATCTCTGTGCACCGCAGCTTCGCTACCGTTGCTGCGTGCGCATGTCTGAGCAATTCAAACCCTACGAGCACGATTATACACATCCAAAACCAGAAAAAATACTACGAAAATTTATACACACTCCTTTCACGCAGAATTATTATAATCCATAACAACTGTAGTTACTTCTGGTTCATCAAAATCTTTTGGAAATAAAAGAGGTGTACACAGGTTTCTGCAGGTAGTTAGTCAACATGGATGGTTTGAATGAATTGTTTACGCTAAACAGTAAAAGCGCGTAGTCTTCCTTGTACTCGACTGCAACGGGATTTTAGGTTAGATCGCCTCGGGCAAGTACAGAAAGGGCAGCAGCCTCAAAGTGTGCGGGGCAAAGTCAGGACATGCGGGGGCCAAGCAGCAATCGGTATTGTAATTGTAAACTGTCAAAGTTGCATTGGTAAAGTACCGGAACTTCAAGCGCTGATAGAAAGCACCGAAGCTGAAATCGTTTTCGGTACAGAAAGCTGGCTGAAGCCAGAGATAAATTCTGCCGAAATTTTTACAAAGGCACAGACGGTGTTTAGAAAGGATAGATTGCATACAACTGGTGGTGGCGTGTTTGTCGCTGTTAGTAGTAGTTTATCCTGTAGTGAAGTAGAAGTGGATAGTTCCTGTGAATTATTATGGATGGAGGTTACACTCAACAACCGAGCTAGGTTAATAATTGGCTCCTTTTACCGACCTCCCGACTCAGCAGCATTAGTGGCAGAACAACTGAGAGAAAATTTGGAATACATTTCACATAAATTTTCTCAGCATGTTATAACCTTAGGTGGAGATTTCAATTTACCAGATATAGACTGGGACACTCAAATGTTTAGGACGCGTGGTAGGGACAGAGAATCGAGTGACATCATACTGAGTGCACTATCCGAAAATTACCTCGAGAAATTAAACAGTGAACCGACTCGTGGAGATAACATCTTGGACCTACTGATAACAAACAGACCCGAACTTTTCGACTCTGTATGTGCAGAACAGGGAATCAATGATCACAAGGCCGTTGCAGCATCCCTGAATATGGAAGTTAATAGAAATATAAAAAAAGGGAGGAAGGTTTATCTGTTAGCAAGAGTAATAGAAGGCAGATTTCAGACTACCTAACAGATCAAAACGAAAATTTCTGTTCCGACACTGACAATGTTGAGTGTTTATGGAAAAAGTTCAAGGCAATCGTAAAACGCGTTTTAGACAGGTACGTGCCGAGTAAAACTGTGAGGGACGGGAAAAACCCACCGTGGTTCAACAACAAAATTAGGAAACTACTGCGAAAGCAAAGAGAGCTTCACTCCAAGTGTAAACGCAGCCAAAACCTCTCAGACAAACAGAAGCTAAACGATGTCAAAGTTAGCGTAAGGAGGGCTATGCGTGAAGTGTTCAGTGAATTCGAAGGTAAAATTCTATGTACCGACTTGACAGAAAATCCTAGGAAGTTCTGGTCTTACGTTAAATCAGTGAGTGGCTCGAAACAGCATATCCAGACACTCCGGGATGATGATGGCATTGAAACAGAGGATGGCACGCGTAAAGCTGAAATACTAAACACCTTTTTCCAAAGCTGTTCCACAGAGAAAGACCGCACTGCAGTTCCTTCTCTAAATCCTTGCACAAACGAAAAAATGGCTGACATCGAAATAAGTGTCCAAGGAATAGAAAAGCAACTGGAATCACTCAACAGAGGAAAGTCCACTGGACCTGACGGGATACCAATTCGATTCTACACAGAATACGCGAAAGAAATTGCCCCCCTTCTAACAGCCGTGTACCGCAAGTCTCTAGAGGAACGGAAGGTTCCAAATGATTGGAAAAGAGCACAGGTAGTCCCAGTCTTCAAGAAGGGTCGTCGAGCAGATGCGCAAAACTATAGACCTATATCTCTGACGTCGATCTGTCGTAGAATTTTAGAACATGTTTTTTGCTCGCGTATCATGTCGTTTTTGGAAACCCAGAATCTACTCTCTAGGAATCAACATGGATTCCGGAAACAGTGATCGTGTGAGACCCAACTCGCTTTATTTGTTCATGAGACCCAGAAAATATTAGATACAGGCTCCCAGGTAGATGCTATTTTTCTTGACTTCCGGTAGGAGTTCGATACAGTTCCGCACTGTCGCCTGATAAACAAAGTAAGAGCCTACGGAATATCAGACCAGCTGTGTGGCTGGATTGAAGAGTTTTTAGCAAACAGAACACAGCATGTTGTTATCAATGGGGTGACGTCTACAGACGTTAAAGTAACCTCTGGCTTGCCACAGGGAGTGTTATGGGACCATTGCTTTTCACAATATATATAAATGACCTAGTAGATAGTGTCGGAAGTTCCATGCGGCTTTTCGCGGATGATGCTGTAGTATACAGAGAAGTTGCAGCATTAGAAAATTGTAGCGAAATGCAGGAAGATCTGCAGCGGATAGGCACTTGGTGCAGGGAGTGGCAACTGACCCTTAACATAGACAAATGTAATGTATTGCGAATACATAGAAAGAAGGATCCTTTATTGTATGATTATATGATAGCGGAACAAACACTGGTAGCAGTTACTTCTGTAAAATATCTGGGAGTATGCGTGCGGAACGATTTGAGGGGAATGATCATATAAAATTATTTGTTGGTAAGGCGGGTGCCAGGTTGAGAGTCATTGGGAGAGTCCTTAGAAAATGTAGTCCATCAACAAAGGAGGTGGCTTACAAAACACTCGTTCGACCTATACTTGAGTATTGCTCATCAGTATGGGATCCGTACCAGATCGGGTTGACGGAGGAGATAGAGAAGATCCAAAGAAGAGCGGCGCGTTTCGTCACAGGGTTATTTAGTAACCGTGATAGCGTTACGGAGATGTTTAGCAAACTCAAGTGGCAGACTCTGCAAGAGAGGCGCTCTGCATCGCGGTGTAGCTTGCTCGCCAGGTTTCGAGAGGGTGCGTTTCTGGATGAGGTATCGAATATATTGCTTCCCCCTACTTATACCTCGCGAGGAGATCACGAATGTAAAATCAGAGAGATTCGAGCGCGCACGGAGGCTTTCAGACAGTCGTTCTTCCCGCGAACCATACGCGACTGGAACAGAAAAGGGATGTAATGACCGTGGCACGTAAAGTACCCTCCGCCACACACCGTTGGGTGGCTTGCGGAGTATAAATGTAGATGTAGATGTAGATTTCGAATCTAGTATACAACTACTGAAATTTACGGAAGCAGATTCCATTAGAAACCCAGCGAGGTGCTACAACGGAAAAGTTTTGCCTTCAGAAATACTGCAATCGTAACGTTATAGGTTCTCCACGCGAACATAAATCACTCTGGGCGAATGGTTCTTCAACAGTGTCATTGACCCACCAGATTCACATGGGAGCTGGCACTCCGCCGTCCCATGTGGGGTGCAGGCTACGAATCTATCAACGCCACACTAAAGTATAAATTCCGTCTTCATTTCAACTGATAACAGCTTCGTGAAGCAGATTCTGCGTTATTTTTCAGGGAACATGTATATAGTTACCTGAAATTGAAATGGATCTTCATATTCCAAATCTGCTTGACTGTAAAAGAAAGCGACCGAAAATACCTCGTTATGTAGGACTGCACCTATATCAACGCTTCCAGAACATTTTTTCAGCATCTATTATGGAGTGCGGACGCCTCTAGCGTGTAAAGGTCGGGAGATCGATCGACACACTGACCTTTGCTCTCTCACACAAGCAGCTACACCTACTGCAGATTGATTGTTGTCCCTGGTAGCGAAGTGGAAAAGGAAAACAGCGCATGTATTTTACTAACACTAGGCGAGCTCTTTGGCTGGTTGCCTAAGTATTCCGGGTAACCCTCAGCCGACAGGTGCTCCGATTCTTCGGGAACATCGACTTTGTCTTAGGGACTCTCTAACACTGTGAAATGATCCGGCTAATTTGTTTTCGCTCAAAAGAGCAAAACACAGCAGTGACACAGGAGCACACGTACTGCTGACTCGTGGAGGAGAGAAATTTTGGCATTTGTGTATCGTTAGCAAGGAGGTCGTTACAACTGAACAGCTTGAAACAGGAGTCAGCTCTAGCACCGCCAAATGTCCAATCCTTGCAATGGTGACAATTGAACCCAAAATTAGCACCCTTGAATATACAAATTTTTAGCATTTCAGCGCAAACGGATAAAATAGGCGGGAGCAATACTATCTGCATTCAGCATACAGGATAAGACAGGAGGGAAGGTAGATGCTTTGAGGGGGGGATAGTGTCAGTGATTCTGAACGAAAAGCTGCATATGGACATATACCCTATTCCAAATAGTTTATGAGACAGAATGCACGTAATACCACTTTTGGACGTTTTTCTTGAGCAACACGAAAACTCCCCCATCCAGCGAAATGATATTGCAGTGTAAAATTAAACTACATTAAATTTCCTACTAAAGATATCCTACTCATTTTTTTCTGTAGGACTAATAGTTTGCGAGAAGAGAGCGCGAGAATACTCAAAATCTCTCGCGATGCGCATGCGTTGTAGCTTAGGTAGATTTTGTAGGCCAATTTGAGGTAGTTATCCGACTTGATAGACAACAAGTGTCCTGTATCAAACTGTTCGTCTCAACTGCCTCTACATCACCGTGGTAGCTCGTAAACAATGACAATGTTTGAATAATACAAGAAAATAACAGTGTACATTAAATTTGTTCTATCTCGGAAGCTGGCCGATGTGGCTGAGCGGTTCTAGGAGCTTCAGTGTGGAACCGCGCGACCGCTACGGTCGCAGGTTCGAATCCTGCCTCGGTCATGGGTGTGTGTGACGTCCTTAGGTTAGTTAGGTTTAAGTAGTTCTAAGTTCTAGGGAACTGATGACTTCAGATGTTAAGTCCCATAGTGCTCAGAGCCATTTGAACCGTCTATCTCGGAAACCATTCGGATAGGACATTTGTCCATACGAAGTTACTTTGTTCAGAGCCACTTATTCTACCACCTCTCGAAGTTTGTAGCTTTGCTCCAGACTCACGCTACACAAAGAATGGTTACTGAAAGAGTTTCTCATTCAGACATCGCATCTGACAATTGGCAGTGAGAAATCGTTTTATGCTTTGTGTAACAAGGAGGAACGTCTACCACAACGTGTCGGAATTCAACACTAGCAGGATCGTGGTCTATCGAAATTGCGGCTACTGGTTCACATAACTGCAGCTCGCTTTGGTCAGCATCCTACAATTGTCATGCGAATATGGTATACATGGTTTCAAGAGGGCTGTTCTCAATGCCATATCAGCTCTCCACTTCTCCACGCGACTAGAGCCCGAGAGGAGATACATACTGTTCACTCGGCCTTGTAGGAACGCACTGCCACGTCCTGTACCTTGAGTCAGGCTATGTACTTTTCTTGCAGCAAAACTCGTATCCACCTGAACGGTGTGAAGTCTGGGGCACCACAGGTTTTCAGCACAGCGACCGTTGTTACGGCAGCAGAGAGAGCCGCACCTACAGTGCTGTGCTCAGAGACAGCACTGGACGCAGAAGTCGCACTTTGTCAGCTTTTCAGACGGGTTCCAGTTCTGGCACAACATTTATGAAGGACGTATCCCTTCAATGGGACCGCTCCGTGAATACCAGGGGAAACTTTGAAAAAATTGTCAGCTTTCTAAACACTGTAACGCAAAGAATAATTTGTAGGCCCATATAATGTTTACTATCTTTTAAGACAGCTTTTGGGAACATTTCTATGTATAGCTCTCACACATTTTAATTGTATTTTTTTATTGCAAGTGAAATAAACCATGGTAATTATTTATGTACCATCATAGGTACACATTACTCAAAATAAAAACATAGTAGAAGGTTTATTTTTTTCTGTAAGTTTTTTACACTATTATCTTTAAAACAGACTATTGAAAATGTGGTGCTGTCATAAATTGTGGTTCAAAGAAATTTTTAGTATGATTATCAAAATTTTTGGAAATGAATTCAGGGTATTTCTTTAAAAGCCATTTTACTTTCAAAGTTAGGTCACAAGACTACTTTTTAGTTAAGCATGTTTTAAGGCAGTATAAAAAATTTCAGCTCTCTATCTTTAATAGCTTTTATCCAAAGTGTACTAGAACATGAAATAATTTAACTTTCAGGAAATTCAAGTTAAAGTTAAAACTTTCTTTTTCTATTAAACTTGCAAGGCACTAGTGCGGTCCAGGTCCATATTCATCCTGTTTCCTGTGTTTTTCTTCCTCCCTTCTATTTTCCACACTTCTTCTTCTTCTTGCTTCTTTGGTGGCTTCCAACACTGATTTTTCTGCTTCAGAGAAACTCCTTCGGTCAATGGCTATTAGAGCTGTATGCATATTTAGTCCACCAGGCACTCCCATCAGTTCCATAACATTAAGCCTTGGCAATGCACCGTCATTGAAACATTGAACAGCGTCTAGCATACCTATTTTCAAAGTATTTAATCCTGCTAGAACGGTTTCCGGTATCTTTTACCATATACAATTGTTGAAACTTTCATTTGGATTTTGAGTCCTAGCTTATAAACCTCCAATAATTTCTGCCACTAAGATCCCTATATATAGGTTTCATGACTTCTATTATCGTCAATGGCAAAGAGTGTTTATGGTTGTAGGTCTCACTTTGAGTAACAGCCCTCTGGTAGCCACACCATGAATCACTGCCATGGTAGGCAGAGTGCATGACATGGGTTCTCACCTGTGGAGAATTTATGAAAGAAGGTAGCCCATACCGCCATTTTCATTCCTTCAATGTCATTCTTATTTTGTCCATAACAATGCTGCAACCTGTCTATTTCTTCGCCTGTAAGCCGACCACGTCCACTAAAGCACTTACCATCAGCTAATTTCTTTCCCTTCAAATTCCTCTTCAAATTTCTCGGTCTTATACCTAACCTTTTCTGGGCATGTCCTACACATTCAATTTTTTTCAGTTTTTGTCTCAGAATAAGGTTTGGATTCACAAACTGTTTGGTACCCTTTTGAGTCTCCATCTCCTAGGTAAGATGTATACATCACACCATATTTCTCCACTGACCTGTGAAATATTTTCACAACACCTTCAGATTCCATCCCTCCACTATAAGCACTAAAGTTAATCAAACATTTATTATTTTCAGTTCCACTGGTACAGTTATGACAATACTTGGCAATACATTCCACATCAATGACTTTACCGTTGTCCAAGGAGGTCGCTGTCACTACGTCATTTAGGGAACTATGGCCTCTTCGTTGCCAGGATGCAGCTAGGGTGCAGACATACATGTATTGCTGTCATTCATGTCTACACTTTCCTAAGAGCATTTTTCCTACTATCATTTGCTACTTCTTCTAAAGTCTGTAGAATAATTTTATTGCACCTCTCAAACCTTGTAGTGGTAGGTAAATCCAAAAGAGCACAGAAAACTTGTGCACTTCTGTACCCTTTGCCTATACACCTCATAGCATAAGCAAGTTTAATATTTATGTTATACACACTCTGTTTAGTTACGCCTCAAGTATAACCACATTCGCTTAAATCACAAAAATTACAAACAATTCTTGATTCTGATGCATAACTTCTTCTAAGTGCGTATCTCCTCAACTACCTTCACACCACTATTGCCAGAGTCCTTACACTGCAAAGCTTTATTTATTAGTTCAGATAGAGCAGAGAGATAACACAACCTGCATGAACAGTTGGCACCTCTATATTATCAGCATTAACACAGTCAAGCCCGTTGTCCAAATATTTCAGTTTTAGCTTCGATGCACTTGGAGTAGTTGAAGCTGATTCACGCGTTGTATAACGTTGTATTTCAGTATTAGCAGAATTAATCCGTTTGGTGAACCGATTTGCATAAAATTTAACACCGAACTTCTTAATTCTTCCCATTGCTTTCAACTGGAATAAGAAACTCACGCTCACAATAAGAAACTCACGCACACAATTACTTCGTTGTAAACAAAATATTCGCGCCCAGCAAACAATGACTAAACTCTCCATATAAACGAAAGATAAGCAACTGTAAAGCTTTCCCAAGTTAGCCAACTTAAGGGACTAAAAACTCATGAGAGAAACAAATGAGAGAAAATCTTTATTTTTAACAGAGCTGACTGTGTACCATGGAGAAGTCGTGGTGCGTGCAGCCACTTTTAAATTCCTCTAATGTTGGTACTTTCTGTGGTCCATTTCCCTGGAAGTAAACTTTTTCTCGTTCAGAAAACTATAGAGAATTTCTTAAGACAAAAATCAAAAGATCGATGTTTTGACAGCAATTCACTTACAAGTCCCTTTAAGAAGCACCTAGACGAAGGAACGTTGCCATACTGCTTTTGTCTGTGCCATATGGGGCCAACACTTGGCGTGATGGTACGGCTCGTCATTGGGTACAGAACACAACCACCTCTAGTTCGATATCCGGAGATGTGGACAGCAGATGTTACATTTCCGGCGTGTTAAGGCCGTTGACTGTATCTTCGAGGTTCCTATGATGTTACCTTTCAATAAAATAATGCAAGAACGTGACCCACCTCGATGCAGACGCTGTTCGACACGGGTCCCGGCCAGCACGTTCTCCACGTTTCTCGACCATTCGTCACCTACGACTCCAGAATTCGGGCACAGGGTTTAAGTGGCATGGAATGACGTGCCCGCAACTCTCACCCGAAGTTACAAGGGGACCGCACCTACTCGACTTCACCAATTTCGTCCAGATTTATGCTATATGCAGAGCTTGTCCAGAAATGAAAGAACCAGAAGTGGGGACTGCAGGTCGCCAAGCATTTAGAACGATAGCACTTCTGGCGCAGGTCGGACGAGGTACGAACCAACATGTTAACGTAAAGTGCAAGCAGCGGTTGGCGGAGCGAAAAGTGTACAGTATTACAATGCGTGGGTCTTGGGTTCGAACCCTAGTGCGGAAAATTGCTTTTATATTGAATTTTTACGTTACTTACACTACTAGTAAACCGAAATGATGCTGAAATATTGTTTTTATTAATGTTTTCATACAGTGCGTTAAATGGAAAGGCTAAGGAAAATTTAGGATTGCAAACAAAGCCCTATGTGCAGGCGGAAAAATGTCTTCTGTTAATTGAATCGTGGGAGGGACAAACAAATCTACATTTATACAATGAAGCTTTCTAACAGGAAGAAATATTGTTGTAGAGCAGTATTAAAATGAGTCCCTTCAAATGCACTCCGGTAGTTTAACCTTGCAAAATCCATTTTTGTCGTTAGGTAAAGTATTTGATCAAAAATTTCAAACGGCTCTTATCACACCGAGAGAGAAAAAGAAATCGTACTCTGAGAACAATCCAATAAAATAAATTGCATTGTTCATCACCAGTTATCCTCGCCAATGACTGGCGAAATAATGCATATCCTCGTCTTTTGCTACCAAATTGTTCGATGAGAGAGAAACGTTTGTGAATGTAAAGCAAGTTCTTTTCCCGTAGAAAGTTTAAAACAAGCATGTAATTGTAAGAATGGAGTGTTCATATCATATGCAAGATGCCAAGATTATTACTACTTCCCCTGTTTTTACAACTAGAGTCCCCCAGGCATGTGCTGTTTTCGATATAGATACTGGCTAGATATCGGTCCTGGGAATTCCAAGACCGTATTAAAATCTCTGCAGTAGTTCCACAGACTAACCCGGACACACAAAAAGAAGCGATCAGAAAATATTTTCATTTAGTTTCTATATCACAACTACAACTTACGTTTTAAGTTTGCAAGCAGTAATGTTCGTCTATTATGCGTTTGATCAATGATGAATGCAATGTATGTTCTAGCGAAAAAAGATAATTTTTATGTGATATAATTACAATTTAACAATTTTCAGATTTTCGTTTACTTTGCTTTTGCTGTGAAACCTTGCTTCTTGCCAAATTTCATAATTCTACGTCAACGGGAAGTACCCCATAGGTTTTGATGAGCGAGTTTGAGAGCGTCAAAATATATTATGTGAATGACCGAATCTTTTGATTGCATTGCTTAGATGCTTAAATTTTTTGCACCGCGAAATCACCATAGACTTAATAAGGGACATAGTTTTTAATCTGATACGTCAACCTGTTCCAGAGAAAAGGGGGACGGATAAACAAACAGACAAACGGACAAAAAAGGACAAAAACTCAGGATAAGTGAGAGTAGGACTCGAGCACCAAGGATTCTGTACAAACTTCACTAAGTATATAGATTGTTCATCCCTTCTGGGAATGAGAATTTAGGTGATTTTTGTCTGTTACCGATGTCGATACTGGATAATTGACATAAATGGCCATATCTTTTGATTCCATTGACGAAGAAGTTTAAATTTTTCAGCCGCCAAGGGACCATAGACTTAAGTATATGACATAAATTTCAACTTGGTAAGTCTGTCCGTTCCTGAGGAAAAAGGGGTCGTAACAGAAGAAAGAACATAAATGATTAAAAATTGACAATTTTAGGATATTTGCCTTTGTTTGTGTTGTGAAATCTTTCCTCTTACCAAATTTCATAAGTTTAGGTCAACGGAAGTAAGCTACAGGTTTTGATGAGTGAGTTTGCAGGTATCAAAATATATAAAATGGTCGTATCCTTTCATTTCTTTGACTTACAAGCATCAGCTTTTTTTACACTGTCAAGCGACTGTTGATCTTAGTATGTGGTGTAAATTTCAACATGATACGTCTAAACATTACTGAAAAGAAGGGTTTTAACAGTCGAACACACACAGACGGAAACAAAGTGATTCTATAGGGGTTCAGTTTTTGGGGAATGAATCACGGAACCCTAAAAAACATTTTTTCATTTTACATAATTACAAATTAACAATTTTTGGATTTTGTCCTTTACGTGTATTGTGAAACTTTGCTTCTTGTCGAATTTCATGATTCCAGGTCAACGGGAAGTACCCTGAACATTTTGATGAGTGAGTTTGCGAGTTTCAAAATACGTAACGCAAATGGTCAGATCTTTTGATAGTATTGACTTACAAGCTTAAGTATTTCACACCGCCAAGGGATCATAGACTTTGGTATGTGACACAAGTTTGAACTTCAGATGCCAAACTTTTCCAGAGAAAAGAGGTCTTAACAGACGAACAGACAAACACAGAGAGTGACAAAAATGATAAAAAAATTTCATGTTATATAATTACAAATTAAGAATAATCAGATTTTTCCCTTTACTGTCTTGCGTAACCTTGCTTCTTGCAAACTTCATATTTCAGGTCAACCGGAAGTACCCTATAGGTTTTGATGAGTGAGTTTTCGAGTATCAAAATTCGTGACATAAATGGCCGTATTTATTTATTCAATAGACTTTGTATCTGAAAATGTTTAGACTGTCAAGGGGCCATAAGCATTAATACGTGGCATAAATCTGAACTTGATACGTCTCCACGTTCTTAACAGTCAGACAGTCAGGTAGGCGGTCAACAAACCCGTCCTACATGGGTTACATTTTTACAGACTGAGGCACTGAACCCTTACGAGGTTCACATTTACGCTTTACATTCCCTTCCTGTAAATTTATTTGCAATTCCAAATTTTCAATTTCCTTTCCTCGTCATCCCTTTTACGAAAACGTTAATGAAGACAATATACTGAACATTATTTCGGTTTACTCGCAGTGTAAGTAACGTAAAAATTGAAGGAAAAGAAAAAGAAGAAGCTGCCGCACCGAGACTCGACCTCATGACCCTTGGATTAATATTCTGTAACCCTTCCGCTGACCCAATCGGTGCCTCGGGTAGACTATAAAATAAATGGCTCATGCCTCATCCTACCTGCAGCAGAAAAGCTACTTTTTTAAACGCTTGGTCTTCTGAAGCTTCTGTCACTTTCATATGTGGCTAGGCCCTGCATTTATCATAAATATGGAAGAAATCGGTGATGACGAGCAGGGGCAGTAGCATTGTTAGTTTGCCTCGATGTACTGCTGTGAAGAGCCTTATTGCTGCCACAAGTGGTAGCTCTGTGAACTAAATATAGCACCGTGTAGACCCCCAAACAACCTACAAATTTAATGTTTTTTTCTTAGTATACTATACACTCACAACAAGTAAAATTTAATTAGAATGAGATTTTCAGAGTGTGCACTGTTATGAAATTTTCCTGGCAGATTAAAACTGTGTGCCGGCCCGAGACTCAAACTCGGGACCTTTGCCTTTCGCGGGCAAGTATTCTATGATCTGAGCTACCCAAGTACGACCCACTCCCCGTCCTCACAGCGTTACTTCTGCCAGTACCTCGTCTCCTACCGTCCAAACCTCACAGAAGCTCTCCTGCGAACCTTGCAGAACTAGCACTCCTGAAAGAAAGGGTATTGCGAAGACGTGGATTAGCCACAGTCTGGGGGATGTTTACAGAATGAGATTTACACTCTGCAGCGGAGTGTGCGCTGTTATGAAACTTTCCTGGCAGATTAAAACTGTGTGCCGGACCGAGACTCGAACTCGGGACCTTTGCCTTTCTCTCGTATCTGTTTTATTTCTTATTTTTGAGCAGATCATTTCACAAGACATTTGACCGTCTTATTTTAAAAGTATCAAGTTCTGTTGAGAAAGCAGCAGCTATTCGTGAAATTTCCAATTTTCCCTCAAATCACTACTCTCATTACTTTCAAGTAGTTAAGTCTTTCTCTGCAAAACTAGACCCCACGATAATCAATTTGAAATCCTGTTTGTTCATTTGTCACTCTTCTCTTGGATACAAAAATTTGAAGAAAAATCTATTGTGTAATGTCTAGGGAGTCTTGTTTTCACTCCGTTAAAATATTTGACCAAAGAGCAAAAATATTCTTGTATCAGTGTTCAAAATCTTGCACGACATTTTGAACATGACAAAGGGCTCCTTCTGCTTGGCAACTGCTCACACCCGTTCAAACTGAGGCAGCATCGGTAATGTTCAGCTGTGTCAGGCCAATTCAGATGAGTTCCGTAGCTGTCCAAGCACCGTGGACGGTGGACAACTACTGGGAGTATCAGTGTGACGGCCCCCCTCGACAAATGAGCAGATCAAGTTGCGGAAACAGATGGTGTTATTGCCGCCGAAAGAGATGAACACCTATCCATCATCGATCTTCAGATGAATCACGTTTCAGACTGCATAGGACAGGAGACAAACGCCTTGCAACAGTCGTCGGAACGGTTCTGACCGGAGGAGGGAGTGTTAAAGACGGGGTAATGTTTTCGTGAAATTCCTTGGGTGATCTCGTCAGTCTGCAAGGCACAATGAAACAACGGGAGTATGCATCTGTCCTTGGAGTGCATGTCCAGCCCTTCGTGCAGTTTGCTTTCCATTGGCATTACGGCATCTACTAGCAGGCCAGTGCAATGTATCACGCAGCTCACAGTGTACCTGTGTGGTTCATGAGCACTAGGATCAGTTTACCGTACTACTCCGGCCACCAAACTCCGCGGATTTAAACCCAGTCGAGAATCTGTGGCCGGCGCTTCAGTCTGGAACCGCGTGACCGCTACGGTCGCAGGTTCGAATCCTGCCTCGGGCATGGATGTGGGTGATGTCCTTCGGTTAGTTAGGTTTAAGTAGTTCTAAGTTCTAGGGGACTGATGACTTCAGATGTTAAATTCCATAGTGCTCAGAGCCATTTGAGAATCTGTGCGCCCACTCGATCGGGCTCTTGAAGCCACCTATACCAGTGCTGTCTACGGCAATGGAGTCGGTATGATTCCACATCGATGTTGACACCTTCCAGAAGCTCACTGAGACTCTTACTGCACGTCTCGCATTAGTACACACTGCAAAAGATGGTTATTCAGTCTTTTAACTGGTTCTCTCATTAATATGACTTGACAGTGTATTTGTTTGTGTGTCTGAGAACCCATGTGTTACCATTATCGGAAAATTATGAACAGGATATTATAACATCCAGCACCCTTCTCTTAACAGCTTGAGAAGGAATTTCTTTAACATTCACTGGTTCCTACCCTTTGTCTCCTCCTGGAAACACATTTTAGCTTGTGAAGGAATTTCTTTAACATTCACTGGTTCCTACCCTTTGTCTCCTCCTGGAAACACATTTTGCTTTTAGCCTTAGGTTTACGTACGACGGTTGGAATTTTAATAATGACAGCTATTTATCTACAACTTTTACAAAATAGATACGTCTTTTACTGTTTTTCAACGTTGTCACCAGTACTGTGTATAGCCCCTTGCCAGCGATGTGTAAGTCATAGGATACCGCTTAGCAGCGCCCTTCATCTTTGGAATCAAACTGAAGTCACAAGGACTTAAGTTCGGAAGTGTGGTGGGTTACATACCACTTCTCAGCCCCATCGACCAAACAAATCACTCACGACTTCGCCATATACGCCCGAGCACTGTCTTGCAAAATGATGGGCGGATCTTTCAAAAGGTGTCGTCACTTCTTTCCCAACAATATTCATTTCTGGAACACAACTTGCGACTAGCTTATTGAAAGAAGCGGTGGCGCTTTCTGCAGGACCCACCCATCGGTTCGCAACACAATCCTCGGGCACATTTGGCGAAAGTTGTGATTGATTTGTTCGATTGATGGTGTTGAGAGGTGCTGTGCCAGCCATCTCCTCCTCGGACTTAAGCCCTCGTGGCTTCAGCTTGATTCCTAAGGTGCGGGTAGTACTTCATGGCATTCGCTTCAGATCTGTTACAGAGATTCGTTGGGCAATAGACGATCCACTCGAACAAATGTTGGCGACTGCGACGAAGGACAGTAAAACTTTGACACATGTATCTATTTTGTATAAGTTGTAAATTAATAGTTGTCACTGTCAAAGTTGCAATCTTTGTATAATGTTTCGTACTGACGCTTACATGAACTTTCCATACACCGGCAATGGAGAGAGACAGTGAGCTGTGCTGCGACCGTGTAAGAACGACTGCAGGGAAATGAGCAGCAAATGCACATCAGAAGCCCCCGTCTGCTACAGTAAAGCCCGACTTGTGCTGTTGCAACTAGCTGTGCAGCTTTTAAACACACTGCATAAGCGATACACGACGCCTCGTTAACCATTATAATCCTATCGGCCGCTGAAAAGACTGCGGCCAATTTAGTTTCCGATACCTGCAATTTTGGGCCGCTTTAACGCAGCTAAACGTCTGTGAAACACAATTCTGCCTTCACCATTTTGCCGTGAAGCTGCCAACTACATAATCTGTTTTGGTACTTTGAAACGATTACTGATGATCCCTTTATAGACTTGTCAAGATTGGAAAGGCGTTTCACCATTGCCCTCCTTTCTCTCACTAGTGATTTTAATATGCTCGCCCGCAAAGAGAGAGAGTGGAACGCTCTGCCATCCGCAACGGTGTTTAATAAATTTGTTTAACTTGGACTGACTTCGCATCTTATTCAACTATTGCGTTATAAATTGAAGAACGCGTTCTCTGCAGACGCAGATTTTGTATCAGATAAATCTAGTCCATGAAACATGAAAAAAAGCCGATAAGGGTAGTAGTCATATCGAAACAGTATTTTCCTAGCGCCTTTTAATTCTATGCAAATGATTTACTCATTTAGACCTTCACAATATCTCTGACGGCTTTCTCTCTTCTACACGACGTAAGTAATAATAACGATCCTGGCAGAAATTATGTCTTGTTTATTTTAATAACATTTTCCGTCTAAAAATATAATTTCACCAGCGGTACAACTTTAGCCACGAAATACGTCGTTACTATGTAATTTTCCGTTAATGTTCCTATTTGGTGATGAGCCAAGTGGTACTTGAAAGTTAACTGACTGGACTATGAACAATTAAAAGCAACAAATCAAGACTGCTTGCTCCTGCTGCTGCTACAATTACTTTGTATAAAGATTTTAGAGAAATCCTATCCTTAATCATTGAAGACTTTTAGAAAAAATTCTAAAACGTATATGTGGTTGTAGCAGCAAAGTATCAACGCAACGTAAATTGTATTGACGATGTTATTCATTCTTTGGAAGAACAAAAAAATTTTTTTACACTTTGACTGCATTTTATTAATATTGTACGGGAGAGCGTTCATAAAAATGACGTTACACTTCCTATGGACATTTTGAACCTTAAGTTTAGGCCAATAAGTGAACCGTTGCGCGAATGATTTTTCTTTGTTTATTCCCCTATCTCATGTGTTCCACAGCTTCGTGAAAATACATTTTTTTACACACACCATCAAAAAGGTGCTGCACAATTCTATTTTACTGCAAATAGAGTTGACTTTTTTATCCGTTATCCTGTGGTTGTTGATGCAATAGTTGAAATTACAGCAGCTTCTTCGTGGTATATTTAGAGGTGATACCAACACCATACACAAAATTTCAGAGGTTTTTCAAGGATATTCAGGGATATTTTCTGAGTATTTTGATGTAAGGAACCTGTGGTGTCTGGTGACTCGTTTCTGAGTAATTGCATTTCTTTTGACTTCTTAGTCTCATCTGTAGTTTTATGTATGTTGTACTGAAAATACCATCACAACGGTGCATATGTAGGCGGTCGGCTATAAGTTCGAGGCTAGCTTTTTTTTTTTTAAAAAAAAAAAAAGCTCTTCCCTTCATTCATGGCATTTTCAGTTGACAAGAATAACGTCCACTCTTCGCCCTTAAGT
Source organism: Schistocerca piceifrons (assembly GCF_021461385.2). Classification (NCBI taxonomy): domain Eukaryota; kingdom Metazoa; phylum Arthropoda; class Insecta; order Orthoptera; family Acrididae; genus Schistocerca; species Schistocerca piceifrons. The sequence goes on from NC_060141.1 coordinate 265,558,314, forward strand.
GATTAGTCGCAATGGTTCTATTCCATTGCCAGTTCAGTCACAAAACGTGACACCAAATGACTGCTTGTACCAGCGGAATGTGAAGAGCCAAGTTTACGAGACTGCGATCAGTACTCACGTAGATTTGGTTGCTAGGACCGCTCAAGTTGTATGGCAAACACCTTGTATTCTTGAAGGTGTAACACAGTCTACGGTGCGTCGCTGTACACTCAGTCTCGGTTATGGTGGCTGACATTTAGGACAGTACTTGTAAGGGTACAGTTCTACGTTTGTTACGTTCCGTGCTGCACACGATAGAACAGACTGAACGCACTGTCACCAAAGCACAAGAAACGCCGTGGTTGAAATTTGAATTATTCGACATGTTACGCAGCAGCCAGTCACATTTCGAGGTGGACGGATCTGCTCAAAAAGTTAAGAACACTTGTGATTGTGAGTGTGCTCGAATGATTAACACCTTATTGACACTCCCTCTAAAAACACACAAGAAAACTACGCCGCTCCTTTTGTAGCATTGCAGGCCTATAAAAGGCATTTCATTTCGTGACGTAGATCAAGAACGGAAAGAAGTGTCGCGTGTCGTCAGCTGTAGCGATGTAACTGCTTGGCCTCAAGGTGTAATTCGTATCAGGATCTGTGCTATGTTTTTACCGTAGTTCGTTAATTTGTTTAGAACAAATCACGAAATTAATAGAACGATCAGTTCATGGTTATTATTAAGAAAAATTTAGGCCCTCAAAAGCGTGCAGCGTGTGGCTTCTTTACCACGTGACATCCCTTCCAAAGGCTTTCACCTTCAATGACTATATGCAATACGCGAGGCAGGGGTCTGTGAGGTGGATAATAAACCTCTCTTTTTTGCCAACTTCTCCCAGGCACCTAGGGTGACGTTCCAAAGGTCATCATGGGATTTTGGTCAGGCCAGTTTTCTCGCATGGCCGTTACGTCTCTGTTCATACGTTTTCAATAGGGTTCATGTCTGGTCCATAAGGAGATCAATCGAGAAGAGAAATCTCATTCTGCTCTGCAAACCATTTCTGCACCATCGTCGAAATGTTTGTAGGAAACTGATTACCCCCTTATAAGAGTTTTGCACTGATGGGACCGTAATATTAATAATAATGTGGATATACTGGACAGCATCAAGTCGACCATCTATCCCGTGAATCATTGTAAGTCAATGGGAACACATCTAGCCCCAAACTGCTACAGACATACGGCCACTACGATACGACTCATGGATGTATTTGGGGTCAAAACGGGGACCTTGTGGCTTGTGTACTCTTGCTGGATCATCATTCGCTCAGGACAACGTGTATTCGTCGGAAAATTTCGCGTTCCGCCAGTCACGATTGACATTGCCTCGGAAAACGCTAACTACTAGAGTCGAAGATCATCACGTAGCATCTCCTTGGTGCCTGAACGTTCATTAAGTACTCCGGCCTCCCGAAACCGTCGCCGAACCGCATCTACTGATTGTTAAACGAGGCGTGACACATGAATAATGTGACTCGTCTGAAAGGGATATTGTCCAGTACTTGACCTTGTTGCTGTACAGTCATTGTCTCTTACCTGCCTCTGGATCACTGGGTCCCGGGTCCGATTCCCGGCCGGATTGGGGATTTTCTCTGCTGGGGAACTGGGTGTTAGTGTTGTCCTCATCATTTCTTCATCATCATCATCATATACGTGACAGTAGCTAGATTGGACTGTGTAAACATTAGACTGTATAAAAACTGGGACTTCATACGGACGCTGATGACCACGCAGTTGAGCTCCCCGCAAACCAAACATCGTCATTGTCTCTTACAGAACAAATGGTGTGTTTGCAGACCGATCTCGCCGCGACAGACTGTCAGTCTGTTTCCGTGTAATATGAATGAAATTGTCTGAGTAATTACCGCGTATTATGTCAGACAGAGTCAGCAGATTTAAGTTTTCTTCTCCGGAGCGGTAATTCTCCATCAAAGTGACTCTCTTGGATTTATAGCATCATCTGCGGGAAATAAGCCGCACATCATCCAAATGTATTTCACGTAACGCAATGGATAGCTACATAAACGAATTGTTGAACCGGAAGATTGTGTCGCTTCAGTACAAAATTCACATGGATTCGATATGATACATGTTACATGTGCAGCCTGCACGTTGTTTATCGAGCTATAGTGGCCTTATATGTAGTCATTCAACATTAACTATATTTACTGATAATATCAGCACTTTCTATTTTCAGAAGAGATTTTATGGCTTCTTAGAACAGATCTGGAATACTAACAAGATCAGGTCCCTATAATTTTTGAAGTAATGTTTCCTTGTCTCTATGATCCCAAGGCAAATAGAAAAATAAGGCACGTTGCATTTCACTCACGTTATTGCTGTACGGGACTTCCCGCCGGTCTGTCACGTGTACGTGCTTTGTTTTACACGTTTTGGTGACTGAAAATTACAGGATTTCAGACTATTGTGAAGATACTGTCACAGAAACAAAATAACTGGATAACAAACCAAATAAATCGCAATTTCATTATTTCTCTGCAACGAGCCACCTGAGACCTTCGGTACCTTATACCAAAATACTCAGAAAATATCTGGGAACAACCATGTTCATCGGACAAAAAATTACTCACCTCCTTCCTACCAGCGAGTACCCCGCGATAATAGCTGTGAATCGCTCTGGCATGGGGAGGCAGCGTCTCAGAGCGAAATCCTGGTAAACTGCGACTAGGCGCAATAAACGGATTCGTTTAAACGACAGCAGCGCTCAGCCTCCTGCCATACGAGACCACGCTAGACATCACGACAACACATCAGTTATTTCCGTGATATCACGGTGATGTTATTGTCTGGCATGAGGGTAGGTTCGCACAGGCCTTAGTTACAACCGTTTTTTGTGGGAAAAGCGTTATGATTGTCTCGCTCGCAATATCATTACATAAAATCATTGAAGCGATTATCAAATTGTCTCGCTGACCCTGATCCAGTAATTATTCGACTCCCACTATAATGAAGTCATTTTTTTCTGCCCTTCATTGTTTATTATCTGCGGGTCATTTCAGACTCAAAGGATTCGCACAGCTGGCCTAATAAACACGGACGTTTAGTAGAGTGCGTTCTCCGGGCACAATTAATTACAGCAGCGCGATTTATTGGGCCACCCCAGCGCTGGCAGAAATGCGCTGCTGTCGGCAAACAAAAGGCTGTCTGGTTGAGCGCCGGTGCACCGCGCAGGTCGCGGCCTCGTGTCCCACTGACGCCGCTGTATGAGCAGCAGGGCAAAACCTACGTGCCCTACAGATTATTGCAGTACATGACTACGCAACGAAGTTCATGTTGCAAGTTTTCGAGGATGAAAGCATAGTGGAAAAAAATACAGTCCTTTAGCTTATGTAAATGCTGTCTACACTTTATCCACAGCCCGGAAGTGAATCACACAAATTAAAATATGAAAATACGACTGAAAAATTGAAAGTTCTCAATATTTGTTTCTTGATTAATATTTGTTGAAAGCACGATTCATTTGTAATTCAAGTGGTGTTTGATGCGTTTGCAGATGATTCCCATGCCCCTCAACAACGAAATCTATTACGCAATGGAATCGAATTTTAAGCTGGTTAATGTTATTTTATCTTTTTTTTCGTTCTTCATTTCTTTTGTGCAAAAGTCTCCACAGCAATTGAAATCTGGCGCTATATTACTTCTCGTTTCTGTGAGTGCCACCACGGGAGGAGAGCACAGCATTCATTTCAGTATTACTTTACGAACTTCAAACTACAAGTGACTTATTTTGATTTGCCTGTGAGATTAGTAGTTTAATTCTTAAATTGATGGCCTGTTTCTGTACTTACTACGCACGGTCCAGCGTTTTAATAACTGTGTAGATTTGTCGTCTGTATCACCAGTCACTTGTTTCTTTTGTAAAGTCTAGCGACGGTTTAGCACAGCTTAGTTAAGTTCCAGTTTACAAACCAACAGCACCAGAAGAGAGCATAGTGTTCGTCTGCGTATTACTTTACGAGTTTCTAACTAGAAACGACTTGATTTCATTTACCTGTGCGCTCTGTAGTTTAATTCTGAAGTTTATTGCGTGTTTGTGTGTTTACTAAGCACAGTCCTTGTTTTAATATCTGCTTAGTGTAGACTTCCGTCGTCTGTAATATAGATAAGGACTGTGATTGCTGTGTTCGGATGCAGGCTGTGTTGGTGACCTTTGGCTCACAGCTCCTGGCGGTCCTGGCTTCGGTCTCGCAGCTTGCAGTTATTGCCAATGGACATCACTGTGTGGTACATGACGTGATGACCCAAGGGAAGTTCAGCACGTTGCACGTGTTCCCCGATCGGTCACCTACTTTGGCGGGCCCAGTTACTGACTGCATTGTACCTCAATCGTGGTCGCGTAGGAGGTCGTTTCAAGGTATGGCAGGCGGGAAAAGACTTTCCGGGGCACCCATCGAAAGGCCTCCCCGGTTCGTCCGATAGATTTTAACACTTTTGTGGCCGATAAAGATCCCGAGCCAGATGCAATCGACTGCCTTGTGTAATGGTACTTGAATTACGTCACCATTACGGCACCTCAGCTCAACCTCTCGATACCAGCAATATTCTACTGTGTTTCTGTAAAGTAGTTGACATATTCCTGAGACAACATTCAGATTTGATTTTATTAATGTAAAGATACTTTGATACATCGATATGTTTATGTTGCAATGATATTATTCTTGTGTGTATACTTTCTTTTGTCACTATGATCTTTGACGTACTTGTAACTCTGATTTTTGGGTGCATAAGCGATTATTAGTTAATTAGAGTCGGACCTTGGGAAAGTCAAGTCTTGGACGTCATGTTGGAAAGACGCATAACGTAGTCAGCTTATAAAATGTGAATTTTTAACAGTGAGGAAGATGTTTTCAAGTATGTTTTGTTTTGTGAAGTGATGTTTTGTGTGTTACGCGATATTGCAACAAAAGCAATAAAAAGGAAGTGTAACTTAAATTCGGAGTGCTGATTATTTTTTTACATCACCATTGTGCTAACTTTTAAAGGTTTAATCTTCAAGAATAGTTCGTGAAACACATCTATAAAACTTTTGAATAAAGCAGAATAAAACCTAGGCCTCTTTGCATCTGAGCTTGGAATCATCACCACCTAGATTTTCGACGATTTAGCCATGATTTTACAACGAGACCAGCGTGGGAAACCCGAAAAGATGCGTGTCTAGTTTATTCATTATTACATGAAACGACTTTATTAACTGTGCTCTAATGACACCTGCCACATAATAACTTTGTTGTTCCCCGAAAATGCAGTATTTAGCAGCGTGAGCAACACCACAATCATTATTAAATTTTGACCTTTGTTGTGGTAGGGTTGTTAGACTTGTTTCAGAGGAAGTCTCTCGGCCTACAAGATCTGGGCACTCACAGAGGTTGAGATTGCTGGTAGTTAGGAGACGAGTCATCTCAGAGGTGGAACAGTTCTTTCCGGATGCCGTGATGAACACAAGGTGCGGCCAACTGCGGTTGTCGGTTCATGTCGGTAATAATGATGTATATAGCTTTGGGTCGGAAGAATTTCTCTGGTTTCCAGACGATAGATGACATAAAGACTGACAGTCTTTCTTGCGAGATGAAAGCAGACTTCACCATCTGTAGCTTCGTCGACAGGGACGATTGCAGACCTTTGGTACAGAGTCGAATAGAGGGGCTGAATTATAGGCTCAGAGAGTTCTGCACCCGTGTAGGCTGCAGATTCCTCGACTTGCGCCTTAGGGCTCCATAAGACACAAGAGGCGACTGCACAGGTTGTGGGGGCTGTAGGAATGGCCTGGGAGGTTTTACAGTTTAGGCGGCATTGGAAAAATACAGAAGGGGCTTAGGTCTCGAAGTGTGTATGTCACATGGGACGAGGTTAGACCTAGGCGCTTTGTGTTTTTGGGTTTGGGGCCTCTGCGAGTTGGGTTCCGACCTGCACGCTGCACGCTGCCTGATGAGAGCTCCCCAGACGTCGCCAGAGGGCGGCCCCTGAGCCGCAGCCGCAGCCGCAGCCGCCCTGTCACCCCTTTGAGACGCTGTGCCGACCCCCTCGCACTCGTAAAGTCCCGCTAACGCCGCCCGTAAAGTGACACATAAAATATCTCATCAGCATAAAGCCATTGTCCGCACGCCCCCTCTTCCCACCCCCCTCTTCCCTCTCCTCTCTGCTGGACCACCAGTTCGGAGTCCGCACCAGGAATGTGCAATCGGCTCCAAGACTCCTCCCACCCTGATGCCACGGCGAGAACTCTCGGCTTGGGAACGCTGCACCGACCGTAACAACACCCCGAGTAGCGCTCCAGACGACGCAGTGTTGCGAACACTGGTTCATTCTCATTACTCGATTAAAAGAATATGAATATCAGGAGTGGACGGTAAAAATAAATTCTAAAATCTTAACCTAAGAAATTATTTCTAGAGTACCAGACAAAACATTAGTCACTCCCTTAGGTGGTCCTATGACACTCCATTGCCGACTTAGCTCAGGCCCTCAGTGGATCAAACATCATGGGCAGTGGTTCATTGGAGGCGTCCACTGTGGTCCGATGTGTGGCGATTTTCCCTCTTTTCGGATGATGCATTGAGAGTGTCGACGGCTCAATGAGGCGTTCAACCTACAGTGTTTGGAGGGCGTTTTTCATAGCGAAAGTGGTTTTGTGATGACCTGGGAGATATATTTCGAATCACGTTTTGGCCTACTCATTCAGGTTACCGTTAACATGTACCGTGAAGTTTAGTTCAGCATTCTCGGTGGCCACATGTTGCCCTTTTTTCTACATCTTCTTGATGGCGATTCTCCCATCTTCGAAGATGATAAGAGCCGTATTCAAAGAGCTGCACACATCTACTCCTCTATTGGTAAACACTTAGGGGCCCAGTCGCATCCCGACTGGCCCGCTAAATCACCCGACTTGAGTTCCAAGGAAAATGTTTGGGACTATTTTCACCAACAGATGAAATGTAGCAGTCACCATTCCCGCAGTTTGGTAGATCTACGGGATTTAATGAGTAATGAGTAACTTAAGCTGGATATGGCGTACCTGAAGAAACTTACGGACTCTGTCGATCGCTGAACTGGCGCTGTTGTCATGGTTAGAGGCAGCGTTAAACGCTTTTGGTGTGATGTTTCCTCCGGGTGACTAGCATTTTATCCAGCGTACATTGTAACTACTGCTGCGGACGTCATTTTAGTAGCTGAAATTCCCAACGGTATCCCATGCACACAACATATTCACACATCGCCATGCATCTAACGGCAAGAAAGGAAGAATGAATTGATTGTTGGTGTCACTGAGCACATTTGTTCTGTGCATGCAGTACACGTGAGGCGCCTAGTTGTTTCCACTGCAGTGTGTGGAATACGAAGGTTCTGTTATAGTCACTAACCTGCTGTCTTCAAGTTGATGTCCCCAGCGCAGATGACTGGGTGTTGTGTGTTGTCCTTAGGTTAGTTAGGTTTAAGTAGTTCTAATTCTAGGGGACTGATGACCATAGATGTTAAGTCCCATAGTGCTCAGAGCCATTTTTTTGAACCCCAGCGCAGAAAACAGCACACAGGTCGTAGGTTCTGTATCTTGAGGCTGAAACTGACTGTTAGCGAGGTTCTGTTCTGAAATAATGTATCACTTCATTGGGATACCACTCGCGTATTTTAATATAGCCACACGAGAAGACTACATGATCTTAATACAACACCTTCTGATACAGCAAAGTGCATGATCAAACATAATGTTTACGAAAATGTATCTTTACACTATTTGTGGCACGTGTCTGTGCCTCATGACTACCGGAGTGAATCTTTTAATCCTGAATACTGGCACATCCTGCCACAGACAACATGACTGTACATCTCGACTGCCTAATCCAGAGTGACGAACAGCCTGAAACACTTCGCGCGCCAAACCAGGAAAGGCGTGACCCGAACGCTTCCGAAGTGCTTCGTCTGCAGTTTTGTCAGTCTTTTGTTTTTGATTTAAACTGTTTTTTATAATTCTAAAAAGACTGATTGATAGTTAGCTGTTGAGAGATATTTATATTAAAAAGTGAAGTCATTACAATGAGTAGTTTAACTAATAATAATTACTATACTTTAACGTTTTGGCGCCCTTGCTCCGAACACAGCAGCCAATCACAGAGCAGTAGCATCATGCAGGCGGTCTTTCTCACGGGAGTGGTACCGAATCTAACATCCGTCACAGGTACCTCACACCACATTTCGTCATCTATATACTTCTTGCATCTCCACTGGTCTGGGAACAGCTTCTTGTAGCCTAATATGATGGCTGACTAAGCCAGAAATATTACAATCTATAAGGGGCGATGTAAAAATATAAGTTCGAAAGCCGTACAGTCCAGAATCGGTACGCCAGTCAGGCAAAATCGCCGTGAGCATTGACGCAACCATCCCATCGACGCACCAGGTTGATGATACAAATTTGGTAAAACGCTATATCCTGCTGCTGCGTGAAGAAATCCGTAACTGCCTGCTGCGTATCCTAGTCCGACAGGAGTCATAGACCCTTCAAGATCTTTTTTTAAAGGACCGAAAGGGTGATAATAGCACGGGGTGAGATCAGGACAATAGGGCGCGTGCCACTGGACTCCCCCAGTTGAGGCTGACCTTCCAGGTCGATCGGTGTCTCGTGTCGAATCGTGACCAGCACGGAACTTGGCTCACCATTTCACAATGATGGTTTCCGATAGACATGCTGCCCCATACACATTCTTCATTCTCCGATGGATGTCTACCGGTGTTAGCCATTTGATAGCCAAGAAAAGAATAACAACACGTTGGTTCTTTTTTACCCATTTAGTAATAACATTGGCATAGTTCATGGTTTCGCATTTACCGCATTCACGTCGGAAACACACGGCTGTCACACTTATCCTTCGCCTACATATTGGTGCCTGTATACTTGGGTCGGAGCGCTATGGTGCATACACGCTGCAGCAACGCACCCAAACGGAAACTTTTTTATTGCCCCGTATAACGTGGGTCTGCAGTGTGTACGGTAAGTAACTTAATGTAAATAAGTTATACAGAACTGCAACCATTCACTTTTATGTTTTGTTCCATGAACCGGTTTTCGAACCTTTTCAGGTTCATCTTCAGATGGTTTCAGGAAGTTACATCATTACTGGTAGTAGCATAATGCTGGGTGCTGGCTCTATGGCAGAAAGATGGGTCACACTTTAATGTATCACCATGACTATAGATTATCTGTCGATATGGATGTAAATTTAGTTTTTACTTACTGCGACTGTATAGGCGGCTTTTTTCGGTTAGTGTCCATCTGTCTGCCTCCATTTTGATGTCCAGTAGTTACATCAGTACACACACATCCACATAAACTATATTAATTTACACTTTGACAGCGAGACTTTTCCAGCATCCAGCATGTGGTTTACAACTATTGCTTGTAACAAAGATCTTGACAGAAAGATACGGCATAGGCCCACTTTGTACAGAGATGTAATTTATTGTTCTTTACATGTATTAAAGTCGATATAAGGCCAAGTATTTTAATCAGAATGGCGATAACATGAGAGCACAAGATAATTGTATATTACAGGCCGTTTATAGCATTTTTATAGCAATTTTTATTTTTATCATGTTTGGTATTAACATGAATACCCAGGAATCAATAATGCAGAGTTATTGTATCTGCAGTGAGATGCACCTGTCTGTATGACTAGGACCTTTATATTTAAATTAATAACAAATCTTCGCATGAACTGTTGACTTACTTCAGTTGTTATGTCAACATGATCTGGGGTATTATCAAGAGCAGATTCTGTTTATTTTAGCGAAAGTGAAATGTCCCCTTTGAACAATTATACATGACTGTGCTTATACTGACACACAATATTTTTTTTATCGCAACGCAATCTGACTTTCAGTAAACCTTACAAAAGAATGGCCCTGACTAACATTAACCTATACCTTTCACAAATCACTTACCTCACAAAAACCTTCGTTACTCGAACTACTGCAATACAGCGAGCGCCACTACTGCCAGCTAAATAAAAGATTCAAACTACGGAAGGCACTAACTACTGATAGGGATAGTTAGCAAATGAAAGATTTTAATAGAGAACAAACAATGTATTTACCTTAATAGTCATAATATATATAGCAGTTCATGACATCCAGTCTTACAAATTTCAAAACTCCGCCATCTCTCTCCCCACATCCACCACTGCTGGCGGCTCACCTCCAACTGCGCAACGCTACGCGCTTTTCCCATCCGGCTGCCCAACACTACAATGGCAGACAACAATGCAAACTAGCCACAGACTGCACACAGCACAGCCAGTGATTTTCATACAGAGCGCTACGTGACGTTACCAATATGAAAACCTAAACAGCCTACTTACATAGCCCCCATGATCCCTAAAAAAAATTTTACAAATTGTTTTGGGCAGTGGCCAGTGACGATTTGATAAAATTTTTCGTAATTACAATAAAAAAGATATCAAATGCACACACTTATTGATACAATGTTGGTCAAAAGCTAAAATTTTCTCACAGTCCATAAAGACAGTCCTGATCATTCATCACAGTAAAATTGCAGTGTTTTTCTCAAAGTCTGAGCAGTAAAAGAAAATGCACACGGAAGTAGTGGATTTCCATGCAGTCTTGAAGAAGTAGTGTTGTCCTTCCAACGGAAAGACAATGCTGACTCTTGACATGCAGGCAGGTAATGGGCCACAACAGAGCAAACCCACAGCAGAGTCAGTCGAAGTTTTGAAGAATATTGGTAGGTAGGTAATCACAGAGCCGACTCCTGGTAGAGATTACGGTATTGGTGGGCTACCAGAGGTGCAGAACCACTGCAGTCCTTGTAGAAGTAATGGTATTGGTGGGCCATCAAAGATGCAGACCCACTGTAGTCCTTGTAGAAATAATGGTATTGGTGGATCATCAAAGGTGTAGACCCACTGCAGTCCTTGTAGAGATGGCCAGCAGCCATCTGCTGCGACTGTGCAGGTGCACAATCACCATCGAAGAGTCTTGTGGACAATATAGCAAGTCCATAACCACCACTTGTGCACTCACAAAGTTTTTGGAATTGTCCTTAGAACCAGCAATGCTGTTATCCAGTCCCTTGCTGAATTATTAACACACGTCCCTACTTTTCACATATTGTCCATATACTATGACCAACAGAAACGTGTGCAGTGAAATGGAACTTACAAGTTAATAATATGATGAACTGGTGTCAATTACAATTTTATAACATAAGAATACAATTACAAAGGTACAAAACACATCATTATATTTGTAGTAAAACAAGCTTTACAAAAGAATAGAAATAAATATGTACATCAGTGTTACAGGAATTATGACATGAGTAAATACATAAAAGATCAGAATAACTTTCGAAACATCAACTTCACACATGAGCATTAAAACAAAACAGAATAAATAATCTCTAAACATCTTTACGAAGAAAATAACATAGTATTTGAAAAATTCTACAACGTAAATCTTATTAGCTAAATACATAAAGACAGGAAAAACACAAATATACAAGAGTACACAAACACATAGCAGAATAACACGGGGGGAAAGGGTTTGTTTTAATGCAGTATTTTGCAAACAAAACTTTCTTTACTTCTTGGAGATCTCCCTTTGTTCTTCATTATTTCCAAAAAGTCCTATCTATACCTCCTTTCTGTATCCTATTCATATTTCTTTCAAAATAATTATTTCTCATTGTACAATACTCATTTTGGCCCAAATCTTTTTCATATAACTTCTCAATGCATTCTTTCCATATTCTCCATAGTCAGATTCTTATATAGTCAACCCCCTCTTAAGCTAACTTAAATCTACTGAGCTCAGATGCCAAACTAAGGGACGACGCAATGCAGCAGCGCAAAACAATTAACACAAACAGCAATGATAAAAAAATGGAAATTGGCAAAGCAAGCTACAGTAAATCTAAATTACCAAGCAAGTGCAACATTACAACTAATATGAGCCAATGTGCAGCAACAAGAAAAATAAATCAGTATTAAAACTAGCTTAACAGGGTAATACAAAGTGAAATTTAGTAGCACTATGCCTGGCAAACAGCAGTAGCAAATGCAATAACTTATATCTAAACATGACATAGCTCAAGCAGAAAAAATTTTACAGTAAAAATGGCCATGTTTAATACCTATGTCACACCTTAACACTAGAGTGATGCATCACGAGAACTTACACTGGCAGATAAGTTACCAAATCGTAAAAAAATTATTTATGCAATTCCTGTGAAGGGAAATGTCTATTTATGTGTCCTCGTTTTCTTGGAAGTAGAGCATAAATTTCTTATTGACTGGATCTGTAGGCATAAAATAACTATATTAGTACATCCATTAAATTTTATTTTAACCAATGCTGCAGTGCAGCTGGAAACTAGATATTAAATAAAATGAGTAAATAAATACATAAAACAAGCCATATGGCATTTCTCTCAACTAGCAAGACAATAGCCGTGAAATGTTTCTCATCGTTTCATTAGGCATTTTAGTAAATATCATAAATTAAGATCTCCGCAGTATAATCATATGTTTTCAAGTTTGAGCGTGTCGTATCTGCGATGCTTTCTACAAAGGAATGTCAATAGCGAGGATAATGGCCTCCTTTTTTTTCACCTGTGCCTCTGAAAGGCACACACAAATGGCTCTTTTCCAGGCAGTTGTCGCGTAGCTGGGTGCCCACGACGCATTACGTGCACGTGGTCACTTAACTTTCTTACAGAAATATTTACACCAGCAGTTTCCGCTACAGTGGCAGTCTCATATAAAAAATTTCACAGGTCGAGAATTTGCGTTACAAATGTGTAGAAACAAAATCCTATAAATATAACAGCGTCCAAAAACTTTTTGCCGGCATTGTGATACATTACGCATATACACACATTTCATAACTCTTAAAGTACGATTCTTGGTTTCCAACATCCTTTTTCACAAGTCAGAGTCCCTAACCACTACCTATTATTCCTTACCTTATTACACATATACATATTCGTCGACACTTCTTCAATATTTCATCACAATAAATTGTAGCATAATCGAATTTCTCATACAGCATCAGCTTATTGTTCATAAACATACCTCAACAGCGTAATACACATCGTCATCATAACATCATAAACCCTCAGCCAAATCTCAAAATCGTTGTAGCTTCCTCCAATAATTCCAAAACCTAAAAAAAATTCTCTGCTCATTTCAATAGTGTCATCTACCTCAAACGTACTTTAAAATCATGATCCCATACCAAATACATCATTCAAAGCTCTCATAGTATCACAGCGGTTCCGAAAAAATATGAACAGTTCACAAAGTACAGACAAAATACAATTTCGTAAGTGTGAAGTTATCCAACTGCGTAATTACATAAATATCTGTCACTGATGTAGAAAAAAAAATGTTTTTCTCTCTTAGTTAAATGATCAGATAGCTGTGTAATTCTGTGTTAGAGAAATATGGTACCGATGTGTAAAGTTGTATAAGCAAATTCCATATTAGCTAGGGCTCCTTGTGCTTGCCAAACACATGGTACACAAACTAAGCGTGTACCCCCCTGAGGATTAATGTAATTATACCCTCAGGTGTTACAGATTACAGCAATGGAATGAAATGTATCACGGAAAACCTTTGTATCATTGTACTTCAAAAATCTTTAAAAATAAATGATTTAAGTGAAATTAATCACTCAAATACGTGTACTGTAGCGCTCAACTGTGCGTCTTGTTGTAAGTTAATCTCTGTGGAAGTGTATTAGTTATCGTCCTCCAAAAGCTAAGTTCTGCAGAAGTCAATGTACTTACCTCATGATAAACAAAAGTGAAATGCTTTGCGTATAGATATCTTAGTTATTACGCTTATTGCCGTGATGAAGAAAGTACTGTGCTTTAACGTATTGGTGGTGGTGGTTAGTGTTTAACGTCCTGTCGACAACGAGGTCATTAGAGACGGAGCGCAAGCTCGGGTTAGGTAAGGATTGGGAAGGAAATCGGCCGTGCCCTTTCAAAGGAACCATCCCGGCATTTGCCTGAAACGATTTAGGGAAATCACGGAAAACCTAAATCAGGATGGCCGGAGACGGGATTGAACCGTCGTCCTCCCGAATGCGAGTCCAGTGTGCTAACCACTGCGCCACCTCGCTCGGTTAAACGTATTGTTGTGCTATGGAAAAGGCAGTCTCATTGTAGCTATACCACAAAAATTACTACTAAAACATATTTTACTTTCCAGAATAATGCAGAAAAACTGTGCAGATATAAAACAGAAACACCGCAAAAGCAACATTGTAAATTGTCACTCATTAGTAGCGTCGTGATAAAATCGTGTAGCTGTCACATAAACTAACCACTGTGTCATCTGGTATCTCACAGAAAGTACTTTAAATCCAGAATGTATTTTCAAGGAAACCAAAATGTTGCATTAAAATCTCATTAGCAGTACCAGTATATGTTCTAAGTATGTAAGCCTTATAGTCGTTACGTAATCGTGCAACTAACAAGCAAGAATGTACAAATAACAACACTGTGTTGTCTGTTCACTATCACAATGCATTCGTAATTTCTGTTTAAAAATGTTCCCGGGGTTCTAGACTGGATAGTTAACTTCAAAACATTGTTGCATGTTAACAGTTTCTCAGTGTGACAAATTGTACTAGTAGCGTGAAGTGAAAATTTTATAGCAAAAACCAAGTTAAAAAGCAGATTATCTCTCAATAAATGATTTTACATGTGAAATGTGGTGTAAACCTTTACTCTTCCTAGTACGCAGTGTTTCAACTTCGACGCAATTATCATGTGGTATACGTCGGTAAAGAATACTGGAATTTTTCTCAATGTTAGTGTCTATATTATTTTTCTCTGAGCCAGCCGGCGCACGTGGCTGCCTGCGGTGCGAGTCATTGTCTGTTTCATTGTTGACGCGCATCGTTATTGGGATTTGGAGGTCTAACTTCTGAAAATTCACCTTGTCGAGAGGGCCCTGCTCTCTTTGAATCCCGCCAGTTCTGATGCAATTCAGGTCTGTCGTTACGATCATATCGTCTGTCGTCATGTCGGTAGATTCCATAGTTTCTTTCTTGTTGGTCACGTGGTGGAGAATTTCTCCCGGAATCGTAACTGCGCGCTGGACCGTTGCGTCTAAAGTTATTCTGTCTCCCTTGATAATAATTGTTTTGGTTCCCATATTGTCTGTTTCTCTGAGTGTCTCTGTGATAGTCACTACCTCGGAGAGGTGATCTTTCCCTGTAATTATTACTCAGCCAACAGTTGTCATACGGGTGGTGTCTGTTTTGGTCACGATTTGTGTTGTGAGAATAGCCTTGTCGTGTCCAGTTATTATTTCTTTCATCGCGGAATTGTGACAGATGTGACCTGTAATTGTTGTGTTCTTGTTTTCGCATTCTGCGATTATCAGTGTCAATTTCTAATTCTTGTAAGAGTCCCTGAAAACTTCAATGTCATCTTTGCAACGTCCTGCCAAAATAATATGTTGTAAATGTTCAGGTAATTTGATTAAGCAAATGCGGATGAGTTCTGAGGGGTTGTATGGGTTTGTCAGGTACTGATTCTTGTGCAACATGTCTTCAAAATATTTCACAAGACTGGAGAAGTCAGATTGTTCGAAATGTTTCATCATTATGATGCTATGTTTTACTCGGTCTTGTGTAGCTTGAGACCAATATGCTGAGAGGAAGGCATGATAAAATTCTCCTTCACTGTGACAATCGTGAATGACCGATCGCATTCTTACAGCTGGTTCATTCTCTAAGTAGCCACACATAAATTCTAGTCTGTGCTGCAATGACCAGTTGGGAGGAAAACAATGAGAGAATTGATGAAGCCATGCTCGTGGATGAACGTCGTTGCCAGAATTCTTAAATGTTTTGAATTTACGTGTAGTAATGAACAGCTTATAGTCAAAATCATCGTGTCGGCGAGTCGCACATCGCTCATTGTTACTTCATTTCGGCGGTTCCATCTTAAAATTCAATGCGCCTTGCCAATTTCTTTCATAATTTCCGAAGTGTTCTGTGTTATAATTTGTGGTTGCTCCGTATTTTTATGTCCCTTTTCCCATACTGTAGCGCGAGTGTCCTCTGAAATATGTAATTCTTGTATTACTTGTGCCAACATGAGAACACAAGATAAAATTAATTAATTAATTACTACAAGAACAATCTTCAGGTGGTCTGATATCTTATTTCTAATGGTATCGCCATTCTGATTAAAATACTTGGCCTTATATCGACTTTAATACATGTAAAGAACAACAAATTACATCTCTGTACAAAGTAGGCCTATGCCATATCTTTCTGTCAAGATCTTTGTTACAAGCAACAGTTGTAAAGCGCATGCTGGATGCCGGAAAAGTCTCACTGTCAAAGTGTAAATTAATATAGTTTATGTGGAAGTGTGTGTACTGATATAACTACTGGACATCAAAATAGAGGCAGACAGATGGACACTAACCGAAAAAAGGCGCCTATACTGTCGCAGTAAGTAAAAACTAAATTTACATCCATATCGACAGATAATCTATAGTCATGGCGATACATTAAAGTGTGACCCATATTTCTGCCTTACAGCCAGCACCCAGCATTATGCTACTACCAGTAATGATGTAACTTCCTGAAGCCAAAGGTTCGAAAACCGGTTCATGGAATAAAACATAATTATTCAAAAAAATGACTGATTGCAGTTCTGTATATCTTATTTACATTCAATACACGGTTCTAAAATATCCGTAATGGATAAGCATAATAAGTAGCTTAATATCTGAATGGCCAATGCTGAAGTTAAATTTGCAGTATTTTATCATGGTTCACATAGTTCAGAAAAGTCTGATATCAAAATAAACATATAAACATGATTTTGCACCATTGTTTGTAAATAAATAAAATCACTCAGTAATAGTTTCTAAACTACAGCGACGAACTTGTATGCATAGTAAAAAAAAAAAAAGGTGCATAACAAGAAAATCTGTGTATTCAGAATTGAATATTTGGGAATCTACCCTCACTTTCATCGGTTCTTGGTGTTAATACGATCTTTGCCTTTGCAAATGGGCATACGATTGTACGAAAGTTTCCGACCGGTTAAGTTGTGTACAGGACTGCAACGCGAGCCTGGATATCCGTAACTCTCGAGCAGCTCGCCATGATCTAGCACGGTGTTTGGATGTTATGGGGAGAACAAGTAGAGGGTCTGACTCGGTTCGCAAAGCGTATTCGGAGAGCCCAAATTGTAGCGTGCATCATGTGGGTACCAGAAATCCGGTTTCGAATCTCGGTCCGGCACACTGTATTTAGTTGCCGCAAATGTAGACTATTAATGCTCTGGGAGTTGACAGCCATCCAGACTGATCTTCTTCTTTAGTTGATGTCCGTCCGTTTCCGAAACGCATGTAGCAGTTAGAAGCCTGTGTATTGCCATCTGTCTCTAAGGAGCTCGTTTTCGACAGGACATTAAACCTCAATCTTCCTTCTGTTTTGTGTTGCCACGGGTGGTGTACTACGTCTTACCTTTCGTTATAGTTTTTTGAAGTTCAAAACAAATGTTAACGTAGGAACGGTGGTATTTCAAATAAGCAATAGGAAAATCTCAGATTCAGAGAAATAACGGTGGAAATCTACAAATATGGATAAAATGCACGTTTGACCATCAAGTGCTTTCCAATTTAAAACCCTAATATCGACCGGTTTCAACCACTATCTTCACGGATACTTCTGATCTTCTCTACAGTACCAGTACTAATCTGCTTACACATGTTGTTCGTATGTTTGCCTTTAAGTCCGGCGCGGTGTACTGCAATTCACGCCACATTCTACTTACGAGATCTGGCCATTATTTAAGTAATTACAGATGTGGTGTTGTGGCTTAAACTGTTTTAACCCTAATCTATGAAGATGGTCTGTGCCTGAAACCCGTCTATATCTGAGTTTTAAATAAAAAAAGCAGCTCATGCCTAAAGATGTGTTTCATACATTACTTGACGGCTGGTAATGCTCGACTACAAAATTTTTTTGTATAATCCTGTTCCTGGAAGATAAAACGTATCATTCAGATCGATGTCGCATCAAATACCAAAGACGTGTGTGTGTGTGTGTGTGTGTGTGTGTGTGTGTGTGTGTGTGTGCGTGTGTGTGTGAGTGTGAGTGAGTGTGTGTGTGTGTGTGAGGAGTGGCAGCTAGGGAGTTTTGTTGTACTTATGGTCATGTGCACCAAATAATTCCGAATTTCAGGGAATATCTTTTTATATCAACAGACTGACTTAATTCTAGAGAAACACGTGCTCCACAAGAACGGTGTTCCCCTGTACTAAATGACGATGCGGATGTGTTCTAGGAGCGCCGCAGAGCTTGAATCCCTATGTCAGGGACGTTACTTGTACAGACAATGTCCCGCTCCGCAATAAAAGTCCGACATGAGCGTTGTTGAGTGCCGGGGTAACCTGTGCTCGTTCCCGACATTACTGAACGTCGTACAAAGTGTACCAACCACTCACAGCAGAAACGACAACGAAGTCGTTGCTGCAGAGGTGTTATTCGGAGATGAGAAAAGGCACGTATTGTTCCGCAAAACCCCGTACGCTGCTACTAGTACACACAGCGTTCCTCGTGAAGCAGCAGCACGCCTTGCTAGTGGATCTCTGTGAACTGTGACCTTCATGACGAACGGTGAGATGACTTAGTCAGCCCATAGCCTGCTAGAGTGTCGAAAAATCGCACCGTTCAATCACGATCTCGTAGGTTCAAGACAGTCGCAAAGGTTAGACTGAGCTACTGAATTGGTGGCTAGGTCGGTCGATGAAATGACTAGCCTGCTTCAGTCCCCTGTGCCACTGTTGTAGTCTTTTCCACAGTCTTACAGTTACTCAAAACATTTTCGAGCATGTACTTAAATATTACTGCCATATATTTACTAGATATACGGCCTTACATTGTTTACATCACTTGTTATAGGAAATAATGACGGTGTTGACGGCAGTGGTGATTCGAAATAAAATGATAATGATATGCAGCTTATGCAGGAAATTATTCAGGAACTTCAGTGCATTATACGTCCCGCTTTTATGAATATAGTGTAGCCAAAGTACGATATGGCTACCACTTTAGGCATTTCCCGTGCAGATATTGTTGTTGTTATTGTTGTTGTTGTAGTTGTCTTCAGTCCAGAGACTGGTTTGATGCAGCTCTCCATGCTACTCTATCCTGTGCAAGCTTCTTCATCTCCGAGTAACTGCTGCAAGCCCCCCGGTTAGCCGTGCGGCAACGCACCGCTTTCCGGGCGGGAAGACGTGCCGGGCCCCGGCACGAATCAGCCCGGCGTATTAGTGTCGAGGTCCGGTGTGCCGGACAATCCGTGTATGGTTTTTAAGGCGGTTTTCCATCTGCCTCAGCTAATGCGGGCTGATTCCTCTTATTCCGCCTCAGTTACACTATATCGGCGATTGCAGCTCAAATACTTTCTCCAAGTACGCGTACACCATAATTACTCTACCACGCAAGCAGTGGGGTTGCACTCGTCTGGTGTGTGACATTCCAGGGGGAGGGAGGGGGGGGGGGGTGGAAGGGATATCCACTGGGGCCCGAACCGCGCAATAACGCTGGGTTCGGCGTGGGCGTGGGGCGGCGGTGGGGTGAGTGGACTCATGTAGCCTGTTGTGGGGTTGTGAACCACTGAGGGCTACGGCGGGGAAGAAAGCCTCTCCGTCGTTTCTGGGTCCTCAGTTCAATACAATACAACTACTGCAACCTACATCCTTCTGAACTGCTTAGTGTATTCATCCCTTGGTCACCCTCTAGGATTTTTACCCTCCAAGCTTCCCTCCAATTGGTGATCCCTTGACGCTTCAGAACGCCTCCTATCAACCGATTCCTCCATCTAGCCAAGTTGTGCCACAAATTCCTCTTCTCCTCAGTTCTGTTCAGCACCTCCTCATTAGTTACCTGATCTACCCATCTAATCTTCAGCATTCTTCTGTAGCACCACATTTCGAAAGTTTCTGTTCTCTTAGACTATTTATCGTCCATGTTTCACTTCTATACATGGCTGCACTCCATACAAATACTTTCAGACACGACTTCCTGACTCTGACTTTCAGATAGCTGGCCGTGGTGGCCGAGCGGTTCTAGGCGCTTCAGCCTGTAACCGCGCGACCGCTATGGTCGCAGGTTGGACTACTGCCTCGGGCATGGCTGTGTGTGAAGTCCTTAGGTTAGTTAGGTTTAAGTAGTTCTAAGCTCTAGGGGACTGATGTCCTCAGATGTTAAGTCCCATAGTGCTCAGAGCCATTTGAACCATTTGAAGTTTCAGATAGGACTTCCTGACACTTAAATCTATACTCGATGTTAATAAATTTCTCTTCTTCAGAAACGCTTTCCTTGCCAATACCAAGTCTACATTTTATGTCATCTCTACTTCGACCTTCATTAGTTATTTTGCTCCCAAATAGCAAAACTCATCTACTACTTGAATTGTATCATTTCCTAATCTAATTCCCGCAGCATCACCCGATTTAATTCGACTACATTCCATTATCATCATTTTACTCTTGTTTATATTCATCTTATATTCTCCATTGAAGATGCTGTCCATTCTGATCAACTGCTCTTCCAGGTCCTTTGCTGTCTCTGACAGAATTACAATGTCATCGGCGAACATGAAAGTTTTTATTTCTTCTCCATGGATTTTAATTTCCATTCCAAATTTTTCTTTTGATTCCTTCACTGCTTGCTCAATATACAGATTGAATAACATCAGGGATGGGCTACAATCCTGTCTCACTCCCTTCTCAACCCCTGCTTCACTTTCATGCCCCCGACTCTTAAAACTGCCATCTGGTTTCTGCACAAATTTTTAATAGCCTTTCGCTCCCTGTATTTCACATCTGCCACGTTCAGAATTTGAAAGAGAGTATTTCAGTCAACATTGTCAAAAGCTTTCTCTAAGTTTATTAATGCTGGAAACGTAGGTTTGCCTTTCCTTAATCTATCTTCTAAGATAAGTCGTAGGTTCAGTACTGCCTCACGTGTTCCAACATTTCTACAGAATCCAAACTGATCTTCCCTGAGGTCGCCTTCTACCAGTTTCCTTCTACCGGTTTTTCCTTTCGTCTGTAAGGAATTCCTGTTAGTATTTTGCAGCTATGACTTATTAAACTGATGGTTCGCTAATTTTCACATCTGTCAACACCTGCTTTGTTTGGGATTGGAATTATTATATGCTTGTTGAAGTCTGAGGGTATTTCACCTGTCTCATACATCTTGCTCACCTGATGGCAAAGTTTTATCATGGCTGGCTCCTCTGAAGCTATCAGTGGTTCTAATGGAATATTTTCTGCTCCCGGGGCCTTGTTTCAACTTAGGTCTTTGAGTGCTCTGTCAAATTCTTCACGCAGTGTCATATCTCCCAACATATCTTCAGTAAGACGTCGTGGTCTCCTGACCTTCATTGCTTACATATTCCGCCCTCACAATCATATTCCGCACATCAAGACGCTTCATTCGAACCCAAACTCGATAAAATAAAGTCAATGTTGTATGAATTCATGTAAACAATATGCAAATAACTAATAAATCGCAAGTGCACACCGAGATTGAAATACTCAAGGCTGGCGTACACACACAAATTCAAGACACGATGGTCGCAGGGGCTTTTAGTTCGGGAGAGGCTAACCGCATCACATGCCAGAAGGCCGGTCCCTTCAGAGGACGAGCCAACCTATCTACGTCAGCCGGTGACCGCCCGTAGAGCAGACAATGTTTGCCCAAGTGAAAGGAAGAATGACCACGTGTTCGGCTTAAAAGCAAATTCCGCTACATTGTGTGGTCGCCTTAAACGAAACGTCATTCTCCTTGTTTTAGAAGAGCAATGCTGATTGGCAGACGATATTCCTGACGCCTTGAGCTGAAGGAGTAATGGAAGAGACCGAAAGATATACCCCTCCACGTCTGGCATGGAGAGGGGCTGTTCCATTGTCGCTCTCGGGGCAAGAACACGTAATGAGAGCATGTGCACTCATACGTGTACTCAAAGAGCGAGGAACAAGTCTCTCCTCAGTACTTCACTGGGAGAGCACCTCTGTCAAGAGCGAATCGGAGTGCGACTCTATATTGAGTCCTCGCAATTAAGTGTTGTTCACTGTGTTGGCCGCCACACTTATTGTGTGGTGTGAATGGACAGAGTTAGAGTTAAACGATTGCGAGCGAATTCTTGAGTGACATCACGGTGGACTGGTTATCTGACCGGTGTACCACGCCAATAGTTAGACTAGGGGCGAATAAGACTCCTTGACTTCATCAAGGCATAGGTCAATTCAGATAGAACGAGAGTTATCTTATCTGTCAGCAGCGAGCGGCGCAGACAGCAGTCATCGCAGCTTACGGTATTGTGCACTACAGCTCTTGCGAGTCCCATATTTCCTCCACAACAAAACACTTCATTGCATTTCACACGCGACAGCCTCGACCGTACCTAGCAACATTCTAACGGATAATTATTCAAGTTGAGTAGGGGTGGCTCTCAGCCATTCTGCCAAGTCAATAACAATCTTTAACTTTGTGTAGAAATTTCATTAGAGAATCCTGTCCTTAAGACGTAACTTCACATTCCGAAAAGAACCTGGAAATAACTTGTTCAGTTAATAACTAAAAGTGCCATTGTGATTTCTCAGAATTTTTGCAAATTAAATAATAAATAATAATTTGCATTAGTTTCATGTTTTTCTTACACTAACTAGCACTACTCCAGTATCCAAGTATTCTACTAGTTATGTAAGAATTTTGTGAATTTTTGTGTCATTTCCTTACAGCGGACGACTCCAGAAGATATTTATTGCTGTAAGTATTTCAGGCATTTCTCTTTAGAACGTTAGGAGCGTCTGTCAGACTTCTGCAGTAGTGTGGGGGTGGAAATTGCATCTTGCAGGAGCCACAGGGTAAAGGGTACGTTTCAGATTAATTCGTTGCGCAGAATGACAGAATAGCACCCACACGCTCACAATTCCATTTCCATATTATTGCCCTCAGGTTCATCGCTCCTGTATAGACCCTGTATATACTCTTTCCACCCTTCTGTTTTCCTTTCTTTGCTTAGGACTCGTGTTTCATCTGAACTCTTGATATTCATATGGGTGGTTCTCTTCAGATATCTTGTAGGCAGTATCTATCTTATCCCTGGTGACATATGCCTGTTCATCCTTGCATCTGTCCTCTAGCCATTCCTGCTTAGCCATTTTGCACTTCCTGTCGATCTCATTTTTGAGACGTTTGTATTCCTTTTCGCCTGCTTCGTTTACTGCATTTTTGTATTTCCTCCTTTCATAAATTAAATTCAATAAGTCTTCTTTACCCAAGAGTTTCTACTAGCCCTCCCCTTTTTACCTACTTGGTCCTCTGCTTTCACTATTCCATCTCTCAAAGCTACCCATTCTTCTTCTACTGTATTTCTTTCCCCTGCCCTTGTCAATCTTTCCCTAATGCTCTCTCTGAAATTCTCTATAACCTCTGGTTCTTTCAGTTTATCCAGGTCCCACCTTATTAAATTCCCACCTTTTTGCAGTTTCTTCAGTTTTAATCTACAATTCATAACCAATAAATTTTGGTCAGTGTCGACATCTGCCCCTGGAAATGTTTTACAGTTTAAAACCTGGTTCCTAAATCTCTGTCTTACTATTAGATGATCTATGTGAAACCTTCCAGTGTCTCCAGGACTCTTCCACGTACAAACATTTCTTTCATGATTCTTAAACCAAGTGTTAACTATCATTAGGTTATGTTTTGTGCAAAATTCTACCAGGCGGCTTCCTCTTTCGTCCCTTACCCCTAGTCCATATTCACTTACTGCTTTTCCTTCTCTTCCTTTTCATACTATCGAATTCCAGTCCCCCATGACTATTAAATTTTCGTCTCCCCTAACTATTTGATTAATTTCTTTTATCGCTTCATACATTTTTCAATCTCTTGATCATCTGCGGAGCTAGTTGGCATATGTATTCATCTGACCAGAAGTCTTGTTCCTCTTGCCACCGAACTTCATTAATTCCCACTATACCTAACTGTAAACTGTCCATTTCCCTTTTTAAATTTTCTAACCTACCTTCTCGTATAAAGTCTGACATTCCACGCCCCGATTCGGAGAACGCCAGTTTTCTTTCTCCTTATAACGACGTACTCCTGAGTAGTCCTCGCCAATACAGATCTGAAGCTTAGACTAGTTCTATAGACGTCTAAAAAATAAAACCGAATTGACCACCTCGTGTTGGAAGTTCGGGTAGTGAGTATCTTTTTTATACAAAAGCTGCAGACATCCACTAGGAAATCGTGGATTTCGGTTCTATGACGTTATGAGTGAGTCAGTGGTTTATCGGTTCGGATCATACTATGAGAATATTCACGTCGAAGATCGACGGGAGTTAAAATCTTTAGTGGTTGGGGAATTTTTGGAAATGCTTAATGTGTTGACTTATAAGAACATACGTTTTTCGGTAACAACACTTATATTCCCGTTTGCACAAATAATTTGTGCAGTTTTACATGATATATTTACGTTCACAGGTTGAAAATACCATATGAATAGACTGCTCTCACATTACACAGGCGAAGTACAGAAGTAACTTAGTGCACGCAGTTATGTTACGGTGATTACCTTTGTTAAGTATAAAAGGGTTATCTAGAAAGCAGCCACCGTTCTGCTGCAACTAAAATATTGAAATAGTTAAAGCAAATTTATAAGAAAAATCTTTAAAATATGTCTTGGTATTACTTTTCCACATCTCATTAGAGAGATACCAACTAACGGACAGTGTCCGGGAGGAGAGGAATAACTATATGGAACTAAGTAGGAAAACGCAAGACAGGGATTGGTAGCCAAATCCCAAGCTTGGACCTTCCGAAATGTAGGACAACTACTGAATGTGCGAAACCGTTACAAAAATATACCCGACGTTAACAGTAGATGCAGTCAACAATCGTTACGCCGTCAAAAACGAGCTTCTTGTCCAGGCAGTAAAGGTCCCAGGGATGTCTACGGGCCACCGTGTTATCCTCTGCCTTCAGCGTCATACGGATATGGTACGGAGTGGCATGTGATTAGCTCTCCCGGCCTTTCGCACTTTGCAGACCGTGTAGCCACTAGTATTCAGCCAAGTAGCTCCTGAGGTAGTATCACGAGGCTGAGTACACCCCGTACCAGTCCTCATAAGAAGGAAAAATGTTTGGTAGTACCGGGAATCGAACCCGGGTCCTCAGTATGTCAGCCATCTACGCAGATCATTCAGCTATGGAGGCGGGCTGCCGTTACAAACGGACTCCCGTTATTGTTTGTTCTACTATAACGTACGAGAAAATCTGATGCGGTCTGGCGTTTTCATGCAGACAGAACGTTGCCAAATATCAATATCGCCATAAGAAGCATTTCAAAACGCTCACGGTCCTCCGAACAGAAGGTACGTTGTCGTCGCCAAAATTTCCCTTAGTCAGCGGTACACAGAAATCGGCAAAGTGGCATAAATCAGGAAAGTACGCTGAAACAGCTTTATTCCTCGAGGTAGCTTTCGAGTGCCAGACTAGCAGACACATGGCTTCCCCAGTCCGTGTCGCGCAAGGCCGTTTGCGCGGCGCATTCCTTCTGCCTGCGCGCGCCGAGTTACACACAGCGGGGCGAGGATGCGAATACCGAAGACGTTTACACGGAAACGGCGGTAGCGGCGGCGGCCGGGTAATTTGTGACCTCGCGAATTTGTGTCCCACTTGTTGCTGCTAGCAACATTATGTTTCTTCTGGTATTCCATTTGTAACATCTGCTTTAGAGGCCTCATCTGCATTGCAAAGCTACGGTCTTTTAAAGAGGCTGAGTCACCGCTTAAGCTGCAGGAACTTCCACGTTTTGTCATTAACAATGTGGAAACAACTGTGTGGTTAGCCCCAGATACAAAACACCTAACTCTCCAAGTTCATAGGGTAGCAACAGTAGGTTAATATGCGGGGGGGCGGGGGGGGGGGGGGGGAGGTGTTTCACCTACATTGGAACAAACCGTGTCGTCCTCGTGTAGGGTATTGTTCAAACATTTCGTAGTAGTGCTTGTGTGTACATGTCGACAAGGTAGTGTCAAAGTGTTAGTTTAAATCAATAAAAAAAAAAGGTCAGGTGCAAGTAGGACTCACGCAGTGAGGAATAGGTACAAACTTAATTATATATATAGAGAGAGAAAGAGTTCAACCATTTCGGGTATTGAGAATATCGAGAATTTTCGCATTTTTGTCTGTTATCGACATTGATACTGTAAAGATATCGATTCCAGGGATTACAAGATTATCGAGAGTGTTTTAATTTCAATAATATAAGTGTGCATAAAGTCATGCAGGAGGCGGTCGATCATCATTATAATTCATT
The DNA here is from genome assembly GCF_021461385.2 of Schistocerca piceifrons. Classification (NCBI taxonomy): domain Eukaryota; kingdom Metazoa; phylum Arthropoda; class Insecta; order Orthoptera; family Acrididae; genus Schistocerca; species Schistocerca piceifrons. Next base: position 265,584,754 of record NC_060141.1, read on the forward strand.
CAGACTGACTGGGTCACATTGATAAAAGTCAAACATCAGGCAAGGAATTAGTTTATTGCTGACATGACACGTTTCAGAATTTATCAATCATTCAAGAGCGATTACTACATATACAACTTGAATCGCCATATCTACATATCGCTCCTGGGTATTTGATTATGGATCAATCCCGAAGCGCGTCGTATGAGCAATAAAGTCATTCCTTGCCTGATGTTTGACTTTTACCATTGCGACTTTGGCTTTTAGCATTGTTACCCAGTCACCCTGAATGCAGAACTACTGCTTGTTTTAATGGTTGGTTGGTTGATTTTGGAGGAGGAGACCAAACTGCGAGGTCATCGGTCTCATCGGATTGGGGTAGGGTGGGGAAGGAAGTCGGCGTGCCCTTTCAAAGAAACCATCCCGGCATTTTCCTGGAGCGATTTAGGGGAATCACGGAAAACCTAAATCAGGATGGCCGGACGCGGGATTGAACCGTCGTCCTCCCGAATGCGAGTCCAGTGTGCATCACTGCGCCACCTCGCTCGGTGCTTGTTTTAATTTCATATTCGGCGTCGGATAACAAATGGCAAAACTAGTACGTTTTCGGGTGATATAATTAAAAATTAACAATTTTCTGATCCTTTTTTCTTTACTTTTGCTGTGAAACCTTGTTTCTTGCCAAATTTCATGATTCTACGTCAACAGGAAGAACCAAATACTTTTGATGAGTGAGATTGCGCGTGTCATAATATGTGACATAAATGGCCGTATCTTTCGACTGTATTGGCTTAGAAGCTTGAATGTTTTACTCCGACAGAGGACAATAGACGTCAGTATGTGACATAAATTTCAGCTTGATGCGTCTACCCCTTCCTGAGAAAAAAAAGGTTTTTTAACAGTCGGACAGACTGATAACAAAGTGATCCTATAAGGTTTTCATTTTTACGAAGTGAGACCTGGAATTCTAAAAGAATTAAAACATCGTTCCATATTGACACGGAAAGTTAATTTGCTAGTTTTTTTGCCGATCTGAAACAGTTTTGCCTACATGCGAAAATCGAGCGCGGATGCTTGTCTATCTGACTGTCAAAATCTAGAGGGAGCAATTTGTCCTACACTACCTGCGCGTTTCCACAAGCTTCCGGTGGAGAATCGAGGTAAGCATTATCTGGTGGCAATGGAAATCAATTTCTGTTTCTATGTGAAGCAGTTTTCGTGTAATGTAGGCCCTAATTCTGCTGTGCAACCATCTCCGTAGCCGGTTTTTGACACACGATAGACCCGTTTCCGTAGCCGATGTTGCTGACACACGATAGTGCGGTGAATGATACAGATAGACGCTTCGAATGCTGAAGGTGAGGAGGTGTTGGTATACAGTTACTGAGCACCAAAATCTGCACTAGTCCAACGCATCCGCTAAGCACGATGGGCTCCGTTGTTACTATTCGAGAAGAGTGGACTGTGCGAAGGCAACGGGCTTCACCTACTTCCTTCCACGCTCATCAGTAACATTAAGGCAGCATCACGCAGAACGAGAACTTACTCTTTCACGTACACGATACAGAGACCCAGATGCTGCTGTACAGGTAGGATACAGCCACCAGAAATCCTCCTCCACTAGGTCCGCGTTAAGAAACTACGCTATTGTTTTGATTATTCATGTGCCATAGCGAAAATTTTATAATGTTCATGTTCTAAAAGTGTGTGTGTATGGTTTGGGAACGTATGGGCGCCCAACGGCGAGGTTATCAGCGCCCTGACATCGATGAGAACAAACAAATGTGGATAAGAACGAAAACTGTCGTACACGCAATGCCACGAAACGACCACACAATGACTGTCGCACAGGCACTCTCACATGCATTAAAACCAATGAGGAGGCAAGATAGCTAATCAAGAAAGTAAAAGAGGGAAAACAAACTACAAAATAGCTAAAAGAACAGCACAGGGAGCCGGCCGAAGTGGCCGTGCGCTTCTAGGCGCTGCAGTCTGGAACCGCGAGACCGCTACGGTCGCAGGTTCGAATCCTGCCTCGGGCACGGATGTGTGTGATGTCCTTAGGTTAGTTAGGTTTAACTAGTTCTAAGTTCTAGGGGACTAATGACCTCAGAAGTTGAGTCCCATAGTGCTCAGAGCCATTTGAACCAACAGCACAGGGAAATGAGGCTGGCTGACCACTTACGAAAAAATTTGGGTGAGTCAGCCACTCCGTTGACACATTAAAAATATCTCCCCAAAATCTTGTTAAAAATGTGGCACAATTCACAGAACTTTAAAACCCGAACCACATTCATTTGAGCATTGCATAAAATAGACTGCAGATCCGCCGGCAAATCATCTGCAGTCCGCTGGTCAGTAAATAAAATGCAGTCCAATAAAACGTGGTGCACGCCACAAGCATCATACATCGGAGGGCCCTCTCGCCGGAGTACAAATCCATGTGTCATAGGGCTGTGGCCGATGCGAAGGCGAGTAAGGATGACCTCGTCCCGTAGACGTGGCGGGAAGGAAGTACGCCACGGCCGAGTTGTGGGCTTGATCACGCGGAGCTTGTTATTGGTCACTTCTAGCCACTCATGTTCCCATCGACACAGGACATTATACCTCAACAGCGAGGTGGGGGCATGCTGTGGGATAGCACACTGAAAGACCTGACGGTCACGACCCACCTCCTTGGCTGCTCGATCAGCCCTTTCATTCCCGAGAATTCCCGCGTTACCTGGTACCCAGCAGAAAGACCCCTGCTTCCCCAGTCGCGGTAGTTGGAGGAGGGCGTCGTGGATAATCTGGATTCCTTTATCTACTGGGCACAAACGCTGGAGAGAGTAAAGGGCGCTCAAAGAATCTGAACAGACGAGAAATTTAACACTGGGAGAAAGTCTCATCTGCTCCAGTGCCCGCAAGATGGCATATAATTCTGCGTCAAAGATGGTAAATTCAGGAGGCAGTCTGACCTTGAGGACACGATCCGGGAAGACGACAGAGCAACCAACAGAGTCACCCTCCTTAGACCCATCCACAAAAACAGCTACATGGTCGTGGTGCTCAGATAAAACGTCTGAAAAGACCCGATTAAAAACGGAAGCAGGAGTGCTATCTTTCCTGTACCGCACCAAATCGAAAATCACTCTGGGCCTCTCCAGTAACCAGGGTGGCAAGCGGTTAAAACCCTGGATTTAGGGTCGTACAGACTCCACACCGAGAGACTCTAGCAGACGTTGCACACGGATCCCAAACGGCAACGTAGCCCGCGGACGGTGGGAAAAAAAGGCGGTCCAGAGGCGGATGAGCAACAATATGGTGAGCAGGCGAGGTTGGAGCTGCAAGAATGTTACCCACCTGGCGCACCAGTAGGAGCTGCCGCCGGATGGTAAGTGGCGGTTCCCCGGCCTCAGCACAGAGGCTGGGTATGGGACTGGTCCGATAAGCACCTGTGGCCAGTCGAGTCCCTGCATGGTGGACAGCGTCAAGTATCCTCAAATAAGACTGCCTCTCTGACCCATACACTGTGCACCCGTAGTCCAGCCGTGAACGCACAAAAGCCCGATAAAACTAGAGGAGACACGTCCTGTCCGCTCCCCGAGGCCTGTGGCTGAGGCACTAGAGGATGTTCAGTGCCTTCGGGGTTCTGGCTTTCAAGTCTCACAGGTGTGGCAGCCATGACAACCTGGAGTCAAAAATTAGGCTCAGAAACCGCACTGTGTCTTTAAAATGTAGGACAGTATCCTCTATATGCAAGGCAGGCAAAATAAGAGGTCGACGAGAACGATTAAACTGAACACAAACGAACTTATAGGCACAAAACTGACAATACGTATTTAACAGTGTCAAGTATAGCAAAAGTATAGTGGTGTTAGAAAGCTGATGTCATAAGCCACAAAATTAATCTCGAGGGTGTAGGTTATTAGTTATGCTGCCAATACTCATATTACCCTCGTGACAGCAAAATTAGTAATAAATTCGATTTCGCAGCCATTTCGTAGCACGTAAAACACATTATGACTAACAAGATATAATTTCTCATTGAACCGCTGCTCATAATTTTTCAGGTTCTTGCTCATAATATACCTCCTCTATCTTGGAAATCAAGCTTCGACTAGACAACAACCTCTCCACTGGGAAGCATACAACATAAGCATAAAAATGTCATAATACGATACAAAGATAACGGACTTACAGGTTCAAATGTCACGCAACCCCATAAATGGACCTGAACATTCGGCCCTTTGATTTCGGCTCACTCGTTTTATACACCGCCAAATTATGCGTTACAGCGCTCTGTTTACTACGATAAAATGGCGGTCCAAGCCAACATCAAACTATCACAATAAAATAAATAATTTTAATGAAAGTAACAGGTCAGTTATCAATGTGCTATTTGTAACACGGATAATATTCACTTAAAGAACACGAAATAAAACGTGACGATCTCGATGCATGAAAAATGCTTACACACTCGAATAATTTTCAGTCTGCGAGTGACCGTTTCGTTCGTGGCCTGTGTGTTTCTCCGTCAACTGAGTATCTCCCTACTTCACAGCTGCTGTTCAGGCCTTGCACAGCAGTATATAACGCTTCAGCTTCCATTTAATTCTTTATCATACAGGAGAGGAACATGTTTGCAGAATCTGTCAACATACTATGTGAGCTTTTCCCTGCACAAAGTTGCTCTTAACAACTGTTCGCATCGTGTACAGTTGATCCCAACAGAAACCTATATGGTGTGAATGATGCAAACCACAACATTATACACTCCTGGAAATGGAAAAAAGAACACATTGACACCGGTGTGTCAGACCCACCATACTTGCTCCGGACACTGCGAGAGGGCTGTACAAGCAATGATCACACGCACGGCACAGCGGACACACCAGGAACCGCGGTGTTGGCCGTCGAATAGCGCTAGCTGCGCAGCATTTGTGCACCGCCGCCGTCAGTGTCAGCCAGTTTGCCGTGGCATACGGAGCTCCATCGCAGTCTTTAACACTGGTAGCATGCCGCGACAGCGTGGACGTGAACCGTATGTGCAGTTGACGGACTTTGAGCGAGGGCGTATAGTGGGCATGCGGGAGGCCGGGTGGACGTACCGCCGAATTGCTCAACACGTGGGGCGTGAGGTCTCCACAGCACATCGATGTTGTCGCCAGTGGTCGGCGGAAGGTGCACGTGCCCGTCGACCTGGGACCGGACCGCAGCGACGCACGGATGCACGCCAAGACCGTAGGATCCTACGCAGTGCCGTAGGGGACCGCACCGCCACTTCCCAGCAAATTAGGGACACTGTTGCTCCTGGGGTATCGGCGAGGACCATTCGCAACCGTCTCCATGAAGCTGGGCTACGGTCCCGCACACCGTTAGGCCGTCTTCCGCTCACGCCCCAACATCGTGCAGCCCGCCTCCAGCGGTGTCGCGACAGGCGTGGATGGAGGGACGAATGGAGACGTGTCGTCTTCAGCGATGAGAGTCGCTTCTGCCTTGGTGCCAATGATGGTCGTATGCGTGTTTGGCGCCGTGCAGGTGAGCGCCACAATCAGGACTGCATACGACCGAGGCACACAGGGCCAACACCCGGCATCATGGTGTGGGGAGCGATCTCCTACACTGGCCGTACACCACTGGTGATCGTCGAGGGGACACTGAATAGTGCACGGTACATCCAAACCGTCATCGAACCCATCGTTCTACCATTCCTAGACCGGCAAGGGAACTTGCTGTTCCAACAGGACAATGCACGTCCGCATGTATCCCGTGCCACCCGACGTGCTCTAGAAGGTGTAAGTCAACTACCCTGGCCAGCAAGATCTCCGGATCTGTCCCCCATTGAGCATGTTTGGGACTGGATGAAGCGTCGTCTCACGCGGTCTGCACGTCCAGCACGAACGCTGGTTCAATTGAGGCACCACGTGGAAATGGCATGGCAAGCCGTTCCACAGGACTACATCCAGTATCTCTACGATCGTCTCCATGGGAGAATAGCAGCCTGCATTGCTGCGAAAGGTGGATATACACTGTACTAGTGCCGACATTGTGCATGCTCTGTTGCCTGTGTCTATGTGCCTGTGGTTCTGTCAGTGTGATCATGTGATGTATCTGACCCCAGGAATGTGTCAATAAAGTTTCCCCTTCCTGGGACAATGAATTCACGGTGTTCTTATTTCAATTTCCAGGAGTGTATATTCGCTTTGCAAGTGACTTGTTCATTTGTTGTTGTAAAGCGGAGCTTATTGCAATGCGCATTCAGAGCGGGCTTAGATTCTCACACTGTGTTGTATTACATTATGCGCTGCGGAAGAAACGTAAACGATAACTTTCTCTAAAACCCGTAATTGCCTCCCATTCAGATGTATAACTTTGAAATTTGGCTGCAAGACGCTCGCAGCCCTCATCTGTAAAAAGCATGGCGCCCTGCGACATCACCGGTTCGCCGGAGGTTCAAAAATGTCACATGGAGACCACAGTTCTGCCCAGCGACACCCCGCACGTGTCACACGATGGGAAAGTCGTCACACCTGCTGTTACCCACCTTCACCTCCTTTTTTTTAATACCTTTGGGATGGAGGTCAGAACTGCGACGCCCAGCTAAGAAATCACGCGGTTTTCTTACGGATGTCCATAGAAAACATGTCAAACACATCGCCACTAAGAATCGACATGGAAAGGCCTCAGAGGGTGGCATAAAGAGCGTCAATGGACCCATCACTTCGCTGTCGAAAGTTCTTGACAATCTTAGACACTGCTGTCATACACCTGGGCGTTTCACCCCTACTCTAAGGACAACCTCATGGCTGCTCTAATACCTGAAGGTTAGGTAAGCCCTTGGACATCCCTCAGGTGATGTTTGCCTGCAGTCATTCATTAGAGCAGCGGCAAGGCAGAACGTGCTACGAAGTTTCTGTCAGGAACATAAGTAACGTGCTCAATTAAGGTGCGTGACTAGCACCGAGGGTGTACTTAACTGGGGGATCTTAGAGAGACCCTTTACTGTTTATTTGTGTACATCTTAATCTTGCACCCCTTCGTGACCACGCCGCAGTAGGACGCGAAAAAGGAGGGATGAAAAATCATACGAACTCTTTGCTGCTTCGGATCTCGTTCAGATTTCAAACTATACAGCAAAGCAAAAATTGAGGTTGCGCTACACTCCGAAGGGGTCAGATCACATTCAATGGGGGGCTACAGGCCCACGACGTCCTTAGAGTAGTGTTGAAACGCACAGGAGTGGCAGTAGTGTCAAATGTTGTCAAGAACGTGGCCCGTTGCCATCGCATTACGAACTTTCGTTTTCGACCGCGAAACGCGTTGGAATCAACGCCCCAAGGGACGGGGTGGTTCCATTGACGTTCTGTATGGCAACCCCTGAGGCCTTGTCGCGTCGATGCTCAGCAGTGGTGAGTCTGAATTGTTTTCCTAGGCCATTCGTAAGAAAACCGCGTGATTTCAAAACTGGGTGTCGCGTTTCTGAACTCCACCGCAGATGCAGGGGTACGACGACCTTTCCATTGTGTTACATGTGCATAGTGGCATTGGGCAGAACTGTGGTCAAATTTAGTGCCAATGTGACATCATTAACCCACCTTACAGTTCACATGACCTGATGTAGCAGTCAAGTAGATACTGTCATGTGGCGGATGTTTGTAGGGGATAAAATGTTGCTCCTGGTAAATTTGCCATCACCTCTCATCGGCAACGATATAGGAACCATCTAACGCCACGAGCACTTATTGGTCCGAATAGATCCTTTAGTCTAGATTCTTTAGCACTCAACTTCAATCTGCAGTTGTTTCAGCAAGGTTTTATGAACAGTCCTCGGACATGACGGTATTTGTATTACATCCGAGGTCTTTGACCTCAGCCATACTGAGCCCATTTGGGACTTTACCAAGGGAGATGTGTGGCGCGCGTTGGACCCAGCCACGATCGATATCCGTGAGTTGAGAGGGGTAGTTCAGCGACCAAAGACCAGGCTGGCTCCCTACGCTTTCTGTGTCTCGTTCATTCGATGTCGTCATCAGTGCAACCGGGAATGCCCGATAGATGTGTGAAATTTACTTGATCATCAAACTGCTGTGTCAGCTGTTAATGAGTCCCTGTATAGTTCTCCAGCGAAGGATGTAGCAGTGGACCGATTTCACTTCACACTATAGTTTCCCATTCGAGGATACCATCTTAGCTCTGTACAACACACAACTCTCATGTTGTAGCAGAACGTCCCCTTCACACTTATATATGGAAATGTATCGCTATGTACTGGCATTTTTGTCCTGCTTATGATGTGAAATGGTTTTCTGGGTTTGTACAATGCGGTCAACAAAATTGTCTTTTAGTGCGCTTCACCTTGGAAGGCAACTCTGCGTATAAAGAGAGAGAGAGAGAGAGAGAGAGAGAGAGAGGGAGCACCAGCAGGGAAGTGTGCCTCCCGAAGTGATATCCATGCGCACATACCGTTGAGAAGGGATGGGATTAAAATGTGTGCTTATACTGTGGCCTCGTTTTCCTCAGTTTTATTTCTTCCCGCTATGAACTACTCGTAGCATCACTTGACGCTGATGACAATGGACTGTGGTGGTGGTGGCTGTTTTATTGGAATGCAAGACACTCAGGGCAGACTCTTGATAGAGGAGTCTGTGAAAAGCTCAGTTCCTACAAGACTTCGTTGATGGAGCGCCACACGTGTCTGGACCCGATGTTCCGGCCACGATCAAACGCTCTGTCGTATCAGTCTTTCCCATTCGCTCTGTTGTCGCCTGAATTAATCGTATCCCATTCACAGAGGCAACGGGAATACCGACATGCAGCTGCATCTCATCAGCGTAAAATATGTACGGGAAGAGGATTGGAGTTAAATTCAGTTGGATAGACACGTGTTTGATAAAAGGTGAAAACCAGGTTGTGGTCAACAGTCTAGAATTGTTGGCGTCCCTTATTAAAAATGAGAAGTTAGACGATGCTGCCAGGGTTCTTTGTAGAATTTGCAGGTATAGTTTGTCATGATGACGTCGTTGCCAATAGCAAGACAAGACGATGAAACTTGGAGGCAACATGAGGAAGTTTTTTCAGCCTCTCTTAGATTCTTCTTCTTCTTCTTGTTCCTCCTCAGTGCTCATACCGCTCTGTAGCAGGGTGCTGTCTTTTGGCCCTTATCTCCATTTGACGCAACCTTGTGCTTGATCAGGGTGGAGGTCCGCTATCTTGAGGTCCCCCAATACGTCGTATACCGTCGTATACCATCGACTCGGAACGAAAACCCACGTTTTGCTGTTGTATCCTGGTCTGATCGAATTACGCATCCTTACCACCCTAGATGTCTCTCCTCCATCTTCTCAACGATACATGCCACTTCGTAACGCCTGCACATTTAGTTATTGCTTACATGATCATCAAATATTAGGCCAGATATCCACCGAAGCATTTTGGTTCCCATTGCAGCACTCGTTGCTTTATTTCTTTTGTTGCAAGCCAGCATTCTGCACCTTACAAGACAACTGGGTGGACAGCAGAGCGAAATCGTTCAAATGGTTCAAATGGCTCTGAGCACTGTGGGTCCCCTAGAAGTTAGAACTACTTAAACCTAACTAGCCTAAGGACATCACACACATCCATGCCTAGAACCGGCCGAGCGAAATATTTTCGACTTGTATCGGTCCGGTATCTTCTCATCGCGAAGCACACTAGTCAGTGTCCGCCATCTAAGCAATGCGTTTCTAACGCGACTTGTGATTTCAACAACAAGTGAGTCGGCGGCGGCGACTTTTGAGCCAAGGTGCTTGAATGTGTTCGTCTTTGGTAGATCTATACTGTCCGCCTTGACTGTGTCCGTATTATTTTCATCTATTGGCAAGTATTCGGTTTTCCTTATACTGTGGCGCAATCCAGAAAGGTTAAGGCGGATATTCCGTGCTCAGACTTGTCGCTGAAGGTCGTTCTTGTTTTCAGCAAACAGTAGGACATCATAAGCATACGGCAGAATTCAACGTGCCACTTTCTAAAGATCTCTGGTGACAATGTCGATTACTATGATGAGCAAAAGGGCAGAAAGAGCAGATCCCTTATGGGCACCAACAGAAACAGCAAAGTCATCTGATACCCCAGGAGCAGAAAGTACTCGACTTTCATGTTGGTGGTAGAACAGCACTTAGTTCTTCATGTTCTTCACGGTCTCGGAGGGCAAACCATAATATGAAATCCCATCGTATTCGGTCAGAAACCTTTTCCAGCTGCAGGAAAGAGAGGTAGAGGTGTTTAAACGTCTCACAGTGTTTCTCAACAACAAGTGAGTTCCATGGGTAGTATCGGTAGTGTAACAGCCTTTCAGAAAGCAACACCGGTGGTAATATTGGCAACCTTACTTATTATGCCGGTCGTGATGTCCTCTATAATCTTCATGTGACAGGGGGCTTACACGTCAGTAGTTGGAATATTCGGCCAGCCTCCTCCTCAGCTTCCGAACTGAGGCTGTACTGCTCAATGTCAAAGCGGATGATGTCTTCTTCTTTTCAGTGATACTGTCAAGCAAACCTGTCACCCATGCAGCTGCCTTCCAATGCCTTAATCTCCACAGTTCTGTAGCCAAACCATTTTGACCTGTCGCCTTCTCATGTTAAATGTTCCCTGCAGTTTCTAAAACTTCAGGCTTGGTCCTTGGACGGGTGCCAACTGTTTTACCGGGGCATGCACAGTAACCTTTCACTGGAGACTGATCGGATGTACCACCGCCATCAGAATACTGCCTTATTTCGGCCAGCAATAGGTTTACCTTTTTCGCCACGGATGCCACAGAATATCCCTTTGTCGTTTACGCCGCTTCTTTGCTGGGTGATAGATATCACTCTCGCCAGATGGTGTGTCTAACCTTTCATGGATGTCACTGTAATGGGCTGAACTGGTTGCTGCAACTGCGTTCTTTGCATCATACCTAGCATCACAAGAGGCGTTCCAGTTTTTGGATGTTTTCGAGGTAGCAAATTTGTGTAGGAGTGAGAAGGGGTAGTGACGTACGATGGAATATTCCTCAGACTCTCGCCCTACCCAACGCTACAACAGAAGTTTAAGTTTTCTTCTTCCATTTTTAAATGATGGCATTCGATTTTTATGGGCTGCAGACAAAAATCACTCTGAAAAATCAAGGCTTTCTCAAACGTGAAAGCAGGTTCCAAGGTACAAGACGGCCATCTACCTAGGAACAAATATTCTACTGAAATTTAAAAGCACTGTAACAGAGAACATCTTGTCAATACTGTATTCCTGTGTGTCTGTTATATTATTACTAAAAAATGTTCAAATGTGTGTGAAATCTTATGGGCCTTAACTGCTAAGGTCATCAGTCCCTAAGCTTACACACTACTTAACCTAAATTATCCTAAGGACACACACACACACACACACACAGCCATGCACAAGGGAGGACTCGAACCTCCGCCGGGACCAGCCGCACAGTCCATGACTGCAGCGCCTTTGACGGCTCGGCTAATCCCGCGCGGCTTACATTATTACTCTACTACATGACAATAATCAATAAGTGAATCAAATTAACAAAAGTTCACTCTAAGAAAAGAAAGAAAAAGAAAAAGATGACACACCACCAAGGAGTTATGAGAACTGATCAAAAATTGATATTCATACAGGTACCGACGGAAAAGCAAAACTGTGAACTTTGGCGGCCAGCGTATGAATGTGTGACCCTACAGTGCAATTTCACCGCGGAGCCAACAAGGACAGTAAAAAGGGGACAAGTAGATACCAAGGCATAAAGTTTTCGCGAATTTCATTCTGTGTACGCAGTTGGAAAGTAACTATGCCTCGCAGACAGACACATGAACAATATACGCAAATGATCGAACTGATCACGGGTGTGTGCCGCCTCATGGTGTTCACCGAGCACAGTACATATTTCGGCGGTCAGACATGTCGCCATCGTCACTCCTGCGTCAATCAGTGCCAAGCGAGTAACTGCAAGCACAAGGGTCGGAGGTAAACGAACGCGTTATTGACTTGCTCAATTAGCGAAATTCTTTCTCTTGAATAAATAATTCAATTCTTCTGAAAATGTTATCATATATTTTTCTGTATATGTACACCACATTTACAGATTACCATACTGTTCGGATAATTCCTTTGTGGTGCCTCGCTATTTTTGTTTCCTTAGAGTGTATTATCAAAACCCAGTCACAAGTTTAAAACATTTTGAAATTGGCGCTGTTGAAATCTAATACAAATTCCCCCCCGCCCCCTTTTTTTGAGACATTAACAAATCTCAGTTAGTTTTCAAATATCATATGCCTCATGGTAAAAGACCTTCTTCTGTTTGAAAGTACAAGATGGTGCTCGACTGACGAACTATGGCTTAACCGTCTACACTTTATACAACTAGATTTAAAGATGTATACGAGGCTTGGAACTTAAATAGTGGCAATTAATTATTCACAACCGATACAAAAGAGTTACATGTTTTCACCTGTTACTTTCCTTCAAATTAGTCACCAGCGTTGTGTAGAACCCGTTGCCAGCGGTGTGGAAGGCGCAGTATACTGTTAGCAGAGCCTGTTCTGTTGATGGTGCGAATGGAGCGGTCTACTGTCCGTCGAATCTCTGGAACAGTTCTGAAGCGAATGCCACGAAGTGGTTCCTTCGTCTTCTGAATCAAATCAAAGTCACAAGGACTTAATTCCGGGGAGTATGGTGATTGGTACAGTACTTCCCAGTCCCATCGACCGAACATAGCAGCCACAGCTTGCGATGTATGCGCTCGCGCATTGTCGTGCAAAATGGTGGGTGAGTGGCGCAGAAAGTGTCACCGCTTCTTTCAAAAAAGCTGGTCCCAGGTGATGCTCCAAAACCGAACAGTAATACTGTGCATTGACGGTCTGCCGTGGAGGAGCGTAATGTGTTAGGATAACACTATCACAGTCGTTCACGAGAATCACCGCCCGCATCTCGTGGTCGTGCGGTAGCGTTCTCGCTTCCCACGCCCGGGTTCCCGGGTTCGATTCCCGGCGGGGTCAGGGATTTTCTCTGCCTCGTGATGGCTGGGTGTTGTGTGCTGTCCTTAGGTTAGTTAGGTTTAAGTAGTTCTAAGTTCTAGGGGACTTATGACCACAGCAGTTGAGTCCCATAGTGCTCAGAGCCATTTGAACGAGAATCACCAAAACTTCAAACCGCTTCATTCGCACCATCAACAACACAGGCTCTGCTAACGGTATACTACGCCTTCTACATCGCTGGCAACGGTTTCTACACAAAGCTGGTGAGTACTTTCAAGGACAGTAACGGGTGCAAACATGTAACTCTTTTGCATCGGTTTGAATAAATAGTTGCCACTATTTAAGTTTCAACCATCGTAGAATTCTACTTGCCATAAAATTCTGTAACTAAAGAATTATCAATGTATTCCACATAGCTTTACTATATAATACAGCACTTCAACATGTAGAACTCGTAGTATTTACGAATTTACGAATATTTACGAATTTACGAATCTCATGCGTCACAACAACAAAATTATAGAAAATGGCGTGAACTGCTTATGGTGGCCTCTAGTTTTCATTCCTTCATGCGATTCTAAAATCAGTCACTAGACCGAAGTACCGGTTAAAACACATTGTGTGTTCCTAGATACACTATGCTCTAGGTACAATATTCTCTTTCCTCGCTCTCACTTTTTTGTTAACGTCTCCTGTCGACAACCACATCTGACGATCTATTTTACGGCGATCAGAGTGGTTTCTTTTGTATACTTTATATCGATTCGACGTCAGTAATAGGTGGAAGAGTCATGTCATTCTTTGAACAGCCACCATTTTCTCCGTGCTGGGCCATTTCATTCTTCCTTTTTCCGAATCGTTACTTTGATGTTTATTCGTACTACAAGTGGGTGCTGTAGAGAAGCCATTATTTCATAAGGAACGGCTTTTACCTCTGTAACCAGTTTTTGATCAGGTTTTCTCACGAGAAGGAAGTCAATATTTCTCTTGTTGCTGCCACTGTAGTACGTCCTGAAAGACGAAACCCTCTTCTTGAAAAACGTGTTTATGATAACTGGATCGTGAGCATCCGTAGAATCTTGTATTCTCCTACCTCTTCATTAATTTCACCTGCGTTTTTGCTGCTGTGCCATCGGTAGCCATCTGCTTTCGACCTAACGTGACCATTGGGGTCACCAGCGGCGATTACAATATATTCCTGTGGCACGTCTCCTAGAAGTCGTCTTTTCACTTCTTGGGGCAACCAGAAAGCTGAGCGTAGCGTGAAAAGATGTGGATCTTCTGGGAATCTGTGACCAGAACTATCTTCAAGGGTTTGTCGCTGAATCGTCCCGTTTCAGTAACACTATCCCAGAACGTCTAGCGAATAATGATTCCAACACCGTTGTTTTAAGGCTGCGATTGTACATGATCCTGTACCCGTCACTGGTGTGACGTGATTATGAGCCACTCTATCTTTTCTCTTGCACCGTTCGGATGCCATTCATCTTCGATTAAGAGCTTCAATTATTTCGCGTCCTGTTCCCATCATTGTGCCACAACTGAAAGAAGCAAGACGTACGTCCTGAGCTCGCTTGTTTAGTCGGGACCGCTCCAGTAATGCCTGTAACCCTTGCATATTTGTGGAGTCAATCGAAATTAATATACACACGTCGCTTGCAGGGGACGCTCTAACGTTGTCCAGATTCCTAAATGTTGACAGTGGGCTATGCTGACGTGACGAACTTTTAATAAGCCGACCTGTAACGAGGGCCAGTCGCCTATGCACAGTTTTAAGCTGTGGGCCTGGTCCTTGATGACCCCACATCGCCGGCCAGAGTGGCCGAGCGGTTCTAGGCTCTACAGTCTGGAACCGCGTTACCGCTATGGTCGCAGATTCGAATCCTGCCTCGGGCATGGATGTGTGTGCTGTCCTTAGGTTAGTTAGGTTTAATTAGTTCTAAGTTCTAGGGGACTGATGACCTCAGAAGTTAAGTCCCATAGTGCTCAGAGCCATTTGAACCATTTTTATCCCACATCCAACCACAGGACGGTAGCTCGCATGTTGGTCCATGTGAGAGACTTCATTTCCCTCCAGCCACCCATTTCTGATAGGCACCCTTCATCTGCCATCTGAAATCGCTCCTTCAGAGCAAACGCAGTAAGACTGTTCACGGGATGCTAAAAGAAAAGTGCTCCACGTTTTGGGAAGTGGTAGTATCGATCAAAGCAAGATAAAAATGTCCAGTAAACATGGAATCTAAAATGCATACCCTAAGAGCTATTCATTCTCGTTACTGCGAAACACATCTCTTCTACTGAACAAGTGCTCATAGCTCACAAAGTAAGAATTGTAGAGCCGATGTTTACTGGACATTGTTCTCTAGTTTTGGTCCGTAGTATCATCCTTCAAAGTATGGAAAATCTTTTTTTGACACCCTGTATATACGCTATCCTGCATTATGAAAATGTTCCTTTCGAAAATATAACGTTTTGGAGAATTCAGACGGGGATGTTTATTTCTCGCTTTACGTTCCGGTCTTAGCACCGAGTGATTTCCGCTTCTTTCTGGTAACAGGGAAAACTTAGCATTTCAAAGACGTAACTACAGATCTCTGACGGCGTATAGCTAAACGTACAGATAGCAACCTTCTCCAAGTAATTCATTAGCGAGTTCGTGCATCACTAAAAGTGTCTCAGTCACCATGTTGATTATTTTGAGAAGCAGATGTAGTAACCTGCTGGTAGTAACCTATTATTAACATTCACATTTGTTTTTATCGAGCGCACTGACACAGGCTGCATAAAGCATTTGAAACTTGCTGAGAGACTAACGCTGCGTGTTAGGTGCACAGCGTTTCGCAGGCGACGCTCTTACCAACTGAGTCATTCAAATCCCTGTCGCAGAAACTCGAAATTTCACGCTACCAGAGCTTCCCGCCAGCGTGGAGCAGTGAGTGTTGCGTTGACTGTGGAGGTATGATCATTGCGCCGGAAAAGCAAAGATAGAGCTGCAAGTACACGAGTTTAACTATCAGAAAGTCTGGTTACAGTGTGCATACATTACAGACTGATTCTGGAAATACACCATTGCATGTGTGATTTAAAACAAAAAACTCGCTACTGCTTCGGAATTGGAAACATAACGCCAGGACGACTAGATCAGCCTACAAATCGTGGTCAGAAAAGCGACGGCCACCTGGAAGGCGCAGACGATAAAACCGTCTGCACTTCCTGCGCAGCGTCCCATTGTCACACGAAATTGTCAGCATACAAAGGGCTCTAAGCAGAAAAGTTGATGCGCCGTGCCGGCTGTGGGTAGCGCGACGCCCCGCGCCGCGCCGCGCTGCGTCGTTACAAAGGCGCCCTCCAGCCTGCAAGTTCGAAACGAGCGCGGCGCGGCGAGGGATGAGGAGAGCGGCGGGCGGGCTTTAGCGGCGCCAGCAGCAGCAGCGGCGGCGGCGGCGGCGCCGGGCCTCTCTCGGCCGCATTAATAATTCAGTCGTCGCCATGGCAACGGCGTTCCAGCGGCCCCCGGCCGGCCGGGCCGCGCTGCGCGCCAGCCGCGGTTGCTAGAACTCCCGCGTATGCGCCCGGCATGGTCGCTAGAACGCCCTCCCACGCAGCGCCGCGCCACGAAGCAACGTCCACACCTTCGCGGGACTAGAGCGCAAAGCATGGAAAACCGGTACCAAGACTGAGCGCTGTCCGTGAGGCTTAAAATCGACATAATTTTTGAACCTTTGGTGGATTAACGTACCTCATCCTTCCTATGCTTGATAAGTTTTCTGTATCTATCCAGATAATTTACGATAAGCCTTGATTTTTCAAATATTCTCCAGTTTGCTGCACATTTGCCAACTCTTGAGTAACGGTGGAATCGGTTGTAGGAAAATTTGCACTCATTGATGTTTCACACAATATTTCAATGCTTCAAACTCCAAAGAACATGAAACTTGGTCTCATATATTTTCTAGATACATTTGAAAATAAAATTATGACATTGTGGTTTCTTCCACTTACGCGCCCACTTGTTTGCAGTTTAGGGCATCATACTTGTTAGAGATTTAATTCACAATCGTGCTAAATTACTGAGGTCGTTTAGATAGCGAGCACGCACTACGCAATTGTAATGAAATTTATGTAACGGTTATGCGATAGTTAAGATTGTATGCAAGCTCATATTGGCGGTCTAGCTTCCTCCACCTTTTTCATGCAGTTTTATGTTTCATATCAGCATTTTTTTTTACGCGCTAGCAATAGTTACAACGATTATCAGCATAATGTGCTAATCAGATTTCGCTTCAGCAACACATATTTGATTGCGAGCCTTCAGCTACTGACCACACGTTTTAAGACTGTAACGCTCCAGCTACATAATTTTTTTCTGTTCCCCAGTGAAATATAAGTTTCAAACGTAAAGCTAGGATAATGAATCTAAAATTGTCGCTCAGTGATGGAAGAAGGGTGATGATCGAGGAAAAAATACTTTATCAATAACACTGAAAAAAATTGTTGTATGCACACTGTGAAGAACAGGAGAACCGCCACCCTGCTTCACGTTCCAGGGAATTCATTACGGAGCAAGCTGATATGTATGCCGTGGTGGTGCCTGAGAGGCACAGAATCCACAGGCAGCCTTTGAGTGAAAAAAATAAGCTACGACTTACACGAAATAGCATACGCACCAACAAGTTATCTGGGCCACATAACGGACAAAATAACGAATTTTTACATAGAGAAAAGTAAAATTAGAATTTCGCACGACCAGCAATCTGAAACAAGAATTCAATCAGGAAAAACCAAAATCTTAGAATTTTCGAACCCAGGAGTCGGCAAAATTTCTGGTGAAAACTATACGATATTCTACATCGGACAAACAGGGGGAAACATCATCGTTAGATTAAAAAAAACATACGAGAGTATGTGGAAACATTCGATCAGCTTTCTACTTACACTTAAAAATGAAAATCACAAAGCAGAATATGTTGAAAACGTTTACAAATTTTCCACAAATAGCTACATGTGTATGAATATTTTGGAAGAATTAGAGATACCCTTACATAAAATAAATGTCCCGAACGACCTACTCTATGAACAAGCTGAGCCCAAACACAAGCTGCATTTGAAAATTTTGTTGAAATTTTAGACCGCGAGAAAGGACAAACATGTGAGACCCCAGATCTAGATCACACATACAAAAAAATTTTCGGGCAAATAATATCTAGTAACAAACACACCATATGAGAACAGTCGACATCTAAGTATCCCAACTGTCAAACACTTGTCAACCAATTATCTCGAAACTTTGTTATAAAAGCTACCTGATTATAATAATGTTATTTAATAACAGACAGCTCACAGTTGGCCCCTGGATACCATATTATCGTCAACTCCACCTTGAAATAAGTAAATATGTAATTAGTAAAAACGATATTATTAGTCATAAGTAAGACGTAAATAAGATTTCCTACTTTCAACACTCATAGATGAAAATAAAGAATACATTGCAGCTACTGGAATTCAAATCTTACAAAATGTCATATTTCGTCTACTTCGAGCTACAGGCCCTTCTGACAAAAAATATGACGCTATAGAATCAGTCGTTGTACTGTATTCACAACGGACTAATTTATTTACATTAACAGCAGGGCTATTACAGCAGTCATTAATATTTTATAAAGGCTGTTAGGAACCTACCAGTAAATCCCCTATTCTTTAAAGATTCGGCCTCTCATGTGTAAAACAGCTTCAAACGTCTGCTTACTTTGCAAATGAGTTAATGTATTAAATATTTGACTTCAGGCATGTAAGCGAGAAAAGTATGTGAAAGGTTTGAAATTATTCTTTAAGTTCGTTAGAAGTCGCGAAGTGCTCGAATTATGAAAACACTGGGTGAGTAAGTCCGAACAATTTTCGCTCCATTTTAAGGAAAAGCTAATTTTTCACGCATCTTAATGTCTATGACGTCATATCGTACAATGCAGGTATATTCAGTGATATTTGTAGATACTGCCTGCAAAGTGTGTTGCGAATAGCGTCAGAAGTAAAGAAACAACAACTTATAACTTCTAGCCTGATGGGGAAGTTAGACTGCATGAACCACGAAAATATAGTAAGATAGAAACATTTTTCCTTTCGTCATTTTCTGGAGGTTCAGCGAGAAAAAGTTTTGTCAAAGTTTGAAATTATGTGTAAAGTTTGTTGGAAGTCGCTTTCATTCTCAAATACTGAATGGATACAGTCCGTGTAAGTTACGCTGGCTCGAGACAAAAACAGTTCCTAACTGCAACACTTATCTTGTTGTGTTAAACTTTTAAAATGTGATTATACCTCTTTACTAGTAGATTATGATAACATTTTAAATTTTTAAATTTGGTCAATAATTACGCGAAATACTCAGAATCCAAGTTTCGTTGCCCCTGGAAGCCTTAGATAGACAACCTCCCAATGTTACCGGGTTCCGAGATAGCGTTTCGTACTACAGATTTCTAGGAGGCGCAGTGCCCAGCGGCGTATTTTGATTTCAGTTCAGTGATCAAGGGTTTATTTGACAGAGTGAACTTATATAGAAGTGTTCTCATTTTATTTTCAGCAGTTTTGTGTAGCGTGCGGTTTTTAAATCACTGAGAGGAGCTACGGCATTCATTTGCTCCTTGACATTAAGGTTTTGTGTTCAGTTGTTTTGTAAGCGGCGCCAGTACCAGTGCAACATTTCTTGTGAAGTGTGATGCTAGGTCTAGGGCCGCAGGTATGACTTTTATACAGGTAACTTAAATTCTCTGAGCTTTTGTATTTGGGACCCTTACCGAAGTCTTTGACCCGCGCAAAAGTATGATGTCGACGTACGCTTAAGCTGAATAGTAGCACTCGCGACTGGAGGTAGTCTTAAAAATTCTAAATAAATTCAAATTTTCGTTTTAAGAATGGGAGCCGCCACAAGCTAAATTTTGTACATTCAATCCCCGTTATCTTTGCCACTAAACAAAACATACTGAATTAACCAAAACTGTCGAGGACAAAACATTATAACCCGAACATAACACCCCACACTTTTCCTCGGTCGTTCCTAAAGTCGCAGTTACATCCCTTTGCAAGATATTATGACGAATCTGTTTTTGAGAAATACCTACGTCTCTTAATTTTCAGCTTCCAGTTAAGTTTCACCTCTGGAAGAGTGTACGAGACTCAAAGCAGTGCGGACGAGTCGCAAAGCGAAGCTACAGTGAGTGTACGCTGTGCTAATCTTAATTGTGGATAGATTAAACGTCTTCATTCACTTCAGGGCTTGATACGTTAAGATTTTTAGTTCATAGTAATAGTAATATAGCAGAAATTTCTAGGCAACAGATGCGTACTAACGTTCGGATGTGCTTGTTATTTCACATTTTCGAGACAGATTTAGTGTGAACTAACAAGGGCTTCACCAACTGGTAAAGGTAATGCCTATTGCAGTGTACTGGCTTTATTCACATTGCAACAGGTAGCACTGTGATATCAATATCTGCGATGTGCGGGTCCGCAGCTCGTGGTCGTGCGGTAGCGTTCTCGCTTCCCGTGCCCGGGTTCCCGGGTTCGATTCCCGGCGGGGTCAGGGATTTTCTCTGCCTCGTGATGACTGGGTGTTGTGTGATGTCCTTAGGTTAGTTAGTTTTAAGTAGTTCTAAGTTCTAGGGGACTGATGACCATAGATGTTAAGTCCCATAGTGCTCAGAACCATTTGAACCATTTTTTTGCAATGTGCGCACATGCACATGGCACTATTATACAGGGTATTTCAGAATGACACTTTAAAAATTTGGGGACAGGTTTCTTACACAAAAGAAGGAGAAAAAAAGCCCAGCAAACATGGGTTCTAAAGTGCATACGTTAAGACCTATGAGCACTTGTTCATCTACACTGCCGTGAAACACATCTCTTGTACTGAACAAGTGGTCATAGCTCTTAAGGTATGACCTAATTTAGAGCCGATGTTTCCTGGATTTTTTTTTTCTTTTCTTGTTTGGTGTAACCAACCTGTCCCGAAATTTTTAAAATGACATTCTGAAACTCTCTGTATAACAATTACACTGAAACGCCAAAGAAATTGGTATAGGCATGCGTTTTCCAATGCAGAAATATTTAAACAGGCAGAATACACCTATATAAGACAAGTGTCTGGCGCAGTTGTTACATTGGTTACTGCTGCTACAATGGCAGTTTATCAAGATTCAAGTGAGTGTGGGCGTGGTGTTATAGTCTGCGTACGAGCAATGGAACACACCATCTCCGAGGTAGCGATGATGTGAGGATTTTCCCGTACGACCGTTTCACGAGTGTACCGTGAATATCGGAAATCCGGTAAAGCTTCAGAACTCCGACATCGCTGCAGTCGGAAAAAGATCGTGCAAGAACGATTCTTCTGACTTTGCACTTGTTCGTGCTCGCGGAGGCGCTACACGATATGAGGCAGGTGTACCAGTTTCCTTGGCTCTTCAGTGTAAACTGGATGCACTCACTCTTATTGCAGAACCCTACTAACTTTCACAAACACACACACACACACACACACACACACACACACACACACACACACACACACACGTAAAGATTACAAGCATCAGTTGCAAAGTTTTCTTATTGAGCATTATGTTTCGTGTCCATATCAAATGTAGTCATTCAAGGAAATCGTCAGTGATTTTCTGCAATAGACATTGTGTAAACTAATCTATATCTCATCACCAAGATCAACAAGTTTCTTTGCGTTCTCCGCATGAGGTTTCTTTCTTTGTACCCAAAGTTTCATTACCGGTGCAATTTTGGTTAGATAATTTAGGAATGCGCATCACCACTTCTTTTAGGCTACTCGTCATTGAAGTTGCAGCATCATCAAGGCGGTGTCATAAGGAAATGTACATCCATCGAAGTGTAAGATAAACAGAGATTAGACGATTCAATAGTAGTAAAAAGGCAAAGTGCCGATTTTTCAAAAGATTGTCAGTTGTTAAACAGTAGCCGGCAGTAGTGGCCGAGCGGTTGTACGCGCTTCAATCCGGAACGGCGCGACTGTTACGGTAGCAGGTTCGAATCCTGCCTCGGGCATGGATGTATGTGATGTCCTTAGGTTAAAGTAGTTCTGGTTCTAGGGGACTGATGACCTCCGATGTTAAGTCCCATAGTGCTCAGAGACATTTGAACCATTTGTTAAACAGTAGAATTTTGTTGAGGGAAGAAGGTCCTTCACGTTAATCGCTCTCATTTGTCCGTCCTCACAAAGCAGACGTATGTCTGAGTAACTGGCAAATCTTTTACTTTATATTGTTGTAAATAACAACGTGACATGTTTATTAAAAGTGCCTACCGTTAATGCGGTCACCTATATACATCCCTCACATAAGTTTTTATGTTGTGTATTTTCTGTTTTACAGATGGTATGTCAGGAAGGGCAACGTACATTTTTCGAAAGCAATCAGACCGATCGCGGATGACGCCTGGCTGCTTGAGCGTTGTATTACGAATTGAACTTGCATTTTTAAATACGAATTTCGATTCAGTTTTGCTACCACTATTTACGGTAGAAATTTAAGTAAGACTTTTCACGGTCAGTGCTTGTTGAACAATGGTACGTTCATCAGCACCCACGAACTGATACACTCACCAGTCAGTAAACGACGGCGATTTCATTTTTTTTTCCTGACAGGAATTCACATTAATACTCAACGAGATAATTAATATGTTTGGTTGTAAATCCAATGCGTCGTGCTATCCCCTCTGCGATGCGTCCTTCCGACGGCAAACCTTTAATTCATACACCGCATACTATTGAGCAGATTTAGTTAACTTTATCATTTCCACTGCTGCCGACGAAGGATACGTCACAGTGGGACGCACGTAACGTCAAAAGTACTCAACGAAGCAGCTATTTCAGTTCTGGGCAAAGGTCTGAATTTCGCAACTACACCGAAGAGAATACCTGTTGAAGAAATCGAAAGTGCCGTCGAAGCATCCTTGTTTCGTCTTCCGAAGGTGCAGGCCGAAGAAGTAAGACGTGTAGAGAGTTCTACGGAAATCCAAACCTCCGAAAAGCAACATATCGGCGAAGGAAAGGAAATCTCTTTTTGAACTCATGAAAAACGAAAGTATCGTTGTAACAAAATCGGACGAGGTACCGCAAGTTATAAAGCGATCCGACGAACAGAATCGTTCGGAAAGTGAAAAACCTGATATCAGACTCCAGACTGGACAGCTCTACTACAAAGAATCTAACACCTCGAATACCTGTCTCGCCCAGAATGTATGGACTAGCCAAAATACATTAAGCATCGGTTCTTTTGAGGCCTATCGTGAGTTGGATTAACTCGTCGACTTTTTTTTCAGCACGTCATTTATCTGACAAACTGAGACATTTAGTTGGTAAAACAAATAATTTTATAAAAGATTTCAAACCTTTTCTAGAAATTATAAGCACACTAAAGATATTTGCAGGTGACATTCTTGTTAACTTCGATTAAACATCGTCATTTAATAACGTCCCAGTATCAGATACAATGGAGATCATAAGGGAGAATGTTGCTCCAGATGTTTGCGACTTAATTGAATTATGTGTTCGTTCAGGGTATTTTAAATAGAATGGTGAATTCTATGAACAGGCTGACGGCCTTGCTATGGGCTCACCCATTTCGCCAGTTGCAGCTGACGTTTTTATGGAACATTCTGAGCAACGGGCATTAAGTAGTGCTCCTTTGAAGCCTTCTTGCTGGCTCCGCTATGTGGATGATACATTTGTTATATGGCCACACAGCGAAGAAGAACTTCATGCGTTCACAATTTCTCAAATGGAATTCACCCCAAAATCAAATTTACCTTGGAGGTTGAGAGTGAGGTGGGCCTCCAGTTTCTAGATGTGTTGGTATTCAGAAGATCTGATAAAAATCTAGGTCACAGAGTGTACAGAAAGCCGACTAACACAAACAGATATTTAGATGCCACTCCGCACCACCACCCAGCCCAGAAGCAAGCAGTGCTCAACACTCTGTCTTCACGTGCCTTCCATATAAGCGATGACGACAACTTGGAATCGGAGTTGAATTTTTTAAAGAGGACATTGAAACCAAATGGGTATGATAGTTATTCAATCGACAGGGCTTTTAGGCGGAATATTTATAACGCTATTAAGAATGACGAGGAACCGCCTTCTCACTCCGTCAGGTTGCCGTTCGTTTCTGGGGTCACTGACCGCATAAGCAGACTTCTAAAGAAAAATGATATTTAGACGTTTTTCTTTAGTCAAAACAAAAAAAATTTTCCGACGGAAAACGGATGCACCTGATTGCCTCCACTATGCAGGCGTCTACCAAGTGACATGTGGCTGCGGCAAAGTGTGTATAGGCGAAACGGGAAGAGCTGTTAAGGAACGCATTAAGGAACACGAAAGGCACATGCGGCTAAAACAAAGCGCAAAATCGGCAGTAGCGCAACATCATGAGAACTGTGGCTCTAACACTGATTTTACTAACGTACGTGTACTGGCTAAGGAAACAAACATTTATAGAAGGAAAGTCCGAGAAGCAGTTGAAATTTCCAAGAATTTATGTAATTTCAATGGAGAGGACGGCTATAGGCTTCTCGTATCGTGGCTGCCCGCTATCAAGGAAGTGAATACGCGGCCGCGGTGTGCGAGCAACATAAACAACGAGCTTCAAGTCACTTGGGCGGACAATAGTATTTTGGGTAAACAGTCCCCCTATCTTGCTCTGTCCGTTTCGAATCCAACCAGTGATGAGGTCCAACCAATAGCAGTAGCAGGAATTTCAACCAATACCCCTTCTCCAGCGTAAGTGTGGAATAGTGCCTTTCTATCCAATGACGATGGGCCGCCAATTTTATGCACAGGAGATCAGCCAACAACGCCCCTTCTTCTGCATCAGAGCGGGAATATTAGCCTATGACTATGGCCCACCAATGGCAGCCATATGATTTTTAACGAATACTATCACCTCTCGAGCACGAACGCGAGAAAAATCCCCGTTTATAAAAGGACGTGACACTCGTCTCTGACAATGTTCTGGCAGAAATGGACACTGTGGTGTCACCGCCAGACACCACACTTGCTAGGTGGTAGCCTTTAAATCGGCCGCGGTCCGTTAGCATACGTCGGACCCGCGTGTCGCCACTATCAGTGATTGCAGACCGAGCGCCGCCACAGAGCAGGTCTAGTCTAGAGACACTCCTTAGCACTCGCCCCAGTTGTACAGCCGACTTTGCTAGCGATGGTTCACTGTCTACATACGCTCTCATTTGCAGAGACGACAGTTTAACATAGCCTTCAGATACGTCATTTGCTACGACCTAGCAAGGCGCCATATTCAGTTAATATGAATGTATTCTGAACAGATAATATTGTGAATCATGTACCGTCAAGAGCGACGTCCATCATTAAGGGATTAAAATTAAGTATCAAACTATTTACGTCCTCTTTCTGAATTCTAATTCCTTGTCATGTTCCAGACCTCACGTCAGTATAGTCCTTCCCTCCTCACGCCAGCCTGCGTGAACTAAAACGCGTGCATTTCGGCCTCCACTAGTAACACGGTGTTGGCTCTTCTGCCAACACAACAGACACCATAAGATCCTGAGGAAGGTCCCAGCAGAGGGTTCGAGACGTCGATCATTTTAGTAGAACTATGACGCTGCCTAATAACGGAGAAGATTTTAACTTCAGTAACGTCAAACTGGCTTCAGTGCACTACATGCAGGGATATGCGTATGATTAGCGTTGCAGCGCAACCGTACATAGTAGGGAAGCGACACGCAATCAACAATCTATATATGAGGAAATACCATGCGGTGGGTTTCTCATCTACAGGGTGGTCCATTGATAGTGACCGGGCCAAATATCTCACGGAATAAGCATCAAACGAAAAAACTACAAAGAACGAAACTCGTATAGCTTGAAGAGGGAAACCAGATGGCGCTATGGTTGGCCCGCTAGATGGCGCTGCCATAGGTCAAACGGATATCAACTGCTTTTTTAAAAAAATAGGAACCCCATTTTTATTACATATTCGTGTAGTACGTAAAGAAATATGAATGTTTTAGTTGGACCACTTTGTAATAGATGGCGCTGTAACAGTTACAAACGTATAAGTACATGGTATCACAACATTCCGCTAGTGCGGACGCTATTTGCTTCGTGATACATTACCCGTGTTAAAATGCACCGTTTACCAATTGCGAAAAATGTCGATATCGTGTTGATGTATGGCTATTGTGATAAAAATGTTCAACGGGCGTGTGCTACGTATGCTGCTCGGTATCCTGGACGACATCATCCACGTGTCCCGACCGTTTGCCGGATAGTTACGTTATTTAAGGAAACAGAAAGTGTTCAGCCACATATGAAACGCCAACCTCGACCTGCAACAAATGACGATGCCCAAGTAGGTGTTTTAGTTCCTGTCGCGGCTAATCTGCACATCAGTAGCAGACAAATTGCGCGAGACTCGGGAATCTCAAAAACGCCGGCGTTGAAAATGCTAAATCAACATCGATTGCAACGTACCATATTTCTATGCACCAGGAATTGTATGGCGACGACTCTGAACGTCGTGTACAGTTCTGCCATTGGTCACAAGAGAAATTACATCAGCGACCTTGGCGGGTTAATGTATGCTGCGGCATTATGGGAGGAAGGATAATTGGCCCACATTTTATCGATGGCAATCTAAGTGGTGCAATGTATGCTGATTTCCTACGTAGTGTTCTACCGATGTTACTACAAGATGTTTCACTGCATGACAGAATAACGATGTACTTCCAACATGATGGATGTCCGGCACATAGCTCGCGTGCGTTTGAATCGTTATTGAATAGCGTATTTCATGACAGGTGGATTGGTCGTCGAGGCAACATACCATGGCCCGCACGTTCACCGGATCTTTTTTTTTTATATATAGTCCTATGGGACTTAATTGCTAAGGTTATCAGTCCCCAAGCTTACACACTACCTAACCTAAATTATCCTAAGGACAAACACACACACGCATGCCCGAGGGAAGACTCGAACCTCCGCCGGGACCAGCCGCACAGTCCACGACTGCAGCGCCCTAGACTGCTCGGCTAATCCCACGCGGCTCACCGAATCTGACGTCCCCGGATTTATTTCTTTGGGGAAAGTTGAAGGATATTTGTTATCGTGATCCACCGACAACGCCTGGCAACATGCGTCAGCGCATTGTCAGTGCATGTGCGAACATTACGGAAGGCGAACTACTCGCTGTTGAGAGGAATGTTGTTACTCGTATTGCCAAATGCATTGAGGTTGACGGACATCATTGTGAGCATTTATTGCATTAATGTGGTATTTACAGGTAATCACGCTGTAACAGCATGCGCTCTCAGAAATGATAAGTTCACAAACGTACATGTATCACGTTGGAACAACCGAAATAAAATGTTCAAACGTACCTACGTTCTGTATTTTAATTTAAAAAAAACCTACCTGTTACCAACTGTTCGTCTAAAATTGTGAGCCTTATGTTTGTGACTATTACAGCGCCATCTATCACAAAGCGAAAAAAGTGGTCCAACTAAAACATTCATATTTCTTTACGTACTACACGAATATGTAATAAAAATGGGGGTTCCTATTTTAAAAAAACGCAGTTGATATCAGTTTGACCTATGGCAGCGCCATCTAGCGGACCAACCATAGCACCATCTGGTTTTACCCTCCAAGCAAGACAAGTTTCGTTCTTTGAAGTTTTTTCGTTTGACGCTTATTTCGTGAGATATTTGGCCAGGTCACGATCAATGGACCACCCTTATAAGTCGGTTATGAGTGTTATTCATGTGTGAGAAGGTCGTGTGATGGCTCTTGTAAGAAAAAGAAACGTTTAACAGCACGTATCGGAATACGACACATGGAGCACAGGAGCCTACCGAGACTGCTGTTTGTCGTTGCTCGCTATTGCTGCTAGTGCTGACAGAGACCCCAAAACTGTCACGTGAATGTGGCATCGACGAGTCCAGTAGGTCAAACTCAACGCTGTGGAGGATCTGGGCGGTCAAACGCGACTGACATTTCCATTCGGCCGTGGAGAATCGTACAGCAACGTCGCGTGCCTCGAGCCGGGAAATGGGATAGTTTGCAGCAAAGCAAGTATCCAAACGGACAGTGCGACAACGCCTGCAGCAGCACGACCAATGAAGCGGCTTCACTCTACGAGGCTGCAGACAGACGTCGCGTCCACAGTAGTGAGCACAACGAAAACACTGTTCGCGTCAGTGACACCACGTCGTATTTTCAAAAGCGCCACAGTTACACGTACAGCATCACGATGGACGCATCATTGTAGGAAGGATCAGAGAAGAACGAACGTTGCCAGAAAGATCTCACTGTACTTCTTCCGCGCGACCGCTACGGTCGCAGGTTCGAATCCTGCCTCGGGCATGGATGTGTGTGATGACCTTAGGTTAGTTAGGTTTAAGTAGCTCTAAGTTCTAGGGGACTGATGACCTCAGCAGTTAAGTCCCATAGTGCTCAGAGCCATTTGAACCATTTTTTGTACTTCTTCCTTTAAGGATCCGATCACACTTTACCGGACAGTGTCCATCCGAGCATCGGCCGTCACCCGGAGGACGAAATACACCATTAAAATAAGTATAGCGGTACAGACATGACAAGGCCGTGTCTCGATAGACATCAGTGAGCCGGGAACATGCCAGGCGGAAATCGTTCTGTTTAATTTCTCACGTGACGCACAACGTGTCGGTAGAATTGTTTTGTAGGCTGTGCAAATGTGTCAGACTGTTTTGTGTACAAAAAATGGACGTGGAAAGAGTAACAGTTGAAGTTCGTAGGTTTCATTTGCTTTTATGACCAGACGAATGAAAAATACCGGAATGCCGAGCACAAGTTAGAGTCTGGAAGAAAACTGCAACAGATTTGCAAGCCAAAGTTAAGACAAAAATTAGGATTTTAAAATCAGAAAGATATTTATATATTTTTTATTTTTGAAACAAATAGAAACTTTTGCTTTATGTCATTGCTATATCGCCAAGTCGACGTGTTCTAACGCCAAGGCGACGTGTTCTTGTCACTCTTCACTCCCTTGTGGAAAATTTCGGGAGTTTTTAAGTTCGTCTCGTACAGAAAAAGCAGCATGTGCTTATTTCTCACAAATTCGAGGTGGGCTTCGAAGATTTGTGATCTTTCTGATCCCTCAACAGTTTCCTTTTGATCCATTCTCTGTTCTGGTACCCTACAAACTTCCATTGTTCGAATAAACTGATACTCTCCAGAAAGTGTCGTTTTCTCTCAATTTGGTTATTGTTTGTTTAAATGTACTACTCCATTTTAAAATATTCTTAAAACGTTGTTTCATCATCCATGAGATGAGAAAATAATGTTCGAAACTCTCCGTGTACTAGCCTCGTTTACCAGGCGCTGTGGATCCACATATTCCTTCTTTTTTTGCCGTGCTTCTTTTCCTTTTTCCTCTATAGCAATATTAGGGAAATTAGCGAACATGTTTACAACTTTCACGTGGAGAAACACAGACCACCACTTCCGAGTCACTACAAGGAGCAACACAAACGTGGACGAGCCTCGGTTACGTGTGGTTCGTGAAGGAACGGGCCGGGGTACCGGCGACACTCGTCCGATGCTCGGTCCTGATACGGCCAGGGCATGTGTGATCGGACCTAAAATCGTCACACGAACGGCGAAATGGCCGATATCGAATAAGTGACCAACAGACAGGAAAGAAACTTGAAACGTCCCCTTGGAACAATTAAACACGACTGTCCTTAAACTGACATACAATATTTTTATTAGCGCAACGTAATCTGACTTTCAAAAATCCCTACAAAAGAATGGCCCTTACTAACATTAACCTGTATCTTTCACAAATCACTTACCTCACAAAAATCTTCGTTACTCAAGCTACTGCAATACAGCGAGCGCCACTACTGGCAGCTAAATGAAAGATTCAAACTACGGAAGGCACTAACTACTGATAGGCATAGTTAGCAAATGAAAGATTTTAATAGAGAACAAACAATGTATTTACCTTAATAGTCATAATATATATAGCAGTTCATAACAAATTACAAAACTTCGCCATCTCTCTCCCCACATCCACCACTGCTGGCGGCTTACCTCCAACTGCACAATGCTACGCGCTATTCACATCCAGCTGCCGCTGCCCAACACTACAATGGCAGACAACAATGCAAACTAGCCACATACTGCACATAGCACAGCCAGTGATTTTCATACAGAGCGCTACATAACGTTGCCAATAAGAAAACATAAACAGCCTACTTACATAGCCCCCATGCTCCCCACAAAAAATTTTACAAATTGTTTTGGGCAGTGGCCAATAATGATTTGATAAAATTTTTCATAATTACAATAACAAAGATACCAAATGCACACACTTACTGATACAATGATGGTCAAAAGCTAAAATTTTATCACAGTCCATAAAGACAGTCCTGATCATTCATCACAGTAACATTGCAGTGTTTTTCTCAAAGTCTGAGCAGTAAAAGAAAATGCACACGGAAGTAGTGGATTTCCATGCAGTCTTGAAGAAGTAGTGTTGACCTTCCAACGGAAAGACAGTGCTGACTCTCGACATGCAGACAGGTAATGCGCCACAACAGAGCAAACCCACAGAAGAGTCAGTCGAAGTTTTGAAGAATATTGGTAGGTAGGTCATCACAGAGTAGACCCACTGTAGTCCTGGTAGAGATTACAGTATTGGTGGGCCACCAGGGGTGCAGACCCACTGCAGTCCTTGTAGAATTAATGGTATTGGTGGGCCATCAAAGATGCAGACCCACTGTAGTCCATGTAGAGACGGCCAGCAGCCACTTGTTGCGACTGTGCAGGTGCACAATCACCATCGAAGAGTCTTGCGGACAATATAGCAAGTCCATAAACCACCACTTGTCCACTCACAAAAAATTTGTTTGAAATGTCCTTAGAACCAGCAATGCTGTTATCCAGTCCCTTGCTGAATTATTAACACACGTATAAACACTAACAGTCCCAACTTCTCACATACTGTGCATATATTATGGCCAACAGAAACGTGTGCAGCGAAATGATACTCAATTTGAGGAACTGGTAACAATTACAATTTGATAATATAAAAATACAATAACAAAGGTACGAAATACATCATTAAAGAACATAACAATACAGATAACATTTATAGTAAAACAGGCTTTACAAAAGAATAGAAATAGACATATACATCAGTGTTACAGGAATTATGACATAAGTAAATATATAAAAGATCAGAATAATTATTGAAACATCAACTTCACACATGAGCATTAAAACAAAACAGAATAAATAATGTCTAAGCATATTTACAAGGTAAATAACATATTATTAACGTCAATTATGTTAGAGGATAACAGTATTCCTCATCATAGTGAATGTAGCTTAGTATTAGAAGAAAAAAAATTCTATGAAACTACAAAGAGACAGGAAGAAAACAAATACACAAGGGTACACAAACACATAGGGGGATAACACAAAAGGAAAGGACAGGGTTTGTTGTACTGCAGTATTTTGCAAACAAAACTTTCTTTACTTCTTGGAGATCTCCCTTCATTCATCATTATTCCCTAAAAGTCCTATCTATACCTGCTTTCTGTAGTCTATTCATATTTCTTTCAAAATAATTATTTCTCAGTGTGCAATACTCATTTTGGCATAAATCTTTTTCATGTAACTTCTCAATGCATTCTTTCCTTATTGTCCATAGTCAGTTTCCTATATAGTCTACCCCCTCTTAAGCTAACTTAAATCTACTGAGCTCAGATGCTGAACTAAAGGATGAGGCAATGCAGCAGCACAAAACAATTAACACAATTAAAGATAACAATGCAAATAAGGGAAATGTATAATCACATCTTAATGCCTAAGTAATTAAAGTGGTGCACCACAGGAAGTTATTCTACCAAAAAAGTTAGCAAATGAAAGATTTTAATAGAGAACAAACAATGTATTTACCTTAATAGTCATAATATATATAGCAGTTCATAACAAATTACAAAACTCCGCCATCTCTCTCCCCACATCCACCACTGCTGGCGGCTCACCTCCAACTGCGCAACGCTACGCGCTGTTCACATCCAGCTGCCGCTGCCCAACACTACAATGGCAGACAACAATGCAAACTAGCCACATACTGCACATAGCACAGCCAGTGATTTTCATACAGAGCGCTACGTAACGTTGCCAATAAGAAAACATAAACAGCCTACTTACAAACTGATGTCGCTCAACAGAAGATAGCAATTCGATTCGATAATACATGACATGCGAAAAACTTTCCCCTCTTTTTGCAGCACTGTGCCAAGGTCCTTGGAGGGGCGAAGTGTTGCTGATAGTTGGAAAAATGCACAGGTCATTTCCGTTCTCAAGAAGGGTCGTCGTACAGACGCACAAAAATATAGGCCTATATCTCTGACATCGGTCTGTTGTAGAATTTTGGAACACATTTTTCGCTCGCGTTTTGCAACGTTTCTGGAGGCCTAAAATCTCTGTGGGAACCAATTTGGGTTTTGAAAACGACGACCATGTGAAATACAGCTCGCTCTGTTCGTCCACGAGACCCCGAAAGCAGTCATACAGCCGTCAGAGTAGATGCCGTGTTCCTTGACTTCCAGAAGGCGTTCGATACAGATCCATACTGCCGCCTAATGCATAATATACGAGCGTACGGAATATCAGACCAATTGTGTGATTGGACTAAAGAATTTCTAACAAGTAGAAGTCAGTATGTCATTTTTAACGGAGAAAAGTCCTCAAACGTGAAAGTAACTTCGCGCGTGAGCCAGGGGAATGTTGTCGGACTATTCCTTTCCACAATACATACAAACAATCCAGCAGATGACGTTGGGAGTTCCATGAGGCTTTTCGCGGATGATGCTGTTCTATACATAGAAGTAGCAATACTACGTAGAAAACTGGACCGACATACTGGAACAGCTGCAGAGGATCGATTTTTGCTGGAAATTGAATGCCCGCAGCTCGTGGTCGTGCGGTAGCGGTCTCGCTTCCTACGCCCGGGTTCCCGGGTTCGATTCCCGGCGGGGTCGGGGATTTTCTCTGCCTCGTGATGGCTGGGTGTTGTGTGATGTCCTTAGGTTAGTTAGGTTTAAGTAGTTCTAAGTTCTAGGGGACTGATGACCATGGATGTTAGGTCCCATAGTGCTCAGAGCCATTTGAACCATTTTTTTGGAAATTGAACTTCAACATAAACAAACGTAATGTACTAGGCATACATACAAAGAAAGACCTTTTACTATTTAATTACACAATTGCATGACATCACTGGAAGCAGATACTTCCATAAAATATCTAGAAGTTGAAACGTCCCCTTAGAAAAATTTAAAAATGACAGTGCTTGAAAACCTCTTACGTTATTTGATTTTCAAACAGCTGAGCAAAACTGGTGTACTCAGACATTCCTCTCTTTAATTATTCCTATCATCACTAAACTGACACACAATATTTTTTTAGCGCAACGCAGTCTGACTTTCAATAATCCCCACAAAAGAATGGCCCTGACTAACAATAACCCATACCTTTCATGAATCACTTACCTCACAAAAATCTTCGTTACTCGAACTACTGCAATACAGCGAGCGACAATACTGCCAGCTAAACAACAGATTCTAACTACTGAAGGCACTAACTACTGATAGGAATAGTTAGCAAATGAAAGATTTAGATAGAGAACAAACAATGTATTTACCTTAATAATGTTCAAAAATCATCATATATGTATCTATCAGTTCATGACATCCATCTTTACAAATTTCCTTTTTCTGGCGGACACACGTCCAGGACGACCGCTTATAATAACCTCTCAAAACTCTGGCATCTCTCACTCCACGTCCACCACTGCTGGCGGCTCACCTCCAACTGCCCAACGCTATGCGCTGTTCACATCCAACTGCCCAACACTACACAACCGAATATTCCAACAATGAGTCCAACCAGCCACAATCTGCCCACAGCACAGTCAGTGATTTTCATGCAGTGCGCTACATGGCGTTACCAACATAAAAACCTAAACAGCCTACTAAGAGAGTGTGCGTACGGAGCGAATTCAAGTGGAACAACTACTTTAATCGTAAGTAAGACTGAGATTCACTGGAGGAATCTTCAGAAAATGTAGTCCGTCAAGAAAGGAAATAGCTTACAAAACACTCGTTAGACCAGTAGTTGAATATTGCTCGTCGGTATGGATCTGTAGCAGACAGGACCGAAAGAGGAAAAACCCAAAGAAGAGCAGCTCATTTCGTTTCAGAAAGACTCATTTAGTAAATCTGAAGTCGTCACAGGGATGAGTAACCAACTGCAGTGGCAGACGCTCCAAGACAGTCATTCTGCACCACGATGTGGTTTATTGTTAAAGTTCCTTGAGCGTGCGTTCTTAGAAGAGGCAACCATTCCATTTCTTCCTCCTACGTATATATCGCGAAATGACCACGAAGATAAAATTAGAGAAATTTCAGTCCATGGAGGGCTATAAGCAAACGTTCTTCCAGCGAACTATTCGTTACTGGAACAGGGAAGGGAGAAAGTGACAGTGGCCTGCGAAATATAGATGTAGATTACTTTCGTCGTCATCATAGGGGCCCAGCAGCTGGCGTAATGATATGAGATGCTGTTGTGTACACAACAGGATCACTTGGTAATTGGGACAGCTGATGTTTCACTTCTGGCGTGTTAGTGTACCTTCCAACAAGATAAAGCAAGACTTTATGTCGCCCGTGCCGTCGTGGGCTACTCCGATACAGTGGGTGATCGTTTGTCGCCCTGGCCGGTACATTCTCCACATGTCTTACCCACTAAAGGCATTTGGTCGTGAGTTGCCGGAATACGGGCGCGCTACCGCTCACCAGCCACTGCGATTGGTGCACGCTGGCAAAGAGTCGAAGCAGGATGAACTGACGCATTCGTATCTCTCACTAATGAAATCCACGATGTCTTTATAGTCTTCCACAGGTTTCTTATAGAAAATTCATTGACATTCTTTTTACTTTTTTATTTTACTCCTGGAAATTCTTTAATTACACTTCGTTCCTCTTATAGGCATAAAAATAGTTTACTGGGGGATGCGTCTCAACTTCGAATAGATGAATCCAACTAATAAACGTCTTATTTTTTCCTTGTATAAATTAGTTACATCCTACAAAGATACAGGAGTGATTTTCTTTAGTATGTACAAAAACGCCTGTATTCTCAGTTGCCTCATCTTCAATATGCAGCTTCGTTCTTTTCATTATCTCAGTTTGAGTTGAGTAGGCCTCTTTGTTCTCAACATTTGGATGAGTTCCTGAGTGGAACATTTAACAAAGCGTCTAGTTCATTTAATTCACAACATTTAGATGAAGTTCCTCGGTGGAACATTTAACAAAGCGCCTAGTTCATTTAAGCAAAGAGATCACATTTACAGATAATAATTCAATAAAATTAATTTACTATCGTAAAACAAGACGTGTAATTCCATCTGAATAATTTCTCAGTTTAATTTCAGTGCCAGGTGTATTAATTGCATTTATTCTTTCTGAATGAAAGTTATAATCGTCGGAAGGTAGGAGATGGATGCAGTATGCCATGTAAGAAACCAGTAACTACATAAAAAGTAAATACAGCCTGCATTAACATCTAAATTGCGACCTTATAATTACTGTGTGAATCGTTTCATTCTGTATCACACGACTGAGGAAGTTATTTTACTGTGCTTAAAACTACCGTGGTCAACAAATAGCTCGAGGTACATTCTATTGTATGCAACGTGATAAATAAAAATATATGAGGAATGCACAATGAATAAATTTCTGCTGACAGTGTACAACAAACTATTAATTGTGCTCTTTTTCTTGTAGAAGGGAGACCTGTAGATTTCTCCTTACATAAACAACCAGGGTCTTGCAACTTTTGCAGGAGGTCAGCGCGGCACTCTCCGCGAAACGCGTGCCGCACATTTACACCTGCTGCAAGGGAGAACACGAAACATATTTAGTAATGAACGAGCCAGCGAGCGATTAGTTACGCCCTTGTGTCCCTTATCGGTGACCACACGAACAGGCAACTTACTGCTCATGCCAATGCAAACATATAACTTCGATGCGTAAGATATAGTTCACCCCATGTATCTACCTTCATTGATGTAGAAGATATCGCCTTATGAAAACGCGTAACTCCTTCTGAAACGCACTGTTGTATACGAAGTTCTTTACGTTCTTGAAGACATTGTACGCCTGACACATGTGTGGTATTCGTTCCCTAATTGACGAAGGATAAAATTACATGAATTGTAAAGTTTAAGTTTTGTACATATACATGCAGTAACTCCCGGCTGTTGCTACGTAGGCTCCATGTCCATTCTATCAACGTCCACTCTCATGCCCAATAAGAAGTCACTTAGTTTAAATCACTGATCTTATTTGTTCCTTCCATTGCGATGAATGCTGATCAGTCAGGCAAAGTAATGATAGATATGGACCTTTGGGCAATAAATTCTCTCCATATACTGCGATCACAGGGGCATCTACAGACTGCAGAACGCCGCATAATGTTGAACGTAATCGAGTGATATATTACTGCACTAGGAATGCTCGATTGCTAATAAGCAGCGATACAGTAAGAATTCGAATGGTTACTTTTGTACACATATTTGTTACCAGTACAACGAAAAATTAACGCGTAAGAACAGCTTTACTTTCGTTTCTTCCATGAAATGGAAAGTGGCTACCATAAAATTCGAACCACGGTGACCCGCGGCATTTTCCGTGTATACGAACACTGCAAGACGAATAACACACTTTAAGTGCTAGAAAATAATCCTCTTGAGCCCTTGTCTGAAACTGACTGACTCATTCATGCAGCCAACAATACGGCTCTTTGTGTAGGTTGTGACAGCACTGGCTTGAATTCGTGTTGTGGTGGCTTCAGTAAATAACAAAAGAGTAAAAGATATATTATGGAGTGGATTTGCAGAATGGTTTGTGGACAAGTATTACGGATTATGTGTCATCTAAACGAAATTTAGAGGCGACTATCATTACGGTAGTAAATAAGGCATTCTTACAACTCTTGTGCTGTCTGCCTTAGAAGACCAC
Organism: Schistocerca piceifrons; assembly: GCF_021461385.2. Taxonomy (NCBI): domain Eukaryota; kingdom Metazoa; phylum Arthropoda; class Insecta; order Orthoptera; family Acrididae; genus Schistocerca; species Schistocerca piceifrons. The sequence goes on from NC_060141.1 coordinate 265,621,833, forward strand.
TTCGGATATGAATACCGGCCTGATTAAAGGGCAATCGTCCAGTGATAGTAATGTACATATGATGGAAAGGCAGGCTTAATTTTTTTACCTGAACTATCCGATTATTTGTGCGACATTCTAGAAAAAGAAACCAGTGACACTCTACGATAGTGCATAAAAATTCCTGCCATGGCTACGCCTGTGCGCAGACTTGGCCGCGATTTCTAAGGCTACCTTATGTCGTCCGAACACAAATATAGCTTCAGTGGAAGAGACTATACTGAGTTCAAAAACAAACAAACAAAGCACTGGTTGCCGTTATGCGAGTACGTAAAGGAGTGATGGCCAAACCACGATTGCAATGGCATATGGCTCTTCATACACACTTCAACACTTAGTGAACAGTTTTTAACCACTTTCTTAAAAAAGTAGTTAATTTGACTTCAACGTAAGTCTCTTTTTTCTTTTGTGTGCAGCTGAATTCTGATGCCAGTAGATAGGACGGACGATCCATTGTCATATGACTGTTGTGCAGTGTGTCTAGAATGACACTTTCACGTTTGATGAAACGACGTACACGTATCTATAACGAACGGATGAATCGGAGCTACATGATCTGCACCCACTACGTCCGGCATTATTTCGCTGATTCATGGTTCTTGTTGTTTGGACAATGGACGCGCGATAGTGCTATCGAGATTATGAAATATGTGAAGCACGTTTTGCAGGCGGCGAACAAATGTATGGTTGCCTACGAATGTAATTCCATCAAATGCCTAAGCACTTGAATCGCTAATTAGTCCACTGCCGTGTCTTCCATAGTACTAGGCAGAGTAATATCAAGGGCCAACCGCAGTGCAAGAATACAACTCTGTATACAACAACTGCCATATAACAGAGGAGAAAAAAGACGGTCAAATGATTGGGGACTGTAGATATGGACTGAAGGAAGCGAACAGAGATAAAGAAGTAATTCCGTGGTAGATTTCAGATTGAGGTAGTGAACCTTCTCATCCAAAATCACAAGACATGTACATAAATGCTAAATGAAACAGATGATATCCATGGAAGGCAAACGATAGTTTATGAAACCGTGAAAATGCTAAATCAAACAGAAAAAGAAGTTGCTCAAATAAATAACATCAAACAACAAATATAGATAGAACATTATGAAAGTTTATATATGAAGTAACGTACTCCACAGAGAATATAGAGGCTTTAACTGAAATAGGATGTATAAATGATTTAAGTACAAAACAACAGAAAAGTTACTGCTATGGATGGTATAGACGCTGAACTGCTAAAACCTGGAGGCATCCAAGTGAAAAATAGATTGCTACATTTATTTATATGTGTTGGAAGAAGGAAGCTATTCCAGAAGCATTGTCACAAGAAAAGGTGATATCACCATTTGAAAAGTGAAACCGCAATTTCTGAGAGAACTATAGAGGAAACAGACTACTTCACACCGCATACAAAGTTTACATAAGCATAGTGAACAAAAGGTTAAAGTTTGTAGGTGGGAGTTTACTAGCTGAAGAGCAAATGGGATTTCGGAGGGGCAGATCGACAACAGATGCATCATTTATAATAAAAGAAATAATCGGTTCAATAAGGCAATCAATTTAGTATTCATTGATTTCATTATGGCATTCGATAATGTTGATATAAAAGAACTGTGGAAAATTATGAGGAAAAGAGGCTATCCACAACACTTAATAAATGTTTTAAAAAGTTTGTACAAACAAACGACTGTAACTCTGGATAGAAATAGCACTCTAAAACAGCATATAACCTCAAACAAAGGGATAGGACAAGGGCTCAGCATTTCACTCAGACTTTTTAACACTTATTTAGATGACGCATTCGGAAATGGAAGGAGATTTTTAACGGGGGAATTAAGATTAAAAGTAATTTCCGCTTGAATTGTTTTTATAAGACACACTGCTTGTGGATAATTAAGATGATCTATCAAGGGGAATACATTCATTAGGTAATGTTTATGAAGAGTATTATCTGATGATTTTACGAAAGAAGACAAAATCGGTGGCTTTCAAAGGGAAGTATCCTATACGGCCAAAAATTGTGATAAACAAGAGAGCAACAGATCAAACATACAATGGCAGCTCCAGTGCTTGAGAACTGTCTACTCGGTTCTGGTATCCCTTCTCTATTCTTCACCAACAGTACTTTGATGTGTATGTAGTCCTCTATTTCTCTTCTATTTTTCAGTGGTATCCATTGCAATGAAGTTACTTGATTCCTCTCACCATGCTCGTTATTTTTCCATTCTTATACATACTCTCGTATACTGCTACATAGCTCCTTGTTCTTTACATCTACCCCATTTAATGCTTGTGAATGAGGTTTCACGCACTTTGAATATCCTTAGATACTATCATCTTCTTGGTCTTCAAGGCCCCGCCTTCCACTTCCGTGGAACAACGTTCCATGCCTAAAACATGTCAAAAAAACTCACTTGATAATCTATCTATTGTTCTTTCTATCTGTTGTGCTCGTAAGAGGACATCTCGATAGCAGTAGGAAATCGAACCACTGATGTTCCCTTTCTTACGTATTTGTGTTGCTGTCGATGTATTCCGTGCTTCTGGTAATTTTTCGATGCTCTTAAATCATGAATAAATTTAGTCATTTTTGGCTGACGCATTGTTTCCTGTGTACTTCCTTTTCTCATCGAGTGCCTTGTTGTGATCCAGTTCTCCTATGATTGTACCAGTTTATACGGACCACTATAATTCTTTGTGACGTCAAGTTCTATTTCTCCTACAGTCTGCCAGTATCCCAGTGTTATTCCTTGCAGTTGTGTAAGAGTCTCTTTGTTGTCTTATATGAACAACTGATTGGCACCATACTCTGCCACCGTCTTCAACATACATTTCCCGAAACGGTCTGTTGCTGTTGTTCGTCTTCTGTCTTCTGGTTTACATAATTCCTTTGGCGGCTTACCTTCTCACGCCTGTGAAGCCTTTCCATCATTATGCTGCTGTATTCTGTCCCGACTTTCATTCTGATCTCTGCCGCCATCGTCGGCCGGTATAACGAACCAGAACTACGGGCACATTTGATCAATAGTAGATTACGAGACCAGAAAGACTGACGAAATCTGCGATTCCATCCTTTTTTTCAGCTATGTTTTGCCTAAGATTACAAGTCTGATATTCAGAATAGAAGCCCATAGGGTCGTTGTATTGTATGAATGTATATATTTAAATTTTACTCTTCTGCATGTTTAGTGTAATGATTTGGAAAACTATGTTTATCTTTAATTTTAAACAAGTTTGTTCTCCAATAAATTCCCTGTTTTTCGTTTCACCTTAATTGGCATGTATTTCACAGTTTGAGATATTTAGTTAAGAAATTTTCTCATAGCTTTTTATTGATATTTCATCCAAGAACAGATATAATTATTCATAATAATCAGCCATGTGAAAGAAAATACAAAATATTTATTAGTATTGAAATGAGACATTCTCCGCGAATCTTACAAAAACTGTATTTCTGTATTTTTTCTATAATATATAATTATTTTCATTTCTATGAATTCTGCTAATCTCGAGAGTTGTTTTTTCTCTGTGACGTTTCACTTATGTATTCAGAAAAGTATGTACAAAAGTTATTTTGATCAATAACCGGAAATGAACAATTTAGAACTCCAAGCTGTAATATACCATTTCGATATGCGCCAGAAGTTAGACACTCTTAGTTTCGATCTCAAATAAGGTAGCCTGTGTTTTGATCTCAAGTGAGCACTCTTTGTTTCGGTCCGAGTAAGAGAGTCTTTGTTTTAGAAGCTGCTTAGTTTGTTTCGTTTTGGTACCGTGAACAGAGTCTGTGCCATGTAAAACTATAATTTCTAATTGAAAAAGCAACTGAAATGTTTTGCAATCTTCTTAATTTAAGGACAGTGTTTATTATGAAGTCTCTGGAAGTTGATAAGGTGAGCAGAAAGATGATGCGTGAATTACATTTTTTGCCATTTGTGCATGGAAAATGATCCACAATGTCAAGAAAAGTTGATGAAGTATCTTCACTTACGCTTAAAAAACATGGACCTTAGCACCATCTCCTAGACAACAAGAAGACAAATATATCGGCGAAAGAAGTTGAGTATTAAAACTTCCCTACTCATTCTAAGAACCATTTCAGAAATGTTTTTCTGCACTGCTGTTTCCGGCAACATATAGTTGTGCATTTAAACGGCTGTTTTGCTAGCTGAAGAAGTGCGGTTTATGCTAATCAAATTAAACAATAACGACTTTTGACTGGAACGATGGGGCGATAGTGTTAGAGCTACAGCCGCCTCCTTTTCTTTTTTCTTCGCTATGTAATTCAGACTGTGCCCCAACAGCGTTTTAACTATCTCCTTTCGCCGCAGCGTTTCTGTTCGATCTTTCCATCTGTGGTTTTCTTCTCCCGCTCCTGATCAATCGTCATTTTGTGAAGATACTACCCCAACCCGATACATATCGGTAAGCATGCAACAGCATGTGTACCTACTACGTTCCAAAATGCCGCCCGTAAAAACGGGATTTTCCGGTTCTCTCAAGTCGGGTTCTGATAGGTGATAAATAGGCAGGGCCAAGTGTTTTGGACGGCCCTTGGGCTAGGGACCAATTGTATGTCCAACAGCAGGATCGTCTTAGTGTCACCATCCTATAGAGTATGGGCAAAGTGTAAACATTACAAACTTCCTCCTGCCTAGGAAAGTGGAGAAAATGGGTAGGTTCTTTTTGCATTTGATTTGGTCTACGGTGGGCTTGTTGAGACTTAAGGAGGCACCATTAGTTCACGGCCAGTTCCTCGGAAAACTCCATAAAATGGGGTGTTTTTACTATATTTTCACCGTTACCAGCGGTCCAAAACCCAACCGAGGATTCCAGGGTAGCTATGCACACTAAATGGCTAAAATTTTTCCGAGATATTCATAAGATCCCGATCTCGAACAATCTCAATTTTTTTTATATCTTTATACGTTTTCTGGATACAGAGGATCAAAATACCGTACTTGTACGCGCAAAATCCACCATGAGGAGAAAGCTAAACAATAAATAACCATAGCAAACCGCTCAAATTTCAACGGTATGTTCTCTAGGCATTTATCTAGAACAGCCATCTCGCCGTTCATAAAATTATTTATCCGTTATCGAGAAACAGCTCAAAAACTTGTTTGTTGGGTACCAAAACCCAGTGGCGGATTACGAGCCGGCTGTCCACAGCAAAGGAATTAATTTTTCCGATGTATTCCTAAGATACCGAACTTGAACAAACTTGAAAATTTTCTTCAGAGGTTCAGCGTTACCCTACTAGCACAGTTTAAATACGCGCGTAAGATTCGGTGTGAGGCGGTGCTGAAGAACGTAGGAGACAGGTGGAACCCCATTTCTCTCTTTGTTTAAACATACTCGCATTTTTTGTGGTCCAATAGGAGCATTTTTCTGTTGGTTTCTTACTCTTCATTTTGCTTTTACTTTCACATCCATGATACAATTGCAAAAATGTGTGTTATGTTTCTTGTTTCCTTCTATATACCTCTTGTCACTGCAATGTGCCTCTATGGAAATATTATCCTCCATTTTATGCAGTTGTAGGCTTACAAATTTAATAGCATGTTATTATCTTTGAGCAAAATATATGCTCATGAAATTGTATATTCACGTGAAAAGTTTAAACGACTGTAATTTATGTAATTTATGAGTGACGAGAAGAACTTTGTAATATATCAATAGGTCCCTATGTGAAGCGCTAACAAAGCAGACTGCACAGAAGTTTGAAGACTGGTTGTTGTCTAGAGGGAGCAAGGCTTGGTGAGTGAAACATCACCGCCTAGGAGAATTTGCCTTTATGCAGATGTTAAATCCAGAATGATGTGTTTACGTGCTCATCGTAGTACGCTTATCTTACTTGAGCTGTTACCTGAAGAATTAGGCACATACTGTGGGAAGAGAGCATCCTTTTTAAGTACTTGGTTTTCCGCGGTGCGAGCAACTGAGGTTTGAACATTTGCACGTGACCTACTCTGGTTTCTATTCTATAAGTGTTCACTGAATTGACGTGTGAAGTGCCACATACGGTGTGAAAGACATTTTAAGTACACTGTTATGTACCGCCCAGTAAACTGTGTTTTATGGATTCTCATGAGCTTCTTGCATTGCTTGCTACTATTGGTCACATTTGAATTAGTATGCAGATTGCCCCACTCTGTGAATTAAATGGTAATTTTGAATCGAACGCTTACAGATGTTTTGTAAGGGTGTTAATAAATTTGTAATACAAAAGTAACCTTTAATTGTTGAAAAGGTAAGTAACTTACAAAAATGTTTAATACAGCACTGAATGCAGTGTATCTTCAAGTTTTATTTACAAATGTTGAATGGGTCCCTCTTGCAACACGACAAATGTCCCACCTACAATCATTTCCCTGACAAATTCTACGAAGCAAGTCTTGATGGATGGTGGCAGTTGCTTGCGTTATCCATTCCCGCAGCTCGTCGATATTTCCCGGAAACGGAGGAACAAACCACAGGTACAGAAGGTAGCTTCGTCGCTGACCACAATTTAGTTAAGAAAATCATCTTCAATATGCGTTTTGTTAAATATTTTGCACTCACCTCGTTTTTCTTTGTCACATTCCCTTAAAGCTTGAAACTGTTCTAGTTTTCAGGGTTTAATGATAGCCGTTTCCATTAGACCTTCCACACTGAAACACTAGGCATATTCAGTTCGAAGCTGTCACATCTCGTTGATTCACCCGGACTACGAATGTGAAACTAGCGAACTTGTTCAATTGCTGCTTCAGAAACTGCTGGCCGACCCAGACTGGCGTCCTATGTGATACACAGCCCAACGATTCTGCCAGTTAATAACAGTTTGTCGTCTTTGAGGTAGCTTGAGGATAAAATGCATTCAGAGCTGTAAGGTACTTACCCTTTTCACAATTAATGATTACTTTTGTATAATTATAATCACCCTGTATAATGGTAGCTATTACAAGTCACTGCTGTATTAATATACGCAACTCGTCATACAGATGTCGACCAAAAGACGTTTCCAAGTGAACTGCTTTTCGTGGTGTAACGAATTTTGAATCAGACACTTGCATATGTTTTGTGCACTGTTTGTTACTCGCCAGTCGCAGGTGAATTGCAGTGTACAACTTGCAGGCTACGAAACAAACGACCTGTTATGCGAACTGTTTCACTTTTTGATAAGATTGTTGGTTGTGAGGTCCGCCAGTAATGCAAAACACTCTTTTTTCTCAGTACTCAAACATGTTTCGGCACCACTGTGCCATCATCAGTGGGTTTTCGTTTTTATTTATTCTGCGAAGTGAACATTTTTGTTAAATGATTATAAAATTATGTGCATCTTTAGTTCAAACAAAAGATCGTTTCTTTTTGTAAATACCTTTACATTTGGTGTGCATGAATTTTCTGAATCTGGTTATACTACCCATATGGTAGACAAGTTAAATTAAAAAATATGCAAACAGTACAAAAACGAACGTACTTCACACACACAAATCCTCGCCCAGCACAGAACAACACAAAACACAAACAACGACTACACACAAGATACAACAGAGCAACAACTCACACACAGAACGAAATGGCACATACTCACCTACTTCACAGAATAGGCAACGTATTAAAGAAACGGGGAATCCAAATAGGATACAGGGCAGGGAACACAACACAGAAAAAGATCAGAACACAAGAAACACCCATGGATAAATTTAATGGATCAGGAATATATGAACTCGCATGCAACATTTGCCAGTCAGCGCACATAGGAAAAACATGCAGAAACTTCAAAGCAAGATATTCAGAACATCTCAGGGCTTTAAAAAGCAACAGCTCCCATAGCACATCAGCTGACCACCTTGTAGCCAACAATCTCCACCCAACCACAACAGAAACAGAATTAAGAATACTAAAACCCAGCCACAGCCTATACAGCAAGCTGACCATTGAGGAAAACTCCCATATACCGAAGGCAATAGCACAAGGAAAACAGGTCTTAAACGAATACACTACACTCTGCAAGGGCACAGTATTTAACACATTAAAGGAACTTTACAAATAAAAACACCACAAACAGATAAAGTCTACACACACACGAAGAAAAGATACACTAAAATCTGCAAAGACGCACCATTTCCACACAAAAGGAATACCATATAAAAGACAACACACACAGCTAAGAAGCGCACAGAAAACACACACACAAAGATAAAATGCAAACAAAATACAAATATGGCGCCAAAATCTCTGGTGAACAAATGAACACTGACTGGGCTGGGACACACAAGAAACCACAATCACACTGTGTTTTGGTGAAGTGAAAAGTGTTTTACTACGTTATTTGTGGAAAATACTTGTTATAGTTACATCACAACACAACACCTCAGCATGATGCGGAGAATGGAAGTGCTTACCACACGAAAACATAAGTAAAAACGAATATAGGCGCAAAAACATCACGATAAACTAAAAACTAAATTACATTCAAGAAGATAGGTTAACTCTCAGCAAAAAATTCCTGATCAACATCGTTTGGTTGCAGATGACAAGCTACCTGTAGTAATTAACACACAAGTGATCCAGAAAATTCATGCACATCAAATGTAAAGGTGTTTACAAAAAGAAACGCTCTGTTATTTGAATTAAAGATGCACATAATTTTATAATCATTTAACAAAAATGTTCACATTGCAGAATAAACAAAAACGAAAACCCACTGATGATGGCACAGTTGTGCCGAAACATGTTTGGGTACTGAGAAAAAACGGTGTTTTGCATAACTGGCGGACCTCACATCCAACAGTTTTAACTGCGAACACGGCCAATACAAGGAGCTGCAAATCAAAATGATGAATATTTTGATAAGATGCTTGGACCAAACAATGCGTTTAACCATGCAAATTAACTTTTGATGATTCTGATAGTTTGTTATTCGTACCGGGCACATTATTTCTTGACCACAAAGCGGCGCTCCTCCCCCGCTGCGGAGGCGCACTCATTCAGGACGGATTTGCTCAGGCATGACGCATTTGTAATCGTTCCATTTCTCCTTTAACATCTGTGTCGAAGCAACTACCTTCGTAGCCAACGCCACTATTCAGACCTTGCTGAACCAGAGGTAGTTGTTGCATATCCTGACGACAAAACAATTTAGTGTCGCCAAAGTGACAAGAGAACTGATACAGACGTACCGTACGTAATTCTGCTTGCTTGACATACAGGCGTGTTCAAATTATTAGACTAAAGACATTTTTTCAAAAGCTTTACATTTGTTACACATTTACATCCACATACAGATTATATTTGCACAATCAATACTTTGTATGCATGCCCCCAATCAACATTTTTATACTGTTTGGCATAGTTTTTATCATCATGACATTTTAATATCATTGTCATGGTACCAGATTTCCTCTAGTTCCTCTAAGAGATCTTATTTGGTGGTTATTGTAAATTTCCTTATCCTCCGTTTCATAATAGCTCATACATTTTCAATTGAGGGTTCATATCACGGCTATTCCCTGACCAGGGCAACACTTTCAGTTGCTATTTTTCCAAGTCCTTGGAAACACTTTTGGCTTAGTGACAATGTGCCCCATCATGCATAAAAATGGCATTTTATTACGAAACCACTTATTTATTTGGAGGAAAATTTCCTTTTCAAGGATTTCTTTATATTGTTCTTGCCTAATTGTCCCCTTCAACAATGCGTAATCTGCCAGGACCTTTCACAGACATCACACTCCAGACCATAAAGGAAGCAGGATGCTTCACACATTGCTGCACACAGCTTTGAACTGTCCTCCAGGTCTGCGACGGACATACTGGCTACTTTCTTCTAACACAGTGGATATAGATTCATCACTGAGGCATACCTGAAGCATATGTGCAGAATTGCAAGTTAGAAATGTTGGGAATAGTAGCCTAGGAGACCTCAACAGTCCCAAAATTCAAATGTGCATTTCTTTAGTGTCAATAAAACATCACAATTTCAAACCAAAACTCCTAACTGTAGAGATCAGACCCACTTAATTTACCATATCATTGCACACACCTTAGCCCAGTCCACACCGGTCCATTCCTGAAGTTATTTAGCCCACTGAAATCTTTTGGTTTTCGTGGCGGGTGTGATTTTCTGGTTTTTGCTTGGTCGGCATGACTTTAAACCACATTTAAACAGCCTCCTCCTCTCTGTGACAAGTGGAACTTCAACACCCAAACCTTTCAGCTGATGGCTCATGTCTGTAGAAGTAAGTTAACGGTCCATTGCTGTCATATTTGTAAGTCTTCTCATTGTTCTAGGACTGATTTTTCTTTTACGTCTCCTTTTTTTCCTTTTTGGCTTGTATTCACCACCTTTCTGCACTGAAAGTACGATTCTGCTGACAGTTTTCTGTGACATTCTCATTCTGTCAGCAATTTCTTGCTGTGTATAACGACTTTCAGCAAGAAGTGCTGCCACAGCCGAAACTTTTCGAGGTGAAACATCTTTTGTTTTCCCCATAACCTCACTTTCTTTGAAAACTCCAAGATTTATTCTTGTAGCTAAAAACATGTAAGTTCACAAGATAAATAACGTCTCGTTAATGTAGGAAGAAGTTGAAAGAATAAATAACAAGCTGAAGCACACCACAGAAACATAAAACGTTACTGCAAACACAGTTCCAAACCACGTGCACAGACAGCTAACACCAACACGATTTGGTGGGAAAATGACAAATGTTACCAACTACGAAAAATTCAGTGATCTGTGAGTTGTTTGGAAGGGAAATTTCATAGCATCAATCAAACCATTAAAACAAATCAATTATTACGCTTTTCTCTCCTATTTTTACACCAGAAAACTTAAGAGTATCACAATAATCGGTTAGTCTAATAATTTGAACGCCTCTGTAAGTCAAATTCGAACGTTTTCTTAGCGTTTCGTGGCCTGTGGCGGCGTGTCATTTCTGACGGACTCTTGTCGTTCAGTTCGGGTTGTTGTGCCCGGCGGTTCCATATACTGATACAGAATTTGACACCCACCTTCTTCTCCCGTCACCACTGCAATCAGAAACACAGCAGTCCTCACGCACTGTACCCCACCAGAAAGCTACAATATTTTTTACCGCTTCCGAGATGCCAGCTTTCAAGAGTACACCTACGTTTACCGTATCGAGAACGGAGGTCGCCTTATGCAGTTCGCCGACATGGAAGAGTAGACCGACTATGACAATGAAGTTATTTGCATTGATCATTCTGCCTATTAAAAGACGTTGTCACCAAGAAAAGTTAGAATTTGCTTAAACGCGTACTCTTTCTTTTTAATTTAATACTCGAGCGTCTGAAGAAGACAAATTAAATATTAAAAGTGTGAATATTTTACTGCAATTATGTTCTTTCTCATTGTGACATCCTGATTCACACAGTGTTTGTTCCACGATGTCCTTGTGAGGCCACTTGATTTGGGAGTAGCGGCTCCTGTCACGAAAACTGACAACGGCTGGGAGAGCGGTGTGCTGGCCACGTGCCTCTACTTATCCGCGTCCAATGAGGCCCATCGGCTCAGGATGACACTGCGGTCGCTCGGTACTGTTGGGCCTTCCGAGGCCTGTCCGGATGGAGTCCTTGTTTCACGAGCCTTTAAACCACTTTCTACAAATTCAAACAACTTTTAAGTCATGTAAATCCCTTTGAAGTTAAACTCAATTTCACAAATGTGAGAACTGATCCAATTTACCGATCTACTTTCTTTCATACGTCTATTACTTTGTACAAAATATTTTCAGTATTCGAGTAATGTTCAGCTTCTTGCTGTCTTTGTCCTTCCAAGTGCATATTTTCCAGTTCTTGCAAGCAAACATATTGTTGTTGTTGTGGTCTTCAGTCCTGAGACTGGTTTGATGCAGCTCTCCCTGCTACTCTATCCTGTACAATCTTCTTCATCTCTCAGTACCTACTGCAGCCTACATCCTTCTGAATCTGCTTAGTGTATTCATCTCTTGGTCTCCGTCTACGATTTTTACCATCCACGCTGCCCTCCAATACTAAATTGGTGATCCCTCGATGTCTCAGAACATGTCCTACCAACCGATCCCTTCTTCTAGTCACGTTGTGCCACAAGCTCCTCTTCTCCCCAATTCTATTCAATACCTCCACATTAGTTATGTGATCTACCCATCTAATCTTCAACATACTTCTGTAGTACCACATTTCGAAAGCTTCTATTCTCTTCTTGTCTAAACTATTTATCGTCCACGTTTCACTTCCATACATGGCTACACTCCATACAAATACTTTCAGAAACGACTTCCTGAAATTTAAATCTATACTCGATGTTAACAAAATTTTCTTCTTCAGAAACGCTTTCCTTGCCATTGCCAGTCTACATTTTATATCCTCTCTACTTCGAACATCATAAGTTATTTTGCTCCCCAAATAGCAAAACTCCTTTACTACTTTAAGTGTCTCATTTCCTATTCTAATTCCCTCAGCATCACCCGACTTAATTCGTCTACATTCCATTATCCTCGTTTTGCTTTTGTTGATGTTCATCTTATATCCTCCTTTCAAGACACTGTCCATTCCGTTCACCTGTTCTTCCAAGTCCCTTGCTGTCTCTGACAGAATTACAATGCCATCACTGAAGCTCAAAGTTTTTATTTCTTCTCCATGGATTTTAATACCTACTCCGAACTTATCTTTTGTTTCCTTTATTGCTTGCTCAATATACGAATTGAATAACATCGGGGATAGGCTACAATCCTGTCCACTCCCTTCCCAACCACTGCTTCCCTTTCATGCCCCTCGACTCTTATAACTGCCATCTGCTTTCTGTACAAATCGTAAATAGCCTTTCGCTCCCTGTATGTTACCCCTGCCACCTCCAGAATTTGAAAGAGAATATTCCAATCAACATTGTCAAAAGCTTTCTCTAAGTCTACAAATCCTAGAAACGTAGGTTTGGCTTTCCTTAATCTTTCATCTAAGTTAAGTCGTAGGGTCAGTATTGCCTCACAGAAAACACATTAAGTCTCGTATTTACACGAAGTATTTAGTAGAATGTGTTATTCTAGTACTAGTGAATAAGGTTTCTGCTTCAGTAAGACAGTTGCCCGATTTTGCCTCATCTAAAAGATCATTACACGAAAATTTTACATATTCAGTCATTTTGCAGTCGAAGCTTCGGGCTGCCTATTTCGTCGCAGGTTTCTGTGAGGCGTTGGTCAGGTCCCAGCGTTTTGCTGATCTTACTGCTCGGGAGCTCCTCAATGCCGGTCATTAAAGGGTCAATGTAGTGCAATTTGTGACGACACGCCTGGGTACGGGAAATAGGTCAGCTCCGGTTGGCGCTCCCTTTGAGAAGCGCACGACGTAAATATTTGCGTGACCCTGGCGGCTGTTGTCACGCCCGGTGCGCGCCCATCGGTTAGCGGGCGCATAATGCACCGCTAAGCGGCAAGTCTGCCGGTAATTAGTCGGCGCGCCGGAATTAAACCTGAAAATTTGCCTTCCAATTAAAACGTTCGGCGCTGCAGCTTTAGGCCGCTGGGGGGTGGGGCGACAGGGCCGGCCGGGGTGTGGGTAGGGGACGCAGCACCGCGGCACGAGGATTCAATTACAATCACGAACGCGTTATTCAAATCCGGCTCTCAGGACAGAAATAGAATTTCTTATGAAGTGGCCGTTTTCCGTAATTAATTTCGCCGATTATTGTCCACCTGGTATCTGGATCAAATTACAGGGGATTAGCGTGCTGTGGATGCGGCATATCGCCCTGTAATTGGAGTCATTTGTCTGCCTTTGCGGGTCCGTTAACGAATTCAAAACAAAGCTGCTGAATATGGATTACGGTCGCGAGGAGGCACCGCCGCGCGCCCCCGCACCTGCCAATGTCGCACCTGCCCCGCAACCGATTCCACGCCGATGACCCACAAAAAAGCACGGACGGATGAATTAAAAATCGTGTCTCTTATTTTACACTGCGATCGCTTTCTCAAACAATGGCAAGAATTGTAAACCTGTCACACCGATGTGTCACTATGAGTTGGCGTCTACATAATTTGCTAGAGTGCAGCCACAAGCGCATCATCTATGTGAGCAGCTTCTTACGGTAATACATTCTCCAGTCACATTAAGCCGATCACCTGTCAGAAGTCCAAATGGCTCTGAGCACTATGGGACTCCACATCTGAGGTCATCAGTCCTCTAGCTCTAGAACTTAGAACTACTTAAACCTACCTAATCTAAGGACATCACATACATCCATGCCCGAGGCAGGATTCGAACCTGCGACCGTAGCAGTCGCACGGTTCCAGACTGAAGCGCCTAGAACCGATCGACCACCAGAGGCCGGCCACAATCTCTCGATTGGGTTTCTATCCGGGGAGTCTGGTGGTCACTGGAGCACGGTATACTCCTGCCGGCCTGAGTGGCCGTGCGGTTCTAGGCGCTACAGTCTGGAGCCGAGCGACCGCTACGGTCGCAGGTTCGAATCCTGCCTCGGGCGTGGATGTGTGTGATGTCCTTGGGTTAGTTAGGTTTAATTAGTTCTCAGTTCTAGGCGACTGATGACTTCAGAAGCTAAGTCGCATAGTGCTCAGAGCCATTTGAACCTTTTTTTATACTCATCCTGGTCCTCTCTGAAACGCGAGTTGTGTGACATTTTGTCCTACTGGTAGATGCCATCGTGTTGAGGAAAAGCAGACTGCATGTGGGGGTGGACATGGTCCCCAATTATAGATGCATACTTCTGTTCATCCACTGTGTCTTACAGAATGATGAGATCAGTCATAAAATGCCGCGAAAATATTTACCCTGACCGTAGTTGCTTCAGACGCATCACGCCCTAGACGCGAACGGCCATCCGTCCGATGCGGCATAAAACGCAATTCATCTGAAAAGCCACCATCACCACTCAGTTGACTTTCAATTGTGGTACTGGCGTGCAAGTTCTAGGGTTCGTCGCCTATGAACTGCAATTAGTACGGATGCATGAACCAGGCGCCTGTTGCGGAGACCTATACGAAGCAACGTCCACTGCACGATCGTTGAGGAGGCACTGTTGGTAGTGCCGGTCAGTCGCTCAACAGTTTCACATCTATTCGTCCGTATATATCTCCACAACAGTTGTTCGCCCCAGTCATCTACGGCCCATCGTGCACCACCGTTGCCTTGGCGCCCGTTTTGGATAGCGCAGTTTTTCCACGTACTGTATACATCAACCACGGCGGCTCGCAAAATGTTTACAAACTTAGCCGTTTCGGAAATGCTTCCATTTTTAGCCTAAAAGCCAGTGATGATGCCCTTTTCGAAAACAGGTAAATCGCTCCGTTTCTGCCTTAAGTCAACGACTGCACTCTTTACGCGTCCATCCGACGCGCATTATACACTACTGGCCATTAAAATTGCTACACCACGAAGATGAGGTGCTACAGATGCGAAATATAACCGACAGGACGCAGATGCTGTGATACGCAAACAATTAGCTTTTCAGAGCATTCACACAAGGTTGGCGCCGATGGCGACACCTACAACGTGCTGACATAAGGACAGTTTCCAACCGATTTCTCATACACAAACAGCATTTCACCGGCGTTGCCTGGTGAAACGTTGTTGTGATGCCTCATGTAAGGAGGAGAAATGCGTACCATCACGTTTCCGACTTTGATTAAGGTCGGATTGTAGCCTATTGCTATTGCGGTTCATCGTATCGCGACATTGCTGCGCCGGCCGAAGTGGCTGTGCGGTTAAAGGCGCTACAGTCTGGAACCGCAAGACCGCTACGGTCGCAGGTTCGAATCCTGCCTCGGGCATGGATGTTTGTGATGTCCTTAGGTTAGTTAGGTTTAACTAGTTCTATGTTCTAGGGGACTAATGACCTCAACAGTTGAGACCCATAGTGCTCAGAGCCATTTGAACCATTTTTGACATTGCTGCTCGCGTTGGTCGAGATCCAATGACTGTTAGCAGAATATGGAATCGGTGGGTTCAGGAGGGCAATACGGAACGCCGTGCTGGACCCCAAGGGCCTCGTATCACTAGCGGTCGAGATGACAGGCATCTTATCCGCATGGCTGTAACGGATCGTGCAGCCACTTCTCGATCCCTGAGTCAACAGTGCGGACTTTTGCAAGACAACAGCCATCTGCACGAACAGTTCGACGACGTTTGCAGCAGCATGGGCTATCAGCTTGGAGACCATGGCTTCGGTTACCCTTGACGCTGCATCACAGACAGGAGCGCCTGCGATGGTGTACTCAACGACAAGCCTGGGTGTACAAATGGCAAAACGTCATTTTTTCGGATGAATCCAGGTTCTGTTTACAGCATCATGATGGACGCATCCGTGTTTGGCAACATCGCGGTGAACGCACATTGGAAGTGTGTGTGTATTCGTCATCGCCATACTGATGTATCACCCGGCGTGATGGTACGGGGTGCCATTGGTAACACGTCTCGGTCACCTCTTGTTCGCATTGACAGCACTTTGAACAGTGGACGTTACATTTCAGATGTGTTACGACCCGTGGTTCTACCCTTCATTCGATCCCTGCGGAACCCTACATTTCAGCAGGATAATGCACGACCGCATGTTGCAGGTCCAGAAAGGCTTCTGGATACAGAAAATGTTCGACTGCTGCCCTGGCCAGCACATTCTCCCGACGTATTACCAATTGAAAACGTCTGGTCAATGGTGATCGAGCAACTGGCTCGTCACAATACGCCAGTCACTACTCCTGATGAACTATGGTATCGTGTTAAAGTTGCATGGGCAGCTATACCTGTACACGTCATCCAAGCTCTGTTTGACTCAATGCCCAGACGTATCAAGGCCGTTATTACGTCAAGAGGTGGTTGTTCTGGGTACTGATTTCTCAGGATCTATGCACCCAGATTGCGTGAAAATGTAATCACATGTCAGTTCTAGTATAATATATTTGTCCAAGGAATACCCGTTTATCATCTGCATTTCTTCTTGGTGTAGCAATTTTAATGGCCAGTAGTGTATATCGTCCACAGACATCTTTGAGTGGGTATTGCACGTTGATGTCGAATGTAGGCGGTGGTACCGTTAATGTGATTGGAGTGTGTAATTACGGAAACTCAGACGCGAGCAAGGAAAATTAATCGGGCTTGTCCGTTTTGAGAATACTGCCCCGCTATCCACAATTAGTGAAGCACTGATATCGCGGGAAACCTAGATCAGCGTTGCTGGAGTGTGAAATGCTCTTCAACAACACAAATCCAGTGACTTCATAATTGCGTCACCTCGCAAGACAGCATTTACGGATTTTCAACATGATCTGGGATCTTTCCCACGTCCCCTAAACCTATTACATCAGAAATTCAAATCCTTAGCCTAAGAATTATTTACAGATAGCTCTCTTCACCTCCAAACAATTATATTTGTCTCACCGTGTCTTTTGATGTAGCCTCCCTACGAACTTCCCTGAACTCACGTATTAAGTAGCAGTTCAACACACACATGAAAAATTGAATTAGAGATATCTGCTGTGTTGAAGATAAAATTTGCTTTTGATTACATAGTGACTGGAATGGTTGGGTTCACCCCGAGGCTGGGTTATCAGAAGGGCTTGCACATTCCGTCGGCGTGAAAGTCGATTGTAGGATGGATAAGCGCACATTATTATCTTACTGGATCACAGTCACACAGTGGTTTCCTGATTCTTCTCCGAACAACTAACTATACAAGAGATCTGTACCTTCTGAAAGGTAACGTGCCACTCCATCGCTACAGAGCCGTGACTGTTAGTAACAGTTTTAGCGAAATCCTTTGCAGCTGCTCTGTAATAGTGTCTTCAGTCCTCCATGGGGCCAATATTCCAGAGCGAATGCAATATCAGAGATCTGTTGAGGCTCAGGAAGGATATTATAAATACTCAACACATTTCGGGCGTCTGCGAACTCCTATTTGATTTCAGTGATCAGTAGGTTGTCTAGAACGGGACGCAATTAGTACTAGCGTGTAGGAGCATTAACGTTACTTGTAAACGGAGCAACACAGCAACTCTACCGTAGCTAAACACCTTCTGGACTGTGGGAAGCTGCTGAAATATTTAAAACATCTTAACAGCTGGAACACAGAGAATACCTAGAAGCTGCGGACGCCGTGGCTGCCAGCGATCCTAGTCTAAAGGGCCGCATGTGTTCGCCAGCCAGCAGCACGCCGAGCGCCGGACGCCGACATCAACAAGCGGCCACAGCAGAACGTCTGCGGCATCGACGCTTGCTGCGAGAAAACGCTGCCCCTGGGTACAATCTACATTTAACAGTAGTGACCACAAAAACCACGGTGGGATGCATTTTGTCTGAGTTAAATGTCTTCTTGCGGTTTCGGCCACGTTTTGGGGATACGGCCACACTGTGTAAAACAAATATTTTTTGCAAATAAAAATTTTATTATTACGTTATTGAGAAATTAAGAAGCTTTTCCTTTTTTTTTGCTAATGGTGAAGAAATATTGTTAGGTTATTTTAAGTAATATGTACATATTTTTAAAAAATCGGATTTTTGAAATTTTCGTGACTGAATACTGTAATTGTCGAAGGCTAAACAGTGTAATTCTTGATGGCTAAATAGTGGACCTACTACTGAAGACCAGAGGAATAAATACAAGCTGCCGATTCGCTGTTATCTCACGCTCACTGCTAGGGTAGCACAGTTACCCCTCAACAGGCAACTTGACTTTGAACTCCCCAACGAATTTTTAGTTTCAAAATAACGCAGCCTTCACCCCAAAACGATCTTACGTGAGATGTGTCAGATTGGTTTGAGGAACACTCCCAGGTTCTGTGTTTAAGACCGACTGAACAGCCATGTGTGCGCAATGCACCGGAGTGGAAAAGATGGTTGAGTCTCTGTTGGTCCATTGTGGACGTGGAACAGCGGCTGGTCAAATATTTAACAAAGAAATTCCCCGAACAGGAGTGCAAATTGAAATGCTCTTTTATTTTATTTTCGCGACCAGTTTCGGCAACTCATTATGCCATCTTCAGGCCCCATGCGCACCTCTCACGGAATCCAGAAATATATGGCCCCAGTATACCAATATTGATTATTTTTTAGAGGTGCATATAGGGGATGACGATGGAGTAATGAATTGCCGAAACTGGTAGCGAAAATAAAATAAAATAAATTCTAAATTTGCGCGGCTGTTTGGCGAATTTCTTGGTGAAAGATGGTTAAGTGTTCGTGGGTTAGGGTAGTTCTTCAATGCATTTTACGTCTCGTTGAGTTCATGTTACGACGTTGGTAATTAGATGACTTTAATTCAGTTGCTGATGAACGTGCAGATGTTTAATCACAGCATTTTAGCTGTGTTTGCCGGCCGCTGGTGGCCGAGCGGTTCTAGGCGGTTCAGTCTGGAACCGCGCGACCGCTACGGTCGCAGGTTCGAATCCTGCCTCGGGCATGGATGTTTGTGATGTCCTTAGGTTAGTTAGGTTTAACTAGTTCTAAGTTCTATGGGACTAATGACCTCAGCAGTTGAGTCCCATAGTGCTCAGAGCCATTTGAACCATTTTTTGTTAAATCTCATAGTGCTCAGAGCCATTTGAACCATTAGCTGTGTTTCTCCAATTCCGTCGGCCTTTGGCAGCTGATTATTTAAGATGCCTGCCTTCATTTGGCTGAAGGTTTGAAGAAAATTGTAACATGAATACGAGCTACCAATACTCGTGACGCTTAAGAAAATTTTCTACAGTTTTTAAAATAAGTAAAATCATTTGAGCCAAAGGACCACAAATAGGTAGTTGGCATGAGTCTCCTGCAGTACCGTTTTAGGATGTGCCATCAATACGGCTACATTAGAGGAAAGTAGCACATAAATTCTTTTAAAACTTATCAGTTGGTTGGTAGAAAATAAATTAACGATATCTGCACCCATAACCGTAAATACGTTGCGAAAAGAAACTTTATAAAGACAGAGAAACATCAGAAGCAGAATAAACAACAAAACAACGAAAAAAAAGAAGTACGTAAGTATAAACCGACGGAAATCAAAACTTTCATGCACACATGGAAATCGTTTGCCAGAGAACCATTAAAACCCTAACCACAATAGCGTCAGTTGGCCAAAGAAGCTCTCACTTGCGTCTAAATGCAGTAAGAACGTACCACGATGTAGTCATTATTGCAGGCTACGGGTCG
The DNA here is from genome assembly GCF_021461385.2 of Schistocerca piceifrons. Lineage (NCBI taxonomy): Eukaryota > Metazoa > Arthropoda > Insecta > Orthoptera > Acrididae > Schistocerca > Schistocerca piceifrons. The sequence continues at coordinate 265,642,004 of NC_060141.1, forward strand.
AGTGTTTGGGCTCGTAGGGGCTCCTCGGCGAGTACAGAGGAATGCACTCGTGCGCCTGAAAGATGAGTGTAGAATAACTCCGGCTAAGGCGATCGTGGTGATAACTATGCCTAGTACCACTACATGAAGGTATAAGAAAGACATTGATTCAAATTGGTTTAAATGGCTCTGAGCACTATGGGACTTAACATCTGAGGTCATCAGTCCCCTAGAACTCAGAACTACTTAAACCTAACTAACTTAAGGACATCACACACACCCATGCCCGAGGCAGGATTCGAACCTGCGACCACAGCGGTCGTGCGGTTCCAGACTGCAGCGCCTAGAACCGCTCGGCCACACCGGCCACCCATACTGATTCAAATAAGGAAAATATTATATCGCAGAGGAGATACTACATCGGAAAAGAAAGTAAAGGCACACATTGACAGAGAAAGGCAAGAAATCTGAGACAGGGAGAAACATAGTGTACATAAAGGACACTTCAAGACTGTCATACTTCTTTTCGAGCAACGGAGCTACACACTACCTGTCGGGGCATGGTCCACATTCCAGTTACTCACTGAAAGTATACCGGTTTGCGTAAGACACTTGTGAGTGTGGATCAGTCGGCACTCTGAACCATATCGACTGGTAGTATTTCATTAGACACGATGTTACAGACCAGGACAGGAGCGGTGGCACAATTGGAACCTGCTGACAGCCAAAATTCACTTTACAATTAACTTACATGGCCACACTGCAATGACAACAAAACGCAACACTGCGTCTAATAACGACATTCCGGAAGCAAGAGGAGATGAGGCTCGGAGACGACCAGGAAGGACTTCCCGAGACCCGCACAGCCATCTACCAGTCACCTCGAGTGACCTGACAGCATAGCGCTGGAGAATCCTAAGTTGTGCGTCAACGTGCCAGTGGCTATACACCCCAGAAAATACGAGGAATTCACTTTACTTGTGATATCAAATACTGTGGTATGATATAGTGCTGTTTAGTCTAGTGTCGCATTGTTTAGTGAGGTATACAATTAGATATTACAAAATTTGTGATGTAGCAATGGGGTATAGTGCAGCATACCAGTAGAATGTGCCTTCTGGAGTCCAGATGATCGCATATCTCACAAGCTGCGACATGGTCGCAAATTGAACAGTGACCCGAATATAGAATACATTTCCTTTACTTCACGTCTATGGCCACAAATTTTTTGTCATCAGACTTCCGGTCTCGATCTATAACGCCTGGTGCTGTTTTCTATACTACTGGCCATTAAAATTACTACACCAAGAAGAAATGCAGGTGATAAACGGGTATGCATTGGACAAATATATTATAGTAGAACTGACATGTGATTACATTTTCACGCAATTTGGGTGCGTGGATCAGTACCGAGAGAAACCCCCTCTGGCCGTAATAACAGCCCTGATACGCCTGGGCATTGAGTCAAACAGAGCTTGGATGGTGTCTACAGGTACAGCTGCCCATGCAGCTTCAATACGATACCACAGTTCGTCAAGAGTAGTGACTGGCGTATTGTGACGAGCCAGTTGCTCGGCCACCGTTGAAAAGACGTTTTCAATTGGTGAGAGATCTGGAGAATGTGCTGGACGAAATGGCTCTGAGCACTATGGGACTTAACTGCTGTGGTCATCAGTCCCCTAGAACTTAGAACTACGTAAACCTAACTTACCTAAGGACATAACACACATCCATGTCCGAGGCAGGATTCGAACCTGCGACCGTAGCGGTCGCGCGGTTCCAGACTGTAGCGCCTAGAACCGCTCGACCACTTCGGCCGGCATGTGCTGGACAGGACAGCAGTCGAACAGGCCCGTACAGGACCTGCAAAATGCGGTCGTGCATTATCCTGCTGAAATGTAGAGTTTCGCATCTGAAATGTAACGTCCACTGTTCAAAGTGTCGTCAATGCAAACAAGAGGTGACCGAGACGTGTAACCAATGGCACCCCTTACCATCACGCCGGGTGATACGCCAGTGTGGCGATGACGAATACACGCTTCCAATGTGCGTTCACCGCGATGTCGCCAAACACGGATGCGACCATCACGATGCTGTAAACAGAACCTGGATTCATCCGAAAAAATGACGTTTTGCCATTCGTGCACCCAGGTTCGTCGTTGAGTACACCATTGCAGGCGCTCCTGCTGCAAACGTCGTCGAACTGTTCGTGCAGATGCTTGTTGTCTTGCACACGTCCCCATCTGTTGACTCAGGAATCGAGACGTGGCTGCACGATCCGTTACAGCCATGCGGATAAGATGCCTGTAATCTCGACTGTTAGTGATACGAGGCCCTTGGGATCCAGCACGGCGTTCCGTATTACCCTCCTGGACCCACCGATTCCATATTCTGCTAACAGTCATTGGATCTCGACAAACGCGAGCCTCAATGTCGCGATACGATAAACCGCAATAGCAATAGGCTACAATCCGACCTTTATCAAAGTCGGAAACGTGATGGTACGCATTTCTCTTCCTTACACGAGGCATCACAACAACGTTTCACCAGGCAACGCCTGTCAACTGCTGTTTTTGTATGAGAAATCGGTTGGAAACTTTCCTCATGTCAGCACGTTGTAGGTGTCGCCACCGTCGCCAGCCTTGTGTGAAAGCTCCGAGAAGCTAATCATTTGCATATGACAGCATCTTCTTCCTGTCGGTTAAATTTCGGATCTGTAGCACGTCATCTTCGTGGTGTAGCTGTTTTAATGGCCAGTAGTGTATTTCAAAAAAATTGTGACTAAAGCTTTATTGCTTGATATTTATTTCATGCGTGACATGGAAGTACTGTTTCTTCTTTGTACAGGTAGTCAGTATTCCCACGGAAAAAAATTTAAAAATAATTTTTTTGTCCTATAATTTTGTACTTATGTTATAGGCCAGTTTGAGTGTTTTACTTCGGATGAAGGTACTCATATAGTACCGAAACGTAGGTCAAAAGACTTCTTTTTTGCGACCGAGGGCTATTATTGCTCTAGTTTTACTTTGTAAACGGTCGCTGACCACGCAGCCACGTTCAAAACTTTAAATAATATCTAATCAGTCCACTATCGTAATCCGTTATTAATAATAGGAAAAACTTGAGCAAGTCTATCAGAGGTTTTTGTAACAGGGTTCCTCGTCTCGTTTGTTGTCTCGGTATTCCCAGTGAACTACTAATCATTACTGTACGAAACGAACGCTGGTGCCTTGGAACCTGCAGACGCAGCGCGCCCGCCTACCTGTGGCTGTGTGGCGGCGGCGCTGGTGGCACGTATGTCCAGACACCGTGACGGCGCTTTCTCCCGCCGCACGGCGCGGACACACGCCTGCGAAAAACTGACCGCACTCGCCCACATGCCTGTGTACACAGCGCACCCGGCTTTCTACTCCGCAATTACTCACAACAAAAGTGCCTAGCAACGTCATTCACGCTGCAAAAGAATCGAGTGGTCGTAGAGCAGTGTTTCAAAATATCAAATATACCGGGTGATCAAAAAGTCAGTATAAATTTGAAAACTGAATAAATCACGGAATAATGTGGATAGAGAGGTACAAATTGACACACGTGCTTGGAATGACATGGGGTTTTATTAGAAACAAAAAAATACAAAAGTTCAAAAAATGTCCGACAGATGGCGCTTCATCTGATCAGAATAGCAATAATTAGCATAACAAAGTAAGACAAAGTAACGATGATGCTCTTTACAGGAAATGCTCAATGTGTCCACTATCATTCCCCAACAATAGCTGTAATCGAGCAATAATGTTGTGAACAACACTGTAAAGCATGTCCGTAGTTATGGTGAGGCATTGGCGTCGGATGTTGTCTTTCACCATCCCTAGAGATGTCGGTCGATCACTATACACTTGCGACTTCAGGTAACCCCAAAGCCAATAATCGCACGGACGGAGGTCTGGGAACCTGGGAGGCCAGGCATGACGAAAGTGGCGGCTGAGCACACGATCATCACCAAACGACGCGCGCAAGAGATCTTTCACGCGTTTCGCAGTGTGGGGTGGAGCGCCATCCTGCATAAACATCGTACGTTCCAGCAGGTGTTTATCAACCAGACTGGGGATGATGCGATTCTGTAACATATCGGCGTACCTATCACCCGTCACGGTAGCAGTTACAAAACCAGGATCACGCATTTCCTCGAAGAAAAAAGACCCGATAACGGTAGATGTGGTAAATCGAACCCATACCGTGACTTTCTCATCGTGCAATGGAGTTTCCACGACAGTTCTAGGATTTTCGGTAACCCAAATTCTGCAGTTGTCTGCGTTGACAGATCCTCGGAGCGTGAAATGAGCTTCGTCGGTCCACAACACGTTACTCAACCAATCGTCATCTTCCGCCATCTTTTGAAACGCCCACGCCGCAAATGCCCTCCGCTTCACTAAATCGCCAGGTAACAGTTCATGATGCCGATGGATTTTGTACGGAAGGCATCGGAGGGTACGCCTAACTGCCAACCAAACAGTAGCGTATGGAATGCCGGTGCGACGTGCGACTGCACGAGCGCTGACTTCCCCGTGCATAGACGAACCCGCTACAGTCTCCATTTCTTCCTGAAGTGCCTCAGCAGCATTACGCCTTGTGCTCGGTCGGCCAATACGGGGTCTATCGTCTAAACATCCCGTGGCCTCGAACTTCGAAATCATTCTCGCCACAGCTGCATTTGTCTACGAACCTTTACCCGTTCGAATCCCCTTCCTATGGCGATAGGATCGTAACGCTGAACTAGCACATTCTCCATTCTGATAATACAGCTTCACTAGAAGCGCCTTTTCAGGTAACGTCAATATGCTACGACTGCTGGCGCATCTGATTCTCTCTCTCATCACAGCTCCTTTTATGTACGATTGTCATGCGCAGTCACTGACGTTTTGGTGTCCAGCGCCATCTGTCGGACATTTTGTGAACTTTGTTTTTTTTCTGTTCTAATAAAACCCCATGTCATTCCAAGCATGTGTGACAATTTTTACCTCTCTATCTACATTATTCCCTGATTTATTAAGTTTTTAAGTTTATACTGCCTTTTTGATCACCCGGTATATAAGATTCTATGGCAGCTTTGTATGCCACAGAGCTGCGTTCGGTTCATTACCGATGTACAGCTTCGTTAACAGGTGAAAATCCTCATTACTGACCATCATTAACGATGAGTACCATGTTCGGGCCTTACGAGTTGCCTCTATGTACAGGAACATTGTCCCGTGTAAATGTGATTATAATGTTGCCAAGTAAATCAAAGTATTCTTAGTATTTAATTTTCATAGACTCCTTGAAGACATGTTGCAGAGATCTTCACAAGAGCCCCCCCCCCCCCTTTTCTCACTCTTACACTGATCAGCCGTGACTGTGAATCCTTCACGATGCTGTCTTTTGGTCAACTTTACCCACATAATCTCGCTTCTGAACATCTAGCCACCAGCGCATCGCACAGATGAAACTGTGTGTGCGTTGACCTTGACCTTCCTTGCTAAGAGCAATGCCGTGGACTCTTTCACCAATGAGGTGCGACTAGTATATCACGGCAAACTATTTGGATCCCATAACCAGATGCTTGGATTTTCTGTCCTCTCTAACAACCATTAACCCACTGTCTCTTCTATGTATCCTCAGCAGCGTATTCTTTCCGATAATAATCTCTGTAACACTTTCCTGGTCAGTTACAGTTACAACGAAACGTCACCAACTTAACCTAATTTTTTAAGGGGAAAAAGCACAACTGCAAGATATCAGTGCAGAAATCATTCCGTTCGAAAATTTGAGTCGTAATTCTAATAGTCTGCGGTTACGACCTTCCCAGTGTGCAGCTTTTAAGAGGAGACGGAAGGAAAGTGGGCTTCAAAAATTCGATTTTAGATTTTAGCATATTTGAAATGGCTGATCTTTCCTGGGTGAAACAGTTTTTGTTTTATATAAATACGACAACTTTTTCGTGAGTTATGATGGTTTTTCTGACGCTCTGTGCAATCTGGCATTTAAATGCCACGCCTCCCTTTTTGCTCCATGCAGAGATAATGCACACCAATTAATTATGGGAAAACCCAAAATTTAAATGAATGTGTGAATTCTGTCATTTGGAACCGGTTACCGAAAACTGTATTTGTTCAGCTTAAACCATCAAATTTGGTGTTTTTGAGGCTATTTTATGCTTCAGTGGTGGTGTAATTAGAAAACTGGATGTTTTGGAATTATTGGGCATAAAATCTAGTGGAAATACTGCAAAATCCTTTGTGAAAATAGATCGAGAGAGAATCCGCAAAGCAGATATTGCTAATTTAAAATGCAAAAAAGAAGCCAGACAGAAATAAGAGGGACCAAGAGAAGAAAAGGAGATCAGTATGATTCAGATGATACTCAGTATGGTGTAGGAAAATATTAATGGTATGTAATTCTCATCAATAACTTTACTAGACTTGCAATATTAAACTTTAAATGGATTTTTGTCAAAACTACATTTTTTTTGTTTTCAGGTACCATTATTTGATAAACTAATGGAGTTATAAACATGAAATTTGGTCAATTTGTACTGCATATGGTAATAAGTTATTACAAGTAAATTGAGAACCACCAAACAATGAGGAACTGTTTTATAATAATTAATGTACAAAAAAAGTTAAATTTTTCTAGTGAAAGATAATTTTTTTTTCAGAACCATAAGAGGTATCATGTTCATTTTACTAGTAAATTGAGGCATGTATAGTATATATATGCAGTAAAAATTTCATTGTTTTATCACTAATAGTTCTTTTGAAAAGCGTACCTATTCATAGAGTAAAATAGCAATGGCAGAATAGGGATGAAATTGCCTTCTATCTCCCCTTAAACTTTCGAGCACACCGTTTGTTTGTCACTCACTCCGCCCCAGTGCTGCCGCATAATGCCGAACCGCCAAGTACTGTACAGCGGCACGACAGCAGAAGCCTCTTGTAGGCGAGATGTCGGAAGCCAGGAATCAGGAGGGGAGAGGTGGACGCCTCAACCCAGATATTTTGAAATTTTGTTAGAGACCTCTTCTACTCTAAAAATAGATAACATGAGTACGTAATGTCACAACCTCTCGATCGTATACATTGGATATTATTTTAACAATATTTTCGTGTTGCTACTTTGAAGGCATATATAGCCTCAAAATCAAAATGAATATACCTGTGCAACTGGAGAATTATTATGAAATGATGTTAATGGTTTACGATTTACAATTTAGTCATACTAATCACAATGAAGAATAGCGCGTGTCCTGCAAATGTCCTTCACTTTAGCAGTGTCAGCTTTAAAACCAAAAGAAAACAATGTAGAATAACGATGTTAATAGTTCAATATCGCTACGCTACTTCTATTTACAATTTGTACAGAAACCAGGGGCATGAAAGGGAAGCAGTGGTTGGGAAGGGAGTGAGACAAGGTTGTAGCCTCTCCCCAATGTTATTCAATCTGTATATTGAGCACGCAGTAAAGGAAACAAAAGAAAAGTTCGGAGTAGGTATTAAAATCCAGGGAGAAGAAATAAAAACTTTGAGGTTCGCCGATGACATTGTAATTCTGTCAGAGACAGCAAAGGACTTGGAAGAGCAGTTGAACGGAATTGACAGTGTCTTGAAAGGAGGATATAAGATGAACATCAACAAAAGCAAAACGAGGATAATGTAATGTAGTCGAATTAAGTCGGGTGATGCCGAGGGAATTAGAACAGGAAATGAGACACTTAAAGTAGTAAAGGAGTTTTGCTATTTGGGGAGCAAAATAACTGATGATGGTCGAAGTAGAGAGGATATAAAATGTAGACTGTCAATGGCAAGGAAAACGTTTCTGAAGAAGAGAAATTTGTTAACATCGCGTATAGATTTAAGTGTCAGGAAGTCGTTTCTGAAAGTATTTGTATGGAGTGTAGCCATGTATGGAAGTGAAACATGGACAATAAATAGTTTGGACTAGAAGAGAATAGAAGCTTTCGAAATGTGGTGCTACAGAAGAATGTTGAAGATTAGGTGGGTAGATCACGTAACTAATGAGGAGGTATTGAATAGGATTGGGGAGAAGAGAAGTTTGTGGCACAACTTGACTAGAAGAAGGGATCGGTTGGTAGGATATGTCATGAGGCATCAAGGGATCACAAATTTTGCATTGGAGGGTAGTGTGCAGGGTAAAAATCTTAGAGGGAGACCAAGAGATGAATACACTAAGCAGATTCGGAAGGATATAGGTTGCAGTAGGTACTGGGAGATGAAGGAGCTTGCACAGGATAGAGTAGCATGGAGAGCTGCATCAAACCAGTCTCAGGACTGAAGACAACAACAACAACAACACGCTAGTTCTTTAATGCCACACTCATTCTTTTCACTGGTTTACACTGCCTTTGCGAATTGTAACATAAAAATATTCAAAGCACAGAGAACTCTTGTCACCAGTTACAGATTAGAAACCGCACAGTTTGACACAGTGAACAACTCACATTACCGGTGTAAAAAAGTTTTGCACGAACCTCTTACTCCTAGTTCGCAGTAGCGCATCAAGCGGCTGCAGTGGGGAAAAGCGAGTGACAGGCAGAGCACGCACAAGGAGAGATGGAACGACTTATATCGACAATGTTAAATTTTGTTACTTGACATTCCTGTATTCCACAAATCACTCTACCAATAGACACGAAACTTTTATAGGACATTACACGTTATATTCTTGGAGTAGTGACGTAAAACAAATGCATTTCAGCTAGTGGTTTGGAAAACACAATTTTTTAACTATACGGTCTTTCTCCAAAATAATTTTTATTACACTTAACGTTATATTTTTATTTTAGTTTAGTACACTCAATATATCTGTGTTGCAACTCCCTGAAAATCTGAGTATTCTACTCCAAGTGGTTCCTGCGATTTAGGGGATAATGCAACCGAAAATGTAAATTTTCAGAAACAGCATCTAAAGTTAGAAATAACTAAAACTAATATTTTATATGTTTTAGCTCTTATTTTTACTCACTCAGAGAACCCCATACTGTATATCAGCCTACTGATAGTTTGCCATGGATCTCATTCTTTTCTCCTTTCTTTTCTCCTTTCTGGACTCCTTAGTGGCCATTTCTGCTGCATATAGGTTTTACTGATGTTTACTCCAGAAATAATTACCACATGCTGTGGCACTTTCACTCTACTAACGTTGCCGTCACTAAAAGCAACAACAGAATCACCATCCCCCCCTCCCATTTTAGACTCTTTCTCCCAATAAAAGCATTTTTTTAGTATGCGAGTCCAAGTTAGATTGTTGAAAAACTCATTTATGAGTTCCACGCTTGCTACTGTGATGGAATGTTTCCAGCTGTATGAAGTGTTTGAGTATTAGACGTTGTGTTACTTGCACCTTGAATCTGGTCCCGAAGGGCAAAGTTGATGTATCGGTTTATCGCTTGTTGAAGGTTTGTGGAAAAAGGTAGCCAATACTGTCTGATGAATTCTGAGCAAATCATTACTTTTATTCCTAATAGACGTCCCATTATATTCTTATAATTCATCAATAGCTTTGTCTGTCAGCCTGCCCCTTATGGTTTTACAATGATAAAGTTTCTTGTTTCTCAAACATAGTTTCAACTTACTCAGGCTGGTACCCACACGTTACAGTTTTGTGATAATCTTATCATTATAAGGTCGAGCTGCTGCTGCTACACAGTTGCATCCTTTTGAGTCCCCATCACCTAGCAACTCAGAGTAACAACACCCGTTGCATTCATGGATCGACTGAAAATTTCAGTAGCTGCAGAGCCTCCATTCCACCACCCGTACCTTCATAGTTTCTGTTACAGATGTATTGAGCTTGGTTCACTGATTTACTTTTATAATACTGTCTTCTCAAAATCAAAAAGTCATTTACCTCTCTGGCAGCCACAATGGTCAACATAGAAACAGAATTCTTAGAATTTGTAAATATTACATGGGTTTTAGTTATGAAAAACTGCAATATTGTTTTCAACAATCTTGCCAATAAAATCAAGATAATTTTGATTTTGTAGACTGTAATTCACAGGCTTCTATATAAAAAGTTACTGACCTTATTTGACCTTGAAATAAGGTATTTTTAACTTTTTAAATAGGCGCAGACGACAGTTTTTTAAAAAAGTAATAAAATACTTACTATTCGACTTTATAAGTGATTTATATACCATCTCATTAAGAAAAGTGCACATTTTATAACGGAAATTAAAATCAGGAAATGTTAACAGTATTTTCCTTTATAATTTCTCTTAAAAGCTGTACACTCTGGTCATAATCGTGTAGTGTCAGAATTATGGCCCAAATTTTAGCATGGGATCGGTTTCTGGTACTGATATCTTGGAAGTCTGCTTTTTTATTCATTAAAATATGGTGTCAGGTTGTTGATGTTTCCTTGTTAAACAGCCGGCCGGAGTGGCCATGCGGTTCTAGGCGTTACAGTCTGGAGCCGAGCGACCGTTACGGTCGCAGGTTCGAATCCTGCCTCGGGCATGGATGTGTGTGATGTCCTTAGGTTAGTTAGGTTTGATTAGTTCTAAGTTCTAGGCGACTGATGACCTCAGAAGTTAAGTCGCATAGTGCTCAGAGCCATTTGAACCTTGTTAAATCGAGGAGGGCACTGGTTAAGGTGCAGTTCAGATTCGCGTCCGGCCATCATTCAGGTGAATTCTGTTATGACTGCTATGAGAAAACTGGAGCCATTTCGTTCCCTACCTTTGGCCCATTCAATTCTATGCTCCGTTTCTACTATCCGAGTTGTAGACGGGACGTCGCACGCTAATCTTCCTTCTTCTCTATTTCAACAACGTTCCTGTGTCGACAGTATGACCCGTAAACTGTCGTGTACCATCCATATTATTCGTAGTCGTATATGTTAACTTCCAGTGACAGGGAGTTCATAGAAATACGCTGACTCAGAAGGTGTTAATGCATGAAGTGCCAGCACAATACTTAACAAACTATGTGAAGATGTTGATCACTCAACGGTTTTAAAATTATTACATTTTCAATTCATTCGAAAATAATGTCCATCAGCAGCATCAGTATGAGGTTGCACCCCCTCAGGCACATTTATACGCTTTTATTAGCTCCGGCGTTTTTCATGTGTCATACTGAGGAATTTCCTGCTGCGCATGAAACACATGCTATTTCAGTTTATCAGAACTGCATCGCAACCCGGCCTGTCTGTAAAGGCACTAATTCAGGTGACTGGGCAGGCCAGTGAACTCCTATCCAATCCTCATGGCGTTCGTGGTGTGAAATGCAGTGTGTGGTGTTACATTATCGTGTTGGAGTGTGCCATTTGGTATGTGTGTACTACTTCGCACACAACAGTAAGGGGAGGTGTGCTACACAATGGTGCAGCAGCTGTCTTCGTAGGGAAGCTGGACAGGAGAAGAAATGATTAGTGAACACATAAATACAGTATACAGAAGTTTTACTTAGCTTATAGCTTCCTCCAAGTGTTTCGAAGAACTTTACAACAGAACAAACAGCAAAAAAGTCCAGCTATTACAAGAAGCAAACTAAGGAGCGTCGTGAAATGTGAGGCTCCAGCTACTAACGCACGAGCGAATTGCCCAAGGCTGGCTAAGACTGAAGACCGCCGAAGGCTGCAACTGAGACTGGGTTGTGTGGCTGCCGCTGACCATCCTGTATCGCAGCGGCAGAGGGCGCTTTAGTCGGAGCCGCTGAAGGCGTGACATAGTGGATGCACATCATTGGCTCCCTTCGTTCTGCAAGAAACATGCGTTTACATCGCCAAATGTGAGACGCCGGTGAGGGTGTTATCAGTCGATGATACCACATGGTACACTGTTGACTAAAATGGATGACAACAGAGTTACCATTCTTGACACATACTAACGAGCATTCCAGCCTACCTTCAACAATTACAGAACCAGTTCTGTTGTCATATCCAACAACTCCCACAACATTGTTGTAGAAGTTGCATAGGTACGGGTCTTGACAATCGCGATTTTCTGTGACCTTTCGGCAGGTAGGTTAGATACCTACTGTCGTCGATCTGATGGAAACGAGACTCGTCACTGAAAACCACAGAGTGTCAGTCATTATCGCAGTTGACTCTAGTTCTACATCACGCATTTCTATGTTTTCTGTGTTATGGTATCAGCGTTAAACGACGCATGGTAACACGGTATCTTAACTTAGTAACCTGTCCCCGACGGCTCATGGTGACACTCTGCTTGTGACCTCTGCCAGAATTTCTGCTGTTTACGTCCGTCTTTCGTCAGATCAAGTCGGACAAGTCTGCAGTATTCCTTTTGTGTAGTTCTTCAGGAAGGGCTTACGCCTACTCTTCTTGCCACAGTTTCCTAAGCCCATATCGTCACCTCTCATTCTGCACTCATTTCTCTGTAGCCAACTGTTTGTGCGATTTAAGGTATGATGCATCACCGCCAATGATTCGACCTTCCTCAAAATCCGAAAGAAGGCGATAAATTGCATGTGCATGTCTTACGGGCGTACTGTGTCGCAACTTTCACTTGAAAACTGCCACTAACGAAACTTCTTGGCAGATTAAAACTGCGTACCTAACCGAGACTCACCTCCAAAAATTGCAAGACTAGCTCTCCTGGAAGAAAGGGTATTGCGGAGGCATGACTTTGCTACAGTCTGGGGGATGTTTCTAGCACAATATTTTCACTCTGCAGCACAGTGTGTGCTCATATGAAACTTCATGGCAGATTACAACAGTCTGGAAGACCGAGATTCGGAACTCGGGATCTTTGCAATTGCCCGAAAAGACAAAGGCCCACAGTCCGAGTCTCGGTCTAGCACACAGTCTTAATCTGCCAGGAACTTTCGTATCAGCGCACACTCCGCTGCAGAGTGAGCCGTACTGAAAATAAGTTCGCATAAGCGTGACATATTAGCGCACTGGCATGATAATGCTGGAGTATCAGTTTGGTTGCGCGCAGTGAAACTGTTCTTGTTGTGACACTTTCCATTTGCGTCAGTGCATTTTTGGAATTTGAGTGCCGGCCGCGGTGGTCTCGCGGTTCTAGGCGCGCAGTCCGGAACCGTGCGACTGCTACGGTCGTAGGTTCGAATCCTGCCTCGGGCATGGATGTTTGTGATGTCCTTAGGTTAGTTAGGTTTAAGTAGTTCTAAGTTCTAGGGGACTAATGACCACAGCAGTTGAGTCCCGTAGTGCTCAGAGCTATTTGAACCATTTGAATTTGAGTGGCTAAGTTTCCTGATAAGTTATTTGTGGGTTCAGAGACTTATGCGCTTCTGTGCCGCATTTAGCGTCATACATATCGACAATGCTGAAACTGGACCTGTTACCTGATCTTTTAAAACAGGTCGTACATCTTACAGTTTTCGTTTGTTACCTTTTTGGTCATTTGACAAAGAATAATACTTTTTTTTAAAAACAGCAATAATTTGAGCTTGAAATATAAATAAAATTTTGTTCTTTTAAGAAGAATGTAAAACGATGATAGGACAGAGGAGGGATTTGTTAGTGCCATCACCGACTGTGACTGACGGTGAATACTTCGTAATCGAACTGTTGACCACCAGTCACAACGAAATAGTTTATAGTTAGCAGTAGAGGATTGCTAATTCTGCGCATTAACATTAGATACTCATCCTTGAACAACACTGGGTACTTCCCTTGCTAAATCGGCAGCGACTTATAACACTAAATTTATTTTGGTATTCGTTATCCTTAATTATTATTTGACTGACATGTACAATTTGTCAGTGCACTTTGGCATGCTGTGTCGGATTCATAGTGCTAGGTGTCTTTTTTAATGTTACATCTCGTCTTACTTCACCTCCTCCTCCTCCTCTTCCTCTTCAGTATCATCGTTTTCGCTGTAACTGTGGGTGTCACTGTCCTCCTTCTGGAGATTGTGTTTAGTTGCATACGGACATGTCTGTTATGTAGTGTCCGCAGGTATTCGTCATGTGTTTTATTGAAAAACTGTTTGTTAATACATTTAGTTGTGCCCATTGTTCTTCGTCTCTTATTGCTCCGTATATATTTCTGTTTCTGCGTAGTGTTCTGCGGCGCGTTTTCGTCACAGGGTTATTTGGTAAGCGTGATAGCGTTACGGAGATGTTTAGCAAACTCAAGTGGCAGACTCTGCAAGAGAGGCGCTCTGCATCGTGGTGTAGCTTGCTTTCCAGGTTTCGAGAGACTGCGTTTCTGGATGAGGTATCGAATATATTGCTCCCCCCTACTTATACCTCCCGAGGAGATCACGAATGTAAAATTAGAGAGATTCGAGCGCGCACGGAGGCTTTCCGGCAGTCGTTCTTCCCGTGAACCCTACGCGAGTGGAACAGGAAAGGGAGGTAATGACAGTGGCACGTAAAGTGCCCTCCGCCACACACTGTTGCGTGGCTTGCGGAGTATAAATGTAGATGTAGATTCTATTGTTGCCGTATTGCCCAGAGAAGAAGACAGTGTGTTTGGGGAACGTTCTTCCCCGCAGGTGCATGTGTGTGTTTGCCTCACACTCACGCGGTTTAAGGGTGTGGAATTATGTCTGTGTCCAGTTAAAAAATGTACCACACTGCAGCTGGGGTCGATACATTTCATTCTCAAACTCTTCCTTACGTCAGGGAGGAAGTCATGCAGTCTAAGTGTCTTATCAATTACATCCCACTCCCCTCTTTGTATCCAGACGCCAATTTTTCAAGGTGACGTGTCATTTGCATTGGTACATCAGTTATTGGGTGTATCTTATTTAGTCCCCCAATCTGTAACCAGTACCTTGCAGCTCTGTATTTCACCGTGATATCTGTGGTCATATTCCGAATATCACACACAGTGGATCCACTGAGGTGGTGCAGAAGGCTCGAAATATCCTAAGCAGGACACTGCTCTGCCCTCATCTGACTGATGCTTCGATGGTGACCAGGTTCAGTCTGGGTGCCCACGTGCTAGCTCAGAAAACTGAGTACGTATTCAAAGAGTGCACGTTGATATATCCGTATGACTGGTAGAGGTAGTCTGTATTGTTTTGAATTTAGCTTCATCAGTTTATGTAGTACTTTTCCTGCTTTGCCTGTTTTTAGCCTTACGTGTTCGTGGAAATTCAGTTTCTCATCGATATGTACCCCAAGATAGAGTGCAACACGTGGCCATTTGATGTTTGTGTTCCCTATTTTAACTGAAGGATAACGGAATGTAGTAAGAAACGGATGGGTATTTCTGGTCGGCCGTCTCGTAACGACAGAGGTGCCCGGGGGAGGGTGAGCCGGACCGCGCCGCGCCGCGCCGCGCCAAGTCTGCAACAAATCCCGGCGCGCGCGGTGCGTGGCGTGGCCGGCGCCTTGGTCCGGCTCGGCCACCTTATCATCCGCCGGCGGTCATAATTTATTGGCCCATAAATCCGCAGCCCGGCCCGTCCCAGGCGAGCAGGGACGGGCCGCCAGCCACACCCCGCCAGCCCGCGACGATTACGCGCCGGAAATCCGCCGGCTACCGGCCACCGCCGCCCCGTAATTCGGACGGGGAGTCCCCCAGCCACGGACCACAGACACCCACAGTCGCAGCTGACGCTCCCCTCCCGCTGCGGAGGCGCGTTCCTTCAGGACGTACGTGCTCAGCTGTAATCATTCCATTTCTTAAACATCTTCGTAGGGAAAAAGGGGTTAATTATTCATGAAGCGCCACCCCACACACTTTATTCATATTTTTATGCTGTGATAGTACCCCTCAGGTCTATTAACTCAAAGAAACGTATAATTGAAATGTTCTTCTTGTATGCCGTTTGCAAATGTAATTCCACGGTTTGCATACGGTCGAGCTAGGAACTAAATTAGCTGCTTACTTCGGCCTGTGAAAAGCTGTATTTTTTCCTTTTACTCCGCACTGTAGCCTAGCAGCCTCTGCTGTCTCGGCAGAGGGATGCAAGATTTTGACTTTCGCCACGGCATAGATGCGTAGTTTTAACTGGTGGTCAGAGCAGTAACAGTCCCCACTTTCGCTGTGTCCCCACGCTGCTGGCCATGTTAACACAACAGAAGGCTCTGAGCACTATGAGACTTTTTCTGAGGTCATCAGTCCCCTAGAACTTAGAACTACAAAAGAAGGTAACGAGCCTGATGGCTTGATAGTGCCCTTGGAAAGGCGCGATACCTACGTAAAGGAATGCCTTCTTTACTTGAAGAAAATGGTGGTTGGAAGTTTTCCGTGGGAACCGCACGAAACAGCTACTCGGGTGCTAGAAACACAGTTAGCCTCTGACCACGCCGCTATCCACAAGATAAACAAGAAGTCTCAGTCGTGCTAGCGCTCTGTGAAATCCTGAAATTTCATTAGGGCAGTGGTCATAATCTCAGCAAAATTTGCCTAGAGACTGGATGGCACTCGGCATCGTTACCATCATTCGTGGATGACTTGGAGCCTTTGCAGAACTTGAGAAAGAAGTTAGAATTTCTAGAATGAAATTTTCACTCTACAGCGGAGTGTGCGCTGATATGAAACTTCCTTGCAGATTAAAACTGTGTGCCGGGCCGAGACTCGAACTCGGGACCTTTGCTTTTCGCGGGGAAGTGCTCTACCAACTGAGTTACCCAAGCTGCCCTGGAGGTCCTGAGTTCGAGTCTCGCTTCGGCACACAGTTTTAATCTGCCAGGAAGTTTCAAGTTAGAATTTCTCTTTCTCTCTCCACGAACGACGATCTTGCTGACAGCCTCGCAGGCCGCAGACCCAAAGATGGGCCTTGTCCACTATCAACTGCCACACATACTGCTGAAACTAGAAGCCGTGTACTGGAAGTTCCCTTGGTGTGATTTGGCACCAAATGATTTTCCACAGAACAGCTGAGGGGTGTTATATTTATTAACTTTGAGGAGTCATTCGTTTTCGTTACTGATGACCGCACTTATAAAATGGAGCCAAAGAAACTTTTATACCTGCCTAATATCGTGTAGGTTCCCCACAAGCATGCACAAGTGCCGCAACACGTAGTGGCATGGACTCGACTAACGTCTGAAGTAGTGCTGGGGGGGAATAACACCATGAATCCTGCAGGGCTGTCCATAAATCCGTAAGAGTACGAGGGGGTGGTGGACTCTTCCGAACAGTACGTAGCAAGGCATCCCAGATATGCCAGCGGCAGTGACCAGCGGAAGTGTTTAAACTCAGAAGAGTGTTCCTGCAACTACTCTGCAGAAATTATGGACGCGTGGGGTGCCGCATTGTCCAGCAGAAAGTATCCATGTCCGTCGGAATTCCAGTGGACATGAATGGATGTAGGCGATCAGACAGGATGCTTACGTACGTGTCACCTATCAGAGTCTTATCTAGACGTATCAGGGGTCCTTTATCTCTATAACTGCACATGCCCCACACAATTACAGAGGCTCCACCAACTTGAACAATCCCCTGCTGACATGCAGGGTCAATGGATTCATGAGGATGTCTCCATATCTGTACACTTCCATCCACTCGATACAATTTGAAACGAGACTCGTCCGACCAGACAACAAGTTTCCAGTCATCAACAAACCAATGTCGGTGATGATGGACCCAGGTGAAGCGTAAAGCTCTCCCTTGCTGTCATCAAGGGTACACGAGTGGACCTTCGGCTCCGAAAGCCCAAATCGATGATGTTTCGTTGAACGGTTCGCACGCTGACACTTGATAATGCCTCAGCATTGAAATCTGCAGCAATTTGGGGAAGAGTTGCACTTCTGTCATGTTGAACGATTCTCTTCAATCGTCGTTAGTCCCGTTCTTGCAGGATATTTTTCCGGCCGCTGCGATGTCGGAGTTTTGAAGTTTTACCGGATTCCTGATATTTACGGTACACTCGTGAAACGGTCGTACAGGAAAATCCCCACTTCATTGCTACCTCGGAGATAGTGTGTCCCATTGCTCGTACGCTAACTATAAAACCACATTCAAACTCACTTCAATCTTGATAACCTGCCATTGTAGCAGCAATGACACTTATTGTCTTACATAGGCGTTGCCGACCACACTGCCGTATTCTGCCTGTTTACATATCTCTGCATTTGAATACGCATACATACACCAGTTTCTTTGGCGCCTCAGTGTGTCTTTGGTTTGGAACAGTCCCTCTGCATTTTTGAACGGTGTTCCGAGTTCACTCGTCATTTTCAGTTTCCGGTATGCTTTTCGCTTGACCATTGGCAATTCATTACATGAGCCTTACATTGGTACCAAAATTGGAATCAAACTATTCTCTATCTCTGCATTCATTCCTGTCTAGTTGAAGATATTATCACCGGAATGCTTGTTAAGGAAAATAAATAGCTTCTTTTTTTAAGCGTGTATTTTCATTTAATCGTCTAATGCGTCCATTAACTAAAATGTGCTGTCGTGTGGTAGTTGACTTGTGTATTTCATGTATGACTATTAACTTTTGAAGTTGGACCTACCCCTGATAAATTCACACTTAGTAAGACGCCATCCACTGTCCGACTTGTTTCATTACCTCTCAAAAGTAAATTTGCCTGATTGCATAGGGAGATTCACCCCATTTTCCGATCACTGGGACGTTAATTTTGCTTCTCAAGGGTATCCACACTACAACCACAACCGCCAAACCTCACAGAAGCCAACATCGCTGTTAATATCTTGCTGAACCAGAGGTAGTCGTTGTGAATCCGGACGGTAAATCAGTTAGTGTCGCCACAATTTGCCTGCCGACTATAGGAGAGGTATAGGAGTACCGTTCAAGGTTACATGGTTACTTGAATCAAATTCGAATGTTTCCACAGTCTGTCATGAAGAATGAACACGTGACGTTTTTGACGGATGTTTCCTCCTCAGCTCGGACTGTGCATTGGTGCTCTTCAAGAGGAGTGGGATATGTACCAACACCACAAACACGGCATCCCCACTCACACTCGAGAGACGGTTCTAGCCTCTCGTCGGGGTGCGTTCACTACGTAGATATCTCATTTTCTGGTCAGGCTAGGGTGTGAGACACATGCACTATTTTCTCTCACAACGGGACCATAGGACAATCGGATTTTTGAATACTTTTTTTTTAGATTAATGGCACGTGAAGTTCACAATATAAATGTCAGTTCGCCGAACCAGTTAAAAGAAGTCTTTAAGGCATTAAAATGGGGTCGACTTTTCAGGACAGGCAGTGTAGCTCTTTGGTAGAATCCTCGCCTTGCTGACGCAAATTTTTAAACAGAGGTATATCTTCCGCTATCTGAAGCGTAAAATAAATAAAGATGAAAAAGCCAGTGGCGTTCGAGACTCATAACGGCTTGTACGAGTCACGTTTTCGCCATTATTTTTTTCGTTCTTATCACTCACTTCGAATAATACATCATTGAAATATCAAATCCATGAAAAATATGCTAACTAACAGGTATCTAATCGTCATTTTTATGTATGTCGTCTTATTTCTAGTTACATATCGTGCACAAAAATTAAGTTTTCATTTCAAATATGTATTACAGATCTTTTATAAAAGCTTTTTTAAACTTCAGAAAAACATTCTATATTAATTATTTTGCATCCTTACGAATGTTACGCTTTACAGACAGTATTATGATAAGGATAGATTACTACTCACCATACAGTTGGGCGCTTATGACCGTAGATGTTTTGCGCCCTAAAACACCACAAAAAAAGAAACATACAGCAGAGATGCCGAGTCGTAGAAAGGCACAGCCGGCCGCTGTGGCCGAGCGCTTCTAGGCGCTTCAGTTAGAAACCGCGCTGCTGGTCACAGGTTCGATTCCTGCCTCGGGCATGGATGTGTGTGATGTCCTTAGGTTAGTAAGGTTAAAGTAGTTCTAAGTCTAGGGACTGATGACCTCACATGTTAAGAAGTCCCATAGTGCTTAGAGCCATTTGAACCGTTTTTTAGGTAGGCACAACAAAAAAATACTGTCAAACAAGTAAGGTTTCTGCCAAAAAGGTCTTCATTAGAATCAGATAACGTACACACACAATCACGCAAACGCAGTTCACACACACATCACTACAGTCTCTGGCTTCTGCTCGCAGCCTGATCTGAGCAGCCAGACACTGTGGTCATGCGTGTGTGAACTGAGTTTGCGTGATTGTGTGTGTGTACGTTATCTGGTTCCGATTAAGGCCTTTTTGGTTGAATGCTTACTTTTTTGACAGTATTTTTTGTTGTACCTATCTACGACTCAGCATCTCTGCTATTTGATTAGTAGTAATCTATTCTTTTCACAATATTGTCTTCTTAGCTCTAGTAACACAGCAGGCTGGAATCCTAAGCGCGAGATACCGCTATGGGCTTTGAGATCAGGGTAGCAGAGACAGATTTTAATATTCAATTTTTCTTCTCGTGTTCTCATTCTGAAGTCGCTCAGATACCCTCAAAACCTCTCACGCGTTACAGGCCAGCCGATGAGCGACCCTCGCCATTTCACCACGCGGTGTAATTACGTTACCGTCAGAGAAAGACAATCTCCTACACTAGTAAAATTGTCTGAACAAAGTTTAGATTACCTGCCTCACTCTGACCCATGACATAAGGTTAAACAGCTACTACTGATACGAGCCCTGTAGCAATATGATTGTGCCCAGAGAAAATATAACATCTGAGCACTGGATGGGAATGTACACTGCGAAGAGCTTCATAATACTGCTGGTTTCTCTCAATGTTCTTACAATACAAGGGAATAATCTCTAAATAAATACATAAATACCAGAGGCAAAAGGTCATGTAAATGGAAGACTTGTCTCTCTACGGGACACAATACACGCAATATCCACTATGAAAGGCTCCGCCCGTCCACTTCTCTTTCTCTTTATTGCGCTGGTAAACAGAGGGGGCTGACACCGAAAACTGACACCTGTCTATGATATAGCTGGACAGTCTGAAACGTCCCCTTTGGAAAATTAATGAATTACTGTGCTGATAAACCTCTACGTTATTTGAATTTCAAACAGCTGAGCAAAACTGAACGTATTCAGACATTTCTCTCTTTACTTATTCTGATCAACACTAAAATGACACACAATATTTTTAGCGCAACGCAATCTGACTTTCAAAAATCCCTACAATAGAATGGCCCTGACTAACAATAACCTATACCTTTCATCAATCACTTACCTCACAAAAATCTTCATTACTCGAACTACTGGAATACAGCGAGCGCCAATACTGCCAGCTAAAAAAAAGATTCTAACTACTGAAGTCACTAACTACTGATAGGCATAGTTAGCAAATGAAAGATTTTGATAGAGAACAAACTTGTATTTACCTATATATATATATATATATATATATATATATATATATATATATATATAATGATATCCAGTATTACAAATTTAGTCTTACTGGTAGACACGTCCAGATCGTTCGCTCTTAAAATTCTGCCATCTCTCTCCCCACATCCACCACTGTTGGCAACTCACCTCCAACTGCGCAACGCTATTCACCGTTCACATCCAACTGCCCAACACTAGAATAGCGAATATTTCAACAATGCCAACCAGCCACAGACTGCACACAGCACAGTCAGTGATTTTCATACAGAGCGCTGCGTGGCGTTATTTCAACATAAAAACCTAAACAGCCTACTTACAAGTCTCCTTCGAAAATCGCCAGTACCACAAATGGTGTAACTACACAAGGCAGGCGTCACGCATACTCACATTGAAAACACTGTCACTTTACTTCAGCGATGCGTTCCGCAGTATATGCTTACGGAAGAACTGTAAATGCAGTGACACGCTAGCGTTCCGCATTCAAAACGTATCCCTGCCCTCACGTTTGGTAAATGTGGGAAACAAACAAAAATGATCTCCTCCGCTCTTCATCTCGATCAGGCCTCGCCTCTCCACCCATCACAGAGCTCCATGGTTGGATTTCGAATCTCTCGAGCCCATAATAACTTTCGAAGATGGTTAACACCTGTGCTTTCAGTTAATCGTTGCAGTGGTTACATATTAAACGACTTTTGTGTAAGTCGCGCAATTATCCGTTAACATTGCGCTCTCTTTCGCCAGTTACACGTCTATGCATTGTGGCGCCTCCTGGCAGGCGTCTCAAATACTATTATTTCCACAAATCTCATGGGAAACACAGTGATATCTAGGCCAGTCCACGAAAGTCTCATAAATGCCACATCGGCACTCATTCTCATTAGGGAAGAGTCTATCCCAAAAGCTAACGGCTACTTGAAAAGAATAAGTCCCCATCAACGCTCTGATGATTTGATCTCGTGAGAAAATCAGCTAAACGCCTATTACTAGTCCCAATGACAAGAAAATTCAGTCCTTGGCGAAGTGATCTCTTGTGGCTCAGTGGTCGTAAAACCACTCTCTAAATACACTGTCCAATGTAACCGACTGTCAAAAGCCTGAATAGCGACCTTTTGCACCGCGGGCCGCTGAAGAGAGGTGCAGAAAGAGAGGTAGTGAGCTCCTGGAGGGTGCCGAGGGGGATCACGAACCATTCCGATTCTAGTGCCGTGGCCAGCTGCGCTATGTTTCTGGACTGAGGATCCGTGGAGCAGTCATCCCGATCGAGGTGCCCCACAGATTTCTGATTGGGTTTAAAAACGGGAAGTTTGGTGGCCTGGGGAATACGGCAAGCCGGCCAGGGTGGCCGAGCGGTTCTACGCGCCACAGTCTGGAACCGCGAGACCGCTACGGTCGCAGGTTCGAATCCTGCCTCGGGCATGGATGTTTGTGATGTCCTTAGGGTTAGTTAGGTTTAAGTAGTTCTAAGTTCTAGGGGACTGATGACCTCAGAAGTTAAGTCCCATAGTGCTCAGAGCCATTTGAACCAATACGGCAAACTCGTCCTGGTGCCCTTTGGATCATGCATGTACACTGCCAGCTGTGTGACACACTACATTGTCCTGCCATTGTGCCGAGGAAAAGCAGATTGCGTGTATGAGTGGTCATGGATCCCAAGGACAGAACATACTTATGTTGACCCACTGTACCCTCCAGAACCATAATATTCCATCCTCTGTTCTGGATGCTTCCGATCGAGCGAGGTGGCGCAATGGTTAGCAAAAATGGTTCTAAGCACTATGGGACTTAACATATGACGTCATGAGCCCCCAGACTTAGAACTACTTAAACCTAACTAACCTAAGTGCATCACACACATCCCGAGGCAGGATTCGAACCTGCGACAGTAGCAGCAGCGCGGTTCCGGACTGCAGCGCCTAGAACCGCTCGGTCATAACGGCCAGCAGTGGTTAGCACACTGGACTCGCATTCGGGAGGACGACGGTTGAAACCCGCTTCTGGCCATCAGATTTAAGTTTTCCGTTATTTCCCTAAATCGCTCCAGGAAAATGCCAGGATCGTTCATTTGAAAGGGCACTGCCAATTTCCTTCTCCACCCTTGACACAATCCGAGCTTGTGCTCCGTTTTTAATGAGCTCGATGTTGACGGGACGTCAAAACCAGTCTTTCTTCCTGCTTTTTTCTGAACCCTTCCGACGATTGCTATAATGTTTTCGCTTTCAGACGTTTCACAGCGTACACGCCACCGGCCATCCTTCCAATGAAGCATCAAATGTGATTCATCTGTCGCCGCTCAGTGAACGTCCAGTTGCGATAATGACGTGCAAATTCCACTCTTCTTCGCCAATGAACAGCAGTCAGCCATTGGTGCTCGAACCAGCCGGCTTCTGCGTAGGCTGGTACGCACCGAAGTTCGTTGAACGGTTGTTGAAGAGACTTTGGTTTATCTGGGCGGTTAGTTACTCAACAGTTGCATGTCTGACCACCCACACACATCTCCGCAACTGTCGCTCACCCCTCACCATTTCAACATGCACGGTATACTTTAACCAGTGCCGCAGGCGAACATTTTACAAACCTAGCCGTTTCGGAAATGCTTCCACCCTTGGTCCAAAAGCCAATGATTACGCCCTTTTGCACGTCGGATAAATCGCTCCATTCCCGCACTTCGGCAACGATTGCATTGTTTTGCGAGTCCCCAGAAAATGCTTAACATACTCTCCACATCTAGCGCTGTCGCCTGCTGTCTGTGAGTGGTTGTTGCACGCTGACGTCGAAAATAGACGGTGGTCACATTAATTTGACTGGACCGTGTAATATATGGGTCGGTTAGTTCGCCGCCATGAAGGCTCATTCCGTGCAGATTCGAAGCGACATGTGTAAAAAATTGTTCAAATGGCTCTGAGCACTATGCGACTTAACATCTGAGGTCATCAGTCCCCTAGAACTTCGAACTACTTAAACCTAACTAAACTAAGGACATTAAACACATCCATGCCCGACGCAGGATTCGAACCTGCGACCGTAGCAGTCGCGCGGTTCCGGACTGAAGCGCCTAGAACCGCTCGGCCACCGCGGGCTGGCGACTTGTGTTAAAGAAAGAACGTTAGTTAAACTAGGTCACTACAGGCGGGTCACAAGTTAATATAGGACAAGGATGAAAGTGGCAATGAGTAATAGCCGTGTTCAAATAACAATCCCAGACTGTTGTCTCAAGTGATTTAGGGACGCAACGAAAAAAAAAGAAAGAAAAAATGAGAGGTTGCTACACGTGAATCTAAATCAAGCTCGTTCGAAATACCAGTATCGTTTGAAGCTTCCTCCCCCAATTCCTTGCAGGAATTGACCTCTGAGAGGATGACATTGCCGCGAAGGGCGGAGAATGGCATAGCCATTGACTAAGGGTTATTTATATAACAAGCCTGGAGAACATAGTACCTTATGAAGTAGACAGCCAGATTGAAGCGCAGCGTTTCCTGAACAGAGTAATACATAGAGCCTTATTCGCACTAGACAAGGGTCCAGTTTCCCGTTTTCGTCCTGATCCAGCTTACTGTTTAACAAGTCACGGTGCAAATGTGTCCTGGAAAACGATTCTTCCTTGAGAAAACAATTTTCTTGTTTCTTTTTTTTTTCATTTTCCTTTTTTTTTTTCTTTTTTCACCCATTCATGTACCGGTGATGTTTCGCCATCGTGTGTACATTCCTTTTATTTTCTGTCGAATAAGGGGTAGAAAGCTGCATTATAACTCTTATAATTTTGGGATTGTGGTCACTATATTCGTAATGTTTCAGCAAAATATGTTTGTAGGACATACTGTTGTCCATATAACTGTTTCATGTCTGGAGTTCAGCTGATAATTTGATAAAATTTGTCCTCTGCATCTAATAAAGACTTCTCTATAGTTCGTGGCTTATATTGAGCTAAGCCGGCCGAAGTGGCCGTGCGGTTAAAGGCGCTGCAGTCTGGAACCGCAAGACCGCTACGGTCGCAGGTTCGAATCCTGCCTCGGGCGTGGATGTTTGTGATGTCTTTAGGTTAGTTAGGTTTAACTAGTTCTAAGTTCTAGGGGACTAATGACCTCAGAAGTTGAGTCCCATAGTGCTCAGAGCCATTTTTATATTGAGCTAAAAGTTGGATCTACAGTGAAACTACAGGTGTTTGGGTTCCTTTACGCTTTGTTAATGATATTATCTCACTGCTGCTATCTATGTTTAATTTTCTACTGTCAATCATGCTATATAAACGAAATATGTACATCTGTTTGCTACCAGTGTTGACAGCAGGAAGTAACATACAATTAATAAAATAATAGCATTAACAAAGCATAAAATGGCCCACTCTAAGACAAGAAAAAATACCCGACAAAGTCAGTAGCGCATTGGTCCACCTCTGGCCCTTATGCAAGCAGTTATTCGGCCCGACACAGATTGACAGGGTTGTAAGATGTTCTTTGAGGGATACCGTGCCAAATTCTGTCCCATTGGTGAGTTAGATCGAAAAAGCGCGAGTTGGTTCGAGGGCCCTGCCCATAATGCTGCAAACGTCTCAGTTGCTGAGAGATCTGGCGACTTTGCTGGGTGAGGCAGAGTATGGCAAGCATGAAGACAAGCAACAGGGCATTAACTTGCTGAAATGTAAACCCAGGATGACTTGCCTTGAAGGACAACAAAA
Organism: Schistocerca piceifrons; assembly: GCF_021461385.2. Taxonomy (NCBI): domain Eukaryota; kingdom Metazoa; phylum Arthropoda; class Insecta; order Orthoptera; family Acrididae; genus Schistocerca; species Schistocerca piceifrons. The sequence goes on from NC_060141.1 coordinate 265,667,898, forward strand.
CTGGGCTAGAATAACGTCGACGTGCCGCTGTGCTGGAAGGAGGCCGCGGATGATAGCAAAGGGGTCCTGCGATGAAAAGAAACGGCACCACAGACCATCATTCCCGGTTGTCAGGCCTTTTGCGGGTGACAGTCAGATTGGTATCCCACTGCTGTCCGGAGAGTCTCCAGACACGTCTTCACTCATCATCGGAGCTCATTTAGAAACGTAACTCATCTCTGAAGACAATTCCACTCCAGCCAGTGAGATTCCAGGCCGAATACGTGTCTGAGACACCCCGGACAATAGTGGGATACCAACCTGCCATGCTGCCCGAGAACCAGGTGACGGTCTGGGGTGCCATTTATTTTCCGTTGGTTGTCGTCCGCGATATTATTACAGTCCGTTTTGTCGTCATTGCAAGCCGTCCTAGGCTTGTATTTCAGCAAGATAATGGCAGTTTCTTCTGCTTTTCTTCGTGCTTGCCAAACCCTACGTTGGGCAGCAAGATCGCCGGATACCTCCCCATTCGAGAACATTCAGAACGTTATTGGCAAGGTCCTCCAACCATCTCTGGCTTTTGACGATCTAACTCGCCAAGTGGACAGAATTTGCACGATTTCCCTCAGGAGGACCTCCAACAATTCTATGAGTGAATACCAAGCCGAATATCTTCTTGCATAAGGGTCATAGGTGGACCAACGCGTTATTGACTCGCTCAATTTGTGAAGCTCTTTCTTTCTCCTGAATAAAGGATCTAGTTTTTCTTACATTGTAATCATTTATTTGTCTTAAATGTTAATACATCTTCCAATTTTCTTCCTATTCGGTTAATTCCTTCGTGATGCGTCTATTTTTTATTGGTGTGCAGTTATATCTTCATTTTAGGCATATTTTTTTCATTCAGTGTAAGGAATGTACTATTGAGAGGTCCTCATTAATTGCAGATAATAAACAATACCAAAATACAAGTGTTAGCTGTACTGAAGACGGCAGACAGTTATATGTACAAAAATATATGTTTCTAAGCTATGCATGTTGTTAAAGTGTTATCTTCACTGAGACATGGACGGGGGGGGGGGGGGGGGGCGGCGGGGGGGGGGGGGGGAGAAGAAGAAAACTGTGTTTGCTCAAGACAGAAATTCTCATCCAAAACCTGTTTATTTGAAAGACAACACGGACACAACAAGCAAACTTTAATCTCTAGATAAATATCTGCCATTGAGACTCGAACGTGAAATAATCAACTAGGTTAGAACCTTGGACCTGCACTTCGGCAACCAGTGAAGTTAATGGTTCAAATGGGTCTGAGCACTGTGGGACTTAACTACTGAGGTCATCAGTCCCCTAGAACGTAGAACTGCTTAAACCTAACTAACCTAAGGACATCACACATATCCATGCCCGAGGCAGGATTCGAACCCGCGACCGTAGCGGTCGCGCGGTTCCAGACTGAAGCGCCTAGAACCGCTCGGCAGTGACGGAAATGGGTACATGACACAAGGAGTTCTACAAATATTACAGCAAAACTAACCTGCGTCTAATTTTTTAAGAAAACCATCTTTTAAAAATTACAACTTGTTTTTAAACAGTAGCGTCACTATCTCAGTAAGTGATTGCGGGGTATCTACGTCCTTGTAAGAGTAGCGATTTCACTCGTGTTCCCCGAGGCTTCTGAGATAAATAACGTTCGCGTAGGACGATGAGTATAAATCACAAGCGGGACAGAGTGTGCACCCGGATCGAAGCACCAGACGATATACAGCTCGGTCGTATCACTCCGGAAACTCCAGCGGCCGCCGGCGAAAAACTTTGCTAGACTTGCGGCGAGGGCGGGGGGAAGGGGAAGGAAAGAAAACAGAAGAAGGGTAGGGAACGGATCCGGAGGCAGAATTTTAATACACAGCGATAAACTGGCGGCGGGGGTGGGGGGGGGGGGCGGGGGGCGGTCGAACTGCGCCGCCGCCGGCCTCCGTGCGGGTGTGAATAAATCAAAGGCAGGCAGTTAAGCCAGCTGATCGGACCTGTTGATCCCAGCAACAACTCGGGATTCGATAAGGGATTTGTGTGCGCGCCGCGGCGGCGGTCTGAGTGGCCGTGTGTGTGTGAATGTGTGTGTGTGTGTGTGTGTGCGCCTGGCTGTTTGCTATTCCGGCGGGAGGGCGGCAGACAGCAGCCAGACGGCGTGTCGTGTCCCCAGCTGTGACGTGGCGTGGGCGACACGCTCCGCCTCGCCTCGCCTCACCGACCCTAACTTAACCTGCTCCGCCAGAGGCGCCACCGCCGCACCCTGATAAGCCGACGGAACTCCGCCGCGGCGCCGTGTCGCGGTTCTGCGCAAGTCAACAACCTCTGCTATATCACAACAGGGTCTCTTGCTACGTAAAAGACGGAACATACAACGGGCACCTCTCGAACGCCGAATTCAGTGCATCCAACCATATCCCTGCATGTAAAGCACTGATCTAGGGGTACCGATAATGTCGCGCTCTCATTTAAAAAAGTCATATCTTGGAGACTAATAGAGATAGAGCATCGTAGTTTGTTGTAAAATGTTTAATAATTCCAAAAGCTTCTTTGTTTACGCCAGAATTTCAGTGTGTGCACGAGTCCAGTAGAACATCAAGGCGGTATTCTTCTCATATGCGAGGTCGCACTGCAGTATCAACAGTTCTGATTGCTTCAATGATTCACGGACGAGGAGTAGCAATGTTACTGAAAAAAATGTTCAAATGTGTGTGAACTCCTAAGGGACCAAACTGCTGACATTATTGGTCCTAGACTTACACACAAACTAACTTACGCTAAGAACGACACACACACACACACACACACACACACACACACACACACTGATGCCCGATGGAGGACTCGAACCTCCGGCGGGAGGGGCCGCGCAATCCGTGACGTGGCGCCTCAAACCGCACGGCCGCTCCGCGCGGCAATATTACTGTCTGATGTTGGTGTACACACTACTCTAGACGTATCACGAAATAAGAAGTCTAAAGGTGTGACTTTGGGCGAGTGCAGAGGCCATGTGATGGACCATCACGGCCCATTCACCTTTGACATATGTCATTCCATCCTGCTTGTTCTAACTACTGTGTGAGGGATGTTCCATGCTGTAAGATGATAGGTAGCTGTAGCTCTTCGAACTGCATTAGCACGAACCTTTCAAGCATGTCCACGCAAACATTTCCCGTCATGGTTTTCTCTACGAAAAAAATGGCCCTATCATCCTACTGTGCATTAGGACACACAAAATATTAGGTTTTGGGGTATCACATACCTGTTCACTAGTGTTGTGTAGATTTTCGCAGCCCCGAATCCTAGTTTTGTGGCGATTCACTTTGAGGCGTGGCGCCTTATATCGCTCCAGTCTACAGCCTGTGTATCGGGAGAATGACTCATGCGCGCACAATGACAGTTGGTCTGAAGCGGGTTCATTCGAGTACATAGTTCTAATTTTCATCTGCTAGAGGACAGTAGTGCACAGAGACATTCAATAAACAGGTTAAGAGAATGTATTTTTGAATTGTTCTGTTTATTTCTTGAAGGCTTTTTTTAAATTTATGTTTGTACAGTTTTGTATATGGTTTTAATAGTGTGAATGATGCGTGAATGTGGTCTAAAGTAAATATGTACATCATTGTTCTACTGATAAACGCTCTACGAACTAGAGTGAGAAATTTTAAGACGGTGTGGATGCAGACGACGGGGAATTTTGTATTATAATAAGTTAAGTAAGTTCATGGTAAAAGGAAAGCTAATTCGAGTGCAGTTGAAAATAGTTAATAACGTAAAGTATAAACGAAATATCAGAATGTTTAATATTTATTTCGGGAAAAAGTACAGCTCTAAAGTGTATTATTTGTTGATTGGTTAGTCATAAAAAGGGCAGACTAACTCGGGAGAATAATGTTTTTGTATTGGCCTTAGAAGAAACTGACCAATCAGAACGGAGTATTCTTCGCTCGTCTTTTCTCTTCGAGATGTAGAATGCTTACAGCAGTCAAGGTAGTCGGAGCCCAGCCTTTCAATGCTTGAGTGCATTAGACACCGATAAACTTAATAGTGTGGCGAACATTTTCATTTAAGAACAATCCGTGCTTAGTAGCTGTTCAGGTTTCGGGAACTAGGTTACCATAAACATGCTAACGTGAATGAAAGGGTTTGTGCATGTGTGCATGACTATGTTAGGATTAGCATGAGCTTGGCAGTGAACGTGTAATTCTTGACTTCAGAATATGTCGAAGTTTTGCCAGTATGTTCACCTTTCATTCAAAACTAAGACCTTTTCCCGATTCTTAGAATAGTTACGTTGTATGTAGCCTGGTGCGAGTTGCAGTACGTTAGGTTTCTGCTCGGCTTTCCTACCGGCGATCTGATGCAACTAGTCCACAGGTAGATGCTGGTATAAAGGACGAAAGGAACCTCGCCCCCGCAACTTGTCCGTAGATTAGAACTGTGGGAAATACTGCAACCAGCCAAAAGTTTTCCTGTAATGACTTTTTTACACCATTACCTGTTTCGGGCCTGAGCCTTTAGTCAGGTGGTAACGTTGACTTTTCACAAGCCTTACACTTGTGTCCTAAAATATAACAAAATTTTTGTGATGCACAGTTTACAAAAGCTTTTACCCTTGCGTCCTAAAACTTTATCAAATTTTTTGTGATTGCATAGTTTTAAACTTACATATACTCTGTAGATTGTACTTACTTCCTGAAAAAGAACTCCTTTGAATATTATAGGACGCAGGTTTGAAGTAAGTGTATCTTAGGACACAAAAGTAAAATTTGCAAGAAGTCATAGCTACCATCTGACGATGGGCTCAGCCCGAAACTAGCGATGGTATAATATAATCATTACAAGAAAAACTTGTGGTCGGTTGCAGTATTTTCTACAGTGTAATTTACGAAAACCAACCAAAATGGCTGAAATGAAATCCAGGGTTTTTGATCGTTGTTTCATCTGAAAACGGTCAATTTTTCAGGTAGTCATTGTCAGCATCTACGGACGCCAGCATGGAACATGCGAATGCACACCGCAGAGGACGATCGTTTGATTGCAGTGCTTGTACAATTTGCACTTTGTACCCAAAAAACCGTAACACCTTATGGACGGTTGATCTTCCTTCCTACAGTTCACGTGATGCACGATGAGGTGACTTCTAGATGTTGAAATGCAGCTTGCAGTCTGTCAGCAACTACTTGAGACACGGCGGGATGTTCGCTTGGAGGAACGTGTTTGACACTGCCTTTCTTTTTATAGTTTTTGAACTCCTCATTAGGCTTGTTTTTGTCAGTGGTGTCCTACCATACTGGTAACGATTACTCTGCAGTACTGTCGCCGCAGATTTGGATTCTGCATACCAGATGACGCAGTGCGCTCTCTTCTAGTCTGTCGCCGTTTAGATGCACTCAAAGCTTTGAGAACTGCTGAACGTTTACAATAAACCACGATTCTCTATCTCTGATAGTTTTAAAGTTATGATTTTTCAAGTGATATTGTAATTTTATGGACACACTGCATATCCTCGCTCTAAGTTCAGGGGCTGGTCGGACGAATTGAAATGGGGGTTGAAGAACTACCCGTTGTGCATTGGAGTGGCCAGTATCCCTACATTTCGGAGCCATAAATTTACAGAACTGACTAGAAGAGTGTCACATTGTTCACGGATTAAAGGTTAACATTAAGTAAATCTTTTCGTTAATAAATGAAGAACCATTTCGTGGTAACTATAGTCACTGTTCTGGGTAAACCGAGACACTGAAATAAATGGAAACCTTAGTAATAAAATATCGGAGTACTCTTCATAGCATTTTTACTATGCCAGTGTACATTTCGAAGTCATAACTTCATCATCAGAAGTTTTATTGTTGTGTAAAGACATTAGTTGCAATGTACACGAGACAGAACCGCATGTCTATAAATGAATATGTGAGAGTTCCTTAATTGTGATGTCATATACGAAACAAATCAACGAAATTTACATACATGCGTTTCTGGTGTGTTGACACCTCAATGAAGGTTCATTCATAAAGACCTAAGGCATGGTGACGAAGCTCTGGCTTCGAAATGTACACTGGCATAGCAAAATGCTGCAAATACCGCTGATAAATTCGTTTATTACTTTTCCAAAGAAACATTTAGTTTTTATTTTAAAACTTATATCACTGATCAATATTTCATAACACAACACGAACTATGTTACTTGTGCGAGATGCGTTTCCGAGTGTTCAATTTTGAAGTGAGCTGCTTCTGTTTGGATAAATTGTGAGCGCAGCTGGCACAAGTTCATTCAAATGCTTATCAGTTAGTTGAAACAGATATTTAGATTTAATCAACTTGAGTGTTAGGTACAATGATTCATCCACCAGTCGTCGCAAAAACTGAGCTCTAGGCACAATATTTCGTTAGGATTTTTCGTCCCGACTCTGCTTTCAGAAATCAGTAGTTGAACAGCGATTTCTTTTCAGATATGAAATGCACCAGCCGTCCACCACATCATCCACAGCAAGCGGGTTATTCCGGGAATGAAAATAAAGGTTTAAATGTCTTTAAACCACTGCATTCGTGAAGGAAATAAAGAGCAGCAGACATTTCACATGAATAATCTGACATTTTCAGCTGTACTCTAGAAAGAGTTTCAATGATTTTCTTTAGGCATTTGAAATGAGCTAATGTTTTAGAGTCAAGGTCTTTTTGAAACAGTCTTGAATCTTTATGAAAGCTAAATACGAGCTAAATACAGTCTGCACTAAATCGGAAGTAAGTTTCCCACTCTCTTGCAGCCACGTGTAAATACCGAAGAGCATCTGTAATGAAAGCCACATCTATAATGTCAAGTAACATTAATGTGACAACCTGTCAAAAACATGAATAGCCACCTTCTGCTGCGCGGACCTCTGCGAGGCGCGCAGGAAGAGAGTCAATGAAGTTCTGGAAGGTACCAACAGGGATACGGAGCCGTCTCGACCACTGTGCCGTGGCCACCTGTGCTAGGTTCCTCGATTGAGGTTCCATGGGACGAACAGCGCAATCGCGATGTATCCACAGATTCTCGATTCGGTTTAAATTCTGGTAGTTTGGTGGCCAGGAGAGTATGTTAAACTCATCCTGGCGGCCTTTGAACCATTCACGTACAACGGGAACTGTTTACCAGATTGTATAGTTATGTTACTGCCAGCCGTTCGGTTCTAGGCGCTACAGTTTGGAACTGCGCGCCCGCTACGGTCGCAGGTTCGAATCCTGCCTCGGGAATGGATGTGTGTGTGGTCCTTAGGTTAGTTAGGTTTAAGTAGTTCTAAGTTCTAGGGGACTGATGGCCTCAGAAGTTAAGTCCCATAGCGCTCAGAGCAATTTGAACCATCTTTTTTTGTTCTGTTAGTAGACGCCATTTGCTGAGGGAGAGAAAAAAAACTGCGTGTTGGTTGGGACATGGTCCGCAAGGATATATGCATTTTTGTGTTGATCTATTGTGCCTTCCATAACGAAGAGATCATAACGAGGAGATCACACAGGGTCTGGACTTTCTAGCGGTTGTTGCTGTAGCGGCGCCACCGTTTAAAATGGGAAAAGGTTAGCTTCGGTGCAATATTTATGAGCGCACAAGTTACAGCCACGCACAGGCCGGTTGACAGTAAGTTACAAAATTGGTTCAAATGGCTCTGAGCACTATGGGACTTAACATCTGAGGTCATCAGTGCCCTAGAACTTAGAACTACTTAAACCTAACTAACCTAAGGACATCACACACATCCATGCCCGAGGCAGGATTCGAACCTGCGACTGTAGCAGCAGCGCGGTTCCGGACTGAAGCGCCTAGAACCGCTCGGCCACCGTGGCCGGCAGTAAGTTACACTACCAGCGGTTGTGAAGTAGAATGGAGGCCACAGGGCTGTAGTCCCATTGAAAAAGGTAAACGCAGTTTGTATAACACAAGTTACAGGCAGAAGGGGCCCACTGGCCCAACCCAGATGTTATGAGTACACGGCTCGCTACTGCGGGCAGTCTTGTTGGCTCCCAGCATCCCGAGGCGAGGGCTACAGATTCGGATGCCAGATTGCAGGCACTTGTAGTCGCCGTGATCTTAGCCACGCCGGCGAGGAAGCACACCACGGCCGCCTTGCAGTTCCCGCAAGTGACACTGAGACAACAAGGATGGAGACCACTGTGGAGATCTTCCGCATGTCCAAAAGGTGTTTATGTAAGTACCATACCAATACCAATACAATTAACATTCATTTCAATAATTGTGAAAATCATAAACAATTGTGACTCAATGCATCATGACGATTCGCAAAGGTTTATTTATCATATATTAAATTTCCGTTCATTTTTTCTCTCTCTCTCTCTCTCTCTTTCTCCCACTCCCTCTCCTTGTCTCAACCATCCCTCTCTCTCTCTCTTTCTCTCTCTCTATCTCCCTCTCCCAAACAGTATCAATAACTACCTCTCCCTAAAATCACTATCCATATATATGTATATACATTTGTTGTTGAGTATTCCCATAGTGTCATAGTCACTAGGTTCAAACTAATTTAAAGGACGCCATCATTTGGCACCAATCAAAATTAATTTCACTAAAAGTCATCAGATTTCCTGTAAAAAGGGACAGCACTAAACAATTACATACAGAACTAGAACTAAAAACAAAAAGACCACAGCGCCGAAATAATCAGGCTAGAAAACAAACAGATATAACCAAATACATAATTAGAGACAAAATTTCCTTATCAGAAAGAACAAAGCATAAAGAAAAAACAAGAAAGACTATAGAAAAAGATACGAATATTGTATGTGTGAAACTTAAACGTACCTTTGATCAAGCAATGTATTTGTTAACTTGTAAATAAAAGTTTATTACGTCACAAAAAAAGTTGACTGCTGGTGCAGCCTGACGTCATCACAACTCCGCGGCCGTTTAAAAGACAGCGAAGTGGTGTCCTCAGCATTGTGGGACCCGGTGATGCAGATCGAGAGGAACGGGGACACTGTAGCTGGAAATAATAAATCACTTGGGAAACTCGGACGAGTTTTAATACGGCGCATCCTGACAGTTTTGATCCTCATCCAAGATCCCCTCTACATTGCACTGTGCTTGCTTTCAGACATTTGGTGCCATACACGCCAATGGCCATCTGTCCGATGCAGCATAAAACGTGGTTAATTTGAAAAGGCCACGTGTCGCCACTCATTGGACATCCAGTTATGGTAATGGTGTTCAAATTCCAGCCTTCATCGCCGATAAACAGCAGTCAGCATGGCTACAAGAACCAGGAGCCTGCTGCGGAGGCCCATATGCAGCAGCGTTCACTGAACGGTCGTTGAGGAGACACAGTCGGTAGCCTCTTGGCTCATCTGGATGGCCAGTTGCTCGATAGCTGCACGTCTATTCTCCAGGACACATCTCCGCAACCGGCACTAACTCCTGTCATCTATGGCAGTTTTCCTCAACGATATTTATGGATAGCCCCATTTCGTCTTGTACGCTGTACTTTAACCACTGCGGCATGCGGACGGTTTACAAACTTAGCTGCTTCGGAGAAATGCTTCCACCCTTGCCCCGTAAGCCAATGATCATGCCGTTTTGGACGTCGGATAAATCGATCCGTTTCCGCATTACAACAACGACTGCAGTGTCTCCCACATCCCCCCGACGCGCTTTGTACACCCTCCACCACTTGTGTTGCTGCCGGTGAGGTATTATTGCACGTTAACGTCGAACAAAGGCGGTGGTCACATCAATGTGACTAAACTATATAGTAACGAATGTGAGTCATTAAGATGAGAGAAATATTTACCCTTTTCTTACGGACATAGTTTGTATGGACGCAGTGAATGGGAAAATCTGACCAAGTGCCAAATTATAACAGGCATTTGACTATCGGTGTGTTTCGGCATTTTAGCGACTGTAGCTGGCAATTTTTAGAACTACGTTCAAAAGCATATGGACACTTAAAATATCTGAGGACTACAGTGTATAAATTTGACAAGGAAATTGTTAATGTACAGCACTGACGAGTCGGCATGAGCCGCACTACACAGAGGCAAAAACAGCGTTGCGGCCGCCCTTGCTGTATGGGTTGTCTAATTTATCCTGACAAACCCAAATAGTATTGTAACAAATAAGCCCTCGGTCACAAATACACTCCTGGAAATTGAAATAAGAACACTGTGAATTCATTGTCCCAGGAAGGGGAAACTTTATTGACACATTCCTGGAGTCAGATACATCACATGATCACACTGACAGAACCACAGGCACATAGACACAGGCAACAGAGCATGCACAATGTCGGCACTAGTACAGTGTATATCCACCTTTCGCAGCAATGCAGGCTGCTATTCTTCCACGGAGACGATCGTAGAGATGCTGGATGTAGTCCTGTGGAACGGCTTGCCATGCCATTTCCACCTGGCGCCTCAATTGGACCAGCGTTCGTGCTGGACGTGCAGACCGCGTGAGACGATGCTTCATCCAGTCCCAAACATGCTCAATGGGGGACAGATCCAGAGATCTTCCTGGCCAGGGTAGTTGACTTACACCTTCTAGAGCACGTTGGGTGGCACGGGATACATGCGGACGTGCATTGACCTGTTGGAACAGCAAGTTCCCTTGCCGGTCTAGGAATGGTAGAACGATGGGTTCGATGACGGTTCGGATGTACCGTGCACTATTCAGTGTCCCCTCGACGATCACCAGTGGTGTACGGCCAGTGTAGGAGATCGCTCCCCACACCATGATGCCGGGTGTTGGCCCTGTGTGCCTCGGTCGTATGCAGTCCTGATTGTGGCGCTCACCTGCACGGCGCCAAACACGCATACGACCATCATTGGCACCAAGGCAGAAGCGACTCTCATCGCTGAAGACGATACGTCTCCATTCGCCCCTCCATTCACGCCTGTCGCGACACCACTGGAGGCGGGCTGCACGATGTTGGGGCGTGAGCGGAAGACGGCCTAACGGTGTGCGGGACCGTAGCCCAGCTTCATGGAGACGGTTGCGAATGGTCCTCGCCGATACCCCAGGAGCAACAGTGTCCCTAATTTGCTGGGAAGTGGCGGTGCGGTCCCCTACGGCACTGCGTAGGATCCTACGGTCTTGGCGTGCATCCGTGCGTCGCTGCGGTCCGGTCCCAGGTCGACGGGCACGTGCACCTTCCGCCGACCACTGGCGACAACATCGATGTACTGTGGAGACCTCACGCCCCACGTGTTGAGCAATTCGGCGGTACGTCCACCCGGCCTCCCGCATGCCCACTATACGCCCTCGCTCAAAGTCCGTCAACTGCACATACGGTTCACGTCCACGCTGTCGCGGCATGCTACCAGTGTTAAAGACTGCGATGGAGCTCCGTATGCCACGGCAAACTGGCTGACACTGACGGCGGCGGTGCACAAATGCTGCGCAGCTAGCGCCATTCGACGGCCAACACCGCGGTTCCTGGTGTGTCCGCTGTGCCGTGCGTGTGATCATTGCTTGTACACCCCTCTCGCAGTGTCCGGAGCAAGTATGGTGGGTCTGACACACCGGTGTCAATGTGTTCTTTTTTCCATTTCCAGGAGTGTATTAAGTCAGAAATTGACCTGGTTTCGACGCTACTATGAGCGTCATCTTCAGAATCAGACTAACTTTACTAAAACATTAGGTATATAGTACATTAATAAAATTAAAGTTCGTACTGACTCAAAAAGATGCAGTACTTACAAGTCACATATTAAAAAAGATCTCAGCCGGAAAGGCGACGTCATGAACACTTGTCAGATGGCGAGCCGCTAAGGGGTGCTCGTACTGTGGACAAGGGCTTATTTGTTACAATATAATTCTGACAGGTCACTGAACCTTAGCAGCTATGTTCAAACCCAAATAGCTTTTTGTCCAGAAGCGTAAAAAAGGAACAAAATGTTTCAAGAAATGTTGTGAGCTACCAGGGGGACATTAATCAGCATGTTTGTCTTTTTTGAAACTTTGTTCGTTCCGAAGATTTGAATAGCAGTACTTTTCTTTTTTGTATAGCACCTCAGTCTTTATTTTATTTTTTGCTGCCCGCCTCCGTAGCTCAGCGGTCGCGATCGTTGTTGCTATGCAGAGGAGCCGGGTTAGATTCATGTTGCTTACAGGGATTTTTTATTGTTTTTTTATGGGAAGGGGACTGGAGTGGGGTACACTCAGTGTCGTGATTCCAACTGAGAAGCAGCTCCGTGGTCAAGAAAGTCTGTATCGTCTGGGTGAGCGGTGTGCTGAACCACACTCCTCCATACCGCATCCGCCTTGCTACCAATATCCAAGTACTAGAAAAGAGAGCCACCTTCACGTTGTCAGTTGAACAGGGAGAATCATCTGCAGCGGACCAGTGACTCCAAGCCTTATGTCAAGTGAAGACGTAAAGTCTGTAAGTAAGCCAACGATCATGTTATGGCACTCTACTTGTAAAGGTCCGTCTTCATAATAAAAACTGTCATTTCACAATTACCGGTTTCGGCCATTGCCATCTTCATATCGTGAAAATATTCTGATGTAGGTATTATCATGAAAATCTCTATATCTAGGTACGTAATACATGCTCTACGGTGCATCAAGAGAATGATACAGATTTCGATGTTGATACCTACATCTGAATGTAGCTATGATCTGAAGATGGCAATAGCCGAAACCAGTAACTGTGAAAAGTACAGTTTATTTAATCAAGATGGCCTTTTCAATTCCAAGTTCTGTCATTTTTTTTAAATTTTTTTTTTCTAAGTATCGACGGTTCAAGAAATGCAAGCTCTCCACCTCTCCATTACAGAGGCGAACGTCATCATGAAGGTGCCCAAAAAATTCCAGAAATGAGAAAGGATATTGCACAATATTGTACATTTTGGCATCAAGTTATTTCTGATGCTGTCTGTTTGTAGAAGAACGTTACACAAGGGAGGAGGGCAAAAGAATCACCCGAAAATGTTGCAAGAGATAGTCGAGTCCAGCACCAACAACCGAGCGCCCTTTCTGCGGCCAAGGAACTTAGGCTGTACTCTTCCTGCAGAGTTTTACACGGCGTGCATTGGTCCCCATATCACCGTGACCCTATAAAGACATCGGATATGCACTTAAGTGGAGAGGGAAATCAGGAAATCGTTATGTGTAAGAACACTCCTGAGAAACTTGCTTCTCTGTTAATTACTGGACTCTATTACACACTGATGACAGAGTGAGGAAAGATGGCGGCCTAGCAAGGAACGGACAAGTTTGTAACTTTTATAGAATCCACAGTCGTTTTGAGATGTGTAAACAACCTCAAAGGCCTCTCTGACTTGACTGTATCAGGCGAGCATAAACGGAAACGAGAGAAATGCGACGCAGCACGGCCTAATTCCGTCCTCCCAGGAACAGCAGGAGACCTCGACCAATCGATTCGGCGTGCTGACTGCCAGCAACGAGCGGCCGGCCTGCGCTCACCTCTCGCCGGCCGTCACAGTCCTGCATCGCTCGTCACCGCCCTGGAAACACTCGAGCAAGTCAGGTCACTGCGTGGTCCTTAGCGGCGGGAGAAGGAAAAACGCCTTAAATCTGAAATTGACCAGTCAGACTCTCCACCTCCTCTCTCCTTCTCGTTTGTAGCTATGCCTTACTCTATCGTCTGCGGCCTCGCTCCCTCGTGAATGCTACTTAATTGAAATAAAAACATCTAACGTGTTCCACATACCGGCCAAGAGGCTATAGCGCAGTCTCGCCAAGGCGAGAATTTAACATGGCGGACTCGGTACAGTTCCACCGGCATGACGCCCAGGTGACACATTTCGTCAGTTTAAGGGAAACGGTACAATGGCCACGTTTGAACATGTTCATAAAGTACGAGGCATAATTATAACGCTACACGCATTCGTCTTCACCAAGTTACCGCAATCATTACTTATAAGAAAGTTTCCAAATTCAGTCTCCATATCGCCATCCTTTGCACCATGTTGTCTCATACACACTGTTGTTCTCCTTTAGTGGCTGAGGAGAAGTTTCCGTTAACATCTGTAGAAACCAAACCGAAGTTTCCGCCCGCCCTGGTTATGACAGTGAACTTGCAAGTCGTCACTCGCTTTTATCATAAATACCGGCTGAACAAAAAGTCAGTACAAATTTGAAAACTTATAAACCACGGAAAAATGTAGATAGAGAGGTAAAAATTGACACACATGCTTGGAATGACATGGGGTTTTATTAGAACAAAAAAAAAGAAGAAGTTCACAAAATGTCCGACAGATGGCGCTGATTCTGGTAATGTAACTGCTACCGTGACGGGTGAGAGGTACGCCGATATGTTACAGAGTCGCATCATTCCCAGCCTGGCTGATAAACACTTGCTGGAACATACGATGTTTATGCAGGATGGCGCTCCACCCCATATTGCTAAACGCGTGAAAGATCTCTTGCGCGCGTCGTTTGGTGATGATCGTGTGCTCAGCCACCACTTTCGTCATGCTTAGCCTCCCAGGTCCCCAGACCTCAGTCCACGCGATTATTGGCTTTTGTGTTACCTGAAGTCGCAAGTGTATAGTGATCGACCGACATCTCTAGGGATGCTGAAAGACAACGTCCGACGCCAGTGCCTCACCATAACTCCGGACATGCTTTACAGTGCTGTTCACAACATTATTCCTCGACTACAGATATTGTTGAGGAATGATGGTGGACATATTGAGCATTTCCTGTAAAGAACACCATCTTTGCTTTGTCTTACTTTGTTATGCTAATTATTGCTATTCTGATCAGATGAATTGCCATCTGTCGGATATTTTTTGAACTTTTGTATTTTTTTGGTTCTTATAAAACCCTATGTCATTCCAAGCGTGTGTGTCAATTTGTATCTCTCTATCTACATTATTCCGTGATTTATTCAGTTCTCAAATTTATACTGACTTTTTGATCACCCGGTACATGTCCGAGTGAAGCTACTTATGTACCACCACAATAAAAAAAAAAAACAGTGAATGGTAGAGGGTGTATGAATGAAAATAGATGCGTATTTAATTTTACAAAACAATGACAAGTTTTATTAAACCTTTAGTAAATACAGCTAGCGGATGAGTGTTACACAGTCTGGCCCCGGTGGCTGAGTTGTCAGCGTGACAGAGTATCACTCCTAAGGTCCCGGGTTCGATTCCCGCGTGGGTCGGAGATTTTCTCCGTTCTGGGACTGGGTGTTATGTTGTCCTATTAATCATCATTTCATCCCCATCGACGCGCAAGTCGCCGAAGTGGCGTCAAATCGGAAGACCTGCAACAGGCGAGCGGCCTACCCGACGGGAGGCTCTAGCCACACGACATTTCATTTCAGTCTTACACAAAAGTGACAGTCACACGCAAATCAGATAAAGAATGATGTTTGATAGGCAATACATAAATTGGCGTGGAAGCTATACAAATTCTCCATGAATAATCCCTTTTACAACGCTGTCTGGCTTTGCTTACATGAATCGACTGTGAGGCCCAACCATATTCATATGTAATCAAATGCGATCATCTATATATCACAAACCATGGTTCATCCGAGAACAGGGAGCAGTGAATTTCATTTAACAACCCTTTTCCGGTGCAGTAGTACTGTATCACCCCAATTCAGGTGGCAGGAGAAAATGGCGCGATGAGTGCGAGGAGCGGTCGCTGCGGCAGCTGTACTATTCTGACGCGTCCACGAAAATATAATAACTACGCAGTATGGTGTTCTGATTACCAGAACGCGGGAAACTTCGATATCAGAATCCTGAAATCACGGCATATTTGAGTGTGAGGTGCACCCATTCTCTGTCCAAACCAATTTGACTCACGGGCACAACGATGTGTGCTAGGATTGTCAAACGTCAGACGACCTACTCAGGATGAGTAACTTCACCCTCGTGACACACCATACCTCCGACATGACATGCATTTCCACTGTCGGGAGAGTTTTAAACTGCCAGAAGCTCTTAGTCCACCACAAGATACAGAACCTACATCTACATCTACATGGATACTCTGTAAATCACATTTAAGTGCCTGGCAGAGGGTTCATCGAACCACTTTCACAATTCTATAATATTCCAATCTAGTATAGCGCGCGGAAAGAATGAACACCTATATCTTTCCGTACGAGTTCTGAAGTACTCCACCAGGGAGGACCAGATGACCAAGACCTCAAAGAATCACAACCACTGTCCACCAAGCCTCGGTACAGGAGCCGACTCAGTAAAACGAAACCGCCCCCACATTGCACAAACCATCCGAACTATCCGATACTCATTGAATCTCCCCTCTTGACTGTTCCTGTTCTGTTGACCTGTTAGTCAGTCCAGACACAGCACCAGGGTTTCTACACTGGGGGAGCGAGCCTCTTCTTTGCATATCCTAAGAGGAGCCAGTCAGCGATTCCAAATTTCTCTTGTCTGAAAAAAGAAGATTTTAGACTAGGGATGTGTCGTTCGGACACTAAGCATAATCATGTTTTGACGAAAAACAGCAACCTAGACAGGACCGCAGTCCCTCATGTATGGAGTGATCTAATCTTTCCAGGCCAACGATTTCCAGTTTCAGAAAGAAGGCTGTTAAGCTTCACAGACAGTTGTGCCCATGAAATATATGTTTTTGCCGGTCACTAAAAGAACCTGGTGACTTCCTGGCGTGAGGAGGGGGAGGGGGGGTTACATACCTACCTCCACTACACATCTACACAAGCCAATCTGTCGGTATCGTGCCAGCTTCTAACATGAGAGTGCATGGAGTTTTATGGCTTTCCCATCATTTGTACAACAGCTCAGTTTACAGCAGTCTCTATTAAATGGCTTCCTTCACCCACTTTCAGCCATCTGGCCGTCTTCTGTGGAGGACTGACGCCTGACCCAGGTAAAATGTTTTGCGAACCGGCGTCGCTCTGTCCAACCCTAAGCAGAAGGAGGAGAGAGCTTTGGCCAGAATTCCATTTGCAGGTAAGAACCACTGAACACTGTTTCTCAGAGTCATTCGCACGACTAGGTCGCTGCACTCAGAATTTATGGTCCGCAGTTCATTTTGTTCCCTGTTTTCAGTTGTTTCCACTACGCCCGCTGTGTACAAACTCTCTACAGTTTACGCATGCAGTTACAAGAACATTCTGCCAACAAATTCCTCCTGCAGAAAAAGTAATTAAGCACACATAGTAAATGTAGTACCGGGGAACACCGAGACCATGCCCTAAACTATGAATGTTAATCTGACTGACAATGTTGTTAAAGTGAGAAGGTGGCGTGTCATCTCTTAAACATTCAGTTCCATACTGGAAAGGTTATTATCTAACGAATGATCTGAAGATGGGCAGTTGGCCTGAAACCGGTCATATTGAAATAAAAAAAGGAATCTGGAAACTAAATTTGTACTCTTCTTATAGTAATAAACTTTTAATTATCAATTCAGAAAGTAAGGTTAAGTGATTAATTTTCTGTTCATTTGCAGTCCTGGTCACTGAAGCCCCCAAAAATACCGGAACACAGCACGCCACCAGATCAATCATAACGAAATGGCGTGGTCCAATGTTAAAATTGAGTATTCCGCGGTAATTCGTTATCTGCATTTAAAGTGGAACATGGCTACAAGAAGTCAGCTTTGGTGGAAATGAAAAGCAATAACGCCCCTCATGTGACACAGTGATTAAATGGCGCCGCGCTTCAATCAGAATGAGAAGAACAAAGCGACAGATCATCTGTCTGCGAAGAACCAGAAATCGGAACAGGAGTGAAGGCCCTGGCGCTCCAAGACTGAAGTATCACAACCGAGGCGACAAGTGGGAAAAATGAAAATTAGTCGGGGATCAATTCTAAACATCTTGCACGAAATTTTGACAAGGCAAGGGTTCATGTCGTTGGGTCCCTCCGAGTCAAGGCATCAGGGGAACTATTGCAGCTTTGTCAGGTCAGTCCTGACACCTTTAGCAGTCTAATCAGTATGAACGAGTGTTGTGTACATCACTGTGACCTGGAGGCAAAGGACCAAAGCAAGCAGTGGAAATATATGGATTCATCCGCGTTCACAAAGGCGAAGACCCAATCATTCTCCGGAAAGGCGATGCTGAGTGTTTTTTGGGATTGCCATGGTGTGATGCTAAGAGATTACGCTCATAACAGGCAAACCGTTACAGGAGCGTACTGTTTAAATCTCGCGACGATCTTGTGGGAAGCTGTCAAGATCGCGGACGGCTGTCCAAGAAATTACTGTTTTTGCACGACTATTCCCCAGCTGATTCTGGACAGTACACAATAACACACGCTGCTCTTATGGACTTCCTAATTTTTCTCATGCAGCATCTAGTGACTTCTTTCTTTTTCCTTAAATAAATGGTTCAAATGGCTCTGAGCACTATGGGACTCAACTGCTGTGGTCATAAGTCCCCTAGAACTTAGAACTACTTAAACCTAACTAACCTAAGGACATCACACACATCCATGCCCGAGGCAGGATTCGAACCTGCGACCGTAGCAGTCGCACGGTTCCGGACTGCGCGCCTAGAACCGCGAGACCACCGCGGCCGGCCCTTAAATAAAGAAACCATTCTACATCTACACACATAATTCGCATGGTGGAGGATATTTTCCCCGACGACTAGTTATTTCGTTTCCTGTTCTACTCGCAAATACAGCGAGGGAAAAACGACTGTCTATATTCCTCCGTACGAGCCCGTAGAGGGTGAGAACTGTGACGGAGTACAGAGATTGGAATACAGCTAACAAATAATTGAGAATGTAGGTTGCAAGTGATATTCTGAGCTGAAAAGATGGCAGAGGCGAGTAATTCGTGACAAACCGCATGAAATCAGTCAGAAGAGTAGAGGACTCAAAAAAATCCTAATTTCTCGTATGTTTGTGGTCTTGGCGCGAAACGTAAGTTGGCGTTTGCAGAATCGTTTTGCAGTCAGTTGCAAACGCCATTTCCCTAAATTTTCTTCGTAGTTTGTCGCGAAAACAACCTCGTCCCATTTGCGTTCCCGAAGCATTTCCGCATTACACGCGTGTTGATCAAACGTAGCTAACAAATTTGGCGGCTCACCTCTGAATTCCTTCTATGTCTTCTTTTAATCCAACCTCGTCGGCATCTCAGACACTCGAGCAGTACTCAAGAAGGGTCGCACTAATGTTGTATACGCTGCCTCCTTTATAGGTGAGCTACACCTTCTTAAAATCTTCCCAATAAACTGAAGTAGACTGTACACCTTCCCGATACGTGCTCGTTCCATTTCAAAACGCATTGTAAACGTTAATGCGTAGATAGTTAACTGACGTGAATTTGTCAAGCAACAGGCTACCAATCTTGTGTTCGAATATTTCGTGATTGTTTTTCCTACTCATTCGCATCAAGTTACAGTTTTCTACATTTAGAGCAAGTTGCCATTCATCACACAACTAGAAATTTTGTGTAAGCTATTTTGAATCCTCCTATAGTCCATCAACAACGACATCTTCCGTACACCACAACGTCATCAACAAATAGAAAATACGTACAGTCCTGTAACACTTCCCTGAGGGTTTCCCTACGATATCCTTGACTCTGATGAATACTCGCTATCGAGGATAACCTTCTGGGTTCTATTAAATGATGTCTTCAACCCAATCAGACACCTGGAACCTAATCCGTATGCTCGGATCTTCGTTAACAGTCATTGCGCGGCAGTTATTAAAAAAAAAAAAAAAGACAAGGAGATTTTCAAGGTGGAACATTTCCTGAACAGCCAAAATGCAGAAATCTGCAACCGACATCTGCACCTGACCATCCGTCGTTGGGAGAGATGTGTAGCCTCGAAGAGTAAACGTGTTAAGAAGGATTAAAACCACAAGGAAGTATCATGGTTGCAACCTGAGTTTCTGGAGGTGATAATTAAACATCATAATTAAACCTCATGACTATCCCTCTCTCTCCCCCCTCCCGTCAACGACACATAAAAGAAGATTTCAACCGTCTGTACTCAGAAGCCAGTAAACACCGACGACAGCTATGACAATGGCTCAACCTTGCGAACCGCAGGGGGCCACTGTTTACAGAATGCACGCCTTGAGTCGCGGCTGACTGCGGGAAACGTGACTTGCCCCAGTTGTACAGAAAGAGAGTGCGCAGCTTACGGAGTCATCGAAACGGAGGTCATCATTTACAGCCCAAATTTACAACAGAAGAAGTAAAGGAGACTAAACTGTCGTTGCCGCGTTTAGAGATCCTCCTGGGAAAGTTTCTAGCGAATATGAAGATGGTTCCTGCCAAGAGTGTTCAGCTCTTGCACAGTCCGACTATACCTTCGACCCCAAAATAATCTCTTCATCGACGGGGCGTTGAACCAGTGACTTCTATTCTTTCATTGTTTTGTACTATCGTGAAATAGGGGACATAGTGCCACAGACATGATACGTGAACTGTAGTGGCAACCATTGAAACAAAGGCGTATTTCGTTGCGACAAGATCTTCTCATGAAATTTCAATCACCAGTTTTCTGCTCCGATTCTGTTGGCACCCACCTACATAGGGAGAAATGATCATCACGATAAAATAAGAGAAATCAGGGCTCGCACAGAAAAATTTAAGTGCTCGTTTTTCCCGTGCGCCGTTCGAGAGTGGGTCATTGAACCCTCTGCCAGGCACTTTATTGTGAGTAGTAGAGTAATCACGTAGATGTAGACGTAGATGTAGATTGTATTCGGGAGGCCTAGAGTCCAGAACGCCAACAGAGATAGAAATATAGTATATCCGTTTGGTATTTTTCACGCGTAAGTTTGGGTTCGCATACGGTCATTGAGTCTTACAAGCGCCGAAGGTATTGATTCAGCGATCGCTGATAAGCGCCCTTCTCTTTTCACCTGTTCGGAAGTGGCACACCAAGAATGAGAAATAAAAGTCGTTTACCTTACATCTCGGTGAGCGGACGAGTTGTTCAGTTCAACAAGAAGCACTATATTCTGTCTCATACACACTGTAATAACTACCATCAAAATACATCGGCAGGTGCCAGTCTTAGAATCAATGGATGGAGCGTAACGAAATGTAATTCCTTTGCGAAAGACGTGACTTATAAAACATTTTCAAGGGCGATTTCTTAGTGTTACTTATCAGTCTAGGACCTGTGTCAGTTTGGAATAATAGAACAGAAGCTGCAACGAAGAGCGGCATGTATCTTTGCGGAATAGTTTAATAACTGCAGTGACGTTATTGAGATTCTCGACCAACACCAGTGGCAGACGATACGACAGAGGCGGTTTGTACCACAGAGACGTTTACTGCTGAAGTTCCGAGAGCATACGTTCTTAAAAGCGTCGTCAAACATATTACTTTCTCGCACATAGGTCTCACGAAACTATGACGCCGAGAAAATCGAAACGAAAAGAGCACACAAAGTCGTTTAGCGACAGCCGTTCTTCCCAAAAGCTATTTGTGAATGATGTAGGGAAGACGGAATTGACATTGGTATTAAAATGGCCTCCAACACACTCTTGTTGAGTACAAATGTGTAACGGGCAATCAAAAAGTTTCCGTTTGAATGCACTGCTGCACCTTACATGCAGGCAAGGGATCAGTGTGGCATCGTGTCTTTCCGACTTGCCTGTGGTCAATGTGGAAATGTGAACTATGGAGCGTTATTCTTTTCTTGGCTGCCGAAGGACAAACCCCGGTAGACATCCATACAGGAAAGAAGAATGTGTATGGGGCAGCACGTCTGTTGAAGACCATCGTTGTGGAAAACATGTGACTAGGGTTGCTGCTGCACCATGGTAACGCACGTCCACGTATCGTAAGTGTCGTAACGCAGAAGTTGCGCCAACTCAAGTGGGAACACTCTATCATCCGCTCTGTTGTCATTATCTCTCCCGACGCAGTTATCACGCCTTTGCCCTTTTAAGAAAGACTTTGAAGGGCCGATGATTCCTGTCGGATGAGGAAGCGCAGCAGGCAGTTACGGATTTGAACGAATTTTTTCATTTTGAGATGACAGAAGGAGCGATCTGTTTTACTTGGTAAGCACATTCTAAAGCCAAGATCGCATAAATATTTCTTTATTTAAAACAACTGCTTTCGACGGACTTTTCTGTCCTCACCAGGACATAAAAAGTGGTTCAAATGCCTCTGATCACTATGAGATAAACTCCAGTGGAAGACTCTGCAGGAGAGACGCTCAGTAGCTCGGTACGGGCTTTTGTTAAAGTTTCGAGAACATACCTTCACCGAAGAGTCAAGCAGTATATTGCTCCCTCCTACGTATATCTCGCGAAGAGACCATGAGGATAAAATCAGAGAGATTAGAGCCCATACCGACAATCCTTCTTTCCACGAACAATACGAGACTGGAATAGAAGGGAGAACCGATAGAGGTACTCAGGGTACCCTCCGCCACACACCGTCAGGTGGCTTGCGGAGTATGGATGTAAATGTAGATGTAGATCAGTACTCTAGAACTTAGAACTACTTAAGCCTAACTAACCTAAGGACATCACACACATCCATGCCCGAGGCTGGATTCGAACCTGCGATCGTAGCGGTCACGCGGTTCCAGACTGAAGCGCCTAGAAGCGCACGGCCACACCGGCCGGCCAGGACTTAAAAAATCTTTACGTTATGCAACGTGTTTCTTATGATAACTTGGTGTGAGGTCTGACTTAAAATGATCACGTTTCATGACGAATGCATTTTTTGAGTCCTGAAGATGACAGAAAAATCTGTCTAAGCCGCTTGTTTTAAATAAAGAAAAATCTATACGATCTAGGTTTTAGAATGTTTAGGAAGTCACAGACTTGTTGACGCAGCAGGACACGGTTAGCGAATGGGTATCTTCAACCTTGTGGGACGGTAGGATGACTGCGCCATTGCTCACCGCGAGTCTGCCTGACTGGCATACCGATTGTGGACTGTACAGACTTCGAATGGAAAAGTTTTGCTTGCCCGTTACAGATGTCAAACTTAAAACTCGAGCTGTAAAAAATAATTTCAATATCTTATAAATATAGAGCTCGTGCTACCTAACATATATGAAAACAGAAGATTAGCAAATCTCTCTGGTACCTAGTCAGAGGAAGGGATCTGATACCTCTTCTAAACATACTATTAGGTTTTTCACCGTTGTTACTGATCATTTCCTTAAGACAGTCGAGATGATTCCTTCAAGTAGGCCACTCATGACTCTCTAATGACCTCCAACTTCCATGCGGTGGTTCAAATCCAATCCGTGACAAGATGATGAAGGAAGAAAGTCTACAGTACTTTCTTTTGATTTCCAAAACCCTCAACAATTTGTCATGAAATTCTGACAAGTGACATTGTCATCACTATAAGATGAGGACTACAAGTCCCGCAGTCGGAGATAATTGAACTGTCTATTGGAGTCGGGTTTCACCTTTTCACATCAATAATACGATGCCGGTCATTAAAACTGCAACACACGACAAACGTCAAACTGCAGTGAAATATACTAAACACTTTGATATACAAATGATTACAATCTCTGTTCAAGCGCCACTATTAGGTAGCAGTAAGAGCATCTACCTGTACATTCTATACATAAGGAAAAATCACGCGGATGTTTTAACATTCACAAATCGCGTTACAACGTTTGCTGTTTGTGAGACGATCGTGTTATGCTTCCTGAACAAGGAGAAACGCCACCCAGCGTGTATTAGTTAGATAGTGGCAAGACTGAGGCATACCTAGACTGCAGTGTACTATTGCAATATGTTGCTATTCTTGTTGGACGGCCGCGCGGGATTAGCCGAGCGGTCTCCGGCGCTGCAATCATGGACTGTGCGGCTGGTCCCGGCGGAGGTTCGAGTCCTCCCTCGGGCATGGATGAGTGTGTTTGTCCTTAGGATAATTTAGGTTAAGCAGTGTGTAAACTTAGGGACTGATGACCTTAGCGGTTAAGTCCCATAAGATTTCACACATATTTGAACTTTTTTTTTCTTGTTGGACGAATCCGGTGACTGTCATGCAATTATGGAACCCATTGGTTCAGGAGGGCCGTAACTTCACGTAGGATCTCACGGCCCCACGAGACTATCGCCCAACAGGACAAACATATCGTTCACTGGAAAATGCAGGATCGTAAAACCACGATACACACTTTGAGTCAGCAAATGGGTGTCTTTGCAGCTACACAAGTACCCACACGCGCAGTGTAACGACATGGAGAGCGTAATGGACTGTTAGCATGACACCTATTATTGCGGCTTCAGAGAGAGACGTGTCGACAGTGATCAGTGGTGCGCCCAACGACCACGGTGGACGCAGAAGCACCATGTCGTCTTTTCAGACGATTCCCGAATTCGCTATGTACAGAATCTCGGTGAATGTAAGCCTGTGTGGGGGCCATGAGGAGAACGAAGTCTTGTCAGACTGCTTTTGTCATCATATTGAAGGGCTGATCAACAAAGAGTAAGACTGATTTTTTGCTATAGCTTCCGTGACAGTTTCCTATCTGTACCATGAAGAATCGAAAGGAGAGGGCTTTTAGGTATAATGACCATAGGCGATATCACTCTCGTATCAGTAGGTTGGTAGTAATGCTCTATTATGGAGATGCTCTTTGCATTTCGTACACCAAACAATGGAGGTGACGTGTAAAAGAACACTATGACGCAATAAAATTCTGTGTTCGTTAAAACCATAGATCCACTGAAACTTAAGAAAAGCTGCAGCAAGCGTACGATCAACATGCACAACTCGTGTAACAGTGTTCAGGTGGTTCAAGGACTTCAAAGAAAGCCGACATGTTTCTGTTAACGAAGATGGGCCTAATGTTATGGGTTCTGCTGTGACTGAAGTCAACATCAACACAACTGTTATGATTGTTCGTGACGATAGGCATATAACATTACATAACCTCAGTGAAGTGATGAGAAATTCATATAGCAATGTCTTTACGATTATACACTGAAGAGCCAAAGCGGCTGGTACACCTGCCTAATACCGCCTAAGGCCTCCGCGAGCACGCGAAGCGCCCGCAACACAGCGTGGCATGCACTCGACTAATGTCTGATGTAGTGTTGGAGGGAACTGGCGCCATGAGCCATGAATCCTGTAGGGCTGTCCATAAGTTCGTCAGAGTACGAGGTGATAGAGATCTCTTCTAAACAGCACGTTCCAAGGCATCCCAGATATGCTCAATATGTTCATCTCTGGGGAGTTTGGGGGCCAGCGGAAGTCTTTAAACACAGAAGAGTGTTTCTGGAGCCAATTCTGGACGTTTGGGGTGTCGCATTGTCCTGCTGAAATTGCCCAAGTCCGTCGGAATGCACAGTGGTCATGAATGGATGCAGGTGATCAGATAGGATGCTTACGTTCTGGTCACTTGTCAGAGTCGTATCTAGACTTTTAAGGGTCTCATATCACTCAACTCCACACGCCCCACACAATTACACAGCCTCCACCAGCTTGAACAGTCCCCTGCTGACATGTAGGGTCAATGGATTCATGAGATTATCTCCATATCCGTACACGTCTATCTGCTCGATACGATTTATGACGAGACTCGTCCGACCAGGCAACAGATTTCCAGGCATTAACAGTCCAAAATCGGCGTTGACGGCCCCAGGCGAGGCGTAAAGCTTTGTGTCGTGCAGTCATCAGGGATACACGAATGGAGCTTCGACTCCAAAGCCCATATCGATGATGTTTCGTTGAATGGTTCTCATGCTCACATTTGTTCGTGTCCCAGCATTGAAATCTGCAGCAATTTACGGAAAGGTTGCCCTTCTGTCGCGTTGAACGATTCTCTTCAGTCGTCGTTGGTCCTGTTCTTGCAGGATCTTTATTCGGCCACAGCGATGTCGGAGATTTGATATTTTACCAGATCCATGATATTCACGGTGCACTCGTGAAATTGTCGTACGGGAAAATCGCCACTTCATCGCTTCCTCGGAGATGCTGTGTCCTGTCGCTCGTACGGCGACTATAACACCACGTTCAAACTTACTTAAATCTTGATAATCTACCATTATAGCAGCAGTAACCAATCTAACAACTGCGGCAGACACTTATTGTCTTCTATAGGCGTTGCTACCGCCAGTTTACATTTCTCTGTATTCGAATACGCATGCCTATACCAATTTCTTTGGCAATTCAGTGTACATGATCATCTCCGTATGATCCGTGTTTATGCCCATTGGGTTTCAAGTCTGTTTAACTCCCGAACAGAAGGCTATGCGAATGGAGACAAGCCGTGATGTCTTGCGTCTCTTTGCTGATGGAGGGGATACGAATCTGGAATCGATTATCATCGGCGGTAAGTCATGGCGTGGCATCATTACGATCCTGAAGGGAAAGCAGCCAGCACAGCTGGAAATCGGTAGGTCCTCCAGCACCAATAAGGTGGAAGTTGTTTCATATGCAGAGAAAGCGATGGTGATTACGTTTCTTGACTTTCAAGGAATGATTCACCAGCATACTGTTCCCCCTCACTGTACTGTTACTGCAGCATACTGTACGTCAGTACTTCCTAAAGCGATGAAGCAAATTGCAAGGAAACGACCAGAGCATTATCGGACTGGTTAGCGACTTCATCATGACAACACGCAGCCCCACTTTGCAAAACATGTCATGTAGTTTTTCACTCATTTCAGCATTACAAGTGTACCACATCGCCTTATTGCCTTGATCTTGCACCCTATGATTTTTTTATTCCCATAACTAAAGGCAAAGCCTCATGTCATTCGATTTGAGAACTCTGAAGCAGTGCTCAGAAAAGTGAAGCGATTCCCAAGCACCTGGCAAAACATGGCAGAGATCTTATAAAAAGTGTATTCAAGTAGAAGAGGAGTACTTTGAAAAAGATTGTATAAAGATTGAAATGGAGTAATGAACATCTGTGAAAACAAAATCGGTCTCAGTCTTTGTTGATCAGTCCTCGTACAGGCCCAGCACCATAGGGTACACAAGTCGATCACCTCTAGTTTGCACAGCAAGTAGTTTGGACAGGAGGCGTTACATTTCTGACTTGAAGAGGTGCCCTGTTTTCGAGATCTCTGTGGTGTTCTCTTTCAACAAGATAACGAAAGACCGTGTGTTGCCCTGCTGTCCTGAACTATGTCGATACAGACGGTGTTAGATTTTTGCCCCAGATAGATTCTTCTGCAGATCTCTGACCCACTGGAAACGTGAGGTCACAGCTAGCCGATGGACTGGCACACGCCACACAGCGGGCACTACGACTGATGACCTGTGGAAAAGAGTTGACGCAGCGTGCAGTTAAGTACTGCACCCCTGTCTGTCACCCAACTCAGTTTGATTTGAACCCCACCCGGCTTAGACTAATTGTTGATGGCACTGTGTCCCAATTTTCACACTCTGTCTACCGTGAACTGATGCGGGAATTTAATCATGTATTATTCCTGCTGTTCTGTATATGGTCTATTCCATGTCATTTGACCTTGTATTTTTTTTTTAAACCATTAATAACTTTTAGATGTGCCATTTACCATAAAAGAAAACAACTCTCATAAAATTGTCTCTTAAATTTTTACAAGTTTTCTGGATAATATGAACCTAATGTTGGATTTCAGTGAATTATGATTTATTTTGAAGCTCAATGTCAGTTGTCGATAGGGTTATATGCCAATAACATAAAAATAATTAATACGATTTTTAAAAACCCTTTATTCACTCGTTAATCCTATACACAGTTTTCATACAGGTCAAGTTTACACTGGCTTGAACCTCTATTTATTACGCATTGATCTCAGTTCCAAGTTTTATGGAGCCCCCTGTCTGAAACGTGGAAAAAATAGTCATATAATAAATATTTAACCTCACGCTGTACTTAGGTTGTGATGGGCTGCCATGCTGCCATGCGATCAACAACGGCCTCGTCATGGTTATTGGCTGTTGCCGTTGCTTCTAGTTACTTTTAACTTTTTTACAACTCACCATTGAATCTAGTAAAAACGTTTACTAATATTGTTTTTAAGTCAAATGCCAAACAACATGGCGTAATTTTTATTCCATTCAAAATTGTGTTTTTCAGAAAAAAATACGAAAGATTATAAAAATGGCATCTGAAAACACCGCATAAATACCATCTGAAACTATAAAATATTGCTGTCACTTTGAATTTTCCTTTTTATACGTTCTGTACTAAATGAATGTAAATGTCGTGTGACCATGGCCTCCCGTCGGGTAGACCGTTCGCCGGATGCAAGTCTTTCGATTTGACGCCACTTCGGCGACTTGCGCGTTGATGGGGATGAAATGATGATGATTAGGACAACACAATACCCAGTCCGTGAGCGGAGAAAATCTCCAACTCAGTGCGGAATCGAACCCGGGCCCTTAGGATTGACATTTTGTCGCGCTGACCACTCAGCTACCGGGGGCGGACCGTTCTGTACTACGAGTCTCAGAATCGCCTGATTTTATTAAAGTACAAAAATTTTGACCTTTAAAAAAAGCCGTAAATCCTTTTTATCGTAGTTGCGAGTTTGCGGAAGCTATTAACATAACGTCTACTTTAGACGACAGAACATCGAACCCCCACAAAAGAGAAAAAGTTTCTTGCTGTCCGTTGTTAACTGGGACAGCCCATACGTACAATTTGATATAATTCACAGAGTTTCAGTTGTAATGGTCAGCTGTGTAATTCACTACATCAAAATGTTTTCGCTACTCTGCAGAATCTCTATTTACAACTTCAATATGTTTTAGAAACGGCTGTGAAAATGGATCACAACGTTGGCGTCGATCTAACGGCCAGGAAACAGTACACTTGAACCAGAATTTACTTGGTAATGATCGTGTGCTTGCGAGTTACGACCACTTTAGTGCCGTGATTTGGGTAGAGGTCGTCGTGCAGCACCTGTTATGAAGTGCTCACAGGCGGGACTGAGAGCGTAGCAGAGGAGCAAGGCTGCCGGCTGCTGCCCGGGCGAGTTTGCGCACTGAGTGCCGGAGTTGCCATGGCGACGCGCCCCGCTTTTCATTACAGCGCCGGCCGCCCCGCCGGCAAACAATGTTCATTATTATAGCAGATACGCAGAGCGTCCGCTCATTTTAAACAGCTGACACGCGCTGCCCGCCGCTGAAATACTGCGGCTTTGTGCGCGCGGGCGGACCGACTACCGCCTTCCGCGTGGGCGGCGGCGGCGGCGGCGGCGGCAATAGACAGGTGGCCAGCAGCTTTATTTCCCTCTGATTATTGCGGATTCAGATTACATCGCCCTACCTGCACAGCGAGGGGTTCCTCTTTGTGAACGAAAACTTGTTACGCCTTGACAGAGGCACGCAGCTTAACAAACTCTGTATTTGTCTTTCCGCCTGAAAGTCTCTCCACCTGCTCGTCTCATTGAGAAGCAAAGTATAGGTGAAAGAAAGGCAGAGCGTAACTCTACAAGTAACAGTCACTGCAATCAAATAAAATATTGTTTTGGTCTCTTTACAGAGTGGTATGTATGATGAGGTACACGGAAAGAACAACTTTCTATAGCGTATACAAATTAAATTCTTCTATGCGTACAACAGTTGATGTTAAAAAAAACACCGTCATGTAATAAGTAGACGATTAGCAAAGAAGCCTTCTTGTTTTAAAAATTTAATACTTCAAAAAATTATGATTGCTATTATGTTATCCTGTGTAATTTCCATTCTTTTGATAAATATGGGGGTCATTCAGAAAGTGATGCAACAGTTTTTTTCCTGAAAACAAGTCGGTTTTATTCAAAATTCCACTACACCATACTGTTCCTTTTATTTTCAACAGACACTGAGGTGATAAACGTCGTCGTGGGACAGCCATGCGCACCTATACGGATACCGTTAGTATCACGTACGCAAGGTATAAAAGAGCAGTGCATTGGCGGAGCTATCATTTGTACTCTGGTGTTTCACGTGAAAAGGTGTCTGGAGTGACTATGGTGGCTCGGCGGGAATTAAGATATTTTGTACAATGGGTGGTAGTTGGAGTTGGACGAGTAGGACATTGCATTTAGGAAATCGTTAGGGATTTCGATATTTCTAGATCCAAATTGCAAGAGCGCCGAGACCGCCAAATGTCAGGCATTATCTCTCATCACGGACAACGCTGTGGCCGACGGCCTTCACTTAACGATCGAGAGCAACGGTGCTTGCATAGAGTTGTCAGTGCTACCAGACAGGCAACGCTACGTGAAATAACCCCAGAAATCAATTTTGGACATGTAACGAACTTATCCGTTAATACAGTGCGCGAAATTTAGCATTAATGGGCTATACCAGCACGACTTCACCAGTAGCGCCTCTCCTAGGCTCGTGGCCATATCAGTTGGACCCTATACCACTGGAAAACTGTGGTCTATTCAGATTCCAGTTGGTGAGAACTGAGACTAAAATTCGAGTATGGCGGAGACCTAACAAAGCCATGGCCTGTAGTAGTCAACCAGTGCAAGCTTCAGGTGGCGCCACAGTGGCGTGGGCTGTGTTTACGTGAAATGGACTGTGTCGTCCAGTCCAAGAAAACCGATCATTGGCTGGAAATGGGTATGTTCGGTCACCTCAAGACCATTTGTAGCCATTCATGGATTTCATCTTCCCAAACAAAGATGCACCATGTCATCAGGCCATAGTTATTTGCGATTGGGGTACAGAACAGCCTGGACAATTCCAGTGAATGATTTGGCGACACATATCGCCCGACATGAATCGCGTCGAACATTTATGGTACATAATTGAAAGTTCAGTTAATGCATAAGCTCGTGGACCGGCAACACTTTCGTAAGGTCTTTGACCCACTGGTTTAAACTTCACACTAGTTACTGCCCGCCATCCATGTAAAGCACGTGTTGGTCTCTCCGCGGACTTCTAGACTGAGCCACACACAACTGATTTTATCAAAGTGTACGGGCCTGAAGATGGCGTTGACGCAACGTCGAAACTAGTAGCGAAGTAAATATAAAATCTTAAGTACAGCTGGAGGAATTTCGTTTTTAATAAAAATGTTTGAGTCCACTCCATGTCGAGTTGCTGCACTACGCCGGGCAAGTAACGTCTGACATGATATTAGGAGATATCCCACGACTTTTGTCACCTCAGTGTAATCTCCGTTCAATGATACAGCCTTACGCCACCTTACTCGGAGAGCCTGTATGCCTGGATGGTACCACTCTGATGGTTGACATCGGAGTCAATGTCTCCTGCATCATCGCCCACGTACTGCACACCGCGGGTTGCACACTTCATTGGACCAAACAGATGGAAGTCGGAAGGCGCGAAATCCGTGCTGTAGTGTGGATGAGGGAGGGCAGTCCACTGAAGCTTTGTGAGCTCCTCTCGGGTGCGTAGATTTGTGTAAGGCATTGCGTTTCCATGGAGATGGAGAGGTTCGTTTGCATTTTTCTGGCCAAGAACACGCTGAAGTAGTTTTGTAAATAGGCTGTTTAAATATTTATATTGGTAATGCCACGTAGCGCTCTGTATGTGCTGTGTGCAGTCTGTGGCTGGTTTGCATTGTTGTTGGAATATCTGCCATTGTAGTGTTGGGCAGCTGGATGTTAACAGCGCGTAGCGTTGCGCAGTTGGAGGTGAGCCGCCAGCAGTGGTGGATGTGGGGAAAGAAATGGCGGAGTTTTGAAATTTGTAAGACTGGATGTCATGAACTGTTATATATATTATGACTTTTGATGATATTAAGGTAAATACATTGTTTGTTCTCTATTAAAATCTTTCGTTTGCTAACTATCCCTATCAGTAGTTAGTGCCTTCCGTAGTTTGAATCTTTTATTTAGCTGGCAGTAGTGGCGCTCGCTGTATTGCTGTAGTTCGAGTAACCAAGATTTTTGTGAGGTGAGCGATTTGTGAAACGTGTAGGTTAATTTTAGTCAGGGCTATTTTTTTGTAGGGATTTTTGAAAGTCAGATTGCGTTGCGCTAAAAATATTGTGTGTCAGTTTAAGCACAGTCATTCGTATAATTATTCTAAGGGGACGTTTCATAGTTTCATCAATTTCCTGAGAGTCGTACAACACAATTCGGAGTTGATCGTTGCTGCATGTCAGAGGACATCACACAGAATAACTCCTTCAGAGTCCCAGAAGATCGTCGCCGTGACTTTGCCGGCTGAGGGTGCGGCGTTGAACTTTCTCTTCAGAGGAGAGGTAGTGTGGCACAGCTACAAGGAATGCCGTTTTGTTTCCGTTTCGAAGTGATGAACCTGCCTGTGACGAAGTCCGGCAAAAAACTGCCACGATCAGCCTCGTAGTGTATAAGCAATTCCGCACAGATGGTCCTTCGTTGTTCTTTATGGATTTCCGTTAGGCGGCGAGGAACCTACCGGCCCCACACCTTTGACTACCTCAACTGGTGGACGTGTGTGTCAGCTGTGCCGACTGAGATTGTGATCCACCGATCACCTCGAATGAGAGTGTCCGCACATTCCAACATTACTGGAGTCACATCTGCGTGCGACCGGCCGGCACGCTGGAGACAGGACACGTTTGTGCGACCTTGTTGAGCTGATTACAGACGCCTTGCTCTACGACTCACCGTGCTTTTATTGATAGCCAGGTCTCCGTAGTCATTCTACAAGTGCCTATGAATCTCTGCGGTGCTCTGGTTTTCCGTTAAAAGAAACTCAGTTCTCTGCTTGGAACACACGTCCGTTACAGACGCCAGTTTGAACGCTACTTCATGAAACTACAGAGGCTGAAGCGGGAATATTCCGTGATGCCCCGAAACATCTTCCGCATTTTTTCAATGGAACTCGGCCGAGAAAAAAAATTGTATCATTACTTATTGAATGATCCTCGTATAAATTATATACGAGGATATTGAATATGTGATTCTATATTTAAAGAGACATGAAAATATAATAATAATGGTTGACTGGAACGTCGCAGTAACAGCGAATGCGCTGTTCAAATACCAAAAGAGGAGGAGGTGTACTTGAAAGAGGCGTGGAGACACGGGAACATCCAACTGGATTACATAGTCGGCAGGCAGAGATTCCAAAATCAGGCATTGATTGTAAAGCCTACCGAGTAGCAGATGAAGAATCCAATCAGAATATAGTAATGATTAGGACTGAAGTTTCAGAAAATCGTCCAAAAGAATGTGAAAGGAAATGGGATACTTAACTATAAAGGAATGTCGAGGTGCTTTTGCAGGCTGTACATATTATAATAATGAATACCACATTAGGCGGTTTAGGTGAAGGGAAACCTCTCTCACTCACCATCTATAGGCTTTGGCGGTCCCGTTGGCACGGAACGACTGCCGTGTCATTCTCTGCCAGTGTCGTCTTTGGATGGTTTATGGAGGGTCTTAAGTCAGCATTCCGCTCTCCTGGCCGTTGTCAGTACTTAACAAAGTACCTTCTTAATTCGCCTCACGGGGCTGAGTGCACAAGGTTCCAATCCTCCCACTAAGGAAAAATCCCTGCCAGTACCGGAAATCGAACCTTGGTCCTCCACATGGCAGACAGTCCCAATGACCACTCAGCTACGAAGGCGGATTGAAGAGCAATGGACGTATCTAAAAAGGACAATTAAGGAAGTTGGACTGATAAGTATAGATACAACGAAGATGCCTGCGAAGAAACCTTGGGTAACAGAAGAAATAATTAAATCGATCGACGAAAGAAGGAAGTAACGAAAATGTTCCGGAAAGATAGTAATGCAACAATGGAAGCCGTTTAGGAATGAAATAAGTAGAAAGTGCAGAGGAGCCGAGGTGAAATGACTGCAGGAAAAATGCAAAGAAAAAGGGAAATAAACGGTCATAGAAAAGACAGACTCTGCATGTAGAAAACTCAAAACAATCTTCGGTGAAATTGAAAGCAGAGTGCTAAAGGAAGTCCACCATTAAACGCAGAGGAGTCAGCAGATGGGTGGAAAGAGTACAATGATATTTACGATGGGGAAGAAATGTCTGATGACGTGATAGAAGAAAAAATGGGTATGGAAGACATAACGGTTGAGTCAGAGTTTACCGGAGCTGTGATTGACCTGTGAACAACTAAAGTGGAAGGAATAAAAAATATTCCTTCGGAATTTCTACAATGATTTTGTGAAGTGGCAGCGAAACGACTATTCATGTTGGTTTGTAGAATCTATGAGTCTGGAGACGTACCATCAGATATCCGGAAAAATATCAGCCACACAATTTCTAAGATACCAAGGCCATATAAGAGCGATAACTAAAGCAAAAGCAGTTTAACAGCTCATGCATCCAAGTAGCTGACCAAAATTGGACATATAAAAAATGGGCAATAAAACTGAGGATCTGTTATATGGTAATCAGATTAGCTTTAGGTAAGGCAAAGGCACCAGAGAGGCAGGTCCGATGTTGCGCTTGGTAGTGGAGGCAAGGCTTGAGAAATATCAAGAAATATTCATGCTGTTTGTCGATATAGAAAAAGCGTTCGATCGTGTAAAATTGTGCAAGATAGATTGAAATAAAAAATACTGTATGCTATAGCGAAAGAATGATAATCTACAATATGTACAAGAACCAGGAGCGAAAAAGGTTCACTCTATAAATCGAAGAAGCAGTGTTCGGTTTCAGGATTGGAATTAGAATTCAGAGTGAAACGATATCACTGATAACATTGATGATGTTGGTGTCCTCAGCCAAAGTGAGGAAGAATTGCAGAAGTCGTTGAATGCAATGGATAGTCTGATGAGCGCTCACTATGGATTGAGAGTAAACCGAAAGTAATGTGGAGTAGCAGAAATGAGAGTAGCGATAAAAATCGAACACCAAAACTGGGGACCATCAAGTAGACGAAATGAAGAAATTCTGGTACATTGGAAGCAAAATACATGACGGACGAGGCAAGGTTGACATAAAAAGCAGGAAGACTAGCACATGCGTAGAGGGTATCCTGGCCAAAAAAAAGTCAACAAACATCATACGTAGGTCCTAATTTTAGCAAAAAATTTCTTGGAAAACATGGTTACGTGGAAGTGAAAAATGGCCCGCGAGAAAGCCGGAAAGAAGAGAATCGAAGCGTTTAAGATGCAGTGTTGTAGAAGAATGTTAAAAATTAGGTGGACTGATGACATGAGAAATAAAGAGGTTGTCCGTAGAACTGGCGAAAA
This sequence comes from Schistocerca piceifrons, assembly GCF_021461385.2. NCBI lineage: Eukaryota > Metazoa > Arthropoda > Insecta > Orthoptera > Acrididae > Schistocerca > Schistocerca piceifrons. The sequence continues at coordinate 265,702,880 of NC_060141.1, forward strand.
AAAGAACGTGTAAGTAGGCTGTTTAGGTTTTTATGTTGGTAGCGCCACGTAGCGCTCTGTATGAAAATCACTGGCTGTGCTGTGTGCAGTCTGTGGCTGGTTGGCTTTGTTGGAATATTCGCTATTGTAGTGTTGGGCAGTTGGATGTGCACAGCGCGTATCGTTGCGCAGTTGGAGGTGAGCCGCCAGCAGTAGTGGATGTGGGGAGAGGGATGGCGGAGTTTTGAGAGCAGATAATCTGGACGTGTGTCCATCAGAGACAGTAAATTTGTAAGACTGGATGTCATGAACTGATATATTATGACTTTTGAACACTATTAAGGTAAATACATTGTTTGTTCTCTATCAACACCTTTCATTTGCTAAGTATGCCTATCAGTAGTTAGTGCCTTCAGTAGACAGAATCTTTTATTTAGCTGGCAGTATTGGCGCTCGCTGTATTGCAGCAGTTCGAGTAACAAAGGTTTTTGTGAGGTAAGTGATTCATGAAAGGTATAGGTTATTGTTAGTTAGGGCCATTCTGTTGTAGGGATTATTGAAAGTCAGATTGCGTTGCGCTAAACATATTGTGTGTCAGTTTATCGTTGATCAGGATAAGTAAAGAGCGAAATGTCTGAGTACGTTCAATTCTGCTCAGCTGTTTGAAAATCAAATAACGTAAGGGGTATCCAAGCACAGTAATTCATAAATTTTTCTAAAGGGATGTTTCATAAACCTATGGAGAACACTGACAGGAAAAAGGAAAAGAATCATAGGACATTTGTTAAGACGTCAAGAAGTAATGAAAAATATTACCGTGGTACTTGAGGGAGCTGTAGAGGGAGAACTGAAGGGGAAGGGAGAGACTGGAATATCTGCAACGAATAACTGAAGAAGTTCGATGGAAGTGCTACACTGAGATGAAGAGTATGGAACTGGAGATGAATTGCTTCATACCTGCCAAAATTGAAAAAGAAATGCGTTCACTCTCTCACCACTGTGTTGCTATACCTAACACCGATTTTGTGTATTCTGTTCTTTGTCTGTTTGTACTATTTTTCGCATCTGTTGTTCCTTCCCGTGCCGTGTTCATAGTTTATGAATACCGTGTCAGGTCCCAGCAACCTTCTTCTGGTGAGGGTCTTCCAAAGAGTTTCTTTCCTCTCCTGTCCTTTTTACTCCTTCATTTCATACCTTATCTGACCACTTTATTTTTGACATTTGTCAACAGCACCACATTTTAGACGCTTATGGTTTCGTCTTCCTCGAACTTCTGAATATGGGCGTCTCAGTGCCACAGTGCCATAGAATGCTGCAGTTCACAGGTACTTTTTCAGAAAAGCTTCTTCCTCATTTTCATTTCAATACTTGCTGCCGGTAGAAAACCTTTCTTGGAGGAAGCTTTCTTCGCTTGTGCCAATCTATTTCTGATACCATACTAGCTTATGATGCCATCAGTCCTTCGGATAGTGTCATCTTGCTTTCTAGACATGGAAATTGTTTTACTCTTTCCAATACTCCGTCATTTCTAATTTTGCTATTGTGATCTGTAGTCCAAAGACTGGCTTGATGCAGCTCTTGACGCTAGTCTGTCCTGTGCATGCCCCTTCATTTCTGCGTAATTACTGCAGTCTACATCCATTTCAACCTGATTACTATAACGCTGGTCTTCGTCTGAAATTCAATTTCCTTCCACTGCCAGAGCTTCCTCCATATGATTCCTTAGAGCTTCATGCCGTGTAGTATTAACCGATCCCGTCTTTTAGCCCAAGTCTGCAGTAAACCTATTTTCTTGTAAACTTCGTTTCAGTGCCTCGTCATTAGTAATCCGATCATCCCAACTCCGTGACTAAGAATCAATTATAATACTCTGGGACAAAAGCTCAACGACATCCACATCGTTTCGAGGATCATATGTGTAGAGGACTAGGCATCAGACTTTATGAGGCTCCAGACAATGGTCATCGTACAAAGCACTGCTCTGAGAAAGAATGGCAGCTACATACTAACCATATACATTTTGTTCTGAATGGTTTCATATTATTTTTCCATATTGTATGTGTGAGATCGTCCACCATCCCCTCCCCCCCCTTCCCCACTTCCGATGCTGGCCGTCACACCATTGTGGAGGTTGGAGGAGGATCCAGTAGCTTTATTGTTACTATGGATCGACCCAGTTGACACGGATGACCCAGTTGACAGAATACGACCTGTAAGAAGGTAGTGCATACTCCTTTCAAAGTAAAACCGTTTCATCAATACCTCCAGCATGGTGTGACAACTATCAGAAAACATTTGTTGTCTTGCACGTTACCTCCCACTAAAAGTCTTCACAGATGTTGTTCTTCGCATGAAAGCTCTCTCTGCCAACGTCCAGAGCTTCATCTCGGTAGCTGTTGCACATAAGCCTTCTGCCATACGACTCCTCAGCTCAAGGTAAGTATAGTCAGCACACTCGTGTAAGAAACCATTGGTTTCTGTCCACTTCGGAAAATTATTGATTATTTCCAAGTGTTAAAACATAAAACTTTATTGTCGTTAGTTGCGAAGATGTCTATGTGTCATGCAAAAATCAATTTGTTGTAGAACATTGGTTAAGAATGGGACATTTCAAAAGTTAACAAGTTATTTATTTCTCTCTTTAAACGAGCAAAATCAAATCTGTAAATAATGTTCCTCATGTATTGAATACAATCTTTTGTTGTGTTTGTGTCCATAACCGTATGTTAGGCTATACACCGATTTTTCCCACTATTAATGCAGAGTATTTGCTGTTATGCCAGAATTCCTTCATTTCCCATTCTGAATTCGTACAGCAGTCAAAATTATAAAGTTGTTTTATGATCACAGTTATCGAGCAATGCAAGCGACGAAACGTTTCATGACGCTTTTAAGTACTGCTGCACTAGAAATCTTCGGAAATATCCGCTTCTTCGGTTTGAAATATATCAAAGCGGAAACCAGAGTTGTGAGAAGAAATTGTTTCCGGATCCATTCTTCTATTCGCCCCTGAACATTGGGGCGACTCGGTGAAAGTGCGCCGCTCCAACAGCAATTATCGCGGCTGTATATATAGGCCTACTTGGACTGGTATTTTTAATATGGCTTATTATTATCAAAAACCTTTTGCGGGGAACTACAACCACGCAACCACCTGAAATCGCTGTTGAACGGGTGCTTTGTGCCCTTTGAACAACACCGAAGTGGTTTTTGAGGTCGACGAAACAACAGCGAGCCGTGGCGACGCTGCGAAGACTGAACTGTGGCACGCGATTACCGAGCTGCTCAGTGCGCCGGCGACAATCCGTGTGAGCGCCCCCACACTTTGGGTACCGTGCTTCTGGTTAAGCCCTATGCGCGTCTGGCACACAGTATTTTAGTCTATAAGGATTCAAACGAAGAGGAGTGATAGTTTCGGTGAAGTTTTGAGAGGCTGCCATAGGCATGCCCGGATAGTTCAATAGGTAGGAGTATTACCTAAGAAAGGCAAGAGTCTGTGTTAGAATCTAAGACCTACACAGTTTTAACTGGCAGGTTACATCTTGGTGCAGAGTGCAACCGAAAACGATCCCTAGTCTTCGCCAAGACACTACTGCCCCTTGTGGGACTCAGAGAAATGTTAACTGCTGATGTACAGATTGGTGCAGGCACGGATCCTGCGTTTGATTCTGGGCGGCAGATGTGTTGGATACGACGTCTAAGATTTAATAATAACAACAGTAACAATTATGTTTTGATATAGTAATTATTTCCTTCGCTTTAGCACGTACGTGAAGGATAATTTACAAAACATAAAATCTAAGTGTGCTTTCGCCATAATCAAAATTTCACTAAGCACTACGATTATGAACATAGGTCTGTAGACTATGGCTCGCGGATTGCTGTTTCTTTCAGTCGTTTCCGCCGGTATTCAGGAAAGCCAGTGCTTGTATTTTTTTTCTTACTGGAGGGCCTCGCCCTTCTTGTCTTGTTTTAGTCAATTTCCTGTGGTTTGCTGGTTCTACCTGTGGACTGAAAAACCGTGTCAGATGTACTGCTGACGGCGTCTACGACTTGTGAATGGCCGTCATTACCTGGCCGCTGGTCAGTCCACAAGCCCAAGCATGAGGACTAGCCCTCAAAAAAGCAACTGAAAACTGTAAACCGCCCTGTGTTGTAATTTTCTAAGATTCCTTGCCTTTTTCAGACTGTTTCATGCTACTTTCAAAAAGTATCACATTGAGGGAACGAGCTAGGGAAGTAAATGCAGGAACCCCGTATCACTGTTCACTGCCATTGCCTTCCTCCGACCTGTTATGAAGTTTCAAGCGTGTACCTGTGTTGTGTGGATGTCTGTGATGAGTGGTTCCACAGTGTGGTGTTTTATGACGGGAAGGACGACGGTGAAACCCAGCGCCGGCACATAGCTTGTTCCTCTCGAACAGCACAAAAGGGGCCGCCGAGTTTAACGTCCCCATTTTACGGACGGATCACCATCGTCAGTATCAGATGCTGTCACTTTATGACACACTGCGGAGATGTTCAAAATGTTCAAATGTGTGTGAAATCTTATGGGACTTAACTGCTAAGGTCATCAGTCCCTAAGCTTACGCACCACTTAACCTAAATTATCCCAAGGACAAACACACACACCCATGCCTGAGGGAGGACTCGAACCTCCGCCGGGTTTTAGACTGAGTTTTTAGTGTGTTTCTCGGTGGTTGGCTTTTCCTTTTTTGTCTCTATGGTCGGCCAACCATTGTCACACTCTCTGTGATTTTAATTCCTTTTGTCTGGTCTCTGTCTAAGTCTTTCTCGTCCTGTGTCGTCTCTCGTCTTTTCCATTGTTCATTTTTATTCTGTGTGGGTGTTTGAAATTTCGGAAAAAGGGACCGATGACCGTAGCAGTCTGGTCCCTTCAATCCCACAAACCAACCAACCCTCCCCCGGGATCAGCCGCACAGTCCATGACTGCAGCGACCCTGACCGCTCGGCTAATCCCGCGCGGCACACTGGAATTTAATCCAGGAAACTGGCACAAAGAGTGGTGATTAGGAACTTTATGTCATCACCTCCCACCTAGGAAGGGTGGGGAAAGTGGTGCATTTCTGCCGGGTTCCGGGGCACATGGGTATTGAGGGAAATGAAATTTCAGATATAGCACACGAGGAGGCGTGCTGCGATAATCAGATAGTTCAGTGTGCCATCCCTCTACAATCTTTCACCTCACTGTTGAGGTCTGATTCATGTGTCGATTGGTAGAAGAGTGACTGGAAGTGAAAGACAATAAGCTGCGTCTGCTACAGTCAACAGCTTGGCCGTGGCGTACATCCTTCCAGCTGCACAGACTGGATGAGGTCCTTCTCACACACATTCGCATAGACCGCAGCTCTATGAGGCACGGTTTCTTTCTCATGTGATAGAACACTAAATTGTACGGTGCTAGTGGAGGACAGGTCGCAGAGCACCCGTTTCACACTAGACTGTGTTTTGTATTCAAACACTAGGGCAGTAGCATATTAACAGATAGATTTGCCCTCTAGTTTAACTAAACATTACACGAATGTGGCATAGCTTTTAAGGTGTTATGTCAAATGTCCGACTTCTTCCATAGAATTTTAGGGAAACGGTTTTGATATGTTACAAAAGTGGCTGGCTCAGCCGCGATTTTGTAAATCACCAACCAGCCCCATATACACAATGTGATCAAAAGTATCCGGACACTTGGCTGAAAATGACTTACAAGTTCGTGGCCCGCTCCATCGGTAATGCTGGAATTCAATATGATGTTGGCTCACCCTTAGCCCTGATGACAGTTTTCACGCTCGCAAGCTGGAAGGTTTCTTGGGGAATGGCAGCCCACGGAATGCAGTACTGAGGAGAGGTATCGATGTATTCAAACACGAGGGCAGTAGCATAATAACAGATAGATTTGCTATCTAGTTTAACTAAATATTACATGAATGTGGCATTGCTTTTAAGGTTCTGTCAAATGTCCGACTTCTTCCATAGAATTTTAGGGAAACGGTTTTGACATGTTACGAAAGTGGCTGGCTCAGAGGTATCGATGTTGGTCAGTGAGGCCTGGCACGACGTCGGCATTCCAAAACATCCCAAATGTGCTCTGTAGGATTAGGTCAGGCCTCTATGCAGGCCAATCCATTACAGGGATGTTATTGTCGTGTAACTACTCCGCCACAGGCCGTGCATTATGAACAGGTGCTCGATCGTGTTGAAAGATGCAATCGCTATCCCCGAATCGCTCTTCAACAGTAGGAAGCAAGAAGGTGCTTAGGACATTAACGTAGGCCTGTGCTGTGATAGTGCCACACAAAACAATAAGGGATGCAAGCCCCATCCATGAAAAACACGACCACACCATAACACCACCGCTCCGAATTTTACTGTTGGCACTTCACACGCTGGCAGATGACGTTCACCGAGCATTCGCCATACCCATACCCTGCCATCGGATCGCCACTTCGTGTAATGTGATTCGTCACTCCACACAACGTTTTTTCACTGTTCAATCGTCCAATATTTACTCTCCTAACACCGAGCGAGGCATCGTTTGGCATTTACCGGCGTGATGTGTGGCTTATGAGCAGCCGCTCGACAATGAAATACAAATTTTCTCACGTTGTGCCTAACTGTCATAGTACTTGCCAGTGGGTCCTGATGCAGTTTGGAATTCCTGCACGATGGTCGGGATAGATGTCTGCCTGTTAAACATTACGATCCTCTTCAACTGTCGGCGGTCTCCGTAACAGACTAGGTCAGCCTCTACGCTTTTGTCTGTACGTGTCTCTTCACGTTTCTACTTCTGTGTCACATCGGAAACAGTGGATCTAGGGATGTTTAGGAGTCTGGAAATCTCACGTCCAGGCGTATGACACAAGTGATACCCAATTACCTGACCACGTTCGAAGTCCGCGAATTCCGTGGAGCGCCCCATTCTGCTCTGTCACGATGTCGAATGACTACTGAGGTTGCTGATATGGAGTACCTGGCAGTAGGTGGCAGCACAATGCACCTAATATGAAAATGTTTTTGGGGGTGTCAGGATACTTTTGATTTCGTATTGTACCTGTGTAATTGATATAGCTTACTTTTTATATTACCTGTTTTTTAATTGACAGATTCAGAACATCTGACCATATTTACACTTTCTTAAAGGATGTGAGTCAATGTGATTGTATGGTTGATAGTAAATGAGACTGAGAGAGAGAGGGTGCAATAGTGTAACATGTTTCGAGATATACCCTTATCAACAGTCAAAGAACCGCAATACAAAAACATTTCACACGGACACACATAGATCTCAAAACATTAATTTCTATGTGGACATGTGTCTTTCGATCTGAAAAGGGTGTCTTTTTGTGCCGTATTTACTTTTGCCTATTGCTACGGCTGTCTGCACTTTTGTTGTTCATTTTTTACAAACTGATGAAGAACACTCGCATTACGTTGTGTGCGGTAGACACAACGTGGCCAGTAAAATATATAGTTGGAATGACTTCACTACCAACGTGTCGACCCTGGTGTTATCTCTCTCTTCATAGTGTCTTCTGTTCACTTGAGCGAGGCAGTCCTGATGTCAGTAAGAGAAATGAGTTACAGTAAGAAAAAATATAAACTATTCCATATTACTAAAACTATTCCATATTACACAAGTAGTGGCTTGTGTCGCTTGGGTCCCAAACCCTTCGTGTTAATGAAAAGATATAAGAAAAACACAAGTATATCTACTGAATATGTAAGTAGGCTGTTTATGTTTTCTTATTGGCAACGTTACGTAGCGCTCTGTATGAAAATCACTGGCTGTGCTGTGTGCAGTCTGTGGCTAGTTGCCGGCCGAAGTGGCCGCGCGGTTAAAGGCGCTGCAGTCTGGAACCGCAAGACCGCTACGGTCGCAGGTTCGAATCCTGCCTCGGGCATGGATGTTTGTGATGTCCTTAGGTTAGTTAGGTTTAACTAGTTCTAAGTTCTAGGGGACTAATGACCTCAGCAGTTGAGTCCCATAGCGCTCAGAGCCATTTGAACCATTTGTGGCTAGTTTGCATTGTTGTCTGCCATTGTAGTGTTGGGCAGCTGGATGTGAACAGCGCGTAGCGTTGCGCAGTTGAAGGTGAGCCGCCAGCAGTGGTGGATGTGGGGAGAGAAGTGGCAGAGTTTTGAAATTTGTAAGACTGGATGTGATGAACTGCTATATATATTATGACCTTTGAACACTATTAAGGTAAATACATTGTTTCTTCTCTATCAAAATCTTTCATTTGCTAACTATGCCTACCAGTAGTTAGTGCCTTCAGTAGTTTGAATCTTTTATTTAGCTGGCAGTAGTGGCGCTCGCTGTATTGCAGTAGCTTGAGTAATGAAGATCTTTGTGAGGTAAGTGATTTGCGAAAGGTATAGGTTAATGTTAATCAGGGCCATTCTTTTGTAGGGATTTCTGAAAGTCAGATTGCGTTGCGCTAAAAAAAATATTGTGTGTCAGTTTAAGCACAGTCTTGTATAATTTTTCAAAAGGGGACGTTTCATATGTCGACCCTTAGCCGAGGATACCTCACTGGAATCTTCTGATTTTTTTCTTGTAGTTTGTGTAATTAGTGTAGCCTTTTGTTTATTGCTAGTGCATAATCATAGAGAGAATTTCCTTTGTAATTGCAGTTTTTTATTGTTGTACAGTAAAACAATTGTGACATGCACGTAGATTTGCACCAAGTATTTCTGAAGCGCCTAGAACCTCTCGGCCACACCGTGTAATGAATTAACTAATGTTCAACATAGTAATTTGGTAATTGTGCATAGGGAAATGGAGCGGGCGGCAAACAATGGCGTAGGCAGTGAAACAATTAGTGAACAGGGAAGCATTATCGATCGATCGCTCGGCAACAGCTTGCCTCAGGAATCCGAAATGACAGGACACAATTTTGCAAATACTGTAGATTCAGGTTTTGCATCCTCACCGTTTTCTCAAATAAGTCAAGACACATTTTCTGCTTGTCAAAATGTGAATGTTGCCGGTGCAAATGCACTGCCGAAAAGCGTAGAGGAACAGATCCCAGACACTAATGCATTGTTATTACAGCTAATGCAACAAATGGAACAAAATCAGAGACAAACACAGCAAAAGCTTCAAAAGTTAGACACAATGGAACAACACCAGAGACAAACACAGCAAAAACTCAGGAAAACTTAAAGGACACAGTAGATACTCCGAAACTTGGTTCAGAAAAACACACTGAGGAAATAAGTACACTATCGGAGAAAGTAGCCGAACTTTCGGATCAGTTCACTAACTTATCTACAAAGGTAGATGATGATCTGAATGACACAAGACCTGTAGCCATCACTGACACATAAGAGTATGAACAAATTAAGAAATTCAAACAAAATCAGAATCAAATTAATACGCAACACAAAAGAGAAATCCGGGAAGTACAAGATCAGTTGGCACAAGTAATACAAAAATTACATATTTCAGAGGACACTCGCACTCCAACACAGGAAGAGGGACTTAAAAATACGGAACAACCACAAAATAATAACACAGGACACTTCGGAAATTATGAAAGAAATTGGCAAGGCACACCGAATTTTGAGATGGAACCGCCGAAACGACGTAACAATGACCGACATGCGACTCGCCGACATGATGATTTTGACTATAAGCTGTTCATTACTACACGTAAATTAAAAACATTTAAGAATTCTGGCAACGACATTCATCCACAAGCGTGGCTTCATCAATTCTCTCATTGTTTTCCTCCCAACTGGTCGTTAGAACACAGATTAGAATTTATGTGTGGCTACTTAGAGAATGAACCAGCTGTAAGAATGCGATCGGTCATTCACGATTGTCACAGTGAAGGAGAATTTTATCATGCCTTCCTCTCAGCATATTGGTCTCAAGCTACACAAGACCGAGTAAAACATAGCATCATAATGATGAATCATTTTGAACAATCTGAATTTTCCAGTCTTGTGAAATATTTTGAAGACACGTTGCACATGAATCAGTACCTGTCAAACCCATACAGCCTTTCAGAACTCATCCGCATTTGCTTAATCAAATTACCTGAACATTTACGACATATTATTTTGGCAGGACGTTGCAAAGACGACATTGAAGCTTTTCAGGGACTCTTACAAGAATTAGAAATTGACACTGACAATCGCGGAACGCGAAAACAGGAATACAACAATTACAGGTCACATCCGTCGCAATTCCGCGATGAAAGAAATAATAACTGGACACGACAAGGCTATTCTCACAACACAAATCGTGACCAAAACAGACACCACCCGTATGACAACCGTTGGCAGAGTAATAATTATAGGGAAAGATCACCTCTCCGCGGTAGTGACTATCACAGAGGCACTCAGAGAAACAGACAATATGGGAACCAAAACAATTATTATCAAGGGAGACAGAATAACTTTAGACGCAACGACCCAGCGCGCAGTTACGATTCCGGGAGAAATGCTCCACCATGTGACCGACAAGAAAGAAATTATGGAATCTACCGATATGACGACAGACGATATAATCGTAACGACAGACCTGAATTGCATCAGAATTGGCGGGATTCAAAGACGGCAGGGCCCTCTCGACAAGGTGAATTTGTAGAAGTTAGGTCTCGTAATCCCAATAACGACGCACGCCAACAAAGAGACAGACTGTGACTCGCACCGCAGGCAGCCAAGTACGCCGGCTGGCTCAGAGAAAAATAACATAGAGGCTAACCTTGAGAAAAATTCCAGTATTCTTTACCGACGTATACCGCATGACAATTGCATTGAAGTTGAAACTCTGCGTACTAGGAAGAGTAAAGGATTGCACCACATTTCACACGTAAAACCGTTTATTGAAAGATAATCTGCTTTATAATTTAGTCCTTGCCATAAAATTTTTCACTTCACGTTACTAGTATGCTTGTCAGGCTTAGAATCTGTTAACATGCAACAATGTTTGAAGTTAAATATCCAGTCAAGGACCAAGAGAACTTATTGAAACAGAAATTACGAGTGCATTGTTATAGTGAACAGACGTCACAGTGTTATTGTGTGTGTACATTCTTGCTTGTTAGTTGCACGATTATGTAATGACTATAAGGCTTACATACTTAGAACGTATACCGGTACTGCTAATGAGATTTTAATGCAACATTTTGGTTTACTTCAAAATACATTCTGGATTTAAAGTACTTTCTGTGAGATACCAGACGACACAGTGGTTAGTTCATGTGACAACTACACGGTTTGATCATGACACTACTAATGAGTGACAATTTACAATGTTGCTTTTGCGGTGTTTCTGTTTTATATCTGCACAGTTTTTCTGCATTATTCTGGAAAGTAAAACATGTTTTAGTAGTAACTTTTGTGGTATAGCAACAATGAGATAGCCTTTTTCGTGGCACAACAATACGTTACTGTACAGTACTTTCCTCATCACGCCAATAAGCATAATAACTACGATATCTATACGCAAAGCATTTCACTTTTGTTTATCATGAGGTAAGTACATTGACTTCTGCAGAACTTAGCTTTCGGAGGACGATAACTACGACACTTCCACAGAGATTATGTTGCAACAAGACGCACAGTTTAGCGCTACAGTACATTTATGTGAGTGATTAATTTTGTAATTAAACATTTACTTTTAAAGATTTTTGAACTACAAAGAAAGTTTTCCGTTATACATTTCATTCCATTGCTGTAATCTGTAACACCTGAGGGTATAATTACATTAATCGTCAGGGGGTATACGCTTACTTTGTGTACCATGTGTTTGGCAAGCACAAGGAGCCCTAGCTAATATGGTATTTGCTTATACAACTTTACACATCGGTACCATATTTCTCTAACACACAAATTACACAGCTATCTGATCATTTAACTGAGAGATAAACATTTTTTTACTACATCAGTGACACATGTTTACGCAGTTACACAGTTGGGTAACTTCACACTTATGAAATTGTATTTTGTCTGTACTTTGTGAACTGTTCGTATTTTTTTGGAACCATTGTGATACTATGAGAGCTTTGAATGATGTATTTGGTAAGGGAGCATGATTTTAAAGTACGTTTGAGGTAGATGACACTATTGAAATGAGCAGAGAATTTTTTTTAAGTTTTGAAATTATTGCAGAAAGCTACGATGTTTTTGATATTTGACTGGGGTGTTATGACATTATTACGACGACGATGTGTATTATGCTGTTGAGGTATGTTTATGATCAATAAGCTGATGCTATATGAGGAATTAGATTATGCTACGTATCAGTTATGATGAAATATTGTAGAAGTGTCGATGATATGTAAATGTATAATAAGGTAAGGAATAATGAGTAGTGGTTAGGGACTCTGATTTGTGGAAAGGTTGTTGGAAACCAAGAATCGTACTTTAAGAGTTATGAAATGTGTCTAAATGCGTGAATGTATCACAATGCCGACAAATATTTTTTGGACACTGTTACATTTATAGGATTTTGTTTCTACACATTTGTAACGCAAATTCTCAACCTGTGAATTTTTTTATATGAGACTGCCACTGTAGCGGAAACTGCTGTCGTAAATATTTCAGTAAGAAAGGTAAGTGACCTTGACGTAATGCGTTTTGGGCGCCCAGCTGAGAGGTAGTTGTCTGACAAAAGAAAGCCATTAGGTGCAAAAAAAAAAAAGAGAAAAGAGGCCATTATCCTCGCTATTGACATTTCTTTGTCAAAAGCATCGCAAATACGACATGCTCAAACTTGAAAACATATGATAACACTGTGGTGCTCTTAATTTATGATATTTACTAAAATGCCTAATGAAATGATGAGCTACATTTTACATCTATTGTCTTTCTAGTTGAGAGATTGCTCATTTTGTTTAATATCTGGTCTCCAGCTGTGTTGCAGCACTGATTTTATAAAATAAACTTAAATGCATCTGCTAATGTGAACACTTTCTGTCAACAGATCTATTAAATAATTATTTTCTGATCCACATTCTTCGAAAAAGGAGCTCTTGGAATGGAAAGAACAATAAGAAGGGACTAATAACAGTAACCACATATATAATTTTCTTTTCAAGTACTTGGTAATTTTTTTGTAGAATTAGTTTTTGTGGTGCACCACTTTAATTATATAGACATTAAGATGTGAATATACATTTCCCTTATCTGTATTGTTGTCTTTAGTGTACTATTTTTTTTTTTTTTTTTTGCTTGAGCTATGTCATGTTTAGATATAAGTTATTGCATTTGCTGCTGCTGTTTGCCAGGCATATTGCTACTAAATTTCACTTTACATTACTCTGTTAAGCCAGTTTTACTACTGATTTATTTTTCTTGTTGCTGCACATTGGCTCATATTAGTTGTAATTTTGCATTTTATCTGTTAATTTAGATTTACTGCTGCTTGCTTTGCACTCTGCATTTTTTTGTCATTGCTATTTATGTTAATTGTTTTGTGCTGCTACATTGCCTCATCCCTTAGTTTAGCATCTGAGCTCAGTAGATTTAAGTTAGCTTAAGATGGGGTAGGCTATACGTGAGAACGAGTTGTGATGAATTGGAATAAATGCATTGAGAAGCTATAAGAAAATGGTTTGGCCAAAAAAAGTATTTTGAAAGAGGATATGAACAAAAAAGTAGGGTTTAGAGACAACAGGTTTAGGTAGGATTTTCTTGGAAATAAATAATGAGGTAAGAAATATGTGAAATAAATACAGAAAGCATGCTTGGATAGGATTTTTTTGGTGGAAGCAAAGGTTGAAATAAGACGAAAGATCTATGGAATGATGTTTTGGGTTGGACTGCAGTACCAAATGTTACACTGTAAACAAACCCTGTCCTTTCCTCCTGTGATATTCTGCTGTGTGTTTTATGTGTTTGTGTACCCTTGTTTATTTGTGTTTTTCTTGTCCTTATGTGTTTAGCAGATGAGAGTTACGTTGTAGAATTTTTCTAATACTATGTTATTTACTTTGTAAAGATGTTTAGACATTATTTATCTATTCTGTTTTGTTGCTCATATGTGAAGTTGATGTTTCAACAGTTATTCTGATATTTATGTATGTACTCATTTCATAATTCCTGTAACACTGATGTGTATGTTTATTTCTATTCTTTTGTGAAGTCTGTGTTACCACAAATGTTATCTGTACTGTTATGTTCTTTAATGATGTATTTTGTCCCTTTGTAATTGTATTCTAATGTTGTAATTGTATAGACACCAGATCTTCAAATTAAGTTACATTTCACTGCACACGTTTCTGTTGGTCATAGTAATGCACAATATATGCGAAGTAGGGACTGTTAGTGTTTGCATGTGTGTTACTAATTCAGCAAGGGACTGGATAACAGCATTGCCGGTTCTAAGGACAATTCTAAAAACTTTGTGAGTGCACAAGTGGTGGTTATGGACTTGCTATATTGTCCGCAAGACTCTTCAACGGTGATTGCGCACCTGCACAGTCACAACAATGGCTGCTGGCCATCTCTACAAGGACTACAGTGGGTCTGCATCTTTGATGACCCACCAATACCATTATTTCTACAAGGACTACAGTGGGTCTACACCTTTGCTGACTCACCAGTACCATTATTTCTGCAAGGACTGCAGTGGGTCTGCACCTCTGGTGGCCCACCAATACCACAATCTCTACCAGGACTACAGTGGGTCTGCACCTCTGGTGGCCCACCAATACCATAATCTCTACCAGGACTACAGTGGGTCGGCTCTGTGATGACCTACCTACCAATAGTCTTGAAAACTTCGAATGACTCTGTTGCGGGTTTGCTCTGTTGTGGACCATTACCTGTCTGCATGTCAAGAGTCAGCACTGTCTTTTCGTTGGAAGGACAACACTACTTCTTCAAGAGTGCATGGAAATCCACTACTTTCGTGTGCATTTTCTTCTACTGCTCAGACTTTGAGAAAAACACTGCTATTTTACTGTGATGAACGATCAGGACTGTCTTTATGGACTGTGAGAAAATTTTAGCTTTTGACCAATATTGTATCAATAAGTGTGTGCATTTGATATCTTTGTTATTGTAATTATGAAAAATTTTATCAAATCGTTATTGGCCACTGCCCAAAACAATTTGTAAATTTTTTTGTGGGGAGCATGGGGGCTATGTAAGTAGGCTGTTTATGTTTTCTTATTGGCAACGTTACGTAGCGCTCTATATGAAAATCACTGGCTGTGCTGTGTGCAGTCTGTGGCTAGTTTGCATTGTTGTCTGCCATTGTAGTGTTGGGCAGCTGGATGTGAACAGCGGGTAGCGTTTCGCAGTTGGAGGTGAGCTGCCAGCGGTGGTGGATGTGGGGAGAGAAATGGCGGAGTTTTGAAATTTGTAAGACTGGATGTGATGAACTGCTATATATATTATGACCTTTGAACACTATTAAGGCAAATACATTGTTTCTTCTCTATCAAAATCTTTCATTTGCTAACTATGCCTATCAGTAGTTAGTGCCTTCAGTAGTTTGAATCTTTTATTTAGCTGGCAGTAGTGGCGCTCGCTGTATTGCAGTAGCTTGAGTAACGATGATCTTTGTGAGGTAAGTGATTTGTGAAAGGTATAGGTTAATGTTAGTCAGGGTCATTCTTTTGTAGGGATTTCTGGAAGTCAGATTGTGTTGCGCTAAAAAAATATTGTGTGTCAGTTTAAGCACAGTCTTGTATAATTGTTCTAAGGGGACGTTTCAAATACAGAATATTATATATTTGTATATTAAGAGTAGCGTAGGCCTACTGAACTGATGTTGGTAAAGAACCGTGAGTTCTTCAAATCTGCAATTCATTCAGGATTTCGTTTCTCAATTTTTGGCCGAGCGCATAAATGAAAGGTGCCAATTTTGCAATTCTTCTGTAAAGTATGTAGTACTTTAAGGTTATTATGTATTGTGTGACTGTATCGTGTTTGGTTGTTATATTTAGCTATAGATGTTTTACTACATTTATTAAATTTGAAGTAGGCAGTGTACTCTTAGAAACGTGATTCTGCCCGTATACCTGCTACTTTTTGCACAGACAAGCCAGTTTATAAATGTCTTACTTGCTAAGTTATATTTTGGAAGATGTCGTGCATGTTTATTTTGTAAGTTGCTGGTGGTGGCGAAAGTGATTACTGTATGATGTCTGTTTTCTTTAATCAGTTTAGCTAGTCTGTCTGAAACGACACTTTTTTAAATGAGTAATAGTAATTCTGTTCAACGCCAAATTTAAATAGCCAAGTGTATCGAGTATCTGTTTGTTATGGATAGTCATCTGTAGCAAGCCGAAACTTGATACGTGTTAGAAATGTAGTAGCAGTGTCTGTATATTACCATGTCTGTATAGGTCGATGCAGTGTTCCTTCGGACACGCATGCGTGTGTGAAGGGACATCGCACTGGCCTAAACAAATGTGAAAAAATGGTTCAAATGGCTCTGAGCACTATGGGACTTAACTTCTGAGGTCATCAGTCACCGTAGCGGTCGCGCGGTTCCAGACTGTAGCGCCTAGAACCTCGCGGCCACCACGGCAGGCAAATACTGTGAAATATAGACACTGCACTAATGTGTTTCATGCCAAAGCAAGGCAATCTGACGCAAAACAATGTCTCTCTTTGTGCGAGAATTATATGAGTTGGATGAGGACACTATCAGACGGAGACACTAGGACAGATCGAACCTTAGGTCCGTTCGCGCAGGCGTGTTCGGATGGCCGAGGCTGTTCGGCGACCGCTCGGATTGGAATCCCGGTCCAGAATAAATTTTCATACGTTACTCTTAAATCGTATAGCCACTGTATAATCGTATTCGTCGTTTGAGAATAAATTTTCATAATATGTCAGAAATATGTTTCGTTCCATTGCACATCACTCTCGCGGTGCAGCACGGTACAACGAAACCATTACAAATCAATTAATTACTCTCACGTTAAGCAGATCACCGAGTATGGGCTACAGGGTGTAAGCTTTCTCACTTTGTAGTGACATATTCGGTAACCAACAGGCACATAATTTTAGAGCAACAGATGACCCGGTGTTGACACGGTAGCTGTCATTGCATCAGGGACACAGCTGCAGTGCTTAATTGTATCGCGGTAGTTGCTTGGTGACGAATATGCAGCAACAGAAATTCGGTACCCGCGTGAAATTAACAAAAATTATTTGTGTCCCAATGCTGAATATTGTTTGATTGCATAATTGTCTAAAACAGTCAGAGTGTGGAAAAACAGGATGATAAAGTTAAGGCCTGTAATCTCGTTTTAACCAATACGGGCACGGGCGCGGCGGCATTCGCGTGCCGCCAAATGAATGCGGCTAATTCGATTCCCAAATTATAACTGCGCTATCACCCAAACGCCGCGCTCCGTTTCTGTGCGTATGTGACATCGAAATAAATAAAATCGGGTGATAAGCTGCTCAGTTATTCAAATCTGTATGTGAACATCGCATCGCCGTCGAGTAGTGGAGATTTCCGTTTGATGTTAATAACTGCATTTTCGCTCCTCTTTTCAGCCAACTCTGTATGAAGAAAGCTGTCTTGTAATTTAAATGCTTCTTGAAGCATGGGTTGGCGAGGCAGCTGAGTGAACTATGAAAACGTTTGGATCTGAATCGTTGTACTGTGAACATCCTATATGTGAAACGGTTGTCCGTCTCGGTAAAATTGCTCGTCGTGCAAGGGTTACAGTTTGTCACAACTTAACCGTAGATAAGTATACCCTCCTAATTTTTTTTGTTTGTTTTAAAAACTATGAAACTATGGGACTTAACTTCTGAGGTCATCAGTGCCGTAGAACTTAGAATTACTTAAATCTAAGGACATCACACACATCCATGCCCGAGGCAGGATTCGAACCTGCGACCGTAGCGGTCGTGCGGTTCCAGACTGTAGCGCCTAGAACCGCTTGGCCACTGCGGCCGGCTCCTAAAATTTACGGTTGCAGTTAGTACCATTTCGCGGTTCCTACGGATCTGGTATTGTCAGTAAATGGTGTAAAACAGGACACTTGGTAGTTTTTTTGAGTGTCACATACCACTGGAGACTTTGTAATTGTAATTAAGTAGCGCATAGACTATAAACTGACTTCCTTGAATAAAATATGGAGTATTAAGATTTACAATGGTTTAGTAACAATGTAGCATCTCCCCCCCCCCCTTTTTAGTGTTGTAGGGTGTAGTAACACTGATCCTGTTATGTGCACAAAGGAGCAACATTTCGTTTTTTACGTTACAGACTCTTCAAATGCGCTTTTTCGTAACAGTGGGAATAAATAAAAATACATCCTCTAAAGGCTTACAGAAATTAAATTGGTGGTAGAAGATAGAAAAAAAATTATAATTGTACGTCAGGCTCAGATTTTTATATCATCCTCTACGTGTTTCGATGGTTAAGGCATTATCAACAGAGGGTAGGCATCTTTACATAACTGTTTTTAATGGCAAATGTTGGCAGTTCACACATCAGGTTGAGAGGTGGCCAAGATTTTATATTCGTATTTTGTAATTGTAAGACTAACAGTGTTTGAGCTGCATTCTTGCTGAAAAAATGGCATATACTTTACACGGTACATCAAGTGACCCAATACAATACATAATGGGTGAAACTGTTGTGTGGTTGTTCATTACTTTAATGGTCTGTAGTAGAACTGTAGATTGTTCGAAAGATTATTCCACTGATAAACGTTTAATTCATTGTCTTGTGCCATTGACGTGGAAGCGTTTTAACACTTATGTTCACATATTACATTTTGGGGAATATTTCTTTTGAGGCGACGCTGACGCTAGACCTCGAGCGTATAGGCGATTTACAAAAGACAAGTAAATGATCGTTTTCTTCTTTTGTTTTTCTCTTTTACCTTATCCTTGGAAGTGTTAGCATATAAACTGCCTGTACGTTCATAACTGTGTGCTATCTTGCTAATCTACTTTCATTTGAAATCTTAGAGATTTGCAATTAGTGAAATTTTCGCTGTCCTTTTAGTGCTTCCCGAACAACAGTCATATATCTATCTATAGGTACAAAATTTAGACTCGCGACTGCAAATAGGTTCAATGAGAATTCTCCACTTCCTAAACACAATAGTAGACGACAACCTGAACACCGTAGACAAGAGAACTTTAAAGAAGAAAGCTCTACTAAAGAGAACATTGCCACGAAAACGACCGTTGGGTTTGACTTGCATGCACGGAACACAGCAGCAATGAAAAGCGTCATGGTGGTGATGGTAAGTTCCTATAGGACCAAACTGCTGAGGTCATCGGTCCCCGCAGCTCGTGGACTGGTGGCTAGCGTTGCTACCTATGGATCACGGGGTCCCGGGTTCGATACCCGCCCGGATTGGGGATTTTCTCTGCCCGAGGAGTGGGTGTTTGTTTTGTCCTCATCATTCCATCCTCACCATAATCATCATTCGTTACAGTGGTTAGATCTGATTGTGTACAAATTGTACTGTGTAGAAATTGGGACTTTCTTGGGGAGCTGATGGTTCAAATGGCTCTAAGCACTATGGGACTTCACATCTGAGGTCATCAGCCCCTAGACTTAGAACTACTTAAACCTAACTAACCTAAGGACACCACACACATCCATGCGCGAGGCAGGATTGTTATCTCATTGTATAAGACTACAGCTGCTGAAGATGGATAAAACACTAAAGTAGCCAACATTGTTAAAACTGAGCCTCCTCTTTTTTATTTATTTATTTTGCAATTCTCATTTGATCGAAAGTGTCAAAGGTTTTGCCGTTTCAACAATTTTGCATCTTCCTTTGTTACTTCCGGACATAGCTTGTCATATATTTGAGTTCGACTTACAATAGCGTGGTAACCTGCTTCTCTGCTGATAGCCATTTATACGCTCGGTTGTGCCGATTTTTAGATAAAATTGTGTGGTGCTTGATATCCCTGCACGAGTAGGCCGTTGTCTGTTCTATGGAATGAACTAGAGCTCTACCGACAGAACTTCGGAATTTATTCGCGAATATTTTCTGAATATGTTGGTGTAAGTCCCTGTGGACGGTATGCCGTGCAAAAGTAACCCCTACTTTCCTCTTCGCTCTCTAGCTTCCATTCAGTTCTGCTCACTTGTGTCTCGGGTCTGTTTTTCTGGCAGTGTTAACTGAACGTCAACAATGATACACAGCTGTATGGACAGGTTCACTGATGAAGAGTCTGCCGATATCCACCACAAGTATCGGTTCATATCCACGCTATGCTGCGCTATTCCGTCAGCGACGGCAACCACATCACAGTGTACTCTTGTCTGAGTGTTGTTATATTGCTCTGGGTTTTGTGTTGTGGGTTTCAGTGACTGCATATTATAGGCTTCTTCACTGTTGTGAAGGTACTTTCATTAAAGAAACTGCAGAAACAAACCGAATTACATTACCGTTAAATGCTGTGAAGTTGACCGATTTTAGTCTTTAAACTTAGATGTTTCTGAAACCAACAAAATTAATACATTGGTTTTTCTTTCAGAGCATTGGTATTAAGCTGTAGTAATAAACTGTTGACCTTTATTGCCTTTTGCTCTAATAAACAGTAAAATAAAAGTAATAAAAAAATAAAAAACCGAAACGGTCAACTTCACCTCCAGGTGGTTCCTGTTATGTGATTATTGTACAGTGTTTAAGCCTCTAAGGCGACTTAGACTGTCATGAATCATTATCAATAATCGAAAAATAAATCTAATATGATAATACTAATTTTAGAGTATCGTACAAAGAAAGTTTAAAGGCAAAAACCGGGATCACAAATTTTTTTATGACATTCCGAAGAAACGCACGCTATTCTTCTTTAGCAATAAAAATTGCCTGACTACATTTTATTTTACGATGACGATGGCGCATCCTGTTTCTCAGGCTTGGTTCAAATGGCTCTGAGCACTGTGGGACTCAACTTTTGAGGTCATCAGTCCCTTAGAACTTAGAACTACCTAAACCTAACTAACCTAAGAACATCACACACATCCATGCCCGAGGCAGGATTCGAACCTGTGACCGTAGCGGTCGCGCGGTTCCAGACTGTAGCGCCTAGAACCGCTCGGCTACCCCGGTTCTCAGGCTTGCTTTAGGAATTTTAAACCCTCGACAAGCCTTGTTAATGCTTATTTTTTCATTTAAAATTTCCCTGGGACACAATTCTAAAGCACTCAGGCTATAGCGCCTAGAACGGCTCGGCCACCCCGGCCGGCTGGGTCACATTCCTTCCACACTCACGATCGTTTGATCATAAAAGAACTGCTCGAGAGAAGTTGGCAATTTCGCACAATTTCACCAAGAATTTGCAAATTTTTATTTGTGTGTTTATGAACAGGTAAGCATAATACATTAACTTAAGATATTGCTCTGGTTGTCGCGTGACATACCTAAGACTTAGCAAGGTCCCCCATTCCCGGGGGCAAGAGGGGTGGCTAGAAAGGCCTATCCCTCCGTCCCCCTTAGCTCCCAGGGAAAAGAAAAAAAATATAGTTTAGCCACTGGCTTTTCTTTCTGCAACATGATATAGATGTCGGTATTATGAAAGTTTTATCAGGGTCATAACTGGAATTTTTACGGCTACTTGTAACTCACCATTCGTCTTCCTAAATATAAAAAATGCTTCATACCCCCAGCACTAGCCTCCCAACAACACACACCCCCCTCCTTCCCGCCGCAACGTGTCGCATGGGAGCCCTGGAGACATAAAAACAAGAACTGTTTTATACCAATCACATGCATAAAAGTTTTACCTCATTAAAAAGGGTAAAAAAATCAGTACTTATGGAAACGATTTTTATTCAAATAGAGGTTTGGAATACTGTACATTTAGCCACTGTCATGAATGGAGAACTTTCGAACAGTAAATGATACGTAAAATAAAACAATATTCATTACCAATGTCTAGTTGTCTAACGTAAAACGTTTCTTGAACTCTCTGATCAACTTCACCTCAGCGATCAACTTCACCCCAAATGAAGGTATTACTCTGTGCCGAGCCACCGGAGATCACGGGCCCATTATACCATGGTACACAGAAAATTGCCCTGAACCCCTCCGACATTTTGTCGGTGGAGCTCGGTTTGAGTACATCGAGCAGAGGGACCTGCTGCCGCTGAAAGCTGGCGGAACAGGCGGGCTCGTCGAGGTGATCGTGGCAGTGCCACCCGCCCGGTTCCTGGTTGCTGGCGACTGGCGCCTGGCGCGCCAGTGGCCCGCGGAGTATTTTGAGCTCAGAGCGGCGGGCGCGGCATTTCTTGGTCTGCCGTCAGCTGGCGCCTGCCCACGGCGCGCCGGGCCCTCGGCGAGACACGTCGGCGTCGACGGCGAGGCTGCGGCTCCAGCCGCGAGAGCTCTCACATAGCCGCTGTCTAGCAGCGTGTGTCTTCGTTTGAATTCTCACGATGGAAACGGAACATTAGCTTACAACCACAAACTACACTACAATGAAAGAATGGGAAACACTGCCCGTTCCGACTTTTAATCCGTAATGTGTGACGCGTTGGGGAGAAGCATTGCAGTGTGTGCACAAGCATCAACGGCCAGCCAGAAGTTGTCAGCCCTGATGGTGGAGGTATGGAGTGCCTTACCACAAGAACTCCTAACCAGCCTCATGGCCAGCATGGGATCAAAAGTATCCGGACACCTGGCTGAAAATGACTTACAAGGTCGCGGCGCCCTCCATTGGTAATGCTGTAATTCAATATGGTGTTGCTTGATGACAGCTTCCACTCTCGCAGGCATACGTTCAATCAAGTACTGGGAGGTTTCTTAGCAATGGCAGCCCATTCTTCACGGAGTGCAGTAGTGAGGAGAGGTATCGATGTCGGTCGGTGAGGCCTGGCTCGAAGTCGGCGTTCCAAAACATCCCAAAGGTGTTGTATAGGATTCAGGTCAGGACTCTGTGAAGGCCAGTCCATTACAGGGATGTTATTGTCGTGTAACCACTCCGCCACAGGCCGTGCATTATGAAGAGGTGCTCGATCGTGCTGAAATATGCAAGCGCTATTCCCGAATTGCTCTTCAGCAGTAGGAAGCAAGAAGGTGCTTAAAACATCAGTGTAGGCCTGTGCTGTGATAGTGCCACATAAACCAACAAGGGGTGCAAGCTTCCTCCATGAAAAATACAACCACACCATAACACCACCGCCTCCGAATGTTTGCACTACACACGCTGGCAGATGACGTTCACCGGGCATTCGCCATACCCACACCCTACCATCGGATCGCCACTTTGTGTATCGTGATTCGTCACTCCACAAAACGCTTTTCCACTGTTCAATCGTTCAATGTTTACGCTCCTTACACCAAGTGAGGCGTCGTTTGGCATTAACCGGCGTGATGTGTGGCTTATGAGCAGCCGCTCGACCATGACATCCAAGTTTTCTCACGTCGCGCCTAATTGTTATCCTACTTGCAGTGGATCCTGATGCAGTTTGGAATTTCTGTGTGATGGTATGGATAGATGTCTGCGTTTTACACATTACGACGCTCTTCAACTGTCGGCGATCTCTGTCAGTCAACAGACGAGGTCGGCCTGTACGCTTTTGTGCTGTATGTGTCCCTTCACGTTTCCGCTTCACTATCACATCTGAAACAGTCGACCTAGGTTATGTTTAGGAGTGTGGAAATCTCGCTTACAGACGTATGACACAAGTGACGCCCAATCACCTGACCACGTTCGACGTCCATGAGCTCCGCAGAATGCCCCATTCTGTTCTCTCACGATGTCTACTGACTAATGGGATCGCTGATGTGGAGTACCTGACAGTAGGTGGCAGCACAGTGCACCTAATATGAAAAACGTATGTTTTTGGGGGTGTCCGGATAGTTTTGATCACATACTGTAGTTCATCCATCCATGGAATCGACAATATCGACGATATTTGCCTGCTATCGATATTCATACAGCATAACAAATGATAAAAAAATATTTTTTTGTGTGATGCAAAAAGTAATTAACAATTTTCCAATATTTTTCATTAACTGTACTGAAACATTGCTTCTTGCCAAATTTCATCATTCTAGGTCAACGGGAGATACCCTATAGGTTTTGATAAATGAGTTTGTATCAAAATATGTGGCATTTGACAACACTGCTTTTGTATCTTCGATCTGCTTTTGAATCTTCGATCTGGTTGAATCTTCGACCATAGACCTTCGTTAGTGTGTCACATACATTTCAACTTGATGTGGCCACCCATTCCTGAGAAAAAGCCTTTTTAATAGTCGGACACACAGGCAGTCTGACAGACAGATGGAAAAAAGTGATCCTGTAAGTGTTCCATTTTTACCGATTGAGGTACGAAATCCTAAAAATGAAGTCAGGGCCAAACGCACCTCTGAAAAGGTGCGATTGAGGAAGGACTATACTGTCGCAACTTTGATAGGTAAATGTACGTTGTTCGAAGATTTGGAGAAACCTTATACGTCCCTACACTATCATGTTCGGCAATGACCCTAGGTGCATTATGTGTTGTCGTCTCTCGCCATGTGTGGGTACGTCCAGCATTCCTGAACATGTACGTTTCGGTGGTCCAGTTGTTATATGGTGTGGAAAGGCATGAGAGTTCATGGATGTAATGACTTCCACATCTTTGAAAACGGTACTCTCACCAGTCAACGTTATTCTGATACTTACTTTTTTTCAGGGCTGCACTTAGCCATCACTTCATTTTTATGGATGATAATGCACTAGCGCATCGAGCTGCGCAGTCGGAGGAGCTGCTGGATCGAGAGGATATTCGCCACGGACGGATTCGCCTGCCTGTTTCCCCGACTTAAATCCCACTGAGCATGTCTGGAATGCACTGCGGAGACATACTGCAGCACGTCCACATGTACCAAAGACCAGCCAGCAGTTGTCAGCCGCTCCTTACCAACCTTCTGACCAGCAGGGCAGCTCGTCGCAGAGCATACGTTACCGTCAGAGGTGATTATATACCCTATTAAGAACCATATTCCACCTTCTGTATTACGCAGGGGACCGTCAAGGACTTCGGTGTAATTATCGTCTTTGAATGATATTTCTGTGCGTTTCATTGTGTATTTCTTTCAGGTACCCTCTGCTCTATATTGCAGTATTTCTTTCTATTTTTTATCAAGTTTCATCTAGTTATGTTATTTGGTAGTGATATATCAAGTGAAAGCTACCTTTGTCCTTAAGTTTTGCATACCTGTGTATGAACAATGGTGCAAGGTTAGTTTCATTAGACATAACTAACTTTTATACATCTGTGTCGATTGAGGAAAGCATAGAAATTATAAAAAGCAACTTACGTGATCATGGTAAATTCTTGTGTGATACATGTAATGCTACACTGGCACAGCGCCTTTTTCGGGCGGATAAAGATATACAGTTGTTAAACCTCTGTATAAGGAGGTGACAAGAAAGACTTAAATAATTATCGTATGATTTCCTGCCTGACATCTTTTTCCTAAATATTCGAAAAGTAATACATTCAAAACTAGTCTCGCATTGAAGTAGAAACAATTTAGTTAGCATATCGCAATTTGCATTCTAGAAGGTTTGCTCGACTGAGAATGCTATTTATACGTTCACCCACCAAATATTGCAAGTTCGTTCGTTAATACTTTTTGTAATCTATACGAGGAGTTTGATTGTCTGGATCATGTTACACTCTTAGAAAAACTAAAGTTTTACGCATTTGATGGCTTTACACACAACTGGTATGAAGCATACTTAATAAACAGAACGCAAAAAAATTGTTCTGAGTAATCCAAACAACGTTGAAGAGTAGAAAATTTTCATGACTAGGGAGAAATTTATAAAGGAAATCCCAGAGGATTCAATTGTGCATCCACTCCAACTACTTACATGCTTGAATGTACACTTAACATTCAGGAGGGGAATTAGTACTTTTTACAGACGATACTAGTATTATGTAAACCCTATTAAAGAGAAAACAATAGAAGGAATTGTTAATTACGTTTTTCAAAGAATTATTAAGTGGTTCTCTGAAAATGGACTCTGCCTGGATTTTGAGAAAATATACTGTTTTCAGTTCTTGAACGACAAATAAAGTCATACTAACAGCTGATGTAGCATATGAACAGGAGTCGACAAATAGGGTAGAATACTCCAAAATTTGTGTGTACATATTGATGAAAACTTGAATTGGCAGACGCATGTTACTGAGCTTCTCAAATAATTAAGTTCAGCCACTTTTGATATTTGTGTAACTGCTCGTCTTGGAAACAAACGAATCAACTTCCGATCAACATCCGCTCAGTATTATGTTATGGAATAATTTTCTGGGCTAACTCAGCTCCTATAAATAAAGTAGGGATAATATTTGGTGTTTACCCTTAGTCCTCATATAGACGCCTCTTCAAGGAGCTAAGTATTTCGATTACACTATCATAGTTCATATATTCATTAACGAAACTCGTCATAAATAATCCATCACAATTTGAGAAGAATAATTACATTAAAACTTACAACACCAGAGGAAAAAACGACCTTTAATATCCATTATAAAACCCGTCAGTGGCTTAAAAAGAAGTTCAATATGCAGAAACAAAAATTTCTCACCATTTACCCAATAACATTTAGTGTCTGGTAGGTAGCAAAGAAAGTTTTAAATCTAACGTAAAATCATTTTTCCTGGAAAATACTCAAATACTGATAGCCTGTAAAAAGACTTGTTTTTAAGTCCAGTTGCATGAGTAGGACTAAAAAATAATGTGTTCCTTAATTTTAACACTAATCATGTCAGCATATTCTGTAAACTGACTCGTAGGACATCGTCTCGATAAAAGAATCGATCAAATTATATGTAGAATATCCGGTTAACTATATGATTTGGTAATGCGAACATTTTAGGTTAGGCTTTACCGTGACTGTTATTGACATTAATTGAAACAGCAAGTTTATTGTTACCAGTCACTGTTTATTTATCTCCACGACGCGTTTAAAAGATTTAAATCTCCATCATGTGGATTTACATTTGTTAGTATGAAATTTGTGTGTGTCTTGAGTTATGATTTTTTGGAGGAACTTGTGGCACTGTCTAGTGGAGAAACAAAACACTATTTCAGAACATGGTTTTGGGTTTCTTCTGACAAAAGATTAAACGTATATCTAACGGTAAACATAAAGTAAGTAAAATAGAGTACCTCGATTAGTTACAGGTTCCTTTCACTGTCGTAACACATCACATGTATACTGTCATATTTTGTAAACAGAAATGGCATCTGGAAACTATTGGGTGCAAGGATCGTATAGCAGAAGAGAAAACATTATCACAAAGTATAAAGAATATACATCGTAACAACATTATTACAGAATAAATTTTAAAGGAGTTGGAGATTTTTGTTTTGAAGTGTCGAACACATGCATTGGAATAAATACTTCAGGTGCTATATAAATCCGATTTTGACAAGTTAAAATAGCCTAAAGTTCATACTCAAAGGAAAGCAGCGGGAGAAGCGTTCAATGTCTCTGAAAGTAAAATTTTGTCAACCTATCTGTGTAAAAACTCTAAGAGGTTTCGGTCGTATGTACGATCAGTAAGTGGGTCAAAATCGTCTATTCATTCACACAGTGACCATACTGGCACCGAAACGGAAGATAGCAGAGAGAAGGCCGAAATACTGTATTCAGTCTTCCGAAACTGAAAGCATTGATGAAGATCGTAACACGGTCCCTCCTTTCAATCGTCGTACGAATGTCGAAATGACAGATATTGAGATAATCGATCGCGGAATAGAAAAACAGCTACAGTCGTTTAGTAGAGAGAAGGCGTTGTAAGTAGGCTGTTTAGGTTTTTATGTTGGTAACGTCACGTAGCGCTCTATGAAAATCACTGACTGTGCTGTGTGCAATCTGTGGCTGGTTGGACTCATTGTTGGAATATTCGCTTGTGTAGCTTTGGGCAGTTGGATGTGAACAGCGCGTAGCGTTGCGCAGTTGGAGGTGAGCCGCCAGCAGTGGTGGATGTAGAGAGAGAAATGCCAGACTTTTGAAAGATAACTATAAGCGGACGATCTAGACGTGTGTCCGCCAGAAAAAGGAAATTTGTAAAGATGGATGTCATGAATTGATAGGTATACATATATATGATGACTTTTGAACATTATTAAGGTAAATACATTGTTTGTTCTCTGTCAAAATCTTTCATTTTCTAAATATGCCTATCAGTAGTTAGTGCCTTCAGTAGTTAGAATCTTTTACTTAGCTGGCAGTATTGGCGCTCGCTGTATTGCAGTAGTTCGAGTAACGAAGATTTTTGCGAGGTAAGTGATTCATGAAAGGTATAGGTTATTGTTAGTCAGGGCCATTCCTTTGTAGGGATTATTGACAGATTGGGTTGCGCTAAAAGTATTGTGTGTCAGTATAGTGATGATCAGAATAAGTAAAGAGGAAACTAGAAAACTATTTGAGTATGTTGAGTTTTGCTCAGCTGTTTGTAAATCAAATAACGCAAGAGTTTTACCAGCACAGTAATTCATAATTTTTCGAAGGGGACGTTTCAGCGTGAGTAACAAACGAGATACCTAAAAATTCTACGAAGATGAAACGAAAGTACATGCTGCCCTTCTTTCAGTAATTTATCGTAGATCGCTTGGACAACAAAGGGTATCTGGCGACTGGAAACACCGCAGGTTATTCCCATTTTTAAGAAGGGCCATAGGACAGATGTATACAATTATAGACCTATATCGTAGACGTCAATTTCTTGTAGAATTATGCCCAAGAATTACGACGATCTTGGAGAAGGATTTTCTCGTCTATAAAAATCAATATGGATTCCGCAAACAAAGATCCTGCGAAACTCAGCTCGCTCTGTTCCCTTATGAGATCCACAGGGCAGTAGACAATGGCCCTCAGGTTGATGCCACGTTCCTTGACTTCAGGAAGGCATTTGGCACCGTCCTGTACTGCCTTTTAGTGAAAAAATACGAGATTAACGAGTATCGAAGCAGATTTGTGACAGGATTCAAGACTTCCTTGCAGATGGAACAAAATCGACAGATGTAATTTCCGGAGTACCCCAATGAAGTGTGATAGGAACGTTACTGTTTACAATATATATAAATGATCTAGTAGAAAGCGTCGGATGCTCTCTAAGGCTGTTCGCAGATAATACAATTGTCTATAACAAAATAGCAACGCCAGAAGATAGCAGAATTACATCCAGAGAACTGATGAATGGTGCAGGCTCTGGCAGTTGACCCTGAAAGTAAATAACTGTAACATATTGCGCATACGTAGGAAAAGAAATCCACTTCTGTACAGCTACACTACTGATGACAAACCGTTGGAAACAGTGTCTTCAGTAAAATATCTAGGGGTAACTATCCAGATCGACATTAAGTGGAATGACAACATAAAACAAATAGTGGGAAAAGCTGATGCCAGACTCAGGTTCATAGGAAGAATGTTAAGGAAATGTAACTCTTCCACGAAGGAAGTAGCTTATAAGGCAGTTGTTAGACCGATTCTTGAGTATTGTTCGTCTTTTTGGTATCTCTATCAGATAGAACTGATAGAAGATCTAGAGAAGTTCCAACGAAGAGCTGCACGTTTCGTTACAGGATCGTTCACTCGGTACGAGAGCGTTACGGAGTTGCTCGACAAACTCCATTGGCAGACGTTACAAGAGACATGTTGTGCATCTCGGAGATACTTGCTATTGAAATTACGAGAAAGCACTTTCCAGGAAGAGTCGAACAACGTATTACTTCCCCCTACATACTTCTCACGTAATAGCCATGAGGAGAAAATTCGGGAAATTAGAACCAATACATTTACCGATAATCGTTCTTCCCACGCGCTATTCCTGAGTGGAACAGGGTTGTAGGGCTCAGTTACGAAAAGTAGCCTCCGCCACACACCCTTGGGTGGCTTGTAGAATATGATGTAGATGTAGATGAATTACTTAGACCTGGTTCTGTAGCACATCTGTGGTTTCTCACGTCATAGCTTTTGTCCTCATAAGCATCTTAATATGCCCCTCACCATAAGCCTGTATATACTGCTTGACAAGCGTAGTTGATCTTTACCGTAGGTCCATTTTACTGGTTGTCTTTCTGGTCGAAAGTCATACTTTCCTTTGTCTTACCCTTCTGAAGGGTTACGTGTGAATATAGAGGTACGGGTCTTTGATTGTTCTGATTGAAATGAATGTCTTCTAATGCACTGTACATGTACTGCAGTAATCTCCTTTAGGATTACTTCAGAATTTGGTATATCACCCATCCACACACCTATCAAATCAGGAGACTTCTCACTTTAGTGCTAATATTGGCTGTGAACTTAGTGCTATGCTTAGTGGGATTTCGTTACTGTGTATTACATTGAACTCACAGTTTGGTTCATTAAAAAAATTTATTAAATAAGTGGCACCTTATGATTCTGTGATTGTCAGATTGCATTGATGTAACTTTATACTCTTGTTTTATTAGTTATTTTTGGTATATGGAACACGGTGATACAGATAGTCGACGTGGGGCTAACCTGCAGTAAGTGGCTTTATGTTTTACTGGTATATGCAACATATAAATAAATATTTTACCTACAGTTTGCACTCATCAGGATGTGGGTGACTATTTTGCTCCTGATGTTTCACGGGCACCGATAGTAGCATTATACCATGATTATCCGTGCATAGCATGTAACATTGTCATCCCTTTAGCAGGTTCTTTTTTACTATTATGTGGCATATATATTTTGTTCCCTAGGTTTCATTGATACAGTGTGCAATCGTTCTCTCATTTAACTTCTTAATTTATCTTTAACTTTAAAGTTACTCTCTGTACAGTTTAGTAATGCTATATGTTACTACATATTACCACTGTTTATAATATTTACACTGACCCTTTTGTTATGTATTTGACACTGTTATCATTGTTGTCTTTCCACAGGCGCCTGAAGATGGAGTAATGAAGCGCGTAAACTGATTGCACAAATAAATTAAACCTAGAAGTTTACACGGCTGAAGGTGTTTTGATTTGACATTTTCTACTGAACAGCAGAGGTCCCGCAACCATCTTGCATAAAGATGTCTGGCATCAGCTTTTTCCACTATTTGTTTTATGTGGTCATTCTACTTAATGTCGATCTGATTAGTTACCCCTAGATATTTTACGGAAGATACTGTATCCAACGGTTTGTCATCAGTAGTGTAGCTGTACAGAAGTGGATTTCTTTTCCTATGTATGCGCAATTGTGTTCGCTTGAAGAGAGGATTGCGTCAACGCATTAAATGAAAAGACGGAAGTTTCAATGAGCGTTTCTGGTCCCTCTTTATCAATGTCCTCGTGAGGCGCAGCCATAAATCTAATATTTTTAGTGGTCGTCAAGTTTTAATGTTTCTTGCGGTATTTTCTCAGTGGATGATAATACAGCAACGTGGGTGCCAGGTTGGTTTTTGGGATTTGCTATGACTTTTCACTCAAACGTCCATAGTTTTTATTGTAGATAGCAACATTGTTGAGGGCTGTGACGCATACGTAACACGACAATAAAATCTTTAGTGGGTGAACTTTGTGTTTTATGTGCCAACATTAAATATAAAAGAATGAATTTTTATGTGTTTGACAATACACGTTTGTTGCTTGCTGTTTACTTTTGACATGGGCTAATGACATAACTACGGGATAATATAGATTGATTTACTTAAGTGTTAATAATTATAGTAACATGAAGTAATGATGTGAGATTCCTTGTTTCACAGAACTTGATAACGGGACAATGTAGTTCCGAAACATGTTAGGGTAAATAAATCAGACATTTTCGGCAACTGGTTGTGACATTCTCAGTACAAACCAAACCTTTGGCTTCTTCTCTTTGCTGTTGTCTTGAGCACATTGGATGGACTTGCAACAGTTTATCGGTTTCAACTGTGATACGCGTTCATAAGAGACAAGGGAATCGTCAGGAGTGTCCCAGGGAAGTGTGACAGAGCGCTCCTGTTCTCTACGCACATAAACTATCCGACGGATAGGGTGAGCAACAATATGCGTCTGTTTGTTGATGACGCTATAGGGTAAAAGAAAGTGTCATCTTTGAATGACTGAAGGAGGATACGGTATGACTCAGATTTTCTGTTTGCTCTAGTGAAAGACAGCTTGCTCTAAATGTAGAAAAAATTAATCTGAAGCTCATGAGTCGGAAAAGCAATCCCGTAATATTTGAACACAGTAGTAGTGGT
Organism: Schistocerca piceifrons; assembly: GCF_021461385.2. Lineage (NCBI taxonomy): Eukaryota > Metazoa > Arthropoda > Insecta > Orthoptera > Acrididae > Schistocerca > Schistocerca piceifrons. The sequence continues at coordinate 265,734,990 of NC_060141.1, forward strand.
TTGATGCTTGACACAGCTACGCCGATTAAAAATCTAGGCGTAACGTTGCAAAGCGATCTGAATTGGAAGGGGCGTGTAAGGATTGGAGTAGCGTAGGCGAATGGTCGACTTCGGTTTTTTGGGAGAATTTAAGAAAAATGTGGTATAGCCATGAAGGAGACGACGTATGGAACACTGGGACGAACCATTTTTTGTTCTACTAGAGTGTCTGAGATCTCCACCTGGATGGATGAAAGAAAGACGCTGAACCAGATCAAAAGCCTGCTGCTCGATTTGTTACCTGTAGGTTCGACCGACACGTGAACTCGGATGAGAATCCGTGGAGGAAAGAGGACGTTCTTTTCGCGAGAAAGGTTAAAGAACTGGCATTTGCTATGGACTTCAGAACGATTGTACTGCCACCAAAGGGTATCTCGCGTAAGGAGTAAGAACATAAGGCATAAGAAATTCGGGCTCGTGCCGAGGAATATTGACAGTCGGTTTTCCCTCGCTCCATTTGAGAGAGGAACAGGAATGTGACTGACTAGCAGTAGTATATGGTACTCTCCGCCATGCATCATATGGTGACTCGCGAGGTTTGTGCTCGTATGTTGATGTTAATCGTAACTAAACATGCAAGAAAGTGCAAAAAAGAGAAAAGTAGAAGTATACATGGTATCCTCTTACAAAAATTAGAAGTCGAACAGTCACCTAACTCCAGTTTCTGTCACTTGACGTCAACTACCGTGTCTAGTCATGCACCACACTTATCAAATGGAACAGTTATATTCGTATAGAGCTCGTTTTACATGTGCCGAAAGTACAGTTCCAAATTTTTTAACTTTTAAAATACTTTAAAGCAGTTATTACTACTGTTTTTGACGTATATAATCAGCTACAGTTTCGAGCATATAAAGAAACTAAGATAAACGAATACTGGAGCCACGGGGGTATTCATCCGATAAAAAGAAAACGAATTAATTTATAAAAAGTTAAGGGATAAAGTATAAGATAGTTGTCAGAGATACTTTTACAGACTTATTTCATAGTCCTTTATTGGCAACATTATGCATGAGCAGCTATGGTAGTTGACGTCAGGCGTTCAATGTATTTAATTCTGCTGGTGAGTCAAAAAGTCAAAACCGGTAAACTGAAGTAATTCAATTTCCGATCAAGACAATGCGAATAAGAAAGTAGTTCCAAAATATTTCGTTTACATCAGTTTGACAACGTCTAGTTTCATGGGACAAAGTATAACAAAAATTTTCGCACACTGGTGGTAGCTTAACTACCTAACACACAGAGGACCGCTTGACACCAACACAAGGAACTTTGTTGTACTGTAATACACATTAGAGTTAAATTATTACCAATAACAGCCAAATACAGAGTTACAGTTTTGTGCAGGATGGTCGGCAGCTAGTCAATACATTCATAAGGTTATTATCAATATTTTTGTTACTACTATTACTGCCATTAACTGTAAAGATCCATTTTCTAGATCTTCAACAACCGATGTTCAAATTCAACGTGTGAATTACATCTTAGCATATGCAACGAGAATACAAATTGCTGGAGCAGGTCTCAGTTATTAAATTACACTTTCTACTACTCGTTTCGGGGAGTACATTTTAAAATTATTACTACTATATTATGCTGATACTGCATATGTGTGAGTGAGTGAGCGAGAGACACAAAGTGAAAAAGAAAAAGAGAGAGACGGGGCGTCGGAGGGAGAGAGAGCGAGAGAGCACATGAGTAGTCTGACTGTGACAGAGCTGTAGATTGCTAAATATATGATTCCGAATACTTTATTTTAGTGACTAGGCTACTGCCATAATTTCAACACATACATATGTCTATGTTTTACTTTTGATATACATCAGTAGTGCTAAGTGGGTTTCTGTAAGGAGGATTAGGGATGTATTTACAAGTGGTGCAAAAGTTTGTCGCTTACGTGCTAGTTACTGGTTTATTAAAATTTACTTTTGTTCCATGATATAACTAAGAAATTGCCGAGGTAAGAAATGGATTATGTATGTAGATAGTATACACTGAGATGACAAAAAGTCATGGGATAACGACATACATACAGGGTGGTCCATTGATAGTGACCGGGCCAAATATCTCACGAAATAAGCGTCAAACGAAAAAACTACAAATCACGAAAGTTGTCTATCTTGAAGGGAGAAACCAGATGTCGCTATGGTTGGCCCGCTAGATGGCGCTGCCATAGGTCAAACGGATATTAACTGCGTTTTTTAAAATAGGAACCCCCATTTTTTATTACACATTCGTGCAGTACGTAAAGAAATGTGAATGTTTTAGTTGGACCACTGTTTTCGCTTTGTGATACATGGCGCTGTAATTGTCACAATTTTAGACGAACAGTTGGTAACAGGTAGGTTTTTTAAATTAAAATACAGAACATAGGTACGTTTGAACATTTTATTGCGGTTGTCCCAATGTGATACATGTACCTTTGTGAACTTATCATTTCTGAGAGCGCATGCTGTTACAGCGTGATTACCAGTAAATACCACATTAATGCAATAAATCCTCAAAATTATGTCCGTCAACCTCAATGCATTTGGCGCTACGTGTAACGACATTCCTCTCAACAGCGAGTAGTTCGCCTTCCGTAATGTTCGCACACGCATTGACAATGCGCTGACGCATGTTGTCAGGCGTTGTCGGTGGATCACGATAGCAAATATCCTTCAACTTTCCCCACAGAAAGAAATCCGGGGACGTCAGATCCGGTGAACGTGCGGGCCAATCCACCTGTCATGAAATATGCTATTCAATACCGCTTCAACTGCACGCGAGATATGTGCCGGACATCCATCATGTTGGAAGTACATCGCCATTCTGTCATGCAGTGAAACATCTTGTAGTAACATCGGTAGAACATTACGTAGGAAATCAGCATACATTGCACCATCTAGATTGCCATCGATAAAATGGGGGCCAATTATCCTTCCTCCCATAATGCCGCACCATACATTAACCCGCCAAGATCGCTGATGTTCCACTTGTAGCAGCCATCGTGGATTTTCCGATGCCCGATGCTGCGTACTATGCCGGTTTACGTTACCGATTTTGGTGAATGACGCTTCGTCGCTAAATACAACGCTTGCAAAAAATCTGTCATCGTCCCGTAATTTCTATTGTGCCCAGTCGCAGAACCGTACACGACGTTCAAAGTGGTCGCCATGCAATTCCTGGTGCATAAAAATATGGTGCGAGTGCAATCGATGTTGATGTAGCATTCTGAACACCGACGTTTTTGAAATTTCTGATTCTCGCGCAATTTATTTGCTACTGATGTGCAGATTAGCCGCGACAGCAGCTAAATAAAACAGCTACTTGAGCACCATCATTTGTTGCAGGTCGTGGTTGACGTTTCACATGTGGCTCAACACCTCCTGTTTTCTTAAATAACGTAACTATCCGGCGAACGGTCCGGACACTTGGATGATGTCGTCCAGGATACCGAGCAGCATCCATAGCACACGCCCGTTGGGCATTTTGATCACAATAGCCACACATCAACAAGATATCGACCTTTTCCGCAATTGGAAAACGGTCCATTTTAACACGGGTAGTGTATCACGAAGCAAATACCGTCCGCACTGGCGGAATATTACGTGATACTATGTACTTATACGTTTGTGTCTATACAACGCCATCTGTCACAAAGCGAAAAAAGTGGTCCAACTAAAACATTCACATTTCTTTACGTACTACACGAATATATAATAAAAATGGGGGTTCCTACTTTAAAAAACGCAGTTGATATCCGATTGACCAATGGCAGCGCCATCTAGCGGGTCAACCATAGCGCCATCTGGTTTCCCCCTTCAAGCTAGACGAGTTTCGTTCTTTGTAGTGTTTTCGTTTGACGCTTATTTCGTGAGATATTTGGCCCGGTCACTATCAATGTACCACTTTGTATAGATGGGGTTAGTATCGCGTACCTAAGGTGTAAAAGGGCAGTACATTGGCGTAGCTGTCATTTGTACTCTGGTGATTCTTGTGAAAAAGTTTCCGACAAGCCACGGCCACACGTCGGCAATTATCAGACTCTGAACGCGGAATGGTAGTTGGAGCTAGATGCATGGACATTGCATTACGGATATTATTAGAGAATGCAATATTCCGAGATCCACCGTGTCTACAGTGTGACGTCAACACCAAATTTCAAGCATTGCCTCTCACCACGGACAACGCAGTGGCCAACGGCTTTCACTTAACGATCGAAAGAAGCGGCGTTGGCGTAGAGCTGTCAGTGCTAACACTGCGTGAAATAACAGCAGAAATCAATGCGGGACGTCAAACGAACTTATCCGTTAGGACAGAGCGACTAAAGCTGGCGTTAATGGGCTATGGCATCAGACGACCGACACTAGGACTTTGTCAACAGCACGAAATCGCCTGTAGCACCTCTCCTGTGGTCGTGACCATATCGGTTGGGCCCCAGATGACTGGAAACCGTGGCCTGGTCAGATTAGTACTGATTTCAGTTGATGAAACTGATGGTAGGATTCGAGCTTGGCGTAGCCCCCAGGAAGCCATGGGCGCAGGTGATCTACAAGGCACTGTGCAAGCTGGTGTTGGCTCCATAATGACGTCGGCTTTGTTTACAAGAAACGGAACAGATCATTGACTGGAAATGGTTATGTTCGACTGCTTGGAGACCATTTGAAGCCATTCATGGACTTCATGTTCCCAAACAACTATGGAATTTTTATGGACCAGAGTGCGACATGTCACCGGGCTACACTTGTTCGCGATTGGTTTGAGGAGACTGCTAGACAGTTCGAGCGAATGGTTTGGCCAACCAGATCGCCCCACATGATTCCCACCAACATTTATGGGACATAACAGAAAGGAAGCTCGCGCACAAAATGGTGCACTGGCAACATTTTCGCAATTATGGATGGCTATTAGAGGCAATATGCCTCATTAATATGCCTTGTTGTGCCCGAGCCAGACATTATTACTAGGTATCCCATGGCTTTTGCCACCTCACGTAGACAGATAGATACACATATAAGCTGACAGGGTGTCCAAATTGTTCACCCACACAAGCAACATACCGATATAACTTTTAAGTTAGTGTTTCTCTGCCAGACAGCCACAACGTATAAAAAGTGGATCATGCTGTTCATTCAGAGGTTATTAATTTGCACCTGATGATGAAAGTATAATTCTCCAAAATTCTTAGTGGAAAGTTTAAGATAATAAATTTAACTGGCTACAGCAATTTAAATTTTCAATGATACTTGTATTGGTCACGTTCCACGTTAATCTAAAATATTGAAATTTATGGAAAAATGTTCTAGTGTATTTGGGCAAGAGCTCACCTAGTTTGACTTCAAATTATTCTATGAACTGCATTCCAGAGGGTGTTCCAAACCTTTAGGGTCAAGTGTGTATAGATGCTGTAACACTATCGACCTTTTTTGCACTAATGAAGCAAAGAATGAGATTTGTACAGTATGCAGTGTATGAGAGGGTCTGCAGAAGAAAATATTCTTTGACTGTGTGAAGTTTAATGATTATGTGTAATCAGCAAATGTTTATAATGTTATGTAAATAACAACAAGTATCTTTTATTTAACTATGTATAATTGTTTCTAAAGTGAAGTCAACAGCAGCTCAGGGCTAAAGTTAAAAATAGGTGAAAACCAGTAGGGATATACCGACGTTCTGGAAGGGCGAAAAAGATGGAGATTTTTTGCTGCTAACGGAAGCAGGTAGAAGAGGGGAGAAGGGGAGCCGTCAGATAGGCGCAAGACACTGTTGAGGCAGGTGACGAAAGCTGATGCGAGCTGTACTCCGCAGTATTGGTTAAACAAAGCTAAAGTTTACTACGTAATAGATGTGAGTGAAGGGGAAGTGCTAAGGTACAAGTCTGCAACGCTGTAGAGGGGTGTTGGTTCCTCGATGTGAAATGGTCTAAGACATACATCACTTAGTCTGACGCAGATCCCCAGGAAAGCCAAACTCATATTTGCGATGCTATAAGTAGCATAATTCGACGCCACGAAGACAAATAATAATCTCCGTCGCTGCAAAATGGTACGTGCCTTCAAAACACCTAAATCTCCAGCAACTGTGCTGACGACGACACTACTGAAATTAACCGTCCATAGTTCTGTATACGAGTTGTGTTGACAAGTTTTTGGGTGTTTTGTTCAACAATCATTTAATTTTTTTTCACGCAAATCTACTCATTTAACCTAAAGTGTTCCAAGTAGGGTTCCTTTGCTATACTAAAGAGAATGAAACCAAGAATCCATAGATGTGAAATATTATTGCACAACTGAGTGTTTCTTGCAAAGCAAATTTAAATTATCACTCAAGGGCAACAATTGAACTAAATGTGGAGAATTGTAGATTGCCTTGAAAGTAAGTAAAGTAAATAACAATTCTACCTAGTGTGTGAACTTGGTTATTGGGACCTTCTGTCCAATAAATTACGTAAAGTAACTATTTCAATAAAACTTAGAAAAACCAAGTATAAAACCTTTTGCAATCATTTCGATACTAACAAAAGTATCGTAAAAAATTTCTTGTGTATAATACATGTTTTCAGAGGCAGTGTTGCTGATCATACCTTCAGAAACGTAAGTAGGCATTATTGTCGTTCCGGCGTTGTTTTCATGGACCAAAACTTTCTAAGTGTGTGCGTGTGACCAATTCTGGAAGCAACCATTATTCAGCTATCCACGTGAATTAGCCTGTTCCTCCAGTGATAGAAATTATTAAAAGAGAAAAATTTCTAGTAAGAATCAAAATATAGTAAAGACCAAATTTGGTGAATTTGTTGAATAACGTCAACCGATTCGTCATTTTGGCTCGCGACCGTGTTTTTCAGTATTAATATCACTCACAAGAAGTAGTTTGATGAAAAACAAAAGCTGCAACCAAGACTACACGAAACTTCACATTTGACCGAGCTTTATCCATTACGCGGCATCTGAGGTCACTAGCGGTTGTTAAGGAGGTAGTTGTGTTTCAGTGCTTCAATTACCGAAGCTAGAATAACATCTGAAGTACTAAATGTAATTGCAAGAGTAGAAACCGTGAGTGTTGTAAGCGGCCTTTAGACAGGAACAGAACATTTACTACGTCTAAATACTATCGCTAGTTACCACAGAACAGCACTTACATCGCCAGGCTATCGTTATAATACATGCTCCTAAATTCAAAACTCTGAGATGAGAAACTGTAGGTGGAAAATAATATGTAGTTTTTACTGATATTACAAATTACATCCCCCCCCCATGAACCATGGACCTTGCCGTTGGTGGGGAGGCTTGCGTGCCTCAACGATACAGATAGCCGTACCGTAGGTGCAACCGCAACGGGGGGGCATCTGTTGAGAGGCCAGACAAACGTGTGGTTCCTGAAGAGGGGCAGCAGCCTTTTCAGTAGTTGCAGGGGCAACAGTCTGGATGATTGACTGATCTGGCCCTGTAACACTAACCAAAACGGCCTTGCTGTTGTGGTACTGCGAACGGCTGAAAGCAAGGGGAAACTACAGCCGTAATTTTTCCCGAGGGCATACAGCTTTACTCTATGATTAAATGATGATGGCGTCCTCTTGGGTAAAATATTCCGGAGGTAAAACAGTCCCCCATTCATATAACCGGGGGGGGGGGGGGGGGAACTACTCAAGAGGACGTCGTTATCAAGTGAAAGAAAACTGGCATTCTACGGATCGGAGCGTGGAATGTCAGATCCCTTAATCGGGCAGGTAGGTTAGAAAATTTAAAAAGGGAAATGGATAGGTTAAAGTTAGATATAGTGGGAATTAGTGAAGTTCGGTGGCAGGAGGAACAAGACTTCTCATTAGGTGAATACAGGGTTATAAATACAAAATCAAATAGGGGTAATGTAGGAGTAGGTTTAATAATGAATAAAAAAAATAGGAGTGCGGGTAAGCTGCTACAAACAGCATAGTGAACGCATTATTGTGGCCAAGATAGACACGAAGCCCACGCCTACTACAGTAGTACAAGTTTATATGCCAACTAGCTCTGCAGATGATGAAGAAACTGATGAAATGTACGATGAGATAAAAGAAATTATTCAGGTAGTGAAGGGAGACAAAAATTTAATAGTCCTGGGTGACTGGAATTCGACAGTAGGAAAAGGAAGAGAAGGAAACGTAGCAGGTGAATATGGATTGGGGCTAAGAAATGAAAGAGGAAGCCGCCTGGTAGAATTTTGCACAGAGCATAACTTAATCATAGCTAACACTTGGTTCAAGAATCATGAAAGAAGGTTGTATACATGGAAGAACCCTGGAGATACTAAAAGGTTCCAGATAGATTATATAATGGTAAGACAGAGATTTAGGAACCAGATTCTAAATTGTAAGACATTTCCAGGGGCAGATGTGGACTCTGACCACAATCTATTGGTTACGAACTGTAGATTAAAACTGAAGAAACTGTAAAAAAGTGGGAATTTAAGGAGATGGGACCTGGATAAACTGGAAGAACCAGAGATTGTACAGAGTTTCAGGGAGAGCATAAGGGAACAGTTGACAGGAATGAGAGAAAGAAATACAGTAGAAGAAGAATGGGTAGCTTTGAGGAATGAAATAGTGAAGGCAGCAGAGGATCAAGTACGTAAAAAGACGAGGGCTAGTAGAAATCCTTGGGTAACAGAAGAGATACTGAATTTAATTGATGAAAGGAGAAAATACAAAAATGCAGTAAATGAAGCAGGCAAAAAGGAATACAAATGTCTCAAAAAGAGATCGACAGGAAGTGCAAAATGGCTAAGCAGGGATGGCTAGAAGACAAATGTAAGGATGTAGAGGCTTACCTCACGAGGGGTAAGATAGATACTGTCTACAGGAAAATTAAAGAGACCTTTGGAGAAAAGAGAACCACTTGCATGAATATCAAGAGCTCAGATGGAAACCCAGTTCTAAGCAAAGAAGGGAAAGCAGAAAGGTTGAAGGAGTATATAGAGGGTCTATACAGGGGCGATGTTCTTGAGGACAATATTATGGAAATGGAAGAGGAGGTAGATGAAGATGAAATGGGAGATATGATACTGCGTGAAGAGTTTGACAGAGCACTGAAAGACCTAAGTCGAAACAAGGCCCCAGGAGTAGACAACATCCCATTAGGACTAATGACAGCCTTGGGAGAGCCAGGCCTAACAAAACGCTACCATCTAGTGAGCAAGATGCATGAGACAGGCGAAATACCCTCAGACCTCAAGAAGAATACAATAATTCCAATCCCAAAGAAAGCAGGTGTTGACAGATGTGAAAATTACCGAAGGATCAGTTTAATAAGTCACAGCTGCAAAATACTAACATGAATTCTTTACAGACGAATGGAAAAACTGGTAGAAGCTGACCTCGGGGAAGATCAGTTTGGATTCCGTAGAAATGTTGGAACACGTGAGGCAATACTGACCATACGACTTATCTTAGAAGAAAGATTAAGGAAAGGCAAACCTACGTTTCTAGCATTTGTAGACTAGGAGAAAGCTTTTGACAATGTTGACTGGAATACTCTCTTTCAAATTCTGAAGGTGGCAGCGGTAAAATGCAGGGGGCGAAAGGCTATTTACAGTTTGTACAGAAACCAGATGGCAGTTATAAGAATCGAGGGGCATGAAAGGGAAGCAGTGGTTGGGAAGGGTGTGAGACAGGGTTGTAGCCTCTCCCCAATGTTATTCAATCTGTATATTGAGCAAGCAGTAAAAGAAACAAAAGAAAAGTTCGGAGTAGGTATTAAAATCCATGGAGAAGAAATAAAAACTTTGAGGTTTGCCGATGACATTGTAATTCAGTCAGAGACGGCTAAGGACTTGGAAGAGCAGTTGAACGGAATGGACAGTGTCTTGAAAGGAGGGTATAAGATGAACATCAACAAAAGCAAAACGGGGGTAATGGAATGTAGTCGAATTAAATCGGGTGATACTGATTGAATTAGATTAGGAAATGAGACACTTAAAGTAGTAAAGGAGTTTTGCTATTGGGGGAGCAAAATAACTGATGATGGTGGAAGTAGAGAGGATATAAAATGTAGACTGGCAATGGCAAGGAAAGCGTTTCTGAAGAAGAGAAATACGTTAACATCGAGTGTAGATTTGAGTGACAGGAAGTCGTTTCTGAAAGTATTTGTATGGAGTGTAGCCATGTATGGAAGTGAAATATGGACGGTAAATAGTTTGGACAAGAAGAGAATAGAAGTTTTCGAAATGTGGTGCTACAGAAGAATGCTGAAGATTAGATGGGTAGATCACATAACTAATGAGGAGGTATTGAATAGAATTGGGGAGAAGAGGAGTTTGTGGCACAACTTGACTAGAAGAAGGTATCGGTTGGTAGGACATGTTCTGAGGCATCAAGGGATCACCAATGTGGTACTGGAGAGCAGCGTGGAAGGTAAAAATCGTAGAGGGAGGCCAAGAGATGAATACACTAAGCAGATTCAGAAGGATGTAGGCTGCAGTACGTACTGGGAGATGAAGAAGCTTGCACAGGATGGAGTAGCGTGGAGAGCTACATCAAACCAGTCTCAGGACTGAAGACCACAACAACAACACAACAACATGTCCGCCTTTTCAGGGGTGCAGTGGGTCCCACCTTCCTCCTGATGGATGATAACGCACGGCCCCACCGAGCTGCCATCGTGGAGAAGTACCTTGAAACAGAATATATCAGGCGAATGGAGTGACCTGTCTCTTCCCCAGACCTAAACCCCATCGAGCACGTCTGGGATGCCCTCGGTCGACGTATCGCTGCACGTCTTCAAACCCTAGGACACTTCAGGAGCTCCGAGAGGCAATGGTGCAAGAAAGGGAGGCTATATCTCAGCAACTGCTCGACCACCTGATCCAGAGTATGCCAACACGTTGTACAGCCTGTGTACGTGTGCATGGCGATCATATCCCATATTGATGTCGGGGTACATGCGCAGGAAACAGTGACATGTGTTTCGGGACGGTTTTCTTAACCTATCACCAATGCCGTAGACTTACAGATCTGTGTCGTGTGTGTTCCCTATGTGCCTATGCTATTATCGCCAGTTATGTGTAGTGCCACGTTGTGTGGCACGACTTTCTGCAATTACGCTTAATTTATGAGCATTAGTGTATTTCTAGCTATGCGTCCATAGGGATATGAAAACCCTGTATGATACTGAACGACTGTAGTCAGGATTCAGCTGAGTCAGTGAGGAAGCTAGCTCTTGGTAATCTGTGCCGAAAGTATTACTGGCAATTTTATCAGATGTGTTTGAAGGTAATCCGAGGAGAAGAAACAAGATACGGTTAACTAAACATTGAGAATGGACTGTATTCCAAACGGGAAGCTCCACATGTAAGGTGATTGGTTAATGGTGTTAACTTATGTAACAGACTGAAACCACCTACTGGATTGCAATTTGTAGCTGTATCGTTATTTGTCGTGGCCAGCAAGCCATTACTCGAGGCTGACACCAAAAGTTGTACCGTACTGTACAGTACTTCTCTCTCACAGTTCCAAGTTGCACGAGAGCTCTCGCACTGCACACATTTAGCTGGATCTGTTTCACAGAGAAGGGTTCGCACAAAGATTGTTTCTTCCACTCTGCAGTGATTTTCTGTTGTTGACCCACACTACAGACTACAACTGTGTGCTGGACGCAGATAAAATATACTGCTCCAATTCATCTGAAAATGAATCTAAGAAAAAACACGACGACGAGATATTATGTTTCGTTGATGTCTTTGTTCAGTTGTGATATGAGGAAGCTACATTTTACATACTATGTCTATAAAATTATAGGACGTTGTTGCAGTGCTGGATTATAGTACTGTCTGTTGAAGAAAGCACCATTTCCCCCAACACTGGAGGCAGTACTCGGTTGTAGCTTAAATATTTGAAGAGATCGCCCTAGCGGACTGCTCATAGTACTGGACGCCGGACGGACAGAGAGGTGGCAGAGCGTGCATTTATTTGCGTTTGATTAGGCCCCAAGACAAACGCAGTTAGCCGCGGGCTGTTACGTGGAGTGTTGCCGCGGGCCGTTGATTCGGTGTGGATCGCTATTGACCGGCTGTCCACAGCAAACATGGGCGCGCTCATGTGGTCCTCATCTTGTAGGCAAACACGGCCACAAGATTTCGCTAAACTTCCGTTATCGAGAACAGCTTAGTAGATTTCCGCTTCAGATTCCATGACTGTCGTATCAGCTTTTAGATGTATTACAGTTCGGACAGCGAACATTTCCTCGAATTTATTGCTGTCCTGTTTTACGCTTCCTTTAGCTTTCCATTTCCAGCACAGTTAGCAGATAAGCTTTAAGAGAATTTTGGTACTCGGTATTACAAAGCCAAGAAGACATGTTCGGATGTCAATGTAACTTCGTACACATACACAACATCAAAAGGTATGTAAACGACTACAGTTAGAATCCTCTGTGACAAACAGGGATTAGTGAGCAATGGCGTTGCTCGTGTTTTGTGTTGTTTCCAGCCCCGGCAGAGTATATAAGGGGAGTGAAGAGAGTTAGATGTTGAGTGATAACTGCGAAACACGCGGAGATGCAGTGTAACCGTGTGGTACAGGATTTTCAGGGCTGACAGAGTTTGAAACGGGCTCATTGTGAATCTCCGTTTTCGGGCTGATGGAACCGTACGGTATCCAGATTTCTGGGGCATTCAGATGTCGGACTGCTTGGGAACGTGAGAGCGGGCATACTCGCCTTCGAGGTCCGGTCGATCATACCTGACCACCACAAGGGAGGATCGCTGTACTGTACAACAGGCGCATCGTAATTCCTCCCCACCTGCATCTGCCATCCAGGAACAAATAACGGACTGTCAACAACATTCTGTGCCATCTCGCACCACTGACAGAAGACTAACAGCTGCCAGACTAGGTAATTACCGTCCAACGCGTTGGCTACCGCTAACACCACAACACAAACGGGATCGTTGGTAAAATAGCCAGGAAGCACTAACTGCTTGTGGATGGCTTCGGTTTGTGTTCAGCGACGAATATCAGAGAATAGGTGGCGACTTGGGGAGAAGTCCCATTGAGAGGCATAAGGTCTTGCTTCTGGCCTCATGGTGTGGGAAACCATCCAGTATGATTGATTAACTGAGTGGGTTTATGGGGCCAAATGGAGAGGACATCAGTCCGACGGATCCTAAGACACTCACTGAAGAAAGAGGGTACGCTAAAAGTGGACGGATCTAGACAGGGGAGTCAAGTTATAAAACAATGAAATTAAAACACACACATTAAGGTCCAATATGACATCACATCAGGCTGGTACAGAATGGGAGAACTCAAGACGCTGCAACGGTACGTCGTGGACATCCTGCGTCCTCATATGTGACCTCTCACGCGACAATATCGTGGTGCCATATTTTAACAGGACAACGCTCGTCCACACATAGGAACTGTATCAATGAACTGTCTTGGTGATCCTGAGTTGCTCCCCTGGCAAGCAAAATCTCCAGATCTACCACGATAGAACATGTGTGGGACAAGCTCGGATATCAACTTCGCCTCAGTGACAGTTTCTAGGATGTCGAGGTCCGGTTACAAGTTTTGTGGGCAAGCTTGTCTCAGGAGACGATACAAAGACTTTATGACACTCTTACCAAACAAAGGCATTGTATTTTCTTCTCCTTAGGAACAAGGTCTCTTTGAACACAGTAAATTAACTAACACTGCTGTGGAAGGATAAGAAACTCAGGTTTTGGCCCGATTCACACTAAATAACAAATTATGTTATCACGTCTTAGTGAAGTCAGGTACCCAGCAAGCTATAGAAGTGAGTCCGGCAAGGGGCGATAATGATTGTGTGAGTGAAGCTGAATGTGTGAAGAGATGTGAGTGGACTGATCTCATAGTACACTGTTGCTGCAAAAGTCATGAGATACCACTTAATATTGTGTCGAAGCTTCTTTTGCCTGGCGTAGTGCAGCAACTCGACGTGGTATGGACTCAACAAGTCGTTGGAATTTCCCTGCAGAAATATTGAACCATGCTGCCTCTGTAGCCGTCCATAATTGCGAAAGTATTGTCGGTATGTTCGATGAGATTCATGTCGGGTGGTCTGGGTGGCCAAATAATTCACTCCAACTGTCCAGAATGTCTTCAAGCCAATCGTGAACAACTGTGGCCCAGTGACGTGGCACATTTTCATCCACAAAAGTTCCATCGTTGTTTCGGTACATGAAGTCCATCAATAGCTACAAATGGTACCCGAACATAATCATTTCCAGTCAATGATCCATGTAAACACAGCCCCCATCATTATGAGGCCACCACCAGCTTGCACAGTGCTTTGTCGGCAAGCTGATTCCATGGCTTCGAGGAGTCTGCGCCACACTCGAGCCCTGCTATCATCTCTTAGCAAATGAAATCGAGACTCATCTGACCAGGCCAGTCACGGTCCAATCATCTACGGTCCGACCCCGATATGGTCACGAGCCCAAGAGAGGCGCTGCACGTGATGTCGTGCTCTGTTAGCAAAGGCACTCGCATCGGTCGTCTACTGCCATACCCATTGACCCTAAATTGCGACTCATTGTCCTAACGGATACGTTCGTCAAACATCCCATATTAATTTTTGCGGTTATTTCATGCATTGTGGCCCGTCTGTGAGCACTGATAACTCTACGCAAACGCCGCTGGTATCGGTCGTTAAGTGAAGGCCACTGACCACTGTGCTGCCCGTGGTGAGAGGTGATGCCTGAAATTTGGTATTTTCGACACACTCGTGACACTGTGGACCCTGGAATATTGAATGAATTCCCTAACGAGTTCTGAAATGTAATGTCCCATGCTTCTAGCTCCAACTACTATCCCCCCCCCCCCCCCCTTCCTCAAAGTCTGTTAATTTCCGTCGTGCGGCCATAACCACGTCGGAAACCTTTTCACATGAATCACCTGAGTACAAATGACAGCTCCGCCAAAGCACTGCCCTTTTATACCTTGCGTACGTTGAAAGGTGGCTACACTGAATCACAGCGCCAGAGATTGTGCGAAAGAGTATTATTCCGCCGCCTCCACTGGGCAGTAGTAGTTCAGAGGATGTCGAGGGCAGTCGTTGTTCTGTTGGGCGAGAGAGTAGACGATCTGAGTGTTGACTGAAATGTTGTACTCTTCGGTTGGTGTAATGTACAGATGGAAGAAGATGCAATTGTCAGAATATATTTGAGAAAGGAGATGGGCTTTTGATTTATGATGCTGGTGTAATGGAATATTTTCGTCAATATATAATGAGGTAAAAAAGGTATTACAGTTTTCTTTAATAACAATCCCTCTTGCGCACAGGTACAGTCAACAAAGCATCTGGCTCGTGTTCATTTATTAGACTTGTAATTCTGGTTTCTATGTGCAATTATAGTATTTCTGGATTTTCAATTCATTGTAAATGGTGTTTAAAATATTTTGTAGTATTGAGAAAGAACCGAGCCAGATACATATATGTTGAGTTACACTACCACAAACAGAACAGTTACACTTGTGCTTTGTTGTTTCGTAGCTTTTATAGTTGCAGGGGACTTAATCAATTGTGTTAATGGAAATTCCTTGTCATTCTTTATTTTTATTTTATGCAGTCGGATTGCGTGCTAATAATAGCCAGGGCCAACCGGTTACGAGACTTCGTAACCGGTCACACAGCTAGTAAAATTATTGCATTTATTCATTAATATTAGTCTTTTCTTTTTAATTAAGCCACCATGCAACGTGATACTACTGCCGTCAGTATATGTGCAAATAGCCATCCGATGAATTTTGTTATCTCAGTGTTTATACTCTATCTCGTCAATCCCAAATAATTTTTTGTCCAGAAGCAAAATTAAAAAAAAATTATCAAGAAAGATCTTTTACCTATCTAGGGGACATTAACCAGCGTGGTCGCAAAGTTAAAAAAATATGAACACAATAGGCCCTTGTCTTTTTTTAATAGCACTCTATGTTTTTTATTCGGCGTTCCACTTCCTCTGTCAACGACATGTTCGTAAACGTTTCATGTACACATGCCGTTATTATAAGCGTGGTGCAAAACTGAGTTTGACACACAGTGCAGGTAGCCGGAGTAACGTAACTCATCCACCTGCTGAGAGTAAAGAAGTTGAAACACAAGGAAAGTGCATATAGGCCATTCAGTAAAACACAGTCTTCAGTTGAAGGTTTTAGGTTACTACATCTACATGGACAAAGACTACATAGAAATGGTACCCATCTAAGGACAATTTTAATCAGCAGAACGGTATTTGATGTAAGGGTACATGAAGCACAGTACTGAAGTACTTTTACGCAATATGTTGTGCACAGTAAAAATTGCACCATCAGTACTTTTCTCTGATTCTTTTGACGGTAGGCGTAATGCTAATCAGGCAGAGGAGCTCTACAGCGATCGATAATCTCGTCGGATGTTTCCTCATCTTCTTCTGATACTTCAAGAAAAGGGAAGTTTCGCCCAAAGTGAACCGCCATAATTACGGTTCTCGGTTAAGTAACACTAGTTTCACAATACTTTCTGGAAACGTGACGTCATTTTGACGTCAGGTGCAATATCGACGACCGCATGATCTGCTACCGACTTTGTGACAAGGAAGAATGCGAATGTTATCCTCTTCAATTCACTCGCGCCGGCCGCGGTGGCCGTGCGGTTCTGGCGCTGCAGTCCGGAACCGCGGGACTGCTACGGTCGCAGGTTCGAATCCTGCCTCGGGCATGGGTGTGTGTGATGTCCTTAGGTTAGTTAGGTTTAAGTAGTTCTAAGTTCTAGGGGACTTATGACCTAAGATGTTGAGTCCCATAGTGCTCAGAGCCATTTGAACCATTTGAATTCACTCGCAGCAATTTGAGCTGACGTCTTGGGGTTCCCGCCCATCCACACACTCGAAAGTTGCTAAATATTTATTTTATCCTTCGTTTTCAAATCAGACGGAATGTAAGTAGCATCGAATATTGCAAACATATTTGTATTACATTCATAAGAAATTCACATATAACGTGGTAACAACGATAACATGAAAGAAGTATGTGCATGTGGCGAGATTCGAATCCACACTTTTCGACGTCACTATCCACGATGTTAGCCGCTACTCTAGCACCCACTCCTACGGTAGTCGTCTCCTGTCTCGGTTATCATAATCTCTCTCGAATGGCTACGTCGTTGATGCGTTATCAATTGTCACTTTGTAAAAATGGTGAAGTGTTTGTCATAAATTTTCAGTGCTGCTTTACCTTGAAACAATATACTGCAAACTATAATACAAACGTGTCTCATACTTAATTTGTAAACTATTGACAATAACAACTAACTGGTGAGAGAGCACTCTTGTACGATGGCATTAGCAGTCGATAAATCATTATGTGGAATTTAATTATGGCAATAATTATAATACATCATTCCAAGAATGTCCGCAGGTCGTGGTCTTGCGGTAGCGTTCTCGCTTCCCACGCACGGGGTCCTGTGTTCGATTCCCGACGGCGTTAGGGATTTTTCCTGCCTCGAGATGACTGGGTGTTGTTGTGTCGTCTTCATCACCATCATTCATCCCCATTACGGTCGGAGAAAGGCAACGGCAAACCACCTCCGCTAGGACGTTGCCTAGTACGGCGGTGCGGGTCTCCCGCATCGTCCCCTACGCTCCTCAGAGTATGGGACCTTCATCATCATCATTCCAAGAATGAAGTGTTTTCTTAAATCTCTGATACGCTTGCGTGAAGTCTTGTGACAGGCTCGTATCGAACGCTAACGCAAGTCGATAGCCAATCATGCGGTTGGTCGATACTGCGTGTGACGTGAAAATGACGTCACATTTGCAGGAAGTAGTGTGAAACGAGTGTTACTCTTTTCGGTTCTGCTTCTGTGCGCGCACAACAGATTGAACAGGACTGTGCCCGCCCTAAAATCAGTGTACGCCGCATCTTAACAGGCCACTAGTTCTATCATTATCATTTGCACTAACGATGAGAATTGCTTCGAATTGATTTCCAGAACCGTAAATAGTTCTGTCAGGGCGCACAACAGCAAATGCCGACCAATCTGAACTTCTTCTCCGATGTTCCTTTTACTGATAAATACTCCTTCTCAAACAAAGAACAGATAAATACAAAGAACATGCGTTATTGGTGCAGCAAAAACCTACGACGGCTTAGACAGGTGGAACATCAGCGTCGGTGGAGAATTAATGCCCTGTGTGGGATGCCTGCCACTACAGTTATTGGCCCTTACTTCGAGAATGGTAATCTAAATCTCAGTGCATATGCCAACTATTTCAGACGAATTCTTCCTCGTATTGTGGACAAAGTACCCCTAAGAATTAGAAATTTTATATAGCAGCAACACGATAGATGTCTAGCACATAATTCCTTGCGTGCACATCGTGTTCTGAACCGAAGGTATCCTTCCAGATGGGCTGGACTGCTCGGTCTCTTGACTTAACTCCTCTAGACTTTTTTTCTCTTGCTATGGACAAAAGACGTCATCTATAACGATTTTCCAACTACTCCAGAGAACGTGCAGGAACGTTTCGTGTTTGCTTATAATTAATTGGCTTCGACAGGCAGAAATGGTTCAAGTGGCTCTGAGCACTATGGGACTTAACATCTTAGGTCATCAGTCCCCTAGAACTTAGAACTACCTAAACCTAACTAACCTAAGCACATCACACACAGCCGTGCCCGAGGCAGGATTCGGACCTGCGGCAGTAGCAGTCACGCGGTTCCGGACTGAAGCGCCTAGAACCGCACGGCCACCGCGGCCGGCTCGACAGGCAGACCTGGAAGCAGGGATGAATTCTTTCATCCAACGCGTGAATCAGTGTATGACTGTCCACAGTCACCATTTTGGGCAGTTTTGAACGTTCTGCTCCTTTTTGTGCTCACAACGAATTACAGTTTTCTAAAATGGTATTAAAAATTCGCGTTTCTGTTTCCCATTAAGTTCAACGTTGTACTTACGTGAGTATGTGATGCGTATGTGAACATGTTTGACGGTTGTCTGCATGACGTAAGTGCAATTTCCTTGTGGTTTCATTTGCTTGTTGACAACGTATTGGACGAGTTACGTTACTCCGTGTGCTTGCACTGTGTACTGGTGCAGGAGCGTAAGAGTGAAGTGAATTTTGTGCTACGATTTTAATAAAGCAATATTTACGTGATTGGCACGTTGTGATCAGGTTTCTAAAGGTTTTATGAAGAGAAGAAGTTTACTGCTGAATAAAAAATGTGGGGTGTTACTTACAGAAGACTTACTGTTGCTTAAATCTTGGTAACGAAAAAAGTTGCAAGAAAAGTAGCCATGCTGGTTGGTTTCCCCTTGATAGGTAAACAACATTTTGTTGGTGCATTTTTTTTTTTTTATTTTGCTTCTAGACAGAAAGTTAGCTGGGGCGTTGAAAATAAATGGTACAGCCCGTGTAGTCATAATTTCTTCGTACAACCCACACATCAACCAGGTCACTGCCTTTGCCAGCAGTCTACAGTGCAGACGGTGTCGAACGCTTTCTGTAGTTTCCAACGGCTTCGACGCCGACGCGGCACTAAAGTGCGAGTTTGGTTTTTTTGTCATCGGGAAACGCAGAGCCCGCGGCTCGGCCGCAGGCGTGTCGGCTGCACACGAGAGTGTCACGTCCTCCTGTGTTCCGTCCGCTGTGTTGTGTAGTGTTGCGCGCCGTGCTGCGGCGGTGCTGCGGCAGAGCGGGCTGCGGGCTGCGCTGGTGGGCGGGTCGCCGATCGATGCCGTGCGCCGGCGGCGCCAGCTCACCCACACACCCTCGCAACGCCCGCCTGGCCTTATTTTAACTCATTTCCTACCGCCGCCCTCGCCATTCATCCTGCACTGCTAAAGGCTCACAATTCGCGTGACGCATTGCTGGTGCATGTCGTCATATCGCGACTAGAGAAGTGCTACTGTATGATTCCTCCTTCCGGGAGCTCCGGAATATACGAGTCTATCACTTCCACATTCGTAACTCGGACACAAATTTCGTTCCTAAATTCCTGAAGATGTTTCATATGCATTGCCCTTCCGCTGTGATATGTAAAGTTATTGCTTCTATCTTCAACTGTGAAATCAACAAGTTTGTTCATTGTTTCAGTGTAGAGAAACATCTTCGAGTACAAAAGCTGAAATTCATAGAGGGGTTCGACAACATATGGAGACACTAAAAACACAACACATTACCATGCTTAGTACGGTGTAGAAAACCCGCTGGCAACCAAAACACCTTCCAGCCGTCGTGGGATGGATAAACACAGGTCCCGTATGGTTTGCAAGGTAAACTTACACCATTGTATCCTCAAAATAGTGGCAAGTTCAGATAACGACGAAGGAGACAGACAACAATCACCCACCCTTCAGCCGGCCGCTGTAGCCGAGCAGTTTTAGGCGCTTCAGTCCGGAACCGCGCTGCTGCTACGGTCGCAGGTTCGAATCCTGCCTCGGGCATGGACGTGTGTCATATCCTTAGGTTAGGTTTAAGTAGTTCTACGGCTAGGGGACTGATGACCTCAGATGTTAAGTCCCATAGTGCTTAGAGTCATTTTAACCATTTTGAACCCACCCTTCTGCCCAAAGTAGACCACAAGGGCTAACAATATTGAGATCCGATGACTGTAGAGACCAGGGGGGATGCGAAAATTCAATCCCCGTACCAACAAAACGTCCTGGACGTTGCGAGCTGTTTGAACAGGTGCCCTACCGTGTTGGAACACAGCGTCACCATTGGGAAACAAACACTCTGCCATAGGATGGACCTGACCAACCAAAATGGTCACATAGTCCTTGGCTGCAAAGCGGCGTCCTTGCATAGAAAACATGGAGCCGATTGAATATCACGAACTGGCTGCCCCAACCATCACCAAACCCCGCTACGTTTCACTCTTTGGGGTAAACTCGATCAGAAGTTGCAACCAGTGTGATAAAAGACCTATACATCCAAATACCTTCTTCCATGCTCCATAGTCCAGGTTTTATGGCTTGTTAAGGACATTTACAACACTAACGAGTGGTTTTGGAGTTGCAGCTCGCTCTGCAGTTCCCTCCTTATGGAGCTCCCTTGTGTTATTGTGGTGCTGAGAGGTGACGTGAGTGCGACGTTCAATTCTGCAGTGGCTCCTGTAGCTATCGTCCTCTTTTCTTTTCGTAACAATCCTTTTCAAACGATTATTCAACAAACACTTTTCTCCGCATTGTAACTTAGCAGGTGATGTTTTCCTGCTTTCGCTATAGACAGTATAAGTCTTCGATACGGTGCCTCGTGAAACACCAAACACTTTGGCTTCCTCGGTTACGGAAGCAACCGCCATATGAGCATCAACAATTTGTGCATGTTATAATTCACTTAGTTCCTACATAACTACACATCTGAAACTGCACTGAAGTGTGTTCTGATGAGCACTGGCACTTAAAATGTTTTGAGGAGGTTGCAAAGGTTGATTTCGTGGTCAAATATAACAGCGCGACATCCAGGCCTGGCTACAATCTGCATTTATCTTCAACCATGCAGTTCTCACGTTGTTTTCATATTTTTGTCCAACCCTTGTACCTGTGTACCAGTAGCACATCATTTGCAAACGCCAGTTCAAATGGTTCAAATGGCTCTAAGCACTATGGGACTTAACATCTGAGGTCATCAGTCCCATAGACTGAGAACTACTTAAACCTAACTAACTGAAGGACATCACACACATCCATGCCCGAGACATTTAGCCGACCGCTGTGGTCGAGCGGTTCTAGGCGTTTCAGTACGGAACCGCGCATTGATTCTTGCTGCTATTTTACGCAGTGTTGCTTGTCTGTTAACACTAACAACTCTACGCAATCACCGCTCATCTCGATAGTTAAGTGAAGGCTGTCGGCCACTGCATTGTCCGTGGTGAGAAGTAATGCCTGAGATTTGGTATTCACGGCACATTCTTGACACGGTGGATTTCAGAATATTGAATTCCCTGACGATTTCCAAAATGCAATGTCCCATGCTCCATCTAACATTGCGCATTCAAAATCTGTTAATTCCTGTCGTGCGGAAACCTTTTGACATGAATCACCTGAGAACAAATTACAGCTCCGGCAATCCACTGCCCTTTTATACCTTGCGTAGGTGAAACGTCCTCCATCTGTGTACGTGCATATCGCTATTCCACGACTTCTGTTATTTCAATGCATTGCAGTAATGATATTGTGTCTGTATTCTGAAATCAACATATTTGTTCTCTGTTCGTTTCAGTCTAGAGGACCATCTTTGAGTAAAAATGTTGAAATTCATATAGGGATTGGATAAAAAATGAAAACACCAAAAACACATTGTCACATTTAGCACAGTGTAGAAAGCTTGTTGGCAGTCAAAACAGTTTCCAGTCATCTTGAAGTGGAGAAATACCAGTCCTGTATGTTTTTCAAGGGAAACTCATACTATTCTAACTGCAAAATAGTGGCAAGTTCAGGTAATGATGGAAATGGAAATGCCGTGTGGCTAGGGCCTCCTGGAGGTAGACCGTTCGCCTGGTGCAAGTCTTTACAGTTGACGCCACTTCGGCGACTTGTGTGTCGATGGGGATGAAATGAGGGTGATATGGACAACACAACACCCAGTCCCTGAGCGGAGAAAATCTCCTACCCAGCGGCGAATCGAACCCGTGCCGTTAGGTATGACTTTTCCGTCGCGCTGACCTCTGAGCTACCAGGGGCGGACAGGTAATGATGATGGAGGCGGATAGCGATCAAGAACACTTCTCACCAAAGTAGGCCAGAAAGGCTCAATAATACTGAGGTCTGACAACTGTGGTCGTCTTCGTGCCCACGAAACCAGTCCAGGACGATGCGTGTTGTTTGAACAGGGGCGCTGTCGTCTTGAAACACAACAGCGCCGTTAGGGAACAAAAATTCTACGATGCGAAAGACTTGATCAGCCAAACGATTGCATAGTGCTTGGAATTAACGCGATCTTGCATTGTAACTATGGGGCCCCTAGAATATCACGGTATGGCTCTCCAAATCATCACCGTACACCGCCGTGATTCACTCTTGAGACGTAAACTCGGCCACAAGTTGGTAACAGTCTCATCCGACCAAATAACTTTCTTCCATTGCTCCATAATCTAGGTTTTATAACTTAGGTCCACGCTTTCCTGTTACGGAGATTCCCATCACTGCTATGTCGTTCTGGAATACCAAGTCGCCACTAAATTCCCTTCATGTTGTTCTGGTGACGACAAAGTTCGGAAGTAAGACTTTCAAATTTGCAGTGACTTTTGCAGCGGTCGTCCTCTTACTTTTCGTCACGATCCTTTTCGTGACCACCTGTCACGATCACCAGTGATCAGACACTTGTCGGATGATGTTTTCCCGCTTTTCCAATAAACGCTCTAAGTCTTCGCTATGGTGTATCTTGAAACACCGAACACTTCGACTCCCGTGGTTACGGAAGCAACCATCACACGATCGCCAACCATTTGCCCACGTTCGAATGCACTGAGCTCCAGCATGATGTATTCACAACTGTACAGAACTCTGTTCTAACCGTAGCTGACACTTGCAATGTATTAAGGACACTGCGCCGATGCCATTCGTGGCCATATGCGACCGTGCAACCTGAAGGCGTGGCTGTTATCTGCATTTACGTTTAAGTACCCATTTCTCGCCGTGTTTCCGTATTTTTGTCCAACCCGTATATGTTGTCAGCAGTATATCATAGTCAAAGGACGGCTGGTTACGTTACAGTAAGAACAGTAAAGGCATATGACGGCTGAAGAAGCAGTATGTGAATACATGCACTATAATCAGTGTATTAGGGTTTAATACACAAAAACTTATTAACGGATTGTAACCAGTCTGTAACAATGGTATTCTACTGAACACAGATATGAATTTCAACCCTTACAAAGATAATCATATAGACTGAAACGGGCAGTGAACAAATGTGTATAATTACCAGATGAAGATATCAGCCAAAACGTCATTCCTACGCTAAATTATCTGTTAGAGTGTCAGACTGGATTTCTATTATCCTCAATTGGCTGAGGACACAGTGGTTGTTTCCGTAAATATCATTGACGAAAAAAACTGTAAGTGGCCACCGAATTTTTGCCGATTCCCAGCGACAGTTACGATACGGTCATGCACGTGCTTTCCGGTTGAAGAAAACGTGTATCTGCAAATTATTCTCTCGCTTGGTTACGCAGAATTTGTGGCTTACCACCATCATCAACGATGACAAATAATAACAAAAGAAATAAAAAGTCACTAAATAGCTTGCCACAACCACGTTTAACGTTCACACTGGCTACGACATTCGTAGCAGAGCGCTCAGGCAATTACTCAACGCTCATTTGCTGTCGGAGAATGCGTGACGTGGATGTGCAGGATAAGCCTAAACTCTGCAGCCATTGTTCGTGACTCCAACTCGAATATGTATCCTGCCGTAGTTAAACTAGTAAAAACAATTCGTATTAACCACACTTCCTGTTTATTGCAATAATCCTTGATTTAAGCGTTTTAGCTCACATTGAATGCGTATATTTTTAATGTAATGTAAGTTATATGACTTCATTCCTTCTGCAGAAGGTACTCCCAGAGGTATTGAAACCTGATCAAGGCGTATTACAATATCATTTATGCAAGCAGTTGGCTGTATACACCATTATTGAAAACTTTCAGTTTACGTTGCACTCTTAAGTAATACACCCCTGGAAATTGAAATAAGAACACCGTGAATTCATTGTCCCAGGAAGGGGAAACTTTATTGACACATTCCTGGGGTCAGATACATCACATGATCACACTGACAGAACCACAGGCACATAGACACAGGCAACAGAGCATGCACAATGTCGGCACTAGTACAGTGTATATCCATCTTTCGCAGCAATGCAGGCTGCTATTCTCCCATGGAGACGATCGTAGAGATGCTGGATGTAGTCCTGTGGAACGGCTTGCCATGCCATTTCCACCTGGCGCCTCAGTTGGACCAGCGTTCGTGCTGGACGTGCAGACCGCGTAAGATGACGCTTCATCCAGTCCCAAACATGCTCAATGGGGGACAGATCCGGAGATCTTGCTGGCCAGGGTAGTTGACTTACACCTTCTAGAGCACGTTGGGTGGCACGGGATACATGCGGACGTGCATTGTCCTGTTGGAACAGCAAGTTCCCTTGCCGGTCTAGGAATGGTAGAACGATGGGTTCGATGACGGTTTGGATGTACTGTGCACTATTCAGTGTCCCCTCGACGATCACCAGTGGTGTACGGCCAGTGTAGGAGATCGCTCCCCACACCATGATGCCGGGTGTTGGCCCTGTGTGCCTCGGTCGTATGCAGTCCTGATTGTGGCGCTCACCTGCACGGCGCCAAGCACGCATACGACCATCATTGGCACCAAGGCAGAAGCGACTCTCATCGCTGAAGACGACACGTCTCCATTCGTCCCTCCATTCACGCCTGTCGCGACACCACTGGAGGCGGGCTGCACGATGTTGGGGCGTGAGCGGAAGACGGCCTAACGGTGTGCGAGACCGTAGCCCAGCTTCATGGAGACGGTTGCGAATGGTCCTCGCCGATACCCCAGGAGCAACAGTGTCCCTAATTTGCTGGGAAGTGGCGGTGCGGTCCCCTACGGCACTGCGTAGGATCCTGCGGTCTTGGCGTGCATCCGTGCGTCGCTGCGGTCCGGTCCCAGGTCGACGGGCACGTGCACCTTCCGCCGACCACTGGCGACAACATCGATGTACTGTGGAGACCTCACGCCCCACGTGTTGAGCAATTCGGCGGTACGTCCACCCGGCCTCCCGCATGCCCACTATACGCCCTCGCTCAAAGTCCGTCAACTGCACATACGGTTCACGTCCACGCTGTCGCGGCATGCTACCAGTGTTAAAGACTGCGATGGAGCTCCGTATGCCACGGCAAACTGGCTGACACTGACGGCGTCGGTGCACAAATGCTGCGCAGCTAGCGCCATTCGACGGCCAACACCGCGGTTCCTAGTGTGTCCGCTGTGCCGTGCGTGTGATCATTGCTTGTACAGCCCTCTCGCAGTGTCCGGAGCAAGCATGGTGGGTCTGACACACCGGTGTCAATGTGTTCTTTTTTCCATTTCCAGGAGTGTAGTTAAATGTGTTTCAACCAGGACGATTTACGCTGAAAAGAAAAATAATCTTTACAGCAATATGCACCATAGCTGTAGAAGTATGCCATTACTGCATCTTTTTTTCTTTTTTTGTACAGCCAATCAAATCACTAGCTGACGTGACGTCAGATGTAAACACTTGTCTTCAGTCAACCCCATGTTCAACATGCTTGTGTCATGGATGCAGACCGCTATGCTGTAATGCACAAGGAAAATCTTATCCTCATATAAGTAAAATGTAAAGGCTCGATACACTGTCCAGTAACAGTAATGTGAACGCCAGTCAAAGGCCTGAATAACCTTGCCGGCCGCTGTGGCCGAGCGGTTGTAGGCGCTTCAGTCCGGAACCGCGCTGCTGCAACGGTCGCAGGCTCGAATCCTGCCTCGGGCATGGATGTGTATGACGTCCTTAGATTAGTTAGGTTTCAGTAGTTCTAAGTCTAGGGGACTGATGACCTCAGATGTTAAGTGCCATAATGTTTAGAGCCATTGGAACCATTTTGAACCTGAATAACCACCTTCTGCAGCGCGGACCGCTGCGACAGGTGCAGGAAGAGGGTCTGTGAGGTTCTGGAAGGTACCGACAGGGATCTGGAGCCATGCCGACTCCAGCGCCGTGGCCAGCTGCGCCACATTTCTCGTTTGAGGATCCACGGATCGAACAGCCCCATCGAGGGAGTCCCCCAGATTCTTGATTGGGTTTAAATCCGGGCAGGTTGGTGACCAGGGGAGTAAGGTAAACTCACCCTGTTGCTCTACCGAATCAGGCACGTACATTGCGAACTGTGTAACACGTTGCATTGTCCTGCTGGTAGATGCCATCGTGCCGAAGGAAAACTAACTGCATGCGGGGGTGGACATAGTCCCCATGGATAGATGCTCACTTGTGTTGATCCATTACTTTGTAGAATGACAAGATCTCCCAGGGAATGCCACCAAAATATTCCCCAGATCATAACGCTTCCTCCTTATTGGCTTTCAGACGTTTCACGCCGTACTCGCCGACGACCCTCTGTCCGTTGGAGCATAAAACTTGATTCATCTTTAAAGCACACTGTCGCTACTCAGTCGACTTCCACCTGCGATATTGACCTGCAAATTCCAGCCTTCGTCGCTGATGAACAGCATTCAGCATGGCTACAAGAACCAGGAGCCTGCTGCAGTGTCCCATACGCAGCAACGTTCGCTGAACGGTCGTTGAGGAGACACTGTTGGTAGCTCCTTGGTTCATTTGAGCGGTCAGTTACTCAATAGTTGTGCGTCTATGTCCATATACATCTCCACAACCGTCGTTCACTCCTGTCATCCTTGGGTTGTGGTGCTCCGCAGTTCGCTCGCCACCAGTTTTGGATAGCACCATTTTGCCGTGCACGGTATACTTTACCGACATCGGCAGGCAAACAGTTTACAAACTTAGCCGTTTCGGAAATGCTTCCACGCTTGGCGCGAAAGCCAAGGATCGTGCCCTTTTGGACGTGAAGGTAAATCGCTCCGTTTCCGTGTCCTCCACCCCCCCCCTCCCCCCAACCGCCACCTGGTAAGCTTTACGTACCCTCCACTGCTAGTGATGTCACCCGACGCCTGTGAGTGGTTACTGCACGTTGACATCGAACACAGGCGGTAGTCACATTAAATCATACAACGGCTTTCACGGCCGGATGTTTCAGCTGCTGAGAATTCTCCCGGAAGAATTCTCAGTCACATTAAATGACTGCACCGTTTGTACAATGCAAAAGCTAAAGAAGAAGATCATGCATATTATAGGACCAAAATAATTTGAAGTTTCCACAAGAAAGCATTGCTGCCGTCTGACCATGAGCAGAGGTCCGGAACTAATAAGTAAAGCATTCGTCAAAAAATGTGGATGGCTGCAGTTTTCCCATTAGTGATGTATACAAATGTAGTGGAAACACACGTGTTCACTCTGCAGCACCTCCTCGAGACATTAACATTCGTCATTCACTCGCTTATGCTTCGGTTGCTACAGTAGTATGACACTAGGACATGTATTTCGTATTCGTCCTCTCATTTCTCCCACAGACCAAACAGTTACAATCTGTAGCAAATGGCTCACATTATGATGGAAGCAGTTCGACTTCACGCCAATTCAACGTCTTCGGAGTCCATATCGTTCCTAATTTGACAAGTAGCTTCTCAGATTGCTTCATGGAGTTCTCTAGACCCCAGAACTACAACATTAGGTGACAGCAGTGTTAATCATGAGATCCAAGCTGATGAGGATATTCTAGCTCCGTAAATAGGAGTCATCCAAGAGGAAAGAAACAGTGCACAATAATGTACCGTCATGATCGAGGTCGATGACAAGTGAAGTAGTCAATAACAATCATAAAAGTGTTGTCACACAAGAAGTGTCAGAATTCGAACAAAGTTTGTGGGCCGACGGGTAATAATCAAATGGTCATTGTAATGGATTTTCTCTGCCTCGTGATGACTGGGTGTTGTGTGCTGTCCTTAGGTTAGTTAGGTTTAAGTAGTTCTAAGTTCTAGGGGACTGATGACCATAGATGTTAAGTCCCATAGTGCTCAGAGCCATTTGAACCATTTTTGAACCATTGTAATGGGAGCGCTGAAAAATCATTTACATTGCCTGTGCGTGGTTTACATCTACCTTCGCCATTTACAAGAGCCTGAAAACTATTTTTGCATGTCAGAATGCGATAGAGGACACACCGACCATTATTTCCAGTATGCAAGTTCACATTACGCTTTGTGTTCACTGAAAGAAAATGTTCCTACTTGCTATTTTCTCAGCGGGATTTGGAAATATGACCATAAATAAAACATTTGAGTTGTAACCGATTGATACACTGATAAAAAAATAAAACATTACGACCACTGCCCATCGCGACGTCGCGTGCCGCCTGGCGGTCTTGCGGGTACGTGACGCAGTAACTAAAGTATGTAAGCGGAGCAGACACGGACGGGGTATCTCCCTAGCAAAGATGTGGGCTGCAAATGGGGAAACCCATTCAGATAAGTGACATTGACATAGGGCAGATTATTATTAAGCAGAACCTGTGAACGAATATCTCGAAAACGGCGAAGCTAGTCGAATGTTCACGTGCTACTGTCGTGGTAATCTACAGAGAGAGGTAGAAGGACACTAGGCGCTAAATGGTTGAACGTCCAAGACTTTTCACAGAATGTGAGGTTCGGAGACTTGTCTACTCTGTGAAGCAGGATAGATGGTAAGCCGTGGCATTTCTGCTGAAGGAGCACTATGCTGGTACAGGCACAAATGTTTCGGAGCACACCGTTTATCGTGTATTGTTGAACATGGAGCTCCACAGCAGACCGCCTCTACGTGTTCACATGTTGCCCCAACGACATTGCCGGCCGAAGTGGCCGAGCGGTTCTTGGCGCTACAGTCTGGAACGGTGCGACCGCTACGGTTGCAGGTTCGATTCCTGCCTCGGGCATGGATGTGTGTAATGTCCTTAGCTTAGTTAGGTTTAAGTAGTTCTAAGTTCTAGGGGACTGATGACCTCAGAAGTTAAGTCCCATAGTGCTCAGAGCCATTTGAACCATTTGAACCCAACGACATTGTCAGTTACTATTTCAGTGGCTACGTGACGATCAGGATTCGACCGTCGATCAATGGAAACGCACCGGCTCTTCGGGTGAATCACATTTTTGCTACACTAGGTCGATAGTCGTCTCCACAAACGCCGTCATCGATGTGAACCGCGGGGCGAAATGTGCAGCGCGCCACGTACGCAGAGGGGGTGGTGATGGGGTGCAGTGCTATGCTGTGGGAAACATTCTCCTGCGCTTGCATGGGACCTGTGGTAGTAATGGAAGACACGCTGACAGCTGCGAAACATCTGCATCCCTTCATGCTTGATGTCTTTCCCAACGGCTCTGCCATATTTCGGCAGCATAATTGTCCGTGTCTCGAGGTAGAACTATGCTGCAGTGGTTTAAGGAGAATTATAGTAAACTCAGATTAATGTCTCAGCGACCAAATCCGCCGGACGTAAATCCTCTGGAATCCATCTGGGACGGTGTAGAGCACCATCACCACGTAAGCAAACCAGTGACCTGTTATTAACGCCAGTTACAAGACCTGTGCATAGACATCTAATACCACGTACCTCCAAAAACCTACCGACAAACAGTCGGATTCCTGATACGCAGAATGCTTTTCGTTCCAAATTTGGACATACAAGCTATTAAGCAGATCGTAATACTGTTTTGGCTCAGCAGGGTATACTCTGACGAAATTGACACGCACTATCCCAATAATAATAACAATGATACCTCTATCGGAAACAGACTATTGCCGGCCGGGGTGGTCGAGCGGTTCTAGGCCTACAGTCTGGAACTGCGCGACCGCTACGGTCGCAGATTCGAATCCTGCCTCGGGCATGGATGTGTGTGATGTCCTTAGGTTAGTTAGGTTTAAGTAGTTCTAAGTTCTAGGGGACTAATGACCTCTGAAGTTAAGTCCCATAGTGCTCAGAGCCCTTTGAACCATTTTTGAACAGACTAGTAACACTTCAGGGGCGACCTCTAGGGGACGTTCCAAGTAAAATGGTCTGTCGCCCTGACTTCTAAATACCAAAACTTAATTGCTCGTCTTAAAAGTGTAAAATAATCTCACGACTTGGCCACGCAGTTTTGTCAACATCATCCGCGGCACAGAAACAGTTCCTTCCGTGAAATATAAATGGTTCAGGACGGTATACAGTTCTCGAGAGTTCATTTACTTCTTTTATCGAAAACGCATTCACGTCTGGCCAACTCTGACGTCACGCGAGGCATAACGCACTCAGGCGTTCGACTGACGCGAACAGACTGATATCTCAGTGCGAATTCTCTCTCCCACTGCCTCTCTTGTTGTATTTGTGTAGTAGCGCAAAGAACCGCCAAACGGAACGTCTGTCATCAACCGCTCTAGACTTAGGCAGTATCTAAATGGCAGCTTTCTCGTACATGTATTAATTAATAACTCAGTCGTTTAACAATTTACAATTTTCTAAATTTTTATATGAATAGAGTTAAGTTTGTTGTAGTTTCTGAAAATTGATAACACTGCATTAGTCTTTGTCAGCTACAATTTTTAGAACGGAACCGACAGTAAACATGACCTCTGAACTGCTTCTTTAAGATTCGTTGTAACCACTGTTATTTACAATACAGTCTGGAACCTTGGTACAGCTGTATTATTTCATGAACTTAATCGAGTGCTGTTTTTGAACTTCCTATTGGTAATACAAATGGTACTTAATCTACCAAGATTAAGGAAACTTTGGTTCTAAATTTGGATTTTAGTAAATAGCTTCAAAACTAATAAAGGTAGCATTTGGCTGTCACACATTGTATGTTTTCACATGAAACTGAGGCTACATGAGACTTTTCAGGTTTCTAGTCTAATATTCATCGTCTTCAATTTTTCGTACAAACACCGATTTTAAGCAAAATTGTGAGATTTGTAACTTTTAATTGTGACATACATATGCTTGTTCTAAACAGTTGTTAGCTTTGTATTTTTATTACTTAGCGCCACTTATTTGATTCTTAAATCGTTTATTTTGGCTAACATATTCACTTAACGATTCTGTGAATTTACAATGTTAAGAGTAACATACTTAAGCATACATTGCCGAAGTTTGGAAAAGATATTTTAATTTTTAGTTTCACTCTTAAATTATGGTGCGATCCTATGATTGTTAAGCACAGGCGCGTTGTAATGTTATGATCCTGGTAGCAGTGAACTGGGGTAAGTCCCAACACACTCGCTCGCCTTTGTACCTCTTACAATTATACAGCACTTGTTTCGACTATCACCCTCTATTTATTTTTGTGAAAATAATTATTTCTGAATAAAATTAAATTTTACACAGAAGCGATGTAACTGTTGCTGACTTCTTTTAAATGAAATTGATTTTAGCTAGATTTTCCATAATACTGCGCCCACAAAATTAACATACATAGTGGATTTTTACAGATCGTGTACATGAAATAACATAGAAACATGAAATAAAATTTTCGATTACTACAAAAATTAATTTTGTACTTTAATATTTTCAGTCATTACCTGAAAATGAAACACACTATCATTTTACTCTTTTATAGCTTTCCAGTATTCATCCATTTAACCACAACTCTAGGCACTGTGGGTTGTGTCCTTATGAGCCATTTTCACTGAAACATGTAAGGTAGAGGGTGGGATGTCTCTATAGTCCATGTCCTTCTCGACAATCTATTGCAAAATGGAGAAGGAAGGAGTCACTGCGGTAGGTGTCCTTCTTACTTACTTCTCTGTACAGCTTGTAGGCTGTCTTTCACCAAGTCTCCATATCCCTGAGAAACAGATAACGTAACCTAAGCTTCTGTTCTCAACTTATGTCCAAGGGAATCGAAGGGAGCACAAAACACCTTCTATACTCTACTGTCCTCCTATAACTTACGTAAATAATTGGGAAGTTAACAGAAACAATTTTTCTTTTTAAAATTTGTTATTTGGGAAACTATTATTAACTTCTTCAAAATAATTATTGGCAATACTCCACTTCATAAGATCGTGACGTTACTCCAGCTCACTTTTACTAAGACTGAATCAAGAAATTTGCAATTTCTTTATACCATAAACCATAGCTGCTGTGTTCTAAAATTTAACATAGGCTTTTAAAGTAGTCACATCTTGGGCCATTTAGCAATTTACTACATTACCTTACGTGTCATCAGAAAATAGAGCAACCTTTGTAAGCTCTATGTCAGTATGGATCAAACATCATACGGATTATTGTGCTAAAGAAGTAATTTGTTTGACAGCAGTTACTTTTCTTTGTTACACATACAATTAAAAAAGGCGTTTTTGTTATAAGGTACCAATACTCCACAATCTGCAGTTCTTAACACATACGTTTATCTGTATTGTTGTCTGCATGTGTCAATATTAATGTGTTACCTTACCATTTGCCTTAAGCAAGTTTACACGTTTCTCCACCTTTTTTACGAGGTGTGAGGGAACTACACACCAATTTTCCACCATTTTACCGTATATGTCAGCCTACTGACTCCATTACTCCTATTTCTCCCAATTTTAATTTATCCATGTATTTCATTTTCCTATATAGTTCGATGCTTCTTTCTCCCTTTTATCTTCGTCAGCCTACTAACCACATCGTCTACTCATATTTTTCGTGTGATCCTCACACCAATTTCACATACCTGCTTTGATCAACATCAAAACGCTTCGGCTTAATCTGTTGGCACCATATTATGAAACTCAGGCAACCTTATTTCCAACATGAAAATTATTAATTTATGCGAAGTTTATTCTTTCAGATTTTAGGAATTTTCAGTTTAACTACTTTTCTTAACATGAAGCATCGGTATTTCGTTCTTCCTAATGCTTTTTGTGGATATTATTTATTATTTGTTTACTTTAGCCATTATTTTTCTATCATTGGTGCTTAAAAGATACCTATTGTTATTTTAACATTCAGAATTTACTACTGCAAACTACCTCTCATATGCTCTTATAAGTCATTATTTGGGTGTAGTCATTTATGGGAATCATTCTTACTTATTAGGAAGGTATTACAAACTAATGGCATATGTAAAACACGAAGACATATACTCCTGACTTAACTATAGATAGAGCAGAACAAGAGAATGAAACTTGAAAGTGAAATTAAGTTTCATCCAGCTGAGGCCGCACAGTATGCCAAATTCTGTATCCGCAAAAGAGTGGCAGACTCCTTACAGAATGCAACTACTATCAGTTTTGAAAGGCCTCAGATCCACAGTGCTTCGTAGATCTAGTTCTCTCTCACTTGTCTAGTTTTACAGTTAGTTAGCGTTTGCATGAGGCTTACCTATTATCCTGCATTGTTCTTGATAAACATGTTTCCCCTGAAATTTTGTTAGATTTATCTTTTGTTTTGACTAACACTAGTTCACCAATATTAAAGCTAGTGCCGGAAGATATTGCATCATGCCATTTTTTCTGTCCCTGGCTCTTTTATCTATGTTTTCCCTACCCTGTGCTTTCTTTCCATCCACAGAGTTCTGAAATAAAACTGGAAAATTAACCACGTTTAAAAGGATGTTAGGGGGTTCCTGATTAAACATTAGTTCACAAGGAGCAAAGCTTGTTGCTTCATTTTTATTTAAGTTGTTGACGATTTCTCGAAAGTTTTTGATGTGATAGGCCCAAGTTGAACGCTTCCTGGCACAATAAGTTCTACACATTCTTTTTAACTAGCGATTAACCCACTCGCTCATATTTGCTTGTGGAAAATACGCCGAGGCTTCATACGCGAATTCCTTTTCAAGATATACGTTAAATTTTTCAGTTACTAATTGCGGTTCATTAGCCGTTAGGAGACTCTTACGCTTACCAATCTACACAAAATAGTCAAATTCTAGCTTGTCTATCAGCATTTTGGCCTTAACCCTCTTTACTGGCCATAGCTGACACATTGCTAAAAACGGCAATCACCACTAAAACATGGATACATCCTCCTTTAGATGTCGGGAGGGGGAGCAAAAAGATCGATCCAGGGATTCATT
Organism: Schistocerca piceifrons; assembly: GCF_021461385.2. Taxonomy (NCBI): domain Eukaryota; kingdom Metazoa; phylum Arthropoda; class Insecta; order Orthoptera; family Acrididae; genus Schistocerca; species Schistocerca piceifrons. The sequence continues at coordinate 265,769,646 of NC_060141.1, forward strand.
TGGTTCTACATTATGCATATCTACCTGAACAATACTATTTACTGAACGTATCTTCTGACGTACAACGCTACTCTGTGATGTATGTTGTCGAAAATCGCCCTCCCACTTAATTTAGCAATACATTTCTTGGCTCCATAATGGTCGTGTCGTAGATACACGTAAGCTATCCGCAGATCCACGTCTTGGAATGGAAAACATGTCTTCCATTCTGCTGAATCTAACTTACTTCTCCGGAATAAAATTCCTTTATGAAGACAATAGCACTACGCTACTAACCTCAGCTGATCATCATCATTTTACTCCCATCTTAAGTTTTTGCATACTTTCTTCAAGGCAATTTCCTCCTTAACCTCATGTAGGGCCAACATGCACACCTCATATTTATCTGTTAACGGAATTTCTGATTCCCTGCGTAACTCACCACTTCCTGATAGCCCATCTGTTACCAAACTGTTCTTCTCTTGCATGTAATAAATATCAAGGTAGAATTGCTGAAGAAACGAAGCGCACCTTATTGGTCTTGGATATCTCAAACTGAACGTTTTTTAAAACTTAAATGCCTTGTGATCACTATATATTGTCACCTTGTAATCTAACAAATAATGCTCAAACTTTTGCACACCAGACACGATAGTCAGTGCCTCTAATTCCGAAATTCCATAATGTCGTTCAAGAGGGTGCAGTGAACGTCTTCTGTTTCCATATGAAACGCCGCTACTGCAATCCCATTACCACTTTCATCAACTGACATGCAAAATGGTTTTAAAAAATCTGGAGAGTGTAATAACGGACTACACATCAAACAGTTCCTTAATTTTTCGAAGCCGGACTGGCGTTCTTCAGTCCATACCCATGGGGTATTCTCCTTCAAGAATTGGAGTAGACAAGGTGCATTAAAAAAGTGGTCTTTTACAAAACGGCGGTAGAATACGAACAAACTGAACATTGACCTGAGCTGCCATTTATTCCTGGGTGCTTAAAACTTTCAATGACAGATAATTTGGAAGAATAAGGTTACATACCTTTCCTGCTAATTTCATGGCTCAAGAATTTTATTTTCTCTCTAAAACACACAGTCTTTTTTAACTTTAATCTCATTTTCTTTTCTGCAGCTTCTAACACACTGTCTAGTAGACCGATATGTTCTCCCTATGTTGGAGTTGCCAACAGTACATCGTCTGCATGAATAGTCACCTGATCTAACAATTCCTGCCCCAATCCACGAGTCATCTCTCTTACAAAGGCACACGCAGAAGTATTTAATTCAAATGGGACTACTTTACATTCGCAGTACACTCTTCCACACAAAAAGGCTATATATTTATGTGATTATTTTGCCAGGTGCAAATTCCAGTATCCACATATTACGTCCATTGATGTAAGATTCATTAACTCCTAGGAACTTTTGTATCATTTTGTCCATATTTTGGGACGATCAGTCTCTCATATTATAATTTCTATTAGGCACCGCGCTTTTAGTACCAATCTGACGCTTCCGTCACGCTTAGCCACAACAACAAGAGGATTGTTGTTTTCATTAATTGCTTGCCAACATACGTGAAATTTTTAACAATGTCCTCTCTCGCAACATGTATGTAATAAGGTTTCTTGAAAAATACCTGCCCAGGCCTTACATTCAAGTGGCATTCACACCCTTCAACTTCACCAGGTGTATTTGAGATAAATTGTGATGGGTGGTTAATACTACCTTTCATTCTGTCCTTTGTTTATCATAAATTTGATCTGTTGACTGCACCGTAGCCTCCATATTTTCCAGGATATAGTTCTCTTCCGCATCAGCATCTTGCACGTTATTCTGTAATTCTGTATCTTCCTGCAGGTATCTCTTACTCCTCATTGCTCCAATAGGCAGTTTCCATGCTTCATTATTACTGCTCACATAACTTCCAATGAAAGGCTTCGTAATCATTATAGAATGTTAGAAATTTAACACTAAGTGGTTCTGATCAAAGAAAATTTTTCCTTGACATTTATTTAAAAGGATTGTACCAATCGACGTTCGATACTTAACGCGAATACGATTAAACAAGGATGATCTATTATTGTTACCTATACCAGTTGGTATCAAAGCTTCGTGTTGTACTGATTAGAAACTTTTCCACCAGAACCTCTTATTCTTAAACCACTTACTTTCATGACAGTTAACTCATTCTTATTAGGAATAGAACCAAAGAATGCTTGGAACAAAGCACTTGCTTCGCTGCCACTATCAAAAAGACAACTCCTGGGATGCAAGTTTTTATATTATGGTGAGTTTGAATAGGTTCCTCATAGAAGTCTTCTAATAAATCTTTTACAGACTGTCTCCAACTGTTCAAATGTGTGTGAATTCCTAAGGAACCAAACTGCGGAGTTCATCGGTCCCTAGTCTTACACACTACTTAAACTAACTTTCGCTAAGGACAACACACACACCCTTGCCCGAGGGAGGACTCGAAGCTTCGGCGGGAGGGGGGCGCAATTCGTGGCATGGTGCCTCTAAGCGCGCGGCATCTGTCTTCAGTTAAAATAGTTTTGTGCACTTGCAAGTACCTCTACAGCAACTGCGTCCCTGCGCAACATTACTATCTATAGTACTGTCGTTTGCTTTTACAGTTTGTGGCAAATCAATACAGTTAATAGGTTCCCTGACCTCATTGTTATTGCTACGCCCTTCATCTGACAACTCCTCCTCAAAATCTCGTGAAACTGACTTTACTTCCTATACCGAAACTTTAGCTTTCAGATTTCCATAAGCGTCGAAGATGTAAGCCTTTACTTTATCTTCCTCTTCATCTGATTCAAATCACTTAATTTGTTCTTCTCTATAATTTCTAGCGTTTTCATTTCCTTCTTGTCCCATTTTTGTAATGTCTCCAACATTCTGTCATCTACGTAATGAGAGTGGTTTAGCACATTACTGTTAGTGTCTCTTCCTGTTTCAACACCCCGTTGTCGGTTTGCGTGTGCTGACTGACTGTGGTCTGTGTTTCTGTTTCTCGCTCTGTTACTATTTCCGCCTGGCGAACGCCAGTTTCCTCATAGACGAGGGACTTAATTTCCCACACGCAGCCTATTACATTCAGTCGATTCAGAATCGGATCGGGTAGTATTCTGCTTTCCGTCTTCTCTCAACGGTACACTATTTATATTTCTATCTACGTCATAAAAATTATTGCGAAAGCGTGATGCCTATCCACCTCCTCTTCCTGTACCAGTGCATGACAACGATAGTTAGGACGTGTATTCTGAACTTCAATACCTCTAACACTCACGTTCCCACTGTCTTCCCTTCGGTAGCTTATATGACTGTTAGATGACCTATTATTATTTTGCACCTGCTCCTCAACATCAGCTAGATTTTCCACACGTTCCAGAAACTCAGTAAACCTGTCCACATATTCTCTATGCGCGGAAATGATTCTTTTCTGCCAATACCAAGGCAGCTTAGCTTCTAGTATCATGGTCATCAATCCTGGTTTTTATCTTTTCTGTCATATGTGACAGCCGTGAAACCACGTACTTTCTAGAAAACTCTTTAACTGACTCACGACCTAAAGTAAACATTTTACCACTCCAAAATTCTCTAAAAAACATCGTGTTATTTATTGTGTGACCAGTGTTGCACTTGATCATTACATCAACCGACCACTGCAAAGCATCTCCTGACAAATGAGATCTTATGAAAGAAATTTTCTCGCGTTCTGACTATGCATTTGGTAAAATATCCTCAAAATCATTCCAGAACCCTAACGGGTGAGTTTATTTGTCTGGATCAATAAGTAAAAACTGACGACATCCGACAAAAGCTGCGTCAACTGAAGCAATGTACGGTACAGTAGTATTACAAGAGCTACCAGAGGTTTCTCTATTTTCTATACCTGTATTTAGTTCTTCTACTTGAGTTCTACTGCCTCTGTCAGATTTCTTTTTAAAGTATCTTCACATAATTAAAACACTGTCACATTTTATTCTCTTAATATCCTTCTGACAAGCATTTACCTTATTAGTTACTTCCTCAAACCGATCAGAGTATGTGTGTGACACTGATAATCATGCCGCGCCATTTATTTCAGTTAGGGAACGGTATTAATTTTATTAGCATTCACTTTATTGAATGAGCTCTTTTGTGAAACTCCAGCCTGGCGTGGACGAGAGATGCCGTCACGTAATGCACAGTTTTAGTTAGTTTCGTGTATCATATATGAATGTGTCGTGTGCTTTGTGGAATGCCCGTTTCAAGTAAACATGAATGGATATCAATCCCCCATCTTTCTTCCACACCCTTAGAGATTTTTAGATGGACTTCTTTATTCCATTTTTTAAAAATTACATAGTTACTATAACATATTAATATGAACCTCCAGCAACATTCACAACATGAAGGAAATGATTCGTGGTGAACACTTTTCATTCATGTCTGCAAGAACACAAACAACAATCTGTAATCTGCTTCTTGCTTCCTGGACCACAAGTACGCAAATTGGCGCAATGATTTAAACGACGGACTCGTGTGCTGCAGGCGAGAAAATCAAATCCCAGACCAACCATCCCGACATAAGTGTTTCATAGGTTTCCTAAATCATAAGATAGTTCATTAAGTAAGCCATCAGAAGATTTCCTGGGGTTTCCTTGCCCAATCCCTGCGTGTTCTCTTTCTCTAGCAATATCTAGCTAGAGGGAAGGTTAACCTACAGCTCCCTTCCTTCCTTTGTATCCTTCGCACACTTTGGCGAACGATTAACATAAATGGTAACCAGTTCCCTTAAATATCAGAACAGTTTCTTCGTCAGGAAATAGGCTTGGAGGAGGGAATGCAAAATAAGGCGCAACGTGAAGAAGCACATTGTTCAATGTTTATCGGCAAAATATTTCTACAGAGAAATGAACAAAAGAATCCCCATTCTTAGGTAACAGTAGCATTACTTTAGAATAGAATTTGTTCCTTTTTACTTTAGCTCATGGTTTATGTTGATACCCAATTTATGGCAGACTCTGCATTAACACCGTCGATATCGAGAACCGCTCGTTTTCGAAAATTCGGTTCCTAAAAATGCAGATATTACAACATAACCAACAAAAAACGTGTTTCGTTAAGCAACCAGGTGTCTGAAACGCATATTGAGTGACCGCTAAGCACGCGTGAACACGCCCGTGAAGATAAAAAAAGTACCTTCTTCAGATATAGTCACACTAAAGTTTGTTTGAGGACTGTAGAATGGTGAAGTCCTGTCGTTCACATGAAGCCAGCAAACAGCACGTCGGTCTATAGCCGCTGCTTCGCGGTCGCTGCACACACCGTGGAGAGTTGTGAGGGTACAGAGCATAAATGACATAGCAAATGGTAGGATTACGGGTAGTACTGGTAGGAGAAGAAACACAAATGAATGTATGCGAGAGAAACTGGGAGTTGACGACTTCTCTTGTTTGGTTTTCACACAGTTGGAATCGCACGTCACTCCGTGTTAGTCCAGCGTGTATTTTGTATCCTTACAAAATATAAATTTCATTTTACTAGTAATAAAAATTAGCTGATCGCATAACTTCTGTGCTTTTATGTAGTCAAAGCAGTTCCTTTTGAAGAAAGTATTGTTTATATGCACAAAAATAAAAAAATATTTCTAATTATTGTTATTTTGTTTATTTTGTACTGGATGGAACGTTCTTCATCGTGAAAAAAGGAAAGAATTTCTTATTATTATTGGTAAGTGCGAAAGTTCGTTATGAATAAGAGAAACAAAGTTCATACAAGCTCGCCGAAGTATTGAAGCAATGTTTGATACGTTTTTGATTTGCGGTTTTTTACTTTTATTTTATTTTTTTAAATTTTTTAAGGAAATTGAGTTTTTTAGCGCTGCATGGTGAAGCTGTAATTTTTTTTAAATTTTTGTTACAAAATCCCTCTGTTTCACGTTAAAAATCGACAATTTTAGAATAAAATGTGAATTAAACAATGATAGTTTCAATTTTCCTGTAAATACTGTTTATTTTTAAGTAACCAACAGAAGATAAACATGTAGAACAAAAATGTTACATACGTTAAGCGGCCTTTTATATATCGTCACTGAGTTTCTTGACGGTTCACCGCTTCCGATTTCCAGAGGAATTTACAAAGACACTCCTCGCATACGCAAAGCGATCGAAATGAAGTGACGCCCGATAGGTGTGCAACTCAGCAAACGTACAAGTAACGCGGTTACGATCTCAAATGACCAAACCTGCTAGGAAAACTACCGTAGACTATGCTTATTTCTGATAGTCTAAGGCAGTTTTGAAACTCTAGCTACACCTGGAGAGAACTCTGAGACATACACTTTGATCATGGTGCCATTGGTTCGAGGAAATCAGTGAATGTACCGCGAAAGGTTCTTTGCATGAAGATGCTCCCATTGTCGTCCATGTACCGCAATCCACCTTCGACTGGAAAATACTGGCGCACTGTTGGTACGCAGGTCCATTGTAGGCAAACTGCAGACGGTGGGTATACCTTCCTTTGAGTAAGACATGCTGTTACGTTTTGAGAACAAGCCCCAGGTAATTACGTGAGCAACAGCCAGTGAATTCAATGATCATAATATTTTAGTATGAAAGTGCTGCATCAACACCTGCTTCATCTTTTTCGTCCTACCGAGTATGGGTTCTGCGACCAGATGATTATCTACCTTGGATTTGAAACGTCCCCTTTGAACAATTTATACAGGACTGTGCTTAAACTGACACACAATATTTTGTTAGCGCAACGCAATCTGACTTTCAATAATCCCTACAAAAGAATGGCCCTGACTAACATTAACCTATACGTTTCACAATTCACTTACCTCACAAAAATCTTGGTTACTCGAACTACTGCAATACAGCGAGCACCACTACTGCCAGCTAAATAAAAGATTCAAACTACGGAAGGCACTAACTACTGATAGGGCTAGTTAGCAAATGAAAGATATTAATAGAGAACAAACAATGTATTTACCCTAATAGTCATAATATATATAGCGATTCATGACAAATTACAAAACTCTGCCATCTCTCTCCCCACATCCACCACTGCTGGTGGCTCACCTCCAACTGCGCAACGCTACGCGCTGTTAACAGCCCAGCTGCCCAACACTGCAATGGCGAGTATTACAACAATGCAAAGCAGCCACAGACTGCACACAGCACAGCCAGTGATTTTCATACAGAGGTGGCGTTACCAATAAAAAAACCTAAACAGCCTACTTACATAGCCCCCATGCTCCCCACAAAAAATTTTACAAATTGTTTTGGGCAGTGGCCAATAATGATTTGATAAAATTTTTCATAATTACAATAACAAAGATATCAAATGCACACACTTATTGATACAAAGTTGGTCAAAAGCTAAAATTTTCTCACAGTCTATAAAGACAGTCCTGATTCATCACAGTAAAATTACAGTGTTTTTCTTTTTCTTCAAAGTCTGAACAGTAAAAGAGAATGCACACAGAAGTAGTGGATTTCCATGCAGTCTTGAAGAAGTAGTGTCCTTCCATCAGAAAGACAGTGCTGACTCTTGACATGCTGACAGGTAATGGGCCACAACATAGCAAACCCACAGCAGAGTCATTCGACGTTTTGAAGAATATTGGTAGGTAGGTCATCACAAAGCAGACCCACTGTAGTCCTGGTAGAGATTACGGTATTGGTGGGCCACCAGAGGTGCAGATCCACTGCAGTCCTTGTAGAAATAATGGTACTGGTGAGTCAGCAAAGGTGTAGACCCACTGTAATCCTTGTAGAAACGGCCAGCAGCCATCTGTTGCGACTGTGCAGCTGCACAATCACCATCGAAGAGTCTTGCAGAGAATATAGCAAGTCCATAAACCACCACTTGTGCACTCACAAAGTGTTTGGAATTGTCCTTAGAACCAGCAATGCTGTTATCCAGTCCCTTGCTGAATTATTAACACACGTGCAAACACTAACAGTCCCTACTTCTCACATATTGTCCATATACTATGACCAACAGAAACGTGTGCAGTGAAATGTAACTTAATTTGAAGAACTGGTGTCTATACAATTATAAATTTACAACATGAAAATACAATTACAAAGGTACAAAATACATCATTAAAAAACGTAACAGTACAGATAACATTTGTATCGAAATAACATATACATCAGTGTTACAGGAATTATGACATAAGTACATACATAAAAGATCGAATAACTTTCGAAACATCAACTTTACACATAAGCATTAAAACAGAACAGAATAAATAATGTCTAAACATCTTTACAAAGTAAATAACATATTATAAATGCAAATTATATTTGAGGATAACAGTATTCCTCATCATAGTGAATGTAGCTTAGTACTAGAAAAATTCTACAACATAAGTCTTATCAGATAAACACATAAAGACAGGAAGTACACAAATACACAAGGGTACACAAACACATAGCATAATAATACAAAAGGAAAGGACAGGGTTTGTTTTACTGCAGTATTTTGCAAACAAAACTTTCTTTACTTCTTGGAGATCTCCCTTCATTTATCATTATTCCCAAAAAGTCCTATCTATACCTGCTTTCTGTTTCTATTCTTATTTCTTTCAAAATCATTATTTCTCAGTGCACAATACTCATTTTTGCCAAATCTGTTTCTTATATCTTCTCAATGCGTTTCTTCCAATTCATCGCAACTCATTCTCTTATATAGTCTACCCCCTCTTAAGCTAACTTAAATCTACTGAGCTCAGATGCTAAACTAAGGGACGAGGCAATGCAGCAGCACAAAACAATTAACACAAACAGCAATGACAAAAATACAAATGCCAAAGCAAGCAGCATAAATTAGCAGAGCAATTGCAATATTACAACTAATATGAGGCAATGAGCAACAAACAAGAAAAATAAATCGGTAGTAAACTGGCTTAGCAGAGTAACACAAATTAAAATTCAGTAGCACTATGCCTGGCAAACAGCAGCAGAAAATGAAATACCTAAATATGACATAGCTCAAGCAGAAAAAATAGTACACTAAAGACAACAATGCAGACAAGGGAAATGTATATTCACATCTTAATGTCTATGTAATTAAACTGGTGCACCACAAGAAGTTATTCTACCAAATAGTTACCAAGTACTTGAAAAGAAAATTATGAATGCAGTTCCTGTGAAGGTAAATGTCATTTTGTGCTCCCTCATTTTTTTTTAAAAAAAATTATTGTTTACTCGATCTGTAGACAGAAAATATTTATATTAGTACATCTATAAAATTTTATTTTAACCAATGCTGCAGTGCAGCTAGAAACTAGATATCAAATGAAATAAGCAACTATGTACAAAGTAAAGCATAAGAACATCATTCAGTAGTCATTAGGCATTTCATAAGTTAGTAGAAAAATCTCTCAACTAGAGAGACAGTAGTCATAATCAGGTGTATAGACATAAAAATATTTCTCATTTCATTAGGCATTTCAGTAAATCATAAATTAAGAGCTCCACAGTGTAATCATATGTTATCAAGTTCGACCGTGTCACTTTTCCGATGCTTTCTACAAAGGAACGTCGATAGCAAGGATAATGACCTCCCTTTTTTTTTTCACCTGTGCCTCTGGAAGGCACACGCTAATGGCTTTTTTCAAGGCGACTGTCGCCCAGCTGGGTGCCCATGACGCATTAGGTGCAGGTGGTCACTTAACTTTCTTATCGAAATATTTACGACACCAGTTTGGATTACAGTCTCATATTAAAAAATTTCACCGGTCGAGAATTTGCGTTGCAAATGTGTAGAAACAAAACCCTATGAATATAACAGTGTGCAAAAAATTTTCGCCTGCATTGTGATACATTCACGCATTTACACACATTTCATAACTCTTAAAGTACGATTCTTGGTTTCCAACAACCTTTTTAGAAACCAGAGTCCCTAACCACTACTCATTATTCCTTACCTTATTCGTTGACACTTCTTCAATATTTCATCATTACAGATATGTAGCATAATCAAATAACTCATATACCTGTAGCATCAGCTTACTGATCGTAAACATACCGCAACAGCATAATACACATAGTCATCGTGATAATAACATCATAACACCTCAGTCAACTCTCAAAATCGTCGTAGCTTCCTCCAATAATTTCAAAACCTAAAAAAATTCTCTGCTCGTGTCAAAAGTGTCATCTGCCTCAAACGCACTTCAAAAATCATGATCCCTTACCAAATATATCATTCAATGCTCTCATAGTATCACAATGGTTCCAAAAAAGTATGAACAGTTCACACAGTGCAAACAAAATACAATTTCATAAGTGTGAAGCTATCCAATTGCATAAACATTGAAAGGTGGCTACACTGTGCCACTGCGCCAGAGATAGCGCCAAAGAGTACTATTAAGCCGCCTCCACAGTGCGTGTTAGAGCTCGTAGCAGTGTGCTAGTAGAGAGCCCGTAGAGGACAGTGGTTGTTAAGAGATCGGAGAGGACAGTGCGTGTTTAGAGTTCGTAGCAGACAGTGCCTGTTGAGAGCTCGTTGAAGACAGTGTGTGTTAAGAGCTCGTGGTTGTCGTGAAGTTGGAGTAAGATGTTGTAGTAAAGAGTGTTGTTCCATGTCTTATGCAGTTATTTGATGGGAGAGATAGCAGATGTTATTGTAATGAGTGCATTTCGTCAATATATATGAAGGTAAAATTTATAATGTTCCTTTATTAGTTGTGTATCTGAAATAATGTGTCACTACAGGTTCAGTCAACAAAGCATCTGGCTCGTGTTCTTGTATTAGAGTGAATTTTGGTTTTCTTGCGTAATTATAGTTTTTTCTAAATTTCTTTTGTCACGTCAGTATAATTGGTATCAAAATTCTTGTCTTGTTGGAAAAGAACCGTGCCAGATGTGGACGTTGAGTCACACTCCCACATACAGAACAGTGACTCATGTGCTTATTGGTTTTGTTGGTTTTTTTTTTAGTTGCTGGGGACTTAATTAATTAACTGTGTTTACGGAAATTTTCTTACATTGTTCTTTGCAGTCAGATAGCGTAATAATACTGGTCAGGGCCAACCGTTTACGAGACTTGCGTAATCGGACATACTAAAACAAAAAAAATATTTTCAATCACAAATAAATTTAATTAAGCCCCCATGCAACATGTGTCACTGATGTAGTAAAAAGAATGTTTGTTTCTCTGTCAAATAATCAGATAGCTGTGTAATTGTGTGTTAGAGAAATATGGTACCGATGTGTAAAATTGTATAAGCAAATACCATATTAGCTAAGGCTCCTTGTGCTTGCCAAACACATGGTACACAAAGTAGGCGTGTACCCCCCTGAGGATTAATGTAATTATACCCTCAGGTGTTACAGATTATTGCAATGGAATAACATGTATCACGGAAAAATTTCTTTGTAATTCAAAAACCTTTAAAAATAAATGTTTTAAGTATAAAATTAATCACTCAAATACGTGTACTGTAGCGCTAAACTGTGCGTCTTGTTGTAAGATAATCTCTGTGGAAGTGTCGTAGTTGTCGTCCTCTGAAAGCTAAGTTCTGCAGAAGTCAATGTACTTACCTCACGATAAACAAAAGTGAAATGCTTTGCGTATAGATATCGTAGTTATTATGCTTATTGGCGTGATGAAGAAAGTACTGTGCTGTAACGTATTGTTGTGCTACGGAAAAGGCAGTCTCATTGTAGCTATACCACAAAAGTTACTACTAAAACATAAGTTACTTTGCAGAAGAATTCAAAAAAACTGTGCAGATATAAAGCAGATACAGCACAAAAGCAACAATGTAAATTGTGTCACACATTAGTAGCGTCGTGATATAATTGTGTAGCTGTCAAAGAAACCAAGTGTTAAGTCATCTTTAATCCCACAGAAAGTACTTCAAATAAAGAATGTCTTTTCAAGTAAACCAAAATGTTACATGAAAATCTCATTAGCAGTGCCGGTATATGTTCTAAGTATGTGAGCCTGATAGTTGTTACGTAATCATGCAACTAACAAGCAAGAATGTACAAATACAACACTGTGTCGTCTGTTCACTATAACAATGCAATCGTAATTTCTGTTTAAAAATGTTCCCTAGGTTCTAGACTGGATATTTAACTTCAAACATTGTTGCATGTTAACAGTTTCTTAAGTCTGACAAAGCATACTAGAAATGGGAAGTGAAAAGTTTTATGGCAAAGACAAAGTTAAAAAGCAGATTATCTCTCAATAAATGGTTTTACATGTGAAATGTGGTGTAAACCTTTACTCTTCCTAGTACGCAGAGTTTCAACTTCAACGCAATTATCATGTGGTATACGTCGGATTCTGTATGGACCATTGTAAACTAGAAAGAATTTGTGACTCAAGTGTTTCTTCTTATGTGACAATGAATGAGCTTTAATGAGAACTTTCTGACCAATGTATAATTTCTTTGCATTTGCGTTACCGTGTAGTTTTCTCCTTTTGTCTGTTGCAGATTTTATATTTTTAATAGCCAAATCAATTATGTCTTTGTGTCGAAGTTTACGTGTATTTGGGAAAGGTACAAGCTCTCTGATTCTGTTCGGTGGTTCTTCATTCTTTAGTACAAGAGTAGGTGGTAAAGCAGTGGAGTCGTGAGGCATTTCATTCAGCACGTTTTGAAATAAGTGTAAATATCTGTCCCAATGCTGATGCTTTCTGTGACAATAAAGTCTGCAAAGCTTATTGATTTCTTTCATAATCCGTTCAGACGGGTTACAATGTGGTGAGTACAATGAAATAAAAACAGGTTTGATTTTATGATTCCGAAGCGTGCGTGACCAAACAGCAGATCTGAATTGCGGTCCGTTATCTGAAATGACTTTACTAACGTGTCCAACTTCACGTAAGAAATTTTTAACAAAGGCGTTGGATACAGACCGTCCAGTGGCTTTACGTAAAAGAGTGAAAGAAACAAATTTTGAAGTAAGTTCAACAGCGATTAGAATGTACGAAAATCCATTAGATGTTCTGACAAGCGGTCCTAAGAGATCAACAGCAGCAAATTCTTTTAATTTAGGAGGAACAATAGGAAACAACGGAGCACGATGTGAGACAGTAGATGGGTTCGCCTTTTGATAAAGTTTACAAATAGACAAGACTCTTTGAATTCTTTTTTCCATATTGTTAAAATAACAAGTCGTTCGAAGAATATGATAACATTTTCGTGGACCAAAATGTGCGTAGCTGAAATGAATGTACCAAATGAGCTTATTAACAAAATCGTCTGGAATACAAAGTACCCATAGCTTGTCATCAACAGTGCAGCGTTTGAAGAGTATGTTGTTTCTAACCAGGTAATAATGCCGAATCTGTGTGTGTGTCTTTCCATGCCATTTGCTCTTGATGTCTTTCCAAATCGGATCTTTATCTTGTTCATGAGCAATGTCCATTAAAGATGTGGTGATGAAGTTTTCAAAGGCGACTTTCTGAATGTAAAGAATACTGAAATTTTTCTCGAGGTTGCCTTCTGTGTTACTTTTCTCAAGCCCAGCCGGTGCGCGTGACAGTGCGTCCGCAACAATGTTCTCCTTGCCGGGAATGTAGACTATTGTGAAGCGGAATTCTTGCAGAAACAATGCCCAACGTTTTAACCTGTCATGATTTAATTTTGAAGACATAAGAAATTGTAATGCACGATGATCACTGTATACTTTTACGTGCTTACCAGAAAGAAAGAAACGGAATTTGTTAAATGCCCAAACGATAGCTAAAGCTTCTAATTCAGTAACGGAATAATTTTTTTCAGATTTTGTTAGCACTCGGCTAGCAAAAGCAATGGTTTTCTGAACAGTAGTGTCATTTTCTATGGCTTCTTGAAATAAATGGGCACCAAGACCGACTTTAGAAGAATCCGTGCTAAGGCAGAAATCTTGTGACAGATCTGGATGAGCTAGTATTGGCGCGTTAAGTAACGCTTCTTTCAAAGAATTGAATTCCAACTGTGATTGTTCGTCCCAGTTCCAAATAGTATTTTTTCCAGTGAGAGAACAAAGTTTTGGTGTAACAAGAATTTGCATATTCAGAAAACGACGGTAAAAATTTACGAGACCTAGAAAATGTCCCAAAAACCTCACCTTTGACCTACCGAATTCAGACTTTTCCAAGTTAACTGTAATTCCAGATTCTGCAAAAATACGTAACAAACTGTTGAGGATGCGATTATGCTGTTCCCATGAAGCTTCTGCTATTAGAATATCGTCCACATATAAGGTGATGTGACGTTTTAAGAACTCAGGTAATATGGAATTTAGCCTGCGAATGAATGCTGCCGAAGAAATGTTCAAACCAAAAGGAAGTTTCCGAAACTGATAACAAACGCCGAAACAAAGGAAAGCTGTGTATTTTCTACATTCTGGATGAAGTTCGATCTGATAAAAGCTGGATCTGAGATCAATGGAAGACAACACTTTTACACCATTAAAATTTTGAAGAAGTTCTTCCAACGTTTGCGGCCTGTCTGTTTCAGGAATAATGATAGTATTGATTTGTCTCGAATCTAAGACAAGCCTGATCGATCCATTTTTCTTCTCAACAACATGTAATGGATTGTTGTATGAACTTACTGCAGGCTTAATAATGCCCTCATCAAGCATAGATTGTATTTCTGTTCTAACACGGTTCCTATAATGTGCTGGAATTACGTATGGTCTAACACAAAATTTAGTATGCTCACGAACACGAAATTGGTATTGAAATCCCTTGAGTGTTCCTGTTTTGTGAGTAAAAACTGTGGAATGTGCTTGTAAAATCTCAAAAAGGTCCTGCCTATCAATGTCATTACAGTTCTCAATTGTTTGAATTTTATTTTGAATTAACTCATTAGTATCAAATATGTCGTCGATATCATCCCTGTCAGTACTTGCAGAGTGATTGTTAGTGTCTAATTCCGTAGAAAACTCCAAACTGTTGTCTAACAGAAGGTAAAGCCGATTAATTTCCTCGTCATGGTTTGAGAGCCAATCTTCAAATTTCAAAGCTATTGACTTACCTTCTTTCTCTAAACTTATTTCAGCATCGTGAAAGTTTAAGATTGCTTTGAATTCATTCAAAAAGTCTACTCCCAATATAATTTCCGCTGACAATAATGGAACAATAAGAAAGCTCATAGAGAAGCTGTGGCTTTGACAAAAGAATTCTAAGTTGGTTTGTTGGCGTACATCTACACTTTTTCCAAAGATTGCACCTTGTAATTTGATCTTACGTAACGGAAGTGTGGGGCAATCGTTCGATTTGTTGCACTTGCGAAAAGCTGTTTCACTAATTACTGAAATGGGACTGCCAGAGTCAAGTACTGCCGTAAATTTTACGTCATTTACTGTAATGTGAATCACAGGATATGCAATGTTGTTATGTTTTACGTCGTGTACCTGGAGTAAGATGTCTCTAATGTCTTCCATTATTACGTAATTACTGGCTACGGCAGCTGCGTCGTCAGTTTCATACGTACTTTTCGTGGCTGCCAGCGGTATGAGTCATTGCCTATTGTCTCTTTGTTGGCGCGCGTCGTTATTGGGATTTGGAGACCTAACTTCTACAAATTCACCTCCTCGAGAGGGCCCTGATCTGTTTGAATCCCGCCAGTTCTGATGCAATTCAGGTCTGTCGTTACGATCATATCGTCTGTCGTCATGTCGGTAGATGCCATAGTTTCTTTCTTGTCGGTCACGTGGTGGAGAATTTCTCCCTGAATCGTACCTGCGCGCTGAACTGTTGCGTCTGAAGTTATTCTGTCTCCCTTGATAATAATTATTTTGGTTCCCATATTGTCTGTTTCTCTGATTGTCTCTGTGATATTCATTACTGCGGAGAGGTGATCTTTCCCTGTAATTATTACTACTCTGCCAACGGTTGTCATACGGGTGGTGTCTGTTTTGGTCACGATTTATGTTGTGAGAATAGCCTTGTCGTGTCCAGTTATTATTTCTTTCATCGCAGAATTGCGACGGATGTGACCTGTAATTGTTGTGTTCTTGTTTTCTCGTTCCGCGATTATCAGTGTCAATTTCTAGTTCTTGTAACAGTCCCTGAAAAGCTTCAATGTCGTCTTTGCAACGTCCTGCTAAAATAATATGCCGTAAATGTTCAGGTAATTTGATTAAGCAAATGCGGATGAGTTCTGAGGGGCTGTATGGGTTTGAAAGATACTGATTCTTATGCAACATGTCTTCAAAATATTTCATAAGACTGGAAAATTCAGATTGTTCGAAACGTTTCATCATTATGATGCTATGTTTTACTCGGTCTTGTGTAGCTTGAGACCAATATGCGGAGAGGAAGGCACGATAAAATTCTCCTTCACTGTGACAATCGTGAATGACCGATCGCATTCTTACAGCTGATTCATTCTCCAAGTAGCCACACATAAATTCTAATCTGTGTTCTAACGACCAGTTGGGAGGAAAACAATGAGAGAATTGATGGAGCCATGGTTGTGGATGAATGTCGTTGCCAGAATTCTTAAATGTTTTGAATTTACGTGTAGTAATGAATAGCTTATAGTCAAAATCATCATGTCGGCGAGTCGCATATTGGTCATTGTTAGGTCGTGTCGGCCGTTCCATCTCAAAATTCGGTGCACATTGCCAATTTCTTTCATAACTTCCGAAATGCCCTGTGTTATTATTTTGTGGCTGTTCCGTATTTCTATGTCCCTCTTCCCGCATTGGGGCGCGAGTGTCCTCTGAAATACGTAATTCTTGTATTACCTGTGTCAGCTGATCTTGTACTTCCCAGATTTCTCTTTTGTACTGTGTATTGATTTGATTTTGATTCTGTTTGAATTTTCTAATTTGTTCATACTCTTCTGTGTCAGTGAAGGCTACAGGTCTTGTGTCATTCAGATCATCATCTACCTTTTTAGATAAGTTAGTGACCTGATCCGAAAGTTCGGCTACTTTCTCCGATAGTGAACACATTTCCTCAGTGTGTTTTTCTGAACCAAGTTTCAGAGTGTCCATTTGTGTTGAAATCGAATCTACTGAGTCCTTTAAGTTTTCCTGAGTTTTTGCAAGTTGCGTAACCGAATCGGTAGATGCAACTGAGTCAATTTTAGCTTGCAAGGTGTTGTGATTTTCATGAACAATAGTTTGCAGTTCTTTTATGGCTGCTTCGTGATTCTGTAATGCATTTTCATGACGCGAAAAAATAGGTTGGAAATCCTCACAAATGTGTGTTTTTACGTCATTACAGACTTTTTGACATTTCGATTCGATGTTATGTAACTCAGTAGTTAAATCTTCACGTGTTTGTTCAAGTGTGGTGTCTAACTTTTGAAGATTTTGTTCCATTGTGTCTAACTGTTGCTGTGTTTGTCTCTGGTGTTGTTCCATTGCGTCTAACTTTTGAAGATTTTGTTCCATTGTGTCTAACTTTTTAAGATTTTGTTCCACTGTGTCTAACTTTTTAAGATTTTGTCCCATTTGTCTCTGATTTTGTTCCATTTGTTGCATTAATTGCAATAATAATGTATTAGTGTCTGGAATCTGTTTCTCTACGCTTTTCGGCAGTGCATTTGCACCGGCAACATTCACATTTTGACAAGCAGAAAATGTGTCTTGACTTATTTGAGAAAACGGTGATGACCCAAAACCTGAATCTACAGTATTTGCGAAATTGTGTCCTGTCATTTCTGATTCCTGAGGCGAGCTGTTGCCGACCGATCGATCGATAATGCTTCCCTGTTCACTACCTGTTTCACTGTCTACACCATTGTTTGCAGCCCGCTCCATTTCCCTATGCACAGTTACCAAATCACTACTTTGAACATCAGTTAATTCATTACTCGGTGGCGCTAACACACTGCTTTCGTCTTCACTGTCATTTCTCAGTTTACTTTGGAGCCTAGTATTACGTTTTTCACACGCCATAATTGTTACAATATTTCACACGATAACACAGAAAAGCACAATTTGAAGAGCAAAATATAATAACATAGCAATGGATATAATGTCTACTTAACTGCAAGCGCAGCTGCGAAATACTTTGTGCAAATCTACATGCATGCCACACCTGTTTTACTGTACAACAATGAAAGACTGCAACTACAAAGGAGATTCTCTCTACACTTACGTGCCAGCAATAAACAAAATCTACACTAATTACACAAACTACAAGAAAAAATCAGAAGATTCCCGTGAGGTATCCTCGGCTAAGGGTCGACATATGAAATGTCCCCTTTGAACAATTTATACAGGACTGTGCTTAAACTGACACACATTATTTTGTTAGCGCAACGCAATCTGACTTTCAATAATCCCTACAAAAGAATGGCCCTGACTAACATTAACCTATACGTTTCACAATTCACTTACCTCACAAAAATCTTGGTTACTCGAACTACTGCAATACAGCGAGCACCACTACTGCCAGCTAAATAAAAGATTCAAACTACGGAAGGCACTAACTACTGATAGGGCTAGTTAGCAAATGAAAGATATTAATAGAGAACAAACAATGTATTTACCTTAATAGTCATAATATATATAGCGGTTCATGACAAATTACAAAACTCCGCCATCTCTCTCCCCACATCCACCACTGCTGGCGGCTCACCTCCAACTGCGCAACGCTACGCGCTGTTAACAGCCCAGCTGCCCAACACTACAATGGCGAGTATTACAACAATGCAAAGCAGCCACAGACTGCACACAGCACAGCCAGTGATTTTCAAACAGAGGTGGCGTTACCAATAAAAAAACCTAAACAGCCTACTTACAGATTGAGTTTTTGCGTTGGTTTCTGCAACAAACTAACTACACTGAAGCGCCAAAGAAACTGGTATAGGCACGCGTGTTCAAATACAGAGACACGTAAAGAGGCAGAGTACGGCCCTGCGGTTGGCAACGCCTATATAACAAGGGTCTGGCGCAGTTGTTAGATCGGCTACTGGTGCTACAACGGCATATTATCAAGATTTAACTGAATTTGAACGTGGTGTTAAAGTCGGCGCATTAGAGGTGGGGCACAGCACCTCCGAAGTAGCGATGAAGTGGGGATTTTCTCGTACGACAATTTCATGAGTGTACCGTGAATATCTGGAAACCGGTAAAACATCTAATCTCCGACTTTGGCGCTGTTAGAAAAAGATCCTGCGGTATCGGGAACAACGACGACTGAAGAGAATCGTTCCAAGTGACAGAAGTGGAACCCTTCCGCAAATTGCTGCAGATTTCAGTGCTGGGCCATCAACAAGTGTCAGCGTGCGAATCACTCAACGAAACATAGTGGATATGGGATTTCGGAGTCGAAGGCCACTCGTGTTCCCTTGGTGACTGCACGACACAAAGCTTTTCGCCTCTCCTGAGCCCGTCCACACCGACACTGGACTTTTTATGACTGGAAAAAATGTTGCCTGGTCGGAGGAGTTTCGTTTCAAATTGCATCACGCAGGTGGACGTGTACAGGTATGGATACAATCTAATGAATCCATGGACCCTCCATGTCAATATGGATCTGTTCGAACTGGTGGAGGCTTTGTAATGGTGTGGGGCGTGTGCAGTTGGAGTGATATAGGATACCTGATACGTCTAGATACGACTCTGACAGTTGTCACATACGTAAGCATCCTGTCTTATTACCTTAATCCACTCATGTCCATTTTGCATTCCGGCGGACTTGGGCAATTCGAACAGGACAATGCGACAGCCCACACGTCCAGAATCGCTACAGAGTGGCTGGCCACCGAACTCTCCAAAAATGAACGTTAGTGAGCATATCTGGGATGCCTTGCAACGTACTTTGCAGATCTCCATCCCCTCGTACTCTTTCGGATTTACGGACAGCCCTGCAGGATTCTTGGTATCACTTCCCTCCAGCACAACTTCAGACATTAGTTGAGTCCATGCTACGCCGTGCTGCGGCATTTCTGCGTTCTCGCTGGGGCCGTGCACGATATTAGGCAGGTCTACCGGTTTCTTTGGCTCTTCAGTGTAAGATCTGAGTTTTCAGAAGTTCTTCTATTTACAGATTAAGATCAGTTTACTCACGAAGGCACGTGTAATTACACCTAGCATGTATGAGTGGATAAAGACCCACACAAAATAGTAATGCAAAGTTATCCGAGACAGATTGCAGTAAATGTGTGGACCGGTATCGTGGATGAGTACCTGCTTGGGACCTACCTGTTAGCTTCTCGACTCAGGGTCCCGGTACAGATCGTGCGAAAGCGCCTGTCGTCGTTGTTGGAGTGGGTACCCCCGCGTATCAGAAGGAGGATATGGTACCAGCATAGTGGGACCCGGCACAATTTGCAGAACCAATTAGTGCAGCGTTACCCGTACTTTCGGCAGCTGGCGTATAGCCTGGGGATAACCTGCACATTATTCTGCAGGATCCACGGACTTCACCTGTTCAGTCTTCTTATTCTGGGGCTACATGAAAAAATGGTTCAAATGGCTCTGAGCACCATGGGACTTAACGTCTATGGTCATCAGTGCCCTAGAACTTAGAAATACTTAAACCTAACTAACCTAAGGACATCACACAACACCCAGTCATCAAGAGGCAGAGAAAATCCCTGACTCCGCCGGGAATCGAACCCGAGAACCCGGGCGCGGGAAGCGAGAACGCTACCGCACGACCACGAGCTGCGGACGGGGCTACATGAAAACTGCGTTCACAGAGGGGGAATTAGTTGCAAGAAATCTTACTGTAGACACACACGTGCATAACACGCCGCAAGCTACGCCATGACACGTCGATTCTCTGAGCCGAAGCTCATCACTTAATGAAACAGTTTTCGTTGTTATCCTCGTCACCATATCTGTCAATTTGGGCATTACACTTTTGAACACCTTGTATAAAGTACTTCATTATTTAAAACAAGAAAAGCACTTGCAGATTATTATTCTCATATCATTATGTACTTTACACATACATCTAACTCTGTAGCCCTTCCAAGACAAAGGAGTGTGTCCGAGTTCGCTTCGACAATGCATTTATCTCTGCTTCGCAAATTAAAAAGAATTACAAGTTTCTACTGTTATCCCTACTTTACTCAGATCAAACACAAAGGCGTTAAACTTCGATATAAAATCTAAAAGTCGCAACCTGTATCCCACCCGCTGAAAGCTAACAGCAGCGATTCTTAGAGAGTACTGCCAATAGCTTTCCAGCATCTGCGCATGCGAAGAGTTAATATTGATGTTTGTTTCAGAGTACGTAGATTTTAGCTATGAAAAGACAGAACACTGGTCAGAAAGAGGATTGAAGGAATCCATTTGAATCACACAGACACTAATGCAGTACAAAGGAGAACAATCACTATAGCTGGACGGAAAGTGCGTACGTGTGTACAGGAGACTTGCATCAGTGATCTCTCAACCAGGACGAAGCGGAAATTATTTCACCGTATATACCAGAATTACTCGATTTGCACAAACTATCCTCCCACTTTGCTTTTTCGTATTTAATTTTACTTCTGCTTTACACCCTCCCATCGCAGGAGCCTTCATGTTTTAAAAGTTCTTGTGACGTCACCGTCTACTTGTGAATACATTCTCACAAATACATCATCTTGTTTCTTTCACATAAACTTTCACTTTTCGCTCTTCTGATACTGGCAAACAAAATTTTCTTATTAACATTTCTATAGCCGTCTGACAAAGAACTGCGTTTTTAACCATCATCTGTGTAAGTAAACCTATATTCTCTTTCGTTTTCGGTCACTCAGGCAATCGTAACTGAAAAACGTAATTTATAAATTACGTCTTCGTTTGTCTTTGGGGCTCAGTTCGAAGTGGGACTCATCACTGAAGACAATTCCACTACAATCAATGAGATTCGAGGCCAACGACGTGTCTGGTGACGCGCCGGACAATGAGGGGATACCAACCTGACTGTCGCCCGTCATATGGCCCTACAACCAGGAGTGGTGGTCTGGGGTGCCAGTTCTTTACGTAGCAGCACCCCTTTACAAATTGTCATCCGCAGTATGCTTTCAGTATCAAATGGTTCAAATGGCTCTGAGCACTATGGGACTTAACATATGTGGTCATCAGTCCCCTAGAACTTAGAACTACTTAAACCTAACTAACCTAAGGACATCACACACATCCATGCCCGAGGCAGGATTCGAACCTGCGACCGTAGCTGTCGCTTTCAGTATCCTGGGTACACTTACGCCAGGTTGTGCTGTTCTTCATGGCAAGCAATTCTGGGCTTAAAATTTCAGCAAGATAGTGCCCGCCCGCACATGGCGAGAGTTTCTGCTGCTTGTCTTCATACTTGCCAAACCATACCTCAGCCAGCAAGATCGCCGGATCTCACGCCAATTGAGAGCATTATGAGCTGCTGCAACAGACTACGAAGCTCATGTCACCCTTAAATCATCTCCTGTTCCTAAATTTTGTCATCCCCAGCCTCTTCCTTTTGCGCTGTGGCCAGCTATCAAGGATGATCTGGATGACTGCAGGAATATCATTTAAACCGTTGTTGGTTGTTGTTCGTAAGCCTTCAGGGACACTTTATTTGTGCAAGGATTTTAAGTACACCATTACCCAAACCATTAGTAGGTTGCTACACTGTTCCTATCCCAAAGAAATACTTACAAAGCTGGAAGGCAGTGATTGTTTTTCGAAAATTGATTTGAGATAGGCATATCTGCAGCTTCATCTGGATTCCATCTCATTTCCAGAGAGT
Organism: Schistocerca piceifrons; assembly: GCF_021461385.2. Lineage (NCBI taxonomy): Eukaryota > Metazoa > Arthropoda > Insecta > Orthoptera > Acrididae > Schistocerca > Schistocerca piceifrons. The sequence continues at coordinate 265,792,267 of NC_060141.1, forward strand.
CTTAGAACAGTTAATGCAAGGTGTCCTGTGCTGTGCAAACTATCTTGACGATATTGCCACAGGTATTGGCAGAAAAATCTCGCTAACCTTTGGATTCTGATAACTGCAAGATGCATGCTTCAAGTGTAATCTGCAGAAGTCAAAGTTTTATCAAATAAAAACAGAATATTTGGGCCCCTTCTTTCAAAGGATGGTGTCAATCCTACAGAACAACCGGATCGAGCCCTCCAACCGGATCCAGATGTTGACGAACTAACGCGCCAATCGGACAGAATTTGACACAGTATCCGTCACGAGGACATTCAACATCTCTCTTAATCAATGCCACTCTTAATAACAGCTTGCAGAAGAGCCAGAGGTGGGACCAACGGCGTTACTGATTGCTCAGATTTTGCAGCTCTTTCTCTTGAATAAATCATTCAATTTTTCTGAGATAATTTGTTTGTCTGTACATGTACGTCACAGCACGGAATTCCATCCCATTAAGATGATTCCGCAGTGGTGCGTCTTTTTTTTTTTGTCTTAGAGTGAATTATTCTTCATTCTTTGCAGTGACTCACAAAGCATTCATGTATATATTTCGAATGAAAGACAATCTTGTGCGATTTTGAGACTCACTCCTCATCCGTTTAGAGAGACCCTTCCTGTTTAATCCAATGAGGAACTCTAAGAAGTCATATCTTGTCGTCTAAGCATTTAGCTAAAGCCTTCGACAGAGCTTGAAACTAGACGTATACTTTCCGTTCCGGGAACAAATTTGCAGATTGTAATTTTTGTGGGAACAGTGCCAGCGAGGCTAGTTATTTTAACATACTGTGCGAATCATTAAAACGAATCAACTCTTATCTCTGTGACAGGTATCGTTGCTGGGCACATGTTTGAGACTTGGTGTATCCCGTGAACCGTTGCCCTGAGCATATTTTGACATGGCCTCTTTATGATATTGAATGAGTCTTCCAAAGATATTGCGTGTCCGTTATTATGCTGTCCATACCTTGTCATCACATTATTTGTCACATTTGTCCGAGCTATAGAGGGTAAACATACCTGTCATTCTGCAATATATCTGAATTAAAGAGTTGAATGCTTCAAGTATGACTTCCTCTGAGTTGCAGACGGGCATCTTTCTTGATAATCAGGATGAGATCCTTCTCTAAGATTGAGAACTGCGTGCCACTGGCAGGTCTATGTCTCCTGGCAGGGCACACGTTTCTGATAGCGACACGTAGTTCTCAGTGCAATGGCTTGGTACACTGTGAGACACTCATTTCTGGGAAGATGCCATGTCTCCTGGACGACTGAACTCCGAGAATTTTAGGTGCCCATATCTGGTTGGTCTAGCACATCAACTTGCAGCAGTTTGTAGGTCCTCGGCGTTATTAAAGCTCTCTACTGTTCACAAAAGATAACAACTTCGTTCATCAATGGGGAACTGTGGGCTACAAACAAATTACCCTGACAAATTTTTAGTCGGAAGCTCTGCTTAAATTCGCATACCAATAGGGATAGATAAAAACAGAGTCAGCAACAAAAGCGGATAAAATTAAAGTTCACCGCACCTAATCTAAAATGGGAGGGAGAGTGATATATTTACGAAACAACCAAAAGTTGCTACAGTAACTTTCGGATTCCAGGTATATTAGAACCAATTTGATAAATTTCAGACTCAACATTTACTACATACATTTCCATAAAAAAAGTAAGAAAACTGTTGCTGAGTACAGAAATACATAGTGTAAGCCCCCATGGACGACGGACCTTGCCGAGGTAGCGTGGCTTGCGTGCCTAAACGATAGTGATAGCTGTACTGTGGATGCAACCACAACGGAGCTGTATCTGTGGAGAGATCACAGAAACATGTGGTTCCTGACGAGAATTTTCAGTAGTTCCAGGAGCAACAGTCTGGATAATTCACTGATCTGGGCTAGTAACATCACCAGACATTACTTTACTCTGCTGTACTGTGAACCAAGGCATGCGGCTCCACTTTATGGTTAAATGACGATGGCATCCTCTTGGGTAAAATAGTCCCCCATTCAGATCTTCAGGCGTGGAGTAATCGGGAGAATGTCATCTTCAGGAAAAACAAACTGGCATTCTACGTGTCGGAGCGTGGAATGTTAGATCCCTTAATGGGGCAGTTAAGTTAGAAAATTTAAAAAAGGAAGAGGGTAGGTTGAAGTTAGTTATAGTGGGAATTAGAGAAGTCCTGTGGTGGGAGGAAGAGGACATCTGGACAGGTGAGTACAGGGTTATAAATACAAAATCAAATTCGGGTAATTTAAGAGAAGGTTTGATAATGAATAAGAAAATAGGAAAGTGGGTAAACTACTATTAACAGCATAGTGAACGCGTTATTGCATCTGAGGATCTGAGGTATATATGAAGCCAGCATCCACCGCACTAGTATAAGTTTATATACCAAAGAGCACCGCTGATGATGAAGAGACTGAAAGAATGTATGATGAGATAATCAAAATTACTCTTATAGTTAAGGAAGAGGAAAATTTAATGGTGATTGAGGACTGGAACTCGGTAATAGTAAAAGAAAGAGAAGGAAAAATAGTAGGAGAAAAATTGTGCTAAAATTTTGCTCTGACGGTAATTTAATGATCGCTGACACTAGGTTTAAGAATCATAAAAGAAGGTTGTAGACTGGAAGAGACGTGGAGACACAGGAAGGGATCGGACTGATTACGTAATGGTAAGACACAGAGTTCGAAACAGATTTTAAAATCTGTCGCCTCTGACCACAGTTCATATGTTATGAACTGAAGAAATTGGGACAAAGGTAGTAAATTAAAGAGATGGGACGTGGATAAGTCGAGAGAACCAGAGGCTGTTGAGAGTTCCAGTGGGTACATTAGCCAACAATTGACTGAAAAAGTGGAAAGCAATAAAATAGTAAACGAATGCGTAGCTTTGAGAGATGAAATAATGAAGGCAGCCGAGGATCAAACAGGTAAAAGTCTAGTAGAAATCTTTCGACATCAGGGGAGACTGAGAATGTAATTCAGGACAGAAGAAAATATAAGACTGCAGCTAGTGAAGCAGGAAAAGAAGAATACAAACGTCTAAAAAAAACTGACTCTAAATGCAAAAAGGCTAAGCAGGAATGGCTAGAGGACAAATGCACGGCTACAGAAGCACGTACTATTTTGGGAAAGATATACATTACCTATAGGACAATTAAAGAGGCTTTTAGAAAAAGAGAAGCAATTGTGCGAATATCAAGAACTGAGTTCGAAACCAGTGCTACGCAAAGAAGGGAAGGTTAAAGGGTGGAGGGAGTGTATAAGGAATACAAGGAAAATGAATTTGAAGACAATATTATAGAAAAAGAAGAGGATATAAATGAGGATGGATGGGATATCTAAGAGACCTAAGTCGAAACAAGGCCCCTGGAATAGAAATTCCACCTGAGCTACTCATATCTCTGCGAGAACCATCCATGTAAAAACTATTTCATCTGGTGTGCATGATGTATGAGACAGGCGAAATAACCTCATACGTCAAGAAGATTGTAATAATTCTAATTCCAGTGAAAGCAGGGGCTGGCACGTGTGAATGTTACCGAACTATCAGTTTAGTAACTCGTGGTAGAAAAATACTAACTGACCGAACGACTTACCTTACAAGGGAACCTCCCCATCGCACCCCACTTACATTTAGTTATAAGTTGGCACAGTGGATAGGCCTTGAAAAACTGAACACAGATCAATTGAGAAAACAGGAAGAAAATGTGTGGGACTGTGAAAAAATAAGCAAAATATACAAACTGAGTAGTCCATGGGCCAGATATGCAACATCATGGATAACGTGACCTGAGGAGCGCTGTGGTCCCGTGGTAGCGTGAGGAGCTGAAGAACGAGAGGTCCTTGGTTCAAGTCCTGCCTCGAGTGAAAACTTTACTTTCTTTAGTTTTGCATAGTTATTATCTGTCTGTTCGTTCATTGACGTCTCTGTTCACTGTAATAAGTTTAGTGTCTGTGTTTTGCGACCGCATCGCAAAACCGTGCGATTAGTAGACGGAAGGACGTGCCTCTCCAATGGGAACCGAAAACATTTGATCGCAAGGTCATAGGTCAACCGATTCCTCCACAGGAAAACACATCCGATATATTCTATACGACACTGGTGACGGCATGTGCGTCACATGACAGGAATATGTTGTCGACCCACCTAACTTGTATACTTGGCGAATGGGTAAAAAGATTCTTGTACTTTGCCCGATTTAGGTTTTCTTGTGGATGTGATAATCACTCCCAAAAAAGTGATGAAAACGTAAGAGTTTGTCACATAAACTGAAAATAAAAAATTTAACCTTTCATTCAATGGAAGATTTGAACCAAGGACCTCTCGTTCTGCAGCTGCTCACGTTACCACGAGACCACGGCGCTCCTGCGTTCCTCATCTCCTTGATGTTGCTTATCTTCCCATGAACTACTCAGTATGTATATTTTGCTTATTTTTTCACAGTTCCACACAACTTCTTCCTGTTTTCTCAATTGATCTGTGTTCAGTTTTTCAAGGCCTATCCACTGTGCCAACTTATAACTAAATCTGAGGGGGGTGCGATGGGGAGGTTCCCTTGTTAGAAGACAGGTTAATGAATTGCAAACCTGCATTAGTAGTTTACCAGTGTGGGTTCTGTTTAGAAAATCGCTGACATCTCTACTTTTCGGCCTCAGCTTTTCTGGAATAACGATTGCATCAGTATTTCTTCCTGAAATTCCCTCTCTCTCCCTCTTCCTCCTCCCCTCCCCTCTCCTCTGTGACCCATGGCGTTTCATCGATGTCATCGTGCTGTCTGCTAATCGCTAAGGGATCCCAGGGCATTGACGTCTCGCCGGCCGCTGTGGCCGAGCGGTTCTAGGCGCTTCAGTTTGGAACCGTGTGACCGCTACGGTCGCAGGTTCGAATCCTGCCTCGGGCATGGATGTGTGTGATGTCCTTACGTTAGTTAGGTTTAAGTAGTTCTAAATTCTTACCTATCTGAAGTTCATATGGGACACTATGACGCCACCAACTTTGAAAATAGTGCTCAGAAGCTAATGAGTCTTTCATGGAAGCAGTTAGAGGACTACTGTGATGCGCACACCTGAAATGGACAGCACATAGAGTTTGTTAATAATAACCCTGAGGCTACTAACAAAAAAATTCTATTACTTCTCGCTAGACAGAGAGAAGGCAGGACAAATACTTACTGTAGTCTCCTTCTGAACAACTGCCCGTTCCGAGCGCTTCATATTCACATCTCATTACAAGGTGCAGATATCGAATGATGACGCGCACGCAATCGACTTATAAAAATTAAAATTACTCGGGGGGTGGGGTGCTGAGCTCACACACCATTGGCCGAGACGTCATTGGTTCAAATGGCTCTGAGGACTATGGGACTTAACATCTGAGGTCTTCAGTCCCGTAGAACTACTTAAACCTAACTAACCTAAGAACATCACACACATCCATGCCCGAGGCAGGATTCGAACCTGCGACCGTAGCAGCTTGTCCCCGATGTTATTCAATCTGTACGTCGAACAAGCAGTAAAGAAATTGAAAGACACATTTAAAGGAGGAACTAAAGCTTACGGAGAAGAATAAAAACTTGAAAGTTTTTCCATGACACTGTAATTCTGTCAGAGACAGCAAAGGACTTGGAAGAGCATCTGAACGGAATGGACAGTTTCTTGAAAGGAGGAAATGAATATCAGCGTAAGCAAAACAAGGGTAATGGTATTTAGTCGAATTAAGCCAGGTGATGTTGAGGGAATTAGATTACGAGTCTTGTTATTTGAGCAGCAAAATAACTGAGGTGGCCGAAGTAGTGATGACATAAAATGCAAACTGGCAGTTGCAAGAAAAACGTTTCTGAAGAAGAGAAACTTGTCTACATCGAATATTAATTTAAGTGTTAAGAAGTCTTTTCTGGAAGTGCTTGGAATATAGAAGTGAAACACGTATAATAACCGTTCAGACAAGAACAGAATAGAAGGTTTTCAAATATGGTGCTACAAAAGAATGTTGAAGATTACATGGGCAAATCGCGTAAATGATATAGAGATACTTGATGGAATTGGACAAGAAAGAAATTCTTGGCGCAACTTGACGAAATGAAGGGCTCTGAACGCATTCTGAGATATCACGGTGTCGTCAGTTTTGTACTGAAATGAAGTGTGGATGGAAAAAAAAACTGTAGTGGAGGCCAAGAGATCGATACAGTAGTCAGATTCAGCGGTTATTCTGAGATAAAGAGGCTTGCACAGGATAGAGTTGCATTGAGAGCTGCATCGAACCAGTCTCAAGACTGGAGACCGCAACAACAACAACAACAACAACAACAGGTTACACGTGGAGCAATTAACCGAATCCAAACAAGACACCACCGAGTGAAGAGGCGCAGGGATTACGACAGTGAGCACATGTACACGGGGAACGGGCATGAAATCCCTATTGTCCACGGCGATTTAGGTCCTGTGCGGTTTGCCTAACTCAATGCAGGCCCGCGCCAGGCAGGATCGCAGCTGATTTCCTGAGCCGTCCATGCCTCAGTACAGGCCTATGCTTCATCTCTAACAAACTTATCAGTTAGTTTCAAGTTCCATGGATCATTTTGTACTACAAATCGTAATGATGCGCAACGCGTCATTTTACACTCATATCGGAAATTAATTTGTAAACATGGCTACATGTTAAAGACCTTTGTTCTTTTTTTTTTAATACGGAAGTGCGATAGTAATTCCGACCCGCCACCTTCCACACATTACAACAGAAATTCTTCTACAAATAGAAGGAGTTGTCAACGAGAAACTTTTTTAGTTTGTTTTCAGGTTTTACCTTTCTGTTTGTCCCTAGGTAAACGATCAAAATTTTTTGTTGGAGCATTGTGCGCCCTGTTTTTTGCTAAAGACAACCTTAACTTTTCCTTCTGCACTCGCTGGACAGTGTGTCTAAGTGGTTCAGCCTAACCGGGTTGCCTCCAAACAAGTCTCCGACAATTGTCTGGTTGAAGGCATATGCGACGCTCACCGGCGAAGAGAACGTGATGCCAATCCTGGGCGGTCCATTTGGCATGTTGTTGGGCCCATCTGTACCGCGCTGCATTGTGTCGTGGTTGCAAAGATGGACCTCGCCATGGACGACGGGTGTGAAGTAGCGCATCGTGCAGCCTATTGCGCACAGTTTGAGTCGTAACGCGACCTCCTGTGTCCACACTAAAAGCATCATTCAACATGGTGGCGTTGCTGTCAGGGTTCCTCCGAGCCATAATCCGTAGGTAGCGGTCATCCACTGCAGTAGTTGCCCTCGGGCGGCTTGAGCGAGGCATGTCATCGACAGTTCCTGTCTCTTTGTGTCTCCTCCATTTCCGAACAACATCGCTTTGGTTCACTCCGAGACGCCTGGACACTTTCCTTATTGAGAGCCCTTCCTGGCACAAAGTAACAGTGGGGATGCGATCGAACCGCGGTATTGACCGTCTAGGCATGGTTGAACTACAGACAACATGAGCTGTGTACCTCCTTCCTGGTGGAATAATTGGAACTGATCGGCTGTTGGACCCCCTATGTCTAATAGGCGCTGCTCATGCATGGTTGTTTACATATTTGGGTGGGTTTAGTGACATTTATGAACAGTCAAAGGGACTGTGTCTATGATACAATATTGACAGTCAGGAGTTCTGGGAACCGGGGTGATGCAAAACTTTTTTTGATGTGTGTATAACCACCCGGTATTTTTCCCTTGAGTTGTGACACACAGAGATGAAACATTACCAGAAGATATGAAAAAAATCAGGAACGCCGTCAAACCAGGAAGAAGATCCGTGGTCGTTGAAGTGGGCCTGACACGGATGCCTCTCGCATCTGTCTTGACCAGGCCCACGAAACGCGATTGTGTTTGCGTTCCTATGAGAATGCGTCATTGTTGCCATGATTCTAGGAGACTATGTTTCCTAGTCAGAGTGTGGCAGCCGTTGACATTTCACAATTGAATGTTGACGTAAGTGCTCCTAGCTGTCACTTTTCTCGCCGAATGGAGTAATTCCTCTTACAGCTTTTAACGGAGGGGTGCAGTAGGAGGGCGAGGGCAGGAGATCTAGAAAGGCGGTCCCCGCGTCGCAGAGCTGGGCTCGGCGCGGTCTTTCTCGCAGCGGGCAGCGCGTGTCGCAAGCGCCAGCGACTGGCTGCAAGCAGGAGGAGCTGCGCAAACAGTGACGTAGCGCTTATACGGCCGGCACCAAGGCCCGCTCCGGCCGCCTTACGTAACGGCAGCTCTGAGCAGCGCAGCGCGCGTACACACAGCGACAAAGCCGGCCGCACTCTGTGTGTAATGACGTGCCGTCTGACGAGCAGCAGAGAAGGTCCTCCCCTTAAATCACCACTGGCCTACGAGGGATCTTTCTTACGAAACACAGGTCCCTCTCTTCACCCGCGATATCATTGGCAGATACGTATATTCTCCATTCCAACATTTTAGAATCAACGCTCAATAACGTCAATCATGCAGATTATTTTCCCTGATCGGCTTAATTTCAGGAAGGCTCAAATGGTCCAAATGGGTCTGAGCACTATTGGACTTAACTTCTGAGGTCATCAGTACCCTAGAACTTGGAACTACTTAAACCTAACTAACCTAAAGACATCACACACATCCATGCCCGAGGCAGGATTCGAACCTGCGACCGTAGCGGTGGCGCGGTTCCAAACTGTAGCCCCTAGAACCGCTCGGCCATCCCGGCCGGCAATTTCAGGAAGGGTGACGACGATAAATAAGGCTGCTGTAGCGCCTCTTTCGAACGAACTTTCAGCTAGTTTACAATAGTCGTAGATGTAATACCTCTCGCTGAAAATATGTCAGTTAAACTTGATTTTTTGGACATTATTTCCTAAAAAGTTGCAGTAACTTCGATTTGCAGTGAATTGTTATTAAGTGATACACGCCTAAGTTTAGGAGTATGTAGCCATTTGAGCGGTAGTGATTATAGTGGGACTTAACAGTTTAGTTTAAATGATTTTCGTTCGAACTAATGCTGAAGTACAGCCTAGTGTAAGAACTTTAACAGAGGTCCGAAGTCGATCACAGAAAAGAGCAAGGAAGCAGGGTTGTGTTTAACGTCCCATCGACATCGAGGTCATTAGATACGGAGCACAAGCTCGGATTCTGTTAAGTACGGCGATGGAAATCGGTCGCGCCCTTTCAAAGGAACCATCTCCGAATTTGCCTGGAGCAATGTAGGGAAATCACGGAAGACCCAAATCAGGTTGGCCGGACGCGGATTTGAACCGATCTCCTCCGAATGCGGGTCCAGTGTGCTAACCACCACGCCACCTCGCTCGGAAAGTCGATTACAAGACACAGACATACAATCGTGAGCAAAAATATTATGACCGCCAATTTGATACCCCATTCGTCCATTTTTAGAGCGCAGTTTATCGACAATTTTGCGTAACATGGGTTAGATAGTCCGTTGGTATGTTTCTGGAGGTGTGTGCCACCCAATGCCAACGCGCAGGTCGCACAGTTCCCATTAAATACAGGCCAGTGGTTTATAGGCTCGAAACTGGCGCCCAATAGAGTCCTAGATGTTTTCCAACGAGTTCAGACGAAGCGAATCTGGTGGCTAAGAAATCAACACGAGTTCATCAATCTGCGCAGACTACAGTTGCACAACTCTGGCTTTGTTACACTTACAGTTACACTGCTGTAAGACGCCATCGCTACCAGGGAAGACATCGAGCATGAAGAAATCCAGGTGAACCTCAGTAACCACGAGGTCTACAGCTGTCATGGTCATGGTGTCTTTGATTGCTACTACAGGTCCCATGGAAACCCAGGTGAAACTCCACCATATAATACGCCCTCAACGCCCTGCGTCATGGAACAGTATACGTTTCCAGCAGCCGTTCGCCCGGATGGAGACGTAGCTCGACAGAATCATGGACCTGGTATAACAATTAACGACCAGGCGACGTGTTACCATTGATCCACGGTCCAATGTCTATGATCCTATGTCCACTGCAATCGCAACTGACGATGCCGTAGGGTCAATAAGGCAACATTTGTAAGTTCCGTGTTTAACAACGTATGTTGAATAGTGTGCTCGAAAATGTTGTGCCTGAACCAGCACTGTATTCCGTAGTCATATCTGCTCTATCGTACTGTACAGAGTGGGCAAGGTTCCGATCTCCACGTCCTGAGGTGAGGCGTCGACGTCGAGCAACTTGTCAGCTTGTAAGGTGGCTATAATTTCGCAGCTTACAAGGACTCATCTACATACTTTGCCGTGAACTGCAACCACAATTAGGTATCATTTGATCGGTTGTACATCGTATATACGAATATTTAAAGGAGACTGACATTGTCAAATACGCCTTGTAAATAATTGCTAACGCTTATTGCACGAAAGGTGATGGAGTGTCTTTATTAACAGAATGGCCTATACTAGTAGAGGTTGGAACGCCAGTGGAGATGAGACAGCAGGCAGAACTCAAGCTCTGGGTGGAAACCCCGCACAGGTGTTGATCCTTAAAAACAGGAAGTAACTAGACGGACGTCGTGCCACCTGAGCTCTGGAGCACAATAGGGTGACGGCCGGCCGCTACTGTAGCAGAACCGGAAGGATAACCGGGAACTCTGCAAATCTTGGACGGAGTTGAGAGGAATGAAGAAGCGGCACTTCGGAAACCACGCAGGCTGGCTTATTTCCAAGGATTTTTACTCAGAAGCGTACCATTATACGAGTGTACGTTTTTCCTCTCAAACTTTACGCGCTGGACGACAAAAGACTAAAATATGGTTGGTCGGCGTTCGGAATAATCTGTAGAGAGGGAGAATATTCCGTGATTTCCAGAATATGATTCGTTTTCGGAATTACGAGGGTGGGGAGCCGAGCCTTACTGGGAAGCCAGAGATGGAGAGACGACGTCTTCCGTTGTAAGCGCCCGTGTGTGACGGTCGCTCGGTATCAGCTTTGGTGGTACAAACAGACTTGCTGTCTTTGCTCTCAGGAGAGTTTATAGTTAGAACAGTTAGGCACTGTACTGTTGCGAACCTATACGATTCTGGACTTCACTTCTGGGTTGTAAGTCGTCGTTGAGTACGCAGCGTTCAGTAATTGAGAGCACTTCTTCTGCCTGTACTTAAGTTGAGACGTTATCTGAACTCCGTCCTTGTGGCTGGGAGTTTGCGTTTCTCGTCTGTAGAACACAGAGAGGAGAAGACAGTATTAGACTATATTAGTCAGAGGACTGCCTTCTACCATCTGGAGTTCTTCCATAGTCGCAGACGAGTACGAGAACCATCACTTCGACGCACCGGACGCAGTACATACGGTGATATCACAAATTGCTTCGGCTAACTAGGGCTATAAATCTGAGCAGCTGTGATCACGTTAGTTTATTTCCACTGAGGTTCCACACCATCGCAGATCATCTCTGAAAGTAGTGTCTTCTAGTGATTGGTACGTAGATGATGCCAGTCTTTTCGCGTTAGTGATACTAGACCGCGCACTCATAATAAGGGGCAGAGTTGGGCAATTGATTAGTAATTTTACTTAGGAAATGTAAACTTTGTAATCCAAAGGTTTTTTTAATCTACAATACGTACCGGGTGATCAAAAAGTCAGTACAAATTTGAAAACTTAATAAACCACGGAATAATGTAGATAGAGAGGTAAAAATTGACACACATGCTTGGAATGACATGGGGTTTTATTAAAACATAAAAAGCAAAGTATTGCTAGACACGTGAAAAATCTCTTGCGCGCGTCGTTTGGTGATGGTCGTGTGCTCAGCCGCCACTTTCGTCATGCTTGGCCTCCTAGGCCCCAGACCTCAGTCCGTGCGATTATTGGATGTGGAGTTACCTGAAGTCGCAAGTGTATCGTGATCGACCGACATCTCACCATAACTCCGGACATGCTTTACAGTGCTGTTCACAACATTATTCCTCGACTACAGCTATTGTTGAGGAATGATGGTGGACATATTGAGCATTTCCTGTAAAGAACATCATCTTTGCTTTGTCTTACTTTGTTATGCTAATTATTGCTATTCTGATCAGATGAAGCGCCATCTGTCGGACATTTTTTGAACGTTTGTATTTTTTTGGTTCTAATAAAATTTCATGTCATTCCAAGCATGTGTGTCAATTTGTACCTCTCTATCTACATTATTCCGTGATTTATACATTTTTCCAATTTATACTGACTTTTTGATCGCCCGGTATATAAGCAGGAACAAGGTTTATCATTTAGTAGGATTAGTTGCCTTCATTTTTGATCTATGTTTAGATTGTAATTTATAGAATTAAGAGATCCTAAGATCCGCTTCAGGGGGTAGTCAGACAGGGCCAAATCATCATTTTTTAGTTTATTATTTTCCGTTGCGCACATTCATTTTGACACCCGCCTGGAGTAGCAGCTTGGAAGCTACTTACTCCCTGTTTCGCCGTTCTTCAACCAGTTCCCATAGATTCTCACGACAGCAGGACACGAACAGGTGACCAGCTTCGTCGTTTCCGAGACGATCGTTACCGGGTGGCCGGCAGCGGCAGTAACAACCTGCTTACGTCAGTGGACTTGCCATTTGCTGCCAGTGTCTCTGCACTTAGATATATTCCTTATCGCGTCGCACACTCGCAACGCCACCGGGAGGCATGTAATCTCTTGGTTGGCATTGATCATAAAGTTTTGGCTCCTGAGTGCGTATTAAATACGTCTTTATGGTACAGGAACGGAGAGACGACGTACGAGGGCTATTCGGAAAGTAAGGAACGATCGCCCGAAAGGGAAAACACAGTGAAAATCAATTTATTTGCAACAGTTAGCTACACCTTCCAGCTGCCTCTCTACATAGTTGCTGCTCCGCCTTAGGCATCTGTCGTAGAGCTGTACCAGCTTTCCAATACCCTCGTCATAGAAGGCAGTCTCTTGTGCTTTCCGACGCTTTTCTACGCTGGATTGCAGCTCGTTGTCTGTGGCAAAATGTTGTCTTCATAGCCAGCAGTTCATTTGAGCAGATATGAAAAGTCAGAAGGAGCCAAGTTGTGGATGTATGATGAGTGAACATCCTCATTGCCCCTGTAGCGTTCTGCCGAGAACTGCATTGCTCGCCGGAGATGCTGTTGTGTACATACGAGCAAGTACCGATGCCGAGAGTATTTGTAACAGATACTTCCGAGAGACCAACACAAAAGTTACACACGATTGAAGGTATCGCAGTTTAACTCTTATCACGGGCGAAGCTAAGATTAAAAGAAAAAAATCAACATTATTGATTAAATTACTCAGTATGTTAGTTTTACGGAAATTCTCAAAGAAAAAATGAAACAAAATCGACTATGGGTAATTCAAAAAGTCTGTGTTAAAAACATAGAAAAATTCTCTAACTTCCCGTCGTGTATTTAACGATGGCACTAGAGGGACGAAACAAGGGAGATTACGGCACGTGTGGAACTGCACTGGGTAGTACGCCCTACTCTGTTGCCTCCGACACACCACATACACAGGTTCAGGTCGTCGCAGTTTTGTGATGAACGTATTGCAGTTACGGAACTTTGCGTTCTCAATAACGTGCGATGTATTGCGAGTGTGTACTGTTAGTATCATGTTAACGCTGACATCAACCTCGAACAAATAAAATAGATATGTAAAGCATTGACGGGATGGATGGCTCTGAGCACTATGGGACTTAACATCTATGGTCATCAGTCCCCTAGAACTTAGAAATACGTAAACCTAACTAACCTAAGGACATCACACATCCATGCCCGAGGCAGGATTCGAACCTGCGACCGTAGCAGTCGCGCGGCTCCGGACTGAGCGCCTAGAACCGCTAGACCACCGCGGCCGGCCATTGACGGGAAACAAGTGCTACTCGCAATAGATGCAAACGCTAAATTATTTCTGTAGCGCTACAACGGTGAGAAGGAAAAATGTGTTACTGTAGAAGATGTAATCATAGAACTAATTGTAAATCTGGAAGAACTGAATCAACTGAACATGGTATCTACGTATGATGGCTGAGTCGCAATGGGAACTGATATTCTTGCAAGCTTAAAAGCAGCTAACAACTCTAGTCACCACACTGTTACTGATTTCATACATATCAATATATGGTGTTTTTTTCCCAACACATGTATCGTTTGCCGTCCTAACCATTACGGAAAAAATAGAAGTGTACGATAATTTCATAATAGAGTCTCTGTTGTTTCATAAATATCAGCACAATATATTACTGATGTACTTCAAGATACCATAATAAGCTGTTTACATGAAATTAAGTCACACCTACATCTAATTTCAAATTACTCTTCTTATCTCTTTGGTCCCCTGGTGACAGAATGGTAAGACATCCAGAGCAATTACCGCTGAATTGCTCCATTTAACAGCAATGTCCATCACTGGTTACCCGGCACGCAGAACATCTTAATCTGCATCGCATAATGATATACAGTAACTAATAGTAACATCTAATTCTCAATAATCCAACAATCATCACAAAATTTTTTTATCTCACCCTCCCGCATCGCGTTTGTAAATATGGCACTGCAATGGTAAATCACTTTTTTATCCTGATCGTTAAGGTAGAAATTTTTCATCAGTTATTACATAGCTGTGTATCAGTTCATAGGATCAGCGCATGACACGTGTAAACAAAGAGCAGATGCATCTTTGATGTGATGCTACCTAAAACTATACTTCAGGCGATTTTGACAATTTTCAGAATAAAATAATTTTATAAGAGGCTTATTCATTTTGATATTGCATAGAATATCATACCAGAGATCCACGTCCCTGACACGCCTCAACAGATTTCTATCAACCATGAAACTTTTTAGTAATTTAATATACCTTTGACCTGTGGTGTTCCAGTTACTTTCCGAGAACTATTTTGCAGGACATACTATAGTCTTTCATCTGTCCTGTTCTTGTGACATTCTATATACACCCACAAAATCATTAACTGTTCTCTTATTAGTATTCTGTCAGCTTTTGTGCTCTCCTCTCGTTTCCATGATATTTTTCTCTAATCTGTCCCCTTCCTGCCGTCTCCCATCTTCTTTCTTCTCGGCGCTGTTCCTGCGACGTCCTCTGGTTTCTTGCTCTTAAATTCCCGTGTTTCCGTGACCGACACAATTCTAACTCGTGTGATGGCGTCTTCTGTCTTACCTTCTTCAACATATCACACTATATTCTATTCGTACTTCATGTATCTGTCCACCAACATACGCCTTTCTTCCTCTGTTAGCTATATGTGTGTGCCGCATAGGCAATCCAAGCTGTCTCCTATCACCCCTACATCACTGAAAATGTATTATCAACACATCTTCCACTATCAATGGTATCCCACCCTTTCTGTAGCGCTCTCATTGACTTATTTCTAACTTATAATCTGCTGTCACAATAAACGCACGCATTGTTACAAACCATCTCGCTGCCAATATAATGCTTCTCTGCATAGCCAACTGGCCATGTAGCCCTATCAGCGAAGACCATAAAAGGAAAAAAGAGGGAAAAATTTCGTAAAGTAGCAAATTTTTGTACAATGGTAGGAGGGACTGCCATGAACAACTGACTAAAAATGTTGACCTGTGGGGTGTGATGGTTTGGGGGAGCGTTTAAAGATTACTTTTTTGTGTTTTTCTCGCATCATTTAAGAATCGCGGCTTCTAGCGAAACTGTTCCCCAGCACAAAATTAAATAAAATACAATTTACTAAAAAAAGACCCTATTCCGTTAATCCCTAGGCCTAATAGTTTCTGTGTTTGCACGGGACGGAAAAATCGCAGATTATTGAAAACAGTGTTTTAATGGTATAAAATTGTTTGTTGCTAAATAAAGTTGAGTAAGAATAGATATTAAATGTGTGTACCACATCTATGTTCAGTAGAGACGTATTAAGGGTTAAATTGTGTTCAAAGGGTGTGACGGGCTGGAGTGGGGATGAGGGGATTGAGGTAGTGGAATGGACGGCAAATGCCTGAGGGAAGGTGGGTTGTCAGAATGTGTTCATGCAGTTCCCTCCTTCATAGCTCTGTAAACTGTAGAAAAAATGGTTCAGATGGTTCTGAGCACTATGGGACTTACCATCTGAGGTCATCAGTCCCCTAGAACTTAGAACTACTTAAACCTAACTAACCTAAGGACATCATACACATCCATGCCCGAGGCAGGATTCGAACCTGCGTCCGTAGCAGTCGCGCTGCAAACTAAAGATTAAGAAGGTGATTCCCCTTTCCCTACTCTACGATGTCACAAGAAGCAACTGCAGGGTGTTTCACAAAGTTATACCAGCTCCTCTACAACCTACCTTATGAATCACTGGCGGCGCATTGTACAGACATGCCCGAGATGGTGTTTATTTTTCATAAAGTACGTTAACACTATATGGAATACAGATATGAGTTACTAATAACGCTGAAGCAAGAAACGCATATGGACAGAATGTATATAAATTTATAAACACTGTCGTACGCTGCTCGAGAGGAAATTGATTCTTAATCTCCCTGTATGGCCGGCCGAAGTGGCCGTGCGGTTAAAGGCGCTGCAGTCTGGAACCGCAAGACCGCTACGGTCGCAGGTTCGAATCCTGCCTCGGGCATGGATGTTTGTGATGTCCTTAGGTTAATTAGGTTTAACTAGTTCTAAGTTCTAGGGGACTAATGACCTCAGCAGTTGAGTCCCATAGTGCTCAGAGCCATTTGAACCATCTCCCTGTATGGCAGCTGCAATGTTCTTCCGGGAAAGGCAACTTCCACAACAACTTTCATCTGATCCTAATCATAGTGTTTCTCATCACAGGTAGTCGTTCTTTTGGCAGTATATGGTTCGTTTTATGAGCAGCAACTTTAAATTTACATTTTGTTACATTTGGTACAGTATTCCCGTTGCAATCTTTACTGTGTCTTCTGTGATCTAGATCGCCAAGTCAGTTTTATAAGGAAATCGTCTACGTAAGCCACACAACCAATTATTTCTCGCGCTATTCTTATTTTTTTTAGCATGGGCCCTGTGCCTGGATTCCAAAATATGCGCCCCAAAATATAATCCTTTGGACATCCTTTCGTTGGTACTTCCTGCTTAACGGTATATCAGTACAACAGCAAACAAAAGGAATGGGTGCTGCTTCGACGTAGACATAGCTGTTGAAGCGATTGTCGAATCTGTAAAGAAAGCCATAAGAAAGCGCTTATGGCTGAACTTCATCGCTGAGAACGAGAGTCGCTGGTGCCTGCCTCGCATCAAGGACTACACAGCCAACTGGTCTCTTCAGCCTGTTCGCACAGCACGTAAGTAGCTTCAGTACACGGTTGTGCCTGATGAAAGACAATTCAGTGCTTCTGGATGTGGGCAGTTACGAAACGGGTACAACAATCGAATCACAGGGGAACGATGAGGTAGTAGCTGTGAAGCGACGCAGTACTGATATAGCGCCACCTATTAATTCCTCACGTGAATAATCCTGCCAACAGCTATCGCTGCTACCGCGGTAAATACGGCCGCACGGCCGGTGATGCGTCAATCTGGTGTTCGTTGGTGTTGTGTATAATTGTCAACACATCTGGTTCCAGACTGTTTCTATTACGTTATCGCACCGTGTTGGTTTCTCGTTTGGTCGCTCTTTGCAACCTGTTTGCTTGTCGTTCACTTGTTCTTGACGTGTTGTCATCGTGAACGTCTCGTCTAGGACATTTGTCGTTTGTTCTTTTCGTTAATCTTTGAAACTGCTAGGTCCTCCCCGATTCAGACTCGAGTTGTTTCTTCCCAGTCCGTCTGAGATCTTGCCATCTCGTTGCTACAACAGCTTGAACTTTAAAACAATATTCAAGTCTAATAATTTTCTCCTCCGGATACGACGTATGTCATACAAATGTGAAACTGGCGGACAGCAGCTGGCGCGGGCGGGGAATCCATTGACGCTGTTGTAGAAATTAACTGTCAAGATAGCTACAGTGATAACTTCGTCAGAATAACAAAGTGTTTGGCGATTGACAATGGAAGACGGAGACATCGTCGGTTCGCCATTTTGCGCAAATGCAGTACCGCTCCTGTTGCGCAGTCGTGAAGTTACGTACTGAGTAGTGAGTACGTCCATGCGTTCACCGTTAACGTGGAGCACTTGTAAGTAGGCTGTTTAGGTTTTTATGTTGGTAACGCCACGTAGCGCTCTGTATGAAAATCACTGGCTGTGCTGTGTGCAGTCTGTGGCTGGGTGGCATTGTTGGAATTTGCTATTGTAGTGTTGGGCAGTCGGCTGTTAAAAGCGCGTAGCGTTGCGCAGTTGGAGGTGAGCCGCCAGCAGTGGTGGATGTGGGGAGAGAGATGGCGGAGTTTTGAGAACGGATGATCTGGACGTGTGTCCATCAGAGACAGTAAATTTGTAAGACTGGATGTCATGAACTGATATATTATGACTTTTGAACACTATTAAGGTAAATACATTGTTTGTTCTTTATCAAAATCTTTCATTTGCTAACTACACCTATCAGTAGTCAGTCCCTTCAGTAGTTAGAATCTTTTATTTAGCTGGCAGTAGTGTCGCTCGCTGTATTGCAGTAGTTCGAGTAACGAAGATTTTTGTAAGTGATTTGTGAAAGGTATAGGTTAATGTTAGTCAGGGCCAGTCTTTTGTAGGGATTATTGAAAGTCAGATTGCGTTGCGCTAAAAATATTGTGTGTCAGTTTAGTGTTGATCAGAATAAGTAAAGAGCGAAATATCTGAGTACGTTCAGTTCTATTCAGCTGTTTGAAAATCAAATAATGTAAGAGGTTTATCAGCACGTAATTCATTAAGTTTTCTAAGGGGACGTTTCACACTGAGTTCTCTTTGCGTCATCATGATGGTGTTATCACTTTGCTAAGCAATTTATCAGCTTCACACATTCACTAGAAGAAAAATACACTACTGAGAAGCAATGTGCACGAGAAAAAAATCAAAATAATTATATTAGCGTACGTAACTATCATCCGCGACTGATTTATACGGCAGCTGAGGTAGCAGAGCGATATGACAATTGTGCACAGGACAGATGGTGCATCTGAAGTCGTGCTCTGATTGCTTGTTGCTATGGTACCTGCCCTGTGGGCTAGCTAGTACCAGTCACTCTGTTATTCTGATCCAGGTGGAGGCACTACAACAATTGTCACTGTGCAAGTAGAGTCCCACCCTGTGGAACGTTGCCGAGGTGCTCATTCTAAGGAAAATGGATAGGTGAAAACCTTATGGAAGCGAAATCACATCACTCTATCTGTGTGTTGGAAGTTTTAGGAATTTTTTTGAAAAATTTGCTTGGTGACTGACTGCGGTGACGGCGAATGCCGTATGGCATGAACGAGTGGCACTTGGCGTTTCGCCCGGGTAGAACCACATAAGACGCGATGAAGTTTGCGGTCAGATTTGTCCACTACTCCGCATGTGCTACAGGATGAGTCAAAATTACGTGAAAAATATTAATTTTGTTTTGTTTTTTATTCCAGGTTGTTAGTATCCATGCCTGACAGACTCACACTGGAGTAGAGAAGAGAGGTTTCAAGCCTAATGGGAGTTGTGCAGTCGGCGACGGAAGTGCGTCGAAGGTTTGCGGAACGAGTTCTAGACAGACGGCCACTATATCGTTTAACAGTGTTCCGCATTTACAAGGAGTTCGTAGCAAATGTTTCACACTGTATACAGTATATTCTCGAAGTTATAGTTTACGTAATGGTTGATATTTCGAGTGGCTTTAACAACGCATGATGGCGCTTGCTGTTGGCACATTTGCGGAAGATATAGTGCCCCGGGTCACTGTTGTGCTGTCTTGGAGATAACTGTACAGACCGAGTTGTCACAGGAACACCTCCCAGCTCATTCTATGATCAATGTATTGGCACACGGCAACAGAAGTCTCCAGTCGTAGAATGTACAGGGTGTTTGAGAAAGAACTTCCTAGTTTTAATAATTAATTTAATTTAATTGGGAAATTAATGAAAAATTACATAAATGAGTATATATCAAGAAAATGAATTCCTTCTAGTTTTGTTTAATGTTAGTAGACGTCAACGTCGGATCCATCAGCTGCCCTTCACACGTCGAGACAATATTCCACTTCTCGTCATGCATTCACCAACATTTCAGATGTAACTGTCCCAACCGCCGCAACGATTCTTTCCCGTAATTGATTGATGTCTCTGATCTTTCGACTGTACACAACATTTTTTCTGTGGCCCTTAGAGGAAACGTCCAGCGGGATTAAGTCAGGGCTTCGTGTTGGCCAAGGTATTGGGCCAGCCCTGCCTATCCACCTTCCTGCAAAGCGAGTGTCAAGAGCCGCATCCACATGGTTACTGTAATGAGGTGGAGCGCCATCTTGTTGGAAAAACATAACCTCCGAACACACGAAACACGGATCTGTTCAACAACATCTTCATAAGTTCTTGGTCTACCTGGTGATTTTGCTTTTAAAACACTACCGGTTTCCGTGAAAGGCTTTACCCAATGACGGATAGTTTTTGCTGTAGGCGGTTCATCACTATACTGACGACTGACGTCTAAAAATACGTTGCACTGTTATAACTGACTCAGTTTTCACAACCCAATAACACACTGCGCTTTCTGTTGCGGAGTACACATTGTTGCTGCTGAGATGCTCTGCACTGCACTGCACACCTAGACTGAACTGAGAGAACAGAGGAAAAAAACAGCACTGGTGCCGTCTCAAGGTCAAGCTGACTGGCCAACTGCAGGGGAGCCAAACTTGGAGAGTTGATGAATGAAACACCACAAACTAGTATAGTGTATGTCACTTTGTATAGATTCTAAGACACATTAAAACTAGAGAGTTCTTTTTCAAACACACTGTATATAAAACAGCAACTGAGAACTTCAATACTGGGTGCAAAAGGACTAAATTTTAAGTGAAATCTCTCAAATCCATCTGATGTTGCTCGAAGGTAAACTGCAGAGAGTTCCCTTCATGAGGATGATGTAGTGATAGAATTGGAGGTCGCGTGCAGGTACCTGGAAATTGCGTCAGCTCACACACTAAGCGGTTTGGTCTGTGCAACAGAAGTTTGTCAGTGTAAGACAGAGATTTCGCCTCACACCTGTCACTGTTGACAGCCTACTTGTTTCAGCGATGGTTCCAGGTGTTGGCGCACAGACTGCGTCTGTTCGGGCCCTCCGTCACTGTGAGAGCAGTGCAAACAAACTTCCTGACAGATTAAAAGTGTGTGCCGGGCCGAGACTCGAATTCGGGACCTCTGCCTTTTGCGGGTAAGTGCTCTACCGCCTGAGCTACCCAAGCACGACTCATGCTTTGTTATAAAAAGACCTACATTTAGGTTGGGATACAACACTTAGAAATAACTAATCGAAAACAGTAGTAGCTATAGTAGAAAGTCTCGCTTTATATTAGTTAATGAAATGTAGAATAAAAAAGACAGATTAGAGACAGATGTGTTGAAACTGAGAACTCTAGCAGCAATGGATGCGACAGAAGGGTAAACTGAGAAGACTGGCAGCAATGGACTTGACAGAAGGGTTAGGACAGAGAGGGAAGAGAAACGTCATAGAAATACAAGTAATTGAGAAGGGGAAAGAAATTGGCGTGATTGACTGAAGAACGAAAGAGAAAGAAGGATTACTGGGTAAAGTTGTATTGTCTTTACTGTTTGACAAAGAGAAAAGTGGGAAAATGTATTAACTTTTTAGGGGAAAGTTATAAGACTGACGGAAGAAGGTCCTTCATCATTTCTTAATGCAACAGGGTATTGAACTGTGCTTAGAGTGAAAGATGCTTAGAGTGAAGGATAGCTTGGTCCAGAAGGAACAAGAATAGCAGAGTAGGAGTTCGTGAATTTTCTTGTTTTACGGATTGAAACAGCTAGCATACTACACACGTGAGAACTTGTGTTACAATCATGGTGACGTACTTGATTTTGACAGGTGTTCAACACACAATACATAATTTTGACACTGATCGAAGGGTTTCTTGATATTTCCGAAGGTTGACAAGCTTAGACTGAAACATAAACAACCACAACCATCGAAGGGGTTTGTTCATTTTCTCTGCTGCCTATCTGCGCCCAGGATAGGTAAAATGGAATTACCAAGGAACGACTTTGGGGGGGGGGGGGGGTGCTGTGCTGCTACAGAGTCCTCTGGGGCATGTTCTCGTTGACTGGTCCACATTCGTACATGCTGTGATGGAGAGAGGTAAACGCTACGAATACAATAGCTAGCTTTTTGACTATGAACAATGTAAATACTCATGCAGAAAAAGTGTCCAACTTGGCTCGAAGACATTAAGAAAAATAAACCGTGAATAAAAGGACTCTGCGGACCGCCGGGACAAATATGGACGAACTGTAGATCCAGACTGATCATAACTAACTGGCGTCAGAGACGTACCGTAATTTGAAACATAGATTGGCAAGCAGGCGTGGATGTGCGTACGGGCATCCTCTCCATCTTGGATGGAAAAGGGGACAGCAATGGAAGAAAATTAGTTGACAGTTGATTCCCCTTCTATTGTAATCAGTTATATAATGTAGGAAAGAAGCTGTCTGTGGAAGTTAACAACACTCACAGAACGCAATGTTTTCAAAACATTTGTAGAGTAGGTTGGCTGTTTAGTTGTAGCAATACCAGTTTTGTGTTTTGATTACGTTTCTTGGTAGCCGTTAATAAAAAAGGTACGAGAGACAGTGGTTTGTAGTTATAGAAATCCGCCTTCCTGTGGCAAGGAAATGAATAAAATTGTTAAGTAATCACTGCATGAAGATAAGTAAATGAATA
Organism: Schistocerca piceifrons; assembly: GCF_021461385.2. Lineage (NCBI taxonomy): Eukaryota > Metazoa > Arthropoda > Insecta > Orthoptera > Acrididae > Schistocerca > Schistocerca piceifrons. The sequence continues at coordinate 265,815,042 of NC_060141.1, forward strand.
AAATTATGTTAATGTTCAGTGTTCATTTATAGTTACTACTTAATGGCTCTTAATAAATGGATGTAAAAAATGTACAGATAAACAGTTCGCAGAGTTGGAAAAAATAGACATTTTCACGAAACTCTGTCCGCAAACGGAAAGGGAAGGAAGATGAATACATAGCACACCAAAAGGTGCGCACAGTACCCTACTCAATATGCCCATTGACGGAAGTGGGAAGCCACACTATGAACTTATTAACCGAACTCTACCAAATTGATAGTCCCGTACTTTCATGCTAGTGAGTTACTTTGGTTATAGTTTCATTCCAATGCGAACTTATTGTCAGTAATTTCAATAACTAAAAGAAAGTCATTCCTACACATTAAGAATGATGTGAATACCTTATGACTATTTTGTGTATCTAATGTTATGGTCGAACTTTTCAGATGGAGATCGCAGTAGAGAATGGCTGGAGGCCGTCCACATGTAGCTTATCGTCATGTTTCGACTTCGAGGAAGGTCGAATCAGTGGCATGGGGGATATGGGAGGATCATAGTGACATATCGCATAATGCGCTGTCTGCAGAATGAGTTGCGACGAGATGGACTGAGAACAACAGTGTGACAAGAAGAACAGCCCCGGGTCCTTTAAGCAGGACTGACAATGTGAAGATCACAAGATCGATCGACTAGCTCTGACGAACAGAAAGATAACAGCAGTAGATAGACTGAGGGTGATCTCGTGGAACAAAGGACGCCAACAGTAGACGGCATTTTCCGAGAAACATTCCAACAAATCAGTCTATTATCTGCTTCTCCTGTACGATACAAAGTCAAAGAACGATTCCACTGTGTCAGCGAAAGGTTTTCAAGACCGCAATCGTAACTGTTTGATATGTTGCACACAGTTTCACATGTTCAGCAGTATTATATGTCCCAACTACATTATGTTTACATGTTTATCTGGTGATGCAGTATTTTGCAGTGGGGCATTCCATGCAGTTCATCTATACACAACTGCAGCACCCTGCACCAAATTGCACACAGTTGACATAGCAGATAGTAGGGGTGTCACGAGAGAATGTAATGGACTACCATGACAGTGAACTGTATACGGTACATCCTCAAACTAAAGTAGCACGATTTAGCCCTTGTACGCAGACACCTTTCGTGAAGACGTCCAGTGAGTTAATTGTCAGAAATAATATGTATCACTTGTTCCCAAAGGATTTCTATACAATTTCTGATGAATGTCGGTGTGATTCATTGGACAACTTGTTGCATTGGAAATCTTTTGCTGGCTAAGATTGCGGTGACTATGACAGAGACATCCTCTATTACGATTTATACTACATTCCACATGGAAGCTTAAGATTGCCGATTGATCATGTATTTAGAAGAGTTATTTCTACAGCGTTTTCCTTCTGAGGTGTCTGACATTGAATATTTACACACAAATCACGAAAATTACAGATGTAGACTAACACCCAATAGCTTTCCAGATGCATGCAGGTAAGATGAATTGGATGGCTAAGACATCTATGCAAGTGATTCTCAAATAACTATAGCACAATTGAGCCTTATGCCGCCGACAATTATAAGTGTGCCTGTGCAGGAAAATGCGCTATAATACTTCATAATGATATGTGGTTGGTGTAGTGCAGCTAGTAGTGTACTAGTAGTATATTCATTTCACACGTGCAAACAGAACGTGTCGAGGCAAATTCAGTACGGTAGCTCAAAAATGGTTCAAATGGCTCTGAGCACTATGGGACTTAACATCTACGGTCATCAGTCCTCTAGAACTTAGAACTACTTAAACCTAACTAACCTAAGGACATCACACACATATATGCCCAAGGCAGGATTCGAACCTGCGACCGTAGCGGTCACACGGTTCCAAACTGAAGCGCTTAGAACCGCACTGCCACACCGGCCGGCTACGGTAGCAGGTGTCTGTTCGACAGTACACATACCCCATATAGATATAGTATATCTGTAAGCATGACTGCCTTGATAACTTCGGTGGGATGCACAACAGGGTCTAAGTCTCTTGCGGGAATACAGGACTCGCAGCGAGAAAGTAGGTGAATGGATAGTTGATGCTACTTCCTTGTGACAAGTTGAGAATTTGAATTGGACGGGAATCGTGTCCTGATGCCCAACGCAGTTAACACAACCACTCGCTTTAACTGGGAGATATTGGTTCAAGTCCACGTCTGGCACACTTTCACCAGGCAATTATTCTGATTCCTGACTGCAGTTGGTTCTGCCTTTCCTTCGAAATTTCTTACTTTAGATTCAAATAAGTTCGTAACTAACTGTAGTAACAGTAGTAGTAGTGGTAGCGGTAGAAGAATATTCTCAACTACCTGTACCACATCGACCACACACTTTTTTAGTGGATGACAGAAAGTACGGATAGTGCTGGTAGAATCCCACTAATTCCTGTTAATAACTCCGAATAACTAAGTTATAAAACGAAACAAATCTGTTTATGTGCAAGCTGGTTGCAAGTATACCTAAAGCCATAGAGAAAATTCTTTGAGAAGTTTCATAAAGATTTTCACACTAATGCATTTCCCACAACTCATCTATACATCTATACCATTACAGTGAACTACATACACCCTCACATTAATGTAGCATGATTCAAGACTTGTGCCACAGACACAGTGACGTGTTCAATACAGTCAATACATACTTGTGACGCCGGCCGCAGTGGCCGTGCGGTTCTGGGCACTTCAGTCCGGAGCCGCGTGACTGCTACGGTAGCAGGTTCGAATACTGCCTCGGGCATGGATGTGTGTAATGTCACTAGGTTAATTAGGTTTAAGTAGTTCTAAGTTCTAGGGGACTGATGACCTCAGATGTTGAGTCCCATAGTGCTCAGAGCCATTTGAACCATACTTGTGACGAATTTTATTACCATCCCAATGTCACTGCAATGGTATAGTATAGGTTTACATAGCACTCCGTCTTCAGGCCACAAGTGGCCCATCGCGACCATCCGACCGCCGTGTGATCCTCAGCTGAGGATGCGGATAGGAGGCGCGTGTGGTCAGTACACTGCTCTCCCGGTAGTTACGATGGTTTTCTTTGACCGGAGCCATTACCATTTGGTCGAGTAGCTCTTCAGTTGGCATCACGAGGCTGAGTGCACTCCGAAAAATGGCAACAGCGCATGGTGCCCGCATGGTCACCCATCCAAGTGCCGGCCATGCCCGACAGCGCTTAACTTCGGTGATCTGATGGGAACCAGCGTATCCACTGCGGCAAGGCCGTTGCTATAGGTTTACATAGACACCTCTTAAAAACAGGCTCAAACTCCAATATTATATTTAAGAAAAATTGTAACAAAATGCTTCAATTTTATAGCAAAACTGTAACAAATTGCGTCCCAAACTTTAAGAAATTGCCCCGAAACTTTAAACATGACTAATTGACCTTAATGCAGTCTGCATCGTGAAAATCCAAGATAACGATTCTCAGGGTACTGGCACGGTCTGCTTGGCTCCAAGTCCAGAATCCTAGGTGGCAGCCCAAGATGGCGATCCAAGATGGTAAACCATGACATCATCAGTGATGTCAAAATTCAAGATGGCAGGTCAGGGTACATGGTTAGAGGCTGCTATGCTACCAATCCACAATAGTTGTTCCAATTCCTGTAACGGTGTGCTCGTCTACCTCCACCATTCGTCCTCTGTGTTCAGGCCTGCAAGCTGTCAAGTGCACCCTCCAGTTGTGCTCTGTATACCATAGTGAAAGATTGATTAACATGAAGCAACATCTGTGATCTACCACCTCCAGACTGAAAAAAAACTGACTCACACAAGTGATTGTACGTATTAAATCATGCCTCTCTCGCAATGTTTATTATTATTATTACTATTACTATTCATTGTGTCCGTCGGAGGTTCGAGACCTCCCTCGGGCAGGGGTGTGTGTGTTTTCCTTAGCGTAAGTTAGTTTAAGTTAGAGTAAGTAGTGTGCAAGCCTAGGGACCGATGACCTCAGCAGTTTGGTCCCATAGAACTTACCACAAATTTCCAAATATTCATTGTGTGTTTGTGTTTGCACAGTTTTCATTTATTTTTCCCTCAATACAACAGGTCCCCAACATAACTAATGCAGTGCCTGATACATCTTAGCAGTAGCTAAAATCATTTTAGTATGCAGACAGACACCATGATGCAGCATCTAATATATCAGAGCAGGATACAGAATTGTTTCCAGACTTTGAGTTTTCAATATATCCAAAGTATGCATCGGTCATCGAACCACCACCATTGCACAGTGCACCTGATGCAATTCAGCAAAAATGTCAAACTGAGCAAGGAGAATTGTTTCCAGACTTTGTGTTTCCTCTATCAGCAACGTCATTTTAAATCTATGTGAATTCTGAATTTCTCCATTTTTCAATATCGATTAAAGCATATGTGTGATGCTTCCATTTGAAAATTTCTGTTCCATTTTAACTCAGGTTGCTTGAGGAGAGGGGAAGACATGGAAAACTACTTAAAGGAGCAATAGGGGAATTAGATAACGATAACCCTTTATTACAGAAAGGAACAGTAAAACAACGGAGGGGAAGAGGCGCAGCAGAGTCGTTTGCTGCACTAAAACACTTTTAGTCTACTTACTAACATCAGTTGAAATCTGGACAGAGGTTACAGGAAGAGTGTCACCGCAAACTGTCGAGAACAGATTGCTGGAAGCTGGGTTGAGATTTAGATGTTGCCCACTGGTATCATACAATAGACAACAGACTTCCATGGTGTAGAGCCAGTGTCAAATGGAAATTTGAGTGGCATTCTCTTGTGTTCAAGCGATGAGCGTTGCTTCTGTTTATTGCGGTCATATCAACGCCATTACGTCCGTAAACAACCTGGTGAATGATTACAGGAAGCTGCGATGTTTGAGACCCATACCTCTGTAACCCTTGCGCGAGAAGCTATTGGATTCGACAACGCAACTGATTTTTTAAAAAGAATCATTATTCAGTCGGTAATTTATTTGTCCAAGTAGCATTTTACAAGGATCTACCACGTAAATACAAGGAAAACGTAAGTCATATATGCAGACATATGTAGTTTACAATACCAAAACACAAAGCAGAAAGACAAGCAATTTCATGATTGCAGAGGTATGTTGTCCTCTTAACAATTTTTGATTGCTTGGCTTTTTCTGTTTCTGCACACACAGCTGTATCACTTGCATGAAACAGCTATAATAATTTAAGAGAATCTTCAGTAGTCTTTGCTTTCTCATTGTGTTGATTACCTTGGGACAGGTGTGATTGAGAGCGCTTGTGGGAATTCCTTGATCATAAGGTGCAGCAAGTTACCAAATGTCTTTCTGTGATTGGCATCCTGCACTGTCCGTTATTGTTCTCCTTTAATATAGGACAAGTGCTCCGAGAATGTACTATCTCGGCTCTCAGTAACGTGACTGTAATCCGGTCATCCATAAAGCTAAATTTTGTTTAGTAACCGGTACCGTCAGGCCACGTAAGTCCGTGACCGTTCAGATAGCATGTGTTCATCTTTCAATGAAGCTTGGACCGTGACTTAGAAGATTCCACATGTCCTGCGCTATTCCACATTCAAATATATGGGCAACCGAGTCAACGTTTCCCATTTGTGGTAGGCGGCTGTTGCACTGACGTGGATTCTGTGCAGTTTGCCGTTTTAGAGACACCATCATGAGTGAATCTATGAGGGTAGGAAGGTCTGGTGAATATTTCGCCGCAGTGTTGTGCAATTCACCGGTGGTTTCCTTTCTTCAGCGGGGTTCCCAGGTGCGGTCTTTGTCATGAGCTCGTATATCGTCTTGTTAAGAAGCTGTGAGGTGTTTCATATACTGTTGCGTACATAACTGAATTCAAGAAAATATTTCTGGGTGTGCTGGTATTTAGGAGGAATCGTCGCTAGGTGTATTGGTGGCGCTAGGCTCTTTGTTTCATACTGATTATAAGACTGTGCAGAAGGCAAGAGCCCAGACCCTGTATTTCTGTTTTTCATTCAGTTGATGAGGAGCGTCACGCACAGGTGTCTAACGCTGATGAACTTAAGGGTGAGCCGCGAGGAAGGCAGGATGAGTGCTCTGAACCGTACTTTAAAGAAGTTATCACGGAGAAGAAGTCTGCTGAATGCTCACTGAGTATTCGTCGCCAAACCTTTGAAGAGCGGAGGTTCTTGAACCATGTAGTAGATTTTGCTTTCATGTGCACATGAATTCTACACGCTATGATATTCTCATTGCATTTTCGTTTTAGATTTCATTTCAGTAAGAACTTGACAGGTTCTGCTTGGAACAGAACACTGTTGTCATCTGGAAGTAATTGTGCATCTGAAACTCGGAACTGGAGGATAGAATTAAAACTCGTGACATACAATTACTTGATTATGAGCATACACACTACATGGCATGAAGAATATGTGTGAGGTGGTAATCACACCGATAAATGTTTCTGCCTACTCGCTTTACAGAAAATGGAAAATTCTGCTGATTACAGCAGTTCTGATAAAGTGCAGGCAGCAATGATGCGGACCAGGAAACGACTTCCATGTGATTGTTGGGGCCTACATGTATCTTATCAGGACACACAATTTACTAACAACGCGATCACCAAGATAATTCCAAATAAGTGACAAAATCTTCTATATAAAATATGGACAGTAATAGTAGAACCTTAACAGAAAATTTTTTAAATAATACGCCAGACCAAAGAATTAACAGAAATGGAGATGCAGTTAAGGCAGTATTAATACATGGTCATCTGATGAACGAGCACTGTCCATGTAATCTCCGTGGCGTTAGTGCCTGTTCTACCTCCAGTCAGTGCACAGTCAGCCGCACAGCGGACGGCAAACTTGCACTGGCCCTTGGGAAGTCCTGTATGCCAGACACCGCAAACATCACACGCCGCTGTGACTGTCCGTGCTCTCTCCGAACAGCTAGTAACTCCCGGGGCTCGGAGACTATACCAGGTGGCCCTTCAAGAGCGCTCTCGAGCTGTCAGCCACCAACCGCCACTCGGCTCCGCAGGTGCACTCTTCAACTCCAGGCTGCTCCACCACTCCCCAACAGACTCAAGCCTGACTTCTCGGAATCAGGACAATACCAAATGCCTCATCGCCCAATGCTTTCGGCGCATCTTTCCGTATGTTGTCAGCCTGCAACGGCCCAAGGACCCGGTTCCAAGCTCGAGAGTTCCGCTGCTCATAGCAGTTCTCCAGGAACGTACCATCTTAAAAGCAAGACAACATCTCATGGTTTGCCTTTAGTTCATTGGAAACTGTTCTTCTTCACTGTCAGCCAACAGCCGTCCATCGTCTTTCCAGGCGTTGGCTCCATCTTCCGGCTGGTGCGCCACAGAACACCAAAATATAAGAAAAGCAAGGCCCGCATTACGATACGGAAACATAACGACAGCAGGGTTCCAAGTGCCCTGACAGAGAGCTTTCAATATGACAAATATGTATTTTGTACGCGATTTAGATAACAACATTTTTCACTTGTACTTTGTTGGGGGGGAGGGGCCTCAGAACCAGCATTAAATTGCGCCCCGTAAACTAAGCTTTTTGTGACCTTACAAAATAGTATATTCTAAAAATCTTAATCAAAAACCAAGATTAACGTCTCGTAGATGGGATTCACAGTGACGTATATTTTTAAAATGATATCGTGGTTACCTTTTTGACTGTAAAATTATTTATTTGTAAAACCCAACATTACAATTTTTGGGGCATGGCCATTAACAAGTGGAAACAATAGCGCTTTTTGTCACGTGAAAACCTAAGAATCGTCTGACATGAAATGACACAGAAACTAGTTACATCGCATTGGGTTCCCGATTGCAACTTCTTGTGCGGATTGCACACTTTGAATTGTATTCTGCTTGAATTTTACTCGCATCGTTAATACTGGGTAGAGCAAACGATTCTTTTTTTTCATATAAAACACTATCTTGTTTTCTAACGTGGGGCGGCCTGAGTGGCCGAGCGGTTCTAGGCGCTTCAGTCTGGAACCGCGCGACCGCTACGGTCGCAGGTTAGAATCCTGCCTCGGGCATGAATGTGTGTGATGTCCTTAGGTTAGTTAGGTTTAATTAGTTCTAAGTTCTAGGCGACTGATGAACTCAGAAGTAAAGTCGCATAGTGCTCAGAGCCCATTTTTTTCTAACATGGCATTCTGTTGACTCATATATTTTGTACCTGATTACGTATCCGTCTACAAACTGCTCGATGTAAATGCCTTGTAAGTATATTATTCGTATCCTACTTTATTTTTGTTCACAAATGAACACACTTCGTACGCCACGATCGCAGTGTTGACACTTCTATTGTTGCAAGATGATCGGTTTCAATACGCTTATGCTGTCATCGTCTGATCTTACGGGCTTTTGTTATAAAATTTCCATTTTACGTTACGTGAAGTCAGAGCAGAAAAGGCAATCCCCACGTATACACCTCTCGATACAAATCCAGTTGATAAACTCCACACAAATGATGAAATGCGATAAAATGCTCACAGTTAATAACTGTTTGCATTTTATCAACTGGATCTTTATCAAGACATGTATACGTGAGGTGTGCCTTTTGTGCTTTGACTTCAGGTAATGTAAAATGGCAATTTTATGACAAGTGCCATAAGATCAGATGATGGCAGCATAAGCCTGTTGAAACCGGTCACCTTGTAACACTGGAAGTGTCAACACTGCGATCGCGACGTACGAAGTGTTCTCATTTCAAATCATACTGATCGCCGCACGGCCCAGCATGTGTACCTTATTTTTGTTCACATCTATTTTCCGCAATTTCTCCCATTTAACGGACAACTGTATGTTAGCAGTTTTTGACAGAATTGGTAGTCAACTTTATTACATCTCGTCACGAAGCGAGTATGTGAATGATGTTGCTTCTTGCCACTGTGCTGTGATATCACAGCAACACGAGAGCAGCTAGACTTGAGGATGTTTACGGGCTGCCAGTCCATTGCTGTTCTTAGGAACCTGTTTAAGTGAGTTACGCCTTTGTCAAGTCTATACACACGTCACATGGATTACAGTTCAGCGGTCACAGAGAAGTCACCTTGGACACACGCTCATCACCTTCCTACATTGACACGCATCCGACCTTACTCGTCTGAACGCCGCTAATTTCCACGTGGGGTTGGAGCCTTCAGTCCTACAAGATGAGTGCATTACAAGGCGCTATTCCTAGGTGTGAATGTTTCCTGGATGTCTCAGGTAAAAGCTCTCCGCCGGCCGAAGTGGCCGTGCGGTTAAAGGCGCTGCAGTCTGGAACCGCAAGACCGCTACGGTCGCAGGTTCGAATCCTGCCTCGGGCATGGATGTGTGTGATGTCCTTAGGTTAGTTAGGTTTAACTAGTTCTAAGTTCTAGGGGACTCATGATCTCAGCAGTTGAGTCCCATAGTGCTCAGAGCCATTTGAACCAACCAAAAGCTCTCCAGTGCTTCTCCTACCAAACATAATAACGTAGGTTAGAGGCTATTGTTGCCTGTAAGATCTTGACTCATGCGGAACTCAAAACTGTTGCTCATCTTCTTGTACCCCACGGCTGAAATCTGTGTTTGGGTTCATAGTTCTCATTGCTTCCCTCATCAGCACTTTTACTCTTACCATCAGTATCATTTGTTACAAACGGACGAATTACCGTTAATGCTCTTCCACAGAAAAAGTCGTTGAATGATATTTTTCTGTAACAAATTAATGTTCTGCAGTCAGCACAATGACTGAGGATTTGCTTAAAACCTGGAAAGAATGAAGCGTTCGCGTTGAAATGGTTGAAAAATGCATAAATCTTAACCAAAAGAAATTTTATATTCTCTCTGATATCGAAATATTTCATGAAATCGCTTCTTGCGTCTTTGTTGGGCTTCGAATGTTTCCGCGTACCAAGAAATTCACTTCAACAATTGCGCGCCAAGCAGAAAAGGAAAACCGTATATCGCGCCTGGTTTCTGTATCACTGTCAACCCATAACGCTGGTGATTGACAATCAGTCGTTTTTATGCTCCCGTGCAACTACTAAACCAGTTCCCCCGAATGCAATCGGCATTTAAGGGGCACTATGGTATTTTCCGAGCTCAGAAAAGTGTCCACTTGTCCCAAATGGGTAGCGGACGTGGTACACATCCACAGCTGTTATACTATAAAGTCGGCAGAAGGGCCACCAAAATGGAAGCTATTCAGACGTGCGTTACGGGAGTAAGGGCTGGGATAACTAGGAGATTCGCCGAAATACGACCTCTGCCGAGCACTGAACGATCGATTACTTGCAGTAGCCCATTGTGCGCCATGTTCTCGAATAGTGGTCCATACGATTCATCGAATGCCATTGTGAGGTGATCTGTGAAACTGATGATCATATTTATTTATTTTTAATTCCTTGTTAAAGATATGGAGTACTCGATTTGTTCGTAAGTTCAAGAATTATGTTTTTAAATAGTGTCTAAACTATTCTCTATAAGCAAATTATAAAGAAACCAGACAGTTAATTTGTTTCGTCGTAATCCAAATAAACATGTGTCAAAGAACCCGATTTTCTGGAATTCTGTAGAATTACTATTTTATGTTGTTTGCAACAAACGAATATGAAAGTTAGTTCGTCTTGCAAATGATTTTGTACCTTTTTCCTGCGTTGGCACAGATGTAAGTGTAACGTATTCCTTTTTGCTAGCGGTAATTCATCTATTTATTATACTTAGCCGTGTGTATATATTCCCGAATCAGTTACCTTCCTCATTTTCCTTATCATGAACATTATTTTCATTGTACGAGTATTTTTATGGTTTACGAGTATGTCGCTTGAGTGCATGCAGTTGTAAGCAGATTGTTCGATGATGAAACGACCGAACAGTAGTAATGTTCTGTAGTTAACTCTTCGTTAATCGAAGACAGAAGCCCCCTTCCCCTCCCCTCCCCCCCCCCCCCCCCATCGAGATTCATTTGCCGATAGTTCTTTATCTTACGTTACTTTCTGTGTAAGATCTGTTCTGAACTAGTGGGTCACACATCATCGAAGAGTAACGTCATCGAACATACTCACTATCCTGATGCGCTCCATTTTTTAATAACAGCTTTCATTTTTCAGAATTATCAGTTTACTTGTACTTCACAGTGCTTCCACGGAAAAGAAATTTCCCCTTCGTCATTGGAATGTGCTTTCTTGTCGCGATAATTAACTTAAGTGAAGTTTTATATCACTCGTAATAGTTTGTATTGTCGCTTATTGAGAAGAATTTCATTGAAATGTCTCAATATACAAGAAAGCCACGTTTCAAAGTCTGCATTGCATCTTGTGTCTCGATCGCTTAGTTTTATTTTTCAAAAAATTTCCGACATTTTGTGGGAACTCAAACATGAGTATAAAATATTAATTCACATGTCTTCTCCGCAACTGTTTATAAACGAAAAATACTTTTTCGGAATATAACACATTCAATGAGCCTCGCATTTTTTCCTTATTAATTGCTATCCCACTTTTAATCGTGATAATTTACGCATTTCTCGCAGTGGAAACAACTTACTTACGAAGAGTGCTAGATAGTACTTGAGTAGTACTTTCTTTCAGCAGCAGAGTTCTGGTGTGTGGGTCGTGAAAAAAAATCAAACCATACATAACGATCCAGTTTTTCATACTGGCATGAAAGCACTCCTGTGTCGCATACAGGTACTCCGGATCTTTGCAACGCGCACGGTTTCACTATGCAAATTACCCGCACAATTGCAGGCGGATAAACTGACAATCAGGAGACCCACGCCAAACATATCCAGCCACTGCTACATTACTGAAATACCTATTGAAACTTGGCCGCGTAAGGGAAAGGTCCAGAGTTCGAGTCTCGGTACGGCACGCAGTTTTAATCTGCCAGGAAGTTTCAAAACCGGGGCACACTTCGCTGCAGAGTGAAAATTTCATTCTGGAAATTGAAATATCTAGTTTGATATGAGGACTGGCAGCGTTACTGGGGCCCAGGAGACAAGGTTAAACAATCACAGCCCTACGGATCCCCAGCCCGTAGCAGTCAGACAGCACCCGGAGAAATTTCAAGAGCCGACCACGTACATTCATTGACGCCCTCAGAAATTTATCTAAGAGAGGAAAGGTTCTCAAACTGTCATTTTTTATGTGACCGATTAGATGACTCTGAGAACGTGCTGTACCCTGGAACTACATCTGACAGACAGAACACAAAACGTGATGTATGTCAAACGACTGACAGTTTCAACTAAATAACTTTTTGAGTTAGATTATCTTGATACTTAAAAAGCTGCAAGATACTACTCCAGGCGGGTGTAAAAATGAATGTGCGCAGCAGAAAATACTGAATGCGAAAACGAAGATTTGGCCCTGTCTGACTACCCCCTGAAACAGCTCTTAGGATCTCTTGATGGTGATATTATTTCCTCCTTCTTGTTCTTTGACAACAAAGAATATAAATGAATGATTAAGGGAACTAGTAATTACAAAAGATAAATGTTGTTTCTGCTTATACATTTACTGTAGATTAAAACTCCTTTACATATCACAAACGATTATATATCAAGGTCCAATGGACATAAAAAGATACAAATGAATTTCCTGACCAATATTAATGGTCAACTGCCCAAATCTCCCCTTTTTATGGGTACGCGATCTAATATAAATAACGCGAGATAACTAACATCATCTAGGTACCAAATACTAGAAGACGCTACTTTCAAAAAATGGTTCAAATGGCTCTGAGCACTATGGGACTTAACAGCTATGGTCATCAGTCCCCTAGAACTTAGAACTACTTAAACCTAACTAACCTAAGGACATCACACAACACCCAGTCATCACGAGGCAGAGAAAATCCCTGACCCCGCTGCTTTCAAAGATGATCTACGGTGGTGTGCAACCTCAGTGGAAATAAGGTTACGTGATTACAGCCATTTAACTTTATAGCCCTAATAAGCTGAAGCGATTAGCAATATCACCGTATGTACTGCGTTTGGTGCGTTGGCGTGATGGTTCTCGTACACGTTTATGACGATGGAAGAACTCCAGCCACAAAATACAAAAAAAAAAAAAAAAAAAAAAAAAAAAAAAAAATCCCTCATTCAAACACTAGGACGGCGGAAGGCGGTCCTCTGACTAGTATAATCTAATACTGTCTTCTCCTCTCTGTGTTCTACAGACGAGAAACGTGAACTCGCAGCCACAAGGACGGAATTCTAATAACGTCTCAATGCGCACTCAACGACGACCCCCTACAGGCCAGAACCGTACAAGCACCTAACCGTCCACTAACTATAAAATCTCCTGACAGCAAAGACAACAAGACCGTCTGTACCAACAAAAACTGAACATACATACATAGATTAATCCTTGTTCCATAGATCATGAATACGACATTTCGTAATGATGTGGAACGTGTCACTTTAACGTAAGTTTCCTTTCCACAAAATAATTAATTAATTAATTAATTTTTTTACACTTACTGCTTCATATCTAAGAATTCATCTATTGAGTGGGAGGAGTTGTCATTCAGAAATTCTTTTAATATGTTTTTAAATGTTGGTTGGCTATCTTTCAGACTTTTAATACGATTTGGCAAATGACCAAAGATTTTTGTGGCAGCATAACTCACCCCTTTCAGCGCCAAAGTGAGATTTAATCCAGAGTAGTGAATATCATCCTTTCTTCTAGTGTTGTAGCTATGCACTTCGTTGATATTTTTGATTTGGGATGGGTTGTTAATGACAAATTTCATAAGTGAATATGTGTATTGCGAAGGTACTGTGAATATCCTGAGTTCCTTAAATAAATGTCTGCAAGGTGATCTTGGGTGGGCTCCAGCTATTATTCTGATTACACGCTTTTGTGCAATGAATACTTTCTCTCTTAATGACGAATTGCCCCAAAATATGATGCCATATGAAAGCAGTGAATGAAAATAGGCATAGTAGGCTCTAATTTACTGATATGTTTATCACAAAAATTTGCGATAACTCTAATAGCATAAGTAGCTGAACCTAACCGTTTCAGCAGATCATCGATGTGTTTCTTCCAATTCAATTTCTCATCAATGCACACACCTAGAAATTTTGAGTATTCTACCTTAGCGACATACTTCAGTTCATAGTCTATATTTATCAATGGTGTTGTCCCATTAACTGTACAGAATTGTATAAACTGTGTTTTCTCCAAATTGAGTGAGAGACCATTTGCAGAAAACCACTTAATAATTTTCTGAACGACATTATTTGCAATTTCCTCAGCTGATTCTTGCTTCTTGGGTGTGATTACTATACTTGTATCATCAGCAAAAATAGCTAACTCTGCGTCTTCATAAATATAGAGTGGCAAGTCGTTAATATGTATTAAGAACAAAAGGGACCCACGACTGAACCCTGTGGGACACCATTCTTGATACGTCCCCAGATAGAGGACTCTGCTGGTTTTTGTAGACTATCTGTACTGTTAATATCAACCTTCTGTATTCTTCCAGCTAAGTATGAATTACACCATTTGTGTACTGTCCCACTCATACCACAATACTTAAGCTTATTTAGAAGAATCTCATGATTCACACAATCAAAAGCCTGATACTGAGCGACCGTCAAACACCTCTTTCTGACCTCTTTCTGTCCACTGCTGGCTTCCCAACAAAGATAGGCTTCCCTCCCTCATAAGTGCAGAAGGACAAGCATATTCTTGAAGCCACGGAATATTCTCCCTCTCTACAGATTCTTCCAAACGCCGACCAACCATATTTTAGTCTTTTGTCGTGCAGTGCGGAAAGTCTGCAAGGAAATACCTATTCCCATTAATAAGGAATTCATGCAATGTTATGCTTCTCAGAGTAAAAATCCTCGGAAATGACCCAGCCTGCGTGATTTCCGAGGTAACGCTACCTCGATCTTCTCTGTCGCGTCCAAGATTTTCAGAGTTTCCAAAGTATTATCCGGTTATCCTTCCATCATCGCTACAACACCGGCCGGCCGCCGTTCTATTGTGCTTCAGAGCTCAGGTGCCCCGACCGTTCGTCTTGGGCTACTTCCTGCAGGACCAGTACACCTCTGCGGGCTTTTCCACTCTGGGCCTGAGTTACGCCTGCCGTTTCGTTTCCAATGGCGTTCCAACCTCTGCTACTATAAGCTATCATTCATTTCCGTTTTCATATTAAAGACAATACATCACCTTTCATGCAATAAGCATTAACAAATATTTTCAAGTTGTATGTGACAATGTCAGTCTTCTTTAAGTACTAATATACACGATGTACAACCTATCAAATGATATATATGATGCTATCTTTTTTATTTAATTACTTGACAAAATGATTATTTGCACCGTATCCAACGAAATAAGGTATAAAACAATGCCTAGATATCTTCACTTATTGGCAATTCGGACATCATTGTATGTTAATGATGTTCTACTAGCTGCTGAAGATAAGAACGATCTTCAACGACAAGTCCAACAAGGAAGAGCAGTCTTGAACACTCCAGACTATAGCTCAATATAAATAAAAGTGAATACCTGTAAACAGGTGCAAATAATATAGACACAATCAATGTCGCCGACATATATCTTCCAAACACAAACGCCTTGAAATACCTTGGCTCATAAATTGCAGCTTACGGCCCACTCAGTCCTAAAATCACAAGCCGTGAAATTGTGGACAGAGACTGATGTTCTTCGTCATAAGATCCTGGACGGACTAAAGTCTAAAATACAGGGTGTACAAAAAGTCCGGGAGCACTTTCAATTATTTTTTGCACAAGAACCAAACATTGAACAGATATCATGCATACGTCATTTTGAAGAGAAACCGTGAAAGTTTGTTTTCATGTATACCGCCACAACGTAGTTTGGTAATTTACAGATAGTAGGCGCTAGTCGCAAACATGGCGAGTTCAGGTGCGGAACGAGCTTACAGTAAGCGTACGGTAAAAAGCCACCAACAAGGAACACCATACATGTTTCTAAACATCCGAAGAAGAGCTGCAGCACACTTGTTTTTGTCGAACTCCAACACACAGAAAGCTCGCTCCCCAAATGAACTCGCCATGTTTGCGACTAGTGCTGACTATCGGCAAATTAGCAAACTACACTGTGGCGGTATACGTGAAAAAAAAAAAAAAGCTTTCAGTGTTTCTCTTCAAAATGTCATATGTATAATATCTGTGCAATGTTTGGTTCTTGTGGAATAAATAATTGAAAGTGTCCTGGACTTTATGTACACCCTGTATATCGTTCGCCGGCCAGAGTGGCCGAGCGGTTCTAGGCGCTACAGTCTGGAACCGCGCAACCGCTACGGTCGCAGGTTCGAATCCTGCCTCGGGCATGGATGTGTGTGATGTCCTTAGGTTAGTTAGGTTTAAGTAGTTCTAAGTTCTATGGGACTGATGACCTCAGAAGTTAAGTCCCATAGTGCTCAGAGCCATTTGAACCACTTTTTTGTATATTGTTCTGCAATCCGCGCAGTAGTCATGTCCGATACAGAATGTTGTCCCCCAACTAAAGAAGCAGAGCAGCGACTACCGACGGTTTCCTGGCCTGATACTTCATGATCACATTACCAGTAGCGAAATACTCAGGCGATACCGAGTAGTATCTATAGCTGAGAAGAAGAGGTGTAAGATGGCAAGAACTATGCCCCTTACATGAAGTCATTAAAGATCACCTAACTCACGTTGAGCGAACAGTAGGGCTGAACAAAAATGACTGACAAGGCACAATGCATCTTGTAGAAGGCATAGAATGGACGTATTGGAACAAGTAATGTCGGGTGATGGTTATAAGGAATTCACACGACATGAAAACTTCGTGGAAACGCGTCGATTTACTGGAGGCTAGTTTATCACAGGGAAGAATTCGAGTTGACCGTGGCCAGCTGGTGAGCGGCGAAGGGAAGCTACAATAGGCAGCTTAGGACGGCTCAAGCTCTGAGAAAGCGGTAATGGGACGCAGCCTCCAGCTGCCTTAAGATGCGTGACAGTGAGTGGGTGGTTGACCCCATGCTGGTGTACTGGGAAGCAGACGGAGAACTTGTACGCCTGTTGATAAATGTCCGTCGTCCCGTGTTCAGTGAAACATGCGAGTAAGCCGCGCAAAGCTACGGTGGAGCGGTCAACAGAGGCCAAAATATGCATGTTCGTGAGTATAGCAACTTCACGCTGAATTCATGGTCCGCAGGGTCTGAAGTAAATCAGGTGAAGAGCGACAGAATGAAATACGCTGGCCTCCAATGGGAAATTTTGTGGGAATTTGTTCACTTCCCAGAGCAGGTATTGGTTGGCGCTGGGAAGCGACGCATAATTAACGCGACTTGCGCTGCAATTGGCGTAAGTGATTTTGCTGGAGGAGAAACAGAGGCGAAGAGCGGACTGGGAGAAGTCCCTGTAGAGGTCTTCCGTTCCAGCTTGCCTAGAGTGCGGACGTGGCGTTCTTTACTCGGCTTGCCTGAGAGAGAGTGAGCATCTCTGCAGTTTAGGACTTAGCAAACGGAACGATTGAGCTTGGAGATAGAAAGTTTTCGTTCAGCTATGTACTGAGCAAGGTAGCTGGAAGTGAATTGACCAGCGCAGCCTTGCAGCACCACGAGGTCGGCCGACGTCCGCATAACGACGCCGCATCGCCACGCTGAATTCGGTGATATTGCGCCCGCTCCGGCCACTGATTAATTTGTTGGATCACGTCGGCAAAGTTTCCACGAGGGTTTCATGGGCCGTGTATTGTAGAATTCTTCTCGCACTTCGCATTACGCCTGGGTCAGTCGATAGGAACTACTTTTGATTTATCGCGCTTTACTCCACACAAACGCAATTTATTACCACTGCCTGTTAGGAGAGTCATGTAATGTGATGACTGAAGGTCGTGAGTTAAAATAAATCTGTGCTAATCGACTGAATCTGTTTTCAATCAAGTAGTTGAAATCCCAAGTCACTTTCTTAATTAATTTTATGTTCAACATTTGCATCTGGTGTTCAATAGCTGAATATAACATCAATGTGCACCCCTTTTTAATTAAAAGGGATCAATTCTGAATCAATTAATGTCAAGACTGCCACCGCAGTTCAATCAGGAGTCACAGGGCCTTATTACTTTCTTTGCGTTATCCGACATTGCAGCAGTTTTGCACTCTCTGTTGATCTGTTAGTCAAATCCAGATAAGTGACGGGTGTTACAGAGGGAAGCCATCGACAGTGGTAAGAACACTTACTTTGAACAGCCCATGATACAACAGCAAAACTTGAATTTTCGTGGAAAGTAAATGATAAAGGACCCAACGGGAGGCCGAGTCAACGTTTACTGCAACCAAGCACTACACCACAACAAATGGAGAGAGAGAGCCAAAAGAGCAGATCTCATTACACTTCTGCCTATAACTATTGCAATACCAATAGCGATTAGAAACAACGAAATTTAATTTCTTGTTCTTATGCCCTGCAGTGGGAGTTAAATTTATTTGTGATTTGGAGATATACTTAGTGCAAGATTCAGTGCACATCGCAGCCATCTCTGAAAGCTGCATTAGCTCTAACCCGACGAGAGACTGAGTGGAACCGCAGTTGAAGTGACAAATATGGGGCCATTCTATGCTGCATCAATTCTATCCCAGATTCCATCAATCATAATGGCTAATGAGTGGTAGCTTTCCAGTCCCCGGCAACCAAAGACCAACTTCTTTGACTGAGTGAGATATCTGACCAGGGACACAATCAGACATACCACGCAGTTGTAGGTTATATTGTTGAAAGTTAATGTCACAGGGACCTCGAATGTGCAGACACCGGACTTACCACGTAAGAAATACTAGGCCTGGTGCCCATAGGTGATGGTATTTTGTACCCAATACCGCCTCATATCCGCAGAACAAGTATTTGGCCCGTATGACGATGACGAATCGAATCTGGCAACATTCGTTGTATTCGAAGCCTCCACAGACAAATAACTCCGTCACGATGCTTAACAGAACTGGGGCTAGTCTTAAAAGACGACTTGGTGACGCTTCCGGGCCAAGTATTGTTGTTGGGCACTAGACTCTCAGAGCGACTCTCTATGCTGCTGCGTAAATGGAAGCTGCAACAGTGTTCGCGGTGTTGACTGCCTGTGGTGCTCCAAGGTAGGACCGAATGAAGATCAAGGTTTAACATCTCGAGAGCAACGAGGTCATTAGAGATGGATGGTGCTCTAGAAGTCGTCGCACAGTCTATGTGGAATGGGGGTACCTTTGTTGCAACGAACAAGCAGATTTGTTCATTCAAGGTACGTGACGTGGCTAGGCGATCCTACACGGCCGAGTGAACAACGCAAGAGGAGTATTCAATAAGTAATGCAACATATTTTCTTTTCTGAAAGCAAGTCGGTTTTATTCACGATTGTAAACCATTTTATTGCCCACCCTTTTGGCTACAAAACTTATGTTTCAACATAATCTCCTTTCAAAGCGACGACCTTACGCTATCATGCATTACTATGATGGCCTGTAAGCCCACATGGTACCACTCTACTGGTCGACGTCGAAGCAAACGTCTTGCTCATCAATAACCTTCCCATCATCCACTTACTACTTCTCGTGGAATGCATTGGACCAAAGATATGGAAGTCGGAAGGTCCGAGTCCGTGCTGTAGGGTGGATGAGGAACAACTGTCCAATGAAGTTTTGTGAGCTCTTCTCGAGTGCGGAGACTTGTGTGAGGCCTGGGTTTTCATGAAGAAGGAGAGGTTCTTTTTCATTAGCGTGGCGACGAACACGTGAAATCATTTCTTCAGTTTGCTGACGGTAGCACAATACACTTCAGAGTTGATCGTTGCACCATAACGGAGGACATCAAACAGAATAACGTCTTCAGAGTCCCAGAAGACCGTCACAATGACTCTACTGGCTGAGAGTGTAGCTTTGAACTTTTTCTTGGAAGGAGAGGTGGTATGGCGCCAATCCATAGGCTGCTATTTTGCTTCCGGTACGAAGTGTTGAACCATGTTTCATTGCCTGTACTGACGTTCAACAAAAATTTGTCATGATCAGCCTTGTAACACGCAGGCAATTATTCACAGGTCATCCTTCGTTGCTCTTTATGGTCTTCTGATAGGTGGTGAGGAACCAAAAGCCACACACCTTTGAGCACTGCAACTGGTGGACGAGTGTGTCAGCACTACCAACAAGAACGTCCAGTTTTGCAGCAAAGTGATTGACTGCGATCCGTCGATCACCTCCAGTGAGAGTGTCCACACGTTCCAACATTGCAGCAATCACAGCCGTGTGCGGCCAGCTGGGACGCCGGAGATTGGACAGGTTTGCCGACCTTGTTGAGATGGTGACAGGAGCCACGGCCAACGACTTATAGTGATTTCGTTCGCTACCATGTCTCTAAAGACATTATGCAAGCGCCTATGAACATAAGCGATGCTCTGACTATCCACCAAGAGAAGCTCAATGGTACCTCTCTGCTTGGAACGCATCTCCGTTAAGACACCATTTTGAAGGCTATGCGCAACGCCACCACTTATCATATCTTCATGAAACTATAGGGGCTCATGCGAGAAAATTTCAAGATGTCCCACAACAAGTCCCACATTTTTTCAACTAAAACTGGCTGAGAAAGGATTTGTTGTGTTACTTATTGAATGCCCCTCGCATTTATTCTCTCAGGCGCAACTGTCCGCAGCTCGTGATCTAATGGCTAGCATTGCTACCTCTGGATCACAGGGTCCTGGGTTCGATTCCCGGCCTGGTTAAGGATTTTATCTGCCCGAGGACTGGGTGTTTGCGTTGCCTTCATCATTTCATCATCATCATCATCATCATCATTGTTCGTGACAGTGGTTAGATTTGACTGCCTAAAGAATTGAACTGTGAAAAAAAATGGGACTATTATACGGGCGCTGATGACCACGCAGTTGAGCGCCCAACAAACCAAACATCATCATCATCATCAGGCACACCTCGCTGGGGGGGCTGTTGATGTCCCGAATGGCGTTGAGTGTTGATCCTACTGAACTCAGCAATTACATATTCGCACATTCACACGACGAATCCAAACAGTAATATCATGAAACAATAAAGTGAAGTCTCTAAGGGTCACACTCCTTCCACTGCCAAATTCCGACGTGTATTGATAGACGTTTCTCGTTTCTAAATGAGGTACAACATGAGCTTCAAATAAAAATTCAACGTGCAGACGCGTATCCTGAAACAGAAACCTACTGTTAGTCGTTCTTCATACACAGAAAGTAGATGACGTTACTCCAGTTGACTGTACACCATTGCTATATCCAAGCACATACCGCATTTCGTGCAAATGTACTCGTGGTTTTCCTATTTTAAGGACCGAGAGCGTAATTTTTTCCCGAGTGTGTCCTACAGGTACACGTCCTGCTTTTATAGGCACCACCGGCTCTAAGACAAGTGAACCACCGTGCGGGAGAGCAAGCAATCTGTGATCGGTCCCCGCGGAGCCTGGCCTGCGCTCTTGGCAGACGGCGTCCCGTGATTGATGAGCCCTTGGTCCTGGCGCGCCTTATGACGCCACCATAAAGAGCCATGGCCCCTCCCTCTCCCCCTCACCCGCCCCCCCCCCCCCCCCCTCCAACCACTCAGCCCGCTTCTTGCCCCCTTAATCTATTTATCACGGCCACAGATGTCCGACACGCGTTAAGGGCCTGATGGGATATAAATGGGACTGGGGACGCGAATAATTGCGTTTCTCGTAAACTTGTTGATCGCGTGTTCGCAAGCCAGCAGCTCCCCTCCTCGCCACTTAATACCGCGGGAAACAAGACTCTGGGCTGCTCCTTCTCTGCCTCTGTCATCTTCTGCCACCATCGTCGAATTTGTCCTACGTCATTCCTTGTAAACACGTTTTGTTTACTTGGCGTCAAAGTCAAAAATACAAACGGAATGTTTCTTTTTTCCGATGTCTATAAACTAGTTCGTCGGTGTGCATCGCAGATACCTCTTCAGTGCAAGAATGAAGACAGGTGACACAACAGGTCATGGACTGGAAGTTAAAATAGGAACACTACCACTCATTTCCTAATGCTGGTGGTAAAAGCACAATGCGAACAATAAAACCAACTGAAAAACTTTGAGTGAATGTTAGGGAACTTCCCTGCCATATTAAAATCGTGTGGCGGATGCAAACTCCAGATCTTTGCCTTCCCCTGGCAGCACTGACTTATGAGCCATCTGAGCAGCTGGAATAATCGTGCTTCCTGTTCCGGACACGTATAAAGGCTTATCTTTTCAGTGTGGTTCGAATCAACACAAAGCTTCACATTGTCGCCATTCGTTTACTGAAATAATTTCGGCTCTGTGAACATTGCTTGAAAAGATATACAAACAGAATGTGAGATGTTTCTAAAATGAATAATACAATGAACATGTTTTAAAACAAAAAAAAAAGTGTAGCATGATGATCCAGTACAACCGAAGTTCCAAAATGTCTGACTGTAATGACTGCATTCCTTTCAGGTAATCAACAAGACAGCGTGAAATTTACCGATCACGTTTCAAAACGCATCTTGAAGATTGCTCATGTTTTATGGAAGTTCTAAACTTAGCGTGGACTTCTATACGAGATTTTAGTAGTTCCCACAGCGAAATTCTGTCTCGAAATCCGCTAGAAAATTCAAAGAGATTCTTAGGCGTATGGAAAAAATATCTTGCAAGCGTACAGAACTTTGCCACCTTTGTAGTTTTAAATATGACTGTATTTGGAATAAGTGTAGTCGTTGGGATAAGGGTAGTTGTGCGAACAAAGAGAAAACATTTTTAAAAATGAACCAAACGACGTGAAACAATAATCCTGAAATTATGATATATCCCTGTATATACATTTCCAAGTAATATCGCTTGTACTTTCTAAATTGTGGACCGTAATATTTACATTTACCTGTCGCTGAAAATACGTTTAATGAGAGTTACGAGTATAAAATACAAAGACGTAAATGTTCGTTTCTTACCAATTAAATCACTAAAGGCACAGTAACCTCTATTTGTATTTTGAGATTTTAATTTCACTTCGTACTTTATGAAAGAACGTTAGGACGTAGTAGCGATAAGTAAATAACAATTAAAGGCGACAATGACAAATATGTTTGTCGTTTAGAAAAGACAACTTGTACGACGGACAGAGATAATGGACTACCGTAGTGGTCATGATTATTATATGTGACAATGCTGTATACAAATTATTCACTGAAATAGTAAAATTAGGCGCAAAACTGGTATACAATGTCAGAAGCCGCTTAAAAAAATTTTTCTAACGATATCTCCCTGTACGATTATTTTTTGGCGAGAGAAAGGGATGATGAGTTGAGAAACAACATATATAATACCAGTGGCAAGACATAACAAATCCTTCACTGAGCAGTAGCAACCAACGAGAGTGCTGCAACAGCAGAATTGCTGAACACGGTTATCCGAAAGTCTTTCACCACAGAAGGAACAGTTGATAGTCCAGTATTTCAATAAAGAAGAACTGCCAACGTGAGTAAAGAAGAAGTAGAAATCTTTCGTCCAGCGAAGAAACTTAATTCAGTCAATAATGGCAAGTCTTTCTGTGTAGACGGTACACCTGACCCATGCGTGCGTCGGTAGCTTCAGCTCATTAGACTTATCCGTACCTCGTACCGCAGCGACAGGACCACTGGCATATCGCCACAAGCAGTGCACTTACTCGCCAAGTGGACTGAACTGCACGCACACTCTCTGCTGGAGATTTTTTTACATTCTGTTCCGCAAGGCAATTGGGGATGTTTACCGAGTGTCGACTGCATCTCATGAAGTATATCACTGCATATACAATGCTGACAGCATCTACCTCATCAATGTTATCAGCTAAGAAACAGAGCTGGCAGTCCAATGCACCTCACAAGCGCTCGATTCACACCATGATACTTCCTTCCACAGGTAAACCACATATACTTAGTTGATACTGGGGTTGGTTTTACTTCAGTTATTATATAGCCAGTACAGTTCTATTGACCATGGATAACATCGCCTTACAGTCACTTGCAGCTGAAATAACGTGCAGTACACTTTGCAGAAAGAAACAAGCTGTTTTCCAACCAGTTTTTGCACAAGCATGTTACACACTAGCAAAAACACACTCAGCTACGAACTACACAGAAGACAGCATGGAGATGAGAGTGCCAAGGTGCTGAATTCAGTATACTCAGAAAGAAAAATATCTTTTACAACATTTATTTTCCTCAATGGCGTTTAAACCATTTTGACAATAATGAACAACAGATTTCCCAGCGGAGATAACATTTCAGTTAACAGAGAATTATTTTGCCTTACTTTGCCTCCCCAATTTCCCAACAAGAGGGAAAGCACCCAAACGATAAAAAATTTAAGCCTGTGGAGAAGGTCAGGTTACTGTTGAAGTGTGGAAATACTCAACTGACACAGTCAAGACCTCCTAACACATGACTGTAACACAAACTTGCGCAACTGAACAATGTCTCGAACACTGGCCCATGATCATCATACACCCACTATACTACACCCACTAAACTACAGAGGACTCTCACTTCTAGACTGCAAATCCAAGATTTTATCCAAGGTTTTATGTGAAAGAATCAACAAACAATTAGAACAGGAATTAGGAGAACAACAAGCAGATTTCAGGCAATGGAGAAGCTCTGCAGAGCATATCATCAGTTTAAAAATAATTATGGCATACTATAGAAAATGGAGCAAACCTCTGGCATTAGATTTGTAGACTTCAAGAAGGCTTGTGGTTGTCTCCATAGTCTTACAGTATTAAATGTTCTAAGTGATCTAAGACATCATCCAAAACTAATTAAACTAATAGAATTGCTCTAATTAATATCAAATCAAAAGTCAAGATTAGATAAGAAGTTTACAAACCATTCCTCACAAAAATAAGCTGAAGACAGGATGACTGCCAATCACAATTACTAACCAGCTGTAAACTGAAGTGTATTTATGAGCGAATGGTAAAAGGAATAACCCAGATCTTAAGAGTGGAAGCTTCAAAAATGGTGCCAATATAAACTGCTTTGGATTTGGTGATGATCTTGCTCTCCTCACTAGCAATGTTCAAGATACCAGACAACAAGTTACATTGCTACAACAAATAGCACAGAAAATCGGTCTTAGAAAATAGTTTAAAAAAAACAGATTATTATAAATCATGGACATAATATTAAAAATAATCAAACAACCAGAAATAACGTTTGCAGCTGAAATCAGCCTCAGAACAACTAACACAGCAGAAATTGACATAATACTCAAGATAAGAGGAAGAATGATTAGAACATGCATAAATAAACAATATCTAGTAAATGGGCACTGGATAATACCTTCAAATGAAGGAGTATGCAAGAAAATAGAACCACCGATGAATACAATCAATAATAAATTTATCTCATCGGAAAAGAACAGTAGAAACAGAATCAGCAAGAGAATAATAGAAAAACTGTGGAATCATAAGAGCAAAATTAAGTGGATTACAGAAATCAAGGAAAATATAAGGGAACATCAAATTTTAGTAGATGACCTAAAAAACAAAATAGAAAACTCATAATACTGCAGAACACACAAACCAGACTATGAACAAATATCAATAAAAGGACTGCAGGAAGGCTAATCTCGAAGGAAGAGACAGAAAAATATCTGAAAGAATGAAGAAATGCTGGGCAGGTAGAAGAGTAAATACAATAATAAATTATAATAATTCCTTGAATAATCATTGCTTCATCAGACTGTGTTATTGAATTTTTATTGGACTGTTAGTAAATTGAATGATTTTATTCAATAATAATAACACATTGTATAAACTTTTGTATGACAGAATGGACGAATGGAGGGCAAAAACATAAATAAATAACTGGGAATGCTGAGTTCAGTTTAAAAGTACTTTGTGTCAGGCACTCACATTTTTGTGATCTAGCTGATAATTTTACCCACCAGAGGTGGAAAGTGCTAAGAGAATAAAGTTTCATAAAAAAACAGTGTGGGCTCTGGAAAACAAATGAGTATCAAAGGGCTAGCAAGTCTAGGGAGTCGAAGACCGCTATAAATGACAGATCGACTCCAACAACGTGAAGTGTGTGAGAAAAGTAATTTTGTCCGACAACACTACAAGGATATGACAAAGACATGCTGTTCTGCTTTTGTAGACCAGTGCGTTCTTCCCTCCAAGATGATGAGTCCAAGTTCCAGCAAAGTACAGCCATCATGTGAATTTTGAAAGTGCCATCAGTGAAGTTGCGTTTTTGTTGTGAGCAGTTGTAAGTGGGTACACTGAGCACACTTACAATATTTTTAATGCACAAAATCTTTACAAATTAATTTTATTATATCATACAACATAAACTTTATTAAGATAAATATATCAAATATTATATTATATTTATAAAGATTTTCAGGAACACAAGGTTAAGAAACATGGGTTCAAACATTGAAAAGATAAAAAGACATTTATCCTTCATTCGACCTTCATTTGACTCATAGCCATCATTTGTCTCTGAGATACACATTGATCAAATCTGTAGTTGGCTGGTTTTAATAAAGGATACCTGTCCTAAACTAAAGAATATAGACTAGATTCATTAATGCAAATAGTATATTTTTAATTATATGTTACACTAGCCAAATTGGTCTGTCTTAAATTTCCTAAAATTTTAATAAGCGTATTTCAATCCATCTTTTAGAAATTTAATCACCAAATTCTTCTTTATATAATATTTATCACTATCTATTTCGTTTTCATTGCTAGAATTTGAATCATTTTTTTCCAAGTGACATTTATTAATTGTCTTATGAATCTTTTTTATATATTTCTCTTTATTATGGTTATTTAAATCTTTTAATTCTATAAACACAATTTTTCCATTCTTGTAAACAATAATTGTTCCACAGCCATTTTAAGTAAAATTATGCTGAAACATCCTATTTGGTATTCTTCATCTAGTAAACTACTTAACTTTTTTTTTTTGTATCCTGCTACTGCTTTTATTCATGTAAAGTAGATCTAAATTTTAGCATTTTTATCTTCCTCCATTTATTACCACAATAATTAGTATAAACTAATTTTAATTGAATTTAATGAAAAAACTAGTTATTCCTAAAGTTATTGGATCTTGAGAGACAGAAGTATATATTTATATAATCAAGAAAATTATAGAAAGGGACTGGTTTCTGTTATTATTTAGTAATTTACAATATAATGTCTACTGTCTTTAATGAGCAAAAGATAGAAATTTAATTCATCCTTGTTATATTTTTAGAGATTATTATGTTTGTAAATATACAGCGAGTTTTGTTGGAGTTAATAAAGAACATTCAAAATTAACATCAGATTTAAGGAGAATAATATAGTTATTCCAGAAAACATCGAAACAACTGACATAGATACATATGAGCATTTCTATGTGTTTATTGAGTACTGTTTAAATTTTGTTTAATTTAGCTTGTATCTTGTATATGAGATTAATTTTTTTGATTTGAAGATCTTCTACTAACATCTAATTAGAATAATAACAGTCTTATATTATTTCGAATTTAAAAATGTACCAATATATTTACACATTAATTTTCAATCTAATTATTGGAAAAATAATATCCAATCCTTGTTATAGAACTTCTCATCATTTACAGGCTGTTATTCTTATATTCCCCAATTTTTGTCCAGATTTTTATACTTTCGATTATTTCTTTATTTTCTTCTTTATAGAATAAGTTGTCTTTGTTTTCGAAAATAGATAGTTATTTTAAATAAGTTATTCTGGGAAATGAGTGTCTTAAAATTTTAATTTGTAAAAATGGTTTTTCTTCAGAATAATAAAAAATTTTTTAATTCCACTCGAAGTTACAAATAAATCCTTCAATTTTTTAAAATATTTATGTTTTCCTTAAGTTCTGTAAGTCTAGTTTTGTTGGGACCTTTAACAATATACTCAACTTTTTTCCATTACGTTCACCCAAAATGCCAAAATGCCAACATTTGGCAGTTTTTTAAACTCCACTTGGTGCATAATCTATTCATCTCAGGCGGCCGGAGTGGCCGTGCGGTTCTAGGCGCTACAGTCTGGAACTGCGTGACCGCTACGGTCGCAGGTTCGAATCCTGCCTCGGTTATGGATGTGTGTGATGTCCTTAGGTTAGTTAGGTTTAAGTAGTTCTAAGTTCTAGGGGACTGATGACCATAGCAGTTAAGTCCCATAGTGCTCAGAGCCATTTGAACCATTTTTTATTCATCTCATTTTAAATGATTTTTATTCCTTCCATTTCTCTTTTCTTTTTCATCTAAAATATTTGTGTGTTCATCTTTTAAAGATATATTAACTATCCACATATTCTAATTGAGTTTCTTGTGTACTTAAATTTTCCAATTCTTGTTCTCTTTCTTTAGTAGATTCTAAATATGCAGGATCATTTGGTTTTATTTCTTTAATGAGACATGGATAAAATTTGCTGCTAATGTATGTTGTTTTTCTAGACATAAATAGAAAAATATTATTTTTATTATTTGTAATCCTTTGATATTTATATCTTTTGGTATTGTAGAAAATAAACTATTAGATTTAGAAAAATATGTTTCCCCTGATTTTATGAAACATGTTTATCTTGCAGAAATTATGTTCTTTGTTTCTTCATAAATTTCTATACAGTTAACAGGCAAGCAGTTAAAACTAAAAGCAGATAAAACGAATTTAACTAATTTTTCTCTTTCTTCTTTATTATCAGTTTTAATTGTTGTTTGTGTTGCAGTTATTTTTTTCACATTTCCTTTACCCCAATAAACATATTGCAGGAGAATGTTGTAAATAAGACAACAAATATTTTGTAGAGTATCTGTTAATTTTTGCCATATTTTAAATAATAGAACACAATAAAATTAAGATTTCACAAAATGGTTGCTATTACTTTTTATTAATTCCAAACAATCAAATTCCTGTTCTTTTTCGAAAACTGGTTTGATCTAATTATAAACTGTTGCTTCACATCTTGTTATTCCTATTTCTTTAACTAATTTAGCAGAAATGTCTCCTTCAATCTTTTATCTGGACAGTTTTAAAAATCTGTTACATGTTGCGCCAGTCATCGTAAACTTCAATCCAAGATGTTTCAACTGGGCACCTGCAAGTCCTCTTCAGGTGAGCCATCAAAGACTAAGTGAGAAATTCTCTGGTCCGCCTTATATAGTCTGCTCATAGTACTGCCGCGCATGCATCAGATTCATGGTGACAGAAGGTACGCACCGCCTGGCGGCAGCGCCCTCGCCGGTGGAACTGCAAGGATCAGCTGTCTTCGACGTTGCCGCCCGCCGCAGTTATCGGACTAATCTGGCGTCTCATCTGGAGCAAACTTCGGAGATGACGGGATTCCACACATTGTCCAGCTTGTAACCGCTGTCGCGGTTCATTTGATTTTCCTCGATACGAATTTCAACGAATTCTTTTATAACGGCGTCTGAAAAAGATGTTTCTGTGTCCAAAACTGATGTTTTGTCATACTCCATTCAATATCCGTTGGAGATGCAATATTCCGCAACTGCAGACTTGCAGGGTTGCAGAAGGCGTGTGCAACGTTTATCTATATCTACAGCTACATGGATACACTGCAAATCACATTTAAGTGTCTGGCAAAGGGTTCATCGAAGCACCTTCACATTTCTCTATTATTCCAGTCTCGTATAGCGTGCGGAAAGAACGAACACCTATATCTTTCCGTAGGAGCTCTGACTTCCATTATTTTATCGTGGTGATCGTTTCTCCCTTTGTAGGCCGGTGTCAACAAAATATTTTCGCATTCGGAGGAGTAAGTTGGTGATAGGGATTTCGTGAGAAGATTCCGTCGCTACGGTAAACGCCTTTCTTTTAATGATGTCCGGCCAAAATCCTGTATAATTTCAGTGACACTCCCTATCATATTTCGTGATAATACAAAACTTGCTGCCATTATTTGAACTTTTTCGATGTACTCCGTCAGTCCTATCTGGTAATGATCTCACACGGCGCAGCAGTATTCTAAAAGAGGACGGACAAGTGTAGTGTAGGTGGTCTCCTTAGTAGATCTGTTACATTTTCTAAGAGTCCTGCCAATCAAACGCAGACTTTGGCTAGCGTTCCCCACAGCATTTTCCTTGTGTTCCTTCCATTTAAGTTTTTCGCAATTGCAATTCCTAGGTATTTAGTTGAATTTGCGGCCTTTGCATTTGACTGATTTATCGTGTAACCGAAGTTTAACGAATTCCTTTTAGCACTCATGTGGATGACCTCACATTTTTTGTTATTTAGGGTCAACTGCCAATTTTCGTACCATTCAGATATCTTTTATAAATCGTTTTACAGTTTGTTTTGACCTTCTGATGACTTTATTAGTCGAAAAACGACAGCGTCATCTGCTAACAACCTAAGACGGCTGCTCAGATTGCCTCCCAAAACGTTTATAAAGATAAGGAACAGCAAAGGGCCTATAACACTCCCTTGGGGAAAACCAGAAATAACTTCTGTTTTACTCTATGTCTTTCCCTCAATTACTACGAACTCCGATCTCTCTGACAGGAAGTCACAAATCCAGTCACATGACTGAGTCGATATTCCAAAGCACGTAATTTCACTACAAGCCGCTTGTGTCAAAAACATTTGGAAATCCAGAAATACGGAATCGATCTGAAATCCATTATCAATAGCACTCAACACTTCAAGCGAATAAAGAGCTACTTGTGTGTCACAGGAACGATGTTTTCTGAACCCATGTTGACAGTGTGTCAATAGACTGTTTTCTTCAAGGTAATTCATAATGTCCGAATAGAATATACTCTTATGTTCCAGAATTCTGCTGCATATCAACGTTAACAATATGGAACGGTAGTTAAGTGGATTACTCCTACTACCTTTCTTTAATATTAGTGTGACTTGTGCACCTTTCCAGTCTTTGGGTACGGAACTTCCGTCGAGTGAACGTTTGTACATGATTGTCAAGTATGGAGCTAATGCATCAGTATACTCTGAAAGGAACCTAATTGGTATACAGTCTGGACCAGAAGACTTGCTTTTATTAAGTGATTTAAGTTGCTTCATTGCTCCGAGGATATTTACTTCTACGTTACTCATGTTGGTAGCTGTTCTTGGTTCTAATTCTGGAATGTTTACTTCGTCTTATTTTGTGAAGGCATTTCGGAAGGCTGTGTTTAATAACTCTGCTTTGGCAGCACTGTCTTCGATAGTATCTGCATTGCTGTCGCGCAGATTGTTTCTTGCCGCTAAAATACTTCACATACGACCAGAATCTCTATGGATTTTCTGCCAGGTTTCGAGACAAAGTTTCGTTGTGGAAACAGTTGTAAGCATCTGGCATTCAAGTCCGCGGTAAATTTCGAGGTTCTCTAAAAGATCGACAATCTTTAAGATTTTGCGTCTGTTTAATTTTGGCATGTTTGTTTCGTTGTTTCTGCAACAGTATTCTGACTCTGTTTTTGTACCAAGAAGGACCAGCTCCGTCGTTTGTTAATTTATTTGGTATAAATCTCTCAGTTGCTTCCGATACTATTTCTCTGAATTCGAGCCACATCTGGTCTACACCTATATCAATAATTTGAAAGGAATGGAGATTGTCTCTCAGGAAGGCATCAAGTGAATTTTTATCTGCTTTTTTGAATAGGTATATTTTTCGTTTATTTTTGGAGGATTTGGAGATTACAATATTCAGTCTCGCTACGACAACCCTGTGTTCACTAATACCTGAATCCGTTTTGATGCTCGTTATTAACTCAGGATTATTTGTTGCTAGGAGGTCAAGTGTGTTTTTCACAACCGTTTACTATTCACGTGGGCTCATGAACTAACTGCTCGAAATAATTTTCAGAGAATGCCTTTAACACAATTTCAGATGATGTTTTATGCGTACCTCCGGAATTAAGATGTATTTTCGCCAACATATCGAGGGTATTTAAAGTCACCACCAACTATAATCGTGTGCGTCGGGTACGTGTTAGAAATTTAACGCAAGTTTTCTTTAAACTTTTCAGCGTCTGTACCATCTGTATTGGGAGGTGGGTAAAAGGATCCAATTATTATTTTATTCCGGTTGCCAACAATGACCTCTGCCCTAACTAACTCAGAGGAATTATCTACTTCAATTTATCGATAATATAATCTACCTCTAACAGCAACAAACACGCCACCGCCAACCGTGTGTAGCCTATCCTTTCGAATCATCGTTAGGTTCTTCGCAAAAACTTCGGTTGAGCGTATCTCCGGTTTTAGCCAGCTTTCAATGCCTATAACGATTTGAGTATCACTGCTTTCTATTAGCGCTTATAGCCATGGTACTTTCCCAACACAGCTATGACAACTTACAACTGTTTACCGATGGTTCTGTATCTACGTTATTCCTGTGTTCGGCCTGCACCCTTTGTGGCTGAAGCCCTTCTTGTGTTTTCCCGAGACCCTATAACCTAAAAAAAAATCCCAGTCCACGCCACACAGCCCCTGCTACCCGTGTAGCCGCCTCCTGCGTATAGTAGATACCTGATCTATTCAGCGGAACCCGAAACCCAACCACCCTATTGCGGAAGTCGAGGAATCTGCAGCCTACACCGTTGCAGAACCGTCTGAGCCTCTGATTCAGACCCTGCACTCGGCTCTGTACCAGAGGTCCGCAATCGGACCTGTCGACTATGCTGCAAATGGTCATCTCTCCTTTCATCTTGCAGGTAAGACTGGCAGCCTTTACCACTTCTGTTAGCCGCTCGAAACCAGAGAGAATCTCTTCTGATCCAAAGTGACACACATCATTGGTACCGACGTGAGCAACCGCCTGCAGTTGGTGTTCTTCATGGGATCCGGGAGGACCCGTTCCACATCTGGAATGACTCCACCCGGTATACACATGGAGTGCACATTAGTTTTCTTTCTCTTCTTGGTAGCCATGTCCCTAAGGGGTCCCATGACGCACCTAACGTTGCGTTTATGTTCTGTGCAACGTTCTTCCGCTGTGCATGTTGTTTGTCCTATATAGGCCATCCACACCAGCAATAAAAAATTATCCTTCACTGATCCCAGCAGTTCCGAAATGTTAGATGGTGGAAGGAAAATCACTTTCACCTGAAAATTATTAAGGATTCTTGATACTTTGAAGGAAATATTTCCAACGAAGAGAAGAAAACTAGGAGGTTCTGGGTTGTAGCTGAGAATGCCCTGTTAATTTGCTGGACCGAGTATCCATTGTCTCCGAACACTGTCCTTGAATGTGCACGCTCTTTAGGTAAACTATTTGGATCCTACACTGTATTGGCCCTGTGTACAAGGGTTTTAAGCATACTCATGGTTTGGGATGGGTGATGGCAGCTAGGGAGAGCAAGTACAAATCAGTGTGAGTAGACTTATGGTAAACAGAATGTCCCCCCTCTTCTGTCTAACCAAAACATCCAGGAATGGGAAAAACCATTTTTCTCTAATTCCATAGTGCATTGAATGTTCTCATGAATGCAGTGAAGATGATGTACAGACTCCATTAACTTATCTTCTCTGTGGGGCCACACTACGAAGGTATCATCTCTGTATCTCCAAAAAAACCGTTGGTTTAGAAACCGCTGATTCGAGTAATCTTTCCTCAAAATCCCCCATAAAAAAGTGAGCCACTAGTGGAGACAAGGGGCGGCCCATGCCGACGCCATCAGTCTGTTCAAGATATTCTTCGTTAAGCTTAAATGGGATGAGGAAAGAGAGTGTTGAAGCAATGCAGTGACGTCCTACTGCAACTATTTACCAGTTAGCTCCAAGGAATCAGCAAGAGGTGCCTTTGTAAAAAGAGATACTACATCAAAACTTACCAGGAGATCCAAACTACTTAGATGGAGAGCCCCCAGTCTGCTGATAAAATAGGTAGAGTTCCGTATATGATGTGGAAATTTGCCAACCAATAGTCCCAGTAAGAAAGCAAGATTTTTAGCTTAATCATGTGTAAGGGCATCAATATTACTCATTATAGGCCGTAAATCATATAATAAAGCTTACTACAACCTTCTGCAATCCTGAAATCTCTTCAAACATTTAACTGGCTGGGAAAATTTTAAATTTCACAATCTATTACATGTTTGTGAAGGTGTTTATTTATTCCCACATTTGTCAATTGACAATTAAATTTTTAATAGATTTTTACTATAGAGTCAGAATTTATCCAAGCTTAACAGTGTTTCTGTTACATTCACATCTTCTTTGTATTCTCCCTGCATATGAAAACTAAAATTATTTGTTAAATATTTGCACATTTCTTCTTTATTAAAAATACCTGCAAAATCTTGTGTTATATCTAAATCCAATGAATAACAATGTTCTATCAGAAGTTCTTTTGAAATATCAAGTAATTCTTTTAATAATAGATCTAAAATACCTTCAGCTGATTCTATTTTATAAGGAATAGCAATAGGAATTATATATTTCTGCTTAATTATTTTTATATCTTTATTAATAATTTGTTTAATACTATTAATTGTTTTTATATTAGAATCTAATACATAAGGACTTTTAGCTTTAATTCCAAATTAGCCAAATTAAATTTAGAAAATTTAGACCTTGAAAAACTATTTAAACTACTACCTGCCGATTTTTTTACAGGAAGTTTATTGTTTTTAATTTCTATATCGCAGTCTAAAAATCTGTTATTTTAAAGACCAAATTGTTGCCAATAAATAGTTATGTCATTAGTATAAATTCTTCCAATATTTTCCTCCTTTTATGTAACTAATATCTGCAATATTTCTAATATGATTATTTGTATTTAAATTTTCTGTAAGTAAACATAATACAAATCTTTCATTCATTGTACTTTTTTATTTTCAATTGGTTCTGTTACAGAATATTTTATTTTCAGCTATCATGATGGAGAAAAACTTTGTTAGATTTGTATATAAGTAGCTAGAATCAGAGACGAAAATTATTAATAAAAGTATACAATTCATTTGTTTTAAAATGTAGCCAAAACTGGATAGCTGAAAGCATAGTGATATGATTTACTTACTTATTTGAATTCCTGGAGTATTTTGTAGAAATATGATCTAGAATTCTTGCTTTAAATTCTCTTATTTTATTCATTTTAATCTCATGGGGTATGACCATTCCCAATTGAGTTTGTTACATCAAAATGAATTTTTTTAATTATTTATAGTGTAGTCAAAACAATATTTTCAACTAAAATTTGTTTCATTCTATATAGATTTTAATTATTAATGAAAAATTCTAATTTTTTAAAATTAATTTTGCTTCCCCCCCAAATTGGCTTGGATTTTTATGTAAGTGGTAAGGTTTATAATGCATAATTTTGTTATAAGTTAATAAAATTAATTAATTATGTATGGGTTCCCAAAAATCTTTATATATATAATATAATCTTCTATTTTATTATGTTATGAAAAGTTTGTGTAATATATAATTAGTTTAATTAATTTGTAAAAAGGTTATGGATTAATACAGTGCCAAGTGTCCTCAATGTACCCAATTAGTACTGTTGCATCTTACAGAAATAGAATGGTCGAATTTAGAGTAACATTATGCCATCACGTTTGGAGTTAAACTTGTGGAGTCAATGAGTGTGACCTTTGAAAAGTTGGAACAGGCCTGTGGGGAATGTCCTTATCAAGAGTTTTTTGCTGGCACAGATCGTTTTCGGAGGCTGAGTCACATTGAAAATGAACCTCACTCAGGGAGACCTCCAACTTAAAAACCGATGAAAACGTCGAACGTGTGCATTCTCTCGTGAGATCAGACCGATGTTTGACAATAAGGTTGATGGGTGACCTGTAAAACTGAAATACTTTCGCCATACATCAAATTTTGACCGTAGTTTTGTACAAGTGAAAGGTTTACGCCAAAATGTTACGGGAAAACCGCATAAGTGAGCAGAATGACAATCAAAGAACCGTGTGCGTTGATATTTTTGAGAGGATTGCCAATAACCACATTGGTTCAGTCAGGTGATCACACGTGATGAGTCTTGGCTTTTTGAATACCCTCTTGAGAGAAAGAGGCAAAGTGAGAAGTAGCACACTGAGCTATTTCCTCATGGAGAAAAGCTCGAATGAGCAAATGAAAGTTAAAAATAATGCGGATTTCCTTTTTTGACAGTAGGGGTATCGTGCATAGGCAATTTGCTCCTCCACAAGAAACTGCCAACCAAGTGTTTACAAAGATGGCCTTGAAAGGCTCAGAAAAGGGTGAATCGAGTGAGACCAGACATTTCAGACAATTTGATGCTGCATCATAACAATGTCCATTTCACAAGGATCACTTCAGTCACCGAATTTCTGGCCTAAAAGAGATTCCTGTTGTTTCATGATGATGGTGAAGTCCCATACTCCATGTCAGAGCGTAGGGGAACGATGCGGGAGACCCGCACCGCCGTACTAGGCCAGGTCGCAATGGAGGTAGTTTGCCATTGGCTTCCTCCGACCGTAATGGGGATGAACGATGTTGATGAAGACGACACAACAACACCCAGCCATCTCGAGGCAGGGAAAATCCCTGACCCCGCCGGGAATCGAACACGGGACGCCGTGCTCGGGAAGCGAGAACGCTAGCGCGAGACCCCCTATATTCACCTGATCTGAAACCCTGTGACATTTTTCTTTTCCATAAATAGAAAAAATCATTATTTTGGGACTCAGGAGAACATTTAAAAGAACAACTCAGACATTTTAAACGCCCTGCGAGTTCAAGCCTTACGGTGATGCTACCTAGACTGGGAACAACGGCTCTGTCGGTGTGCAGCTGCCGAAGGGAAGTACCTAGAAGGTAACGATAGTGTTATCTCAAACACCTCGTAATTCACCTTCTGCTAGAAGTTCAGGAAGCATGTACGCCTATCAACATACGATCAGCTCGCAGCAACTGAAGAAGACTTCTGCGTCGTTCGTCGAAGTGTTATACACAAAAACGGAATCAGCAACTCGGCTGGACACAGAAAAGCGCATCATTAACGTTGCAATACGCGAAAGAGCGTTGAACGTGTATGTTTTGAAATGAAAATAATATCGTTCCTTCCACTGTGTATTTAATAATAAGTATGTACGATATCTCAGATTACAGAAATTGAGATGAACGCTTTGCGCTGTGGCCGAGCGGTTCTAGGCGCTTCAGTCCGGAACCGCGTTGCTGCTATGGTCGCAGGTTCGAATCCTTCCTCGGGCATGGATGTGTGTGAGGTCCTTAGATTAGTTAGGCTTAATTAGTTCTAAGTCTAGGAGACTGATGACCTCAGATGTTAAATCCCGTAGTGCTTAGATCCATTTGAACCATTTGAACGCTTTGGATGCTTTGTTGCGTTGC
The DNA here is from genome assembly GCF_021461385.2 of Schistocerca piceifrons. Classification (NCBI taxonomy): domain Eukaryota; kingdom Metazoa; phylum Arthropoda; class Insecta; order Orthoptera; family Acrididae; genus Schistocerca; species Schistocerca piceifrons. The sequence continues at coordinate 265,852,335 of NC_060141.1, forward strand.
AGAAGACGACACTAGGTCCTTAGCTCCGCTCTACGTCTGAGCTGGGTACCTCGGCAGTTCTTCTCCACGCTGCAGCCTTCGTCCCACGCGTAATTCCCAAAGCCCCGCCGTGTACGTGCTGAGCTGGTGAGTTCCAGAGGCCGCAGCCGCTGGCTGTGCGCAGAGCGGCGCGTTACGTAACGCAGCGCTTACGCAAGTGCGCTGCCGTCCCCACAGCAGCTAGCGGCTCCAGCCTCTCCAGACTCCGCCTCCTCGCCGATCCTCAGCCAAGTCATCACTTCCCTACTTTGTGCATCGCTGCCAACTGAGACACCAGTAGCGCGCACGTATTTTCGTTCTGGATAAGTGATCTTTTCATCACAACGGTTTGTGTTAGGTTGATACATAAGTTCGTAGCGTTTTCGTTTCGATATTGGTATTCCGGTTCCTATGGCTTTACTTTTTGTAATTTTTTATTCGTAGAACACTGGTGCTATTCGACTTTAAATATTGTCATTTTGTCACTGGAAACAGTTGGTGGAGCAGAGCACGATAGAAAATGGAGTGCCAAGTGGAGAAATAGGAATTTTTCCGAAATTTTCTTCCGTCTGAGTTCAGTAGAGGGGTAGCGGCAGCGGAGACGGCTAGAAATATTTGCGCAGTGTATGGGTATGAAGCCATTGGACAGAGCATGGAAAGATGATCGTTTCGACATTAGTGACTCTCCACATTCAGGAAGACCATCGGGCTTCGATCAAGATCGTTTAATGCATTAATCCGCAATGATCAGTCTACACGAGAACTGGCAAAGGTGATGATGAACTGTAATCATTCCACCATCGTATGACATTTTCTTGCAATGGGGAAGTTTTGAAAACAGGGCGTATGGGTACCGCATGCTCTAAGCCAAAATCATAAAAATCATCGGGTGGTCCTATGGGTATCTCCGCTTGCTAGCCATCAAATAGTTCATGAAAAGAAGGGAATGGTCGAACCCAAAAGAAGCAGCAACCCTCCGTACAAAGACATGCTCGCATCCACAAAACATAATGTTATGTACCTGGTGGAACAGCGACAGTATGTGTAACGACCACTGCTGACGTTTATTGTCAATAACACAGACGCCTTGAAGACGCAATCCAAGCACAACGACCAGGAATATTGCTACTCCACGATAACGCCAGCCGGCACCCCGTTAGAGTGACAAATAACACTGTACACGAGTTACATTGGGCAGTCATCCTGCAACCACCTTATTTACCTGATCTTTCTCCCTCAAATTTTCACATTTCTCCGCTCTCTATCTAACAACCTTCAAGGACCGTCTTTCCCGGATGCACGTACTCTCCGAACGTGGCTCGACGAGTTCTCCGTCTGAAAACCACGTGATATCTACAGTCGCGGAATCGAAAAGTTGCCCCAGCGTTGGCAGACTGTTGTAATTAGTGAAGGAGAATATATTACTGATGACTAAAGGCTCTGTTATGTGTATCTGTTGTGAAACTAATGGAAAAACGCTACGAACTTAGGCAATAACCCAACAGTTACACCTTGCATATGATAGATAAGTATTATGTGTATTTCGTTGTTCAGACAACGTCCACCTAAAAGTACCTCCTACTACCCATGGAACTTACCACGGTGGGGTGACTTGTGTGCCTCAATATTACAGTTATCAGCACCGTATTTACAACCACAACGGAGGGGTATCTGTGGAGATGCCAGACAAATACACTCCTGGAAATTGAAATAAGAACACCGTGAATTCATTGTCCCAGGAAGGGGAAACTTTATTGACACATTCCTGGGGTCAGATACATCACATGATCACACCGACAGAACCACAGGCACATAGACACAGGCAACAGAGCATGCACAATGTCGGCACTAGTACAGTGTATATCCACCTTTCGCAGCAATGCAGGCTGCTATTCTCCCATGGAGACGATCGTAGAGATGCTGGATGTAGTCCTGTGGAACGACTTGCCATACCATTTCCACCTGGCGCCTCAGTTGGACCAGCGTTCGTGCTGGACGTGCAGACCGCGTGAGACGACGCTTCATCCAGTCCCAAACATGCTCAATGGGGGACAGATCCGGAGATCTTGCTGGCCAGGGTAGTTGACTTACACCTTTTAGAGCACGTTGGGTGGCACGGGATAAATGCGGACGTGCATTGTCCTGTTGGAACAGCAAGTTCCCTTGGCGGTCTAGGAATGGTAGAACGATGGGTTCGATGACGGTTTGGATGTACCGTGCACTATTCAGTGTCCCCTCGACGATCACCAGTGGTGTACGGCCAGTGTAGGAGATCGCTCCCCACACCATGATGCCGGGTGTTGGGCCTGTGTGCCTCGGTCGTATGCAGTCCTGATTGTGGCGCTCACCTGCACGGCGCCAAACACGCATACGACCATCATTGGCACCAAGGCAGAAGCGACTCTCGTCGCTGAAGACGACACGTCTCCATTCGTCCCTCCATTCACGCCTGTCGCGACACCACCGGAGGCGGGCTGCACGATGTTGGGGCGTGAGCGGAAGACGGCCTAACGGTGTGCGGGACCGTAGCCCAGCTTCATGGAGACGGTTGCGAATGGTCCTCGCCGATACCCCAGGAGCAACAGTGTCCCTAATTTGCTGGGAAGTGGCGGTGCGGTCCCCTACGGCACTGCGTAGGATCCTACGGTCTTGGCGTGCATGCGTGCGTCACTGCGGTCCGGTCCCAGGTCGACGGGCACGTGCACCTTCCGCCGACCACTGGCGACAACATCGATGTACTGTGGAGACCTCATGCCTCACGTGTTGAGCAATTCGGCGGTACGTCCACCCGGCCTCCCGCATGCCCACTATACGCCCTCGCTCAAAGTCCGTCAACTGCACGTCCGTCACGTCCACGCTGTCGCGGCATGCTACCAGTGTTAAAGACTGCGATGGAGCTCCGTATGCCACGACAAACTGGCTGACACTGACGGCGGCGGTGCACAAATGCTGCGCAGCTAGCGCCATTCGACGGCCAACACCGCGGTTCCTGGTGTGTCCGCTGTGCCGTGCGTGTGATCATTGCTTGTACAGCCCTCTCGCAGTGTCTGGAGCAAGTATGGTGGGTCTGACACACCGGTGTCAATGTGTTCTTTTTTCCATTTCCAGGAGTGTATATGGTTCCTGAAGAGAGGAAGCAGCATTTCCGTAGTTTCAGCGCAAAAATATGGATAATGGCTGAGTTGGCCTTTAACACTCGACAACATGTTGTTCCTATGTTGGTAACGCAAACGGCTGAGAGCGAAGGGAAATTAAGCTGTTACATCTACCACTAACTACGCGTCAGTGCATGTGGTTCCAACATGACGGCTGCCCTGCTCACTCTTCCTGTGTGGCTACAGAGCTGTTAAATGAAAAGTTCCGGATTATTGGATGAGACGACGTACTGAAGTGGCCATCCCGGTCTCCTGATTTGAACCCTCTTGATTTTTTTCTGTGGGGAGCAATCAAACATGAAGTGTACGCTAAAATAACAACTGTGCCAGACGATATGAAGCAACGTATCATCGAAGCGTGCGCTAATATCTCACGTGATACCCTCGCAGCCGTTCACAAATAATTCGAACGGCGACTACAAATATGCACTGCAGCGGAGGGGAAGCTTTTAGAGCACATGCTTCAGTAAAGTTTTCAATCATGTACAGTATGTATTTTGCATCTTTGTATGTATTAGCTTCGTATTGTGGTCAATAGTAAATTTTTCAAATAAAATACAAATACGTACGAAATAATTGTGACCAATAAGGGCCTCCTCATTTACATTTGTATTTCTGTTACTTAAAATGTATTAACATCTTGTAGTATTTTAATACTGTATGTTGTCTACTATTTTGGTATCACATTTGTCAAATAACTGAATAATATTTGCGCGACATCATCATTTAATTTTTGCAAAAAATATCGGAGTATGTATTTCTACTGTCGGGTAAATGGGCGTGTTTACCATGTACTCTACACAACAGGAAAGATCGCATTTGACAACGCCACTTCGAAGGAAGAACATGATACGAGAACATATATCATGTCTCAAAAACCATTCGCCTAAATATTATGGTATACCCTTATTTGAAACCGTCTTTTTAAGCCCATCACGTTGCGCTAAAATTTAACATAGGATTCCATTTAAAAAAACCAAAGATAGCCTCATATTTCTGTAATAAAAAATAGCACAAACATGAAATGTCATGGATTCAAGTACCCCCTGTCCCTGCGATTCACTATCCAAACGGCATCTTTGTATCTACTACGGTTGGAAAGATACAAGGGGTGTTGTGACTTGGCTTCCTCACCTTGTATATATACAGTCCCAGCAAAAATGGTCAGTGTTCAGGGACGTGAAAGGAACGATAATTTGAGGTAGAAAAGTTTAGTAAACATGGTCTCTAACGCCGGCCGGGGTGGCCGAGCGGTTCTAGGCGCTTCAGTCTGGAACCGCGCGACAGCTACGGTCGCAGGTTCGAAGCCTGCCTCGGGCATGGATGTGTGTGATGTCCTTAGGTTAGTTAGGTTTAAGTAATTCTAAGTTCTAGGGGACTGATGACCTCAGCTGTTAAGTCCCATAGTGCTCAGAGCCGCTTGAACCATGGTCTCTAAAATGCACATCTTAACCTGTGAGCACTTGTTCATTAGAACAGATGAGTTTCACAGTACCGAAGATGAACAACTGCTCATAACTCTTAGGGGATGCATTATAGAGTCCGTGTTTACTGGACTTTTTTTTGTTTTGTTTCGCTCCATGCTATCGCCTCTCATAACATGGAAAGCAAAGAGACTGCAGTAGAAGAGATGCGTTTCACAGTATTGAAGATGAAGAATGTGGGGTCTTGCCCACTCGTCACTTACAGGGTGCCTAAAGGATGCTACGTTCTCGGATGCTATACAACAGTTCAAACAAATAGCGTTGGTAGTTTTATTTCTAAGAAACAAATTGACAATACTTAACTTTGATTACAGAAAATGACGCTAGCGAGAGGCGACATTAAACCGTAAAGTTTTTGCCATACACAAAGTCCTAGTAAGCAGTCGATACGGATCAGGACAATCTGATAGCCTATCACTAATGTCCGTTGCAGACTGGGGCGATCTGAGCGGCCGAGGGTAGCAGGAGCGGCTCTTGTATTCAGTTCTTCCAAGCGCGGTGTACTCTAATTCCGCGCACCATTGGCCGACGTTTCCTCACCGCCTTCTCTGTGCTTGCGTACTGCTTCTTCGTTCCGACGCTTGTGGTTACGCCAGAACAAAGAAGTGCTTTTAAGATACGCACTTCAGAGCCCACTTTTATCGGACTGTCTTGCTTTGAATGGTTTGGTCATATCATATCCCTGAATACTGACCATTCCTCCTGGGACACCCTTTATACTGGGATCAAATGAAATTGAATTGTAGGAAGAACTGGATTTCCGGTCAGGTGAGTTCAGGGGTATCAGAACAACATGGAACTGGAGTAGGAGAAATAATGAACAAGAAAATAGGAATGTAGGAGAACTACTATGAGTGGCATAGTGAATGCATTATCATAATCAAGACTGATACAAATCCATTACTCACTAACTCGATTGATGATGAATGACATTGAAAAAATTATGAGGAGATAAAATAAATTATTCATTTTGTTACAGCATATAGGGCAACGGCCGTGCCTAAGTGGATACATCGGTTATCGTCAGATCACCGAAGTTAAGCGTTGTCGGGAGTGGCCGGCACTTGGATGGGGGACCATCCGAGCCGCCATACGCCGTTGCCATTTTTCGGGGTTCACTCAGCCTCGTGATGCCAATTGAGGAGCTACTCGACCGAATAGTAGCGGCTCCGGTCAACAAAAACCATCCAACCGACTGGGAGACCGGTGTGCTGACCACACGCCCCTCCTATCCGCATCCTAATCTGAGGAAGACACGGCTGCCGGATGGTACCGATGGGCCCCTTGGGGCCTGCAGACGGCATGAGTAAAGTTATAAGATACAAAGAAATTGTGTTGGGAGACCTGGTAAGAGGACATTGCCTGAGGAAAAGGAATGAAAAGAAAACCGCCTGGTAGAATTTTGCACAGAGCGCAGCTTAATCATTACTAACACTTGCTTTACGAATCATGAAAGAGAATATATGGGGAAGAGACCTGGAGCCACCGGATGGTTTCACATAGATTACATGATGGTGAGACCAAAGCATATTAAGGGGCATATACTCTGATCATAATTCATTAGTTATTAACTACAAATTAAAACTAAAAATCTTGCAAAATACATATGCAATTACGAAGATGAGATAAGTTGAAAGAACAGGTGTGTTGAGAAGTTCAGAGAGTGCATTAAGCAACTACTGCCTGAAAAAAGCAAAAGTGATATAATACCCTACTGGCCATTAAAATTGCTACACTAAGAAGAAATGCAGATGATAAACGGGTATTCATTGGACAAGTATATTATACTAGAACTGACATATGATTATTTTTTCACGCAATTTGGGTACATAGATGCTGACAAATCAGTACCCTGAGCAACCACCTGTGGCCGTAATAACGGCCTTCATACGCCTGGGCATTGAGTCAAACAGAGCTTGGATGGCCTGTACAGGTACAGCTGCTCATGCAGCTTCGACACGATACCACAGTTCATCAAGAATAGTGACTGGCGTATTTGACGAGCCAGTTGCTCGGCCACCATTGACCAGACGTTTTCATTTGGTGAGAGATCTTGAGAATGTGCTGACCAGGGCAGCAGTCGAACATTTTCTGTATCCAGAAAGGCCCGTACAGGACCTACAACATGCGGTCGTGCATCATCACGCTGAAATGTAGGGTTTCGCAGGGATCGAATGAATGGTAGAGCCACGGGTTGTAACACATTTGAAATGTAACGTCCACTGTTCAAAGTGCCGCCAATGCGAACAAGAAGTGACCGTGACGTGTAACCAATGCCACCCCATACCATCACACCGGGTGATACGCCAGTATGGCGATAACGAATACACGCTTCCAATGTGCGTTCACCGCGATGTCGCCAAACACGGATGCGACCATCATGGTGCTGTAAACAGAACCTGGATTCATCCGAAAAAATGACGTTTTGCCATTCGTGCACCCAGGTTAGTCGTTGAGTACTCCACCTCAGGCGCTCCTGTCTGTGATGCAGCGTCAAGGGTAACCGCAGCCATGGTCTCCGAGCTGATAGACCATGCTGCTGCAAACGTCCTCGAACTGTTCGTGCAGATGGTTGTTGTCTTGCAGACTTCCCTGTCTGTTGACTCAGGGATCGAGACGTGGCTCCACGATCCGTTACAGCCATGCAGATAAGATGCCTGTCATCTCGACTGCTAGTGATACAAGGCCGTTGGGATCCAACACGGCGTTCCGTATTACCATCCTGAACCCACCGATTCCATATTCTACTAACAGTCATTGGATCTCGACCAACACGAGCAGCAGTGTAGCGATACGATAAACCGCAATCGCGATAGGCTTCCATTCTACCTTTATCAAAGTCGGAAACGTGATGGTACGCATTTCTCCTCCTTACACGAGGCATCACAACGACGTTTCACCAGGCAACGCCGGTCAACTGCTGTTTGTGTATGAGAAATCGTTTGGAAACTTTCCTCATGTCAGAACGTTGTAGGTTTCGCCACCGGAGCCAACCTTGTGTGAATGCTCTGAAAAGCCAATCATTTGCATATCACAGCATCTTCTTCCTGTAGGTTAAATTTCGCGTCTGTAGCACGTCATCTTCGTGGTGTAGCAATTTTAATGGCCAGTAGTGTAGAAAACGAAAAACAGTAGCAGAATACGAACAACTATCCAGTAAGACTATGCAACGTAGAAATTATTGTAAAACATGTGAGATATTGAATTTAATTAAACTATATAAATGGAGCAAGTGAATCAGATTTAAGGGAATGCAGACGAATAAAAAGAATACAGACGTATAAAAACGAGACTGACAATAACTGCAAAATGTTTAATCAGGAACTGATAAAGGAGAAATGAAAAGCTGTAGAAGCATGTATTCCGAATATGGAAAAATTGATGCCACCTGTAGGAAAAGCAAAGAATTCTTTGGAGAAAGAGAAGCAGCTGTATGAATATAAATGCTCAGATGGCGAGCCCGCACTAAGCAAAGAAGGGAACGGTAAAAGGCAGGATTATATAGGAAAGCTGTACAAAAGAAACAAATCTGAAGACAATATTACGGAACGGGAGGAGTAAGCGGATCAAGATTAGATGGAGATGTGATACTTCAAAGAGAATTGGACTTCGAACTTGTAGACGTAAGTCGGAACAAGGTACGTGGAATAGCGGACATCACTGCAGAACAGTTAAGATTCTTTGGAGGACCAGGCATGTCGAAACTATACCACTTTGTAGGCAGAATATATAGGGTGACAACAATTGAGCTATATGAAATAAAGTCGTCATAACTTCTGAAAGGTCTGTGTTATGCCGTTCAACCTGCACGACTGGCCGCGGGGCAGGATGAGAATTAATATGCGTATGAGTGGTTTGGTCTAGCGACAAAGCCCACTTTCATTTGGATGGGTTCGTCAATAAGCAAGACTGGCACATTTGGGGGACTGAGAATCCGCATTTCGCGATCGAGACGTCTCTTGACCCCCACTGGGTGCCTGTGTGGTGTGCAATGTCCAGTCACGAAATAATCGGTGCGATATTCCTTGATGGCACGGTGACTACCGAACGGTACGTGAAGGTTTTGGAAGATCATTACATCCTCATTGTCCAAAATGACCATGATTTCGGTAAGATGTTGTTCATGCAAGACAGAGCTCGACCCCATTGAAGCAGGAGATTGTTTGATGTCCTGGAGGAGCACTTTGGGGGGGGGGGGGCGCATTCTGTCTCTGGGATACCCAGAGGCCACTGGCATTGGCTTCAATTGGCCGCCGTATTCTCCGGATCTGAACGGATGTCATTTCTTTTTGTGGGGCTAATTTAAGACAAGGTGTTTAGCAATAACGTCAAAACCACTGCTGAGATGAATACAGCCATTCAGGAGGTCATCGACAGCATCTATGTTCTGACACTTCCTCGGGTCATGCAGGATTTTGCTATCCGTCTGCGCCACATCATCGCCAATGATGGCAGTCCTGTCTAACATGTCATATCCTTAATCAGAATACCTGTAGTGACGTTTACATGCTGAATAAAGTGTATGCACGCCGTATTTTGTAATTAATTTACGTTTTCTTCGTATAGTTCAATAATTGTCACCCAGTATGAGGCAACTGAAATACGTTCATATTTTAAGGAGGGTGTAATAACTCCAGTTAAAAATAATGCACATGCTGACAAACTGCCAGTTACAGTTGTCATGGTTACAAAACACTGACACAAATCATTTACAGAAGAATTGAAGACTGGTTGAAACCAACCTATGGGAAGGGCATTTTGGATTCTACAGAACAGCAGGAACACTGATGGCCCACATTGATACTACAAACTATGTTAGAAGATATACTGAAAAGAGGCATGCATTCTTTATAGCATGTCTACGTTTGTAAAAAGCTTCAGACAGTTTTGATTGGAGTTTCTCTTTCAAATTCTGAATATGGGTTAAATACTGGATACGAATGGTTATCTGCAACTCATACAGAATCCAGACTTCAGTTATAAGAGCAGGAGTACGTAAAAGAGAAGCAGTAATTGAGTAGGTAGGGGTGAGACAAAATTGTAGACTATCCCCTTTTTTATTCAATCCACACACTGATCAAGCAGTAAAGTAAACCAAAGATAAATTCAGAAAAAGAATGGTAGCCCATGGAGAAGAAATAAAAAGATTTCTGATGACACTATAATTCTGTCAGAGATGGTAAAGGACTTCCAAAATAAGTAGAACGGTAATGACAGTGCCTTGAAATGATGCTACAAGCTGAAGATTAACCACAGTAAAACAGGAGTATAGAGGGTGGAGAAAAACTGTGTCACGAAATTTTAATCCTGGGTAGCTGATGCCAGAAGGAAACAAAATTACTGATCTTGTGTAGGTCGACAACGCACAATTTTTAAACTAGGGAAACTTGGCGCCACGCGCTCCGATTGTCCGCAGAATTTCCCTGTTGCCGGATGCTCTGGATAACGCAAGACCGCGAATGCTTTGCCTGCCGGAGATCGCGATGTATCCAAGGCGGCCCGCACGCTCGTTGGTAGTGTGCTAGCCTTCCACTCTCGAGGCCTGGGTGTGAATCCACCGGGGCCCGGACGCATCCATTGTAGTTTCATGATAAGACGTACCGCGATAAAAACCGTCAACAGCTGTTAGTTCGAGTACAGAAAGTCTTTTACAAACTGTGTCAGCCCTGAAAAGGACCTTTTTTGTAGCTACCACATTGTCTACTTACAGCAGGTGCTCAAACTGGCGACCTTCTGACTCGACACAAGCTTAGTAACATCTAATGGTGTTTTAACGAACTCTTTCAAAGATTCCTGGCATTGCCCTAATGTGATTGACGGCCTGTTGAATGCGACACATTAATTTCCCTTCGTTTGTAGGTGGTACGCGTCCGAGTGGGTGAACTAGAATCTTGAAGAATCCCCACAGGAAAAACGCAAAACTCCGGTGGCGTGAGGTCTGGTGATCGCGGGGGCCACGTCCTACGAGCACATCTGCCAGTTACTCGGCCGTCGAAGAGTTCATTTAAATATCCGTGCACAGCATGACTGTTATGTGCGGGCGCCCCATCATGCTGCAATCACATGCGTAGCCGTATGTTCAAGGGAATATCTTTCAGCACGCCAGGGTAGAGTTTCTTGCAAAAAGTGAGGGTGATTTGCCCGGGTAAGTCGAGGATGTAGACAGACTGGCCCAATCAGACGGGCACCCACAATGCTTGCCCAAATGTTGAGCGAAAGTCGTTCCTGGTGTCCGTGGACGTACGTGACGCGAAGATGTCCCCTTGCCCAGTAATCAGTGTTGCGAATGTTGTAAAGGCCAGCCCGATGGAAGATGAGCTCGTCGGTAAACAACACAATGGGGGGGGGGGGGGGGGGGAAGTCGGGGTCTCGTGCAACATGTCGCAGAAACCATCGGAAAATCCCTAGCCTGTGTTCATAGTCAGCCACAGGATTTAGGTCTTGGACAAGGTGGAAACTAAATGGATGCTGGCCGTCATCTCTAGAAACCTCCCAGACTAACCGATGAGTGACCCCCATGTCGTGTTCAATCGCTCGGGTACTTGTCGTAGGTACTTCCTCGAAGCGCTCAAGAACAGTCTCTTCAAATGCAGCATCTCGTCGTGTTCAAGATCTTCCAGCATCACCATGATATAGCGCTAACGAGCCTGTTTCGCCATGTCGCCGGTGAATTGCTTTAAATGTTTGCGGATGTGGGTAGCGTCTTGCTGGGTACCGTTCCTCATACAATCGTCGAGCTTCATGCGCATTACCGTCGGCTAGTCCATTTACAAGAACCATAACTCGTTGTTCTTCAAACGGATACTCTGCCGCTATGCTTACTGTACGACTAAATCGCAGGTGACATGTGTGTGCTCCGAAGCGAAGCTTACGTGTGAATACCTCTGACGTGAGGTGAAGACAAAGACCTATCCGACACGTCTGCGTATCACACTGGGGCAGTGACGGGGAGAGGGACGTTTGTATGTGTGAACCGACAACCAAAGCGCTGCCCCTTCAACCGACGAACGGCAACAGGGCAATCCCACAGCCAATCGGAGAGCGTGGTGCCAAGTTTCTGTAGTTTAAAAATGGTGCTTTGTCGACCTACACAACATTAGTAATTTTGGTTCCTACTGGCATCAGCTATCCAGGGTTAAAATTTCGTGACCCAATTTTTCTCCACCCTCTACATTGAAATTTAGTCGTATTAAATCAGGTGACATTGATGCAGTTAGATTAGATGAGACACTGAAAGTAGCTGATGATTTTTGCAATTTGTATGAAAAAATAACTGACGACGGTCAAAGTATGGGGAATATAAAATTTAGACTTGCAACAGGGAAAAAAGCGTTTCTGAAAAAGAGGCACATCTAACATAAATTGAAGTGTTTGGAAATCCTTTTTCAAAAAAATATTTGTCTGTTGTCTTGCATTGTACAGAAGTTAAACGAGGACGATGGGCAGTACAGAGAAGAGCTTTTGAAACATGACACGTAATAAAGAATTAGATGTGTAGGTCGGGAAAGAGAAGGTGCCTCTTGATAGAACACATAATGTAAGACAGAAAGTTGTCATAGAGGTCTTGATGAAACACTTATTCAAAATTAACTGCCGGTATCTGACTTACTTATCCACGTCTATGCGGATAAATTAAAGCGTTTTAAGAAAAGTTAGTTCTGTATAAGTGATAGAATACGTACATAGGACTCAAGGAATAGTCAGTAGAGAGAGAAAGTGCGACCATGCCTTCACTACAGTATTGCATGTATTTACCTTCGTGTTTTCTTCGAGGAAATTCACTGAAGGAGCAACCGCTTTTCTTGGCGTTTGTGGTTTCCTACTGGTGATTCCCTGATTAGTGTCAAGCAGTAATCGGCTAACATTGATGCACTCCACTTTCCCTGGCATCTCATTTCCAAGTCCGAAAGTTACTGGTGGAAGCGTTCTCTGTGCTCAACTATTACAGCACCACAGTTGCTTCGAGAAAAGTCGAAATAGGGAATCTAGAAACATAACTTTAAGGACATGTTGTATCCCAGTCTACTGTATCAGAGTGGAAGATATACATCAAGATGCTTATTGTTTTCTGCTCTCTTATTTCATAGAAAGTTTGATGACGCTTGAACAAAGCCATCCCAAGCTAACTTTTCATCACTTCTCAGGATGGTGTTGAAATGCTCATTTTTGTACAGCTTGCGTATCTGGGAATCCACAGAAGTCCTGTTTTTTATTCCCACCTCACTAAGACGTCAGAAATGCTTCTCGTGTTTTTCGTTTAGCCCAATTTTATACGAAGAGCAGGGAGAATTATGTTCCTGGATTCGCCAAGTGCTTCGTGCAAAAGGTTGTGAAATCCTGGTTCAAGTGATTGATGTCTAGACGAATCTTCCTTTTTATAATGGAGTGCACAGAAAGCTACATAATTTGGTATAGCCGCGTGTTAGCCCAAGTAATATGCCTGTGACATGGGCATCCCCGAAAATCTGTCATTTAAACGTGTAGTTCAATCGCAATAACAACTGTCTTGTGTTGTCATATGCTTGTTTCGTGTAAGGTGCAAACGCAATCGACGAGTTGTCGATAAACAATCTCTGCTGATCAATTTAAAGTCAATGTCCAAAACTGCCGTTATTTGATCGTCTCGCCAGATCATGCGCACAGAAAAAGTCTATGGGAGATCTTCTACGATTCAATCGCGAATAAAGACTCGAGACACAATGTATGCAACATACACGAGCAGCCTTGGCTTGTCCTGGTCACCGATTTCACAGCCATAGTCTGTACGCTTTCCTATTATATGGCTTTATTGGCCTCCTTTGCGCTTCCAGTGTAGCCTGTCCGCAAATGTAGCAAAAATTCTCTGCACTGTATACACATTTGTGAGACATATTGAACCACAGGAATTACAATGGCTACACGCACTAACTACACCTCAGTAACACGATCCTCCAGCACATAAACAGAACACAGCTTGTAACAGACTAAAACTAAACTGAAATGAAACATGCTCCGCTCCTCGTTCCCCCTCTGCTTCCCCTTCCACTTCCCCTTTTACTACGATCCCGGTGTGAAAATAGCGATTAAATACACATAGCCATTGTTGCCTGAAACTCTATCACTGTACCCTCAGAGGGATTTCCAAGCCTATATCGGAAGGGATTGATAATGAACGCTAATACAGTGAAGTACCAAAGAAATTCGTATAGGCATGCGTATTGAAATACAGGTATATGAAAACAGACGGAATAAGGTGCTGCGGTCGGTAACGCCTTTATAAGACAACAAGTGTTTGGCGCAGTTGTTAGATCGGCTACTGCTGCTACAATGGCAGGTTATCAAGATTGAAGTGAGACTGAACATGTCGTTATATTCGGCGCATGAGTGATGGGACTCAGCATCTCCGAGGTAGTGACCATTTCACGAGTGTACCGTGAATAACAGGAATACTGGAAAAACAACAAATATCCGACTTCGCTGCGGCCGGAAAAAGATCCTGCAAGAATGGGACCAACGACGACTGAAGAGAATCGTTCAACGTGACAGAAGCGCAACCCTTCCGCAAATTGCTTCAGAATTCAGTGCTGGGCCATCAACAAGAGTCAGCGTGTGAGCCATTCAACGAAACATCATCGGTATGGGCTTTCGGAGCCGAAGACCACTCGTATACCCTTGATGACCTCGCGACACAAAGCTTTACGGCTCGCCTGGGCCCATCAACACCGACGTTGGACTGTTGATGACTGGAAACATGCTGCCTGGTCGGACGAGCCTCGTTTCAAATTTTATAGAGCGAATGGACGTGTACTGGTGTGAAGGCAACTTTACGAACCCATGAACACTGAATGTCAGCAAGGGAATGTTCAAGCTGGTGGAGGCTCTGCAATGGTGTGGGGCATGTGCAACTGGAGTGATATGGGGCCTCTGATACTTCTAGATTCGACCCTGACAGGTGACACGAAAGTAAGCATCCGGTCTGATCACGTACATCCATTCATGTCCATTGTGCATTCCGATGGACTTGGGCAATTCCAGCAGACACTGCGACACACAACAAGTCCAGAATTGCTACAGAGTGGGTTCAGGAACACTCTTCCGAGGTTAAACGCTTCCGTTGGCCATCAAACTCCCCATACATGAACGTCATTCAGCATATCTGGGATGCCTTGCAATGTGGCGTTCAGAAGAGATCTCCACCCCCTAGTACTCTTACGGATTTGTGGACAGCCCTGAAGGATTGATGGTGTCAGTTCCCTCAGTCACTACTTCAGACGTTAGTCGAATCCATGCCATGTCGTGTTGCGGCGCTTCTGCGTGCTCACGGGACCCTACACCACATTAGGTAGGTGTACAAGTTTTTTTGGCTCTTCAGGGTAAAATATAATTATAATTAAATGTACCCAACTTTAACTTGGAAACGAGAACCAATTAGAGTTTTTCCTTGTCTTTTTCGTTATTAGCGTGGTCGATATAGTTAACAAACATTTATTTCATCCGAATTACATTTTCACTGTTGGTCAGAGTAAAGTACAAGTAGTCTGGAGTTTTAGGCGCTTTCTAATGGTAGATTCGACCTTTGCTTCCCCTTTTAAAGTCTTTGTTAATTTATTACATTCCCACAAGCTGTAGTTTTTCTGCCAATAGTACAAAAAAGGCTGCATATCCGTGTGATTGGTGAGACTTGGCACGGAGCGGCCCTCCATCGCCCCGAGAGAACATGGGGCCCTTTCTATAGCTAAAGTTCCTGCGATGGTTACAGATTCCGCCGTTTGAGCGAGCACTACGTTAACGTCTCGGTACTGATCATGCGTTACATCATCTACAAGCATACCATCACGCAGGAATTCTAAACGGCGATTTCGGTGGTACTCACAGATATATTTTGTTGACTTTTGATGTGCCGAGTAAAAGGATTTTGTAAAAAATCAGGAAGAGATGCAAAATGCATATGAGCAAGACGTAGTCTGTGAAGCACTGAGGTCTTGGATATTTTCGCCATCCAGAACTATTGCAGTTATCATTTTCAAAGTTGTAGGAGGTTTAGTTCTACGAGATGCAGTGCCTGCAACTTTATTGGATGAATGTGGAAGTTTTAAATCAATAGTCAGCCGATTCTTTTACAAAATAAAGTGAAACTGTACTCTGTTTCTTGCCGTATCAGATTTCTTAAAAATGGCTCTGAGCACTATGGGACTCAACCGCTGAGGTCATTAGTCCCCTAGAACTTAGAACTAGTTAAACCTAACTAACCTAAGGACATCACAAACATCCATGCCCGAGGCAGGATTCGAACCTGCGACCGTAGCGGTCTTGCGGTTCCAGACTGCAGCGCCTTTAACCGCACGGCCACTTCGGTCGGCTATCATATTTCTTAATTTGCGGTTTCTGAATAGTACTCTGAGCTACTATCATTTATTTTGTGGATTACTGTTTTGTGTTAAATTGTTTTCTGAGAGGCACCAGTAGCGACGGAACGTTTTTACCGCCGTCAGTAGGACCCCAGATATAACTTTCTTAGAAAATTTTTATTTAGGTCCCTTAATGCAGTGGTTCATCCGAGCGAAATTGTAACAACAAACTTCCATTTTAGCTCAGTTTAGCTATCCGTATTGGGGGATATCAAATAATGTTTAAATAAGATCCTCCTCCTTTTATGAAAGGGAACTATCACAATATACACGAATAATCACTAACAGGAGAAAGTTGTGGAGATATTCACCAAACTCCTGTGGCAGACGCAACAGCAGAGGCGTTGTGTGTCACGAAGAGATTTACTGGTGAAATTCGGTTAGCGTCACGCTACTTATCACTTCCCCTCATGTGACCACGACAGGGAAATCACAAAATTAGAGTTTTGAACATGGCTGCGTGCTCAGTGACCGTTTACAAAGTAAAATTAACAGCAGTAGCAGTCCTAGGTCGCAAAAAAGAAGTCTTTTGATCCAGGTTTAGACACTGCTATGAGTGCCTTCTCAGAAATAAAACTCTCAGATTGGCCTGTCACATATGAAACAAAAATCAAATGATAAACCTTAGTCAGCAAGTTTGCAAAACAGAACACATAAATGGCAAGTCACTATGGGTTGCTCACATCCGTCGAGCTACGGTAGCATCAGACTCTGATGCTATCATAGCTCGATTCATGTGAGCAGCCCATAATGGTTCGTCTTTTATGCACCACAGACTTCATATTTCTTACCTTTTAGATGATGGAAAAAATCACTAAGGGCTTCAGAAACTCCATACTCCTATTTCTTCTATCAGACAATAAAGTGAAAGACTTCCCTTTGCATATATACACTCCTGGAAATGGAAAAAAGAACACATTGACACCGGTGTGTCAGACCCACCATACTTGCTCCGGACACTGCGAGAGGGCTGTACAAGCAATGATCACACGCACGGCACAGCGGACACACCAGGAACCGCGGTGTTGGCCGTCGAATGGCGCTAGCTGCGCAGCATTTGTGCACCGCCGCCGTCAGTGTCAGCCAGTTTGCCGTGGTATACGGAGCTCCATCGCAGTCTTTAACACTGGTAGCATGCCGCGACAGCGTGGACGTGAACCGTATGTGCAGTTGACGGACTTTGAGCGAGGGCGTATAGTGGGCATGCGGGAGGCCGGGTGGACGTACCGCCGAATTGCTCAACACGTGGGGCGTGAGGTCTCCACAGTACATCGATGTTGTCGCCAGTGGTCGGCGGAAGGTGCACGTGCCCGTCGACCTGGGACCGGACCGCAGCGACGCACGGATGCACGCCAAGACCGTAGGATCCTACGCAGTGCCGTAGGGGACCGCACCGCCACTTCCCAGCAAATTAGGGACACTGTTGCTCCTGGGGTATCGGCGAGGACCATTCGCAACCGTCTCCATGAAGCTGGGCTATGGTCCCGCACACCGTTAGACCGTCTTCCGCTCACGCCCCAACATCGTGCAGCCCGCCTCCAGTGGTGTCGCGACAGGCGTGAATGGAGGGACGAATGGAGACGTGTCGTCTTCAGCGATGAGAGTCGCTTCTGCCTTGGAGCCAATGATGGTCGTATGCGTGTTTGGCGCCGTGCAGGTGAGCGCCACAATCAGGACTGCATACGACCGAGGCACACAGGGCCAACACCCTGCATCATGGTGTGGGGAGCGATCTCCTACACTGGCCGTACACCACTGGTGATCGTCGAGGGGACACTGAATAGTGCACGGTACATCCAAACCGACATCGAACCCATCGTTCTACCATTCCTAGACCGGCAAGGGAACTTGCTGTTCCAACAGGACAATGCACGTCCGCATGTATCCCGTGCCATCCAACGTGCTCTAGAAGGTGTAAGTCAACTACCCTGGCCAGCAAGATCTCCGGATGTGTCCCCCATTGAGCATGTTTGGGACTGGATGAAGCGTCGTCTCACGCGGTCTGCACGTCCAGCACGAACGCTGGTCCAACTGAGGCGCCAGGTGGAAATGGCATGGCAAGCCGTTCCACAGGACTACATCCAGCATCTCTACGATCGTCTCCATGGGAGAATAGCAGCCTGCATTGCTGCGAAAGGTGGATATACACTGTACTAGTGCCGACATTGTGCATGCTCTGTTGCCTGTGTCTATGTGCCTGTGGTTCTGTCAGTGTGATCATGTGATGTATCTGACCCCAGGAATGTGTCAATAAAGTTTCCCCTTCCTGGGACAATGAATTCACGGTGTTCTTATTTCAATTTCCAGGAGTGTACATCATCTGCCGGTCATTGACGAGCAAAAGAGGTAGCAGTGTCAATAGAGGACAAACATATGGTTGTATACTAACAGGTCAGTATAATGCATGCCCGCTACCAACATGAGCACCTGTTTGAGACAATATTCATGATGTTATGACACTTCCTGTCGGAATTTTGTATCGTTGCAGCCTGTGAGGTAACTGGTGAATTGTGGCGCCCAGAAAATATTCTAAGTTAGGAGTTAGCGTGGCCACACGGGCCGCTCGGCAAGCCGGGGCTCATCAGCAACCACACAGTGCCGAACAGAAGCTGGAGCAAGTGGGGTAGCCCCAGCGTGTGGTCCAGGCCGACCGTGTGGCTGGGAATTCCATGTTCACGCTGTGTCGAGGAAGGTGCTTTGTGTTGATGAAGGAGATTTGTATGCTGGGAGTGCCAAAGATGGCGGACTTCGTGAAACCGTAATGGCAGACATTTCACAGTTCATGTAGAAATTAATAGTAGCCAGATGAATGATGATACCTCGAAAAGAAACATGGAAATTACCATGTATTTTATCTTAATGTGGCTGATAACAGGAGAAGAAAGTCGACCATTATTTGCGCGACGATTCTGATGGTGTAATCAGATTTTCAATATCTTTATTAGCTTAAAGTTTAGTATCTGACCATAAATTATACAAGTAACACCCAGAAACGAAATTCCAAAATCTAAACAGTTCATCTACTTTTTCGATCGACGTGTCTTTAGAAAGCTTTTTGTGTGAACCTAAATTGGTATGAATTACAGGCATGTAACTCGAATAGTACATGAGTTATTGTAGGTTAAAGTGGCCGATTACTAAGGATCGTGTCAGGTCGTAAGTACTCCACAGTTACACGAAAAAACGGTAGCAGTATGCTTATAAATATGTAATTATACGTCTATGACTTTGTTTATATCCGTTATACACTATTCATGAAGAAATTGGTCAAATATTTACTGTGTTTTAGAAGGCACAGACATTAGACTACTGGCCTACTTTTGCTTCTATACCTTTGATATACGTTTATATAATTTGTTTATGTATTTAATAATGTGTGTTAAAGCGTGTTTATGGTTCATCCATAGGAATATTTATATAATTTCAAGCTATTTAAATGTAAATCCAATGTTTCGTACGTGTTTCAATATGTTTGTGAGTGTGCGTTGGCTTGGAGACTTGGCGGGAGTGCTCTAGCCAACCACAGCACTCGTTAGTACGGTAGGTAACTGTGGCAGACGCAACAGCAGAGGCGTTGTGTGTCACGAAGAAGTAAGAATAAGAAGGCGCGCAGTGATTTATTTCAGCTCACCATTCCAGTGCAGCCAGAGCAGAGATAAGTTATCCGTTGCAAGGTAAGAATTTGTTATAGGGTTTAAATGAACATTTTGGCAGAATATTAGGAACAGTTATCAATTAGAGAAATTTCAGATAAATTCAACACATGCATTTTTGTGGTAGGGCATATTTTAACTATGTAACAGTTAGTCATTCTGATTATTCTTGTGAATCATACTTTTATACAATCTAATTTACAGACAGTCAGATGAATTTCATATTAAATAAAATCACATTCCGAAAAAGCAATTTGCGTAAATAGGTGCATGTTCAAAAGTAGGGCAGCTACACCAATTGTAGGTCTGAATTTGTAATCAGAATTTAGAAGTCAGATAGTTTTCAGTTTGTTAGCGAGTAATTCGGTTACATATAGTTCCACCATACACCAAACAACGTATAGAGAACTTTGACCCATGCCCGTAAATCGATTTATTGATGTGTCCACTAATCCACATTTTCAAACACTTGTTGGTATCGCTTAGCCCTGTGGCACACAGACTATTATTTGTTACTATGGCATCACTGATCACCATGTACCAAGTAGATTTTATTTCTGTTGCTAGAAGCTGTTGTACGTTTCTCCAAGTATTCTTTCATTTTAGCTAGATTATTTGTGTTTACTACGTTCTTCGTTCTACTCCTTTCTAATGTTAGAAGAATACACAGCTCATTATATCTCTTGCAGTTTTATGTCTTCTTTGACTGTATCTCGACAAAATAAGTTGTGACTACTCCAAATTTTTAATTTAAAGCTCCAATTATTAAGGGTGGAGCTAGACACAAAGGACTGATTGTGTTGATTAACAAGAAGGTGCCGGCCGCTGTAGCCGAGCGGTTCTTCGCGCTTCAGTCCGGAACCCCGTGACTGCTACGGTCACAGGTTCGAATCCTGCCTCGGGCATGGATGCGTGTGATGTCCATAGGTTGGTTAAGTTTAAGTAGTTCTAAGTTCTAGGGGACTGATGACCTCAGATGTTAAATCCCATAGTGCTCAGAGCCATTTGAACCATTTTTTGAACGAGAAGATAATACTGTCTAGGTGTTTCTGGACGGTTCCTCGACTGTTCTTTAAAAAGTCACAGTCATCTGTATGTGGAAACCTAAACCTAGGTAAGCGCCGTTTTCTTCGATCTATTTAATAGGGCTGTATGTCATTTTCAAACTGCAATGTCATCTTGGTTTGTCTTACTCTTTTTCAGCGGCAACATTGCAACAGCGTCGCACTACAAGTGTTGGCTTTCGCCTCTGGCAGTTTCCTAGTGTCGGAAGCTACTTGCTTGAAGCAGATTCTCCCTAATAAACTGGCACACACAGCTTGCTAGAGATCCCTGTCACTATGTCCATGCAGATAATCGTTTCAACCCATCCACTATTGCGGAACTGAGGAAATCTAATGGTCACCAAGCATTAGAATATCAGGGTAATTAAAACTTATTGGCTATTTTTGAAAAGCGTTCTCCCTGAATGATAGGGAAATGTTGGGTACAGCAGAAGAGACAGTGTCAAAATCCAGAGTGTACCTCTTTCAAGGATGAAATATTGAAACAAGCAAAAGGCCGTACGTATGAGAAATTGATAGTTAAAACAGAAAGAAGTGAATAGCCTTTTAAACCAAACTGCATATACATTCACACACGGGAAGGAACATATTCGAGAACAGCAGGAGCCCATAGATAAAGCAGTGACACATTAATGGCGAGAAAACGGTTTTATTGAGAACATAAAACGGAGTTGTACTGGTGCCGAAACAAATGAGGCGTTAACTGCCCTGGAGACGCCAGCTGATTCAGATACAGAGTTCCAAACGCCCATCTCACTCCCGGTGTTACGTAACCCTGCAGGAAATAACTCACCAGTAGCAGAGTCACACTTACGCCTCTCTGTAACCCTTATACCAGGAAATAACTACCCAGCGCCACAGATCACAAATTACATACTTGGCGATTCGTTCTTCGTAAAATACAAACAGGTAACTATAGATTTTAAAATGGGGTGTTAGTTCCTATAAACGATTAAACTTTATTTTGTGTTACAATTTTTACTTGTATCGATAGTGGTTGATGACTAAACCAGGGCTTTTTGTTTTTCGGTACTGATGCAGTCCCTGAACTTCGTACATTTGGAAGCTGATCACAAATAAATCTCTTCCTCGTTAAATTCTGCGGAGAGAGTACAGTTCAGATGAGAAATGTGCTAACGGCCACCGTAAAAACGTATTCAGCACACAGAAAGCGTGGGACTGTGCATGGCCTTTTCTAATGCTGAACCCTATAAACACTTGAACACTTACCATATTACGAACGGCTTCGGTGATGTAGTGTCCTGTCTTCCCTGATCTGCTGAACTGTAATAATCCACATCTGTTCAATATGAAGCATGGCAAGACTGGTAGTGTGAAGCTGTAACACGTTCGTATGTAATAAAATTATTTATTTAGTCACTACTCTTTTTTGGTCGAATGTTTAAGTGTAACCGGTTACAAAATTAACCAGCGTGATATCTAGGTTGGCAGAAAAAGGTTTATTTGATTTAAAGTAACCAAAATAACTAAGAAAAATTTAATTTGTGAGTTGAGGGAACATTTTTGTCGGAATTTTCGTTACTAAACGAAGAATGGGAAGGACAAATGGAGTATTAAATTAACCTGCATGAGGTCCAGTTTTGCAAAAAAATATCTAGTTGATGGAGAGTAACCTGGACAATTAAAAACACTTAATGAGAAATTTGAGAGTTAATTACGTTATTGATACTTGTCCGAATTTTCATGCCCTAACAAAGAGTGAGAAACGGACAAATGGACTATCAAATAGACCTGCTTGAAGTTTAGTTTGCAAGAAAGGACTTCATTCCTTGGAAGATATCGGGGTAACTAAGAAAAGCTTAATTAGTGATTGAGGGAAAATTGAAATACTTCACGAATAGCTGCAGCTACCTATGTAAAAGAAAGTGTTAAAAAGTTCATATCTTCAAGGCGTAACAATTTTGGTCATAAAGAATTGCCTTGGTGTGATATTTAACTGGCCTCCTTCGAATTAAGTATTAAATTCGGGATATTTCCTGAGCTACAGACACTAGGAAAGCAAATGAGCTGTTATAAAGATCACGCTTTCTGACAAAAAATTGAAAATTAAAAAGAGATTTAAAAATAGTCGAATGTTTTGTGAAATCGTTTGTCTAAAAATAAGAAATAAAATAGATAAGATAAACATTTGGTGCTTCTTTGTCTGATGTTCGAGATCATGTGCAACAAGTGAGGCGACGATTGAGAATCTAGCGTCCAGTGTTCAACTTAGAACCTTAGAATGTTAATGTTAAAGAGTACCAAAGAACATTTGGCGTATAATTTCGAGCATCGTTTGAAGACGTGTCAAATGTTTCTGTAATCTATTTAATTACTTACTTTTAGAAAAATGATTTCACCAAAATTTGACATTTATTTTTTTCAATTTTTTTACCAACACTGACCCTTATATTCAATATCGAAACTATCTTAGTATATTTAGTGTTTTTATTCAAAGTGCACTAGAAATTCTGAGGTTTTTGCCATACTCTGATGCATACATAGTTGCACTGCTTTGCAAGAAATATGAGGCAGATGAAATACCGACAAAATTCAAGAAAAATGTAATAATTGCTATTCCAAAGAATGCAGGGGCCATCAGGCATAAATATTATCCAACTATCACTTTAATAATTCATGGTTGCAAAAGACTGACACGGTTTATTTATAAAAGAATGTAATGACCAGCAGAATCTGCTCATAGTGAAGATCATTTTGGATTCCCGAGAAATGTGCGAATGAATGAGGCAATGCTGACTTTATGACGTATCGTAGAAGACAGAATGAAGAAAAGTAAAGTTGCAACTTTTTTACGTGGGAAAGCTTTGACAAAGTTGACTCGTATACACTGTGAAACTCGGACTGTAGCAGGGATGAAACACAGGGAGCGAAAGATGTCCACAACTAGTAAACAATGCGTAGGACACATCAGAGGCTCAAAAATAGTTCAAATGGCTCTGAGCACTATGGGACTTAACATCTTAGGTCATCAGTCCCCTAGAACTTAGAACTACTTAAACCTAACTAACCTAAGGACATCACACACATCCATGCCCGAGGCAGGATTCGAACCTGCGACCGTAGCAGTCCCACGATTCCGGACTGCAGCGCCTAGAAGCGCAAGACCACCGCGGCCGGCACATGAGAGGCATCAAGTAAGTCATTATGACAATAGACGGAAATGTGGGGGATAAAAATTGTAGAGGTAGACTAAGGCTTAAATGTAGTAAGCAAGTTCAGATGAACGTGGGTTGGAGCAGTTATGCAGAGAATAAGAAGCTTGCACAGGACAGACTAGCTTGAAGAAATGCTTCGAACCGGCCTTCGGACTATCCAGATACAACTCAAGACGCGTGTCGCACTTTCAGTCTGGCGAGACCAGTTTCCCACTTGCGAAATTTCACGAAGACTCTCCTGCATATGTTACAGAAATAGCACAGCTGCTATGACGGATATGGTAGCAAGACTGTTTAAATCTGCGAGTATGTTTCGCAACAACCCAGACTACAGTAAACAGAAAGATTCATTCTCGTTCTTTGTTCCTAGCGCATCAAATTTATTTCGTTGTACTTATGCTTATCAAAATTCACCCATTTGTCAATTTTTGGTACCCATTGTCGACTTTCTTCTCCTGTTATCAGCCACATTAAGATAAAATACAAGGCAATTGGCGATAAATGATAGCAATGTCGAGGAAAATATACTTACGTTAGCCTGGTTTGATACGTGTTTATCCTCTTTCGGTCTAATGATCGCAGCTCTGTTTCCTGGAGCACGGTATTTCACGCAGTTAACATCACCGTCGCTTGGCGATACCTTTATTTCCAGTGTAGTAAAGAATTGAAGAAGAACGACGAAGCTCTCCACTCGTCCTTGCTCAACAGACAAGCTCCAGTGACCGTCGATAAGAGCATCATATTCATTACCCACTCTCTATAATTAGTGTCTTCATGTCGTACGTTCTCCGACACAATGAACAACAATAAGCAACATGTCGACTCACTACAGTAAATTACAATGTCAGTCGACAAAAAGAAACTGTAGTAAACCACATCATCAGACGCTACACTATCTATTTGCAGCAAGAAACCCTTTTAATCAGAGTGTTTCAACTAAATCAGAATCTCTCCTCCGTCAAAACAGATTAAATCTGTGTAGCTGGCTGTTAACAAATTCGCATTTGTATTGGGCATTGTATATTTTGCCTATGCTTATCGGACAGTTCATTAAAGTTACAGTGCTACTTTTGGCTGACAAGGGAAAAATTACTAAACAAATAGATCGCATGAACGACATTGATATTTAGGAGGAACCCAACGATGTAAACCAAGATGTCCCGACCGTAATATGAAGTCAATTCCTCCCGAATTTCAGACAGTTAAGTATTCTTGTGACACATACTCGTGCGTTGATGATGTCATACCATGTAGTGGTACACATTTGAATGTATTGTGCACATCTGTAGTTCAGGAAGGGAGGTACAGATTTATATCCTGTCAATGGCGAAGTCGGGTTAGCAAATCGACTGGTATATGCCTTCACTGATTTAGAAAAACTTCGGAAAATCAAAACTGGGTGGCTGTCTTATCATTCCGTCATCTCTCCTGACACACCCAATTTTCGGGGCTCCTATTTTGTGGCAAAATGGATGGTAGGGATGGACTTTATAGTATGACTTGCACAAATAAAATAATAATTAGGCCAAAGCGAGAAACGAGTGATGTTCTCGATACGAAGTGGCACAGGCATACTTTTCATCACTCGTTGAAAGTTCCGAACGAAACTATCTTCAGAAAATCTTTAATGACTCAAAAAAAAAAAAGCGCTTACAATTTTCTCCCTCTTGTTGCTTATGTTACACTTTTAAAAATCGTTTCATGAGCCAGGTGTTTGTTTTTGGAACTCTCTTTCTAATGCAACTTGATTTTATTATAGAAAGTATTCGTTTTGTATTTTACTTGAACTACGTGTAGTTAGTGCATATTTGCGTTTCCTTTATTAAAAGAGAAATAGCTAGTACTACACTGAAATTCATACAATAAGGAAATTACCAAATAATATCACCACGCACACGCTCTTAGGCAATATCAAACAGTATTATAGCATTTAAAATACTAGTTGTAATGTTGCATAATATGTAGCCAGGTATATCAGCTGCACCTCTGCATTGATGTTTCGTATAACACTAGTTACTGCAGAATGATTTACGGCCGATTAAACCCGATAACTCGGATAAAATATTGTAGTGTTTCAAGCCGCGGCTATACGAATACAATTCTGGAGCTTCCGACAGCTATCTCTGCTACTCTCATCAGAAAAAAACTTTTTGAAACTTAGAGAGTTTACAAACACGTTTCTCTGAAGGTACTAAATACAAAGACACAAAAGAACAGTTTCCTCTGCTAAGGAAACAAAAAACTGCAGTAAACTTTTATATATGTTTTATCAGTTTATATAAACGTTTTTATATGTCATAGCCATAGCATGAGGGTCATTCAATAAGTAATGCAACACACTTTTCTCCTAGGCCACTTTCAGTTGAAAAGCTGCGGAATTTGTTGCGTGAAATTGTGGATTACTCCCTCTTCAGCCCCTATAGTTTCATGAAGTTCCGACAGGTGGCGGCGCTATACGTAGCCTCCAAAATTGCGTTTATAACGAAGGTGTGTCCCAATCAGAGAGCTATCTTTCAGTTTCTTCTGGTGGAAAACCCATAGACTATAAATCAATGGAGTGAGCATAGCCTACTGCGCATGTTAACATCAAACCGGGACAGTCACTTGGTAATGGGACGTCACTGCTTGTCAGCAATTTGTGGTAACAGCGAAATTTTAATATTACACATATTCACCTGTTTTTACATACGTTTCTACACGTTTTAGTAGTTATAACAGCCATGGTGCAGTATTGTTGTTGCTACGGATTAAAGAGAAGTACATGAAAGGAAGACCAGTTACTTTTCATACGTACGTACAACAAATCTCTGATAGTGATTATCATACTTACACGAGGCGTTTTATATGTTTAAAAACATCGGGACTCTAGAGCAAATTTTTGCGATTTTTTTGCCCATGCGTTTACGAGAGAAGTGCTAGATAAATTTGCTAGTGCGTTTAAGCTGCCAGGCAGTGTTTACGTATTCGTGCTATGTTCATCTGCAGATAAAATTTATATAAGACAGCGTGATTAATTTCCTCCAGTTTATTCAGGTTCTCAAACCCTCGTGTGTATCTAAGTACTTCAGCATAAGACAGTTTCCTACATTATATAAGTTTTGTATTTTAGTTTCCTGAAAGAAAATAAATAAAGCAGGGGATGTAAATTGCTTATTTAGAATAACAATTTCATCATCACAACAAATGCGTCCGTCCCGCTCCCTCCTGTGATGCATCGGCGCCCAACACAGTGTCATTGGGACGTAATTAATTAGAACGGAGATTCGACAACATGAATAAGTGCAATAGAAAACCTACGCTACTGGCCAGTAAAATTACTACGCCAAGAATAAATGCAGATGATAAACGGGTATTCATTGGACAAATATATTATACTAGAACTGACATGTGATTACATTTTTACATATAACGTATCTGGAAAATACCTCACCGGAAAAAAATGCGACACCTTCAGCGGAACCAAGGTATAATATGTGCTTAATGAGGGCTGTAGTGTCACTGACTGATTTGTCATGGTCATCGGCAATCAGATGACGATCAGTAAGACCGTCTGTACATGCTGTCTTTTATCTGCAGGCAGTATCTGCGGCGAGTTTAGAGATGAACAGTGTTTGAGATATTCATTCTTGGCTACAACCATGCCCCACCGACGAGTACATACTCCTGTTTAACAGATTCAGCCATTTGAACGGGATCGAACAATGGGCCTGTGGGAAGCTGGATGGATATGTCGATGGATTGCTGCACATGTTGGGCACAATGTACCGGTGGTATGTCACCGCTTTCAACAGTCGGTGGAACATTCCCACACCTGTAGACCGGTTCTGGACGCCCACGCTGTACAGATGCACGCCAAGAACGACATACTGTGCAAGCAGCGATGGCCGACCGAACGTCATACAGGGACAAAATCCGCGCACAGTTCGACCTGCTGTGTCCTCAGGGTCCACTGGAAACCATCTGCCTGCAGCAGGATTAAGATCACGTGTGCCTCTGACCAGCGAGGCTGTTAGGCTACTGTGGTGTCGTGACAAAGCCGAATGGAGAGTAGATTGGCGCTCTACTATCTTCAGTGATGAGAACAGATTCTGTCTGTAGGCGAATGATGGACGTACGCGTGTATAGAATAGAACTGGTGAGCTGCCTATTCTAGAGTGCATTCGCCCACGACACACAGATCACATCACCATACTTCATGGTGTGTATGTGTGTGTGTTTGGGACGGGAGGCGGAGGATATCTGCCGCAACTCGCTGTGAAATTTGGTGTTTGTACAGGATAAAGAAAACACTGCCCTCTACGTTGCACAGACTGTTATCCCACGCTACAGCCATTTCTTCGACAGGAGGGTGGTATGCATTTTTAGCAGGATGATGCACGTCCACATATGGGAAGCAACGTGCTCTTCGTGGTGTACAGTAACTTTCCTGTGTAGAAACAACACCATCTCTCGCTAGTTGAACGTGTATGAGACATGACGAAGTGGGGTCTTACTCGTACTCCAGAACCTGCAAGAACCATTGCCGAATTGCAACGAAAGGTGCAACATGCTTAAGACGTGCATGACCTGCATGGCCGCCACAGTGGGGCTACACTACGTACTGATGCCACTGTTTGGACTCCCTTTGCTGTGACGTGTGTTTAATTTCTTCTCAATTCGCCACCATATACTCCTACAATGATGAACTACGTGTGCATGTCAACAAACACTATGTGGACCCATATTACAACATGAAGTTACTTTCTACTTAGAAGGGGAGACGCACAGAGTCCAGAGTCTTCACGAACCCCCCCCCCCCCCCTCTCCCACGTGTGCAACAAAAAGTGACATACATTGAGATCAGGCAAGTGGTGCAATGGGAAATGCGTACGCCCTTTACGGCTTATGCACCGCTAATTTTTCAGAAATTCTCGCAATTGTAATTTACGAGCGAGTGAGCCAGCTGGGTACGTACGTTAGGGATACCCCTATCGGCAACTATTGACCGCCAACTTATGAAAGGCGCCAAGGTAAACTTTACTTGTTTTGTTGTGGTCTTCAGTCCTGAGACTGGTTTGATGCAGCTCTCCATGCCACTCTGTCCTGTGCAAGCTTCTTCACGTCCCAGTACCTACTGCAACCTACATATTTCTAAATCTGCTTAGTGTATTCATCTCTTGGTCACCCTCTACGATTTTTACCCTCTACGCTGCCCTCCAGTACTAAATTGGTGATCCCTTGATGCCTCAGAATATGTCCTACCAACCGATCCCTTCTTCTAGTCAAGTTGTGGCACAAATTTCTCTTCTCCCAATTCTATTCGAGAACTCCTCATTAGTTACGTGATCTACCCATCTAATCTTTACCATTCTTCTGTAGCACCACATTTCGAAAGCTTCTATTCGCTTCTTGTCCAAACTATTTATCGTCCACGTTTCACTTCCACACGTGGTTACACTCCATGCAAATGCTTTCAAAAACGACTTTCTGACACTTAAATCTATACTCGATGTTAACAAATTTCTCTTCTTCAGAAACGCTTACTTGCCGTTGCCAGTCTACATTTTATATCCTCTCTACTTCGACCATCATCAGTTATTTTGCTTCCCAAATAACAAATCACATCTACTGCTGTAAGTATTTCATTTCCTAATTTAATTCCCTCAGCATCACGCGATATAATTCGAGTACATTCCATTATCCTCGTTTTGCTTTTGTCGATGTTAATCCTATATCCTCCTTTCAAGACACTATCCAATCCGTTCAACTGTTCTTCCAGGTCCTTTGCTGTCTCTGACGGAATTACAATGTCATCAGAGAATCTCAAAGTTTTTATTTCTTCTCCATGGATTTTAATTCCTACTCCGAATTTTTCTTTTGTTTCCTTTACTGCTTGCTCAATATACAGACTAAATAACATTGGGGATAGGCAACAACCCCGTCTCAATCCCTTCCCAACCACTGCTTCCCTTTCATGCCCTCAACTCTTATAACCCCCATCTGGTTTCTGTACAAATTGTAAATATCCTTTCGCTTCGTGTATTTTACCCCTGCCACCTTCAGAATTTGAAAGAGAGTATTCCAGTCAGCATTGTAAAAAGCTTTCTCTAAGTCTACAAATGCTGGAAATGTAGATTTCCCTTTCCTTAATGTATCTTCTAAGATAAATCGTAGGATCAGTATTGGCTCACTTGATCCAACATTTCTACGGAATCCAAACTGATCTTCCCCGAGGTCGGCTTCTACCAGTTCTTTCCATTCGTCTGTAAAGAATTCGTGTTAGTATTTTGCAGCCGTGACTTATTAAACTGATAATTCGGTAATTTTGACACCTGTCAACAGCTGCTTTCCTTGGGATTGGAATTATTATATTCTTCTTGAAGTCTGAGGGTATTTCGCCTATCTCATACATCTTTCTCACCAGATGGTAAAGTTTTGGCTCTCTCAAGGCTATCAGCAGTTGTAATGGAATGTTGTCTACTCCCGGGACCTTGTTTCGACTTAGGACTTTCAGTGCTCTGTCAATCTCTTCACGCAGTATCATATCTCCCATTTCATCTTCATCTACATCCTCTTCCATTTCCATAATATTGTCATGAAGTACACCGCCCTTGTATAGACCTTGTATATAATCCTTCAAACTTCCTGCTTTCCCTTCTTTGCTTAGAACCGGGTTTCCATCTGAGCTCTTGATATTCATACAGGTGGTTTTATTTCCTCGAAAGGTCACTTTAATTTTCCTGTAGGCAGTATCTATCTTACCCATAGTGATATATACCTCTACATCCTTAAATTTGTCCTCTAGACATCTCTGCTTAGCCATTTTGCACTTCCTATCGATTTCATTTTTGAGACGTTTGTATTCCTTTTTACTTGCTTCATTTAATGCATTTTTATATTTTCACCTTTCATCAATAAAATTCAACATTTCTTCTGTTACACAAGGATTCCTACTGGTCCTCGTCTTTTTACCTACTTGATCTTCTGCTGCCTTCAGTATTTCATCTCTCAAAGCTACCCATTCTTCTTCTACTGTATTTCTGTCCCCAATTCTTGTCAATCGTTCCCTAATGCTCTCCCTGAAACTTTCCACAACTACTGATTCTGTCAGTTCATCCAGGTCCCATCTCCTTAAATTCCCACCTTTTTTCAGGTTCTTCAGTTTTAATTTATAGTTCATAACCAATAGATTGTGGTCAGAGTCCACAACTGCCCCTGGAAATGTCTTACAATTTAAAACATGGTTCCTAAATCTCTGCCTTACCATTATATAATCTATCTGAAACCTTTCAGTATCTCCAGGTTTCTTCCATGTATACAACCTTCTTTCATGATTCTTGAACCAAGTGTTAGCTATGATTAAGTTATGCTCTATGCAGAATTCTGCCAGGCGGCTTCCTCTTTCATTCCTTACCCTCATTCCATATTCACCTACCTCGTTTCCTTCTCTTTCTTTTCCTAATATCGAATTCCAGTCACCCATGACTATTAAATTTTCGTCTCCCTTCACTATTTGAATAATTTCTTTCATGTCATCGTACATTTTATCAATCTCTTCATCATCTGTGGAGCTAGTTGGCATATAAACTTGTACTACTGTGGCAGGCGTGTGCTTCGTATCTATCTTGGTCACAATAATGCGATCACTATGCTGTTTGTAGTAGCTTACCCGCATTCCTATTTGCCTATTCATTATTAAACCTACTCCTTCATTACCCCTATTTGATTTTGTATTTATAACCCTGTATTCACCTGACCAGAAGTCTTGTTCCTCCTGCCACCGAACTTCACTAATTCCCACTATATCTAACCTATCCGTTTCCCTTTTTAAATTTTCTAACCTTTGTGCCTGATTAATGAATCTCTCATTCCACGCGCCGATCCGTAGAACGACAGTTGTCATTCTCCTGATAACTACGTCCTCCTCAGTAGTCCAGGCCGTAGATGCGAATGGGGGACTATTTTACCTCCGGAATATTTTACCCAAGAGAACGCCATCATCATTTAACCATACAGTAAAGCATCATGCCTTTGGGAAAAATTACGGCTGTATTTTCCCTTGCTTTCAGCCGTTCGCAGTACCAGCACAGCAAGGCCGGTTTGGTTAGTGTTACAAGGCCAGATCAGTCAACCATCCAGACTGTTACCCCTGCAACTACTGAAAAGGCTTCTGCCTTCTTCAGGAACCACACGTTTCTCTGACCTCTCAACAGATACCTCTCCTTTGTGGTTGCATCTACGGTACGGCTATCTGTATCGCTGATGCACGCAAGCATCCCCACCAACGGCAAGGTCTATGGTTCATGGGAGGAGGAAACTTGACTTGTGATGTGCAAATTAAAAGTTACCCGTAAATAATATAGCCTTCACCTACATCTAAAATCACGCTCTACTAACCACTATGAAGTGCATGGCAGAGTGTAGCATTTATTAGGCTTCCCTTCCGATTACATTCAGTTATGTAGCACGGAAAGAATGACTGTTTAAATGTATCTGTGTTCGCTATAGTTAGTCTAATCTTGTCTCAACGATCCCTGTGGCAGCTGTAGAGTTGTAGTACATAATTACATTCTTAGATTCTTCATTTAAAGCCGGTTCTTGACACTTCGTTAGTAGGCTTTCTCGGGATAGTTTGCTGCTATCTTCAACCGTGTGCCACTAAAGTTTGTTCAGCTTTTTCCGAGGCGTTCTCATATGAGTCGAAGAATGCTACGATCATTCGTGCATCCCTTCTTTGTATACAATCAATATCTACTGTTAGTCCTATTTGGTACGAGTGGCACATATTTGAGTAATATTGTAGTATGCGGTCTGAGGCTCCTTGCAACGAATCGAACGGCTCCCCCCGATGGAGGTTAGAGTCCTCCCTCAGGCATCGATGTGTGTGTTGTCTTTAGCATAAGTTAAGATAGATTAAGCAGTGTGTAAACCTAGAGACCGATGACCTCAGCAGTTAGGTCCCATAGGAACTTACCACAAATTTCCAAATTTTTATTGTACTATGGTCACAAGAGTGTTTTATAAGCATTCTCATTTGCAGACTGGTTGTGTTTCCCTAGCGTTCTGTCAGTGAACCAAAGTCTGCCAGTTTCTTTTCTACGACTGAACCTATATGATCGTCCATTTATATTGTTGCAAATTA
The DNA here is from genome assembly GCF_021461385.2 of Schistocerca piceifrons. Classification (NCBI taxonomy): domain Eukaryota; kingdom Metazoa; phylum Arthropoda; class Insecta; order Orthoptera; family Acrididae; genus Schistocerca; species Schistocerca piceifrons. Next base: position 265,885,393 of record NC_060141.1, read on the forward strand.
TTATATCCAAGTATTTGTGTGTCGTTGATATCGTAGTTATATGGAACTATAGTCTGTCGGCAAACTGAAGAGCGAGCGAGCGAGTCCCCACTCTGTCAACCCAGCTACGTCACAAGGCGCTTCTACAGGCTGTTTCACAACGTAGTACCGGTCCTGCCGCGGCCTGCGCTTTAAATCTGTGGCGAACCCGTGTACAGATACGTCTCGGCTGCGTTTATTTTTAGACAAATGCATTAAGACCATAATGAATACAAAAAGTGATAGCTTCTTCCGAAACACAACATTATAGTGCAATTAATAACACAGGAACGGAAGTCAGTTTTCTGTTACAAACAAGAAACAAATGCCTGTTCATGTGAATGTATGTTCCTCTATTGCTATTCGTAAAACGAACGCCATATAATGCAATCAGTCTCTAGAATTTAAGGCTTGTTTTTATTTTGTGTTTCTACTGAAAGGTAGAAGTTTTCTTTGAAGGACTGCATTGAAACTTAACAATTCCTGCGACACAAAGAGTGTTTAAAAAGTAAGCAGAAATTTATAATTTTGTGTGTTTCAGTAGTCCGATTTGCTCTACTTTCTCGCCACTGTCTTCGTAAACATCCCTCAGAAGTATGTGTTCAATGTTATGCATATTGGGTATTTACTCTGTTGTCAGTTGTCAGAAAGGTTACATGTATTTTGGTAGCATTAACGATTATTTGTTTTGTATAAAAATAAATTAGATAATCTGTATTTAATTTTGTTATAAGAATGGAATAAAGTGTATGAAATTTTTAGAAATGGTAAATATTGCTTTTGGTGAGCCTGTTATGAGTAAACCAAGGGTACACAAGTGGTATAAACATTCCAAAGCAGGCCTTAAAGGACAGCGGTTTTACAAGCATGGATGAGATTAAAAATGCACAGCTAAGAGACCTATAAATTATCCCGAAGAAACAATTCCTAAAGTGTTTCGGGAATTGGAAAAAGCACTGGCATAAGTGTATAGTATGTAATCAGGAATATTTTGAAGTGGATAACGTTGCTGTAGATTAACAAATAAAGTTCTTACTAAAAAATTTAAAAAAAGTGAACGCACCTCATATGTCAAGCTTCTTGCTTGGAAGTCCAGAATCGGTGTACATGTTTCGCAGGAAATTTCAGCAGTGTTTCGAAGAGCTACTGCGCACATGTTTTAAGCAATATGTCTTAGAATGTGGTGAGTAGTGACCGAGATAGAGATCTGGTGTTCCATAAGCATCAAAGGTTTTACGTGATTTTGAAACTGTCAATAACAATGGCTTTCCTCCCAAAATTATCATTTTTCCTTCGTGGCGATTCCAGTAAACCATGCTTATTTTTCCACTCCTTACTTATGCGTCCTATTAGGTGAGGCTGATGTTTGCATAAATTGCAGCCCTTTGATTGGGACTGATAATATTAGCCAACAGTTCTTTTTGGGTCGCCTCTTTAATACACGCTGTAATAACATTAGAGACGGTCGAACGGTCGTTACTCCTCAAATACCTCCTCTTCTACGTATTCTGCATATTTTCTTGCAATGCTAGACGATTATCCATCACTCCCGGATATCGAAGTACATCAGTAAGTATACAAATTTAACTGACTGACACTGGCAACTAAGATCCCACGAACGGAAACGACGTATATCACTGCACGCCGATGTACACTGCTAGACAGATAACGGGCAACAGATTTTGGCTGCCCCTGTAGGCCGGTGGCAGAGTTCTTTCGGGAAAGGCCACTTCCCCCACCAAAAGCGCTGCTCGCTCTTAAGTTTACAGAAAGACTATACTTTCTTCGTTTTGTGAAATGCTGAATGTTTTTGGAACGCTATGTATTACTAACAAGGGAACCTCCCCATCGCACCCCCCTCAGATTTAGTTATAAGTTGGCACAGTGCATAGGCCTTGAAAAACTGAACACAGATCAATCGATAAAACAGAAAGAAGTTGTGTGGAACTATGAAAAAATAAGCAAAATGTACAAACTGAGTAGTCCATGTGTAAGATAGGCAACATCAAGGAGAGGGTGAGATCAGGAGGGCCGTGGTCCCGTGGTTAGAGTGAGCAGCTACGGAACGAGAGGTCCTTCGTTCAGGTCTTCCCTCGAATGAAGCCGGCATGGTAGCTCAGCGTCCTCGGTCAGAGGGTTAGCTGCCCTCTGTAATAGAAAAACTGAGTTAATCGATCAACAACGAAGTTAAATGGATGTATTACGACGTCCGCCCCGAGCAGAAGCAACGAACGAAAGCGAACAACATGAGACTAAAAAAATGAAAAGTTTAATTTTTTATTTTCAGTTTATGTGACAAACTCTTATGGTTTCATCACTTTCTTGGGAGTGATTATCACATCCACAAGAAAACCTAAATCGGGCTAGGTAAAAGAGTCTTTTTACCCATTCGCCAAGTGTACAAGTTAGGTGGGTCGACAACATATTCCTGTCATGTGGCGCACATGGCATCACCAGTGTCGTATAGAATATATCAGACTTGTTTTCCTGTGGAGGAATTGGTTGACCTATGACCTTGCGATCAAATGTTTTCCGGTTCCCATTGGAGACGCACGTCCCTTCGTCTACTAATCGCACGGTTTTGCGGGGCTGTCGCAAAACACAGACACTTAATTCATTACAGTGAACAGAGACGTCAATGAACGAACGGACAGATCATAACTTTGCGAAAGTAAAGAAAGTAAACTTTTCAGTCGAGGGAAGACTTGAACCAAGGACTTCTCATTCCGTAGCTGCTCACGCTAACCACCGGACCACGGCGCTCCTGAACTCACTCCTTTATGTTGCCTACCTTACACATGGACTACTCAGTTTGTACATTTTGCTTATTTTTTCATAGTTCCACACAACTTCTGCCTGTTTTCTCGATTGATCTGTGTTCAGTTTTTCAAGGCCTATCCACTGTGCCAACTTATAACTAAATCTGAGGGGGGTGCGATGGGGAGGTTCCTTTGTAAGTATTCGTATTCAAGAATCCCCTTTGTACTTGCAGGACGCGTAGAAGAGAAATGGGATCGGTCTCGGGCCACCGTCACCAGCCTGAACGAAATGTCAGATTTTGGGGAGGGAGAAGCGATACGCCGGTGAGAACACGCGGCCTTGGCGGTCCGTTATTGTACTGGCGGCGAGGCCCTCAGCCGCCGCCGCCCGGACAAGGACGCGCCGGCTTCCGGCCGGAGTAACGGCGAGCCAGCCGCAGCCGCAGCCGTGGACACCCGCTGCAGGACCATGGCCGCTTCCTACCGCTGCTGCCAACGTCCATCAGGCGACGCCTCTCCAACAAGTCGGCACTCATTCAGACGCCATCCCTCCAGGAACTCTCTGTTCCTTTTCTTAATTATACTTCTAGCAAACCAGAATTCTTTCTATCTTATTATCTATTTAATTAAATTAAGCGGCCTGCAAATAACTAACTGGGAAACAAAATAAACTCATACATATAAAGTATCTACAGTATGCTCCATTATGCTGCAGCATGTAATGGTACTTGAATTACGTAGCCGTTACGGCACCTCACCTCAACCTCTCGATACCAGCAATATCCTACTGTGTTTCTGTAAAATAGTTAACATATTTCTGTGACAACATTCAGATTTGATTTCATTAATGTAGAGGTACTTCGATACATCGATATGTATATATTGCAATGATATTATTCTTATGTGTATTCTTTCTTTTGTCACTATGATCTTTGACATACTTGTAACTCTGATTTTTGGGCGCATAAGCGGTTATTAGAGAGTCAAGCTTTGGTCGTCATGTTAAAAAGACGCAAATTGTAGTCAGTTTATGAAATGTGAACTTTAACAGTGACGAAGATATTTTCAAGTATGCTTTATATTGTGAAGTGATATTTTGGAACGAGTTACGTGATATTGCAACAAAAGTAATAAAAAAGAAGTGTAACTTAAATTCGTAGTGCTGATTACTTTTTTACATCACCATTGTCCTAACTTGCAAAAGTTTAATCTTCAAGAATGGTTTATGAAACACATGTATAAAACTTTTGAATATCGCAGAATAACACCTAGACCTCTTTGCATCCGAGTTTGGAATAATCACTACCCAGATTTTCGACGATTGAGCCATGAGTTCACAACGACACCTTCCACATAATATAACTTTGTTGTTGCCCGAAAATGCAATATTTAGCAGCGTGAGCAACACTACAATCATAATTAATTTTTGACCTTTGTTGTGGTAGGGTTGTTAGAAGCACCAGGAATCATAGCAAATAATTAAATTTTACTTGTTGTGCGTAAACGGTACTGCATGAAGAAAAGAATGGTTCATATGGCTCTGAGCACTATGGGACTTAACTTCTAAGGTCATCAGTCCCCTAGAACTTAGAACTACTTAAACCTAACTAACCTAAGGACATCACACACATCCATGCCCGAGGCAAGATTCGAACCTGCCACCGAAGCGGTTGCGCTGTTCCGGACAGTAGCGCCTAGAACCGCACGGCCGCCCCAGCCGGCTTGCCTGAAAAATGCATGGTTAAATTTGTACGCAGTTTGGGTGTATACACCCTCTGAAGCATTGTGGGCTGACTGTAGAGTAGAACCAAGGTTGGATGGCAAGTGTCTTCCCATGCTGGTTCAACACTAACTCATCATACGTAAGTCTCAGCAACACAAGGCCAGATGTTCTCAGTGGGTGAGAGATATAGAGAACATGTAGCTCAGGACAACAGTCGAACAGCCTGCATATTCAGGAAGGACAAGACAGCATGGGCAACATGAAGTCCTGCTTCAGCTTTTTGGAAGATAACTTCAAGGAGACCTCGAAGATAGGGGTCAGCCACCTTGTTTAACACCTCAGAAATGTAATGCCTGGTGTCTGCATGGTTGCTACGACAACCCAGTGGCCGTTCATACCATCCGGCCAGATAGTGGGCACTTGTGACAATCACGAACCTCGCAACATTCGTTCTCCTCGGAGCCTCCCCATCGTGGACACATCCATTGTGTACGCAAAACGGGTTCCTATCCGAAAGTGTCCAATGGGCACAATATTTCTGTAAGCGACCTTGTTGCCATCATCAGGTGTGCCGATGAAGTGGTCGCTTGGAGGGCAGTGCGGTGGTTTTTACTCTCCCTCCCCCCCCCCCCCCTCCCTCCCTCTGATCTGCCATTTTATCTTCCGTCGTGCACAACGGACTGAAGCGCCAAGAACCGCTCGGCCACAGCGGCCGGCACCATCTTGTTAATCAACACAATCAGTCTTTTCTGTCTAGCTCCACCCTTAATAATTGGAGCTTTAAATTAAAAATTTGAAGTACTCACAACTTATTTTGTCGAGATACAGTCAAAGAAGACATAAAACTGCAAGAGATATAATGAGCTGTGTATTCTTCTAACATTAGAAAGGAGTAGAACGAAGAACATAGTAAACACAAATAATCTAGCTAAAATGAAAGAATACTTGGAGAAACGTACAACAGCTTCTAGCAACAGAAATATAATCTACTTGGTACATGGTGATCAGTGATGCCATAGTAAAAAATAATAGTCTGTGTGCCACAGGACTAAGCGATACCAACAAGTGTTTGAAAATGTGGATTAGCAGACACATCAATAAATCAATTTACAGGCATGGGTTAAAGTTCTCTATACGTTGTTGGGTGTACTCGCTAGCAAACTGAAAACTATATGACTTCTAAATTCAGATAACAGATTCAGATCTACAATTGGTGTAGCCGCCCTCCTTTTTAACATGCACCTATTTACGCAAGTTGCTTTTTAGGAATGAGATATTAATTAATCTGAAATTCATCTGACTGTCTGTAAATTAGATTGCATAAAACAATGATTCACAAGAATAATCAGAATGACTAACTGTAATTTAGTTTAAATATGCCCTACCACAAAATGCATCTGTTGAATTTACCTGAAATTTCACTAATCGATAACTGTTCCTAATATTCTGCCAAAATGTTCATTTACACCCTGTAACAAATTCTTACCTTGCAACGGATAACTTGTCTCTGCTCTGGCTGCACTGGAATGGTGAGCGGAAATAAATCACTGCCCTCCTTCTTATTCTTACTTCTTTTTAAATTGTTGTTTTAGCAAATCAGTTTTTGATTCTTTTTTTCAAAACTGTGAATTACTATGCACGGAAAAGCGCAAGGCGTGACAATGCAAATTTTGCCAAACATTTTGCTTTGAACGGCGGGGGTATTCATTATGAAATATTTATAAAAGGCAAAAGGAAATACTTTGAAATTATAGTTCTGATGTGTGGGGTTTATCTGTTGTTCCGCACAACAGATTAATCTGAGATGTACCCTTTACCCTGTGGCTCCTGCAAGGTGCAATTTCCACCCCCACACTACTACAGAAGTCAGACAGACGCTCCTAACGTTCTAAAGAGAAATGCCTGAAAAACTTTCAGCAATAAATATCTTCTGGAGTCGTCCACTGTAAGGAAATGACACAAAAATTCACAAAATTTCTTACATAACTAGTGGGATACTTGGGTACTGGAGTAACGCTAGTTAGTGTAAGAAAAACATGAAACTAACGAAAGTTGTTATTTATTTTGCAAAAGTTCTGAGAAATCACAATGGCACTTTTAGTTATGAATTGAACAAGTTATATCCTGGTTCTTTTCGGAATGTGAAGTTACCTCTCAAGGACAGGATCCGCTAATGAAATTTCTATACAAAGTTTAAGATGGTTGTTGACTTGGCAGAATGGCTGAATGCCGCACATACTCAACTTGAATAATAATCCTTTAGAATGTTGCTAGGTATGGTTGAGGCTGTCGCGTGTGAAATGCACTGAAGTGTACTGTTGTGGAGGAAATATGGGGCTCGCAATAGCTGTAGCGCACAATACCGTAAGCTGCGATGACTGCTGTCTGCGCCACTCGCTCCTGACAAATAAGATAACTCTCGTTCTATCTGGATTGACCTTCGCCAATCAAACTCTCCCTATGCCTTGACAAGGTCAAGGATTCCTATTCGCCCCTAGTCTAACTATTGGCGTGGTACAACGGTCAGATAACCAGTCCACCGCGATGAGTAGCACTTTGATTCGCTCTCGACAGAGGTTCTCTCCCAGTGAAGTACTGAGGAGAGACTTGTTCCTCGCTCCAAGAGCGACAACGGAACGGCGCCTCTCCATGCCAGACGTGAAGGGGTATATCTCTCGGTCTCTTCCATTATTCCTTCAGCTCAAGGCGTCAGAAATAATGTCTGCCAATCAGCATTGCTCTTCTAAAACAGGAGAATGGCGTTTCGTTTAAGGCGACCAATCCGGAAACCTGTAGCATTGGCATTGGGCATTTGCTGTCTCTCTGTGGAAATCCCTGAAACTGCGTGCTATGTGTAAAGAATGCGTAGGCTGGCCGCTCCCACACAATGTAGTGGAATTTGCTTTAAGTGAAACATGGGGTTGTTCCCCCCTTTCACTCGGGCCCATGCTGTCCGCTACGTGGTTGGTCACCGGCCGACATAGGTTGCGTCGTCCTCTGAAGGGCCCGGCGTCTCGTTGGGCGGTTTCTCTCCCAAACTAAAAGCTTCTGTGACCGTCGTGTCTGGAATGTATGTGTGTATGCCAGCCTCGAGTATTTAAACCACGGTGTGCTTACTTGTTAATTGCATATCGTTTACATGGATTCATACAACACTGACTTTATCTTATCGAGTTTGGGTTTTCTTGGATTCTTAATGCAATACTATGTAAGTAATCTAAATGAGGGAAGGTTAATTTGAAGGCTGACCACATGATTGATAGTTCTTTCTGATTTTCAACATGTAGATTTTATTTGACGCAATAAAATCTTTGTACAGTAATAATTTCTGAAGTCACACTTGCAGTTAAAAAATCAAAATAAGTTACCTTTTTCTGAAGTATTGTCCCTTTATGCAATCATTTTAAAAATAATCCTTCATCCTCTGGTTACACATCATGGAACATCTCAAATAGAAATCTCTCTGCAGCACATCTGCTGTCCAAGTTGCTCTTTCTGCGTTGATAAACAGCCTCTCTCCACGATTCAGTAACTACAGCTAGCGAAGACTCGACTGTTACCTTCTCGCCTGTCAACACTCGACTCAGTAACGCAAACTCTGGTAACTCGAGACCGCGTATCGTGTATGTATTCAGCATGCAAAGATTTTTAAGGTGACAACATACCGAATAAACTGACAATCCCCATTGTAACAAACCAAACAAACTGTAATTTAGTATCTTTTCGCTTAATGTGCGAATCTTTCGAGAGTTTCAGCACCATACGGAGTGATATGAAGGAGCACATAGCACTTCGCAAGAAGAAGTGATACGAGACACGTCGTTATGACGAGACTGGTTATATCAGACGTGATATGTTTCCCAGAACAAAAGATAATTCAGTTTTCTTCTTTCCACTCCCGATATCCAGTAATACCTGCTGATGACTTGGAATAGTGGCTGAAACTATCGTAGCTTTTACAGTATGATCCAGAGGAATTAGAAGAATTTTCTTCGCTATCATGCCACTGGATGATCTGTATGTTTACGAATAGAGTTCCCTACATAATCGCCCTCGGCGGGCAAAGGAAATCCCTCCCGTGGCCTGCATATCGCCTTGAGGCTTGCAGGCTTCAAAATAAAATGTGATCCTCGACTATGTACCCTCAGACTCAGAGTTGAAATATTAAAAGTTTTGGCTGGTTTCGTTGTCTAGGGGGTGGGATACGTAGTTGCCGCATTACATGCCAAATACTGCTGACTCTATAGTACACTATATGAATACACACATGAATCGAATGGTCGAAGATTCCTATCACTTGGCAATTGCGAATTTTGAATGTAACATAGAAATTTATAAATGAAAGATTGCAATTACATAAAATCTGCAGGTCCTATTTTAACGAATTTAAATGATGAATAAGATAGCAGAAGTACTTTTAAGACTGCCGTTTATTTCTGCAAAACATGTATTGGTGTCGATGGTCCAGCAATTAAATAAAATATAAGTTGAGTAACAAGGAAAAAATAGATTCCTACTTCTCCTGCTTCACATAATTAGTTATGAACATCAACATAGCTCGCAAGATATTCACTTCTAAACACATACAACGTCTTCACTGCAGAAGCCACGGAAATCTCACAAGTGCACAAGTCGGCACTACAAAATCTTTCTATCTCCCACGACCACACGCAAACTTCTCAAAACTCTCCAAGTATTTCATGTCACCCTCCGTTGCTCGTTCCTGTCCAGAACTCCCTCGTGTCCTGTACATCCTGATGCTCCTCCCCCACCTCCACACAGTCTCTCCCTTGACTTCGCTAGTCACCTACCATACTAACGACTGCTGTGATTGGCTAGAGCACTCCCGCCATGTCTCCAAGCCAACGCACACTCACAAACATATTGAAACACGTACAAAACATTGGATTTACATTTAAATAACTTGAAATTATATAAATATTCCTATGGCTGGACCATAAACACGCTCTTACACACATTATTAAATACATAAACAAATTAAATAAACATATATCAAAGGAATAGAAGCAAAAGTAGGCCAGTAGCCGAATGTCTCTATGCTTTCTAAAGCACAGTAAATATTTGACCAGTTTCTTCATAAATAGTGCATATCGGATACAAACAAAGACAAAGACGAATAATTATATATTTATAAGCATACTGCTACCGTTTTTTCGTGTAACTGTGGAGTACGTATGGCCTGGCGCGATCCTTAGTAATCGGCCACTTTGACCTCCAATAACTCATGTACTATTCAAGTTACATGCCTGTAATTCATACCGATTTAGGTTTACACAAATAGCTTCCTAAAGACACGTCGATGGGCAAAACTGGATGAACCGTTTAGATTTTGAAAATTCGTTTCTGGGTGTTACTTGTATAATTTATGGTCAGATACTAAACACGAGCGGTGCAAGTAAGACTGACATCAGTTTCTAATGAGTTCTGATTCGGTATTAGACGCTGTTGGTGACAAAACGTAAAACTGAATGAAAGGACAGAAACGCTATCCTCGTTCAAAAACAATCGTTCCTTAATTTCATTATATACGCATATTTATTTGAAAAAAAGTGTGTTTTTGAGAATTTTCGGATGATTTCAAACAAATATTTTGAGAATTTTTCGAAGCTACGAGTGTTATGAAGAAATTATTAACATGTTTCGTAGTTTTGTATATAACTAACATGTGGCATCACATTAGTTTTCTCTTTTAAGAGGAATAAATATTGTCAGCATTTATCGGGAATTAACAGTGTTGTCGAATTTACTAGTGAGCATAACCACAAAAAATGTTTCACAGAAACTATAAATGTTATATCATTTTTTTCTGCTGACATCATACGTATTCCTTTTCACCTGTTAACTGCTTCATTTCAAAAACAATGCTCACAATACTTGCAGCACATCAGAACTACATATTAAAAGAGAATCAGCAAGCTTAGTAAAAGTTTTTTAACTGTTCTGTAAAATGTTGCACCAGTCACTACGCAGCCTCACTCTGTATGCTGTTCTCGGTAACGGGATGGGTTAGATGCTGTTCATAAGTATCTAAAAATCGCCCACATTACTGTCGAGCCATTGGAAAGTGCTGCAGTTGTGTATGTTGGGAGGAGTACTAGGAGCATGTAGCTGAGATACCAAGTATTTCTTTTGACTGTGCTTGATGTTGAAATGGCTCTGAGCACTATGCGACTTAACTTCTGAGGTCATCAGTCGCCTAGAACTTAGAACTAATTAAACCTAACTAACCTAAGTACATCACACACATCCATGCCTGAGGCAGGATAACCTGCGACCGTAGCGGTCGCTCGGCTCCAGACTGTAGCGCCCAGAACCGCACGGCTACTCCGGCCGGCTATGTGTGCTTGATGTGTCAATGGTAAGTCTAGGCGCCGTGTACGGGCATGACAGGAAGCATAGAGAACTCAGGGATGTTAGACCCACTCCACTAACCAACAAGTTTGACGTCCTGTCTCAAACTGAAATTGAGGCACTGAGACTCACTTCATCTGTTGGGAAACAAAAAAATGGCTCTGAGCACTATGGGACTCAACTGCTGAGGTCATTAGTCCCCTAGAACTTAGAACTAGTTAAACCTAACTAACCTAAGGACATCACAAACATCCATGCCCGAGGCAGGATTCGAACCTGGAACGGTAGCGGTCTTGCGGTTCCAGACTACAACACCTTTAACCGCACGGCCACTGCGGCCGGCTTGTTGGGAAACATACTGAGTGCCGAGCCAAGAGGAGACAAACGTAAAAGGGTAAGATCTATTAATTATCAGCAATTCAAAAATGTTGCGAATGATGGCGGCAAGGATTGAGAAGGACACCATGTGCGCTGGAATGTATTCCTGCGATCCTCATTTGGCATGCTGAAGAGAGAATTCCGCCAGTCACTGAGGGAACAGAGTGCAACCGACTGCAGACTGTGGCAGACTTTGGAACAAAGGATGTTTGTCGTCTGGGTTTCGATGTCATATTTGGATCATTCCAGTAACTGCCAGAGAAGGTTGAGAATAACAGCCTTGCTCATGAAGGAATGGACAGAGGTTGAAGGCACTGTCTTGCCCTTGGGGATGGGAAACTGCCCTTAAAGGCGAAAGAATTAGCAATGATCAACGGCATGAGTAGGCACAAGCCCATAATCCGCAGCATTGTTCTCAGAGCAGATCATGGGCCTCTGGTTCTGAGCCGAATGGAAGGCTTTTATCAGAGACTTCGAAGGTTCTATGACAAGCTAGGCAGCAACTTTTGCAGTGGGGTTGAGGACTGTAGCGTAACGAAGTGCCTGAGTTCGAAAACTCATATAATACTAGATACAGAAATAGGATAAAACCCGAAATTGACAGTATTGAGGTTTTGTGGGGAAATTTAAGAGTATATCGGTGGGTAAGCTAGTGGAAACTGGAGGTGGTGTAATTGTTGCAGCTGACAAGAAATTCAGAGCCACTGAGATATAAACTGAAACTGGATGCGAGATTCTTTGGCCAAGGCTCAGTATCAGGTATGGAAGAAAAATTATAATTGTATCTTTCCATCGACCACTAGATACACTTCCTGAAGTAACCAGAAACTTTACAGAAAACCTCAGTTCTCTAGTACATAAGTTCCCCAACCACTCCGTAATCATCGGAAGAAAATTTAACGATCCAACAATTGTAGTGCAAGAGTTCTTGATGGAGAGGAATTTGGGTTAGGGGTTATGTAGGCGTGGCCCTAATCTATAAAATCGTTTATTAACGACATAAGTAATTTCACACAAACACAATAACACAAATTAATAATAAATCAACGATATCCTGCCTAGAGCTAATGCTTAACTACGTTCTCGGTCCCGGATTCGAAACCCGCCACCGCTTCAATTTTAGTAATTAGCATTGGCGGCCGAAGACTTTCAAAGACCCTCATACTAGCAACGGCTTTGTCAAAGAGCGAGGAGTATTGCACAGAGGTTGAAGGCACTGTCGTGCTCTTGGGGTGGGAAACTGCCCCTAAAGGCGGAAGAATTAGCAATGATCAACGGCATGAGTATGCACAAGACAATGCAAACTATTGCATTAATGACACATTACGTGCATCCACAGGACAAGTGGCCTGTAACAGAAAAAGGGTCATGATGAGCTCTCCAATGGCAAAAGATTCCGGAATAATCCCCCAATCGAATCTGGGAGGGGACTGCCAAGGGGGAGATGAATATGAGAAAAAGACTGAATAACCAGAGGCTCAGTCTAGATATAGTAGGGGTTATTGAAGTGGAAAGAAGACAAGGATTTATGGTCAGCTGAGTATAGAGACCCATGGTCTAGGGGTTGCGTCTTTGATTCATAATAATAATAATAATGTCTAGGGTCCCGGGTTCGATCCCTGCCGCTGCCTAAATTTTGATAAATAATCAGCATTGGCGGCCGAAGACTTCCGGCATAAAAAGTCAGCCTCATTCTGCCAACGGCCTTGTCAAAGAGGGCGGAGGAGCGGATAGAGGTTCAGGGCACTCTCTTGTCCTAGGGGTGAGAAATTGCCCCTAAAGCCGGAAGAATCAGCAATGATCAACGACATGAGGATGCAGAAGGCAATGGAAACCACTGCATTAAAGACACATAACGTGTATCCACAGGACATGTGGCCTGTAATTGAAGAAGTGTCATGATGATCTCTCCATTGGCAAAAGATTCCGCAATAGTCCCCCATTTTGATCACAGGGAGGGGACTGCCAAGGGTGAGGTTACCATGAGAAAAAGATTGAATAATCAACGAAAGGATAACGTTCTACGAGTCGGGGCGTGGAATGTCAGAAGCTTGAACGTGGTAGGGAAACTAGAAAATCTGAAAAGGGAAATGCGAAGGCTCAATCTACACTCCTGGAAATGGAAAAAAGAACACATTGACACCGGTGTGTCAGACCCACCATACTTGCTCCGGACACTGCGAGAGGGCTGTACAAGCAATGATCACACGCACGGCACAGCGGACACACCAGGAACCGCGGTGTTGGCCGTCGAATGGCGCTAGCTGCGCAGCATTTGTGCACCGCCGCCGTCAGTGTCAGCCAGTTTGCCGTGGCATACGGGGCTCCATCGCAGTCTTTAACACTGGTAGCATGCCGCGACAGCGTGGACGTGAACCGTATGCGCAGTTGACGGACTTTGAGCGAGGGCGTATAGTGGGCATGTGGGAGGCCGGGTGGACGTACCGCCGAATTGCTCAACACGTGGGGCGTGAGGTCTCCACAGTACATCGATGTTGTCGCCAGTGGTCGGCGGAAGGTGCACGTGCCCGTCGACCTGGGACCGGACCGCAGCGACGCACGGATGCACGCCAAGACCGTAGGATCCTACGCAGTGCCGTAGGGGACCGCACCGCCACTTCCCAGCAAATTAGGGACACTGTTGCTCCTGGGGTATCGGCGAGGACCATTCGCAACCGTCTCCATGAAGCTGGGCTACGGTCCCGCACACCGTTAGGCCGTCTTCCGCTCACGCCCCAACATCGTGCAGCCCGCCTCCAGTGGTGTCGCGACAGGCGTGAATGGAGGGACGAATGGAGACGTGTCGTCTTCAGCGATGAGAGTCGCTTCTGCCTTGGTGCCAATGATGGTCGTATGCGTGTTTGGCGCCGTGCAGGTGAGCGCCACAATCAGGACTGCATACGACCGAGACACACAGGGCCAGCACCCGGCATCATGGTGTGGGGAGCGATCTCCTGCACTGGCCGTACACCACTGGTGATCGTCGAGGGGACACTGAATAGTGCACGGTACATCCAAACCGTCATCGAACCGATCGTTCTACCATTCCTAGACCGGCAAGGGAACGTGCTGTTCCAACAGGACAATGCACGTCCGCATGTATCCCGTGCCACCCAACGTGCTCTAGAAGGTGTAAGTCAACTACCCTGGCCAGCAAGATCTCCGGATCTGTCCCCCATTGAGCATGTTTGGGACTGGATGAAGCGTCGTCTCACGCGGTCTGCACGTCCAGCACGAACGCTGGTCCAACTGAGGCGCCAGGTGGAAATGGCATGGCAAGCCGTTCCACAGGACTACATCCAGCATCTCTACGATCGTCTCCATGGGAGAATAGCAGCCTGCATTGCTGCGAAAGGTGGATATACACTGTACTAGTGCCGACATTGTGCATGCTCTGTTGCCTGTGTCTATGTGCCTGTGGTTCTGTCAGTGTGATCATGTGATGTATCTGACCCCAGGAATGTGTCAATAAAGTTTCCCCTTCCTGGGACAATGAATTCACGGTGTTCTTATTTCAATTTCCAGGAGTGTAGATATAGTAGGGGTCAGTGGAGTGAAGTGGAAGGAAGACAAGGATTTCTGGTCAGATGAGTATCGGGTAATATCAACAGCAGCAGAAAATGGTATAACAGGTGTAGGATTCGTTATGAATAGGAAGGTAGGGCAGAGGGTGTGTTACTGTGAACAGTTCAGTGACCGGGTTGTTCTAATCAAAATCGACAGCAGACCAACACCGACAACGATAGTTCAGGTATACATGCCGACGTCGCAAGCTGAAGATGAACAGATAGAGAAAGTGTATGAGGATATTGAAAGGGTAATGCAGTATGTAAAGGGGGACGAAAATCTAATAGCCATGGGCGACTGGAATGCAGTTGTAGGGGAAGGAGTAGAAGAAAAGGTTACAGGAGAATATGGGCTTGGGACAAGGAATGAAAGAGGAGAAAGGCTAATTGAGTTCTGTAACAAGTTTCAGCTAGTAATAGCGAATACCCTGTTCAAGAATCACAAGAGGAGGAGGTATACTTGAAAAAGGCCAGGAGATACGGGAAGATTTCAATTAGATTACATCATGGTCAGACAGAGATTCCGAAATCAGATACTGGATTGTAAGGTGTACCCAGGAGCAGATATAGACTCAGATCACAATATAGTAGTGATGAAGAGTAGGCTGAAGTTCAAGACATTAGTCAGGAAGAATCAATACGCAAAGAAGTGGGATACGGAAGTACTAAAGAATGACGAGATACGTTTGAAGTTCTCTGACGCTATAGATACAGCAATAAGGAATAGCGCAGTAGGCAGTACAATTGAAGAGGAATGGACATCTCTAAAAAGGGCCATCACAGAAGTTGGGAAGGAAAACATAGGTACAAAGAAGGTAGCTGCGAAGTAACCATGGGTAACAGAAGAAATACTTCAGTTGATTGATGAAAGGAGAAAGTACAAACATGTTCCGGGAAAATCAGGAATACAGAAATACAAGTCGCTGAGGAATGAAATAAATAGGAAGTGCAGGGAAGCTAAGACGAAATGGCTGCAGGAAAAATGTGAAGACATCGAAAAAGATATGATTGTCGGAAGGACAGACTCAGCATACAGGAAAGTCAAAACAACCATTGGCGACATTAAAAGCAACGGTGGTATCATTAAGAGTGCAACGGGAATTCCACTGTTAAATGCAGAGGAGAGAGCAGATAGGTGGAAAGAATACATTGAAAGCCTCTATGAGGTTGAAGATTTGTCTGATGTGATAGAAGAAGAAACAGGAGTCGATTTAGAAGAGATAGGGGATCCAGTATTGGAATTTAAAAGAACTTTGGAGGACTTACGGTCAAATAAGGCAGAAGGGATAGATAACATTCCATCAGAATTTCTAAAATCATTGGGGGAAGTGGCAACAAAACGACTATTCACGTTGGTGTGTAGAATATATGAGTCTGGCGATATACCATCTGACTTTCGGAAAAGCATCATCCACACAATTCCGAAGACGGCAAGAGCTGACAAGTGCGAGAATTATCGCACAATCAGCTTAACAGCTCATGCATCGAAGCTGCTTACAAGAATAATATACAGAAGAATGGAAAAGAAAATTGAGAATGCACTAGGTGACGATCAGTTTGGCTTTAGGAAAAGTAAAGGGACGAGAGAGGCAATTCTGACGTTACGGCTAATAATGGAAGCAAGGCTAAAGAAAAATCAAGACACTTTCATAGGATTTGTCGACCTGGAAAAAGCGTTCGACAATATAAAATGGTGCAAGGTGTTCGAGATTCTGAAAAAAGTAGGGGTAAGCTATAGGGAGAGACGGGTCATATACAATACGTACAACAACCAAGAGGGAATAATAAGAGTGGACGATCAAGAACGAAGTGTTCGTATTAAGAAGGGTGTAAGACAAGGCTGTAGCCTTTCGCCCCTACTCTTCAATCTGTACATCGAGGAAGCAATGATGAAAATAAAAGAAAGGTTCAGGAGTGGAATTAAAATACAAGGTGAAAGGATATCAATGATAAGATTCGCTGATGACATTGCTATCCTGAGTGAAAGTGAAGAAGACTTAAATGATCTGCTGAACGGAATGAACAGTCTAATGAGTACACAGTATGGTTTGAGAGTAAATCGGAGAAAGACGAAGGTAATGAGAAGTAGTAGAAATGAGAACAGCGAGAAACTTAACATCAGGATTGATGGTCACGAAGTCAATGAAGTTAAGGAATTCTGCTACCTAGGCAGTAAAATAACCAATGACGGACGGAGCAAGGAGGACATCAAAAGCAGACTCGCTATGGCAAAAAAGGCATTTCTGGCCAAGAGAAGTCTACTAATATCAAATACCGGCCTTAATTTGAGGAAGAAATTTCTGAGGATGTACGTCTGGAGTACAGCATTGTATGGTAGTGAAACATGGACTGTGGGAAAACCGGAACAGAAGAGAATCGAAGCGTTTGAGATGTGGTGCTGTAGACGAATGTTGAAAATTAGGTGGACTGATAAGGTAAGGAATGAGGAGGTTCTACGCAGAATCGAAGAGGAAAGGAATATGTGGAAAACACTGATTAGGAGAAGGGACAGGATTGTAGGACATCTGCTAAGACATGAGGGAATGACTTCCATGGTACTAGAGGGAGCTGTAGAGGGCAAAAACTGTAGAGGAAGACAGAGATTGGAATACGTCAAGCAAATAATTGAGGACGTAGGTTGCAAGTGCTACTCTGAGATGAAGAGGTTAGCACAGGAAAGGAATTCGTGGCGGGCCGCATCAAAAGAGTCAGTAGACTGATGACAAAGAGAAAAGAGTATAGAGTAATATAAACAGCAGCAGAAAATGGTGTAACGAAAATAGGATTTGTTATGAATAGGAAGGTAGGGCAGTGAGTGTGTTGCTGTGTGCAGTTCAGTGGTAGGGTTTCAGCCTATAAATCTTATCTGAAATCAAAAGACAAACAATCTTGTTAATCTGTATGATATTGCACACGGAGTAATAGCACAGTTTTTTGAAATTTTACAATGTACTGATGTACTGATAGGGAAGACGTTTCAAAGAAGTAGTTTTGTCTTGTATTTTTGATCTCGTAAATTGAAAGTGTGGCCTTGCCTGAGGAGTACTTTAGCCAAAATTCATAAAAATATATGTGTTAGAGGGTCCAGCGTCCATTCCGTCAGCTTGAGATGCAGTACCTCAAGCTGGTGGACTGGATAGTGGGCACACTAATAAAGACAATATCTTTCTTAAATTTGGCTGAATTATTTCTTGTGCATCTCTGCATGGAGTAATAGACTATTTTAATGTATCCATTAGTTATTATCATTAGCGATCTACTTGTTTATTTGGCAAACAAGCGGCCGAGTAAATGCAGTGCCAAGTTCCCCCAAGACGTCGAAGCCTGGTGGGCTCATAGGCATGAAGTGTGGCTGTGAAGCAAGGAAAGTTAATCTGAGTCGTAAAAGGTTATTATTGGTGGTACGTGTACAAGTATACATCATAATAGCACAGATGATACGATTAGGGCACTGCTTAAACCAATTCATGTGTGCTGAAACTTATATCCACGTACATCTGCTCTGCCACGTTGCCAGAACCAGGAACATCGTAGTTACGCTCACAAATAGGCGGCAGTAGATTTGAGTGGTTGCAGTGTGAAAGTGACTCAGATTTATGTATCAGAAAAATATGTGAACAGCGCAGTCCAGAAAAAGAACTATTTCTGAACAGATCTGAATTTTTCAGAAATATGTTACCTTATTCAACATAGTATGACAGACTCATTCCTTCCATGTCGAACTTTATATTGTACCGGAAAATCTACACTGACAGTGCCACAGAGATTGGAGCAAAAAAAAAAAAAAAAAATGTTCAGGTGTGTGTGAAATCTTATGGGACTTAACTGCTAAGGTCATCAGTCCCTAAGCTTACACACTACTTAACTTAAATTATCCTAAGGACAAACACACACACCCATGCCCGAGGAGGACTCGAACCTCCGCCGGGACCAGTCGCACAGTCCATGACTGCAGCGCCTAATACCGCTTGGCTAATTCGGCGCAGCAGAGTGGAGCAGCATGTACTAGTAGGTAGTACAGGCCATGGTCGTAGAACTTTTCTACTGATTAAAATACTTTTATTTCCACTGGGTCACTCACAATGTCAAGGTAAACTGTAACAGTGCTCGCTCTGCTGACAGTTAATGGTGTCACACAGTCAGTGAGGCTACTCATCTTGCTGTGTACAAGGCCATTTCCTCATTCAAGGTTTCCTTCATTCAATATTTATTCAATTCTGCACAGCCAAGCGCAATATATGCCTGGCCCCTCAGGTCTTACTTGCTTGGGGCCACTGAGATCCTGCTTGACATTGGGTATGACACTCTAGAACCCACTGATTCTTTTATATCCCGTGATGTGGATGATGGGGCTGACACATACTACGAAAAGAGAGATTTAGCCATATAACCAAGATCAATAGATTTTTATTACTGATCCAGAAAATGCACCCTAATGTTAGGTTCTAGTTAGCAACTGAGCAGTTTCTGAAGAATGCAATTGAAAGATCAGCCTTATATGAAAAGAAAGTAGACGACTCCATCACAGTGAGGAAACACTACCACAAGCAAAGTCCATATCTGCTGCACTGTGGATGTCTTGGTTCTGACTGGCATGCACTGCACTCTGATGAATGGCTCTTGGTGAACATCAATGTCGAGCTCACAATCTGGAACTGGATGAACTGAACGATGAGGTAATGAAGATGACAATAGTCAAAGACATAGGAAATACAAGGGTGGGACCGATGGAGGAGAGCACAAAGAGGATCAGGCCAGGAGTAAGCAGGCCAACTGCATATGGCCCTGTACTGACAGTGTGCAGGACAATGAGTTGAGGACCAGTGGTGAAGAGGGTACTGGAATCCAAAGAGGCACTGGGGTAGGTTGTGCCAGGAACCAAAGTGCCAGCAGAGAGGGCCCCACCTGCACGGGAACAGGAAGAGGTGTGTGATCTGCTGGCACGAAAATTCCATGGAGGGGAACATGAATGAAGAGAGGAAGGCTATCTGGTTGAGCACAAGACACCAGGCACAGGAACTGATAGGACAGTGGTGGAACCAGACTAGGAGCTTGGCCTGGTGTGGAGTGCCAATGCCACTGGAGCCATTGGAGCCTGAGGAGGTGCTGGGACCAATGGCAAGAGGTGTCAGGAGGTGGTGGCATGGGCGACAGTGGTGCAGGGGTAGGTGATGGCGGCACAGTGAGAGGCTTCACAGCATGGAGCGCCACAGTGGAAGACTATGGGAGGTGAGGTTCTGGATTGGAAGGCAAAAGATGAGGATCCATGAGAGCTGGAGGTTCCAAAGTGGCAGATGCCAGAGTGGGAGGTGCCAGATTGGTACGCACCAGAGTGGGGACAGGAACACTGGAGCAGGTGGTACTAGTGCAGGTTATATAGAGCAAATGCCACCAGAGCAGGGTGAACCAGAGTAGGTGGCACTGGAGCAGGGCTCGCTAGATCATGTTGTGCTGGAGCTCATGGTGCTGGAGCCAGTAGTGCTGGAGCCACTTTGGACCTATGGCACTGGAGCAGAAAGGGCCCATGGCACAGGAGCAGTGGAGCCTGTGGCAAAGGCACTGTGGGGCCCAAAGCACAGGAGCCAGCAGAACCAGAGGTGCAGGACTCAGTGGTGCAGTAGCAGAGTGTGCTGGAGTTGCAGGCGCCACGACAGGTAAGGGTATGGTCAGAGAGAGAAGCGCTGGAGACGACTGTACTACAGACCTATGGGCCGATGGCCAATGGGTCAGAGGTGGCCAGAGTAGAAGAGTCCTGAGAGGGGGTAGCATCAGGACAGGCAGGGTGCCATCGAAGGGACTCAGTGGTGTGCAGGGAGTCCTGTGCATGATGCAGAAGCTGAGCTGTCGCATTGGTTGTACGTGGGTGCACTGTCTCCAAATAAGTGAGTCAAGCGAGTGAAGTCCTGGGTAAGTTGGTGTAACTGTGGAGCCCCTATCTGGACAAAAGTCAGGAGTAACAGCTCTAGTGAGGAAGTATTCACGGCAGAGGGACAAATGAGACAAATAAGTTGGGATTGACAGTCTCTCCCTGACTACAGCGGAACACAGAATGTCCAAAACTGCTCTATCACAACGTAAGGGCGATGCACAGAAAACAACAGAAATAGATAGCATAAGAGCGTGAAAGAAGGCGAAAGGGAACGGCCAACAACGACAGGTGGAGGCCTGACTGTGAGGCTGAACCACAAAAACACCGTGGAGGGCACACGTATGAAGAGAAGGCTGTCTGGTTGAACACAAGATTCTGGACTCCGGGATCAAAGTTCCGGAGACGAAAGAACGTAATTAATGAACGTCTACCAAGCTGGGAGCGTGCAAATAAGCAGTAAGTCCGCCATACTGGGCAGTCACCTGCCTCTGACTTTTGGGCCGAGAAAAATGTTTTCCTAGAAAGTGCTGCAGTTAAAATTGACGACCTTGTGAAGTTGTCTCGTGCTCCGATGCATGAAATCAATGTGTCCAGAAGCGCTCGTGGTGAATTTAACGCTCTTTACCGTGACGCTCGAAAGCAGGGGGGACAAAGGCACATTTACGCGGATTTCTTTTCGGAATTTTCTAATTTGTTTTGATTACATTTATCGTGTTCAAAATTGTTTAGTCTTATAAAGTGGTTTTGTAGCTTGGCATGTATACTTCTAACTGAACATTAAAATTTAAGAGTGCAAATAATTTTATAACGGCTCAAGTCGAGTGCGTAAACGTGCTCCGTGTATGGGGCAGATTTACACACCGAAAGGGGCACGTTTGCATATATCATAGAACACAATAATGAGTAAAGAAAAGACACTACAAAACTCTTCAATACATTTTTTGTCGGCAATGACGAAAATTACAGGCTTACATACACAAACTAATATGATAAAACACAATGATACTGGCACTAAATGAAATTTTTGGCGAACTTCCACCTGTATTATAATGTGACCTAAATGTAAGTTTGAATGTTAATTAAAGGCCTATTCATCAATACTGCCTGAGTTGTAATTTATGCACTCAGAAAATAATGTCCTTCCTGTGGCACAATCGCCTTGAGCCCACCTTTTACATTTGAAGCACTGGATCCTTTTTAGTTTATTTTTGATTGAATTTATCGTTTCAAGCAGCAAATAGAAAGGCAGTTTTCATTCTCTTCATGAGACTGCTGGAAGTTATAAAAGAAAGAAAGAAGAACTGGATGGGACATTCGTTGAGACAGGATTGCTTACTAACAGACTCTTTAAAAGAAGTGGTTTGTGAGAGGAGATTAAGAGGATGTACGAGATACGGGAAGATAGACGACATAAACGGAAGCGGAAATTACGTGGACCTGGAGGGGATGGCAGAAAATAGGAACATGGAGAGCTACCATGTGAAACCCTGACTTAGGGAAGAACACTAACGATGACATCATAAGTAGGCCTATCCACGTTTTTCCTCGTTCATGCTCTAAGTAATTTCTTGCCCTTACCAGTCCTTGATCTCTTAGAATTAATTCTTTCTGCTTCAGACTCATTAAGGTCAAATAGCTTCTTTGTAGTAGGTTCTACCAGTTATCCTACTATGTTTTAGCATTTTTTAGACTGCGTTTCCAACTGCTGTTGTCTTGAAGCTTCCTTGACTGGATTATAAGTTAGGATGACAATGCAAAATAGTGCGTAAACGTGCCTCATCAGAACTGCGTAAACGTGGCTCATCGCCTTGTTTGAATTAGTCTCCAAACTGCAGTAGTAACATTCAATC
This sequence comes from Schistocerca piceifrons, assembly GCF_021461385.2. Lineage (NCBI taxonomy): Eukaryota > Metazoa > Arthropoda > Insecta > Orthoptera > Acrididae > Schistocerca > Schistocerca piceifrons. The sequence continues at coordinate 265,907,928 of NC_060141.1, forward strand.
TTTCAAATTATACAAATGTAGCATGAAACGTAGAATAATCTACTGCAAACGAACATGTATTTATCAATTCTAAAAGTTAATATCCCTAGGAGCTTCGACATTTGAGTAACAAAATATACTAATTTCCACAAAAACACAAAAATATTCTTCGCTCTAAGACGTTCCCTCAACTGGTGCCGTGAAGTTTGTTAGAGCCCACAGTAGATGGCAGTACTAATCTTCCAGCTTCGGTAGAACTCCAGCAAGAACGGTACCGGAGGTAAGTGCTCTGCGTAAGCGTGCCCCGGTCTCCCCTATAGTGATAAATTTTTCACTTACTTTCTGTTGTCTCTAGAGATGTTTGATCCACTGCTGAGAAAAGTGGAGAGAGGTCTACAGAAGGTCAATAACGCCAAAGAACGATTAGCTGTTAGCCTGAGGTAAATAACACGACAACATTTCTAATTTTTAATTGGGAAATTTACTGATGTTGTTAGAAACAATCATTTATTAATCTGTTTTCCTGTTAACGTAAGCAACACATACTTTAAAGTTAAAAATAACTACATACCAGTTAAATAAAAGTAAGCTAAAATCAAATTTGAAAGAGAAAAAGTATTCGTATGTTTTGTCACTAGAGTTAGAAATGACAGCTTGTATTGCCAGGGGATCAGGTTGATTGTTTACAATATCCTGAAATTTTAGTCGCAGTGCACGATTTCCGTGACTGCTACGGTCGCAGGTTCGAATCCTGCCTCGGGTATGGATGTGTGTGATGTCCTTAGGTTAGTTAGGTTTAAGTAGTTCTAAGTTCTAGGGGACTGATGACCACAGATGTTAAGTCCCATAGTGCTCAGAGCCATTTCAACCATTTTGCACGATTTCATGAAAGTGGAAGGGACATGAAATCAGTTAGCAGACTTTTTACAAACATAAGTTTGTCATTCTGTTGTCCGCGTATATGTTTCTGCATAAGTTCTAGTTTTTGTTGTTCAATTACTATCGACGCGTTGTTGTTTCTCACGATTGTGCCTATTTCTGAATGCGTCCTTTTTTCTTCTCTCGGCGAATCCTCTCGGAATTTCCTGATGTCATGTGGGAAACCTCTTCCTGAAGTGAAGTCTCTAGAGGTGATGTGGTAGTCTATTCATTGACTGTTGCTCCCTGTCTTTCTTCCGACAGAGATAAGAAGTTAATCCCCGGACTGTGACTTCTACTTTCAGGTACTAGATGTCACACGGAAAGCCCGACAGCTGGAAATATTGTCAAAAACTTGCTGTTGTCCCTTGACTGTAACTTCTCGCGCACCCTCTAGAGAACTCGAATCCCTATGTACAGTGGAAAACCTATCAGCATGCCTCTGAAATACTTCGATGTCTTTCTTCAGTCCAACTTGAAGGGGATCTCAAACACTCGAGCAGTAGCTGAGAATGTATGGCATTGTTCTTCCTTTATAGACGAGCTTCATTTCACCAGAATTCTCACGATAAACCGAAGTAGATCATTCGCCTTCCCTAGAATCAATCTTACGTGCTCCATATCGCTTTGCTTTGTTACTCCTAGATATTTAATCGGCGTTATTGTGTCAAACACCACAATTTACGCCATTGTCTTTCCTACCAATCTACATTAACTTACATTTTTCGGCATTTAAATCAAGCCGTCATTCATCATACCAAATAGGAATTCTGTTCATATCATCTTGAGTCCTCCCACAGTCACTCAAAGACGACACCTTCCAATAAACTACAGCGTCATCACCAACATTCGGAGATCGTTTCCATATACGAAGAACAAAAGCGGTCCTATCACACCCTCTTGTGGCACTCACATTATCTTTGTGCCTGATGAACACTGGTCGTCCAGGATAAAGTGTTGAGTTCTATTACTTAGAAAGTATTGGAGCCTTTCACATACGTAAAAATCTGTTGGGTGCGTTCGTACCTTCGTTAGCAGTCTGCAGTATGACACTATGTCGAACGTTTTCGGGGAGGTTAAGAGTGTGATATCTGCCTGTTGCTCATCATCCACAGTTCGCGGGATATAGCGCGAAGAAAGGAGAACCTGAGTTTCGCATGTGCTACGCTTTCTAAATTCGTGCTGATTTGCGGATAGAAGCTTTCCTCTCTCAAGGAAATTTATTGTGTTCGGACTTAGAATATGCTGCAGAATTCTGTAGCAAACGGATGTTAAGGATACTGGTGCGTAGTTTTGTGGATCCGTTCTTTCACCTTTCTTGTATATGGGAGTCACCAGCACATTTTTCCAATTGCTTGGGGCTTACCGCTGGGTGAGAGGTTAGCAATAAATGCAAGCTAAGTATGGGACCAATGATAAACAGTACTCCCTGTAAAATCGAATTAGGATTCCAGCTGCAGTTGACGACTTATTTGTTTTCAACTCTTTCACCTGCGTTTCAACGGCAGGAATGTGTGGCGGTCAAACGACGACAGGTCTGTGCGATCGTATTGCTTGATTGAGTTTTTGAACGTGGAATTTAAAACTTCATTTTTCATTTTGCTATCTTCTATTGGCAATGACAAGGAAAGCGTTTCTGAAGAAGAGAAATTTGTTAACATCGAGTATAGATTTAAGTGTCAGGAAGTCGTTTCTGAAAGTATTTGTATGGAGTGTAGCCATGTACGGAAGTGAAACATGGACAATAAATAGTTTGGACAAGAAGAGAATAGAAGCTTTTGAAATGTGGTGATACATAAGAATGTTGAAGATTAGGTGGGTAGATCACGTAACTAATGAGGAGGTATTGAATAGGATTGGGGAGAAGTTTGTGGCACAACTTGACTAGAAGAAGGGATCGGTTGGTAGGACATGTCCTGAGGCATCAAGAGATCACAAATTTAGCATTGGAGGGCAGCGTGGAGGGTAAAAATCGTAGAGGGAGACCAAGAGATGAATACACTAAGCAGATTCAGAAGGATGTAGGTTGCAGTAGGTACTGGGAGATGAAGGAGCTTGCACAGGATAGATTAGCATGGAGAGCTGCATCAAACCAGTCTCAGGACTGAAGACCACAACAACACCTACAAAATCTTCTGTTGCTACACCAGACTGGTCTACGAGTATCTGAATAACAGCCTTCGATCCGCTCAGTGATTTTTTGTAGTACCAAAATTTTCTAGGATTCTACGCAAGGTATTTGGTTAATATATGACGGTGAAGATGTCGTGTACTTCGCACATCGACGTTTTTAAAGACGCTCGAATATCTAATGACTTTATCCTGTGGGCATTTCTGTGTTGTGATTTACTATCAGTTTAAACTTTTCCCACAGTTCCTCTACATCCATCATTTTGGACCTGAATGACGTTCATTGATTGTCTACGTAGGAAGCTAACGAAGTCTAATCTGCCGTTTCCAACATAAAAACTCCCAGAGCCTTTCTGGTTGATTTAGTAACTTTAGTAACCATGGTAGCTATGATGACATCGTGATCGCTAATTCCTGCCTCTGTACTGACGTTGTCCGTAAGTTCAGGCCTATTCGAAGCTACGAGGTCTAAAGCATTTCCATTGCGTATAGGTTAGCACACTAGTTGCTCAAAACTGTTTTCGGAAGAAATGTTCAGAACTTTTTTAGCAATACTGTTCGTCCGTACCAACTGTAACGAATCCTTAGATGTTCCAGTCTAAAGTCGGGTCCCCCCTCGGGAATGGGTGTGTGTGTTGTTCTTAGCGTAAGATAGTTTGCGTGAGTTTACGTAGTGTATAAGTCTAGGGACCAATGACCTCAGCAGTCTGGTCCCTCAGGAATTCATACACACACAGAGATACAGACAGACACGCCCACACACACGCACATGATTCTGCAACCGTTAATTTGAATTCATATAGGCTAGTTATTCGTGTCCAGATGACTCTGTCGTTAGACTCAGTTTCAGCCTCGACTGACATAACATTTTTCTCGATTGCAGTGAATAGTCCCCCTCATATGATGTCAAACCTGCCTATTTGATGTATGTCCCATGCCTAGTTAAATATTTTGGAGCTTTGTACTTCGATTTCCTTCCATCTCCAGTTCCGATATAATCTGAGCGCGACAGCCTTCAAGCAGGACAGTAAATTCAGATACATTCACTCTCTTCGTATTCACTGACGAACTTTCATCAAAGCTATCACTTAGCCTAAAGAAAAAGGAAAAAAAGAACAACGGCGTGCTGCCAGACGTGGATCCGGGCAGAATTCTTCATCAGTAGATAGTAGTATATTATACTGTCTCTAGTCGGCTTACTTAGCTGATTGGTAACATGCTCGCCTGCCATGCAAGCTGGCCCAGGTTTGATTCCCGGCCAGGTTGGGGATTTTCTCCGCTCTGGGACTGGGTGTTGTCCTTATCATCATTTCATCCTCAACACCGGCACGCAAGTCGCCCAATGTGGCGTCGACTGAAATAAGACTTGCCATACGCTCATTTCCTTACCATCTCTAAAAGAATTTCTTCCTGTGTACTTTAGGAGAGCTAACTGAACTACTGTTTATATATTAAATGTCATATCTCGTCTGATCATCTAATAGTCTGAATTTTACGTTTTTTAATGGGACTGTAGTAGTTGTCTCTAGACGTAATGTTGTGAAGTAGAAATGGGCGACTGAATTTGTCAGGTATCTGTTATATAAGGTGGCTGATTGGTTGTCGGTCTGCAAAAATCCCGGCTTCACTCCTCGATCGGGCCTTGATTTCTCCCTAGCAAAAAATGGTTCAAATGGCTCTGAGCACTATGGGACTTAACATCTGTGGTCATCAGTCCCCTAGAACTTAGAACTACCTAAACCTAACCAACCTAAGGACATCACACACATCCATGCCCGAGGCAGGATTCGAATCTGCGACCGTAGCGGTCACGCAGTTCCAGACTGAAGTGCCTAGAACCGCACGGCCACACCGGCCGGCTTCTCTCTAGCACTTGCCGCTGCTTTCGCCATTTGGACTGGTTTGTTATGTTACAAATACCACGTAGCACGATGGTTCGCAGTCGCCGTATTCGTCCCCGTGTAAATGTGTGGATGTTAGTTATAAGGTGGAAGGAAGACATGAGCATACCACCTCCAATGGCCATGGCTAGCAAAGCACTGCGGTGTCGAAAATAGCCTTCGACTTGACGCGAGTTTCGCTTCGGAGGTGTGGCGGATTGAGTGACGAGATATACCACAAAGATGGAGATTAGCTATTTTGTACGAGGTCCTCAGACCGATTGCTTTTTGAATAGTCTTTTTTTCTTAAAAAAAGTTGTCTTTTGTAGAATTCCATCGCCAGGTAACGCAGGCAGACTAGAGTTGGAGTTACGCTGCCGCCTTTGACAAGCTTGTCTTCTTTTGAAAAGGCTACTGGGCCCGCACCCAGTCCCATCAAATCGAACCTGGTACGCCTGAACGGCAGGCTTGACACTTCTGATCGTGTACACTCTGAGAAGTTTGCGTAAAAGCATGCTACCAATGCCTCGCCTTTTCATTAGTCATTTGTGAAGACCCAGGAATGTTGCACGGTTGACGTTGAATTTCGTTCGCTACGTACCCATGTGCACTGAGAAAGGAATGGCTCACTATGATTCATACGCGGCGAAACTGCTTATTGTTAGTCCTTGTTTCCATATTCACCCTTGAGTACGATACACGTTCACAGCGATGGATGACATATTAATTGTAGAAATCTGTCTTTCGGCTGTTCGGAAAACACACCACATCAAAATACGCCGCAAAGGTTTCTTGATCCGAGGAAACAGAAAGAAGTAAGTGGGTACTATGCCAGGAGAGTATGAGAGGTGAGGCAAAATTTGACAGCCCAGAGAAGCAGCACATGTGACTGTGTCCTGGGTAGAATGAGCTGGTAAGCCGTGGAGTAGAAACGTGCTCTTGGATAGCTTCCCAGTACGTTTTGCCTTGTCAGCCTCTCTCAGTCTCGTCAGAAGATTTTGGTTGTGAGATGGTTTTACACTTACAAGCATAATCTGTTGGTATCACATCATGGCATGCCCAAAGAACACCCATCATCAGTTTGGCAGATGATGTTTGAGATTCACACGCTGCTTGCCTTTCTCCTCGATCCCGGTGTCACAGTGATACGTCCAGCACAGTCCATGGTTATCAGCCGCCTAAAGAAGCCATCTGGATTAATCTGACAAAGTTGCAGTATGTGCGTTGCTGCCTCAATTCAGAACCTGAGAGCGACGCGACGATCTTTTCCATCTTCAAAATGTCGTGTAAGACGTTGAAATACCGATATATGAGGGATTTTCACTTTCTTCACTGTCGCTTCGCTCATGGTGTGCCTGTCTTCGAATATGTTCCTTGAAATTTCCTATTCTTCACGATGATGTAGTCTGCCACGTCCTTTTTCGACATTCCTTCTTTTTTGACGAACCTGGGAGCGACTGTGGCAGCTAACCACTGTCTGATATGACGGTGCTTTCTTGTCGCTCACTTCCAAACTCATCACGGATTATTGCAGCTTTGTTCCCATTGCGCGATTTCGTATTGGCTCCCCTAGCGGCGTGCTACGAGACTCTGGCACTAGGATTTCCATGTGCACCGTAACTGTAGGGGAGAGAGGGGTAAAACCGGGTATGAGAGTCAAACCGAGACGCCCAGAGCTTCGCGACAAGTGCTGTCGTTGGTCTGATAACGCTCGGAACTACTACTAGCAGCCACTTCCAGGAGTACAGATAGCTGTCATTAGCCGATATTTGTTCCTTTTCCTTCTCGACTTTTTTAATGTCTGTCTCAGTTTCTCTCCGATGTTGGCACTTCTTGGAGTAGTGTTTTGAATAATTAATTCGATGAAGCATGTTTTTCAGTGTATATCAATGTTTGTATGGTGAACATAATGTGAATGTCAGCTTTCCAACACTATGTTTCGATGAATTTTGCACTGTGAGGCGATACCAGGTACACCACGTGGGGCAAAACTGGAGTGGCCCGATTTTGCCCCGCACCTTCTTTGGAAAAAAAAAGAGAGAGAGAGAGGGACTCACAAGGGAAATGATCAGTAACTGAGACATTTCAAGACGACATCTCTCAAGCCAGTGTGCTGGCTTCTTCTTCAACCAAAAAATTCTCAGAACTATAAATTGAATTGGTAGCTGTTCATGGGATTTCGAAAAAGACATCGGATCGATTGGTTGCAGTTGCTGAAAGCTCCAGTTCGCCAACTTGAAACGTCCCCTTTGAAAAATTGTACAGGACTGTGCTTAACCTGACACACAATATTTTTAGCGCAACGCAATCTGACTTTCAGAAATCCCTACAAAAGAATGGCCCTGACTAACATTAACCTATGCATTTCACAAATCGCTTACCTCACAAAAATCTTGGTTACTCGAACTACTGCAATACAGCGAGCGCCACTACTGCCAGCTAAGTAAAAGATTCAAACTACGGAAGGCACTAACTACTGATAGGCATAGTTAGCAAATGAAAGATTTTAATAGAGAACAAACAATGTATTTACCTTAATAGTCATAATATATATAGCAGTTCATGAGAAATTACAAAACTCCGCCATCTCTCTCCCCACATCCACCACTGCTGGCGGCTCACCTCCAACTGCGCAACGCTACGCGCTGTTCACAGCCAGCTGCCTAACACTACAAT